>NC_143556.1:41867500-43297500 GCF_054136105.1 Typopeltis vanoorti | reverse complement strand
AGAAATTGAAGACCTCTATCATGATGTATCACAACTTTACAGTTGTTTTGTTTTATTGTTCTTTTACAATAGGAAAGGATTTGAGAGGAACTGTTCAGTTATTTGCTGATGATGCAAAGTTGTGTTTAGCAATAGTTAATACAGTTGATATCAAAATTTTGCAGGATGATTTAGATAAATTGGCAGAATGGGCAAAGAAGAATGGACATTAGTTTAATGTGGCAAAGTGTAAGGTTATTCATTTTGGGATGCAAAGATTACCAGCCATATTCCACATTGGTGGAACTGTACTCCAGGATATTGATGAAGCCAGAGACTTCGGAGTGTTAGTGAATACAGAGTTAAAGTTTAGGGGTACATAGCAAAATTGGCTAAAGCAGCTCATCAGTGCATTTGGTTACTGAAGAATACTTTAACAAGCAGAGACAAACAGGTTATTGTTTATCTTTATCGAGCCTTGATAAGATCCCATCTTGACTACTGCATGCAGATCTCGGGGTCACGGTTTCTTGGTGATGAGGAGGAGGAGGAGGTGGAGAGGATCCAGAGGTGAGTGACCAAGATGGTAGCAGGTCTATGGAATGAACCTTACTAAAACAGGCTGAAGATTTGTGGGTTACAGAAACTGGTTGACATGTGGAAAAGGCATAATATTATTGAAATGTACAAATTATTGAAGGGATTTTACAAAATTAATTCAGAGGAAATTTTTCAGAACAGGTGTGGTGATGGTGGGAGAACTAGGACCATCCTTGGAAACTGAGTAACAATGTAGTTAGCAAAGGTGCTAAAGTAGATTTTTGCTTGGAGAGTGGTGAATGAGTAGAATAGGTTGCCAGTCTGTTATGGGTGCCATGCTGTGAATGAGTTCAAAGCAAGGTATACTCAATATACTACTGCTCAAATATGTTAGATAGTGCTTGACATGATGTTTAGGGCCTCCCTCGATGAATCTATGGACTCCTTAGAGATGGAGTTCATAATAATAATAATAATAATAATAATAATAATAATAATAATGATATATTTTATCTTTACCTCTCACCATACTGCCTCAAAACCACTGCCACTATTTCCCTGCCCACCTCAACCTTGCATGGATGCAACTCTTTTTCTATCATCACAGCACTCCAAATCCCTTTTTGCCTTTTCCAACTTCGTGTAAAATATAGTCTTCCATCTCTATTCCTGTCAGGATGTCATCCACATCCAACCACATCTCACTTATTCTGACAAGGAGAACAAAATTGTTGCACTGGTTAGGACTCCTTAGACTCATATTCTATGGACTCCTATTCTAGAGATGGAGTCCATTATGGACTCTTTAGACTCCTGTTATTATTATAGTAATAATTAGGGGGGGGTACTTCCCCCTGGCATCTACGGCACCCAACCCCACGAGTTCCAGACTGGTAGGCCAGTTCTCCTTGAATTCTGATGACTTGAATTTTGAAGACTCAAAAGGGGGGGTCTTCCTCCCCTGGTGCCTACTGAGCCCAATTCTCCTGAGTTCTGAACCGGTAGGCCGGTTCTTCTTGAATTCTGATGACTCGAATTTTGAAGACTCGACATTCAGGGTAGCCCCTGAGTTTCAAAACGTTTAAAAAAACGTGACATACAAATGTGACATAAAAAGGCTTATCATTTTATATATATAGGGTAGATAACAATAATAAAAGAAAACAATATTTCAAAATTATCATGGGAGACTTGTGTTCCGTAATTTGCACACAGATATCACACAAAAGCTCCATTTTGTATATGATGCAAGAGATGGTAGAGGATCAGAAAAAGGAAACATCTAGATAATAAATACTTTTTTCAAAAAAAAAAACAAAAAAAAAACATAAAGTGGACATGGAATTTTGGAATTACATTTAGACCCCATCATATGGAATGGAAGCACTAGTGGAAATGGAAGAACTAGTGAAATTGAGTTTCTTCTCAGCAACAGGAAAAACATCTTTCAGGACTGTTTTATTCTGAACACTTTCAACATTGGAAGTGACCATCATATGTCATGCAGTAAGATTCAAATGAATTACTAAAAAGAAATTAAAAAATTGTTTTTCAGGTTTTAAAAAAACTTAGATATACACAAACTTAGTATTACAAAAGAAATATTCCAACACGAATTCCAACATGGGCAAAAGGACATATACATGGATGGTTTGCATCTGAATGGATTTGGTGTTCGGAGACCAGAAAAATTGTTCTTGAATGAAGAGAAAGTGAATATGCAGAATCAGGAAAACTAGAGCATTTAGGGGGGGGTGAGGAAGCTGTTAAGTGGATATGCAGACACCAGTGAGGCAGTTGGAGGTAAGAATGTGTATAATATGCTTGAGTTGGTACCAATGGTAACAATCCAGAATGGGATAGTTAGTATAAGGCATCAAGATAGGGGTGGACCTAGGGGGCTTGTGATCTTTATGTACACTAATGCCAGGAGCATTAGGAACAAGCAGGAGGAATTTTTGGCCTTGGTTGGCTCATCCCGGTCGAAGGTTATTGACATTAGTGAGACATGGCTAACAGAGAATGATATAGTCAGTGGGATAGAGTGTGTTTGGGAAGGATAGAGAGAAAAGAATGGGTATGGGGGGGAGTGTTATTGATGATAGCCGATGAACTGCAGTCAAAGAGAGTAGAAGTTCAACTGCTAAAATGTGCAGTAAAAATAGCACATTTGAAGCTATCTAGTATGAGATTGAGGCCAGGAGAACAAAATATACAGTTGGATGCTGCTATAGACCAGGGAATGGAAAAGATGATGGAAATAGTATGCATCAGTAAATAGACTCAATGGGTGGAGGATAGGTAATTATTATGGGGGATTTCAACTATGGGAATGTAGATTGGAAGGAGGAGAGACAGACACATAGGAAATGGATTTTATCCAGTTAATAAGGGATAATTACCTGAGACAGCATATAATGGAATATACTAGGGGTTCAAGAGTTTCTAGAATACCTTGAAGAAAAAATTTTCACATTTGAATCAAAACCAAAAATTTGGCTACGATATGTCGACAACGTCTTTCAGTCTGGGATCATTCTGAACAAGAATTACACCTGTTTCTAGATAAAATAAACCTTCTTCACCCTCACATAAACTTTACGCTAGTAAAAGAATCTCCAAGGGTATCTCCTTTCTGGATTTACACATTCAAAGAAAAGAAGATGGTTCCATTGCCACATCTGTCTATCACAAGCCTACATTTTCAGGTCGCTACATTCACAATTCTTCCGCTCATCATCCATCTCATAAATTTGGCATCATTAAATCATTAGTTACCAGAGCACACAGATTATGCTCCTCTGAAGAATCTCTAAACCAAGAATCAGAAATAATCAAAAATACAGCCATACTAAATGGATACAATCTTAAAACAACTCAAAAAAAATCATCAGTCACTTCCCCACACATCAACCTAGACAAGAAGAAGCCCATAGGATTCCTATACCTTATGTCAAAGATAAGGTATCTCCAAACGTCTTTCAAAAATTATGAAGAAATATAATCTTACCACTACCTACAAACCCATCAACCAGATCTATAACTTGTTACCTTCTCCTATAGACAAACTGTCACCTCTGATGTTATCACATGGTAACATAAGAGGTGAGAGGTAAGAAAAGACGAATTTGAAAAGAGATATTCATCTTTTCAAATCACAGAATCTGGCCTCGCTCAGCACGGAGTTGAAAACCCAAACCATAGGATCCATTGGGAAAAGACAAAACTTTTACATAGATCTTTATATAAACATGAACGTTTATATAAAGAAAGTGCTGAAACCCTGCTACACAGACCAAATTTAAACCATAATGACGTTCTTGCTATTCCTAAAGTATAGGAAATTGTCATACAAAATTGAGTAAAATAATCTCTTTATATATGTTATCTTTTTTTTTTTTCCAGTTATATTTTAATTTAATTCTATAACACGCTACTGCACACATATTGGGATTCCATTGTAATCATGCACCCTAACTGTATGTTATTCCTAGTATTGTTTATGTATTGAAACTTATCACTGTGGTTAGTACATGTGTTTTTTAGTGATGTACTCAAGAATATGTGTAGCAACTTTTGCCTTTCATTACTAGTCTAACTCCATATTTATCAAACTCTGGTTCATCTTGTTCTTTCATACAATCATGGTTTGTGCACATTCTTATTAAAAAATTAGTGCCTGTTGATATTTCTTTTCAGATTAATACGTCTTTTTTATTCCCATTCATTCACAGTTAGTTACAGTTTTTTTATTACATAATTAAAAACTTTTTAATTGCTTAGTTTGTTTTATATTAATTTCTTTATATAAGCTTTACATTGTACAAGTTTTTTTTTTTTTTTTTTTCATAGGCCCTAGATGAGTTTGCCACCAAATTAATTGAAGGACAACATTATGCTGCTGATGATGTAGCTCAGAGAAGGGCAGCTGTAGGTATTTTATTATTAAGCTTTTGTGCATTTTTATATTTTGATAATTAAAATTGAATGGATTATGGTTTGATTGTTTTTGTTAATTATAAGCTATTTAACAGGCATAAAGTGAAAACCATCACAATTTTGGTTGTTACTGAATTTCTCACATTTATTATTATTATTAATAATAAATGTGAGAAATTTTATGTGCCCTCCCTCGATGAGTCTCACATTTATTATTATTATTAATAATAAATGTGAGACTCATCGAGGGAGGGCACCTACTCCACAACTCTCCGTCTCCACCACTCCACTAACTACCTTCACCATCTACATCAATGCCATCCACCACCAACTGCTGCACTAGTATTTTCACAGACAATCACAAACATCCATGCCCATGTTGGGATTCGAACCCATAGCCTTTTCACTGGAGAGCGGATATGCTAACCACTCGGCCAACCATTCTGGCCTGTTTTTTTTTCTCAGCTACCTGTGTGACTGGAATATGTTTATTGTTTGATATAAACCAAACTGCTGTATGCCCACAGATACGAGACCCTTCGACACTTCTGCGCATGTCATGTCAGAAGAAGGAGAATCCATTCCAATAATAGGGTAATCAATCCGTCTTGTGGGATGAGTTATTTATTATTACACATCGGAAAATTAACTTTTCTTTTATGAACATTGTAGTTTTTAAAGTGGTAACTATTTTGCTTGTATAACAGTTGGAAAATTTTATGTATGATGCACGTGATTTTGCATGTTGGTGACCAATTCGTACATAAGCTTATTTCTTTTTCCTCTTCAACATGAATTGACTCTTCTTGGCAAGTTGCCAGATTAATGTTTCGGATCTGTGGCCGGACAGTAACAAAGTCCAATGTATTATCAAATGTAAATTAAGGTGTTTGTTAATGGGTTTAAATTTAATGCATAATTAACTGTTTGGTAAATGTCATAATGAAGTTTGTTCCATAATAAATACAAATTATTATTATTATCATCACCATCATCAGACCTCCAGAGAGTCATTATGGTAACACAAACCAAGAGTAACAAAACAGCTCAATATTCCATACTCTTAGGCAATGCATTCCAATCATTCACCACTCTCCAAGCAAAATGTCTCGATCAAATAATGCCTTCTCCTCTCCATTAGACTGCAGATTGCATTTACTTCTTTTTATTTTTTTCATACTCAACATCTCAAAGACCAAAAACCATCTTCGTCAATCATCTCTGGATCCTTTCCAATATCACTTCATTCTTTTGAAATCCATGTGAACAAATATGTGCACAGTAAACTGTGTGTTGCCTAATCCAAGTCTTATACAATAGAACTATAACATTCTTACTTCTACACATCGGTGTCCTCTGCATCTTGTCTATAATCTGCTGTAGTATCATCACACTTTTAGATGTGTCCCCAAAGATAGATTGGCTATCTTTGGGGACACATTAAATAAGATGGAATAGGATCATTAAATAAGATGGAATAAGAGAAATACAGGAAGACCTCTAGTTCTACAGGGTGATTCTAAATTATTGTTGAGGTTAAAGTGGCCTATAGTTTTGAAACTAGAAACAACAAAATAAAACTGTTTGAAGAATAGTAAAGTGTAACTAAAAAAGTTTTATTTGGCAATACTGTACTCATCATATTAATGTCTGGGAGGGTAATATTATGTCATACTTCAAAATGGCGACCGTTCAAGAGAAAGCAATGCGAGTATTTTCGTTTTTCGAAACAAAGTCCTTTATCACAACACAACGTCATTACAGAACTCAGTATGGAAATCATCTACTTTCAGATAATTTTATCTGAAAGTAGATGTTTTATAATGCTATACTAATCAAGAGACTAGTAGTGTTTAAGTATCAAAAAGGAGTGGGAAGATCAAGCACTTCGTAGGAAGATGTTGATTGAATCCAGGAAGCATCAAAGCTCACAAAAATCAACTATATGAGCTTCTTTACAATTAGGTATACCACAGTTGATTGTTTGGAGGGTTGTTTATAATTGCCTACAACTCTATACCTACAAACTGCAGATTGTGCAGGCTTTACAGGCAGGCAATAAACACCGCTGTTTTCAATGTGCCTAAGACATTTTGCCAAAAGTGAAAGCTGATGAAAATTACCTTTGGAGATGCATGTTTACTGATGAAGCAATGTTTTGCATATCGGGAAGGGTAAATTGGCATAACTGCAGAATATGGGGATCAGAAAACCCACATGGCATTGAGTATTTGAAAGAGATATTCAAGAAGAATATTTGGTGTGCTTTATCATGTTTGGAAGTTTTCGGGCCCTTTTTCTTTTCAGAAAAAACAGTGACTGCAGTGAACTATCTGGGCATGCTACAGCTGTAGCATGTCCAGATGGTTCAATAAGATCTGTTGTCCCAGTGGGAAGATCATCAGCTATATGTGGTGTTCCAGCAAGATGGAGCACTGGCACATTGGGCTCTTATTGTCTGAGAGTTTCTTGACATTTATTTTTTTGGGTGCTGGGTTGGGTGTGGTGGAGCAATTCTGTGGCCTCTGCTTTTACTCGATATTATGGTGCTTAATTTTTTCCTGTGGGAATACATGAAGAATATTGTTTACCAAACCCCTGTAACCTCCCTCGATAAACTGAAAAACCAGAATTGTTGCTGTGATAAAAATAGTTACACTGAAAACAATTGAGAATGCTTGGAAGGAAATTGATTATCGCTTGGACATCTTACATGCCACGTTAAAGTTGCACATATAAAAGGTGCACATGTTAAAGTTGGTTAGCATTCTGCAGTATTGATTCTATAGGTATGAAACTTTTTGAGTTACTCTTTCATATTCTGTAGGCATTTTTATTTTGTTGTTTCAGGTTTGAAAATTATAGGCCATAGAAACCACAACAATAATTTAGAATCACCTTATGTGACTACACCACCTATGGGCTTTGGTTGGGTGTTATTGGTCATTGGGTTAATTGTTAATTTACTCTGATAATACTGCATGCACCACAGAACTCAACCACATATGAAATACCTTTGTAGCCAATTTAATCCCTCGTGACCACCATCATTTATTAAGGTTAATCTTCCATAGTCATTCTTCATTAGTAAGTATCCACTGCATCATTGTCAAAATTTGTTTTGTCCTTACTGTTTTGGTAATATGTCCTCTAAATTTTAGATCCTTATTCACCATCACCTCAAGATCTCTTATTTGTTCCACTTCCAAAAATATATCCTCACCAACAGTAAATTCTACATCCCATCTTTGTATTCCAAATTTTTATTTATTATTATTATTATTATTATTATTATTATTATTATACAGACACCTCCATGATGTTTGAAGACTCATTGCAGGGAGACCCAATCTATCCACACAATCTATCATACCTCTCCTTAAACCCATTAACAGACAAGTACTTACAACTGACTCTGGCAACCCATTCCACTCATTCACAACTCTCCAAGCAAAAAATCTATTCCTCACACCCCTACTAACTATACATTTATTCAACTTCCATGGATGACAAGGGGTCATCCCTGGAAGTTGAATAAAGAATAAAGAAAAAATAAAGAGCCTAGTCAAAGGCATTGCCAGTTCCCTTGCACATTCTCGCAAAACCTTAGCTGATATCCCATCTAATCCCTCAGCTGTATTTACGTTCAGATTCTGCAATAGCCTAAGAACCTCCAGTTCATCCACTTCTGTTTCCACATTGGTCTCTGTCACATAGGTTAAAGTAGTAACCTCACTAGGATGATATACCCTTGCAAATTGGTCAGTCAGTAACTCAATTATTTTATCTGCTTCTGTCTCCTCGTGACCACCATCACTCATTAAGGTTAATCTTCCATAGTCATTCTTCCTCTTACTTGGTACATAATGAAAGAACTTTTTGGGATTTCATTTGACCTGCTTGGCTAGATTCTTCTCATAATCTGATTTTGCCTTTCTTGCCTGGGCCTGTACTGTTCATCATACCCTTCCATCTCTATTCTTGTTAGGATCTCATCCTCATCTAATCATGTCTCACTTATTCCAACAATTTTTGGGTGAATGAACTCAATCAATGTCATGATTTCATTTCCCTTGTTTCTGATACTTTTAGTATTCATATACAAACATAACAGTTCATTCTGTGGATCTATAACAAGTTTTACTGATATCACTTATTAGATGTGACTTCTCCATACTTTTCTTGAGCTATTTCTTTTTCTCCTTACTCATCCCAGAACAAATCTTCAACTTGTTCTCATAAGGTTCATTCCATAGACCTGCTATCATCTTGGTCACTCGTCTCTGGATCCTCTCCACCTCCTCCCCATCAAGAAGAAACCCTGGTGCATATATCTGGGCACAGTAGTCTAGATGGGGTCTTATCAAGACTCAATACAGAGGAACAATAACCTGTGTGTCTCTGCTTGTTAAAGTATTTTTCAGCAACCGAGTGATTTGATGAGCTGATTTAGCCACTTTTGCGATGTGTCCCCTAAACTTCAAATCCCTATCCACCAACACTCCCAAATCCCTGGCCTCGTCACTCTCCTGGAGTATGGTTCCACCAATGTGATATACTGCTGCTAATCTTTTCACCTTGACATCCATTCTCCTTATCCCAGTCCTCCAAACTGTCCAAATCATCCTCCAAAATTTTGACATCCTGTGCACTCACTATTGCTCTATCCAACTTTGCATCATCAGCAAACAAATGAACAGTTCCTCTCAGATCCTTTCCTATATCGTTAATGAACAAATTGAACAGTAGTGGTCCAAGAACAGAATCCTGCAGCACACCACTATGGATTGAACCTTACTAGAACAGGTTGAAGATTTATCTGTTACAGAAACTGATTGACATATGGAAAAGGGTGATATAATTGAGACATACAAATTACTGAAGGGTTTTTACAAGATTAATTTTTCAGAACAGGTCTATTGGCAGGAGAACTATAGTTAGCAAGGGTGCTAAAGTAGGTTTTTTGCTTGGAGAGTGGTGAATGAGTGGGATAGGTTGCCAGTCTGTTATGGGTGCCATGCTGTGAATGAGTTCAAAGCAAAGTATGATCGATACTGCTCAAATGTTGGATAGTGCTTAACACGATCTTTATGCCTTTCCTCAATGAGTCTAAGAACTCCACGGAGTATCTCATGATAATAATAATAATAATAATTCTTGCTCTCCACCTCATCTCATCACTGTCTTACCTCGGCAACAAATTGACTACCTTTCATTGCCAAACAACTAAATAGTTCCTTTCAGATCCTTTCCTATATTATTAATATGCAAATTAGACAGTAGCAGCCCAAGAAAGAGTCCTGCAGCATGCCACTAGTCATTCTCCTTGTTTCCAGTCATCCATTTGTCTCTACTACCAATAATTTGTCCCTACTAGTACCAACTTGTTTGCCTCCCTTACTCCTCATATCCAATGCCTCGATCCCTTTATTCATTTTACCTCCAGGAAAGAAACGTTGTGCATTTTCTCATTTATTACACTTCACACAAGGTTTATTTTCCTAAAGGTAAAATGAATAGAGGGATTGAGGCATTGAATATGATGAGTAAGTGAGCAAAGTAGTTGGTAGTAGTAGTAGTAGTAGTAGTAGAGAAAAATGGTTGACTGGGAACAAGGAGAATGTAAGATTTTTGACTCTATGGGATCTTAGAGTAATAATAATAATAATAATAATAATAATAATTAAATTGCTATACAACTTCCAGCAGGTATTTACCATTATGAGCTGATGGAAATGATGAATGCAAAGCATAGCAAAGTAGATGTGTGTGTGTGTGTGTGAGAGAGAGAGAGAGAGAGAGAGAGAGAGAGAGAGAGAGTTATGAGAATGATAGAAGAGGTGAAAATAGGAGAATCAGTGGAAGAGAAGTAATGAGAGGGAGGCAAAACAGTGCAGGAACCAGCAATGGAGAGATGACAGGATCATAGGTAAATGGAAAAACAAGGAGAGAAAGTGTGATTGGAATTAGAGTGTATAATGCAAGTGAGCAAGGAAGGAACAAAGTGGTAAGAGGTGTGATATATGGAGATTTCATAATCTATGGTGTGCAAAATAGAATGTCAGATGAGCGCTTCTCTTGAGGAATGACAGACAGTGTGGCCATGGCAATTAAGCAAGGTGAAAGAGTGGATGAGATGATTGTGATGGTGAGCACAATTGACATGAGGTTCAGTATGACTCTGGTGGCAAGAGATGTGAGGTTGTTCAGAAGACTGAGAGGGTATATAGTCAGCATGTTGCCCCGGTGTGATAATGCAGGATTGCTGAGAAGAGTCAATAATGAATACTATCATAGCCAGAATGTGTCAAAGGAGAGGCTTAGAATATATGGATACTTGGAGGGCATTTGAGGACATAAAGGAAATGTATGCAAGAGATGCTTTGCATTTGAATGATAAAGAACATAAACATATGCATTTATCTATTATTTGAACAGATCAATGTGTCAATGCAGGGAAACTGGAATTATGAGGGAGGATGATAGCAGGAGTGGCCCCTTGTGGGAGAAGGGAAATATATTGTGTGAAATGTATTGTGTCCAGTAGAGTCTTTAAGAAATAAAGATAGGTATAAAAACACTGACATCAAAAAAATTATTCTTTATACTAATGGTAGAAGTATCCAGAGTTAAGGAGATGAATTAGTGCTTATAGCCTCAGTCTGTCCAAAGATTTTTGGGATCGCTGAGACATGGCTAACAGAAGATGATGTACTGACAGGAGTAGAAGTAGCAGGATATTGCATTTTTTGACACAATAGGAATGCAGTGGTGGAGTACTAAGTGATGACTTATGTCCTCTTCGAGTAGAGGATTTGGAGAACAGACACTAATGATTTTGAAAGCATATGGTGTGAGGGCAGGACAGGATATTTATGGGGTGTTCCTATAAGCCAGAGAGAACAGAGGGTGAAGAGTAGGAGACGTTTAGGCAGTTGAGCTTAGCGAGTCCAAAAAAAAAAAAAGAATGATTGCTATGGGATATTTTAACTAGAGCAGTATAAATTGTCAAGATGAAACTGCATGCAGTAATAAAGGAATGGAATTTCTGGAATTTTTGTGGGACAGATGTTTTAGGCAACATGTGTTAGGAGGAACATGAGGTTCAAGAATTTTGGATTTGATCATGGTCATAGTATCAGAGGATCTGATTGTAACTGAGATGACATCTCTTCCCCCAGTTGGAGAGAGTCACCATGTAATTTTCTCTTGGATGAGGAATAGATATGCAGTAATATCAAAGAGAAAGGCATGCATGTGGAATTATAAGGCAGGTGATTATAATAATCTTAAAAATCAGCTTGGGGCAGTTCCAAGAATGGAGGAACTGGAAGGGTGAGATATCATCAGTGCTTGGGAGCTCATGAAGGAATATTTATTAGGCAATGACAAGTTGTATACCTTGAGTTGAAAAGAAAAAACCATTTGGTGTAAAGTGAATGATAAACAATCATATTAAATGGGAGCTGCAGGTAAAAATAGAGGTTATGGAAGATATATAAGAAGGGGGTGAAGAACAGATGCATGAAGAATATGACTTAGGCCTGGAGAGCTACTAATATGGTAATTAAGGAAAATTGGAATATGAGAAGAGCTTGGCTCTAATATCCAAAGAAAACCCTAAGGAATTCTTTCGTTATGTGACCAGTAGGAGGAGGAATGATTGTGGAAGAATGACATTGTTGGATAAAAATGGAAGTAGAGTGACTTATTAATGCAGATGTTATGGTCTTACAGGAGGACTTGAATAGATTGTGTAAATGAGCAGATAAGTGGAACTATCAGATCCCTATTTCAAATTATAAGGTTTTGAAATTTGGTAAGCAATAATAGGATTCAAAGGTTGGGAAGGTTGGGAGGTTGTTACTTCAGATAATGGCAATGATGTGCAGAACCTTGACATGCAGAAATAAAGAGTTATGATTCCATTATATAAGCCCTTTATCAGACCTCATAGACTGCACACTGTGTTTTTCATGGTGATGAGGATATGCTAGAAAGGGTCCAGAGAAGATTCACAAAGGTGGTTAGTGGTGCCTTCAATTATGGGACACCTCCAAGGAGTCCAAGGACTTCTTGGAGGTGTCACATAACAACAACAACAATAATAATAATAATAATAATAATATCTAAAGTTGAGATTGGAATATATATATGTTCATTTTTAATGCAATTTTAGATATAGCATATGTTAAATTTTATTACTTAAAATAAATCAAGTAAAATATCTAAGAATGAATCTTGAAGTTTTATTTTTATTTTATTTTATTTTATTTTTTTGTAGCTCTTAGAAAGACGTTCACAACTGTTAGACAAGTCTGAATTTCGTCGTACCATGCTGCGAGATTCTTATAATTTACAACAATTTGAAAGGGACTGTGATGAAACTAAAGGGTGGATAAGTGAAAAATTAAAGACAGCAAGTGATGATAGTTATATGGTAAGAAACTTCATCTTATTTGATTACATAATATTTCCAAGAAGTTATCTTGCTGTTATCCATGTGATGTATTATTCTCAAAAATTAAAAAATCATATAAGCTTTATGATGTCAAGTGTTTTTTAAGGGGTTTTATAAAAAGCAGAATGTTATTTTATAGATTTTGCTTTTGCAATATTTTTTCTTTATTTAGGATCCAACAAATTTAAATGGAAAAGTTCAAAAACACCAAAACTTTGAACAAGAATTAAATGCTAATCAGAGTCGAATTGATGATATTGCAAGTACTGGACAAGAATTAATAGAAGAAAATCATTATGCTTCTGAAAGAATTAGGTATAGATATATATATTTAATTTTATTATGTTATGACTTAGTTTGGATAGCAATTCTGATATCAGAATAGCCTGAAATACTCAGAATTGCTAATCACTTTAAGAACTTTAGGATATTAAGTATTGGATACACTAACCGATACTGTGTTGGAGGCTGAACTTTTCAGCAATGTGAACTATTCATTGATCAGATCAAAAATAATTTTATAATATTAGAAGATAACTAAAACTTAATCTGTCCTCATTCCTCACAAAAATAAAAATGAAAAATAATAATTTTCTTTCAGTCTGACAGTACTTAAATCTCTGGGCAAGGATTTCTCTTCTTGGGCCAATCTTTCTTGATATAAACATATTACAGATAGTGCTTCCTTAACATCCAAGAAATTAGGTTTTCTCTTTAGTTCATCATCTCTGTTACTGAAAATAGTACTGTTGTCATTATTTTCACATTTAAGGTTGTATCCCGAACAGCTACTTAACCATACACGACCCAGTAGGTAAAGATATTCAGGTTGATTAATGACCCACGTCTCACCAATTCATTCCACTTTCTTTCATGTTCAGTTTCTACCCTTCATTTTCTGCAGATATTTCCATGATTATCGATTATCAGTCCTTTCATGAGTAATTCGCCACTAAACCTGCTAAATCACATGCAGTGCTATTCATTATCCCTTCACAATTCAACTCCAAACTCATACAACACATTTTTTATTCCCCTTCATTCAATCCTTCTACTGCCTTTTGGAACAGTGTTCCTTGTATGTATTTACCAAAATTTAAGGTATTCAGAATTCAACAAGCCTCCTGCTTTATCTTTAGGTTGAACAGCAACTATGAGATTACATAAATAAAAATTCAAGTAATCACATAAATGTAACACATATTTTCAGGTGCACTTCTGGATTCTACTCAGATTTTCTGCTTGAATTTTATCGCTATTAAAATTTGGAATCCTTATTAAAATTCCTTAGATCATCTAGTTATCATTTCACTTGCGTTCAGAATTTAACAAAATGTTTTTAAAATTATACAAAACAAGACTGATCTGGATGGATGAAATTAAGTGAAATGTGCTAATTAGGATTTCAACCATTTTTATATTTTTGAAAGTTGGCATAACAATTAAAAAAAAGTTACTAGTTATTCTATTTTGGCTGGATAGAATTGAATGAAATTTGATATTCAGGTGAAAATTTGTCATGTTATTACCTCTTACAAAATGTGCCATTTTTAGTGGCCAAGTTAAATAGAACAGAATTATATGTCATTATTATTTTAATGATTTAATTCATTTTAATTTAATCTTTTTTTTTGTTTAATTGTAATAGATTATTATTTTAATTATTAGGCGTATTATTTCCGGGCCTCTGTTGAGTCAAAAGACTCATTTCTATAGGCTAAATTCTCAACAAACACAATATATATCATACCTAACACATAAAACATACAGCACTGGAGGCATATAGTAGCAATCGAATATACAGGTATCCCTCGATTAACGCAGTTAATTAATCCCTCGATGTTACCACGTATATCAAAATCGCGTTAATCAAATCTAATAATCAAATGGTAAAAATTACAATTCGTCCATGATCGATTACTGTATTAATAATTCGTTTTATATGGTACTCTTTTAGAAAAGATAAAAAATTAATGCAAAGTAAATGTTTAATAAATACTTGTACCTACATTATTAACTGCAATTTTTTTATCAAAAGAAGTTATCAAGAGTCGTTTGAACTCAGTTTTAGTTTTTTTCTTATCGGCATAAATTCTACGATAACAAGCAAAATGACTTTCCAGACCTCGGAAAACAAGCAATAAATCATAAAGAAAAAACGCTGCAAATGTAATACATGATGGTAAAAATTAAGTGGATATTGAATCCAACATTATTTCATAGCCAAAGATAGAAACTACAAGAATTTCATGCAGAATATATAGAAACTAAAAGTTTCGGCAGATGCAAGCATAAGCAACCTTAACGGCAACTCGTAGTAAAGGTGGAGTAAGTGCCAAGAATTTTGTGCAGAATATATAGAAACTAAAAGTTTCGGCAGATGCAAGCATAAGCAACCTTAACGGCAACTCATAGTAAAGGTGGAGTAAGCCCCAGATCACTTTCCTTAGTATTTTCCATAATGTAAAGCACATCTCCTAGAGGTCATGTATGATAAATATTGAATCCAACATTCTTGCTTCCGCCGAAACGTTTAGTTTTTATATATTCGGCACGAAACTCTTGTAGTTTCTATATTCGGCTATGAAATAATGTTGGATTCAATATTTATTATACATGTCCTCTAGGAAATGTGCTTTACATTATGGAAAGTACTAGGCTTCAGACACTTTCCTTAGTACCTTCCATAATGCAAAGCACATCTCCTAGAGGAGACATGTATGATCAATAAGCCTTTGGCTCTCTATTTCAGTAATACACGATGGTTTATTTATTTTCAGTTACAATCTAGAAATTATTGAACAAAGAATAAAAAAAAAATAAACCATACTATACTGACATCGGAGATCGCGGTATCTCTCAGATACAATTTACTGTCAAATATCACAAACGTTTACATAACATGTGTTAAACCAAACTGACAACAAAAAACTGTGGAATATCACTCATAACATATGAATGCATATCTACTCATGACCTCCAAGCTATACACTCAATTGGGTAAGAATATTTATATTAAACATTTTGCATGTATCTGTTATATCAGCTGCAAGCTCCGAAGGGTTAAAGGCGCATTAATCAAAACTCTTGCTACGTATATCAAGAGATTGCCGCAATTAATTTCGCCGTGGTAATTAAATTCCACGTTAAGCAAGGGATACCTGTATATTTTGTTCCTGTTGACTTCTGTTTCAAATCTTCATTCTAATAAATTATGGAGACATCTACCTGTTAGAGTAAGAAGTTATTACCCTTACACGGTAGTTGTTTCCATAATTTATTAGACGAATGCTGATCATTGTGAACTATGCACAAAAGGATTCTCTTTCAATATATTATCTTGCACCAATCAAGTCGCTTTGGACAAGTTGAGCTTACTAATACCCCAAAACTCCTCCCATTTATTCTGGATTCTTTTGGTATTATCATACATGAATTTGCAGTATTTTCTTGCTCCCAGAACCATCCTTATGCCTTATATATTATCCTACTCAATTTCTGGACCTAAGCAGTACATTCAGTCCTTTGATCATTCTGACACTCACTTCCTTCAATGATGTGTGGGAGTGTGGTTATTTCCACCCATCACATTCATTCCACACATTCACAAACTGCATACCATTTTTCCTGCACTACCTACCTACCTATTCATTCATTTGCAATCATGGACCTACTTAGCTCACATTTTCACACTTCAATCTTGACTCTCTCTCACTGTTCTTTTTTTTCTTCTCTCTCCGGTAAGTAACTCCTTCATTTCTCTCATACAACACTTCTCACTTACCAGCTCATTCATATCTGATAAAACAATTATCTCTTTCACTTTTCTCTCTCTCTCTCTCCCTCTCTCTTTGCATCCTAACAGACTCACTAACATCCTTTATCATCATACCTCCTTCAATGCTTATACTGAAGCCTGAAACAGATGGAAGAAAATTATCACTGCTTCCAAAACAGAATTTGAATGGGTAAAACCAGGAAACTTGCAGCCTGCCCAAATGGCAGCCATGCCTTTTGGTCTCTTGCCAAAGCAATTGGTCATAACTTTTGTCCTACATTATTCCTGCTATCATACCCAGATGTCTCAATTGCAACATCATCCACAGAAAAAGCTAATCACCTGGCTTCACACTTTGCCTCCAATGTATGCATAACTGACAATGGCAAAACGCCCTCCAGTCATTCTGACTATCCAACATACAATGCCTCCTATATCCTTTAGAAAGAGATCAGAAACCTCTTGTCTAAATTAGACACAAAAAAGTCTCCTTGCCCTGATGGGCATTCCTCCAATTGTCACGAAGGTCTGTGCAGTGGCGCACTCAGGATTTAATCTTGGAGGGGGCCGAGCGCTCAGGATTTAACCTTTGGGGGAGGGGCCGAGTTGAGTAGACGTTTTGCGAATACACACTACACATCGCATACGACCTATAACTGAGCATCTGCAGTGATCGCTAATTCATAAGTAGCACACAACATAAATAAAAAAAAATGAATTTTAATTAGGAAAAGATTTTTGGAAATTTTTCTAGTGTTTTTTCCTTTTCTTTGGGGGGGGTGCCCAGGCCCCTTGCCCCCCCCCCCTCTGGGTGCGCCACTGGGTCTGTGCACCAGAACACTGACTCCTATCCTATGTCACCTGTACATACTCTCTTACTCCGCTGGTGTATATATATATATATATCTCAAAGCCTGGAAATTGGCCTGTATTCAACCCATTCCTAAAAAGGATCACATATCACTACCATCCTATCTCACTCACCTCAGTCCTATCTAAAGTGATGGAGAAAACCATCAATTCTCAACTCCTACTCTACCTTAAAGGTACCCAGCTATTAAGCGACCATCCATTACAGATTCTGTCAATGCTGATTAACAGGAGATCTACTCTCACATATCATCCATCTCTGGACAAATGCCATGGAAAAATTAGTGAATCAGTGGTTGCACTTGATATCTCTAAAGCCTTTGACCAGGTCTGGCACAAAAGCTTCCCAAACAAACTCCTATCATTTTTTACTGTCTCAGGACTTCTGCAGATGGATTGCCAGCTTTCTATCCAGATGCACACTATATGTGATGGTAGACAGCTCCCTATCCTTTCACCATCCAACTAATGCTGGGGTCCCACAAGGTTCAGTTCTCTCACCAACCTTCTCCCTTCTGTATATCCCCTTAATCCCTTAATTTGACCTGTGGCACTTAATTCTGACCTCCAAGCCATTGTTAGATATAGGTTTCATGATTTTTGGACTTAATTTTGAGTATAACTTATCAATTGCTTCCTTGACCAGGAATCCTAAATTTATCCCTGGGTCATGAACTCTAACAAATTTATTTGTTCTGCACCAGTTAGAGTTATCTATCTTAGTAATTTGAGATTTGCAGTTGTTCCCTTTTCTAGCCTTAATATTGTTTAATCACTCTTTCCCCTTTTGTCACGGTTCGTATTTTGGTGAGTGGCAATGTTGTTCTCAAACACAGTTTCATAACCAGGATTCAAATGATAAACATAAAGTTTTAATTTTCACTAACAGTATACATGAAACATATATCTATCGATTCGTTAATTCCCTTAAATTAGATTAATCACTTTAAATAGCATTACATGACAATTTCAGAGTATGACATATCTATTATCTTCTAAGAAAGGCATGCACATAGTTATATACTAGGAATTGTCTACTACACATA
Source organism: Typopeltis vanoorti (assembly GCF_054136105.1). NCBI lineage: Eukaryota > Metazoa > Arthropoda > Arachnida > Uropygi > Thelyphonidae > Typopeltis > Typopeltis vanoorti. Next base: position 43,278,887 of record NC_143556.1, on the reverse strand, counting down.
TGTCTCTAGGGAGACAGTTAAGGTAACATTCACATACAAAATTTTTTTCAAGGATCACAAACCAAGGCTCTTCAGACTACCAGTCCAATGTCCCTAAAAGTTTCACCAACTAATAAAACAGTCTCAGTCTTCCTTTCTGCAAAATGTGCTTAGACTGAATCCTTCATTTTATGCTCCCACATAAACTTTAGATAGGTAAAAATCACCTTACCATTTCTTGTAGCATACAGTCTCACTCAATCACCATGTGCATATCCTGGTTGGACCTTTTGTTCACTCTACAGATTGCTTTCCCATCTCATGGATTGACGTGCACTTGATTTTTGCTGCTGTTAGGAAACATCTGAGGTGCTTGTATGGAACTTTCTCTACCGTTTAGGGGGGGGGGGGGAACATCACGGTTTGGGTTTCACTTGGATCCGAACCTTATTCTTTTGTCGGACATCCTTCTTGCATCTAACCTCCTTCACCCTCTTTTCTTGCTCTCCCAATTTTCCGACCATCAACTGCCTTTTTCTTCTGTACCTTACAGTCACAGTCACATCGAAGATCTTCATCTCGAAACTGTGAGAGAGCTCCTCCAAGAGAATTTGCGAAATCTTGCTTGTAAGGTTCAACAGTGGGTTTATCAAGGTCCTTTTGGGCTCTTAGGGCTCTTAGTCATCACTGCGGCATGCATAGTTTCATAGAATCTGTCTTTGGATTGATTGTCAACACATTTTTTTTTCTTTGTTTGTTGTAACTTACATATATTATTCTTCTGTTTCTGTTTACACATATTATTTTCCACTTCCAATTTACACACATATATTTCCCTTTTTAAATCACACATATTAATATTATATAATGCTTCCCTCCATTGGGTGAATAAAAATAAACTTATTAGACAGTTATATGATATACACCTCCCCCCCCCTTTCCTTATTTCTTTCTAGTACAATTTTCACCAGCAGTACAGGTATTTTCTTTATTTAGGCTCCGTTTCTTGTTAGATCCTGAACAAGGGTCTGTCTAGCAAGGCAGGCCTCATTCATGATCTAACACCATCCTCCAATGGGGGACTCAGATAATCATCAACTTCAATGCTAGTAAAATGCAGATTTATTTCTCACAAAAAGAAAAATTTTCCCCCAGTATTATTTTTGATAACACTAAAATTCCCACACAAGATGAGATTTCTCTTCTCGGAATTACCCTGATATCAGGCCTCTCCTGGCATAAACACATCATAACATTGCATCGTCAGCTTCCAAAAACTGGGATTTCTCTTTTGCTCAAGATGTTACTTCACTTCTAAACATCTGTTAATTGTGTGGACAGACTTATGTGTTCGTCGAACATGTTGTTTATTATTTTAAAGGGTATAATAGAACACAGAAACTAAGTAAATAATTAATTTATTAATTATTTACTTAGTTTTACCAGAAAAAATATCAGCATCAAGTTAATAAATTAATTATTTACTTAGTTTCTGTGTTCTATTATACCGTTAAAATAATAAACAATCTGTTAATTGTATACAAATCACAAAATCCATCTATTGAATACTGCTCTCACATTTGGAGTGGGGCTCCTAAAAGCTCCCTCAAAATGCTTGACTCAATACAGAGGAGAGCAATTAGACTGATAAATGACCCATCTCTTACCAATTCGCTCCCCTCACTTTCACATAGACGTTTGGTCTCTGCAATTTGTGTATTCTATAAATATTTCCATGGGAAATGTTCATCTGAAACAGCATCAATAATTCCACCATTGGAACACTTACAGCTGCTGCCTAATGTCCTTTCACAGTACACCTTGAAACCCACAGAATAAGTTTCTTTTCCTCCTTCTTCATCCCTGCTACTGCTGTACTGTGGAACAGTCTTCTCCCTGATGTATTTCCCAAGGAATAGAATATACAGGCTTTTAAATCAAATGTTAACAAGTTTCTCCTTTCCCAACCCACTACCCACATACAGTACTAACGTACTATAGGTTGATCAGCCAACCACTTGTGTATGGGCCCAACATTTAAAAAAAAAATCATCATACTTGTGAAAAAGTTTCCATTATTTTCATCACGCTCTCAAAGTACCCCTGTTATCATGGAGACCCTCCCTCATTTTTTTTTTGGCACTTTTCTTTCTTTTCCTTTGTACCTCTTTCTTCTTTCACTCCTTGCCAGTCTGCTCGCTGGATTTCTCTAACCATTTTATGTCACATTTTATCTTGTGAAGGACTTCACATAAGTGCTCTCTCTCTCTCTCTATCTATCTATGTGTCATTACCGTCTCATCATTCTGATAATCTTCTACTGTTTCTCATGCTATCACTCAAACACTGTCACCCTTTCTCACTTTCACCACTGTACTTTCATCTAGAATCTCACCAACATTTCTCATTCACCATTAGTATTTTAAATGCCAGAAGTGTATAGGATACACTACCTGTGTAAACTCTCCTGTGATGTGCAGCCTGATATAACTGCAAGGGGAACACAAAATTTATATATGTATCAATCAATATGAAAAAAGTCTAATAATTGCATCCTTAAGATAAAGGAAAAATGGTAAGGTGGCAAGTAGAGTTGAGTGATAGCAAACAAATGTGTGTGACTGGTGATGAAGTAGTGAGAGTGAATGATAACAAAAACAGGATGTAAGATTTGAAAGCTGAGTTTGTGAAGATCAGGCAAGAGATGAGGTAGACGCAGACTGAAATGAAGAGAATTGCAAATATATATGGAATAGTGAAGAAGAGGAAAACAAATAATGTTGGTATGAAAAAGGTAATGAAAGACCAGCGAGTGGTATTTTATGGCAGTTCGATTATTAGAGGTGTGGTAAAGGTTTGTTCTCTGGTAGGTTAAAAAGAATAGATTGATTGAACCTTTGGATAATACAAGGAGTAAGTGAGTAAAGGAGTTTGGTAGTGGTAGCAGGGAAAAGCGACTTGAATGGGAACAAGGAGAATGTAAGATTGGATATCAAGAGGATGTTGAGAAGCATAACAGATAATAGTGTGACAGGAGAGGTAGTCAGTGTGTTACCCAGGTATGACAGTGAGGAGATGAGGCAAGAGAAAGAATTATGAATGATATGTTAGTGGAATTGTGTGAAGAGAAAGGAGTGCATTTTGTTAATTTGTGGAATGAGTTTTGAAGGAAGAATTGAACTGCATAAGAGTCATAGACTGCATTTGAATGATTTTGGTGTGAGTCATTTGGAGAGACTGTTGCTGGAAGGGAGAGTAATAATTGCAGAGAATGAATCTGAACCAGTAGGAAGCAATGTGAAAGAGTGGGAGAGTAAGGAAGGAGAGATTCAAGTAGTGCTTATGAATGGAGAAGTGACTAGCATGAGTGCAGAGCATGAAAACACAATTGTGCAAGACAATCTGGAAAATGGAGAAACAGGGTGAACAGAGAAACACAGCCTGAGAAAGGTCGATGCTCTAAGAGGATGTAAATGCATGTATAGACAAAAGCGAAGGGAATGACCTGGGATGTAGGGAAAACAGATGGATTTGAAGAAGGTTCTGGGATGTGTAAGGAGAAAAAGAAATGGCTCGAGGAAAGTATGGAGAAGTCACGTCTAAAAGTAGTATCAGTAAAACTTGTTATTATAGATCCAGGAATGAGCTTTTATGTATGTATGTTTGCATTGATTGAGTTCATTTACCAAAAAATGATTGGAATAAGTGAGACATGGTTGGATGAGGATGGCATCTTGACAAGAATAGAGATGGAAGGGTATGATGTACACTTCCATCTCTATGATTTGTATGATTTGTGAAGATAGAAAGTTTAAAAAGGGAGATGGAGTGCTATTATAAATGAGTCCATAAAAGGTAGATGCAAAAGGCAAATCGTGGTGGTGGTTTTGAGGCAGCATGATGTGAGATAGAGGCAAATAGAATGAAATGCTTCATTGGATGTTGCTATAGACCTAGTGATGTGGAGGGTAGTGACCAAGAGATGTATAAGCAAATTAGCCAAGCAAATGGGAAAAGGGTGATCAATATTAATTTTATATTGCTGGGATGATGTAATATAAAATGGGATGATGATATAACAACCAGAAATAAAGAAAATGAGTTATTATTATTATTATCCAGGCCTCCATGTAGTCAAAAGACTCATCGTGGGAGGTTGTTTTTAGGAAATACAAAGTCTATCATACCACTCCTTGAACCCATTAACCATCCCCACTCCAACCACTCTCTCAGGCAATGCATTCCAAGGTTCAACCACCCTCCATGCAAAGAAACCACTCCTCACCTTCTTGCACACAGCCTCCTTTCATAACGTCCAGGGATGGCCCCTTGTCATCATTCCTTCCCGCCGTTCTACCAAATGAAAGAACTCTTCAATGTCTACCCTGTAACTGCCTCTCAACAGTTTAAAAGTCTTGATCATATCACCTCTGCTTCTTCTATCCACCAAACTCTGCAGTCCACATTCCCTCAGTTTCTTCAGTTTTTGAGACAACTATCTCATGTAGTATGTAACAGAGGGTACACAAGGATTGAAAGTCTTAGATTTGATGATCTCATCAGACAGTGTTATTATAAATGAGTTCTCAAATCTTGTTAGTGAGAGTGACCATGAAGTGATTACTGTGATGATGAGTTGGCACAAATTATTTGACTGGTAACAAAAAGAACGTAAGGAGGGATGTCATGAGGCTGTTTAGAAGAGGGAAAGATAACAGTGTTAAGTAAGGTATTCACTATGTTGCCCAAGTATGATAATGATGAGTCGAAAAGGCAAGCAAAGATTATGAATGGCATGCCAACACAGTTGTGTGCAGAGAAATGAGTTTAAGGAATGGATAGAGTTGTATAAAAGATATGGGCTACATTTGAATGGATTTGGTGTGAGTCATTTGAAGAAATTGCAGCTACAAGAGAGAATGACTAAGTGAATGTAAGACCTGAGGAAGCAAGTGGGGTTGTGGAAGAGCAGGAGAATAAGGTAGTCAAATTTGTGAATGGAGAGATGACTGGCATAAGTGAAGAGAATAAGAGAGGAGGAACGCAGAGTGAACAGGGAAATGTGAGAGGTCAGGGTGCACAGGGGACACTGCATGAAAAGTGTAGATCATGGTTTCAGGAGTAGATTTGTAAGTGTGCAAGAAAGGATTAAGACAGCTGGAGTGTGGGAGTGACATTTAGGTCTGGGGAGGGGTGTAATATTAGTGATGATAGACAGGAATGGCTAAGGGAGAATGTAGAGTAGTGATGTCCAAGAATTTTGGTTAGGAGGATTTGTTATAGAAAAAGAAATGATCTAGTGTGTTTGTTTACGAATACTAGAAGTATTCAAAACAAGGGGAATGAAATTGTAGCATTGATAGAGTTCATTCACTCAAGAATTGTTGTTATAAGTGAAACATGGTTGAATGAGAATGACATTCTGACAGGAATAGAGATGTAGTGATATGTAGTCTTTCGTGAAGACAGACAAAGAGGAAAGTGAGGTGGAGTGTTTTTGATGATGGTAAAGGAGTTTTGTCCATGTAGGGTGGAGATGCAAGGAGCAAATACTGACAGTGGTTTTGAAGAAGTATCGTGTGAAGTGGAAGTGTTCAGGATGAAATGTTTAGTAAGGTGTTACTATAGACACCTATAGGGCTATAGTGCTATGGACACTATAGTTGTTCAGTAAGGTGTTGCTAATAAGGAAAGGGTGATCATTATGAGTGATTTCAATTATGGTAATATATTGTAGATGAATGACGACACAGCATCAGGAAGCAAAGAGAATGAATGTCTTGAGTGTTTAAGGCATAACTATTTTAAGCAGATGTAACTAAGACCACATATGGATTGAGGGTCGCAAATTTGATTATGTCATCAGAAGATATTGTTGTAAAGGAAGTGTCACATCTTCATCCATTTGATGAATAGTGACCAAAGTGATCACTTGGGAGGTGGCCAGCCACATCAGGACTTTTGTGAGAAAGGGTATGTGGACCTATAAGGTGGGTGATTATGGCAAACTCACAAGGTAACGTGCAGCGATATCATGGAATATGGAATTGCATGGGAAGGAAATTAGTGCTGTTTGCTCTCTACTCAGGAAGTATCTGGTAGAGGCTGAGTGTTTTCCAAAACTCAGGAGATTAAATAAGATAAGTGTAAAATGGATGACCAAAGAGGTTAAGCATGCAGTCTGGAAGATAAAGTCATTCTGGAGGTAGCACAAGGTGAGTGTAAATAATCAGTTATATGAGGCGTACAAAGAGCAAGCAAGGAAGGTGACTCAGTAACAGTAGCAAAAGTACGGTATGATCAAAAAATGGTAGTTAACAAATTACATTAGAAGAAATTTCAGGGAGTTTTTTCGATATGTGGCCAGTAGAAGGGAGAATGATTATGGGAGGATGATGTTGGTCAGTGATAATGGGAGGATGATGGACACTGAGGAGGATTTAGCAGAGATGTTTAATGAGCAATTCATTAAAGTATTCCATCCCTGTGATTGTAACATAATGCAGTACTTGAGACCAGTGGGAATTGAAGAGGAAACACTAAGTGAGCAGGAGGTCTATGAGGAATTGAGTATATTGAAAAAGGCTGTGGGATTTGGTGGTATGTCACTGCATGGATTGAGGGAATGATCCAGGAAGTTAACACCAGCTTTAACGTACATTTTTGCATAAGTCTTAGATTAGTCCAATTTACAAAGGAGTGGAAAGATGGCAAAATTGTTCTGCTTCATAAAGCTTCATAAAGTGGGTGATAAGACTAAGGCTTTGAATTATAGGCCATCTATTTGTCTGGAGTTGTGGTCAAAGTGCTGGAGAAGCTTTTCCTTTCTTTTAGTGTTACACGTTGATCAGCATTCATTTTAGAAATTATGGACTTTACAACCATGTTATAAATAACTATTTTACTTTCCCGACGTTTTGACTTTCATATTAAGGTCATCATCTGGAGTATATACAAATATACATGGACAAACTGAGTTGCATTTTACATTAGGACATCATTGTTACTGTAAGAAAACTATCTATATGAAAGAATGTTTCTCTTATGTTATCTTAAATAGAATTTAGCTTTGATGTAGTTTCTAAATAATTAATTAATTTTTTAATTTTATCTGTATTTTTTATATATATATATATATATATATATATAATTTTTTTTATATATATTATATTTTCACTAGAGGTCATGCCAGTAGAATAACCGTTGATCAAATCATTGTCTCTTTAGCATACTGTGTGAAATGTAACTCAGCTTGTCCTTGTATATTTGTATATACTCCAGATGATGACCTTAATATGAAAGTCGAATGCTTTAGTGATGTAGACAACTAGTGCTTTTCCAGACAATTCTATGTAAGGTGTTCAGGGCATGATCAGAAAGGCCAGCTTCACCATAATTATTATATTTAATGTGTCATTTATGTTCTTTTTGTCTGATAGGAATTGTACATTTTGTTTCTCCTATATATGGTATGTTACAGGTGCAATAAATATAATATACTCCAGGGCAAGCCAGCAGAGGGAGTGGGTCTTTGGATGAGTTGAGTAAGCTTTTTAATTTTGCAGGAGGTGGCTTTGAGGTTGTATTTTTGTAGTATTCTGTTTATATTATCTGATGTCCCTTTAATGTAAGGAATGATTATAATTTTATTGTAGTCTGGTTTGTCTTTGTTTTTTATTGAGGTCTTGTAGAGAATTTTGTTAATAGTGTTTTGGCTCTATGCATTTTTTTGAAAAGTATTGCTGATAACTTTAAATTCGTCTTTCAGTGCCTGTTCACTGGAGCAGATCTTCAGAGCCCTGTTTTTTAGAGTATTAATGACACCTAGTTTTTGTGTTGGGTGGTGGTAGGAGTTTATGTGTGTATATTGGCCAGTATGTGTCAGTTTCTGGTACACAGTGAAGGAAAGATTGCCAGAGGGAAGACGTGTGACAAGTGTATCTAGAAACAGAAGTGTGTTCTGTTTTTCAATCTCAATTGTGAACTGTATGTGTTTGTGTTGTTTGTTTAGGTGGCTAAGGAATGTGTCTAGTGTCTGGCGGCCATGGGACCAGATCGCGAAAACATCGTCAGCGTAGCTAAGCCAGACTTTGGGTTTTAAAGGAGAGGAATCTAAGCAAGTTGCTCAAAATGTTTTATATAAAAGTTAGCAATGGGGGGGGGGGGGAGATAATGGCAAGCCAATGGCTTTGCCTTCTTTTTGTAGGTAGAAAGTGTTTTGCCATACAAAATAACCAGAACCCAATACACGTGCAAAGAGCCCCGTGATATCTGGAGGGAATTTGTTCTGTAAAAGAAGGATTGTGTCATTGATTGGGACATTCATAAAGAGGACAGAGACATCAAAACTGACTAATAAATCATCTTTTTCTAATGTAATGTCTTTGATGATGTTTATGAAGTGTTGTGTGTTTTTGATATAGGAGGGGAGAATGACCTGCCAACTCCTTGAGTGTTGCCACTAATTTCTTGGCTAAGTGATAATTAGGGCTATTTATTCCTTCGACTATAGGCTGGAGTGGTGTGTTTTCTTTGTGTATTTTGGGTAACCCGTAAATTCTTGGAGAATGAGCATAGAGGGGAAATAGTTTTTTGACTGTATCTTCGGGCCATGTGGTAATTGACTTAAATAGTTTCTCTGTTTTCTTTTTTATTCTATTGGTTGGGTTGTAGTTAATGAGTTGGTATGTGTTATTGTCCAAAACTAGTGGATTCATTTTTTCTGCATAAGTGGTTCCGTTTAAAATAACGGTGGCACTTCCTTTATCAGCTCTAGTTATTACGATGTTCGGATTTGACTTTAATGATTTCACCGCTGTTAATTCATGTTTTGTTAAGTTGCTTGTTATTGTTTTGTTATGATTTAAAATGTTGGCAGTTTCTGAATTATGCAGTAAATAGATATTTACTGCATAATTCAGATATTTTGTCTGCTATGTTGTTATTTTGTCTGCTATCTTGTTATTTTGTCTGCTATGTTGTTATTTGGGATGAATCTTAAGCCTTTTTTTTATGTTACAAATAAATTCAAATTTGTTTATCGACCTGGGTGCTACAGCAAAATTTAGGCCTTTATTAAGTACTGAGAGTTCGTCTTTGTTTAAAGTGTGGTTGGATTGGTTAACTATGTTACCTGTAGGCGATTAGTGGCTCCTGTTGTTTCTTGTTTCTGGTTGGTTGTTTTCATTCACTGTGGAGAAATTTGAATATGGCAATTGGTTTTGTTGATCTTTTAGTCTTCGAAATTTGGAAATTAGGTTTTCTTTCTTCATTTGAAGGATATGGTTCACTGTGTTGTCCGTAATCTTTTCCAGGATCATCCAGATGTCTGTGTTTAAGTAGCTTGAAAGTTCAAATTTTTCATTTTGTAGCTGGTTTTGAGTAACGGCTAAGTTCTTTCTGGTAGCTTGGATCTGTTCCCTTGAGTAGCACTTTCTCCATGTGGTGCCTTTGTTGAGGTGAATTTTCTCTTTAGTTTGATGCAATTCGGAATGATATTGCTGTCCCTACACTGTTTTAAAAAGCCAGTCAATTGATCAAACTAGAAACATGAATCTTCAGCTTACCGTATTGATTGCATCGCTTGTGGGTCAAATCTCCATGAATTATCATAATCCTTTCTTTTAGTGTTACACGGTGATCAGCATTCATTTTAGAAATTATGGACTTTGCAACCGTGTTATAAATAACTTGTTTAATATCCCGACGTTTCAATCTTCATATTAAGATTATCATGTGGAGCATATCCAAATATACAGGACAAGCTAAGTTACATTACATACAGCATACATATGAACATTACATATGAACAATGAATTGATCACAAGTTATTCTACTGGCATGACCTCTGGTGAAAAAAAAAATATATTTATAAACTACATCAAGCTAAATTCTATTTATGATAACATGAATAAACATTCTTTCTTACAGATAGTTTTCTTTCAATAACAATGGTGTCCTATTTTTAGCATTACAATTGTTATTTTTGATTTAGGATCCTGGATATAGTTGCTCTTAGAGAGGAAGGTTCTGTGGGTCAAATATATGCCTTCCATATGTTTGGGATTTTTAGACCATCATTATTGTTCAGATTGGAGTGGTTGGTAATAATCTCATAGGCTTCCTTAAATTTGTATTCATACCCTGTTTTAGTGTGATGTAGACAACTAGTGCTTTTTTTTTTTTTCACTAGAGGTCATGCCAGTAGAATAACTTGTGATCAATTCATTGTTTCTCTAGCTTGCTGTATGTAATGTAACTTAGCTTGTCCTGTATATTTGTATATGCTTCAGATGATGATGATCTTAATATGAAGATCGAAATGTCGGGATATTAAAAGAGTTATTTATAACACGGTTGGAAAATGAATGTTTATACATTTCTTCATCACCACCATCCACTTTCCCTCTTATAACAACATCTAACTAAATATGCCTTTCTGTCAGCCTATATTTTACACCACACAGCTTCATAACCATTGCTTCTTTCATCCAAATGTACATAATTCTCCTGATATAATAATAGGTATAAATTTAAATACCGATAATTCATTGATGTTTCTTTATACAAATCCCATGAGTATCAACAGTGGTATGGATAGCTTCAGCCAGTCCAAAGATTATTGGGATCAGTGAAACTTGGTTTCACCTCCAAAACAGCCAGGACGTCTATAGACGTCCAACTAAATCTGGATATGATTCAGTCCACCTGTTTAAAGAACCAGGATAAGAAGTGCAATTTGACCGTCCTGTCCATTAGAAGGTGTGATAAACCCTCATGCTGAAGAGAACGGTTAATCGGATTATCTCACATTGGTAGCTACCTCTCAGTTGCCTATAACAAGAAACGCACATCCTTGTTCTATGCTGGGTAACTGGATTTTAGTTATATAGGATAGACTAAAAATAGAGAAATTATTTATATTTTTTTTTTTTTTTTTTATTGTACAATACAATTTTAATTTCTGGACAAAATAAAAGTCTTGCATAATTTCTTCACTTAAATATTGCCTTACCTTGGAGAACCAATTACATATTTAATTTTTTTGCGCTAATTTTTTTCTAATCACTTTCTAGACAAAACATTTTTCTTTGTTCTCGAAGAAATTAATTCACGATAATTATTTGAAATATTCTTTTAAAAAAAGAAAAGAAAACTGGCTGCCGACGTTCCAGATTATATTATTTTTATTTTTGTACCAAACCATCGAAATCGAATAATACTTCACAGATTTCCTTTAGGACACGCTGAAGCAACTTTGCTTTATAGAGAATAACATGAAATTCTTTAATCATATCACTAAATTTTTTCTTTATATTATATAGTAATCTACTGTTCTTTGTACTTTAATTTTCTTGGTTTCCCTGTATAATTGGTCATTACAAAATGAAATTAACAGTTATAGATATTTACTGCATAATTCAGATATTTTATTCTCCAATTTTTAAAGTAAGTGATACATTTGCTTATTTTTATCATTCAAAATATGTATATCAAATGCATCAAATGTGAAATTTCATTTCCTTTCACAATACAAATGAACTTTATTTTGACTTTGATAGCACCCCCCCCCCCCTCCCGTTGCAACATTACCAGACACCCGAAAGCTGTTATGAAACATAGGTACAGTTTTTATTTTATTCGTGATTTTTCCATAATAATTGTTATGGAAAAATATAACGTTTAATTTTTTCGACACAGAAACTAAGTTTTGATTATTATAAATTTGCAAATTATAAATAAGAAAATATACATATTATTTCCCTATTATTATAAATCAGGAAGTTATGTGACGTTGGCTAATAGGGTAAATTAATATATATAAAAACATTGTCATCCTACAAATGCAATACCAGAATATGCTTCGAATGTCTGCTAATCAATCAGAAAGATGGAAAAACAGAACAAGGAATTTCTGCCTGTAAAATATTCAGTTATTGCACGAGGTACTTTAGTGTGCTGCCTTCTGGGCATGTTCTTTTGATCTGGTTCTCAGTGGGGTGGGTTAGTAATCTCCGTTAGTCTACAACTTGTTACTGTGCAGAAAGGAATATTAGAAAGTACAATATACAATTCATTTGTGAGATGGCAAGCAAGAGCAGCAACAGCAATAGCAGTAATTTTTTTCAAGATAATTATCAAATACTTTAGAATTTTTCGATAATAAAAGTGAAACTGATCACTATAAATAAAGAAATCATTTTTGGCATAAATACTTCATCAGCCTGTAAAAGAAATGTCAGTTTTACTGTGTTAGGATATCTGAACAACAGAAAACGAAACAAGACATTCTTGCTTGAGGCAATTTAGTGCCTCAATATAAAGGTATTTTGCAAAGAAAGAAAGCAAAATGTCATATTTATTACACTAAATGTTATTTAAAAATATAAATATTTGACAAAATATTTTAAACATAAACAAACATTTGAAAATTCGCGAAAAAGAATCTATATTGTCAGTAAAGTGGAGGAAATTAACTATTACTAAAGTATATTCATTGCAAAGGCTGATCTGTGGTCATTTCAGGATTGATTATTTATTTTGGCAGATGTGAAACTTCTATTTTTGGATATAATAAATTTAGTTTAATCCTTTATCCAAGTGTGAGCAAACAAAGTTTGCGCCTGAAAGTATCTTCAGGACTGGGGTAAGGTGGTGCAACACCAGGGCGACTCCTTGCAAAGGTGGAGCAAGCTACTAGAACTCCTATCTCAGTATCTCCCATAATGCAAAACACATCTCCTTGCGGATATGTCTAATGTTATGCATTAAGGGAAGGGCCACTACCCAGACTAGTTTCGACCTTTATTGAGGTCTCTTCAGTGAGAGCCAGGCCCAAGTGGAGACAAGTGGAGATACCAGCCAGAAGCATTAGCAAGGTCATATCTACCTATAGGAGTTGCCAAATGGTGTGCCACCTTTTTAATAAATTACTCTGGATTTAGAGAAAGATGTTGAAAGATTATTTTTCACTTGGTTAGAATATAAAATTATATTCTAACCAAGTGAAAAATAAACTTTCTATTTTTGGAAAGAGACACAATAAATAAATTGTTCAGAAAAAAAAAAACAAAAAAAAAACAATCAAATATCCTAGTACAGTGAAGAAAATTCAAAGTAACAGAGTACATGTAAAGACAAGTGACACAAAAGTCGCTCGACCACAGTTAATCTGCTAATGGCTCTCAAATCGCCTTTAAGGATTAACAGCGGAGAAGGGTAAATACTTGATAAAAGATAGAATGGCGATAAAGTTTTGATCCATGAAAAAGCCTGTGATAGTCTTGCTATTTCATTCATCTTGGCCGGTAGGAGGGTTAATGATGATGATGATATACTGACTGGAATATAAATAGAAGGGTATAGTGTATTTTGCAGGATAGAAAGAGCAAATGTAGCCATTTTGTTCTGGAGGAGGTGTATCTGAATAGCTGTTAAACCTTACTACATCATCCTAATCAGAGTAGATCTTAAGGGCTTAGGTTATTCTCCTTATTGGAAATTGTTATTCACATATCTCAGCTTTTTTATTTATTTCTTTTTTTAAATATATATGAAAAACTTCATTAAGACCTAAGCACTTTATACCACACTACTCTACTTTATTCTTGTGTGACCAAACACAATTTTTATTATTGTTCTTCAAGTATGTTGCATATGTCTTTGTAAATTTTTGAATTCATACTAGAGATACCTATGATACTTGGGAGAAAATTTTATATAAATAAAAATTCTAATGATGTATCTTTTTCAGTTGTTATTTATGGTTTATTTCAACAAAACATACTTTTATATATATATATATATATATATATATATATATATATATATAAAATATATATATATTTTTAGTCCAAAAAATATTTCTTAAATAATATTTTTGCAATTTGTTTATAGCCATCGAATGATGGAAATCATAGATCTATGGCAAATGTTAGTAGATGCCACTGAAAAGAAAGGAGCAAAATTAGCAGAGGCATCTGCACAGCAACAGTTTAATCGAGGCATCGAAGATATTGAAATTTGGTTATCTGAAATAGAAGGACAGCTTATTTCAGAAGATTATGGAAAGGCAAGTCATTTTAGCTCTTAGAAATTATCATTAGAGACCTATTTCTCTCTCCACTCTTTGAATAATTCATCTTCTTTTTCTTCTTCATCATACTTTCATGGCGTTAAGCTTACTTGCCTATGGCATACTTATACTATCTTTTTAAGGGTCTTCTTTCTCAGTTTCTTTTTCTTTTTTTTCCTTTTGGTTTAAGTGTTAGTATTGTTTTCAATAGGCTAATCAGTGATATTCTATTCATATATTACCTCTGTTTTTTTCTATAATTATCTATTGTTGTTAAAGTTAATTATTATTATTATTATTCAGGCCTCCATGGAGTCAAAAGCCTCTCGTGGGAGGTCCTTCCTAAGAACATAAAATCTGTCATCGAGGGGAGGTCCCCCTTAAGAAACACAAAGTCTATCATACCACTCCTTAAACTCATTGACTGTTCTCGCTCTCACCGTTCCATCAGGCAATGCATTCCACGGTTCAACCACCCTCCACGCAAATAAACCACTCCTCCCCCTCTTGCTCACAGTTTCCTTTCGTAACTTCCAGGGATGGCCTCTTGTCATCACTCCTTCCCGCTGTTCAACCAAGCGAAAGAACTCCCCTGTGTCAACCCTGTAACCACCTCTCAAAAGTTTAAAAGTCTCAATCATATCACCTCTCCTTCTATCCACCAAACTCTGCAGTCCACATTCCCTCAGCCGATCCTCATAACTATCCTTGTACAGTCCTGAAACCATCTTTGTCATCTGTCTTTGTATCCTTTCCACAGTTAATTTATCCCCTTCAAATCCTGGGGACCAAATCTGAGAACAATAGTCCAAGTGTGGTCTGATCAAATACTTATACAACGAAATGATAACCCTCTTATCTCTGCAGGTCAGTGTCCTTCTCATAATTGCAGCAATCCTCTGTGTTACCTTCACCACCTTTGCAATGTCCCCTAAACTTCAGGTTTCTATCAATCATCAACCCGAGTTCTCTTGTCTTCCCTACTTCCTCCAGTATAACTCCTCCATAGAGTATGTAGCATCCCATCGATGTTTCTCAAAACTCAAGACCTTACATTTTGCTGCATTAAACCGAAACCATAATTCATTTGCCCATCTATCTAGCTTATTCAAATCCTCTTGCAGGGCTACCACATCTGCACTATTACTAATATTCCTTCCCAGCTTCGCATCATCCGCAAACAACTGAATATCCCCTTGCAGTCCACTGGTAATGTCATTGATATAAAGGTTAAACAATATAGGTCCTAGTACTGAGCCCTGTGGGACCCCAATTATAACCCTCTGCCTCCTTGAAATTGCTCCACCATACACAACTCTGATACCTATCAGACAGCCAATCCTGAATCCAGTTGACCAATCTGACATCCAGACCCATGTGCTGCAACTTAAATATCAGCTTATCATGTGGCACCCTGTCAAATGCCTTCGCTAAGTCTAAGAAAATTGCAGTATATGCCTTTCCCTCATCTAATGTTCTTGTAACTTTATTATAAAAGGCTAGCATATTGCTAAAACAAGAGTGCCCTTTCACAAATCCATGTTGACTCTCACAGATAACATTACCCTCATCTGCCCAATGCTGTATACGGTCCCTCACTACTTTCTCCAAGATCTTAACAACCACTGATGACACACAAACTGGTCTATAATTTAACACTTCCAGTCTGCTACCGCTCTTATGCAATGGCACTATCTTACCTTCCTTCCATTCCCTGGGCACCTTTGCCGAAGCCAGACTTTCATTGAAAAGCCAGGTTAAAGGCACTGTCAGTTCCCTAGCACATTCTCTCAAAACTCGTGGTGAAATACCATCCAGTCCCAAAGCTTTAATGACATCCAGAGTACTCAGTATCTGAAACACACTCTTCTCCTGTACCTCTAAACCTCGAACCAGCCCTATCCCTCTAGCATTAAAACTGACATCTCTAGGATGAAATACTCCAATAAAGTTTTCATTGAACAATTCCACTATGTCCTCTGCATCTTGCTGAAGTTCTTGTAAAATTTTCATGTTTCTTTCTTTTAAGGTTACATGGTGATCAGCATTCATATTTATGAATTTAGGGACACAAAACACATATGTTGAAATGATTATTTCAATAATTATTAATAAAATATCACTTGTCGTTCGACCCCTGTATTGAGGTCATCGTCAAAAGGATACATGTGTACAGGCCACCAAGCTACATGCTCTTGCACTCTATACAGGTAAATTAAATGTACACTGTTAATTAATGTTTTTCTAGCCTGACCACTAGTGATAATTAAATAAAATAAAAAAATAATAAATTAAAAAAAAAAATATATATATATATATATATATATGTTAAAAATACCAAGCTATTTTAAACCTGGTTTTATTCCATTTCCCAAGTAAGCAAACAGACAAACAAGTCAAGTTTGTGCCTGCACGTATTGGAAGTCTAGCTGACCCTCAAAGTAGTGCAAGACCAAGGCAACTCTTGGTAAAAGTAGAATAAGCTCTGATCACTAATCTAATAAAATAAATAAAAAACTACAATAAACTCTGCTAAAGTCCTCATGTACTATGATTCTTTTGGATTTGTACAGTTCAGATTGTTATACTATGATTTTCTTCAGGAACTGTATAGTTTAAGTTGCTATTGAATGTTAAGGGGAAAAAAAAAAAAAACACTTCACTAAGTCTTCTTGTAGTGGGATTTTTCTTCGGCTTGTTCTGGTTGTTATAAAGGTTGCAAATGGGTCCTCCACATTCCTGGAATGGTTAGGCCATCATTTTTGTTCAGATTTGGGTTATGTTTGAGCATTTCACATGCTTCTTTAAATTTCCTCTTGAACCAGGTTTTGGTGTGGTGTAGGGATTTGGTATTTTTCCAATCAATTCTGAGGTATGTTTGGAGTGCATGGTCAGAAAGGCCGGTTTTTCCAAAATAGAGGTATTTAATGTGTTGTTTGCGTTCGTCCTTCCTAATATTAGATGGTTCGCCCTATTTCCGCTATGTACGGTAGGTTACATGTACATTGTATTTTGTATACCCCTGGGTGTGCTAGGTGTGGAAGAGAATCTTTGGAGGAACTGAGTAGGTGTCTTAATTTTGTAGAGGGTTTAAAGGTGATTTTGGGGTTGTATTTGTGTAGTGTTCTGTTCGCAACCTGTATGCCTGGGGAAGGAGTGTCCCAGGTTCGATTCCCGTTGTAGACGTGAGGAATTTGAGGATCTTCCTCAGGCATAGCCAAGTTAGCCGGTCTTGGGCGCGGTCAGTAGGGTTTTTTCCGCCAGTTTATCTGGCGTTTTTCATCCCGCAAACAGGCAAACCGGCCCCATGAACATACGCCTCTACAGTCAAAAAAAATATATCCCCCCCAGCGGCAGACCAGGCGACGGGTCGGTTGGGAGTAGTACTAACAAGAAGTCGCATCTAAAGTAATGCGGACCCTGCATGGGAAGCGGAAATAACGCGTAGTAGAAGAAGATTTGTGTAGTGTTCTGTCTATTTTTTTGGAAATGCCTCTAACATAAGGTATGGCAATAGCATTCTTGAAATCTTTTTTGTTTTTACTAGTATCTCTCTGGAGGATCTTGTGAATAGTTTTTTACTGTATCCATTTTTTATAAATGTATGGTTTATTATCTTGTATTCCTGGTTTAGAGCTTGTTCATTTGAACAAATAGTTTGAGCTCTGTGTTTAAGGGTGCTTATAACACCTAGTTTTTGTGTTGGGTGGTGATAAGAATTTTTGTGTATGTACTGGTCTGTGTGTGTAGGTTTGTGGTAGACTGAGAAGGAGAGAGACAGCCTGAGGGAAGATGCATGACGAGTGTGTTTAGGAACTGAAGAGAGTTGCTTTTTTCTATTTCAATGGTGAATTGGATATGTTTGTATTGTTTGTTCAGGTGGCTAAGGAATGTATTTAGTGCTTTGCAGCCATGGGGCCAAATGACAAAAATATCGTTGACGTATCTGAGCCAAATTTTGTGCTTTAGGCACGCTGACTCTAGAGCCCATTGCTCAAAGTCTTCCATATAAATGTTAGCAATTGGGGAGGAAAGTGGTGAGCTCATGGCTGTACCCTCTTTTTGAAGGTAAAAATTGTTTTGCCACAAAATATGCAGAGCGGAGTACATGGGCAAAGAGGGCCGGGATGTCGTGTGGAAATATGTTTTGTAGGAGCAAGATAGTATCATTGATCGGGACATTGGTGAAAAGGGAAGTTATGTCAAAGCCGACTAATAAATCTTGGTCATTGAGTGTAATGTTTTTAATTGTGTATCTTTTATGTAGGATGGGGACTGACCTACCAATTCCTTGAGTGTGGCCACTAATTTTTTGGCTAAGTGATAATTTGGGCTGTCCATTTCCATGTTTCTGTTTTTCATTGAGTGTAGTGTATTATGCTGTTCTTCCCAAAAATTTCATTTCTGCTGATGTAATCTTTAATCTTTCGTGTATTTTTTCAATCATCCATGATTCATTTACATATAATATGATGTCCTGTCAAGTGTCATCTCCAACCACGAGGTTGACTATTATGGATCTCTGCCTGAGATCCATATTGTGCAGTAGAAAGATAAGATAGTGAGGCTGTATTCTCTTTCAACTTTCAGTTAATGTCCTATGCCTGTAGATATGTGTTCATGGAGCTGGTTTACCTGTTTTGAGGGATAAAAAACCAAGTTTCTTGGAGGGAAAAACCCTCCAGGAACCTCAATAAAGGTTCCTCTCATCATAGATGAGATTTGAACTACAATCTTTCCATTCAAAGGGCTCATTTATACTAACTGAGTTACAGACACTCCTATAATATGATGGATTTAGCTAACAGTCAGAATGTTCTTAATCTCTTATTTCTTTGTATTAAATTTTGTTTAAAGATATCATTAATTATGCCTAGAATTTTGAACAATTTAATAATCATATGATTTGGAATCCGTTCCTTCAAAGTAACTTTTATTATTATTATTATTATTATTATATAAGTGTCTGCATGGAGTAAGAAGACTTATCACAGGAAACCATTATTCTTCCAATACTAATCATATCTCTCCTTATACTCATTCACTGATGAAACACTTGCAGCTATCTCTGGCAACCCATTCCACCCATTTACCATCCTCCAACTTGCTAACCACACTTGCACAATTTCCACAGGTGGTGACCTCTCATTTGCTCTCCCTTCCTGCCATGTACTGGAAAAAATTCTTCAATAAAACCCCATTAATAACTTACTGTATATGCATCTATCATGTCTCCTCTTTTTCGTCTATCAGCTAGTTTATGGAGCCTACAGACCTACATTCTATTCTCATAGGGAGCTGCCACAATCTTTGTCACTTGCCTCTGGATCCTCTCCATCACTTCTTCATTCCCATGGAATCCAGGTGGACAGATCTGCATGCAGTAGTAATCCAAATGTGGCCTTATTAAAGTCTTATACAGGGAAATAATAAGCTCCCTATCTCTGCTTGTTAGTGTGTTCTTCAACAATAACCTAATCTGATGTTTTGTTGTTTTGGCTACCTTTGCATTATGTCTCCTAACTTCTACTCCCTGTCCACAATTACATCCAAGAGTCTGGGCTCATCAGTTTCCTACAGTTCGTTTTCATCAGTATGATATGCAACTTGTAATCTCTTCTTCCCAAAGTGCATCATTTACACTTGGTCTCATTAAACTGGCAGCCATTTCCTTTGCCCATACTGCTCGTCTGTTTAAGTCATCCTGCAGGATCTCTACATCACCTTCATTTATTATCGCTCTTCCCAATTTTGCATCAGCAAACAACTGAATATTTTCTGTCAGATATATCCTGTATCATTGATATACACATTAAACAGCAGAGAACACCAAGTACTATGCCCTGAGATACATATCTAGTCACCTACCTTTTGCTGGATTCATCTTCTTCATAAACCAATCTTTGATATCTGTCCATCAGCCACCCTTTAATTAAACCACATGATTCATATCAAGCCCAACTTGCTTCAATTTATGCTACGGAATTATGTATGGAATCTTATCAAATGCTTTTACAAAATCCAGCAGTATCATTGAGTTAGCCATTTCCTTTATCCAGCTCCACTGTCACTTTATTATAAAAAGTAAGCAAATGACTAAGGCATGACCTACCCATCACAAACCATGTTACCTGTTATAACATATCCTATTCACATACACCCAGTACTGAATTCTGGGTTTTACTAATTTCTCCAATACCTTAACTTTCACTCCTGAGATACTGATTGACCTGTAATTTGCTACTTCTGTTTGTGAACCTCCTTTATGTAATTGACTGTTTTGTCATGTGTCCACTCCATTGGCACTTTCCTGGTATTGAGTCTTAAATTAAGCAGGCTGGTTAGAGAAGCTGATAATTCTCTTGCGCATTCTTACAAGAATATCAGCTATGTATTACAGTACACAGCACATTATGCAGGTAACCCTCATATAACGCGGATGTTAGGTGCCACAGAAATGGCTCGTTATATAAATCGCGTTATGCGAGACTCAGATCACATAGAAAAAGTAGGGTTATGTTCCGAAATCGTTTTTTTTTTTTTTAAATTATATAAACAATGACATATCCAACAAAAAAATATATTTATTTAATTCAAGTAACTCATGTAAGTTAAGAAAACATAAAAACTATGAAACAAATGCATAGTATAAAATTATAAAAATTGCAAATTATACGTAAACTTCATTGCACATAATGCATAAATGTTTTAAAGATGCTAAGCTATTTTTTAAACCTGGTTTTACTCCATTTCCCAAGTAAGCAAACAGACAAATAAGTCAAGTTTGCACCTGCACGTAATGCAAGTCTAAGTGACCCGTAAAGTAGTACAAGTCTAAGTGACCCGTAAAGTAGTACAAGTCTAGGCAACTCGTAGTAAAGGTGGAATAAGCTCTGATCACTATTCTTAATATTTACCCTTAATGCAAAGCCCATCTCCTTTAGGAGATGTATGATGCTATGCATTAAAGTCAAGGGAGGGGCACTATCCAGACCGGTTTCGACCTTTATTGAGGTCTCATCACCACGAGTTGCCTAGACTTGTACTACTTTATGGGTCACTTAGACTTGCATTACGTGCAGGTGCAAACTTGACTTATTTGTCTGTTTGCTTACTTGGGAAATGGAGTAAAACCAGGTTTAAAATAGCTTGGCATCTTTAACATATATTATACCCAAGGAAAAAACTTCCTACATAAATGTTTTAGGCAAAATAAAATAAAGTGCATATTTTAATCTTTCATAGCACAAGGATATGAGGATCGGTTAATAGACATTGGTTTATTAACTGATTGGTTTATTAACAAGGTGATTACATTTGTCATGTAATCACCTTGTGCATTTCTACAAAACAGTAGAATAATTCTATCTTTGAAAACTTTGAATCCAGGCGCTGATCTTTCATTTTTCGAAATATAGGTGCGTTTTTGTATTTTTTTTCCAATATGACCCAGATTCATCCACATTGAAAACCTGGTCTGCACTATAAATGGTTATAAACTTCGAGAGCTTTTTGTTTAATAAGATTTCCATCCAGAGGAATTTTCTTTTAAGTGCAGTCTTCTATCCAAATCATTAGGGATTTCTCCATTTTTTTCTATTAGAATATCGCATACACGAGCAATGCGCTTTGCACTTATCGTTGACCCAGCAATAAACACTTTCTTGGATTTTATGTTTATTTTGTTTGATTGTTCGAATTGTTGATTCGTTCAAAGTCCTTGCAACAACTCGTGGTTTTTCTCGAATTTTCAGCCGATCCATGATTTTAATTTTTTCTTCAAGAGAAATGAATTTTCTTTTCAATGTTAGTTTTTTCCCCTTTCGTTGCAGTTTGTGGCCATTACTATAAAAATAAATTTTTTACAAAAAAAATGCATTACATATTAATTATGTATGTAACTCACCAGAAAATAAAGTGTGTTAATCTCTCAGCTTGAGATTAACACACTTATGATTTTTTAATGCGCCTTCCTGGCAGATAACAAAGACAATTTTCAACAATAAACACTTTATATGGTAAACGATTGACGTACATGCTAAAGGGTATTTACCCTAATATAAATTCGCTACTTATAACAACTACCTGCGCGATATGAACAGATGCAAATTTGACGAAGATAAAATTTGATTTTCCAGTCACATGGTGAAAAACATATGAAAAGATGAAGGGTTACTACAATTTTAGACCATGTTTTTATCGAAACTGCGTTATATAAATACTGCATTGAACAAGGGTTACTACAATTTTTAGACCACTTTATATCGAAACTGCATTGTATAAGTACTGCGTTATACGAGGGTTACCTGTACTATCTAATCCCACGATCATGTTTGCATTGAGGATATGCAATATTCTAAGCATCCCCAATTCGTCAATCTCTACTATTCCATTAGTCAATGTCACATCCAGCATGTATTGCAATATACAGTACCAGCTATATGGTACACCCTTGTAAAATGATCACTGAGTAACTCAACTATTCAATTTTCTTATTACCTCCATACCATTAACATTTTTCAGGTCATTGTTCTTTTTAATTACCATTAAAAATTACCATTTTTTTACAAGCAAAAGAACTGTGTAGTATTTCTTTGGGTATCATCAGCTAACTTTCTTTCATAATTAGCTTTGGCTTTTCTAACCATACAGTTCATCCTTCCTGCATGTGCCTTGTACTGCATGTGGGCATGCTGACCATGTTTTTTGTTTATATATCTGATTTATTATTATTATGATGATGATTTACACCTCCATAGAGTCACAAGACGCATCATGGGAGGCCTTCCCAAAAAAACACAAAGTCTGTCATACCACTCTGAAAACCCATTGACCATTCATGCTCTCACCATTTTATCAGGCAATACATTCCCCGGTTCAACCACTCTCCATGCAAAGAACCCCCCCCCCCTCCTTATCCTCTTGATCACAACTTGCTTTCATAAATTTTAGGGATGACCCCCTTGTTCCACCAAAAGAAAAAACTCCCCAGTCAATCATATCACCTCTCCTTCTTTTATCTACCAAACTCTGCAGTCCACATTCGATCAGCCTATCTTCATAACTAACATTGTATAGTCCTCATATCATCTTTGTTATCTGACTATGCATTCTTTCCATGGTTCATTTATCCCCCCTTCAGATCCTGGGGACCAAATTTGAGCACAATAATCCAGGTATGGTCTGATCAGGGCTTTATACAATGGAATGACAGCTCTTTTATATCTGTAGATCGGCATCCTTCTCAGTATTGCACAGCAATCCTCTGGGTTACCTTCACTACCTTTACAATATGTTCCCTGAATTTCAGGGTTCTATCAACCGTCACCCTCAGATCCCTTGCCTTCCCCACTTCCTCCAGTACTTTTCTTCCCTACAGAGTATGCAACCTCCCATCGAAATATCCCAACCTTGAATTCTTTCCATTCCACTGAATTAAACTGAAACCCCCCCCCCCCATTAATCTGCAGATGTGGTATCCCTGCAACGACATCTGCCTTATTACTAACAACCCCTCCCAACTTCACATCATCTGCAAACAATTGAATATTCCCCTGCAATCCATTGAGGATTTGTTTAACCTTTATGTCATTGACATACAAGTTAAACCATACAAACCCCAGTACTGAGCCAACATGGGACCTCTTCTGATGCTGTGACCAAATCCAAAATGCTTCAACCTTGTGTTCCTTCTATTACATGATGCCTAAGACATTTGTCCCTCAAGTATTCTAGAAATTCTATTCCCTTATTACTACATCCAGTTTCCTCTTCCCAATTTATACTGCTGTAGTTAAAATCTCCATTAACAATCATTCTTCTTGCACCTGCCAACCTCAACTGCCTAAATATCTCCTGCTCCTCACCCTCTGTGCTCCTTAACTTGTAGCAATACCACACCAAATATCCTGTCTTGACCACCTCTACTTCACACCATATGCTTTCAAAACCATCAGTGCCACTGCCCTTCAAACCCTCCACCTTGAAAGGACATAAGTCATCACTTATCATAAGCAGTACTCCACTACTGCATTTTCCCTTCCTATCCTTTCATAAAAGTGTTGTACCCTGCTACTTCTATTCCTGTTATTATATCATCTTCCATCAGCCATGTCTCAGAGATCAAGCTGATGCTATCAGCACCACCAATTCATCTCCTTTATTCCAGATTCTCCTGGCATTAGTATAAAGCATTAAAATGTCACTGTTTCTGTACCTATCCTTATCCCACCTCCTGACTCTAACCTGGACTCAGTGTTACCTGATATATTCTCCCAAGCACCTATTCCCACAAGAGGCCATCCCTGCTACCATCCACCCTGGTACTTCTAGTTTCCCTGCATTGACATACTAACTCATTCAGAGAACATCAATCTCTCCAGATGCCTGCATCCTTCCTAGTTCAAATGTATACGGTCTCTTGCATACAGTTTCTTTCTGTCCTCAAATGCTCTCCAAGCATTCACCTATTCCAATCCTCTCTTCTTACAAATTCTGGCTATCATGCCATTCATTATTACTGCTCTTCTACTCAGCTCGTCATTATCATACCTGGGCAACTCGCACACTATCTTCTCTCTCTCTCTCTCTCTGAGTCTTCTTCTGTACCTCAAGCATAAATCTCATATCTCTTGCCACCTGATTTACTCTGCCTCTCAAGTCATTTTTGATGGTAGGGTCACAATCATCTCATCTACCATTTCAAAACTATCATTCAATGAAAAAGAAAATACTACATAGTTTTGTTCTTCTTCTTATTATTGGTATTTTCTTACAGTACAAAGAAGAAATCACTGCACATTTGAAAAATACATTTACTGCTAGTTTAGATATGTGTCTTTTTGAAGTAGCTATACTTTTATTACTATTTTATACTAAGAATATATGAATAAATGCTCCCCAGACAATTTACACTTTCCTTTGTCTTGTAGACTGTTTAAAAATAAATTGTAATCTGAAATATTATGTTATGGGAAATGTTATGGGAATGGTAGAAGAGGAGAGAATTGGAACAATAGAAGACAGTGAATGAGAGAGAGTTATGGGAATGATAGATGAGGAGAGAATAGGAACAGTAGAAGAGAGGGAATGGAAGAGTTATGTGAATGATAGAAGAGGAGAGAATAGGATAAGTGGAAGAGAGGGAATGAGAGAGAGTTATGAGAATGATAGAAGAGTAGCAAATAGGATAAGTGGAAGAGAGAGAGATATGGGAATGATAGAAGAGGACAGAATAAGACACTTGAAGAGAGGGAATGAGAGAGTTATGGGAATGATAGAAGAGGAGAGAATGAAAACAGTAGGAGAGAAGGAATGAGATGAATGCAAGGGAGCACTAGAACCAGGGATAGAGGGATGTCAGGAAGGCAGGTAAGTAGAGGAACACAGAGAGAAAGTGTTAGAGGAGAGAGAGTGAGGAATGTATGTGAGCAATGAAGGAACAGGGTGTAATGTATGGGGACTCAATGATCCATGGTGTGCAAGATAGGATCGTGAGGAGTGTTTGCCTGGAGGAACGATAGAAAGTATGGCTACGGCAATTAAGAGGGGGTGAAAGGGTGGATGAGATGATTGTGATGGTAGGAACAAATGACTTGAGAGGTAATGTAAATTGGGCAGTGAGAGATATGAGATTCTTGCTTGACGTTGTACGAAACAAGATGCAGAGAGGAAAGATAGTGTGCGTGTTGCCTAGTTATGATTGTGACGAGCTGATCAGAAGAGCAGAAATATTGAATAACATAATAGCTAGAATGTGTCAGAAGAGAGGATTGGAATATGTGGATGCTTGGAGGGCATTTGAGGACAGAAAGGAATTGTATGCGAGAGGCCGCTTGCATTTGAATGAGAAAGGACGTAGGCATCTGGAGAGATTGCTGTTCTTAAAGAGTGAGTGTGTCATTGCAGGGAAACTAGAATGCCCAGGGTTGATGGTAACAGGGGTGACCACTTATGGGAATGAGTACTTGGGAGAAGGGGGACAACATTAGGTAACACTGAGCCCAGTGGAGACCCAGGGGATAATGTTGGATATAGAAACAGTAGCATTTTTATGTTTTACACTAATGCCAGGAGTATCTGGAATAAAGGAGAGGGAATTGGTGGCATTGATAGCATCAGCCTGGTCAAAGATTATTGGGATCACGGAGATGTGGTTGACAGAAGAGGATAAAATAACAGGAATAGCAGTAGCAGAGTACAGCATTTTTTGGCAGGATAGGAAGGGACAGCTTCATGGTGGGGTACTGCTTATGATAAGTGATGACTTATGTGGAGGCTTTGGAAGGCAGTGACAATAATGATTTTAAAAGCATATGGTGTGAAGTAGAGGTGGCCAAGACAGCATATTTAGTGGGGTGTTGCTACAAACCAAGCAGCACAGAGGTTGGGGACCAGGAGATGTTCCAAAGCTTCCACTCTTAGAGGACATGTCGTCACTTATCATAAGCAGTACTCTACCACGAAGCTTTCCCTTCCTATCCTGCCAAAAAATGCTGTACCCTGCTACTGCTATTCCTGTTATTATATCCTCTTCTGTCAGCCACATCTCTGTGATCCCAATAATCTTTGACCAGGCTGATGCTATCAGTGCCACCAATTCCCTCTCCTTTATTCCGGATACTCCTGGCATTAGTGTAAAGCATAAAAATGCCACTGTTTCTATATCCAACATAACCCCCTGGGTCTCCACTGGGCTCAGTGTTACCTAATGTCGTCCCCCTTCTCCCAAGTACCCATTCCCACAAGTGGTCACCCCTGTTGTGACCACTTGTGGGAATGTTGACATTTCCACAAGTGGAAATGTCAGTTGAGCTTGGCAAGTGCAAGAAGAATGATAGTTATGGGAGATTTTAACTACTGCAGTATAAATTGGGAAGAGGAAAATGCATTCAGTAATAAGGGAATGGAATTTCGAGAATTCTTGAGGAACAAATGTCTTAGGAAACTTGTATTAGAGGGCACAAGAGGTTCAAATTTTGGATTTGGTCATATCATCAGAAGAGTTGATAATAACTGAGATGACGTCTCAATCGCCAGTTGGAGAGAGCGACCATGTAGTTTTGACTTGGAAGATGAATAGACATGCAGGCGTATCAAAGAGACAAGAATATATGTGGAATTATAAGCATGTGATTATAATAGTCTTAGACATGAACTTGAGAAAGTTTCATGGAAAGTTTCATGGAAAGTTTCATTGGAAGGCCAGGATATCATTAGTGCTTGGGA
The DNA here is from genome assembly GCF_054136105.1 of Typopeltis vanoorti. NCBI lineage: Eukaryota > Metazoa > Arthropoda > Arachnida > Uropygi > Thelyphonidae > Typopeltis > Typopeltis vanoorti. The sequence continues at coordinate 43,251,607 of NC_143556.1, read as the reverse complement.
AATTGTGAAGGAATATTTGTTAGCAGCAATAGTAAACCGTATTCCACAAGTGAAGAAGAGGACACAGTTTGGAGTAAAGTGGATGACAAACAATATTAAACATGAACTGCATGTGAAGAAGAAGCTATGGAAGAGATATAAGGACATAGGGGAAGAGCAGATGCATGAAAAATATAAGACACAGGCCAGGAGAGTGACAGTATGGTAAGGAAGGCGAAACTGGAATATGAGAAGAGATTGGCGCTAAGATCCAAAGAAAATCCTATTGAATTTTTAGCTATGTGGCCAGTAGGAGGATAAATGATTGTGGAAGAATGACATTGTGGGATAAAAATGGGAATAGTGTGACTGATCCAGAGGACATAGTGGAATTGTTCAATGAACACTTTATTGGAGAATTTTATCATGGAGGAGTAAGTTTTAATGTTAGAGGGATAGGGCAGGTTCGAGTTTTAGAGGTGCAGGAGGAGAGTGTGTTCCCAATACTGAGCTTAAGCTTGCTCCACCTTTGCAATGAGTTGCCGGTGTTGTACTACCTTACCCCAGTCCTGAAGATAATTTCAGGCACAAACTTTGTTTGCTCACACTTGGATAAAGGATTAAACTAAATTTATTATTGTCTAACCAAGTGAAAAATAAACTTTCAATAATAAGGCTGCCTATTTTTTTTTTTTTTTTTTTGTATATTCACTTCTTTGGTCTGCTGGACCCAGTTGAACAACTTGTGGATCTCTATTCTTATCTAATGCTTTGCTTATCCTGACATCCTTGCATTTGCTTAATAAGTCTGAACCAGATGAACACACAATTGTTTTTTTTTTTTCGTAATTGTTTTCATGATAATGCACATTCTTGTCATTAACACAGTTAAATAACATGGTGGTTCTTTTGTACATATTCTCCCCATTTCTCCCATCATAACTCTCTTTATTAGGTCTCATACCAGTTAATAATTTTTCCAGACTCTCAATACCAAACACGTTCAAGTGTAGGCTGTCTCTCTTATATAAATCCATTCTTCTTTCATACTCACTTCACACATCCAAATACTCACAAGCATTCTTTCTACACAGCCTATGCATCAAATTGTTTACCAGCATAGCCCTTCTTAATTCATTACTCTCATATCTATTTTCACTTTTACAATTTTCACTTTCTCATTCTTCGCCTCTCACTTCTTCAAACAGTTTTTTCACATCCTCTCTCATACTGTATTTATCACTAGACAAATCAATTTTTCTTGCCAAAAAACTATCATCTCTTTTACTTTTTTTCCTATTTTTCAATTTCGTTTGTTAAATTTTTGCTTTTGGCACCCAGAAAACTAGAAGTAATCACATGGTCATCTATGGCAGGATTTTTGATAGAAATCTCCATACCATATAACATTCTTCTTTTTAGAATCAGTTTTAACTAGCTGGTTATCTTTATATGACATACCTTTTGCTGCTTGTCCTTCTGATGACTCTATAATTACCTTCAACTTTTTCCAATTCCCTCACCATCTGTTTAATGATCTGCTTTAGTCCAATTTCCAAAGTTAATTCATACCCAGTATTCTCATTAGCTTTTGAAATGGGAGCTATGCTGAATGCAAGGTATATCATCCAGGTGGAGATATTGGAGTAACAAGCTTATATGGAAATAGAGATAGATGACTGAAAGTGCATAGGATTTTACAGAACATTAATGTGACTTCAGCTGTTGGGATTAGATGGCATACCAGCTCAAGTATTATGAGGCACTAGAGAATTGGCAGTGTCTTGGACCACATTGTTTACTTAAGTCTCAGCTCTGGATTGGTTACAAGTGGATGGAAAGAGGGGAAAATAGCTCCAAGACCAAGATAGCAATTATCAAGTGATCAGCATCTCAGGGATGATAAGGGGTGATATCATTAAGACATACAAATTACTGAAAGGATTAATTCCAAAGAAAATTTTCAGAACAGGCTTGGTGTTGGGAGAACTAGGGGACCATCCTTGGAAGAACACCATGATAGCAAGCAAGGTATTGAAAAGGTTAGTTAAAGAAAAAATCCAATAATGGATATGAATATGATACTATATGGGGAACAACATGGTTTTGTCAAGGGTCATATCTCAATAACTTATTCACCTTTTATAATATAGTAACATATGAGTTGGATCAATGTAATGGGTATATAGCGAAACTGGTGGATTTTGATAAGTTTGTACAGGATACTGCATGGAATTCTGATAAATAAATTGCAACAAATTGGGATGAATATGAATTGGGTAAAGTGAATAACAGTGTCATTGATGGAGAGATATCAGACAGTAGTTTATTCAGGAGCAGAGTCCAGTAAAAGGTTTGTGATAGTGGCATGTCACAGGGCTTTATACTTTGACCACAACTATTTAATTTGTACATGTGATATAGGAAATTATATGAGAGGAAATATTCATTTGTTTGCCAAGGATGGTAGAAAGTTGGGTAGGACAGTAGTCAATAAAGCTGCTGATAAAATTTTGTAGGATGATTTAATAGACTGGCAGTATCGATAAAGGAGAATAAATGTCCGTTTAATTTGGCAAATTTTAAGGTTATGCATTTTGGGATGAAAAGATTACGAGCTCTGTACCACATTGATGGAACTGTACTCTGGTAAATTGATGAAACCAGGGATTTGTAGGTGTTGGTTGGATAGGAAGTTGAAATTTAGAGGACATTTTGCAAAATTGGCTAAAACAGCTCATTACATTATTTGGTGACGGAAGAGCACCATGATGAGCAGAGATAAGTAGGTTAATAGACTGGCAGTATGGATAAAGGAGAATAACCATATCTAGCACATTGTTTGGAAGTAGACTCTCCGTGAAATCTCGATATCAATTTCAGTAAGGAAGTACTGTGAGTAGACATATTACTTACAATTATAATAATGGTAAAGATATGGTAAATTATTAGTTAAGAAGGCTAAATGCATTAACAGAATAATATTCCTAAAGTGCTGTAAGATGGCTCCGGTTATTCCTACCTGCTGTAAATTAAAAGAAGTTTTTAGGTCCCAAAGAGCCCATCAGATTTATTTAAAAGCCAGTAGGTCACTGTTAAATTATCAGCTACAAGAAGCAAAAAAATCTCTTGCCCTCTTAAATAAAGAAATTGTAGATATCAAGAATTCTCTAGAATAAGTATTAGAGGCTGAAACTTTCAACACCATTTTACGCATATCATTGACGTCATACCAAAAGGTTTTTAATGCTTTGCGTGATAGATTAAAACGTAAGTTGGATTCACTAGTGAGCCTCCCCAGATCCAGCAATAATGTCTGTGATACAGATAGAGTAGTTATTAATGTGTCTGGCCATCTGCTAACAGATAGCGAACGTTTTGTTTTGTCAAAAAGTCATAATTTCGCTGTTGCTCAGAATAAGGTACCCATAATAGATTTGTTTCATAGCATAGACAGAAGTATTCGATCCTTACCCCAAAAAAACACTAACAGGACAAGATTTGAATGGATTTGCGGATTTGAACTCTATAAATCAGCAAATCTTTCCTAACTTGTAATTGTATACACACATATATATATATATATATTTATTAAGTATAATTTCTGGGAAATTCCCATGCTACTCCTCTAAAACACTATTAATATAATTAACGGCTATTTTAGCCTGTTTTTGTTTAGGAGTGTCCCTTATATTTAATACATTGGCTAACAGAACTCAAAAGGGGTATATATATATAATTTAGGACATTACGGGCGAGTGTAGAAGGCAATTATGGCAGAATAAAAAATGTTGAAAAATTATGTACATACCTTGATTTTGGTTTAAAGATGCCTTCTAAATCCAAGCTCTTGTGGAAGGGGGGGGGAAGAGAGGGAAAGAACATGGGAATGTACTTGGGACACGGGAAATAAGTTTGGGAACCCGGGTTACAATTAATAATATATATATAAATATATATATATATTATTTTGTTGTGGGGAGAGGGGGGGGGGAAAGGAAGGGGAAGGGTATCCTTATGCCCCAGTTTCCACATAAGGATACCCTTCCTTTCCCCCCCTCTCCCCACAACAAAATAATATATATATATATTTATATATATATTATTAATTGTAACCCGGGTTCCCAAACTTATTTCTGGTGTCCCAAGTACATCCCCATGTTCTTTCCCTCTCTTCCCCCCCCCCTCCTTCCACAAGAGCTTGGATTTAGAAGGCATCTTTAAACCAAAATCAAGGTATGTACATAATTTTTCAACATTTTTTTATTCTGCCATAATTGCCTTCTACACTCGCCCGTAATGTCCTAAATTATATATATATATATACCCCTTTTGAGTTATGTTAGCCAATGTATTAAATATAAGGGACACTCCTAAACAAAAACAGGCTAAAATAGCCGTTAATTATATTAATATATATTTATTTTAAAAACAATTATTATTATTATTTTTTTTTATAATTTTATTTTTTTTAAAAAAATAAAATTAGGAAATTTAACCTTAACCACTTAGGTGGTGCTTTGTGAATATAAGTTATTGTTTAATTAGCCTTTGTACCTGTACTGATGATGCCCCTGATACTCAGGTGACAATTCTATGAATAAAGAATATTTTACGTTTGTGAATTCCATTATTATAATAGTAAGTAACTATATAGGTTGTCCCACTTACAAAATTTCAAAATTTCAAAATTTCAATTTACTCACTTCTTCAACTAGAAGAACTGCTACGTATATAAAATTTTTTTGGGATTTCAGAAATAAAATTTCGGATCTTCATATAGACGATTTGGATATTATGATTAGTTGTTGTTTCTCTATTTACGAATGTTCCGTTAGCAGACAGCATTGAATTACTGCACCAAGAATTTCCTCCAGCCATAGTCAAATTATTTGAATTTGTAATAAAGTCTGGTTATTTTTCCTTCAAAAGTTATACCTACTAGTTATAAAGTTATTCCAGTTATACCAACAAATCGAAGGAACAGCAACGAGTAATCCTATATCTCCTGCTATTGCCAACTTCTTCATGGAGCACTTCGAATAACATATTTTTGACAACATTTCGCCTAGACCTAACTATTGGTTCAGATATGTGGATGACATTTTTGCCATATGGAAGGGCACTTCTGAAAAATTTATTTTTGAGAGAAACTGTTGTCTCTCAAAAATAAATGCACTTCATCCAAGGATCCAGTTCACCTTAGAAGCAGAAGTAAATAAACAGTTAGCCTTTCTAGATCTCTTAATTCTTCGCCAACCAGATGGTAACCTACAATTCACAGTCTATAGGAAGGAGACTCATACAGGCCATTACATCTGCTGAATCACCTCACCATCCCAGTCAAAAGGCAGGTACTATAAAAACACTGGTTCATCGAGCCCGCTCCTTTTGTTCTTCAGAAGAGCACAGAAAGAATTGCGATATATTAATTCCTCCTTTTTATCCAATGAATATAAGAATTCTTTCATAAAAAGAGTGTTGAGTAGTCGTGTTTCAGCATCCTCTTCAAATACAGAAGAAATAACGTGTATAACTCTCCCCTATGTGCAAGGCATTAGCAAACGCATAGCTAAAGTGTTAAAAACCACTAAATATTTGTGTTGCTTTTCGACCCATCAGAAAAATCTCCACATTCCTCATGTCTCCAAAGGATAAGCTCCCCCATCTCAGCTATCCAGGTATCTATCATTCTCTACTCTTGTGGGTTATCATATTTCAGACAAACAGGAAAATCTGCTCTTATCCAGTTAGAAGAACACAAGTTGTATATTCAGTTCCTTGAACCTGAACAGCCTGGACTTGCAGAACATGCCATCAACACTAGACATAGAGTTCATTGGAACAAGACAAAAGTCAGTTCTTTGTGGGACAGCTTTACACAGAATCATGTGAAATGTTACTTCACTCACATAACTTAAATAGATCCGATGGTCAACATCTGTTCCCTTTGTAGGAGTTGGTACTCTATAAATCAGCTAATCTTTCCTAACTTTTGTAATTGTAATACACATATATATATAGTTTTTTTTTTTTTCAATAAGTTTAGGAAATTCAATGGCCGGTTTTAGTTATTTTACTTTAGCTACTTATGTGGTGCCCTGTGAATATGTCAGCTATTGTTTAATTAGCCTTTGTACTTGTACTGATGATGCCTGTGATACTGAAGCGAAAATTCTACTAATAAAGAATATTTTACGAGTTAAGTTCGTTATTATAATTTTAAGTAATATGTCTACTCACGGCACTTCCTTACTGAAACACATTTATATTAGTTGCATTGTCAATGGATTGCAGGTGGATATTCAGTTGTTTGCAAATGGTGTGAAGCTGGAAAGAATTATTAGTAATAGTGCAGATGTGGTAGCTCTTCAAGAGGATTTGAATAAACTGGACAGGTGGTCAAATGAATAGAGTAACAATTTAATTCAGCTAAATGGAAAGTCTTGAAGTTTGATAAACATCGATGGGAAGCTGCATACTCTGTTGGAGGAATTGTACTAGAGGAAGTGGGGGAGGCACGGGATCTTGGTGATGAGTGATAGAAACCTCATATTCAGGGAACATATTGCAAAGGTGGCGATGGTAACCCAGAGAATTTCTGCAATACTGAGAAGGACACTAACCAGCCAAAATGAAAGAGTTGTGATTTCATTGTATAAAGCCCTGATCACACCACATCTGGACTACTGTGCTTAGATTTGGTCCCCAGGATTTGAAGATGATAAATTAACCTTGGAAAGAGTGCATAGCTGGATAACAAAAATAATATCAGGACTGTACAAGGTTAGTTTTGAGGAATAGACTGAGGGAATAGGGATGCAAAGTTTGCTTGTTAGAAGGAGTGATGATTGAGACTTTTAAACTGTTGAGAGGTAGTTACAAAGTTGACACTGGGAGGTCTATCTTTTGGTGAAAGAACAAGGGTAAGGAGCAAGTACAAGGGGCCATCCCTGGAAGTTGTGAAAGGAAGTCATGACGAAAAGAGTGAGGGGTGGTTTCTTTGCATGGAGGGTGATTGAACCGTGGAATGCATTAGTAATAGAGAGAGCATGAATGGTGAATGAGTTCAAGGAGTAGTATGATAGATTTTGTTTTCTATGGTGGGCCTCTCACAATGAGTCTTGTGACTCCATGGAAGATCCTGAATAATTATAATAATATCTCTTTCAGCAACTCACAGGCAACCTACACCCAATAATTCTAAATTCATGAGTTTTTCACACCATTGTTATTAAAGGTTTTTCTCTGTTTGATTTCTCTTTTGTTGATTTTATATATTAAATTCATATATATTTACATATAATTCTCTTCCTTAGGATTTAACAAGTGTTCAGAATCTACTGAAAAAGCATGCTTTACTTGAAGCTGATGTAGCATCTCATCAGGTATGACTTTTCTGTACTTCATATTCCAAATATTAGAGAGGAACTTTTTTATATTTTAAAGAATACTAAGACTGATGCTAATAAAAATAAATAAATTAATTAAAATTTTAAGAGGATGCTTGTTTTTATAAGTAATGGGTAATTAAAAAAAAGTTCAAGAAACTTGAAACTGCTTTTGGCAGCTTGAAGAAATAATTTTAAAAGTTATTTTTTCAAGCGTTAAAAATTTTTAAAGTTCTTAATCATTTTAGAGCTTTTTTAAAATTGTATTTAAAACTTTTAAGTTTTTTGAAATTTCAAAACTTTTTTGGCATTTTCTATTATATAACAGTAAATATTCTGTTTTTTATAATTATGATGTTACTAATTGGAATTTTATCCGTATTATTCCTTTTAAGTCAAAAATATTATCTAATTAGATATGCCTACTTTTATTAGCCCATATCATAGTTTTATTTTATTATGTGGTTATTTTTTAATGAATACATTAAAAATTAAAGCAAAACATAATGAAAATAATTTTAAAAAAGGAGTTCAAATTTTACTAGAAAGAGAAATATTTTGACTTGTTGGATTTCTGAAGCTTTCTTCTCCAGTTCCATTTTGCATTGCCTTCAGGTCCATTTTGTCATATATGTTGGCTAAAGAAATTTCACTCATGTTACAGTGAGAAATTTGTCTGATGTTTTTTTAATTCAATTCAATAACTGTATTTAATTTAATATAGTATTCAACTATGTATATCATAATGAGGTATACATTCTGAAAGTAATGCCTATCCCCACCCACACATATGCACACACGCACGCGCACACACACCCAATTGGAGTATGAGTGACCTTAAATTGTGTTTTATTTCTTCATCTCTCTCTCTCTCTCTCTCTCTCTCCCCTCTCCCTCCCTATTATATAGTTTAGTATATTCTTGTTGAGAGGCTTATATGCTGGTTAAACATGATAACTAATATTTAAGGAATTGATAGCGTATACTAGAAATATAGATTAAATAAACTTTAATATATGCTTTCCGATATTTCAGCGAACGTCACGTTGCCATCTTCTTGGGAACTTACTACAAAGACACGTGCACACAAGTACTAATAACAGCAAATGAGACTGAAGCTAGGAAGCTAGCGTTTTCCTAAAGTCCTGATGGTGCCCCCTGGTGGGCTATATTGGTAGTTCTTGGCCTTTGGGCTGAAGTTCTTCTGATAAAAGTTTCCCAAATTTGGGGCAGTCTCATGCATCCAAATTTGTTGAGGTTTGGCATGTTCCTAAGGGCCGAGGCTGATTCCATGAATAGTCTTTCATACTTGAACTTGCTGCGGTGTATTACTGTGGCTTTCTTCCATCTTATTCTGTGGCGAGTATCCAGAGCGTGGTCTGCAAGCCCAGAATGGCTGCACTGGTGAAATCGGATGTAATCCTTGTGTTCTGAGATTCTGATATTTGCTGTCCTGCCTGTTTGGCCAAAGTAGGACAGTTTACAGCTGCAAGGGACCTGGTATACACCAGGTAGGTCTAGGGGAAGTGGTTGGTCTTTGGTGGAGTGGATAAGGGATGCCAGTTTTCTATGTGGTGTGTAACAAGTGGTCAAGTCATGTTTTTTTAAGATTTTATTAATTTTTTCCGAGGTGCCTCGGATGTAGGGAATGGTGATGGATTTAGAGTAATCTTTTTTGTGAAGGGGAGGGGGTGGTGGGTTGTGGATAACTGAGTTAAGTAATTCCAAAATCCAAAAAATACTTAACCCAGTTATCCACAACCCACCACCCCCTCCCCTTCACAAAAAAGATTACTCTAAATCCATCACCATTCCCTACATCCGAGGCACCTCGGAAAAAATCAATAAAATCTTAAAAAAACATGACTTGACCACTTGTTACAGACCACATAGAAAACTGGCATCCCTTATCCGCTCCACCAAAGACCAACCACTTCCCCTAGACCTACCTGGTGTATACCAGGTCCCTTTCAGCTGTAAACTGTCCTACTTTGGCCAAACAGGCAGGACAGCAAATATCAGAATCTCAGAACACAAGGATTACATCTGATTTCACCAGTACAGCCACTCTGGGCTTGCAGACCATGCTCTGGATACTCGCCACAGAATAAGATGGAAGAAAGCCACAGTAATACACCGCAGCAAGTTCAAGTATGAAAGACTATTCATGGAATCAGCCTCGGCCCTTAGGAACATGCCAAACCTCAACAAATTTGAATGCATGAGACTGCCCCAAATTTGGGAAACTTTTATCAGAAGAACTTCAGCCCAAAGGCCAAGAACTACCAATATAGCCCGTCAGGGGGCACCCTCAGGACTTTAGGAAAACGCTAGCTTCCTAGCGTCAGTCTCATTTGCTGTTATTAGTACTTGTGTGCACGTGTCTTTGTAGTAAGTTCCCAAGAAGATGGCAACGTGACGTTCGCCGAAATATCAGAAAGTATATATTAAAGTTTATTTAATCTATATTTCTAGTATACGCTGTCAATTCCTTATCATAGATTATTCCTTATCATATTCCTTATCATAGTTTAGTATAGTGGTGTACAGCTGAAGTTATATTTCTTGTGTTATCAGATATATGATGGACAAGTCTTTATTATTATTCTTATTATTATACTGACCTCCTTGGAGTCACAAGACTCATCGTGGGAGGTCAAAACTGGTCAACATAAATTCTATCACACCACTCCTTAAACTCATCTGCAGTCTGCACATTCACAACCCTCTCAGGCAATGTATTCCATGCTCCTACCACTCTCCATGCAAAAACTTCTTACCCTTTTATTCACAACTTTCTTTTGCAACTTTCAGGGATGACCTCTTGTCCTTGCTCCTTTCTCTCTTTCTGCCATATGAAAAATTGTCTCAGTGTTAATCGATAACACCCTTCAATAGCTTAAATGCCTCAATCATATCTCTTCTTTGCCTTCTATACCAAACTCTGTAGTCTGCATACCCTCAGTCTATCCTCATTATCAATGATGTGCAATCCTGCTATCATTGTCCTCTAAGTTTACTTCATCCCCTTCAAATCCTGGTGAACAGATCTTTCTACAAATACACATAGTGCAAGTCTGAGGCAACTCGTGGCAAAGGTGGAATAAGCTCTGATCACTATTCTTAGTATTTACTATTCTTAATATTCTAAGCCTGGCTCCCACTGATGAGACCTCAATAAAGGTCGAAACTGGTCTGGGTAGTGGCCCTTGCCTTTAATGCATAGCATCATACATCTCCCCAAGGAGATGTGCTTTGCATTAGGGGTAAATATTAAGAATAGTGATCAGAACTTATTCCACCTTTACCACGAGTTGTTTCAGACTTGCACTATGTGTGGAGTCACCCAGACTTGCACTACATGCAGGCACAAACTTGAGTTACTTGTCTGTTTGCTTACTTGGGAAATAGGATTAAAACCATTTGCTATCTAAACCATTTGCTATCTTTAACGTATATAATACCCAAGGTAAAAAAACTTTCTACATCTATCTCTCATCCTGAGGTTTTTTATTTAATAAGGTCAAAGCACCTTATGGCAACTTGTTTTGATAAAGTTTATAAGCTCTGTATTACTTAAACCTTGGTATTTCTAAGCCTGGCTCCCACTGATGAGACCTCAGTAAAGGTTGAAACTGGTCAGGGTAGTGGCTCCTTGCCTTTAATGCATAGCATCATACATCTCTGCAAGGAGATGTGCTTTGCATTAGAGGTAAATACTAAGAATAGTGATCAGACGAGTTGCCTCAGACTTGCACTCCGTGCGGGCACAAACTTTGACTTATTGTCTGTGTGCTTACTTGGGAAATAGGATTAAAACCATTTGGTATCTTTAACATATGTTATACCCAAGGTAAAAAAACTTTCTACATATATATATATATATATATATATATTTATATATTTATGTTGCTTCCACCCACGAAAGGTTATTTTACAACAGTAAAGAAACAGCATTATTATTATTGTTGAAATCAGCGCTCTACAAATAACAATAATAATAATAATAGCAGTTTGTTTCATTTTTCAACTGTGAGTTCATTTGAAATACTACTGAATATAATTTTGCGATATTTTAAAATTAGCCTTGAAATAAGAATGTAATGCAATTTAAATTGTTTTGTTCATAAAAACAGAAACAGTTGTTCTCAAACAGCAGTATATCTAAATCTGTAAACATAACAACATGACATGCATAATTTCTCCACATTGTAGTAGTGCAAGGTAAAATAAAAAGTAATGTTCAAACCTTATTTATTGCAATAAATTTTGCTTGATAGCATTTTTTTTTCAGAATAATTTAAAACAATTGTTTAACACAAGCACAGAAATTAGCATGGAAATAATTTCACGATTTTTTCTGTAAACATCTTCCAAAATGTTGGAAGTTTTTTCCCACTTGGTTAGACTATAATAAACTTAGTTTAATCCTTTATCCAACTGTAAGCAAACAAAGTTTGTGCCTGAAGCATCCTCAGGACTGATGCAACTCGTGGTAAAGGTGGACCAAGCTCTCATCACTACTTTTAGTATCTCCCATAATGCAAAGCACATCTCCTTGCAGACATGTATAATGCTATGCATTAAGGGAAGGGCCATTACCCAGACCAGTTTCGACCTTTATTGAATGTTCAAATACAGGTCAAACTCCAAAAACTCAGCATTGTTCCTGTCAGTGACTCATCCTGCCACTGAGAAGAACTCTCAGTGTTGGCTTTACCTTGTGGCAGGTTCACCCCATGACCGAGCAGAGCCGCTCATTTGCTCATATGTCATCTGAGGGGTAACAGCAACAGCCGTGCCTCAGTTAACTTCATGTGCTACAGTATTGCCATTCATCATCCAGTTTCCAACTGAGAGAAATCTAAGCTTTTAGCCTTTACCTGCTAGCTGAGAAGATTATTGTCCAGTATTTCTAAGACAAAAGTTATTTCCAGCAGCAGTGAAAGTCATCATATTTGGAATTTTTTAAGAAAAAAAAATCTAAAACTACTGAACTCTCTTTTTTGTTGCATACATGTAGATAGTTTTTATATGAAAAAAATATAGAATAGAATTTCTAAAACTTAGAATAATATCAACAGAAAGCTGAACAAATTATTATTATTATTATTATTATTATTATTATTATTATTATTATTATTATTATTTGATACTTCCAGGGATTCGAAGACTCATTGAGGGAGGGCACCTACTCTACAGCTCTGCTTCTCCACCATTCAACCTCATACACCAAACACCTCATCTACACAAACGCTATATACTGTCCACCACCACCACTAGTATTTTCACAGACAATACTAGTGGTGGTGGTGGACAGTATATAGCATTTGTGTAGATGACATCCATGCCCATGGCAGGATTAGAACCCACAGCCTTTTGGCTGGAGACCGGATATGCTAACCACTTGGCCAACCAGGCCGGCAAAATTATGCCCTGGGCTCGTCTGGGATTTGAACCTGGGACCTCTCACACCCTAAGCGAGAATCATACTCCTAGACCAATGAGCCACAAATGATTGTAAATTGCAAAGAAATAGTCTAGAATTAGAAAGTATCTGCTTTGCCAGATGCAACAATATTATTGACTTACTTCTTTTATCAAACTGTGAAATGAAGCAATAGATATTGAATTCTGTCTGTGGAAAACTTTCAAACTAATAGAAAATTAGATAGAGTAGTTATTGATAATTCAGTTCCAAGAGTTCCATTAATAAATAAATATAAGTAAATACTTAAAGAAATGCATACATTTTTCTTTCATTTGTAAAGCCTCAGGTTAAATTTTGAATCTACTTACCTCACTCTGAATTAACTACACATTCATTGTGTGTTTAGCAATCAACAATTCGATGATTTACAAAAAATGTTCAAATGTCACTTCATAATAGTTTAAGCTGGGTACACGTGCATGCCTCACGTCCTAACTGGTGAATGTAAAAAAGAAAGCCGATAGTGTTAACCCCCCCCCCCCTTGTAATGTGATGCTCTGGGTGAACGCCCAGCTTGTCTAGTGCTTCTGCCAGCTCTATACTACATAGTGAAAAACAACTTGCAGTTTTTGCTAAATGTTATTAAGAGTTGCAATATTTATTACAATATATTTAGTGCATATCCACATTTAAAAGCTAATAATAAAATGTGTCATTATTTTATTTTTTCTACTCACTTCATCCCCTTGAAGAAGGCACCCAGATGTGACGTGTTGTCTGCTTATCGTGTTAAGCTGGCCCTGGGGCCAGCACACTTTTGTCTCTCGTAGTTAATGTTTTTCCTAAACATTGCCACAATTCTTTGATATGTCCTCACAATCTTTGTAATATGTCCTTAGAACTTCATATCTCTATCCACAATGACTCCAAGATCTCTTGCTTTCTTCACTTCTACCAGTATAACTTCACCAAGTCAGTGTGAAGCATCCCATTTGTGGATCATCTTAAATTTTAAAACCTTACATTTAGTTGCAACTTAACTACCCATTCATTTGCCCACTTTCCAGCTTATTCAAATCTTCTTGAAGATTCAAAACATCTGCACTATTACTAACAATCCTCCTTTGCTTCACATCATCTGCAAATAACTGAACATCTCCCTGTAGCCATGTGACAATATCATTGACATAAAGATTGAGCAGTAATGGTGTGCCATCTCAGTCGCAATGAGATCCTCTGATGCTATGACCAAAGCCAGAACTCTCGATCCTCATTTTCCTTTCCCATATGCTGGTCAGTTTATATCACTATAATTGAAGTCCCACATAATGATTGCTCACTTTGCACTTGATAAACTAATTTGCCTAAACATTTGCTGCTCATTACCATCTATATTCCCTGGTCTGTAGTATCTCACTAAATATCTTGTCTTATAAACAGATATCTCACACCATACTCTCAAAGCCATTGGTGTTATTTCCACTGATATTTGCCACACTCTCACTATGTTTACCTTCCCTATCCTTTCGAAATATGCTATATCCTTTGATTTCTATCTGTGTTAAAACATCCTCCTCAGTTAACAAAGTTTCACTTGATTAATGTTACCTCTCAGGTCATTCGTCCTAATCATTACTGCCATCTCCTCTACACTTCCAACCCTGTTCACTGCCATTGCCGCATTATCTTTCCACCAGGCAAGCACTCCTTTGGCACTCTACTCTGCATACACTGAATCATCAAATCTCCATACATGTCACTTTAAATAGATTCATTCATCCTTTCTCTTTGACTATTTCAGCTTCCAATCTTTCTCTCTCTCTCTCATTTCTCTCCCACACTCCCCGCCTCCTATCAGTGAAAGAGTGGAAATTGCTTCAACACTCTCTTCCACACTTCTCTTGACTTTACTTCTAATTTTTTAGGAAATGACAATGTAAACTATATTATTAATTATAAAAACTATAATTAATAACTACCTATATTTTGGCAATGTTACATTGTCATCTTCACAAAAGAATGATATGTGCATGCAGGCACTAACACTAAGCAAAGGAGGCTGAAGAAAGGCAACTGAAGTCAGTCTTAGAGTCCTAATGGTGCTCCCTAGCAAGCTAAACTGGTCTGTCTTGGCTGTTGGCCGATGATCTTAGAATGTAAGTTTCCCAAATTTGGGACAGTCTCATGCACCCAAATTTGTTGAGGTTTGGGAAGTTTTTCAGAGCTGAGTCTGATTCAAGGAACAATCTTTCATATTTGTAATTGCTGCAGTGTAATAAAGTGACCTTCTTCCAGTGTGTTCTGTGATGGGTGTCCAATGTACAGTCAGCAAGTCCTGAGTGGCTGTATTGGTAGAACCTGATGTAGTCCTTGTATTTGGATATCCTGATATTGGCTGTCCTGACTGTTTGGCAGTAGTAGAACAGTTTGTAATTTGTAACTGCAAGAGACCTGGTATACTTCAGGTAGGTCTAGGGGAAGTGGCTGGTCTTTGGTGGAGCAGATAAGAGATGCCAATTTCTTATGTGATTTGTAATTAGTTGTGACGTCATATTTTCTTAGGATTTTTGTTAGTTTTTTGGATGTATTCCAGATATATGGAATGGTGATAGATTTAGAGTAATCTCTGTTATAAAAGGAGAGGTAGGGGTTGTGGATAACTGATTTTAATATTTTTTGGATTATTTTGGGGGGAGTGTAGCCATTATCTAAGAAGGTGTTAAGTATACAGTTAAGTTCAGTAGTTAGGGCATTGTTATCTGAACTGATTAATTTTGCTCTGTTATATATAGTTTTTATAATCCCATATTGTTGGGTGTGTGTGTGTGGAGGGGGGGGGGGTTGATTGCTGGTGAATGTATCTACCTGTATGTGTAGGTTTTCTGTAAACAGAGAAAGCCAGGGATTCATCAGGCTAGCATGTAATCAGAGTGCCTAGGAAAGTGAGACTATTGTTGTTTTTCTTTTCCAGTTAAACTGGACCCTGGGGTGTTGATTGTTTAAGAAAGTGTGTTGAGAAATTGTGGAGTGTATCCAGACCATGCAGCCAAATGGCGAACACATCATCCACATGGTGTAGCCAAACAGTGGGTTTATGTGGGACAGAGTTAAGGCTTTTTCTTCAAAGGTCTTCATAAAGAAGTTGGCCAGGTGTGGAGAGTGGAGAACCCATGGCTGTCCCCTCTATCTGTTTGTAGAATTTTCCTTGCAAAATGAAATAGCCTGAGTACATGGTGAATTGAAATAGGGCTGAGAAATTGGGAGGAAATTTGGCTTAGATGAGGTCTAAGGTATCTTTGAGTTGGTGAATAAGTAGGAGATATCAAAACTGACTATTATGTTAGTGTGTTGGAGTGAGAGATTTTCTATACTGACTTTAAAGTGAGCTGAGTTTTTTTATGCATGAGGATGTATTGCCAGTATATTGCATGAGCACTTTGGCTAAATGTTTGGGTAATTTATATGTGGGGGAATCAATGCCATCCACAATGGAATGTAATGGTACATTTTGCTTTTGAAATTTTGGTAGTCCATATATCTGTGGGTGTGTGGGGGGGGGTCTAGAGTTAAAAAGTTTTAATCTGTTTGTCACTTCCACAGGCTAAGAGGCAACCTTCTTAAGGAGCCTATTGAGTGTTCTGATTTGGGAGCTGGTGGGATCATATTCTATGGTAGGTAGAGTAGGTAGGTGGAGGTAGGTAGACTGATCTAAAAGTAAAGAGACAAGCTTACCCATGTAGTCTGTTTGGTTTAGAACCACAATTGCATTTCCTCTGTATATATGAGTTGCCCAGTTGTGAAGTTACTTCACATGCAAACTTTATTGGTTTACACCTGGATAAAGGATTAGACCAAGAATATAATTTCTTGGCATCTTTAACTTATAGTTTAACACCGTGGAAAAACTTTCAACAACTGCAGAAGTCTCATACTTCGTCATCTGTTTACCTAGACCCTCCATAGCTCAGTCAGTATAGACAAAGCCCTTTGGTTGGAAAGACCCAGGTTCGATTCCCATCCATGAAGTAAGGAGCCATTATCTGGTCTCTTTCGAATAAAGGCGAGTCAGCTGGTCTCATATGTAGAGGGTTTTTTCACATGGAAACTAGGGTTTTTTTCCCTTCAGAACATGCAAACCAGCTCGTGAACACAGACAGATCTACAGTCATAAAATACATACTAATCCCTCACCAGGAGGACTCAGCCTGTCCTAAGGGATGGTGGAAGAACAGGGAGAAACCCCATACAAATAAATAAAAAAAATCTGTTTACCTGCAATTGTTTAATGCACACAGAGCAATTGACTCTGCTTTCTTGCCTATCTGTACTGATGGTTCAAGATCTGAGATCTCTGCTGATTGTGCTGCTGTGTTTTCTGATATTACTATATCCCACCAGATTTCTCTTAACTGCAGTAATTATACAGGACTTGCATACCATTCAGCTTACACATGCGCATATAAAAGACAAATGCTACCAAAAGCGTGTAATTTATACAGTTTCATTGAGTTCATTATCGGCCATCTCATCTTCTGTGTATAATCCACATCCAGTGCTTTGTGAGGTTATACAACTGTTGTACCAAATGAAGACCGTTAATTTTGATCGTCAGTTGTGCTAGATTCTCAGCAACATTGGAATTAAAGGAAATGAGATTATATATGCAGCTGCTAGATCCACTCATACTTTTTCTGTGTACTGTTTGACCATCCCAAAATACAGACTTTGGACAGCTTATAATATCAAAGCTAATTACCTAATGGCAGCATTCATGGCAGGAAGCACTAACAAACATATTGCATGAGATTAAGCCTGAAATTAAGCATTTCACAGAAACAGAATAGAGGAAGTTGTTCTTGCTAGGGTCTACATAGGTCACAATCATCGTATACATTCTTATTTACTGAGGGGCTGATGACTCACCTATGTTTAAAAAAATGCAATGCACATCTCACCATTTATCATATTCTGGTGGAGTTCCAGCACTTCACAGGAGCGAAGAATAAATTTTTTTATAATCTAACAGAGCCATATATACTCAGGCAGATTTTATCAGACTCAGACAAATTGCATGATGTGTTTAACTTTTTAGAAAGAATTAATTTATTTAAATACATTTGATTATGACTTCTATTTTTATGTAGATACTGAATTGCTTATTTATTAATTTATAATTTTTTAAATTTACTTTTTTGTACATTGCATATTATTTAGTAATTGATCACTTTATTATTATTGATTATTACCTTCTATATTGCTGTAACCTTTACTTTGGCTTAGTGTGCCCTTTGCTGTCTTTGCACAGCAAAGGTCAATCAATAAATCAATGCCTCTACCATTCTTAATTGGGAAAAAACTGCTTCTTGTTCTTTAACTTACTGCTTTCTTATGCAACTTTCAGAGATAGTTTATACCCTTGTTCTTTTTCTTTACCTTACCATATTAAAAATCTCACCAGTGTCAAGCTGATAATAATCTTTCAACAGCATAAATGTCTCAGTTAAATCCTCCCCTTCATTTTCTATCTACCAAACTGTAGTTTTGCATGCCTTCAGTCTGTCCTCATAACAAATACACTCCTAATATCATTTTCATTATTCATCTTTCAAACCTTTCTGAGTTTACTTCAACCCCTTCATATCACAGTGATCAAATCAGAAAAGTAATCCAGGTGTGATCTCATTAGGGCTTTATACAATGCATCATCATCATCATCAAATTCCTGCCATGTACCCTCAAGGGGTGTACAGGATATGATAGTACTACATGAAAAAAAATTACATCCTTACTAACTTCCTATCTACAATTTTCCTCCAAATCAGTCTGTTACTTGTCAAGACTCCAACATTATCAGATCTTATATTTCTATCATCTAAAGCACTTTGTACCGTATCAATCCACCTATATCTTGGTCTTCCTCTGGGTCATTTTGCTGCCAACCTGGCAGAGAACACTTGTTTTGCTAATCTTTCCTCGCCCATTCTGTTTAAGTGACCATACCACCTGAGATTAGCTCTGCTAACGCATTCCTGGATGCTGACAATGTCAAGTTCTTTCCTAATATCCTTGTTTTTAATAGGATATTGCCATTGATGCCATCTGTTCACGCCTCTAATCTTTCTCAGGACTCTCATATCTGCAGTCTCTAGTCTTTGGTCAAGTGTTTTACTTCTGACCCAGCTCTCAGATCCATAAGTTAAAACTGGTTTGAACACTGTCTTGTATACAGCTAATTTAGTATTCCGACTAATTTCTCTCTTATTCCATATGAATTTATTCAATTGACTTCCCACCATACCAGCTTTTGCTGATTCTGTTGTCTATTTCTATATTTAATTTACCATCTTCATTAAAAATCGTGCCTAAGTAGCTGAAATGTTTTACTTGTTCCACAGGTTCTCCATTCACAACACAGTTGACATTTTCAATGATTCTGCCTATTTTCATTGTCTTTGTCTTTTTATTGCTGACCTTCATACCATATCTATTACAACAGCTATTCAATTTAGTCAGAGAATCTTGCAGACTTGTAGCAGATTTATTTAGAAGCATAACATCATCTGCATAAAGCAAAGAGCTGACATTAACATCTCCAATTTTGATATCATGTTTAATACCACTTTCCTTCTAATGTGATCCATATAGATAATGAATAACAGAGGGGATAATGTACATCCTTGTCTCACACCAGATTTAACATTAAACCATCTTCCTGTACTTCCTTCAATTCTAACTGCTGACTTGCAACTCAAATAAAGACTAAGTATTGCTTGATATAATGTCCCATTGACACCATATAACTGTAGCGTATTGAATAGCTTCTCTCTTGGCACCTTGTCATATGCCTTTTCCAAATCGACAAAACTTAAATACAGATCTCTGTTATGTTCCCATAAAGTGAAGATCTGATCCTGACAGCCTCTATTTGGCCTGAATCCAGCTTGTTCTTCATCAAGCTTTTCTTCCACAATTCTTCTCAACCGTTTCTCAAGTATACTTGCATAGATCTTGCCAGGAACACTCAATACATTGGAACCACTATTCTCTTATCTTTGCTGGTCAGTGTCCTAAGTTTTGCAGCAATTCTTGGAGTTGTCTTCACAACTTTTGCAATGTCTTCTGAAGTTTAGATTTCTGTCTACAATCACCTCAAGATCTCTTACTTTCTCCACTTCTTTCTGTACAATTCCAACAAGTGAGTATGAAGTATCCCACATGGGAGTTTTAAATTTCAGAATCTCATATTTAGCTGCATTAAACTTAAATCCCCATTCATTTGTCCACCTTTATGACTTATTCAAATCCTCTTGAATTGCCAAACAGCACTATTACTAATAATCTCTCAAGCTTCACATCATCTGAAAACTATTAAATACTAGTGACAATTGTATTCCCTGTATTCCAGTGACAATATTACTGACATAAAGATTGAATGGTCTCAGTACTGAACCCTGTGGAAGTCTGCTTGTAACCTTATCTCATATGCAACTCTCTGATATCTGTCAGAAATCAAATTAAAAATCCATTCCACTAACCTATCCAAACCTACATATACAAATTAAAAACCAAATTCTCATGTAACATCCTGTCAAATGGCTTTGCAAAATGAAAAAAAAATTAAAAAAAATGGCAATATAAGCTTTATGCTCAACCTATGCTCTTGTTACTTTATTGTAAAAGCAACCAGAGGTCTGCATAAATGATATTGGCCAATTCTGTTTATAAGTTCTTACCGATTTCTCCAAAATCTTAACGGCAGAAGAAATACAAAGTGGCCTATAGTTTGATATCTCCATTTTATCTCCTCTCTGTGGGGCACCAGTTTGTGCTGGAGGGGGACCTCCCAGTGATGGTACTGACCCTTTTCATTCTTACCCTTTTTTTTTTTTTACTTTTTTCCCCATATTCTTTGCTCTACTTCTCCTGAGTCTTTTTTACTATCCTTTCTTCCAGACCGGTTATGAAATCCAAGCATGCTTGGAAGGTTGTGGGCCTTAAAAGGCCTGTTAAAACCATTGGGATAGATTTCTTCCAGACCACCATCACTGGAATCCAACACCCTACTGCCACGTTTGCCATGTAGTGCGACCCGTGAACATCTGGAAAAAGGAGATCCTAGTAGTCTTGCACTACTTTGGCCTCTGCTTTGGCAAGATAGGTGTTCCTGGATGACCCAGCTAGATTGATTGGCTAGCGGGCTTGCCTGCAAGGGTCAATGGTGTCGCAGTAAGTCTCTCACCCCAGGGTCCAGGGTCGGGATCCAAGGCTTGCTGTTGTGCTGGTATGGTGTCTGGGGTAACCCTGATGTTCCACTCCTGAGCACAGTCATTGCTTGCCATCAGTGGCTGTCCATGTGTGGCTCTGTGGTGAAGTAAGAAACAAAAGATATATGATACTAGTATAAATGTACCAGTGTTTTTGATCATCCATGCAAAAGGTGAAAAGCCAATAGGGAAAATGTCATCCTTCTTTATTCAGAAGGGTTTAGAAAGACTGGCAGGATCTCCCAAAACTGTTAATAAATTACATTCTGGTGATATCCTTGTGGAAACATCATGTCAGCAACATTCGGGGAAAATACTGGGAGCAACATCAATGAGTAGAATATTAAACACAGTAACACCTCATAAAACACTCATTTATTGTAGAGGAGTGATATCAGAATGGGATCTCCTTGATGTTCCTGATATGGAGATGTGTTCAGAGCTTAAAGATCAGGGAGTGACAGGTGTAAGGTGCATCCTTATACGTAAGGATGGTCATCTGGTTCCAACCAGGAACATCATCCTTACTTTTGATAAACCTAAGCCTCCAACATCTGTAAAAGGAGGGTATCTCAGCCTGTCCTGGTAGAGTGTACATCCCTAATCTTCTAAGATGCTTTAAATGTCAGAAATATGGACATTCCCAGATAGCCTGTTGTGGCAGTGCGGGCACAGGTGGTAAGTGGTAGCACCTGTGTACAATGTGATAGTAAAAAGCACAATAAGAAATCTTGCTCTGTAAAAAAAAAAAAAGCTAAATGTGTCAACTGTCAGGGAAATCATCTTCTGGCTCACTCTCACGCATGTCAGAAGTGGAAAGATGAAAACAAAATACAAAAAATTAAAACACAACAAAATATATCATATCAGGATGCAAAAATGAATTTAACCACCTGTTTTGAGATCCTCTTATGCTGAGAAGGTTGGATCTAAGAAAATGTCAGCAGCATCTCAAACACATGTTGTTTATTCCACCATTTGATAATTTCTCCATACATGAACTTTATGATCACGAGTGCTTCTCTGTTGAGCACATCAATCGCATGATCTATGGTCTTACTCCAGAGACAACTCCAAAAATGATTCTATTCGATGCGAACCAACTTGCCAAAAAATTATGACAGAGATGTCACGTAAAGATAAACCACAAGACACAACCACAGAAAAAATGGGTACTTGGGTATCCATTTTTTCTGTGGTAAATGAAAAGAAATTCTGAAAGTAAATGAAGCTTGCCAACTAATCCTGACACATCTCAGATGTATTAAATATTTTACCAGAGGAAGAGATGGACACTGGCCGTCCATACTTCCCAAAAACAATTGATCAGTATAAACCTGACATATGTAAGCCCTCAACCTCTCGAAAACCAGACAAGTCTATAAAGGCAAGACAATAAAAAAAATTTTATAATTGAATTGTTGTGTTTCTGCAGAATATTGATGATATCAAGATTTTCTTGCAAAAATACACACTGTTTTTGTCTACAGGAAATATACTTATGACCTAATGAGGATCCTGTCTGAGCCAATACTTCTTATGGGTGATTTTAATGGTCACGATACTCTGTGGGGTAGTGCCAATACAAATAGACACAGTTGAATCATTGAAAAATCCTTGACAATAATGACCTCTCCCTTTTGAATAGTAGACTCAATACTTTCTTCCATATGCCTACTTGCTCATATTCTGAAATTGATCTTACAATCTGCTCCCCTTCCAATCTTCCACTGCTCACATAGGACATTAAAAGACAGTTGTAAGTGTCCTCCCGCGATGAGTCTTCGGACTCCTTGGAGGTATCAGGAATAATAATAATAATAATCATCATCATCATCATCAAATTCCTGACATGTACCCTCAAGGGGTGTACAGGATATGACAGTACTACATGAAAAAATTACATCATTACTAACTTCCTATCTACAATTTTCCTCCAAATCAGTCGGTTACTTATCAAGACTCCAACATTATCAGATCTTATATTTCTATCGTCTAAGGCACTTTGTACCGTATCAATCCACCTATATCTTGGTCTTCCTCTGGGTCGTTTTCCTGCCAACCTGGCAGAGAACACTTGTTTTGCTAATCTTTCCTCTCCCATTCTATTTAAGTGACCATACCATCTGAGATTAGCTCTGCTAACGCATTCCTGGATGCTGACAATGTCAAGTTCTTTCCTAATATCCTCATTTTTAATATGATATTGCCATTGATGCCATCTGTTCACGCCTCTAATCTTTCTCAAGACTCTCATATCTGCGGTCTCTAGTCTTTGGTCAAGTGTTTTACTTCTGACCCAGCTCTCAGATCCATAAGTTAAAATTGGTTTGAACACAGTCTTGTATACAGCTAATTTAGTGTTCCGACTAATTTCTTTCTCATTCCATATGAATTTATTCAATTGACTTCCCACCATACCAGCTTTGCTGATTCTGTTGTCTACTTCTATATTTAGTTTACCATCTTCAGTAAAAATTGTGCCTAAGTAGCTGAAATGTTTTACTTGTTCCACAGGTTCTCCATTCACAACACAGTTGACATTTTCAATGATTCTGCCTATTTTCATTGTCTTTGTCTTTTTATTGCTGACCTTCATACCATATCTATTACAACAGCTATTCAATTTAGTCAGAGAATCTTGCAGACTTGTAGCGGATTTATTTAGAAGTATAACATCATCCGCATAAAGCAAAGAGCTGACATTAACATCTCCAATTTTGATATCAGGTTTAATACCACATTCCTTCATAATGTGATCCATATAGATAATGAATAACAGAGGGGATAATGTACATCCTTGTCTCACACCAGATTTAACATTAAACCATCTTCCTGTACTTCCTTCAATTCTAACTGCTGACTCACAACTCAAATAAAGACTAAGTATTGCTTGATATAATGCCCCATTGACACCATATAACTGCAGCATATTGAATAGCTTCTCTCTTGGCACCTTGTCATATGCCTTTTCCAAATCGACAAAACTTAAATACAGATCTTTGTTATATTCCCATGCTTTCTCGACTATTTGTCGTAAAGTGAAGATCTGATCCTGACAGCCTCTATTTGGCCTGAATCCAGCTTGTTCTTCACCAAGCTTTTCTTCCACAATTCTTCTCAACCGTTTCTCAAGTATACTTGCATAGATCTTGCCAGGAACACTCAGTAGGGAAATACCTCTGTAATTCTCACATTCAGTTTTATTTCCCTTTTTATATATGGGTACTATGAGAGCTCTACTCCAATCATCGGGAATTCGTCCCTCTGTCCAGGCTTTCTGAACTGTGCAGTGCAGCCACTGTAAGACTCTTATACCACCATACTTCAGCATTTCTGGTCGAATATCATCTACTCCTGCTGCCTTTCCACATTTCAAGCCTTTGATGGCTTTTTCTACTTCAAGTATGGATATGTATTCCTGACTGCATGCCTGGTCAGTGTTTTTTATCACTGTGCTGTCATCACTGCTTGTTTCATTTAGCAGTTTTTCAAAGTAATTACTCCATACTTCAAGGATATCTTTTTCTCCTGTTTTCATTTCACCTTTATCATCTCTAATTCCTTTTACAGCACTCTTTCCTCCATTCCTAAGCTTCTTCAACAACCTCCAGAATATTTTGCCACCTTCTTGATATTTATTTTCTATATTCTTGCCAAAGTCCTCCCATGACTTTTGTTTAGCTAGTTTTACACACTGTTTAGCTTTCTTACATTTGTCTCTGTATTCTGTAAGAGTAAAAGCTGACTTATTTGCCAGGAACTTTTGATATGCTTTCTTCTTTTCCTTCACTGCCTCTTTAACTTCCTGTGTCCACCAGGGAGTTCTGATTTTTTTATCCTTACAGACAACCTTACCACATGCCTCTCTGGCAGAATCAATCAATGTTTCCTTCAGAGTTTGCCACTGAATCTCCAAGGTTTGATTCCTGTTCTCAAACTCTTTCATTTTCTTTTCAATAATATTTCTGTATTTTAGTCTACAGTTCACATCTGAGAGCTGCTCAACTTTTATTCGCTTTAAAACTTTCTTACAAGTTATTCTTTTCAATATGAAATTCAATTTTATCCTGCTCAAGACTAAATAGTGATCACTTCCAATTTCAAATCCTCTGTACACTCTGGTGTCCTGCACCAGGGAGAAAACATCACTATCAACAATAACATAGTCAATGAGACTTTTCTTATTCCTAGTCTCTTCTCTCCATGTGAATTTGTGCACATTTTTATGTTGGAACATGGTGTTAGTAATAACCAGTCCATGTCCTGAGCAGAAATCCAACAGATATTTGCCATTATTATTAGCTTTGCTCTTTTCTCCAAATTTTCCCAAATATTTTTGTATGTCTCACAATCATTTCCTACTCTACTATTTAGATCCCCAACAAGGACCAACTTTTCCTTTTTCATTGTGTCAGTTGCTTTTTCTAAAGCCTCAAAAAATTCCTCCACTTCTACCTTAGTAGAACCTTCTGTGGGACCATAGGCACAAATAAGTCTCATTGTCCAGTTCCCCATTCTCATATTTGCCCACATTACTCTACTTGAGACTGACTGCCATTCAAGAAGATTAGCCTCGTATTTTGTGTTGAATACTATGGCTACTCCTTCTTTTCCTTGATTGTCATTGCCTGAATATAACATTTTGTATTTATTGCTCAGAAAGATCTCACCAGTTTTGGTCTTTTTTGTTTCAGTCACCCCTATTATGTCGATCTGGTACTTATCTAATTCCTCAGCTAGCTCCATTTCTTTGCCATTCAGGCTTCTTACATTGATAGTACCGATCTTTAACTCTGGTGATGTTGAGTTGGGGTTTGTTTTCAGATTTGTTCCAGTAGCTGACTTTTCGCTGTTCGCCCTGGTTCCCTGGCGAAAACAACGGGGGCCTTGTTTAACCGGGCGACGCCCCAGCCGGCATGAAATTTTGTCATGTTGTACCATCATTTTTTATTTTGGTTTAACCAATAAGAATACAATTTGGTCGGCTAAATCCCAAATTGCCAGCTCATCCTCGTTCGTTCAGTATCAAAGTAGATACCCAACAGGGTGCACCACGAGAAGGTGAGGATTGGACATTAGGTCAGAAGCCCTGGTCGGTTCTCCGCATTCCTTTAAAGGCTATGTGGAGGTCTCCTCTCAGTTATACAGCTTTGACCCTTAAGCACCCCCTTATAATAATAATAATATAATAATATATAATAAAATAATATAATATAATATATAATATATATATATATATAATATATAATATATATATAATATATAATATAATATAATATAATATAATATAATATAATATAATATAATATAATATAAATAATATAATAATAATAATAATAATAATAATAATAATTAAAGAGAACATATTTGGAAGTGATCACTTTCCTGTTCTTTTCACAATGTCACAGGACCCATGGTCCAGACGAACATGGGTCCTTTTTCCTTTTTAGCTGGTCCATATGGAAAATGGACCAGGCTAGCTGGAACACTTTTTCTCATCTTGCAAAATAATGCTGATAGTATCAGTCAAACACCTATCAATGAAGCAGTAGTCTGTTACGTACTTTACTGCATCATTGGCAGCAACAGCCTCCATTCCAAGAACACCATCTTGATTTGCACTCTATATAAAGCCTTGATGGAACACAGAATGCCAGACAGCCAGAAAAATCTCAACTCAGAGCATGGGTATGTTTCGTACATACCCTACCACATTAAACTTAATAGGTGTTAAGCGTGCTCAGGCCAAAGCATGTTATATGAAACATCAGAGTCAAAAACAATCTTGGATCCAATTTACCTCAGTTAATCAAATGACCAGTGCAAAAATTGTATGGGATAAAATCCAGAAAATGAAAGGTAGATATAGAACACATTGTTTGTCTACCATGGAAGTGTTATTGTTGATCTCAAAGCTATTGCAGACACTTTGGGAGAAAGTGTCTTGTCAGAATCTCAGCAACAGCTTCATATCCTCCTGAATTTTTAATACTGAAAGAGTAGCAAGAAAAACAAGGGATAAATTTTTGTTCCAAGGCTTGAGCAATACAATCACCAATTTGTTAAAGGGGAACTAAAAAGAGCTCTTTTACTGTCTCACCCTAGTGCAGTAGGGCCTGATGATATCCATTATGAAATGATGAGACATCTACCATCATCTTCTATGGATCTCTTTCTCTTAATATACAATAGAATACTGGAAGAGGAAGTGTTTCCAGATTCTTGGTATAAATCAGTTCATTACTATCTCAAAACCATGAAAGGATTCAACACAATCAAATATGGAGCAAGCTACCAACACTCCTATCCCAGTATCTCCCATAATGCAAAACACATCTCCTTGTGGATATGTATACTGTTATGCATTAAGGGATTGGTCACTACCCAGACTAGTTTCGACCTTTATTAAGGTCTCTTCAGTGGGAGCCAGGCCCAGAGTTGGAGATACCAGGCAGAAGCAGTAGCAAGGTCATCTGGTATCTCCGACTCTGGGCCTGGCTCCAACTGAAGAGACATCAATAAAGGTCAAAACTAGTCTGGGTAGTGGCCAATCCCTTAATGCATAACAGTATACATATCCACAAGGAGATGTGTTTTGCATTATGGGAGATACTGGGATAGGAGTGTTGGTAGCCTGCTCCACCTTTGCTCCGAGTTGCCTGGTGTTGTACTACTTACCCAGGTAAGATAGTACAACACTATATTCAGTCCTGAAGATATTTTCAGGCGCAAACTTTGTTTGCTCTCACTGGGATAAAGGATTAAACTAAATTTATTATAGTCTAACCTAGCGAAAAATAAACTTTCAACAATCAAATAATTAATGAGTTGCTGACCAGCTAGCTGCCTTTGTAAGATATTGGAGAAAATGGTTAATACCAGACTTCTCTGGTATTTAGAAAGGAATGATCTCTCCAATACACACTGTCGCTTCCGTAGACTTTGTTCAACTAGACCATTTGTTTCTTTTAGAAACTTGTATAACAGATGCATTTCTGAAGCAAGAACATCTGGTTTCAGTTTTTCTTTGACATAGAAAAAGCTTATGATACAGCCTGAGGTTTTTATAGAGGTCTTTTAATATGGCATATTAAAAGACCTCTATGACCTAGGCCTCAGAAAACACCTTCCTGTATTTATTAAAAACTTTCTGTTCAGATGAACTTTTCAACTCAGAGTGAGAAGTATGCTACCTCTGCCATGCCATCAAAAACAGGGTGTTCCCCAAGGCTCTGTCTTAAATGTGACACTTTTTGCTTTCAAAGTTAACTCAATCACTGAAGAGCTTCTTCTTCCCACTGTAGACAATGCTCTATATGTTGATGGTTTCACGATTTACTGTCACTCTTGTAACATGAGGGTAACTAAAAGACAACTTCAGCAAGCAATTGATCATGTCTCTCCATGGGCTCTTGATAATGGGTTCAGGTTTAAAACATAAAAAAGTTTCTGTGTAGACTTCTGTCAAAAATGCACTCTTCATCAATATCCTGAATTAAGAATGGGATGAACTGTTATTCCAGTAGCAACAGAAGCAAAGTTCTTGATGGCTTCACACCATCAAGAGCTTGGCTTGGGACTTATCTTTGACAGAAAACTTACATTCCTTGCACACATTAACTAAGAGAAAAATGCAAGAAAGCATTAGCTGGGAAACAGCACCAGGGTTATATGGAATGAAAGAGTAATAAATTCTTGTTGCTCCTAATTATACTAATTATAATTATAAGAATGTTGATAATGAAGTTTGACTATGTTATTTTCTGTTAATTTAGCAAAGTTATAAAAATCTTACCCTGTAATTCTATTGGTAGTTTAATATGTCATTTATGATAGAGTTGAATTTAATTTTACAAACTATACTTATAGGATCGTATCGATGGTATGGTTGTTCAGGCCAATCATTTTATAGAACGCGGACACTTTGATTCTGATAATATCCGAAGCAAGCAAAAGGCAGTTGTGGAGCGTTATAATGCCTTACATAGGCCTCTTTCTCTGCGTCGTTTCAAGCTAAGTGATTCATTGAGGGTACAGCAGTTATATAGAGATATAGAAGAAGAAGAATCCTGGATAAGAGAGAAAGAGCCAATTGCTGCATCAACAAACAGGGGTTTGTTTGTTTGTTTGTTTGTTTTTAAAAAAAGCATTTTTTTAACACAGTGTTGTTACATGAATTTTTGAGTAACTTTAATTAATTAATTTAATAATAATATAACTTTGAATTAATAACTTAAGATTTTTTCTTGTATTACTATGTAATATTATGATTTATATAGCATAAAACGTTTAGTTATTCCACATAAAACATTTTGTTTTTACTTATAGACCTATAGTTTTGTTTCTAATTATTATTATTATTAACACCCAACTTCCATGGAATTAAAGGTTTATTGCAGGAGGTACTGTTTATCTTTTGAAGATGGAAAACATGTTGATAATTTGTTGATAGGAAGAAAAGTGGTCACTAAATTGCATTTCTTAAGTGGGAAGAGAGAAATTGAGAAGCAGGTTGTAGAAATACAGGAAGAAGATGGATTCAGAGATGAGGAGTGATTAAGGAGGAAAGTGATAACATTCATAAAGGTGGGGATCAAAGGGTTATGAGCGAAAATCAGTGAAGATCAGTGAAACAGAGATAGTCAAATTGAAGAAAGAGGTATAATATAGTAGCTAGAGTACAATGATGGTGTTGATGGCATGGTCTCAAAGAGTGGAGAATTGTTATGTTTGTCTACCAGTCTAAAGAGTATCAGGAATAAAAGGTCAAAGTTCATAGCGGTGATCAGTTCAGTATGACCATAGATAACTGCTGTAAGTAAAACTTGGTTGTCTAAGGAAAGTACACTGTTAGGACTAGAAATGAAGGGATATCAAATTTTCCAAAAGATAGGAAGGTGAAGAGAGAAGAAGGCATACTGTTAATGGTAGCAGAGGAATTCTGAACTTTGAGTAGAAATGAAAAATAATAGTATGTATGAAGATTTTAAAGTCTTTGGTGTGAAATTGAGATCAATAGAAAAATACAGTATATCTAATAGAATGTTGCTATAGGCCAGGGATTATGGAGAGAACTAATTGCAAAATTTTTAGCTAAATTAGTTGGGCAAGTAAAAGGAAGGTTATCCTAATTTAGATTTCAGTTATAGGTGTGTGGATTGGAAGGAAGAGATAGTGTATGAGAACAAGGAGAATGAATGAATTTGTTGAGTTTCTGAGGGATAACCATCTTAAGCAGCATGTGATGGAAGCAATGCAAGATTTTGAATGTTGAATTTGTTGATATCCTCACAGGATGTGGTTGTGATTGAGGTATCAACACTGCCACCTGTTGGTGAGATTCAGGTATTGGTTTAGAAAGTAACAGGAAAATGTCATTGTCAGGAAGGTATATGTGAAATTATAAGGTGGGTGATTATGTAATAGAAGCTCAGTAGTCAACTAGCATCAATCATCATTGCTTTGGGTTG
This sequence comes from Typopeltis vanoorti, assembly GCF_054136105.1. Taxonomy (NCBI): domain Eukaryota; kingdom Metazoa; phylum Arthropoda; class Arachnida; order Uropygi; family Thelyphonidae; genus Typopeltis; species Typopeltis vanoorti. The sequence goes on along the minus strand of NC_143556.1, from coordinate 43,221,069 downwards.
GTAAGCTCTGCAAGAGATGTTGACAGTGCATTGGAAATGATAAAACATTATCTGACAAGAGTTAAGCAAATATTGTATGTCCACAGTTCATAGAACTGGTGCTGGCAGATTGCCAAGAAGCGTCAATTCATGTTGAAGGAGAAAAATAAATAAAGGATGTATGAATTGGTCACCAACACATGAAATCGCATGCTATCTTGTCTGTTGCTGTAGTAGCTTGATTTTTGTTGTTGCTTTTTTGTATTAATTTTTTTATTATTAATTTGTATGATGGATCCAGTATAGTCAACAAGTTCTGGTGTTAAACCTTTCAGTGGCTCTTGCAAAAGAATATCATAATGTGCTGACATTCTGCAAAAAAAGAATCATTTGAAGGCAGTCTCCTTGTTCCAGTTTCTGATGTTACAAAATGTGCAAGTGGAATTGTGGGCATATCGGAGTCAACTGATAAAAGAATTTGTAGGGAATCAAAAGGTGAAGGTGAGCCAAAATTTAAATCTCCTAAAAAGCACCAGAGAAAGAAAACCATCGAAAACGTAGCTTTGAATGATTTTGATGTAGACATTATAAGAAGCATTCATTAATTTTATGTGGTCGAGAAAAAAGTGCCAACTGTTCCTAAATTGATTCCTGTGCTGAAAAAAAAATTAATTTTTCTTGGAAAAGAGAAACTTTAAGGAAAATACTTCATGAAATCGGATTTTGTTTCAAAACGTCAAAGAATAAATGGAGACATCATGGAGCAAAGTGACATTGTTTTATCTAGAACCCAGTATTTGAGAGCAATACGACATTTCAGGGAGGAGAAAAGACCAATTGTGTATCTAGATAAAACTTGGATGGACAGTAATTTAACTTATGAAAATGTTGGCAATCTAAAGAAGAATGTGGAGTGTTACAAACTGGAAATGCCTCACTCCGCATAATAATTTTGTGTGTGGGTGGAGAAATGGATTTTTTACTGAAAAATTTAAAGTAAATATGAATTCAAATTTACTTTTCAAAGCCAGTTCAACTGAGATTACCATGGGCAAATGAATTCTATGATCTTCAAAAAGTGGACAGAAGAAAAACTGATTCCAAACCTTCCTAAAAATGCTGTTGTTATAATCGATAATGCTCCATACTACATTAAATTAAACAAATTTCCAAATTGTTCTAATAGGAAGCAGGTCATTATGGATTGGCTCTCTTCAAATAACATTTCTCATTCTCCAGATATGCAAAAAATTTAATGGCTCAACTTGGTCAAAAGAAACTCGCTCAAAACTAAACTATTAAATTCGACACGATGCTCAAAGAGCATGGATTCCTAGCTTTGAGACTACAACCATATCATTGTGATATTCAGTGGCGTAGCTAGTGGGGTGCAGAGGGGGCAGTCCGCCCTGGGCGGCACTTTGAAACTTTTTGAACTTTTGCAGTTAGTGTCATTCTAAAATACAGTCTCGAGAACCCAGTTCCAAATATTGTAATACTACTGTGAATTTTCCTCACAATTGCTGTAAGTGTTGATAGTTGTGAGAGGAGTTTTTCTAAATAAAATTAATTAAGAATTACCTACATTACTATGAAATAGACTTCGCCGATGTCATCGACGATTCTGCTAACAGAAAAGCAAGAAAAATAACATTTTAGAATGTTGAAATTAAAGTTTTACTTCAAAAATAAACATAGTGTTTTAATTTATTTCCCTATACATCATTTTGACTTTTTGTAGTATTTTTGTGTGTATTGAGAAGGGCGGCAAACTCAAGAACCGCCCCGAGCGGCAACAGCTCTAGCTACGCCACTGGTGATATTAATGCTATTGAATATGTTTGGGCAGAAGTGAATAATTTTATTCGTTATCGCATTGTAACTGGGGATATTGATATGTCGAAACTTTTCAAGATTTCAGAACAGGCAATTAAAAGTATTACAGCTGAAAACTGGGGAAAATATTGCTCTCATGTCACCTCATTAGAAAATATGTATTGGGACAGAGATGGAATTATCGAAGAATTATGTGAACCTTTGGTGATCATTGTAAGTGAAAATGATGGTGATTCGGACACTAATTCCGATGACTATGAAGATTAAAAGGATTTAATAATGGTATTTTTTTTTTCAAACTTTTATCTATGGTTTTGTTAAAGAGTCACAACAAGTCATAAATAATTAATTGGTTTAGGACATTAAAGCGTCTCAGTTCTCTCAACTGTAAGTTTAGAATATCTAAGTTCATTTGAAAAAATTTCTGTTTTTCTGTATAATTATTAATTTTTTATACAAACTTTCTTAAAAATAAATTTTGTTACAATTTTTTTATACCTTTTTTAATTTTGTTAATACTATACATCAGTTTTTTCCAACTGTTATCTAATATAACAAAATACTTACCACTTTAAAAACTAGAATGTTCATAAAAGAAAAGCTAATTTTCCGGCCTGTAATGATAAACAAACTCACCCCATGAGATGGATTGATTACCCTATTATCATAATGGATTCTCCTTCTTCTGCCATGCGCAGATGTGTTGAAAGGTCCCATATCTGTGAGTGTACAGTAGATAGAGTGAGATGGATGAGAAGTGAAATCAAGCAGGCAGTGTGGAACATATTTGGTTATAGCATCATAAGAGTTGATAATAACTGAGATGACATCTCTCCCACCAGTTGGAGAGAGTGACCATATGGTTTTGACTTGGAAAATGAATAGACATGCATGAGTATCAAAGAGACGGGAACGTTTGTGGAGTTATAAGGCAGGTGATTATAATAGTCTAAGACGTCAACTTGGGGAAGTTTCATGAAGGGAGGAATTGGAAGGCCGGGATATCATTAGTGCATGGGATATTGTGAAAGAATATTTGTTAGCAGCAATGGTAAGTTGTATACCACGAGTGAACAAGAGGACACAATTTGGAGCAAAGTGGATGACAAACAATATTAAGCAGGAATTGCATATGAAAAAGAGGCTATGGAAGAGATATAAGGAGACAGATGAAGAGAAGATGCATGAAGAATATAAGACACAGGCCAGAAGAGTGACTAGTATGGTAAGGAAGGCAAAACTGGAATATGAGAGGAGATTGGCCCTAAGATCCAAAGAAAATCCCAGGGAATTTTTTAGTTATGTGGCCAGTAGCAGGTGAAATGACTGTGGAAGAATGATGTTGCGGGATAAAAATGGGAATAGAGTGACTGATGCAGAGGACATAGTAGAATTGTTCAATGAACACTTTATTAGAGTATTTCATCCTGGAGTAGTCAGTTTTAATTCTAGAGGGATAGGGCAGGTTCGAGGTTTAGAGGTACAGGAGGAGAGTGTGTTTCAAATACTGAGTCCTCTGGATGTCAGTAAAGCTGGGTATATCACCATGAGTTTTGAGAGAATGTGTTAGGGAACTGACAGTGCATTTGACCTGGCTTTTCAATGAAAGGCTGGCTGTGGGAAAGGTGGAATGGAAGGAAGGTAAGATAGTGCCATTGGATAAGGGTGGTAGCAGCCTGGAAGTGTCTAATTATAGGCCAGTTTGCGTGTCATCAGTAGTTGTTCAGATCTTGGAGAAAGTAGTGAGGGACCATATACAGCATTGGGCAGATGAGAGTGGTGTTATCTGTGAGAGTCAACATGGATTTGTGAAGGGGCGCTCTTGTTTTAGCAATATACTAACCTTTTATAAAAAGTTACAAGAGCATTAGATGAGGGAAAGCCATATGCTGCCATTTTCTTAGATTTAGCAAAAGCATTTTACAGGGTTCCACATGATAAGCTGATATTTAAGTTGCAGCACATGGGTGCTGGATGTCAGATTGGTCAACTGGATTCAGGATTGGTTGTCCAATAGGTATCAGAGAGTTGTCTATGGTGGAGCAATATCAAAGAGGCAGAAGGTTACAAGTGGAGTTCCACAGAGCTCAATACTAGAACCTATATTGTTTAACCTTTATATCAATGACATTGTCAGTGGATTGCAAGGCGATATTCAGTTGTTTGCAGATGAGACAAAGCTGAGAATGGTTATTAGTAATAGTGTAGATGTTTTAGCCCTGCAAGAGGATTTGAATAAGCTAGAGAGATGGGCAAATGAACGGGGGTTTAATGCAGCAAAATGTAAGGTCTTGAGATTTGGGAAACATCGATGGGATGCTGCATACTCTATGGGAGGAGTTATACTGGAGGAAGTAGGGGAGATGAGAGATCTGGGGTTGATGATCGATAGAAACCTGAAATTTAGGGGACATATTGCAAAGGTGATGCTGCAATTGCAGGTGATTGCAGAGGATTGCTACAATAATGAGAAGGACACTGACCTGCAGAGATAAAAGGGTTTTCATTCCATTATTGTAGCAATCCTCTGCCTATCAAATCCTGGGGACCAAATCTGAGAACAGTAGTCTTAGTGTGCTCTGATCAGACCACACTTAGACTATTGTTCTCAGATTTGGTCCCCAGGATTTGAAGGGGATAAATTAACTGTGGAAAGGGTACAAAGGCAGATAACAAAGATGGTTTCAGGACTGTACCATGTTAGTTATGAGGATAGGCTGAGGGAATGTGGTCTGCATAGTTTGGTGGATAGAAGAAGGAGAGGTGATATGATTGAGACTTTTAAACTGTTGAGAGGTGGTTACAGGGTTGACACTGGGGAGTTCTTTTGCTTGGTTGAACAGCGGGAAGGAATGATGACAAGAGGCCAACCCTGGAAGTTACAAAAGGAAACTGTTTGCAAGAGGGTGAGGAGTGGTTTCTTTGCATGGAGTGTGGTTGAACCATGGAATACATTACCTGATGGAGTGGTGAGAGCGAGAACGGTCAATGAGTTTAAGGAGTGGAATCATAGACTTTGTGTTTCTCGGGGAGGGGGGGGGACCTCCCCCGATGAGTCTTGATAGTCTTTGTGTTTCTTAGGAAGGACCTCCCACGATGAGTCTTTTGACTCCATGGAGGCTTGAATAATAATAATAATAATAATATGTATGAAGAATATAATTTTTTTGCCACTATGGTTAAAAAAAAAAAAAAAAAAAAAAAAGAGTAGAATATGTGAGAAGATCAGCCAGTCAAGTCAAAGATAATCCAAGGGAATTTTTCAGCTAATGTCAAGCAAAAGGAAAAATAATTATGGCAGGATAACATAGGTTATAGTTATGGTAACAAAGTTGCCATTGCAAATGATATAGTAGAGTTATTTAATGGGCACTTTATCTGTGTATATCAGGTGTAAATGATGCTTTGTAACATTCAGAAGGGAGGCAATAGAGCTATTAGAGGTGAGAGGATCATATGTATCAAGTGTTGATTTGGTTGGTAATTTTTTTTATTTATTTTTACTTTATTTTTATTTATTTGGCATTGGTACAGGTTCGTTGGTGTTAGTTATCTTTAGTTTTTTTTGTAGGTAGAGATCTGATTGGGGTACAGAATTTAATAAAGAAACATCAAGCTGTATTGGCTGAAATCAACAATCATGAAAATCGCATTCGTGCTGTCTGTCAAACTGGAGAAGACATGCTGAAAGAAGGTAATTTTTCGATCAAATGCTCTATTATTGTATTTATTCTGTTTATTGTATTTTTTTATATTAATTTATTAATAATTTGTATTATCTCCATGCCTTTACAGATAGTCACAAGACTCATTACCAGATCACAGTACATATCACAGGCTGAACCTGTTTATTCTGTGGTGCACTTACTACACAACTCCAGAAATGCATTCAACTCATTCAACATTCTCTATGCAAAAAATCTTGTTTTCACTTCTTTACTTACTTACATGATCCTTACACTGCTTTTGAAAGTGAACTTTCATTCCCCTGCCATCTATTACCTTATGCAATATTTTCTCTATATTTATTTGATTAGCATCTCTCATAGGTTATAATAATACAGGATGGTGTCTCATAAGAATAACTGATAACTAATTAAAAAAAAAGAATCTCCAGGTTCTGTATTTCATTATAACAAAAAAGAATAAAAATAATAAATAAAAAAAGTTATTAAATGTTTAAACCTGTTCATGACTTATGGAGAACCTTGTATATCAATCATATTTTCTTCTCCTCATCTGCTTAGCTATACAGAGCACATTCCCTCAGTCTCTCCTCATATTCAACATTCCACAGTTTCATTCGAGTTCATTTGACTCTGAACTCTAATGTTTCCTTATATTCAGGTGACCAGATCTATGTGCATAAAGCTAGATGTGGCCAGATTAGTGCCCCTGCATAAAATGAAATCTAGGCTAACCACATTTTGTCATTTATTCTGTTGTCAGTACATTATTATATATGGACAACTTCACGGATTCCAAAGACTCATTACATTAAACCAGGCTAACCAATATTTTCATAATGCTTACATATTCCTCCTAAACTCATCCATTCATAGTGCACTGATAACCATTTCTAGTAACCTATTCCACTTATTCACCACTCTCCAAGCAAAATATATAGTTTTTTATCTTAGAATCTTTACTGACCACACTTTTATTCCACTTCTAGAGCCAGATGTGGCCAGATTAGTGCCCCTGCATAAAATGAAATCTAGGCTAACAACATTTTTTCATGATGAACCACATTTATTCTGTTATCAGTACATTATTATATATGGACAACTACACGGATTCCAAAGACTTATTACATTAAACCAGGCTAACCAATATTTTCATAATGCTTACATATTCCTCTTAACCTCATCCATTCATAGTGCACTGATAACCATTTCTAGTAACCTATTCCACTCATTCACCACTCTCCAAGCAAAATATATAGTTTTTTTTATCTTAGAATCTTTACTGACCACACTTTTATTCCACTTCTAGGGGTGACTGTTTGTTCTCCCCCTCTCTTGCCATGAAAAATACATCTTTCCTCTAAATCCCAACCTGAATAACTTATATTTGTCAATCATTCCTTCATTTCTTTCTATCAACCAAATTTTTTAACTCATGGACCTATATTCCATTGTATAATGACAACTCGATGGAAACACTTCATTTAGGAAAAGGGGGAGGCATTCCCTTCACTATGTGAAGGGAATGCCTCCCCCTTTTCCTAAATGGAGCGGTGTTCCTAATAATGTGATCTGATAATGAAGGATAATAATTCCCTTTGTGATAATACTTTGTGTTGCCTTTTTTCTGCCTATCCACCATCTCTTCAATTAATGTAATATACTCCAGTTAATGTAATATTCCAAAATATTACACTGGTAACCAATACCCTTTACCTATAATTATTAATACATTTAAATCATTGCAAGGTTTTTTCATCAATTTTGTTTTGGTTGCCCTCTGCAGTTTAACACAACAACAGAAAACCAGATATTCTCTTTCAAATTATTCCTGATATCATTAATGTACAAATTAGACAGAAGCAGTGGCCAAACTAAAGATATCTGTGGCATGCCTTTATCTATATTCTCTCTCTCTCTCTCTCTCTCTCTATATATATATATATATATATATCTCACCTATAGTGCATCTATAGTACTTTGGTACTGTGAGTGGGCTAAGGATTTTTTTTTTTTTCATTTTTATTACTTTTTATTTTATTTATTTTATATCATCTGGAAACCCTGTTGTAGAAACCAAACACAGAACTTTTCAAGTCACTTACATAATTCACCCACTTACTTTGCACTTCTAATAAGTGGGGCAGTCACCTCACATTTGGCAGTGAAATTCATTACCCACCTAAAGACAATCACAAATATCTATGCCTGTGGCAAGATTTCCATCTGCAGCCTGTTAGTTTAGAATGGATACACTAACCACTTGGTAAATAGACTGGATTTATCTCTACTATTATACTATATTCTGATATCTGTCCAGCAGTATCATATCAAATGCTTCTGCAAAGCAGCATCATTTATTATTATTATTATTATTATTATTATTATCATTATTATGATACAGTACCTCCATGGAGTCTAGAAACTCAACATGGAAGATCCACACTAACATTTATACACACAAATCCTATCATACCTCTCCTTAAACTCATTTACTGTTTGGGTGCCTTAATTGCACTAATGCACTAATTCTGGCAATCCATTCCACTCATTCACCACTCTCCATGCAAAAAATCTACTCTGCACACACACCCTTACTAATCACTCTCTTGCACAACTTCCATAGATGATCCTAGTTTTCTATTTGCCGTATTATTGAAGAATTCTCTTTGCTTTAATTTTACAAAAACCTTTTAATATCTTAAAGTTTCTATTATCTCTGCCTAACAACTAAACTTTGTCCCACACACACACTCAAGCTATCCTCAGAGAGCTGTTGACAGTTCAGCATTCAGCAGACCTGTCAACAGCTTAGCCACTTTTCTCTGAAACTTTTCTACCACCTCTTTGATCCCCAAGAAACCCATGTGATCAAATCTGTGTGCAGTAGTTGCAGGCAAATAATAGCCTTTTAAAGAGGAAAAATAACCTCCCTATCTTTACATGTGACCATGTTTTTCAACATCCAAGTAATCCTTTGAGATATTTAACGACTTTTGCAATATGCCCTCTGTACTTCAACTCTCTGTCCACCATTATCCCAAAGTCCCCAGCCTCATCAAATTCCTGCAATTCAATATTCTCAATGTGACACATAATATGTAACCTTTTCAACAGGAAGTGCATAACCTTACATTTTATTATTATCATTATTATTATTCAGGCCTCCATGGAGTCAAAAGACTCATCGCGGGAGGTCCTTTCCAAGAAACACAAGTCTATCAAGACTCATTGAGGAAACACAAAGTCCATCACACCATTCCCTAAATGCATTGACCGCTCCCTCTCCCACCACTCCATCAGGCAATGCACTCCACGGAACCACCCTCCACATAAAGTAACCACTCCTAATCCTCTTTCTCACAGTCTCTCCTCGCAACTTCTAGGGATGGCCCCCATCATGACTCCCTCCTGCTGTTTTTTGCAACATTAAATTGCTATTCATTATCTTTTGCCCACAATGCAATTTATTTAAATCATTCTGAAGGATATCTACATCATCTTGGTCAACTATAATCATCCCCAGTTTTGCATCATCAGAAGACAACTGAATATCTCTCTTTATATTTTATTCCTGTATCATTGATATACAAATAAATTAGTAGGGGGGGGCCCTAATATAGAACTTCGAGATACTTCACTAATTACCCTCATTCTCCTAGCTTCCACTCCACCATATACTAATTTCTGGTGTCTATCTGTCAGCCCTCTCCATCCATGCCACTGGCTTCACATCCATTCCCATTTGCTCCAACTTTTGTAATAGTTTTCCATGTGGTATTCTGTCAAATGCCTTTGCAAAGTCCAGCATATGTGTTACCATTTCCTTTATCTAATTCCACTGTCACTTTATTATAAAATGTGAATAAATTACTAAGACAGGATCTATCCTTTATAATGCCATGCTGCCTACTATTGCATCCCTATCCACCCACTGTTCGATTTTATCTTTAACCAACTTTTCCAGTACTTTAATTGGAATATATTGGAATTTAACTGGAATACTTTCATTCTGATATGTTATCTAAGTTCACACATAGCTCCAGTCTTATCTGCAGTACCTTCATCTGCAGGTCGTTTGAGGTGATTTGGGGATCCCTTCTTGTGTAGACATTATTAACAATTTTTGTGGCTTCCATTTGATACATTTCCTGGAGCTGAAGATTCAAGCTTTGGTACATTAATCATGACAGTCTCTTCATCTGGAGGCAAATTCTCAGCAGCTAAAGGCTCTCCAGAATTAGGATCTTGATAAGAATAAACTTCAAGTCTTTATTTTCCTTTATTCTGATATATGATTTCAGAAGTTCACGCAAATACATAGCTTCAGTCTAATCTGTAGTTTAATAACTACTCCTGAGATATTAATTGGTCTGTATTTTCCTACCACTGTCTTGGAACCACCTTTATGCAATGGAACTATCTTATCCTCTTTCCACTCCCCTGGAATCCTGTCAGAGCTGAGATTTAGATTGAACAACATAATCAGCAATGCCATTTCTCTTGCATATTCACATAGCACATGGGCTGGCCTATGTGCATACTGCCCACTGCAGTATGCACATAGATATTTTTCAATATGCTGAACACCTTTTGTTCATCTACCTCAATTTTGATATGCATCTCTGTCACATTAGAACTACAAAATCTCCACTTGGATGATATACTTTTGCAAAATGATCACTGAGCAATTCAATTATTTCTTTTGCTTCTGTTACATTTTTACCATCAGCATTAATGAACGTCATCTTATCATAATAATTTTTCCTCTTACTTACTACGTAATAAAAAATGCATTTGGATTTACTTTAGCCTGATTAGCTAATTTTCTCTCATAACCTGATTTAGCCTTTCTCAAAATACTAATCACACTTCTTGCTTGTACTTTGTACTACTCATGAGTATGCTGATCAGCTTTTCTTTATATATGCTCAACAATATTTTCTTGTTTGCAGCTCTTGCTTTACATCTCTACTTATCTACTTAATCCCCAGTTGATTTTTCCTCCTGCACTCTGGTGTACAGTCTGATTCTGCTTCTCTCGAATAATCTCTGACCACTTCCATGCACTACTGACATTCTTTCCTTGTAGCTGCTCAAGCCATGACACTGCTCCAAGATGCCTGCTAAGTCTGTCATAATCACCAGCTTTATAGTTTAACATAAACTCATTCTTGACAAAGAAATGACTATATCACAATATAGCCATTTTTTTTATCATAAAAGGTGAGTTAACATGTTTGCTGCCAACTACGAGTATATGCGTAAGTTCGTATATGAACTTCACAAGTCAACTATGAGTATACTCGTATGTCGATTTACTGACCTCCTATGCCAAATACGAGTTAACCCTTAGTATAATTACCTTAATTTGGACCCTTGGATTCTGAATGAAGCGGAGAGCACGTCTGGGGAGCTTGGTAGAAGGGAAATAATTTCAACTAAAATATAGTATATTATATATGTGCCTCAGAAGCCAACTACGAATATACTTGTATGTTGATTACCAACCTCCTATGCCAAGCACGAGTTAATCCATAGTATAACGCGTAATTTGTAAATCAATTTAAAACTAATAAAATCAATAAAAATAAAAACCAATTAATAAAATAAAAAACAATTTATTCAAATTAAGAATGGTACATTTTAAAACAATTTTCCACGCACAATGGTGGTTTGTCCTGGGAAACAGGACAATAATAACATGTTTAGCGTCGTCGTTTGTTTCGTGTACACACACGGCATGGCTTTGTTGGGCGCTTCTTTTTTTCTGTTGGTGGTAAAATTCCCAAATAATGAAAATCCCGATTCCTCCTGATATTCTCTGATGCTGTAAGTTCATCCATTCCAACAAAAACAGATAAATTGATCTCTAAATTTTAACACAGTCATTGCATTTCCAGTAATCATGTTATAAAATTTATGCACATTTGAATCTATACCTCAAAAATGCATATTGCCAATTTCTTTAGCCATCTAATTGTCTTTCGTAAGGTGAAATAGTAAGAAAGCATTTGATCAGAAAGATCGGTGCCTGACATACCCAAATTATAATCCCTAACGATATTTGGTTTTAATTGAAATTTACCATTCCAATTTTGTGCTTCAACCATTTCAAATTTGTGCATATTTGAAATGGAAAGAACTTCCCTCTTATCCTTCCATTTGCTGACTACAACAGGACCTCTTCTTTGCCAGACACATTCCCCTTTCTTTATTTTCTTCTGAATAACATCTGGTGGATTGTTTTTCCTATTATTTCTCAGCGTTCCACACATGTACTTTTTTTGTCGGTAAGTGATTCCGTCAGAGCTACAGAATTATAAAAATTGTCCATATGTAATACATAACCCCTGTCTAAATATTCTTCCATCAAATGGAATACAATATCATATGCGTGACCCATTTTCGCTAAAGAGGATTCAGATTTTCCTGTATAACTTTTTATTTTTATCACCAATCCATTCGATTTGCATAGTTCATAGAATTTCACGCCATATTTATGTTTTTTGTTTTTTATGTATTGCCAAAACGCCAGTCTACCACAACAAACACCATTGACTCATCAATACCTAAGTCTCTGTCTGGCGTGTAGCTATTTCATATTACACTATTAAAATGATCTAGGACTGGTCTTAATTTGTGCAATTTATCATTAGCTGCTTGGGAATTATCTGCAAAATGCAAATGATGCAATAAAATTTGAAATCGATTTTGGCTCATTTTAGAGCACCAAAATGGCAAATTGTAAAGTTGATTTGTACTCCAATAATGCTCAATAGATGGTAAATTACAAGGACCCATATGAAGTAAAAGTCCAAGAAATAATTTAATTTCAGGTATGTCTGTTGCTTTCCAGTTTGAAATTCTTTGACTTTTTTTGATCTATGCTTGACTTTGCTCGATATTTTTGTAAAGCATATAAATTAGTTTGTTCTACTAAAATTGTGAGAAATCTTCAGAAAAGAAAAGTTCAACTAACCTTTTGATACTGAAATTTCCAGTGTCAATTTTAAAACCTGCAGTTTCAACAAATTATGTAGGCATGATGGGTTGCATTTGAATAGCTTTGGAGTAAGTGCACTGGAGAAAGTGTTGCTGGATGGAAGTACAGTGTGTGATGCATGTAAGAGATCAGAAGAAAGAGATGCAATGAAAAATCAGGAGAGTGGTATTGAAGAGACAAGTGCTTGCAAGATGAACAGGAAAACGAGTGGGGGGGAGAGCCTGGGTGGACAGGGTAACAGTGAATGTGTGTATGAAGATGGAGTATATTGCGATGTGGTTGGGGCAGTTGAGACTGAGCAGATATATGTGGTAAGTAGTGATAAAGGTTATTGGGCAGGTGTGGTGTGAAAATCACAATCAACAAGTGGCTTGAATAGCATTAGTTATAGATGCAAATATGAATTACTGTGTTTATTTACAAGTGCCAGAAGTATCAGCAATTAGGTAGATGAAATGGTTTCATTGAGTTTATTTTCCTCTAAATCATTGGAATAAATGAAATATGATTGAATGAAGATGATATTCTAATGGAATAGAAATAGAAGGATACAGTAATTAATGGATAAATGGAAAGATACAGCAGGGGAATTATGTCAACATAAGGTAAACATGAAAGACAGAAATAGTGGCAATGGTTATGAGGCAGTGTGGTATAAGTTGAAGGTTCACAGGAAGAGATATTTAGTTGGATGTTACTATAGGCCTGGAAATGTGGAGGATGGTGATGAATAAAAAGGATGAAGGAAATGCCACTGTGGTTCTCATCCAAACTACTACACAGGTAAGCTTAATGCTTTATTGTTAGATCGGGCTACCTACCTCTCTTTTGAGTATAATCCCACCAGCTCCCAAATTAGAACACTCCAAAGGCTACTTAAGAAGGTCACTTCTTGGCCTTTGGAAGTTACCAACAAACTAAAACCTTTTAATTCTAGACCCCCCCCCCTGAATACATGGACCTCCAAAAATGCATAAACAAAATGTGCCATTACGTCCCATAGTGGATGGAATGATTCCTCCACATACAAATTAGCCATAGCGCTCACACACTATACTGGTAACACACCATCATACATAAAAAAACTCAGCCCACTTCAAAGCCAGTATAGAAACCCTCTCACTCCAGCATACTGACATAATGGTCAGTTTTGACTTCTCTTTCCTGTTCACAAATGTCCCACTCAAGGAAACCTTAGAGCTCATCCAAGCCAAATTTCCTCCCGATATCTCAACCCTATTTCAGTTCACAATGAACTCAGGCTATTTTGTTTGGCAAGGAAAATTCTACAAACAGATAGAGGGGACAGCCATGGGTTCACCACTCTCCCCACCCTTGGCCGACTTCTTTATGGAGACTTTTGAAGAGAAAGTCTTCAACTCAGCCCCACAAAAACCCACTATTTGGCTTCGCTATGTTGACGATGTGTTTGCTATTTGGCCACATGGCTTGGATACACTCCACTCCTTCTTAACACACTTAAACAACCAACATCCCAGAATCCAGTTCACCTTGGAAAAAGAGGAAAACAACAGTCTTCCTTTCCTAGACACTCTAATCACTCGCCAGCCTGATGGATCCTTGGTTTCTCTGTATACAGAAAACCCACCCATACAGGCAGATACATTCACCAGCAATCCCCTCCCCCCTCACAACAATATGGGGTTATAAAAACACTATATAACAGGGCAAAATTAATCTGTTCAGATGACAGTGCTCTAACCACTGAACTAAATCACATCCGTAACATTCTTAGCCAGTGGCTGCAACCCCCCAAAAAATCGAAAAAATATTAAAACCAGTTACCCCCCCCCCCTTCATAACAAAGATTACACTAAATCCATCACCATTCCTATATCTGGGGCACCTCTGAAAAGTTAACCAAAATCTTAAAAAAATATGACTTGACACTTCTTGTTACAAACCATATAAAAAATTACCATCCCTTATCCGCTCCACCAAAGACCAACCACTTCCTCTAGACCTACCTGGGGTATACCAGGTCCTTGCATTGTAAACTGTCCTACTTTGGCCAAACAGGCAGGACAGCAAATGTGAGGATTTCAGAACACAAAGACTACATCTGGTTTCACCAGCGCAGCCACTCTGGGCTTGAAGACCATGCTCTGGATACCTGCCACAGAATATGTTGGAAGAAAGCCACGTTAATACACTACAGCAAATTTAATATGATAGACTGTTCATGGAATCAGCCTCAGCTCTAAAAAACTTTCCAAACCTCAACAAATTTGGGTGCATGAGACTGCCCCAAATTTGGGAAACTTGCATCTGGAGAACTTCAGCCCAACAGCCAAGACAACCCAATATAGCCTGCTAGGGGGCACCTTTAGTACTCTAGGAACAACTGTAGCTCATTTGCTTTTTGCAGTGCCTGCATGCACATGTCATAGTTGTATGTTCCCATGAAGATGGCAATGTGAGATTGCCAAAATATAGGAGGTATTTATTAAAGTTTCCTTTAATTAATATTCCAGTATACATTGTAAATTCCTTAAATAATTTAATAGTCATGTGTTATCAACGTATAAGTCTATCTACAAGAATTATCTATAAGGAAGTATATAAACAACTTGGATTAGTGAACAAAGGAAGGGTAATTATTATGGTTGATTTTAATTATGGTGGTATAAATTGCACTGAAGAGATAGCATTTCGGAATAAGGAAAATTAATTTCTCAAGTTCTTGAGAGATAACCGTCTCAGGCAGCATGTAAAGGATGGCATGTGAGGATCGAGAGTTTTAGATCTGATCATTTCATCAGAGGATGCAATTGCGAATGGGGTTTCGCACTTTCCTCCAGTTGTTGAGACAGTGATCATGAAGTGATCACATGGGTTCTGGCTAGCCACATGCATACTTTTGTGAGGAAAGGATATATGTGAAATTAAAAAGCTGGTGATTATGACAAGCTTAGGAGGAAGCTTGGAGCTATAGGATGGAATAAGGAGTTGACTGGAAATAAATGCTGCACGGGAACTAACAAAGAAACACATAGCATCAATGTGTGAATGTATTCCAAAGGTCAAAAGGCTGAATAAGGTAGGTATAAAATGGATGAATGAGGAGCTTAAGCATGAAATATGGAAGACGAAGAAGAAGAGGGCACTTTGTTGTCCTTGCTAACGACTCATTTAGCAAGGACAACAAAAGTGCAGTATGAGCAGAAATTGGCAAATCAGGTGAAGAAAAACCGTAGACAGTTTTTTAGACATGCGGAAAGTAGGACGCATGATTATGATAAGATGATGTTAATGAATGAAAATGATAGAATGTTAACTGCTGCAGAAGACATTGTTGAGATATTCAGTGATCAATTTATAAGAGTGTTTCATCCCGATCAGGGTGGAATCATGAGGAACTTAAGTGTAGCAGACATAGGAGAGGATAACCTAATTTTGAGTTAGCAGGAGGTATTTGAGGAAATGAATAACCTCGATGACATATCAACACACATCTTAAGGGAATGTTCCAGAGAACTGGCAGTAGCATTGGCATGCCTGTTTATTAGGAGTCTTGCAACAGCACAGGTTCCAAGGGAGTGGAAGGACAGTAAAATTGTTTCAGTGAATAAAGGTAGTGATAACACTGTAACTTACAATTATTGGCCAATTTGTATATCTGGAGTTGTGGTGAAGGTATGGGAGAGATTGGTGAGGAGTAGGATACAGATAACAGCAGTATTCCCTGTAGTTATCGGGTTTGTTAAAGGTAGATCATGTTTAACTAACTTACAAGGTGACAAAGACCTTGGATAGAGGAGGTGCATATACATTGGTGTACTTTGATTTTGTAAAAGCTTTTGATAGACTGCCACATGACTTGTTAAATAAGTTGAAACAGATGGGATTGAATAATAGACTTGAATTGAAACAGTGACTGGCTGTCAAATAGATATCAGAAAGTTGTATAATGGAGATGCAGTATACCAAAAGAGGAAAGTCACTAGAGGTGTACTGCAGAGGTCAGTTTTTGAATTGTTGTTCAATTTTTATGTGAATGATATTGGGGATGGGTTTCACTAGTGATATGCAGATGATTCAAAATTGGGGAGAGCAATGCAGAGTCAAGAGAATGTTATGGCCTTACAAGAGGACTCGAAGAGATTGCATGAATGGGCAGGTAAGCGTAACTGTCAGTTCAATGTTGCAAAGTGTAAGGTTTTGAGATTTGGTAAGGATTGATGGGATGCAAAGTATACACTTGGTGGGGAAACTTTAAAGGAAGTGGAGGAGATCAGAGATCTAGGAGTAATTGTGGACCTGAATTTCAGGGGCCACATTGCACAATTTGTGAAGACATCACATCAGATAATGGCAATGATGTGGAGGACCCTGACATGCAGAAATAGAGAGGTAGCAGAAGCCATTGTATTGTATAATGCCAGTATGTGGCCTTTATCAGGTTCAATGTAGATTATTGTGCACAGATTTGGTCGCTGAGTTTCATGTTGACAAAGATATGTTGGAAATGGTCCAGAGAAGATTCACAAAGGTGGTTAGTGGTCTTTAGAATATGCAGTATGAGGACAGATTGAGAGAATGTAAGTTGCAAAGCCTTGTGAACAGGAGGGAGAAGATGGGAAGATATGATTGAAACATATAAGCTATTCAATAGTTGTCAGGTTGACATGGAAGACCTTTTTCATAGAATGAAAGAGCATGGTTAAACAAGAGGTCATCCCTTGAAATTGTATAAGGAGAGTGTGATCAGAGGAGAGGAGTAGTTTCTTTACATGGAGAGTGACTGGTGAGTGGAATGCATTGCCTGAGTGTGTTGTGAATGTAGACATATTAAATCAGTTTAAGGCATGGTTGGATGAGTATTGTTTGCAATAGTGTATACCTCCCATGATTAATCTCTGACTCCACACAGTTCAGATGTTAATAATTATAATAATAATATTCTGATCCTCTAATTTCTGAATTCTGCCAATTAACCATCTTCTCTGGTACTTTAACCATCTCTGCTGAATCTGTATTTTACTGTGTCTTGCAATGTCATTTATATAACAAAACGATCTTGCTGCTACTTAGTACTGCCTAAGTAGCAGCAAGATCCTGAGTGGCAGTGCTACTCAGTACTGCCCACTCAGGACCTGGCCAGTACTGAGGCCAAAAGTAAACAACCTGATTAAAAGCATAATAAATTTCTTGATGCTCTTTCAGAGAGATTTTTAATATTCTGTGCACCTCAAATTCACATACCTTTATTTTCACATGGTCTCTGTCAATTCTGGTGGAGAAAATGCAGTGGCCCACTCAGTAATTCAACTACCATTAGTATTTATTAAATTTCTTCTTCTTTTTCTGGCTCTACAGTCAAAATCAAGCCTTGATTCTAGCCCTCTCAGGATGCTTCTCCAGTTTGGACATTACAATATGATGCAATGCTTTCTTGACCAATGGTATCTATTAATCTTGTTCTTTATATTCTGCTTGGTATTTTAATTAATAATTTAATAATTTTACTTAATTAATAATTTTACTGTTTACTGTCTTCTTAAGAATACTGTCGTTTTCTATATGAATAACATCTGCTCACTGCCACTTTTTTGAACTTTATTTTATAGGTATTGCAGGTTGTTTATAGAGTTGATATAACTTATTGTTGTATTAGATCCTCCAGAAACCATTGTCAGTCGCTAGTTCCAAATAGTTTTCTATGGATTTTCCTTTCAAAAGCTGAAATCAGATTCTCTATCCTTGCTTTAAACATCCAGATTTCACATCTGTAGGTAATTTGATGAACCGTAAAGCAAAGCTAATAATAATGGTAAGTGTCTGTTGGATTTCTGCTCAGCACATGGACTAGTTGCTAACACCATCCAATATAAAAATGTGCACAAATTCAGATGGATAGAAAATGCAAGAAATAAGTAAACTCTCATTGACTATATTATTGTTTATAGTGAGGTTTTCTCACTGATTCAGGACACAAGAGTATATACAGAGAATTTGAAATAGGAAGTGATCACTGTAGAATAAAATACACAAACATTATTCAAGAAAAAATGAAAGAGTTCAAAAACAGGAATCAAGCCTTGGGGATTCAGTGGAAAACCTGAAGAAAACATTGATTGATTCAGCTACAAGAGAGAGGCATGTGATGAAGTTGTCTAGGATAGAAAATGATTTATGGATAGAAAAATCAGAACTCGATGGTGGACTTCTGGAAGGAAGTTAAAGAGGAAAGAGGCAGTGAAGGAAAAGAAGAAAGCATATTCAAAGTTCCTGGCAAATAAGTCAGCTTGTACTCTATAGAGACAAATTTAAGAAAGTGAAGCAGTATGCTAAACTAGCTAAACAAAAGAGACTTTGGTAAGAACACAGAAAATAAATATCAGGAAGAGTGGCAAGATATTCTGGAGATTGTTGACTCTTATTTGTTGAAGAAGCTCAGAAATGGAGGAAAGAGTGCTGTAAAAGAATTACAGATGACAAGGGTGACATGACAACTGGAGATAAAGATATCCTGGATATATTATTATTATTATTTTTTTTTTTATTTTTATATGACACCTCCAGGGAGTCCAAAGACTCATCGAGGGAGAGTGTGGCAAAGCATCAAATGAAAAACCCTTCCAACTACTAACCACACTCAAACTTGCTTAACTTTTTGCGTGAGCCATTAGTAGCAGAGGCTCTACCAATCGACCAACCTTTGCTGGCATGTTGTAATTTGAAAGATTGCTAAATGAAACAAGTGACAGCACAATGTTAGAAAACACTCAACAAGCATACAATCAGGAACACATATCAATACTTGAAGTAGAAAAAGCTATCATAAAACTGAAATGTGGAAATGCACCTGGAGTACATGATATTAACCAGAATTGTCAAGTAGTATTATTATTATTAAGGGAGACCTCCAAAGGGTCAGGACTCATTGAGGAGAGACCATATATTACATGCACCAGCTGTCATACTTGTTCTGGAATTCATTCACACTGGTTGCACACACAACATCCAATGGCAATCCAGTCCAATCATGCACCACTTTATAAGAGAACAATCTAGAAAATTCCATCAACTTAAATCCTGTATGACCCTTTCAGAAGTTTGTAAGTCTCAATCTTATCAACCCTCTTTCTCCTGTTTGTTTGTCTGCATTCTACAAATTCTCAATCTGTCTTCATAATCAGTATTCCACAAACTTGATATAATTTTTTACACTCCATTCTATCAGAATCACAATGAAAACCAGGAGACCAGACCTATGCACAGTAGTCCAGTGAGGTCTTATCAAGGCCTCGTAAGAAGCAAAATGACATCCTTATCTTTACTTATCAAAGTTCGTTTCAGTATTGCAATTATCTTTTGAGTTGTATTTGCAATCTTTGCTGCATGGCTCATGAACTTCTTCCTATCCACTAACGCTCGAAAAAGGTGCATCATTTTACATTTATTGACATTGAACTGACATCCATTTTCCATGCTCACAATTTCAGCATATTCAAATCATTCTGCAAGAACTGCCTCAGCTGCATTCCTGATTACTACCACTCTACCTATCTTTGCATCATCAGCAAATAGCTGCATGTCACCTGTCAATTCCTTCCTAATGTCATTCATGTGCAGACTGAGTAACAGTGCACCAACGACTGATCCTTGTGGTACACCACAAGTTACCTTAAATTTTACAGACTCACATCTTCTGTATACCACTTTTTGATATCTGTCAGTCAGTCATCTTCTTATCCATGCTAATATTTTATAATCCAAACCCATATTCCCCAATTTATGCAGTAGTCTTCCATGCTGAATTTTGTCAAAAGTCTAAGCAAAATCCAAAAGTATCATGGTGTATTCATTCTCCTTGTCTAGCTCAGTGGTAATGTTATTATAGAATGTGAGCAAGTTGCTAAAACATGACCAATGTTTTGCAACTTGTGAATGTACAGATTGAATAACAGTGGACCAAGGTCTGATCCCTGTGGTACACCACTGGTTACCTAAAATTTTGCAGACTCACATCCCCCTGTATATCACTTTTTGTTTCCTTTGTTTACATTCTTAGTTAACCCATGCTGTTCATTGCAAATTAGAGATTATCTGTCAACCCATTTCTGAATGCGAGCTCTAACCATCTTTTCAAATTTTCACCACTTCTCCTTAGATACAATTTGGTTGATAGTTAGATACATCGGTCTTTGCACCACCCTTGTGCAATGGGATTACTATACATTCCCTCCACTCCTGAGGAATCTTCCCTGTTCTGAGACCTAAATTATATAGCCTGGTAACCCTCGTATAATGCAGTACTTATACAACGCGGTTTCAATAAACATGGTCTACAAATTGTAGTAACCCTTGTTCAACGCACTACATATACAACGCAGTTTCCATATAAGACGGTCTACAAACTATAGTAACCCTTTATCTTTTCATATATTTTTGAATGCGCAACTTAAAAATCAAATTTTATCTTTGTTAAATTTGCACCTGCCCATATTGCACATGTTGTTATAAGTAGCAAATTTATATTAGGGGAAATACCCTTTAGCACGCAGGTATGTCAACTATTTACCGTATAAAGTGTTTATTGTTGAAAATTGTCTTCGTTTTCTGCCAGAAAAGTGCATTAAAAATCATAAGTGTGTTAATCTCGAGTTGAGTACTTTATTTTTTGGTGAGTTACATACAATATATAATGCTTTTTTTTATGTAAAAAAAATTATTTTTATAGTAATGGCCACTTAGAGCACTATTATGATATGGTTGAAAACAAAATTAGTGAATTAATTGATGGGGAAATAGATTTAAATGAAAAGCAACTGGTATGATAACCAAATGGCTGGGAATGTTCTGCTAGAGATTCTGGTTGATAATCCATTAGAGAATTCAGTTTAAAGAAATTAGCAGAAGGATTGAACATGGCAAGAAAGTTATTTTATGAATAATGATCTCTCAATGGAATGCTCTGGAAAATTCACGAGACAATTGGATATTTGTTTAGCTCCATATTATGTACTTAATAAAAAATTGCAGCATAGTGATAACCAAGGTCTTAACCAGCCAAAGTATGCGATGAGAATTATACTAATGATGTCCAAGAGATTTAAAGTGATGACGATATCTGGCCAATAGTAAATAAAGAACATCTATGAAATGTTAGTTTTGAAGAGAGTGATGACGATTAAAATATACACTTTTATAAATATACACTGCCTAAAACATTTATGTATTATGTGCAATGAAGTTTATGTACAGTTTGTAATTTTTTATAATTTTATACTATGTATTTGTTTCATAGTTAATGTTTTGTTAACTTACATGAATTACCTGAACTAAATAAAAATATATTTTTGTCGGATATGTCATTGTTGTTTATATAATCTAAAAAAGACGAATTTGGAACAATAACCCTTCTTTTTCTATATGATCTGAGTCTCGCATAACGCAATTTATATAACACGGCATTTGTATGGAACCTGACATCTGATATACGAGGGTCACTTGTACTTACTTATTACAATAAGGTGATGGCTTCCTTGGATAGACGAGAGGGATACACAGTGGTATACTTAGATTTTGCAAAGGCTTTTGATATATTACTACATGATAAGTTAATAGTCAAAGTAGAGCAGATGGAGTTGGATATTAGTTTGGTGCATTGGATCAGAAACTGGCTATCTGATAGGTATCAGCAAGTTGTGTATTACGGAGCAGTATCCCGGAAAAGGAAAGTCACAAGTGGTGTACCTCAGGGAAGGGGGGGGTTAGGACCATTACTGTTTAATCTGTATGTTGATGATATTGGCAAAGATTTGGATGATGATATTCAGTTATTTACAGATGATGCAAAGTTTGGATGAACTGTGAAGAGTAGAGAAAATGTAGCCTTGCAGGAAGACTTAAATAGATTCAGTGAATGGGCATGGGAATGGGGATAAAAGTTCAATGTTGCAAAATGTAAGGTTTTAAAAATTTGGAAACAAAGTTGGAATACAGAATTTACGCTTGGTGGGGGATATATTGTGAGGTGGAGGAAATTAGAGATCTTGGGATGATGGTGGATAAGGATCTGAAATTTAGGGAACACATTGCCAAAATTGGGAGGACAACATAAACAATTCTGGGTATGATGCAGAGGACACTGACTTGTAGAAGTATGGGGATTCTTGTTCCATTGTATAGGGCTCTGATTAGGCCAGTGGAACTGTGCACAGATTTGGTCACCTAGTTTTCAAAAGGACAAAGAGATGTTGGAAAGGATCCAGAGGCAACTGACTAAGGTAGTTTCTGATCTCTGGACTGTCGAATATGAGGAAAGGTTGAGAAAATTCAATTTCTAGAGTCTACTGGATAGGAGGCAGAGGGGTGATATGATAGAGACCTACAAGTTAGTAAGGGGTTGTTATAGGATCAATACCAGAGAGGTTTAACAGAAAGCGGTTGGAGATTAGTAGAGAACTAGAGGTCATCCCTGGAAGCTGTATAAGGAGGGTGTGGGCAGGGGAGTGAGAAGAAGGTTTTTAGCATGTTGAGTTGGAGTTTATTATTATTATTATTATTATTATTATTATTTGACACCTCCATGGAGTCCAAAGACTCATCGAGGGAGAATGTGCCAACAGCATTGAACGATTAAATCCTTTCAACTACTCACCGCTCTCAAACTTGCTTAATTTTTGCGAGCCATTAGTAGCAGAGGTTTGGCTTGTCTGAGAGGGTGGTGTCTGCAGAGAATTTAAGTATGTTTAAGGTGCAGTGATGAGTGATGCATGATGTGTATGACAAAAGGATCTCCTTGATGGGTCTTTGACTCCATGGGGTCTTAGGATGATAATAATAATAATAATAATAATAATAATAATAATAATAATAATAATGATAATAATAATAGCAAGTTCTGAGGCTTTACCTTTATTCATTTTCTTAAGGACATGTTCTGTTTCATCAGGAAATACATCTGGTATATTGTTTGGTTTTGGAATGATAGGTTCTGAGACTTGGCATTTAGTTGCATAAAGATCATTATGGAAATTCTGCACAATTTCTTCTATGTTTTTCCTCTTAATATGTTTTTCTCCATTTTTTTCAGGCTGGTTTTTTTGCCTGTTCTTCTTCTCTTAGTTTTTATATCCTGAAAGCTTTGTATTGTTGTCCATAGTAACTTACAGATAATTTTGTATTCTAGAAAATTTACTTGGGATTTCTTTAGTTCTTTTCTCTTTTTGAGGTAGTTCTATGGTTTGAGTTGTGAGTTGTTCTCTTTTATTTTGTTTCAAAGGAATTTCTGATTTTTATTTTTGTACTCATTGAATTTATTAATCAATTCAGTATAGTTGTCATCTGTGTAGCAGTTCTTAATAGCCCATTCGGTCTCTTCTATGCACTTCCCGAATTTTCGATAGTTTGTTTCTTTGGGCTGTTTTTTGTGGTTTGATGTTACCGTGATATGTTCTTCTTTTTATTAGGATTTCTATTAAGATTATAATAGTCTTAGGTATAACTAAGGGAAGTTCCATGGAGGGCAGAATTGGAAGGCTAGGATATCAATAGTGCTTGGGAAATTGTGAAAGAATATTTGTTAGCAGCAATAGTAAGCTGTATTCCATGGGTGAAGAAGCAGACACAATTCGGTGTAAAGTGGATGACAAACGATATCAAACAGGAACTGCAGTTGAAAAAGAGATTATGGAAGAGATATAAGGAGAGGGGTGGAGGACAGATACACGAAGAATATAAGACACAGACCAGGAGAGTGACCAGAATGGTGAGAAAGGCAAAACTGGAATATGAAAAGAGATTGGCACTAAGATCCAAAGAAAATACTAGGGAATTTTTTAGCTATGTGGCCAGTAGGCAGAGAAACGATTGTGAAAAAATGACATTGCAGGATAAAAATGGGAATAGAGTGACTGGTGCAGAGGACATAGTGGAGTTATTCAATGAGCACTTTATTGGAGTATTTCATCCTGGAGGAGGTTTTAATACTAAAGGGATAGGGCAGGTTCAGGGTTTAAAGGTGCAAGAGGAGAATGTGTTCCAAATACTGAGTACTCTAGATACCAGTAAAGCTGTTGGACTGGATGGTATTTCACCACGGATTTTGAGAGAATGAGCTAAAGAACTGACAGCTCTGTTGACCTGGCTTTTCAATAAAAGTCTGGCTGTGGGAAAGGTACACAGGGAATGGAAGGAAGGCAAGATAGTGCCACTGCACAAGGGCAGTAGCAGAATGGAAGTGTCTAATTATAGGCCTGTTTGTGTGTCATCAGTAGTTGTTAAGGTCTTGGAGAAATTAGTGAGGGACTATATACAGCATTGGGCAGATGAGGGTAATGTTATCTGTGAGAATCAACATGGATTTGTTAAGAGGTGCTCTTGCTTTAGTAATATGATTGCCTTTTATAATAAAGTGACAAGAGCAGTTGATTAGGAGAAAGGCATGTACTGCTATTTTTTGTAAAGGCCTTTGCATGATTTTGCAAAGGTGTTTGACAGGGTGCCACATGATAAGCTGATATGTAAGTTGCAGCAAATGGGTTTAAAATATCGGGTTAGTCAAATGGATTCAGGATTGGCTGATGGATAGGTATCAGAGAGTTGTGTATGGTGGGCAATATCAAGGAAGCAGAAGGTTACAAGTGGGGGTTCCACAGGTCTCAGTACTGGGACCTGTATTGTTCAACCTTTACATCAATGATATTGTCAATGGATTGCAAGGGGACATTCAGTTGTTTGCAGATGATGTGAAGCTGGGAAGGGTTATCAGTAATAGTGCAGATGTGGCAGCCATGCAAGAAGATTTGAATAAACTAGACAGATGGACAAATGAATGGGGTTATCGGTTCAATGCTGTCAAATGTAAAGTCTTGAGGTTTGGGATCCATCGATGGGAGGATGCATACTCAATTGGAGGATCTGTACTAGAGGGGGGGGGGTATGGGAGACAAGAGATCTGGTGATGATGATTGATAGAAAACTGAAATTCAGGAAGCATATTGTAAAGGTGACGAGGATGACTCAAAGGATTGCTGCAATATTGAGAAGGACACTTACCTACAGAGATAAAAGAGATATCATTCCGTTGTATAAGACCCTGATCAGACCACACGTAGACTATTGTTCTCAGATTTGGTCCCCATGATTTGAAGGGGATAAATTGACTGTGGAAAGGGTACAGAGGCAGATGACAAAGATGGTTTCAGGACTGTACAATATGAGTTATGAGGATCGACTGAGGGAATGTGGACTGCAGAGTTTGGTGGATAGAGGAAGGAGAAGTGATATGATCGAGACTTTTAAACTGTTGAGAGGCAGTTACAGGGTAGACATTGGTGAATTCTTTCACTTGGTGGAACGGCAGGAAGGAGCGATGACAAGGGGCCTTCCCTGGAAGTTACGAAAGGAGGCTGTGAGAAAGAGGGTGTGGAGTGGTTTTTTGCATGGAGGGTGGTTGAACCTTGGAATGCATTGCCTGATAGAGTGGTTGGAGCAGGAACGGTCAATGAGTTCAAGGAGTGGTATGATAAACTTTATGTTTCCTAAAAACGACCTCCTACGATGAGTCTTTTGATGCCACGGAGGCCTGGATAATAATAATAGTAATAATAATAATAATAATAATAATAATAATAATTTTCTGTGTCTATTCTTATAATGGCTCTGAGAAGTCTGCAGTCAGAATCTGTTTGAAAATTGTTTAGAAATAAATCTTAGTTGGATATTAGAAATAAACCTTAGTACAGGTGTGGTGAATGAGATAGTGCAGAAGGTCTGTTTTTCAGGAGGAATCATGAACACAGTGTGATTGATGCTTGAAATAAGTATTAAATGAGCATGAGAGCTGATGGTGGAGTAAAAATGATTTGGTTGGAGAGGAGGAGAATGTTATGATGGATATTTTGGTTTCTAAGTAGAGTGAAGAGTAACACAGTGGTATGAAATGATGTCACTGTGTTACTAAGGTATGACAAGGTGGTAAGTAAGGATCATGAATGGTATGTTGAGAGAGCTAAGGGAGGAGAAAGGATACAGTTTGTTAATATGTGAAATACATGTGAGAGAAGGGTAGAATTCCATAGAAGTAATGAATTGCATGGGTTTTATGAGTCATCTGAAAAGACTTTTGCTAGAAGGAAATGTAACATGTGATGTGAAAGATCAGGAGAGTGCAGCTGAAGACTGAAATGAGAGTGAGACTGAAATGCTTGTGCTGGAGAGCATAGTGTTGTGTGAGATGAGAATTAGAAAACAGGAATGCAAAATGGACAGGAAAACAAGAAGTGTTCAGGTTGAAATGGGGACCATGGAAAAATTGGAATAATTACAAGATGCTGTAGTGAATGTGTGTATGGCGATGGTCAGCATTGTCAGCAGAGGAATGGCCTAAGATGTAAGGGAGTAGTTGAGTCTGTGGTGATACATGGTGTAAGCGGTGATAAAGGTGAGTGGGAACGGGCAGGTGTGGAGAAACCACAGTTGAAAAGTGGAATTTGTTGGACTGATTACAGACCTAAAAGTGAATTGCTATGTTTATTTATGAATTCCATGAAATCAGAAATAAGGGAGCTGAAATTATTTCACTGTTTGAATTTTTTCAATCAAAAATAGTTGGAAAAAGAGAAACAAGGTTGGATGAGAGTGAGATTCTCGCGGAAATGAAAATGGAGGAAAATGATATTTTTCATAATGATTTGAGGAAAGGGGAAGTGCTGTTCATTATTAGCAGGGGAATTATCTACTCACAAGATAGAAATACATGGGAAAGAAACAGATTTAGTTGTTTTGAGGAAGTATGGTGTGAAGTGGAGATTGAATGGAAGAGATATTTAGTTGGATGTTGCTATATGCATGGAATCTATGCAGGGTAGGGATGAAGAATGTATAAACATGGGTTAGTGAACAACAGAAGAATGTTGATTGTGGATAATTTTAAGTATTGAAATATAGATGGAATGAAGAGATAGGCATTTGAGAATAAGGAAATCGAATTTCTGCAGTATTATAAACTACTTTCTCACCTATCCTTCTATATAATATATAGAAGAAAAAGTGTCTTGAGCAAACAAAATACAAAGTTTTTTTGGAGAGTGAGAAGGCTATGGATATTATGTGCTTATTATTATCAGCAATAATAAGGGTGCATGCTTATAAACATGCTTATTATTATTATCAAAGATAAAGAGAAGGATCTTTTTTTGAGAAATAGGATTGTATTTTGGTAGCATTGATGTTGACAAGGTTGTCCTCACTTCATTGGAGTGTGACAAGTAATTCAATATGTTTTAAAGCATAAATTATGGAAGATCTTGAGGATTGGAACATTTGAGTATTCTACAAGGTATATTAACTAATGAAAAAGGAATAAGGTATACTGTCATCTGTAAAACTATGGATGGTATGTTGTGGTGATGAGAGAAGGTCATTTATGCATATTAGAAAGTATTGATGACAATACAGAACTGTTGGATAATTCTGCCATTGGAGAAGAAATTTGAAATGATTCACAACCTGTCCAAACATGTCCATTTTGACATGTTGTGAATAATCAGAGAAGAGATTCTGATTAAATGTCCTGCAAATGTCAAGACTGACTACACAAGTTTCTCCAAACTTCTCCATAGCTTATATCCAAAGTCAGGTAATGTTTGCTAAGGGATTTGCTGTGGATTGAGACTGAGCAGAAGAATCCATATTGGAGTTGCAGGACTTGATGATGAAGGTAATTGTTGATGATTTTCTGATGTCTCAATTTCTGTTGATATTTGATGGTTGACTTTTTATCTCTCTTGTTTGAAATGGCTGAAATTTGTTTGAAATTTCCTTCTGCTGTAGAGTTGATGCCTGATGAGTACAAAAGACCATAAAAATGATACTTCCAGAGAACAAATTTTGACTACAGTTAATGGAATGCAGCTGATACTGGCATTCCATTAACTTTGGCAAGAATTTTCCTTGCCAAAGGAAATAGCCAGAATTCATGGTGAACTGAAACATGGCTGAAATATCGGTTTGGGCTTTTTAGAGTGGGACATTCATGAATAGAGAGGAGACATCAAAGCTAATCATTATATATTTAGTATTTTCTTTTCTTCTTTTTTAGCAAGGATCAAAATCTTAAAAGACCACCTGTTAATTAGAATCAAATGCAATCTGCAATACACATATTGGAAATTCACACACACGCACACGCATGCAACTGTTTGCAGATGATATCAAACTGAAGAGAGTGATGAGGAATCAAACAGATGTTGTGGCCTTACTGGACAACTTGAATGAATGGGCAACAGTATGGAACTGTCAGTTTAATGTTGTAAAGTGTAAGGTCCTGAAAATTTGATAGGCAACAATGGGATGCATAGTATACACTTGGTGGGAAATTTTGGAGGAAGTTGATGAGACAGGAGACCTTGGAGTGGTGATGGACAAGGATCTGAAGTTCAGAGGTCATATTGCACAAGTCATGAAGTCATCACATCAGCTATGACAATTATGCAGAAGACATTAACCTGGAGAAATAGAGTTTCTAGACAGACACTGTATAACACTTTGATCAGGCCTTCTGATTTTCATGGTAATGAAGATATATTGAAAAATTCCAGAGAATACTGACTAAGTTGGTAACTGGACTTTGGGATAAAGGATATGAGGGTAGAGTGAGGGGATGCAGTTTGCAAAGCCTTGTGAATAGGAGGAAGGGAGAGGGATATCATTGAGACATTTAAGTTAGTAAAGGGTTGTTACCAGATTAAGGTGGTAAATTTTTCATAGAGTGGGGGAAGTGGGAAGAACAAAACAACTGTTCATTGTGGTGAATGACATTGTGGGGAATGCAGATATATTGAATGAGTTTACAGCATGGTTTGATGGTATATTGTTACACACACACACAAAGCGTGTAATAATATACCTTCCACAATGTCTTTCTTTTAAGGTTACGTGGTGATCAGCATTCATATTTCTGAATTTAGGGACACAAAACACACGTGTTGAAATGATTTTTTACTTATTATTAATAAAAGAAAGTCAAAGACAATGAGTCTTTGACTACATGGAAGTCTGGTGTTAATAATAATACATGGTTAGTTCTGAGTTGTAGATTTATTAGCATCTGTTAAAGGAAAAAAATATAATAATCTCAAAATGAGAATTATTAATATAAGGCACCTTTGTAGCACAGTCAGTAGTGATTAATGCTCTTTGGTTGGATAGACCTGGGTTTGAATCCCTTCTTGGATGGGAGGAACTGTCAAGAGCTTCTCAACAAATAGTGGGTTCATTTTTTTTTTTTCCCTGGAAAGACAAGCCAGCCAGAGAATATAAAATTGTATTCTCTGACTTGAGATACATTTGTAGAACACATCTGTAGACTACAAAGAAGTCTGGTTACCTGAATAGGTTAATGAGTCTACATTAAAGAAAGTAAAATGTGATACAAATTTTTAGATATGATAACTTGCTGTTGATTCTTTCTTATTAGACCACCCTTTTAAAACTGAGTGTTGCATTAAGTTGCTATATTTATTAGATTTTAATGCTTTTTTTTTTTAATTTCCAGAACACTTCGCATCAGAAGAGATTAAGAAACATCTTCAAGTGCTTAATGAAAAATGGCAAATGCTAAAGGTATATTTTAAATTTGTTTATGGTGTGTACTTATATTTTGTATGATATAAAAAGTGTAATTTCTTTAAACAATATAATTTCTTAAAAACCTATAAAAATTTAAAAAATATATATCTGTAGCACTGCTATTTTAGCTGATTATTATTATTACCACTACACGGGCATCTCCATGGAGTAAGAAAACACTGCAGGAGGCCTGCACTAATCACTGTTCACCCAATTTCCATCATGCCTGTCCTTAAACTTATTCACTGCTGGAGCACTCCCAACTACCTTAGACAATTCATTTCCATCATTCATCACTCTCCAAGCAAAAAATCTAGTCCCCCAAATCCTTATTAGACATACTTTTACACAACTTTCAAAGGTGACCTCTACTTCTCTCCAAACTCATTATATCTTTAAAAATTTATCTTGTATTAGTCTTATAGAATCCCTTTAATAACTTATAAGCTTCTCATGTTCCCTTCTCTTCTGTTTGACAGAAGAGACAGAAGTCTCCAACTATAGGCCAGTCTGTATAACTGTAGCTGTGGTCAAGGTGTTGGAGATTGGTAAAGAATAGAATACAGAATTTGGTTAATGGAGATAGCATTCTTTATGATGGTCGGCATGGATTTGTAAAGGGCAGGTCCTGTTTTAGTAATTTATGATTAGGTGACGAGTGTGTTAGATAAGATATACAGTGATATTCTTAGACTTTGCAAAGCATTTGATAGATTACCACATGATAAGTTGGTGTACAAGCTGCAGAGGATGGGAATGGATAGTATATTGGTTAGATGGATCAGGGATTGGCTCTCTGAATGATACCAGCAGGTTGTGTATGATGGAGCAATGTCTCAAAAAAGAAGGATAACCAGTGGCATGCCCTAGGGTTCTGTTCTTGGACCTCACCCCCTGCTGTTTAACTTATTTGTAAATGATATATCATGTGGACTGACGGGATCTTC
Organism: Typopeltis vanoorti; assembly: GCF_054136105.1. NCBI lineage: Eukaryota > Metazoa > Arthropoda > Arachnida > Uropygi > Thelyphonidae > Typopeltis > Typopeltis vanoorti. The sequence goes on along the minus strand of NC_143556.1, from coordinate 43,190,011 downwards.
TATTATTTGCTGATGATGCAAAGTTTGGAAGAATTATAAGTAGCACTTCTGGTGCTGAATCCCTTCAGGAAGGGACAAAAAGGAAGTGGATGAGATTAGAGATTTGGGAGTGATGGTTGAGAGTAGACTGAAGTTTAGAGGGCATATTGCTAGTGTTGCAAAGGTTGCACATCGTATAGTGCCGCTATGATAAGAAGTACTCCAATATGCAAGGGTAAGGAAGTGGTTGCCACTGTATAAGGCACCAGTCAGACCACACTTGGACTATTGTGCTCAGATCTGGTCACCTGGTTTTCAATATGATGTGGAGACATTGGAGAAGGTCCAGAGATGAGTGACAAAGACAATATCAGGAGTTTGGAATGCTGGCTATGGAGAGAGGTTGAAGAGATGTGGAATGCAGAGTTTGGTGGATAGGAGGAAGAACGGTGATATGATAGAGATATTTAAGTTAGCAAGAGGATTTTATAAGATTAATCCAGAGGGGATTATAAAAAGAGTAGAAGGTGAGAGGGGAAGAACAAAGATCATTCCTGAAGTAGTGTAAAAGTGTGGTGAGAAAGGGTGTGAGGACTAGATTTTTTATATGGAGAATTGTCAGGGAATGGAATGCATTACCAGAATGTTGTTAATGCAAGGAGTGTTAAGAATTTTAAGATTCTATATGATAAATATGTTGTCAGTTGAATGATCCTCCCATGATGTCTGTCGACTTCATGGAGGGCTTAATGATAATAATAATAATAATAAACTTTGCAGCCTATATACCTTCAATCTATCTTCATAGGGAGCATTCCAGAGACTTGTTGCCATCTTGATCATGGATCGCACTGCCATTTCCTTATTTACAAGAAATCCGAGTGACCAAATCTTTCCACAATGGTCAAGATGGAGTTGACAATAGCTTTGCAAAGAGAGATAATTACATTTCTATCTCTGTTTATCAATATTTTCTTCAACTTCTAGGTAATTACGAGCTATTTTGCAATAGGGTCTCTGAACTTCAAATCTCTGTTCACCATCAACTCTAGATTTAAACTTCATCAATTTCCTTCAGTATCATGACACTGATCCCGCTATCAGTGTCATGCACATTATGTATTCTTTTCATCCCAAAGGTAAATAAACTTACATAACCTTATATTTTGCCACATTAAACTGATAACTATTATCCTGTGGCTACACTAAGAATTTATGAAATCATCCTGCAGGATTTCTTCCTCACCTCTATTAATAATTGCCTTTTCCAATTTTTCATTGTCAGCATACAACTGAATACTACCCCTGTATCATTCCCTGTACCTTTAATATACAGGTGGCCCTACTGTAGACACCTGAGGCATGCAAGTAGCCTCTTTCATTCTCCTGGATTCTGTACCTTATATGCTAATATCCTGGCGTCTATCTGGCAGCTGCCTCTCCCCACAAAAAATAAAATAAAATAATAGTTTTATTTTTAGTTCCTTTGTCACAGCCTATTTTAGCAAAGGATGCACCTTCTTCATGAAGCTTGATTATATCGAGCTTTTGTTCTAAAGTGAGCCATTTACGTTTATTGGTGACAGAATCATTTTCACGTTTTCTTTTTGCACTCATTAAGTAGTTTTTTAAATGGGATTAAAAATTAATTATCACAAATTCGAGGCCTGTGTAGCTCAGTGAAAGTGGTGCTTGCATCCTCTGCACTTGGTCACTCGAAGTTTGACTCAAGTTCAAGTTCAGTCGCCGACTGGAGGAACTTTTTCTAATCCTTTCTTTGACCAGTTCCCGAGTTAATCAATCTCTGGCACGGGCAAGCAGGTTTTTCCTCCCGGAAACTCAGGTTTTTCATCCCGTAAACTCAAGAAAATCGACCGTGGTACCCACATTATTTCAGACAGTGACATATCTTGTTAGCATTAGGTTACCTAACCCAAACAAGATAGACATGGGCCAGCTATCTCTGATTGTCTACCGGTGGAGATCGAACTGCCCACTCAGTCTCCAAAAGCTAGATAGGGTTATAAAGGTCTCACCTACTCCCTATAAGGGAATAAAATGCATTAGCTGATTTTTTTTTTTTTTTTAATCACAAATTCAACATTAAAGTTAACAAACGTCCACTGCTTATCATGTTGGAGGCTTAATGGATTTTTTACAACACTCAAAAAGAATTAAAATAGAATTTAATACTTCCTATATTTCGTCCTAGTCACTAGGACATCTACGGGGATTACAAAAACAGTTAATGTAACATACACACAAATAATAAACAATACTGAGCCCAACCACGTGGGTGACACTAAAGTCCTATCCAGTTGGAGCGCCCTCTAAGAATCCAGTTTACTATGGAAAAGGAAAAGAACAATTGCTTACCCTTCCTAGACACCTTAGTCACACACCTGCCTAATGATACACTTGCCTTCACTGTATACAGAAAGCCCACACACACACAGGCAGATACATTCACAAACTCTCCCACCACCACCCCTCTCAACAATTTGGCATTATTAAAACTCTTACCAAGAGAGCCCACAATCTTTGTTCCAGTGGAGCCACCCTCACTACTGAGCTTAACCACATACACAACTTTCCTCTCCAATGGCTACAGTGATCACAGTATCAAAAAAATAATCAACTCCTCCCCCATTCCCCATCCTTCTCGTCAACAAGAATTTAAAAATGCCATCACCATACTCTACATCCGTGGCACATCCGAAAAAATAGCCAAGATACTAAAAAAGTACAACCTACACACAGCATATAAGCCCCACTGCAAACTTGCTACCCTTATCCGTTCTACGAAAGATCAGCTCCCTCCTCTCTCTCTGCCTGGAGTTTACAAAGTACCCTGTTCCTGTAAGCTGGCATACTTTGGACAGACATGCAGATCAGCATCCATCCGTCTAGAGGAACACAAGTCTTACATCATCAAACACAACTATGGCCATTCAGGCTTGGCTGAGCATGTTTTGGATACCACCCACAGGGTATCTTGGAAGAAAACCACCATGCTCCACCACAGCAAATTTAAGAAAGAGAGACTTTTCTTGGAAGCAGCAGCAGTTCTCAAAAACCAACCAAATCTCAATAAATACGGTTGTATTAAGCTTCCGAAGATTTGGGAAACACTCATCGCCAGAGATCCCACCTTACATTCCAGGCCACCTACTACTGCCCTTAGAGGGCGCTCCAACTAGATAGGACTTTAGTGTCACCCGCGTGGTTGGGCTCAGTATTGTTTATTATTTGTGTGTATGTTACATTAACTGTGTTTGTAATCCCCGTAGATGTCCTAGTGACTAGGACGAAGTATAGGAAGTATTAAATTCTAATTTAATTCTTTTTGAGTGTTGTAAAAAATCCATTAAGCCTCCAACATGATGTCCTCACAGCACTTAAGCCTCTACACATGAGTCCACTGCTTACTCGTACTATACATAGCTTACACATTAAGACATTGAACATAATGCCACGTTTACATTCTTGCTGAGTCTAGGTACATACATATACAACGGGGAACCCCAGAAAAAATTGAAATATTGTAGCGCATAACTTTAAAACCGCATAAAAATAAACTGCACAAAAAAGAGACTTGACTGTATAAAGATAAAAAACTGATCATTTATGTATAAAAAAAATAATTTTGTGTACTAATTTTTTAGGATTTAAAACCGGACTATAGTGAATCCGGACTGATCGAAGCCGGACTATGCGAGGTATTGCTGTATATGACAGTATATGCCTTTCCATCATCAACTGCTCTTGTCACTTAATTATAAAAGGCAATCATATTACTAAAGCAAGAGCACCCCTTAACAAAACCACATTGACTCTCACAAATAACATTACCCTCATCTGCCCAATGCTGTATATGGTACCTTACTAATTTCTCCAAGATCTTTACAACTACTGATCAAACACAAACTTGCCTATAGTTAGACATATCCAGTCTGCTACTGCCCTTATGCAATGGCACTAATCTTACCTTCCTTCCATTCCTTGGGTACCTTTCCCTTGGCCAGACTTTCATTGAAAAGCCAGGTTAACGGATCTGTCAATTCTTTAGTACATTCTCTCAAAACCCGTGGTGAAATACCATCCAGTCCCCCTGCTTTACTGTCATCCAGAGTACTCAGTATTTGGAACACACTCTCCTCTTGCACCTCTAAACCCCGAACCTGCCCTATCCCTCTAGTATTAAAAATTACTTCACCAGGATGAAATACTCCAGGAAAGTGTTCATTGAACAACTCCACTATGTCCTCTGCATCAGTCACTCTATTCCTATTTTTATCCCACAATGTCATTCTTCCACAATCATTTCTCCTCCTACTGGCCACATAGCTAAAAAATTCCCTAGGATTTTCTTTGGATCTTAGTCCCAGTCTCTTCTCATATTCCAGTTTTGCTTTCCTTGCCATATTAGTCATGTTTCTGGTCTGAGTCTTATATTCTTCAAGCATCTGCTCTCCGCCCCTCTCCTTATATCACTTCCATAACTTCTTTTTCACCTGCAGTTCCTGTTCGATATTGTTTTTCATCCACTTTACACCAATTGCTGCCAACAAATATTCCTTCACAATTTCCCACACACTAATGATATCCCGGCCTTCCAATTCTGCGCTCCATGGAAGTGCCCCAAATTCATATCTAAGACTATTGTAATCACCTGCTTTATTATTCCACCTGCATTCCCTTTTCTTTGATACTCCTGCATGTCTATTCATCTTCCAAGTCAGAACCATATGGTCACTCTCTCCAACAGTGTGGAGAGATGTCATTTCAGTTATCAGCTCCTCTGATTGTATGACTAAATCCAATACGCTTATATCTCTGTTCTGTCTATTACATGTTGCCTAAGACATCTATCCCTCAAGAATTCCAGAAATTCCATTCCCTTATTACTACATGTATTTTCCTCTTCCCAACTTATACTGCTGTAGTTGAAATCTACCATAACAATCATTCTTTTTGCACTTGCCAATCTCAACTGCCTAAACATCTCCTGTTCCCCACCTTCTGTGCTCCTTTGTTTGTAGCAACACCCCCACTAAATATCCTGTCTTGCTCACTTCTACCCCACACTATATACTTTCAAAACCATTGGTGGTACTGCCTTCCAAAAGCCTCCACTCTTAGAGTGGAGGCTTTTGGAAGGCAGTTTTCCATTCCTATCCTGCCAAAAAATGCTGTACCCTGCTACTTCTGTTCCTGTTATTTTATCATCTTCCATCAACCATGTCTCAGAGATCTCAATAATCTTTGGCCAGGCTGATGCAATCAGCGCCACCAATTCATATCCTTTATTCTGGATACTCCTGTCATTAGTATAAAGCATAAAAATGTCACTGCTTCTATACCTATCATTATCTCCTCCAGACTCCACTGGACTCAGTGTTACCTGATGTCTCTCCCCCCCCAAGCACCCATTCCCACAAGAGGCTACCTCTGCTACCATCTTGCTACCAGCTTATTCCCAGGGTGATAATCCACCATGGGAATTCTGGTTTCCCTTTATTGACACACCAACTCGTTCAGAAAACAGCAATCTCTCCTAATGTCTACATCCTTCATCATTCAAATGCAAGCGGTCTCTTTCATACAGCTCCTTTCTGTCCTCAAATGCCCTCTAAGCATCCACCTATTCCAATCCTCTCTTCTGATACATTCTGGCTATTATGCTATTCATTATTACTTCTCTTCTGCTCAGCTCATCATTATCATACCTGGGTAACAGATATACTCTCTTTCCTCTCTGCATTTTCTTTTGTACAACCTCAAACATGAATCTCATATCTCTCGCCACCTGATTTACTCTGCCTCTCAAGTCATTTGTGCCCACCATCACAATCATCTCATCCGCCATTTCAAAACTATCATTCAATGAAAAAGAAAATACTACATAGTTTTGTTCTTCTTATTATTGTTGGTATGTCCACCATCACAATCATTTCATCCACGCTTTCACCCTGCTTAATTGCCATAGACACACTTTTTATCATTCCTCTAGGCAACTCCTCCGGCATCATATCTTGCACACCATGGATAATCAAGTCTCTATACATCATACCTCTTGCCACTCTGTTCCTTGATTGCTCACCTGCATCCCTCATTCTCTCTCCAATAACCCTTTCTCTCTGTGTTCCCCCTACTTAACTGCTGTCCTGGCATCATTCTATCCCAGCACTCCCTCACATTCTTCTCATTCCTTCTCTCCAAAGGAATGAGAAGAATAAGAAGAATGTCTACGTGTTGTCTGCTGTTTCTATTCTCTTCTCTTCTGTCATTCTCATAACTCTCTCTCATTCCCTCTCTTCTACTGTTTCTATTCTCTCCTCTTCTATCATTCCCATAACTCTCTCTCACTCCTACTCTGATTCGCCTTATCTCATCTTTTATACTTCTCATCTCATCTCATTCCTGATACTCTCTGCAAGTAAGCCAATTTGCTCACCATTCATCCTCCCAATCAAGTCTTCCACACTTTCCACTCTTATTTTTCTATTTAATTTCTGCTCGTCATTCTCACCCTCTATCACACTACTCATCTCTCAAAGTTGAGATATTCCTGCCCCAGATGCAATGTGGTCGGTTATTGTAATATCTAACTCACTAAGTTCTTCCCAATGCCTACATTTTGCGCATATATGCATTTAACCATTCATCCTCCCAATCAAGTCTTCCACACTTTCCACTCTTATTTTTCTGTTTAATTTCTGCTCGTCATTCTCACCCTCTATCACACTACTCATCTCTCAAAGTTGAGATATTCCTGCCCCAGATGCAATGTGGTCGGTTATTGTAATATCTAACTCACTAAGTTCTTCCCAATGCCTACATTTTGTGCACATATGCATTTAACCTTCTCTCATCCACCACATATCCAACTGCCAGGACGCATACATCTCACATGCTATCTCACATAGCACTACATGCCACAAAATCCTGTATTATGTTACTCAAAATAGAGTTCCTAAATGGGGGAGAACTTGGTGATATGGCATTTGTAATTGGTGTTGCCATCATTCAAACAGTGCCAAGGTATTACTATAACTAGATGCTAAATACTGAATGCTCTACTATACTTCACACACTCTACTATAAGCTAATTTACTTATTCGATACTATAAGTATAAACTATTTTTAATGTATATATAATGTAATTTAAAGTATAAACTATATTTAACTGTACTAAATAACTAAATATGAAAACTTATCTTCTTCTCTTCCACTGTAGATGCATCCTCTGACCTTGCCTTCTCGGTAACCGAAAAATAACACATTATAAACAACAACTCAGTAATATTTGAGGATTTCTCTTTGCATTTGAGCTTAATGTGCTACATTTTATTGTTCTGCACTGATGTCATTTTCTCTCATTATGTATCATCAAGATACAGCACAGAATAATATGACAGGCTGATACAATTAAAATTTCATTATTATTAATTCTCTATAAGCAATTATTCCTTTAGATTGACCAATTATTTATGCTATTGTGCAATACAATTAGGTTTTATGTTTTCTTAAGACACTCCTAATTGCAGCAGTCCATGTAGAAGAAGAACAAATCTTGGTCTTTTTCTTTCCATTTACTTCTAGTGAACTTTAATAATCTTTTATATTTCATTCTGTTAATAATAATTTCATGTGATGATACTGCATTCTCCCTTTTTACGGGAGTTCACGGTACCATCTAGTTCCCCCAAATTTTATTCGGTCTCCGGAACCGGCATAGGCTGACGAATCAGACCTATGGCTGTGTCAGTATTCCCGACTGTAATCCGTGTGTTCTCAGACCGGTTTGCCTGCTTGCTGGATGAAAATCACCAGATAAACTGGCAGAAAAAACCCTGCTGTCCACGCCCAAGACCGGCTAACTTGGCTATGGCTGAGGTAGATCCTTAAGCTCCTCACATCATTGACGGGAATCGAACCTAGGACACTCCTTCCCCAGGCATATGGTTGCAAAGCGCAAAGCCACTAGGCTGACCTTATGGACATTTCATTCTGTTTAAGGGACTATACTGGTTAGATTAGCTTTGCTTCTTCTTCTTTTTCTTCTTCTGCAGCTTTTCCTACTTAAGTGGGGTTGCTGTTTGTGGTTAGTCTCGTCCACAACTTCCTGTTTGAGCTGTAGCCATATCCAAGTTCTTCATCCTCAAGTCCTCTTCCGCCATCTCCCTCCATCTCTTCTTTGGCCGTCCACGCTTCCTCTTCTCCTGCACATCCATCTGTATGACCTTTCTTCCCACATACTCTTCTCCCCTCCTCATCACATGACCAAACCATCTTGTGAGGAGAGGATACATGTGGAAATACAAGGCTGGTGATTATGACAAGCTTAGGACACAGGTTGGAGCTATAGCATGGAATGAAGAGTTGAGCAGTAAGGAAATAAATTTTTCTAGGGAACTGACAAAGAAACACATAACAGCATCAATGTGTAAATGTATTCCAAAGGTCAAAAGGCTAGACATAAAATGGATGAATGACATAAGCATGAAATCTAGAAGAAGAAAAAGAAGAATAAGACGCTTTGGAGGCAGTCCAAGATGAATGTTAATAATCAGTTACATGAAGAGTATAAAGCACAAGACAAGAGAATGACTCAGCAATGACAACAAAAGTGCAGCATGAGCAGAAATTGGCAAATCATCATCATCATTATTATTATTATTATCCAGGCCTCCATGGAGTCAAAAGACTCTTTGTGGGAGGTCCTTCCCGAGAAATACAAAGTCTATCATACCACTCCTTAAACTCATTGACCGCTCTCGCTCTCACCACTCCATCAGGCAATGCATTCCACGGTTAAACCACCCTCCACACAAAGAAACCACTCCTCACCCTATTACTCACAGTTTCCTTTCGTAACTTCCAGGGATGGCCTCTTGTAATCACTCCTTCCTGCTGTTCAACTAAGCAAAAGAACTCCTCAGTGTCAACTCTGTAACCACCTATCAACAGTTAAAAAGTCTCAATCATATCACCTCTCCTTCTTCTATCCACCAAACTCTGCAGTCCACATTCCCTCAGCCAATCCTCATAACTATGCTTGTACAGTCCTGAAACCATCTTTGTCATCCGTCTTTGTATCCTTTCCACAGTTAATTTATCCCCTTCAAATCGTAGGAACCAAATCTGAGAACAATAGTCTAAGTGTGGTCTGATCAGAGACTTATACAACGGAATGATAACCCTTTTATCTCTGCAGGTCAGTGTCCTTCTCATAATTGCAGCAATCCTCTGTGTTACCTTCACCACCTTTGCAATACATCCACTAAATTTCAGGTTTCTATCAATCATCAACCACAGATCTCTTGTCTCCCCTACTTCCTCCAGTATAACTCCTCCCATAGAGAATGCAGTATCCCATCGATGTTTCCCAAACCTCAAGACCTTACATTTTGCTGCATTAAACTGAAACCATAATTCATTTGCCCATTTATCTAGCTTATTCAAATCCTCTTGCAGGGCTACCACATCTGCACTATTACTAATATTCCTTCCCAGCTTCGCATCATCGCAAACAACTGAATATCCCCTTGCAGTCCACTGGCAATGTCATTGATATAAAGGTTAAACAATATAGGTTATTGTTTAACCTTTATATAACCCTCTACTTCCTTGAAACTGCCCCCACCATAAACAACTTTGATACCTATTGGACAGCCAATCCTGAATCCAGTTGACCAATCTGACATCCTGGCCCATGTGCTGCAACTTAAATATCAGCTTATCATGTGGCACCCTGTCAAATGCCTTCACTATGTCTAAGAAAATGGCAGTATATGCCTTTCCCTCATCTAATGCTCTTGTAACTTTATCATAAAAGGCTAGCATATTGCTAAAACAAGAGTGCCCTTCACAAATCCATGTTGACTCTCACAGATAACATTACCCTCATCTACCCAATGCTGTATACGGTCCTTCACTACTTTCCCCAAGATCTTACTAACTACTGATGACACACAAACTGGCCTATAATTAGACACTTCCAATCTGCTACCACCCTTATGCAATGGCAGTATCTTACCTTCCTTCCATTCCATGGGCACCTTTCCCACAGCCAGACTTTCATTTAAAAGCCAGGTCAAAGGCACTGTCAGCTCCCTAGCACATTCTCTCAAAACTTGTAGTGAAATACTATCCAGTCCCACAGCTTTATTGACATCCAGAGTACTCAGTGTTTGAAACACACTCTCCTCCTGTACCTCTAAACCTTGAACCTGCCCAATCCCTCTAACATTAAAACTGACTCCTCCAGGATGAAATATTCCAATAAAGTGTTCATTGAACAAATCCACTATGTCCTCTTCATCAATCATTCTATTCCCATTTTTATCCCAAAATATCATTCTTCCACAGTCATTTCTCCTCCTACTGGCCAGATATCTAAAAAATTCCCTAGGATTTTCTTCGGATCTTATTGCCAATCTCCTCTCATATTCCAGTTTCGCTTTCCTTTCCACACTAGTCACTCTTCTGGCCTGTGTCTTATACTCTTCATGCATCTTCTCTTCACCTGTCTCCTTATATCTCTTCCACAGCCTCTTTTTCGCATGCAATTCCTGTTTAATATTGTTTGTCATCCACTTTACTCCAAATTGTGTTCTCTTGTTCACTCGTGGTATAAAACTTACCATTGCTGCTAACAAATATTCTTTCATAATTTCCCATGCACTAATGATATCCCAGCCTTCCAATTTCTCCCTCCACGAAACTTCCCGAAGTTGACGTTTTAGACTATTATAATCACTTGCCTTATAATTCCATATACGTTCCTGTCTCTTTGATATACTGATGCTATAACCAAATCCAAAACTCTTGAACCTCTTGTTTCCTCTATTACATGTTGCCTAAGACATTTGGCACTCAAGAATTCTAGAAATTCCATTTCCTTATTGCTACATGCATCTTCCTCTCCCCAATTTATACTACTGTAATTAAAATCTCCCATGACAATCATTCTTCTTGCACTTGCCAAACTCAACTGTCTCAACATTTCCTGGTCCCCATCCTCTGTGCTCCTGAGTCTGTAGCAACATTCCACTAAATATCCTGTCTTGCCCACCTCTACCTCACACCATATGCTTTCAAAATCATTAGTGCCACTGTCTTCCAAAGTCTACACTCTTAGAGGACATAGGTCGTAACTTATCATAAGCAGTACTCCACCACCACGCTTTCCCTTCCTATCCTGCCAAAAAATGCTGTATCCAGTGACTTCTATTCCTGTTATTATATCCTCTTCTGTCAACCACATCTCAGTGATCCCGATAATATTTGGCCAGGCTGAGGCTATCTGCGCTACCAATTCCTCTCCCTTATTCTGGATACTCATGGCATTAGTATAAAGCATATAAATGCCGTTGTTTCTATACCCAGCATTATCCCCTCTGCACTCCACTGGGCTCAGTGTTAGCTGATGTCATCTCCCTTCTCTCAAGTACTCATTCCCACAAGAGGCCACACCTGCTACCATCCTCCCTGGGACACACTGACTTGTTCAGAACAGCAATCTCTCCAGATGCCAATGTCCTTCCTCATTCAAATATAAGTGGTCTCTTGCATACAATTCCTCTCTGTCCTCAATCACACTCCAAGCATCCAGATATTCCAGTCCTCTTGTCACACATTCTAGCTATTATGTCATTCAGTATTACTGCTCTTCTGCTCAGCTCGTGATTATCATACCTAGGCAACACACACATTATCTTTCCTCTCTGTGTCTTCTTTTGTACCACCTCAAGCAAGAATCTCATATCTCTCGCTACCTTATTTACATCACCACTCAAGTTATTTGTTTCCACCATCACAATCATCTCATCCACCTTTCACCTCTCTTAACTGCCAAAGCCACACTTTCTATCGTTCCTCCTGGATAACACTCCTCACGCATCCTATCTTGAACACCACAGATCATTGAGTCCCCATACATTATACCTCTTACCATTCCCTCTCTCCTGTTTTTTCCATTTTCTCCTCTTCTAGCACTCCCATACCTCTCTCTCATTCCATCTTTCCTACTGTTTCCATTCTCTCCTCTTTTAGCACTCCCATACCTCTCTCTCTCTCTCTTTCTCTCATTCTGTCTCTCATACTGTTTCCATACTATCCTCTTCTATCATTCCCATACCTCTCTCTCTCATTCCGTCTCTCGTACTGTTTCCATTCTCTCCTCTTCTAGCACTCCCATGCCCCTCTCTCATTCCATCTCTCCTAATGTTTCCATTCTGTCCTCTTCTAGTGCTCCCATACCTCCCTCTCATTCCATCTCTCCTACTGTTTCCATTCTCTCCTCTTCTAGCATTTCCATAGCTCTCTCTCTCATTCCCTCTCTTCTACTGTTTCCATTCTCTCCTCTTCTAGCATTCCCATAACTCTCTCTCCTACTGTTTTCATTCTCTCCTCTTCTAGTACTCCCCATACCTCTCTCTCTCATTCCTTCTCTCCTACTGTTTCCATTTTCTCCTCTTCTAGCACTCCCATACCTCTCTTTCCTACTGTTTCCATTCTCTCCTCTTCTAGTACTCCCCATACCTCTCTCTCTCTCTCTCTCTCTCTCTCTCTCTCTCTCTCATTCCTTCTCTCCTACTGTTACCATTCTCTCCATTTCCACATCCAATTCCATTCTCTCCTCTCCTATCATTCCCAAAACTCTCTCTCTTCTCTACTCCGATTTGCCTTGCATTTATCTCTTCCATTCTCCTAATCTCATTCTTTATACTTCTCCCAAGACATTCCAATTCCTCTTTGCTCCTCTATCTCCCTCTGCAGGTCAGTCACTCTTAATTGAAATTCACTCTCCCAAACAAAACCATGTCCTAAACTTTCAGTCACTCACACCTTCTACACTATCAACTATTATTTTCTCATTCATATTTTTTTCTTCATTCTCTCCTATCACACTACTCGTCTTCTGGTATTCATTTGTCGTTCCTGGAGCAACAAGTTCGGTTATTGAGATATCTACTGTATTTATTTCCTCCCACTGCCTACACTTTGTGCACACATGCACCTCCCCCCTCACAAGCCAGATATCCAATTCCTGAGATGCATACATGCCGCAAGTACTGCATGCCACAAACTCCCTTATTATATTGCTTATAATAGAGTTCTTAAATGCAGAAGGACTTGGCGACATGCTATTTGCGACTGCAGCTGAATCTGCCATCATTCGTTACTGCCGAAGGACTACTAGCATAATCGTTAATTATTCAAAAATAGTGTCGCTAATTAGTGTCAAAAATCAGGTGAAGAAAAACCCTAGAGAGTTTTTTAGATATGTGGCAAGTAGAAGGAAGAATGATCATGGTAAGATGATGTTAATGAATGAAAATGGTAGAATTGTAACTGCTGCAGAAGATATTGTTGAGGTATTCAGTGATCAATTTATAAGGGTGTTTCATCCTAATCAGGGTGAAATCATGAGGAACTTAAGTGTAGCAGACATAGGAGAAGATGGCTTAATTGTGAGTGAACAGAAAGTATTTGAGGAAATAAATAACCTTGATGTCAATAAGGCAATGGATTTGGTGATATATCATCATGCATTTTAAGGGATTCTTTAGGGAATTGGCAGTAGCATTGTCATGCCTGTTTAATATTAGTCATACAACAGCACAGGTTCCAAGGGAGTGGAAAGAAGGAAAAATTGTTCTCCTGTAATAAGGTGGTGATAAGGCTGTGGCTACAAATTATAGGCCAATCTGTATATCTAGAGTTGTGGTGAAGGCAGTAGAGAGAAATTGGTGAGAAGTAAGATACAGAAATGGGATGATAGCAGCAGTATTCTCTGTGGTTATCAGCATGGGTTTGTTAAAGGAAGATCACATTTTGCTAACTTACTGATGTACTATAGCATGGTGAGAAATGTCTTGGGCAAGGGAGATGCATATACAATGGTATACTTAGTTTTGCAAAGCTTTTGATAGACTGCCACATGACAAGCTGTTAAATAAACTGAAACAGATGGAATAACAGACTTCTGAGTTGGAATAATGACTGCTGTGAAATAGGTATCAGAAAGTTGTATATGGGGTTGCAGTATTCCAAAAGAGGAAGGACAATAGTGGTGTGCTGCAGGAGTCAATTTTAGTGAGTCGTTGTTCAATTTGTATATTCATGATATTGAGTCCCCAATATCATCTGCAAACAGCTGGTGATATGCAACTGTTTGCAGATGATGCAAAATTGGGGCGAGCAATGCAGAGTCAAGCAGATGTTATGGCTTTACAGGAGGACTCGAATTGATTGCATGAATGGACAAGTAAGTGGAACTGTAGGTTCAATGTTACAAAGTGTAAGGTTTTGCAATTTGATAAGCAATGATGGGGAAACTTTAAAAGAGGTACATGAGACGAGATATCTGGGAGTGTTGGTGGATAACGACCTGAAATTTATTTCCACATTGCACAAGTTGTGAATACATCTCATTGGATAATGGCAGTAATGCAGAGGACCCTTATATGCAGAAGAGTTATGATGGCATTGTATAAGATCAGGCCTCATATTGATTGTTGGGCACAGATTTGGTCACTGGGTTTCCATGATTACAAGGATATGTTAGAAAGAGTCCAGAGAAGATTCACAAAGGTGGGCAGTGGTATTTGGAATGTGGAGTATGAGAAAAATTTAAGGAAATATAAATTGCAAGGCCTCATGATTGGGAGGAGTAGGAGGGAGGGTATGATTGAGACACATAAGCTAGCCAGGGGTTATTATGAGTTTGATACAAACGAGATTTTTCATAGAATTGGAGTTATGGTAGAACGAGACCATTTCTGGAAACTGTATAAGGAGGGGGGGGTGAGGAGCAAGTTCTTTACATATTGAGTGTTATGTTGGAGGTTTAATGGATTTTTTACAACACTCAGAAAGAATTAAATTAGAATTTAATACTCCTATATTTCGTCCTAGTCACTAGGACATCTACGGGGATTACAAAAACAATTAATGTAACATGCACACAAAAACTTACAATACTAAGCCCAACCACGTGGGTGACACTAAAGTCCTATCTAGTTGGAGCGCCCTCTATGGGTGGTAGTAGGTGGCCTGGAATGTAAGGTGGGACCTCTGGTGAGGAGTGTTTCCCAAATCTTCGGAAGCTTAATACAACCGTATTTATTGAGATTTGGTTGGTTTTTGAGAGCTGCTGCTGCTTCCAAGAAAAGTCTCTCTTTCTTGAATTTGCTGTGGTGGAGCATGGTGGTTTTCTTCCAAGATACCCTGTGGGTGGTATCCAAAACCTGGTCAGCCAAGCCTGAATGGCCATAGTTGTGTTTGAAGATGTAAGACTTGTGTTCCTCTAGACGGATGGATGCTGATCTGCCTGTCTGTCCAAAGTATGCCAGCTTACAGGAAAAGGGTACTTTGTAAACTCCAGGCAGAGAGAGAGGAGGGAGCTTATCTTTCGTAGAACGGATAAGGGTAGCAAGTTTGCAGTGGGGCTTATATGCTGTGTGTAGGTTGTACTTTTTTAGTATCTTGGCTATTTTTTCGAATGTGCCATGGATGTAGGGTATGGTGATGGCATTTTTAAATTCTTGTTGACGAGAGGGACGGGGAATGGGGGAGGAGTTGATTATTTTTTTGATACTGTGATCACTGTAGCCATTGGAGAGGAAAGTGTTGTGTATGTGGTTAAGCTCAGTAGTGAGGGCGGCTCCACTGGAACAAAGATTGTGGGCTCTCTTGGTAAGAGTTTTAATAATGCCAAATTGTTGTGAGGGGTGGTGGTGGGAGAGTTTGTGAATGTATCTGCCTGTGTGTGTGGGTTTTCTGTATACAGTGAAGGCAAGTGTATCATTGGGCAGGCGCGTGACTAAGGTGTCTAGGAAGGGTAAACAATTGTTCTTTTCCTTTTCCATAGTAAACTGGATTCTTGGATGTAGGCTATTGAGATGACAGAGGAAGGAGTCTAAAGTGTCTGGGCCATGAGGCCAAATGGAGAACATATCATCTACATATCTTAGCCAGATAGAAGGTTTGAGTGGGGCTGAGTCTATGGCTCGTTTTTAAATCTTCCATATAGAAATTGGCATGGGGGGGTGAGAGGGGGGAACCTATGGCGGTTCCTTCTATCTGCTTGTAGATTTTGTTATTCCAAGAGAAATACCCAGAGTTGATGGCAAAGGAAAAGAGATCTAAGATGTCAGAGGGGAAAACGTTTTCTAAGAGAGATAAAGTGTCAGTTAAGGGAATATTGGTAAACAAAGAGGAGATATCAAAGCTTACCAATATGTCTGTATTGTTCAAGGTTAAATTTTCTGTGAGGGCTTTAAAGTGGGTAGAGTTTTTTATATAGGAAGCTGAATTTCCGGTGAGGGGGGACAGAGAGTTGGCCAGCTGTTTAGACAGTCTGTAACAAGGTGCATTGGTGGCATCTACTATAGGTCTGAGTGGGGAATTGGGTTTGTGGATTTTTGGTAAACCGTATATTCGGAGGGGACGGGAGTGGAAAGGTTTAAGTTTTTTCGTGACGTCAGGGGGCCAGGAGGTTACTTTTTTAAGTAAGATTTTTAATTTCTTAACTTGTGTTTTTGTGGGGTCATGTTTTAGCGGGATGTAGGTAGCGCGATCGCGGAGGATAGTGTTCATTTTACGATTGTATTCGCTGGTATTAAGCACAACTGTGGCATTACCCTTATCCGCTCTGGTGATGACGATACTTTTTTCTTTGTGTAGTTTCTGGAGAGCCATGTGTTGGGCATAAGATAAGTTACTTTTTGGAGGTGAAGAGTGAGCGAGGATGTTGGCTACGTCGAGTCTGATGTTGTTGGCTACCTCCGACGGTAAGCGACCGATCCCCCGTTCGACGTTAACCATTACATCAAGCACCGGCACTTCTTTCGAGGCGACGGCAAAATTACGGCCGAGGCTAAGGGCGCTGACAGCATCCTCGTTGAGCCTTTTGGAAGAGAGATTAATTACTGTCTGGAGCGGTTGAATTTGTGGTTGTGGTTTGTCTTTAACCAGGTTGCTGTATTTCTTGACGTGTTTGTTTTTTATTTTTTGAAATTCTCTCTGTGCGGAAGTTTCCGAAATGTCAGAGAGAATCGACCAAAGTTCAGGGTTAAGAACCCTGAACTTTGACGCCCTCGTGGTCGTCACTGCGAGGGCGGCACGAGTAGAGGTGATTTGCTCGCGTAGTAATGCTAGGCTGGCACGTTTATATATACGGAGTGCTTTTTTGGAATCGAAATTGGTCTTCATTTTAACGCATTTCGGTATCACTCTTGTAAGCCTCTACTAAGAATACACATTGAGTGGTTGGTGAGGGGAATGCATTGCCTCAGTGTGTGTGAATGTAGATGCATTGAATCCATGTAAGGTAAGGTTGGATGAGCTTTCTGTGTGATAGTGTGTACTTTGTATGATGAATCTCTGACTCCATGGAGGTCAGATGGTTTTTTTTTTAAAAAAAAACACTTTACTATGTCTTGCATACATATAACAATTATATTATAAAATTATAGAAATTGCAAAATTTAAAAATTATGAAAATTACATATAATAATAATAATAATAATAATAATAGTTTTTAAAAATTCAATGATTTTTACTATTAAAATTATGATTATGTATTATGCATTTTACAAAACATGTTGTTCTAGTTTTTTTTAACAATAAATTTCATACAAATTTTCCTTTCTTTTGTATAATGTATTAATTATAGTTACTGTAGATGGTAATGTACAGTTGCAGTTGAATAAGATTACATTTTTAACAGTATTATAGTATAACAATAAGTTATATATATTTTACAATTTTTGCTTTTAATGTATTTAAGCCCTGTAACTACAATACTTCAATGTAATAAATGGATTTTTTTTTCTTTCTGTTCATCTCGGTTGAGAGGTAATGTCTCAGCTTGCATCCTCAAAGGTTTTTAGTAAGCTTATCTGAGGATGACACCGGTTAGATATCTTTTATTAATTTGATTGCCATGTTGGAAGTAGGCTGATGTTTGAGAAGTCAAATGAATGATCTGAAGGGTCTGATCAAAGTGAAATTGCCAATATATTCTGGTGTTATTACATCTGTCTGGTGGTTCACATTCATTTTTAATGTGGTCATCTTTTTGAACTAATTAGGAATTTTTTCACTGTGGTAGCCTTTCTATGTCTTCTGAGCTTTTGATTTGTATCGGCTTTGAAGTTTGTGACTTCCTCAAGAATATCTTGGCATCTCTGATCCAAAAATATTGGTAATTTTTTTCTGTTTTTGCTTTCTTGCTTGTTTACAAAAGATTCTGGTGGAATGGTGTTAAATATTCACATAGGAAGATATGTGTATTGTCTTGCAATGCATTCAAGTCCTTGGCAACTGGTTTTTCTGTCTGCTGGCTTTTATGAGATTGTCTCTTGTGGACTTGCTTGTAAGACGAACTATGACTGGTGCAGGCCATGGCAAGCCTTGTTTTTTGTTCCTCCTGGGAATCAGATTTACGGTCTGAATGTTGTTATGCTGTAGAGAGATGTCGATTGCATGGCCTAATTTTAAAACTATGTCTCTGAGGTTTTCTGTAGGTGCAGTTTCAGGAAGACTGTTTATAATAAGATCTTCTTTATATTGTTGCTGATTTAAACGTTCTTCACGGAGTTCGGATGTCTCTTTCATCAAATTGTGTTGCCTGTCAGTTAGTGTGTTAATGCTGATTTTAATGTCTTTTACCATTTGTAAGACTTCTTTCACTGCTAAATTATTATGTTTGACCAAATCCTCATATTTGCTAGATTATGAGGATTTTTTTGTTATTTGTTTGTTCTGTTTATCAAAGAGTTCTTGCACAAGATCTACTAAGCTGGCTTTTATAGTCTCTAGACCATTTTCTATTATTTAAGGAGTTCAAATTATAGGACTCACCTGTATTTTTTTGTCTGTTCAGTTCGTCGTCTGATTTTTGCCTCCGGTATAACCCACTGTGCCATAGGTGGCTGCCTTAGGTTCATTTCTTTGCTCTCCCTGCAGAGTAGGCACTTCCATTCCTCGTGTGTTGCATTGGATTTACTTTGTCAGGTTGTTTCTGAAAGATCGGCACATGTAAAGTGTAGATTCCTATGGCATTTCCTACAGGTTATATGATTTTCGTCAGACGATAAATCCTTCAGGCATTTGTTGCACTTCATGACTCACCTTTCTTCCCTTGAGCAACTGTAGTGTGATGGCACCACAGTAAAGATGGCAACGTCCTTTGTTCTTCGCTCGTTGTTCACCACAGTCCTCTCTGTTCAATTTTGAACACTCAAAATTTCGATTCTTCTTAGCCGATTTCGGTGAATTTTTCTATCACTGTCTTTGGCGTGACAAGTAGAGTTACTTGGGAACACTTCCAAATTAAAAACAGTAATTAGAACCACTTTAAAACTATAAAAAACGGGAGCAGCGATTTCACCGCATGCCCATTTGTGCTTACACAGCACCCTCTCCATTAATAATAATAATAATAAAAAGAATAATAATAATAATAATAAAATCAACACATTAAATAAATCAAATTCAGAAAAATAATTATCATTTAAATGAAATAAAATAATAACATTACAAAATAAAAGGATAAATATAAGAAATAAATTCTGTACTACCTGACCATATTACTATATAATAAATACAATTAAGAAAATAAATATGACTGTGAAAAATGAAAATGGCCGATGAAACAAAGAAAACGTGATTGCAAGAATGAAAGAGAGTATAAATGACAGATCAGAAACAGATTTGATTGCTGCAATGAAAGGTGCATAAATGACAGCACAAAAGCGAATGTGATTACAAAAACAAAAGTGAGCAAGATTGTGAGAAGGAAAGCAATTTCATTGGCAGAATGCAAGACAGTGAAAGTGGAGCGTGAAAAGAATGCAATATTTCAAGAATGAGTTAATTGGATACGAAATGAGATGAAGTATATATGCAGTGAGATTAAACATGGATTGGTATTTATATGGTGAATGTGTGGGTCAAGGGAATTTTGAAATGCATATACACAAATGGCAGAAGTGTGAGAAATAAAGGAGAGGATTTTGTGGAATTTGTCAACTTTACTTGGCCAAAAATTACTGACATCAGCAAGACCTGGTTGACAGAAAACAAAATAGTTGCAGGGATAGAACTTGTAACCTGTGTTATGTTTTCAGAGAGGATAGAGGGAATTTGCAGGAATAATAAGAATTACTAATGATGGCTGACAAACTTCAACCAACAAAAATAGAAGTTAAGGAGGATTTTATATCTGATGGAGGCTACCTAGTGTGAGGTAGAGGCCAATAGGACCAAATATGTTGTTGGTTGTTGCTGTAGACCAGTGGATCCACAGATAGATGTGGATTCCATGCATCATCAGATTAGCACAGTGAGTGCAGGCCAAGCAATCATCATGGTGGACTGCAACTATGGTGATGTAAAAATGGAAGTAAAGGCATGTAGAAAGGTAAAAATGGAGTTTATACAGGTAATAATGAAAAATTACCTATAAATTAAAGATACCAAGAGATTATATACTTGGCTTTATCCAAGTGTAAGCAAACAAAGTTTGCACCTGAACTATTTTCAGGACTGGGGAAACTCATATATTGAAGCTAATGACTTCACTTCAGTTGCCTTAGTATTTGAAGTTATTAGCTTCAATGTTGGATAGTGCTTGACTTTGGGTTCTTTGCAGTTGCAAACTGTCCTACTATGTTCAGGACAGCCAATATTAGAATTTCCTAACATATGGATTACATCCCGTTCCACCATTATGGCCACTCTGGACTTACTGATCATGCTTTGGACACCAACCACAGGATACTCTTGAAGAAGGCCACTCTACTCCACTACAGCAAATACAAATATGAGATGTTATTCCTGTAATCTGCCTGTGCTTTAAGAAAGTTTGCAAACCTTAACAAATTTGGGTGCATAAAACTATCTCAAATTTGGGAAGCACTCATCCTCAGATCTTCAGCCACAGCCAAGAGCAACTAATTTAGCTCATTGTGAACTGCAATACAGCTCTTACATTACATTTCCTTCCAGCAGCAACCTTCCCAAATGACTCAGACTAAAACCATTCAGATGCAGCCCATCATCTTATACAGTTCCATTTATCCCTTAAATTTTCCCACACATTCACAAACTGTATTTCTTTTGCTTTACACATTTCTGCTAGCATTACATTCAAGTTCTGTGCTCTCCACCACAACTCATCATTGCCATATCTGGGCAACACAAAAACTATCCATTCTACCGCACTGTTGTCTTTCACTTTCCTCAGTAATAATCTGCTAATATCCAATCTCACTTTCTTACTATGCCCAACCAAATCATTCATTCCCTTAGTCATCCAAAGAGAGTACAAGTTCAACTGCAGGTCAATGAAAATAGCACATTTGAGGCTATCTGGTGTGAGATTGAGGCCAGGAGAACAAAATATACAGTTGGATGCTGCTGTAGATCAGGAAATGGAAAAGGTGATGGAGATAGCATGCATCAGCAAATAGACTCAATGAGTGGAGGACAAGTAATTATTATTATGGAGGATTTCAACTATGGGAATATAGATTGGAAGGAGGAGAGGACACATGAGAAATGGATTTTATCCAGTTAATAAGGGATAATTACCTGAGATGGCATATAATGAAATATACTAGGGGTTTGAGAATGCTTGATCTAGTAATTGCATCTGAGAATTTGTCTATAACAAATATGAAAACGTTGCCCCCGATTGGTGAGAGTGATCATATGCAGAAGAGTTATGATGCCAGTGTATAAGATCAGGCCTCATATTGATTGTTGTTAAGATGGGGTATGTGTGGAATTACAGGGCTGGTAAGTATGACAAGCTTAGGAGATTGCTTGGATTGGTGCCATGGCATGTAAAACTGCACGGGTTGGATGTTGATAGTGCATGGGAAGTGGTAAAGGAGTGTTTGAGGGAGTTAATGGAAGACTGCTTACCTAGAGTTAGGAGAGTAAATCAAGTGGCAGTTAAATGGATGAATATCACCATCAAGCTGTAGCTGCAAAAAAAAGAAACAATTGTCGAGGGAATTTAAGGAGAAAGGTGACCTGCAAGCTCAGTACAAGGCACAGACCAGAAGGGTCTGTGCCTTGTACTGAGTTTGGTATGGTAAGAAAGGCAAAAGCAGATTATGAAAGGAAGTTAGCCACAGGCTAAAGAGAATCCCAAACAGTTCTTTCGATGTGCTGCAAGTAAAAGAAAAATGATATGGCAGAATGATTTTAAGGAATGCTGATGGTAGGGAGGTACCTGAATCAGTTGAAATAGTAGAATTACTAAGTGACCACTTTGCAAGAGTATCATTCAGGTGGTAATATTGCAAGAATGAGATAGCCATAGACTTATATGGAAACTGAGGTAATTGAAATGGAGATGCTTAGCATATTATTGAACCTTCATGTAAATACAGCTGTGGGAATGGATGGTATACCAGCTCGAGTTTTACATGAAGCAGTGAGGGAATTGTCAGTGCCCTTGACCATATTGTTTAATGTAAGTCTCAGCTCTGGGTTAGTCCCAAGGGGGGGTGGAAAGAGGGGAAAATACTTAGATTGCATAAAGGAGGCTCCAAGATTGATCTAGCAAATTACAGACTGATCAGCATATCAAGGTACTGGAGAAGTTAGTTATGAGCAAAATACAGGAATGGATAGATGGAAATAGGATGCTGTATGGGGGGGGGAGCATTGTTTTGTGAAGGGTAGGTCAGTCATGCCTCAGTAACTTGCTCACATTTTATAATACAGTGACAGCTGAGTTGGATAAAGGTAATGGGTTTACAATGGTACTGCTGGACTTTGCAAAGGCCTTTGACAGGATACCACATGGAATTCTAATCATTAAATTGCAGCACATGGGGATGGATATAGGGTTGGTGCAATGGATAGATGGGTGGTTGATGGAGATATATCAAAAAGTAGTTTATTTAGGAGTAGAGTCCAAAAGAAGGCCTATGACTAGTGGTGTGCCACAGGGTTCTGTTCTTGGATCATTACTGTTTAATTTGTTCATTAACGATATAGGAAAGGATGTGAGAGGAACTATTCAATTATTTACCCATGATGCAAAGTTGGGTAGAGCAATAGTTAATACAGATGATGTCAAAATTTTGCAGGATGATTTGGATAGATTGGCAGATTGGACAAAGGAGAATGGATGTCAGTTTAATGTGGCAAAGTGTAAGGTTATGCATTTTGGTGGTGAAAATATTACCAGCTATATGCCATACTGGTGGAACTGTACTTTAGAAAATTGACGAAGACAGAGATTTAGGAGTGTTAGTGGATAGGGAGTTAAAATTTAGTGGTCACATAGCAAAAGTGGCTAAAGCAGCTCATCAGATCACTTGGTTACTGAAGAATACTTGGAGGAGCACAGACAAGCAGGTTATTGTTCCTCTTTATCGAGCCTTTATGAGACCCAATCTTGACCACTGTTAACAGATTTGGAGCAGAGTTTCTTGGTGGTGATGATGAAGAGGAGGTAGAGAGGATCCAGAGGCAAGTGACCAAGATTGTAACAGGTCTATGGAATGAATCTTATGAGAACAGGTTGAAGATTTGTGGGTTACAAAAATTGGGTGACAGGCATAAAAGGGTGATATTATTATTATTATTATTATTATTATTATTATCTCAGGCAACTCCAAAGAGTCGACAGACTCATCGAGGGAGGCCCTAACATCATGTCAAGAGCAACTATTCGACATTCACGCAGTATCTATCATACCTTGCCTTGAACTCATTCATGGTCATACCACCCACAACAGACTCTGGCAGCTTATTCCACTCGTTCACCACTTCTTCTTCTTCTTTTTCTGCAGTTTCTCCCACTTAAGTGGGGTCACTGTTGATAATGAGTCTCCTCCACACCTTCCTGTCTTGGGCTGTCACCACATCCAAGTTCTTCATCCTCAAGTCCTCTTCTACCAGCTCCCTCCATCTCTTCTTTGGCCGCCCACGCTTCCGTCTTCCTTGCACATCCATCTGCATGACCCTTCTTCCCACATATTCGTCCTCCCTGCTCATCACATGACCAGACCATCTCAACCTTGCCTCCTGTATTTTCGCTCCTAAGTTTGTAACTTTCACTGTTCCCCTGACATAGTCATTTCTCAGACGATCCTTTCTGGTCACACCGCACATCCACCTAAGCATTCTCATCTCTGCTACTTCCATCCTGCTGATGTTATTTTTCCTCAGGGCCACAGTTTCTATAGCATATGTCATAGCTGGCTTCACTACTGTCCTATAGATTTTGCCTTTCAGATTGATCGACACCCTCTTATCTCATAACACTCCAGCCATCTCCCTCCAGTTCCTCCAACCCGCTTGTATCCTGCATCCCACTTCCTTCTCACCTCCTCCATCTTCTTCCACTGTTGAACCTAAGTATCTAAAGTCTCTCACCTTCCTGATGACATTTCCTTCCAGCTCCAGATCTGTCTCCTGTCCACTGCCCTCTGTGCAACACATATACTCTGTATTACTTCTGCTCAGTCTCATACCTCTCTCTTCCAGTACTTTTCTCCATCTTTCCAGTTTAGTTCCCGCTTCTTCTCTTGAATCTGCACACAGCAAGATGTCATCTACATACAACATTGTTTAAGGTGCATCTTCTCTCACCTCCTCTGTTACCACCTCCATCACAATATTAAACAGAAACGGAATTAATGCTGACCCTTGATGCAAGCCAACTGCTACTTGAAAACTTTCTGTCTGTCCCAGACAGGTCCGAACACTTGTCTTCACATTTCTGTACATTTCCCGCAACAACCTGACATATTTCTCCGGCACCTTCTTCTCCCTCAGAAACCTCCAGACTTATTGCCTTGGCACTCTATCGTATGCTTTCTCCAGATCAATAAATGCCAGATGTAGCTCCCTTTGTTTCTCTCGATACTTTTCCATCATCTGCCATAACCCAAAGATAGCATCTGTTGTTGATCTACTAGGCATGAAGCCAAATTGTTCCTTTGCAATCTCCACCTGCTTCCTCAATCTACCATCAAGAACCCTTTCTAGGATTTTCATTGTGTGGGACATCAACTTTATTCCTCTGTAATTTTTACAGTCTTGTGCATCCCCTTTACCCTTGTAGATGGGGAAAAGAGTACTATCCCTCCATTCCTCGGCTATATTTTCCTGTTGGCAAACTTTCAAGAACAGGTCCCACAGCAGGTCAATTCTCTCTTCCTCCAGTGCCTTCTATACCTCCACTGGAATTCTGTCGGGGCCCACCGATTTTCCATTCCTCATCCTCTTCATGGCCTCCATCACTTCCACTCTACTGATGTTCTGCACCATCCCCTCAGAAGGCTGCCCATCTCCTCTGTGAGTCCTTGCATTTTCCTCATTCAAAAGTCCCTCAAAGTATATTTTCCGTCTGTTTCTTATGTCCACATCCCTCCATAATACTCTTCCTTCAGCGTCTTTGATCTGCCTCACATGTAAAATGTCCTTTTGTTGCTTTATTTCTACATTTCACTAGTTGGTAAATTTTTCTCTGTCCTTCCTTTGTTTCTAATTGATCATACAGATCTTGATATGCCATGGCCTTCGCTGTGCCACAACTCTCTTGGCTTCTTGCTTTCTCTCTCTGTACACCTCTCTGTCCTCTTCCACTCTTGACTCATCCCACTTCTGCTTTGCCTTCCTCTTAGCTGTCACCACTCTCCAAGTAAAAAACCTAGTTCTAACACCCCTGCTAACCATGCTAACCACACTCTTGCCCAGTTTCCATGTATGGCCCCTAGTCCTCCCACCACCAATCCTATTCTCAAAAATATCTTCTGGATTAATCCTATAGAAACCCTTCAGTAATTTGAATGTCTCAATCATATCACCCCTTTTCCGCCTATCAACCAATTTTTGCAACCCGCAAATCTTCAACCTGTTCTCATAAGGTTCATTCCACAAACTTGCTATCATCTTAGTCACACGTCTCTGGATCCTCTCCACCTCCTCCCCATCAAGAAGAAACCCTGGTGCCCATATCTGGGCACAGTAGTCTAGATGGGGTCTTATCAAGGCTCAATATAGAGGAACAATAACTTGTTTGTCTCTGCTTGTTAAAGTATTTTTCAGCAAACAAGTGATTTGATAAGCTGTTTTGGCCACTTTTGCAATGTGCCCCCTAAACTTCAACTCCCTATCCACCAACACTCCCAAATCCCTGGCCTCATCAATCTCCTGGAGTACGGTTCCACCAATGTGATATACTGCTGCTAATCTTTTCACTCCAAAATGCATAACCTTACACTTTGCCACATTAAATTGACATCCATTTTCCCTAACCCAGCCTCCAAACTATCCAAATCATCCTGCAAAATTTTGACATCCTGTGCACTCACAATTGCTCTACCCAACTTTGCATCATTAGCAAACAAGTGAACACTCCCTCTCAGATCCTTTCCTATATCGTTAATGAACAAATTGAAAAGTAGTGGTCCAAGAACAGAACCCTGCAGCACACCACTAGTCACAAGCCATCTTTTGGACTCAACTCCTGAATAAACCACTCTCTGGTATCTCTCCATCAACCACTCTCCTATCCATCTCACCAACCCTATATCCATCCCATCTGTTCCAGTTTACTGATTAGAGTAACATGTGGTATCCTGTCAAAGGCTTTGGCAAGGTCCAGTAGAATCACTGTAAACCCATTACCCTTATCCAGTTCAGCCGTCACTGTGTTATAAAACGTGAGCAAGTTACTGAGGCATGATCTACCCTTCACAAAACCATGCTGTTCCCCATACAGTATCCCATTTTCATCTATCCAGTCCTGTATTCTTCTCTTGACTAATTTCTCCAAGACCTTGACAACAATTCCTGATATGCTAATTGGTTGGTAATTTACAACAGCAGTCTTGGAACCTCCTTTATGCAGTGGAACTATTTTCCCCTCTTTCCACCCCCTTGGGACTAACCCAGACCCAAGATTCAAATTAAACAAAATGGTCAAGGGTACTGACAATTCTTTAGCCGCTTCATGTACGACACGAGCTGGTATACCATCCAATCCCACAGATGTATTGACATTGAGGTTTTGCAATAGACTACTCACCTCCACTTCATTCACCACAATTCCTGTATAATCTATTGGTTCATTCATTTCTGCAATGAATGAACCACCTGGAAGATATATTCTTGCAAACTGCTCGCTCAGTAATTCAACTACATCAGCTGATTCGGTTACCTTCCTACCATCGGCATTCTTTAAAATCATTCTGCCATATACATTTTTCCTTTTACTTGCAACATATCGAAAAAACTGTTTAGGATTCTCTTTAGCCTGCATGGCCAATGTTCTTTCATAATCCTTTTTTGCTTTTCTTACCACACTCGTTACCCTTCTGGCCTGCGCTTTATACTATTCATGTGCCTTCAGGTCACCTTTCTCCTTAAATTCCCTTCATAGTTGTTTCTTTTTTTTGCAACTCAAGCTTAATGGTGTTATTCATCCATTTAACCCCTACTTGAGTTATTGTTCAGACTCTAGGTATACAGTCAGCCATTGCCTCATGCAAACACTTCTTTACCGCCTCCCATGCACTATCAACTTCTAGCCCTTGCAGTTGTACATGCCATGGCACTGAACCAATCAATCTCCTATGCTTGTCATACTTACCAGCCCGATAATTCCACATGTACCCCATCTTAATTGTAAAATCCACACCTTTAGCCTCCTCCCAAGTCAAGACCCTGTGATCACTCTCACCAATTGGTGGCAACGTGGTCATATTTGTTACAGTCAATTTCTCAGATGCAATTACCAGGTCAAGCACTCTCTGACCCCTAGTATTTTCCATTACATGCTGTCGCAGATAGTTATCCCTTAATAACCTCATAAAATCCAATTCCTTCCTCCCATGTGTCCTCTTCTCCTTCCAATCAACGTTACCATAGTTGAAATCTCCCATAATAATTACCCTTCTTCTACTCATTTCTTCTATATGCTTATGCATACCATCTCCACCATCTATTCCATCACCTGGTCTATAGCAGCACCCAACTGTATATTTAGTTCTGCTAATTTCAATCTTACACCAAATAGCCTCAAATGTGCTCTTTTCTCTATCCTGCAGTTCCACTTCTATTCTTCTTGGCTGTAGCTCATCAGCTATCATCAATTAATTTTTCTGAATTAAATTTTCTACAAAATTAATTCAGAGGATATTTTTCCAAACAGGTGTGTTGGTTGGATAAGTAGAGGCCATTCATAGGGTGTTAGAACTATGTTTTTTTTGCCTGGAGAGTAGTGAATGAGTGGAATAGGTTGCTGGAGTCTGTTGTGGGTGCCATGACTGGGAATGAGTTCAAAGCAAAGTATGATAGATACTGTGCAAATGTTGGGCAGTTCTTGACAAGATGTTTAGGGCCTCTCTCTCTCTCTCTCTCTCTCTCTCTCTCTCAATGAGTCTAAAGACTACTTGGAGTTGCCCATAATAATAATAATAATAATAATCCTGTTCATTTTCCATCCTGGAAAACATACCTTGTACACCTTCTCATCCATCAAACCTTTTATGATAGAATTTCCATAGAGTGCTATTCTTCAGTCATTTGCTACTTCTTTCTCTTCTCTATCTTTCTTTTTATTCTTTTGTACTCTGTTTATAACTATTATACATCTAATTTCATTCTGTATATAACTCAACCTGTTAGTTCAACTTAAACTTTCATCTGTTTCCACAGTCACACAAGCTCTTGCATCATCATCAGTCAAGAACCCTTCCATTTCTGTAATTATGCCTGGTTTTCCTTTTTTAATTATCTCCATATTCACAATCATATTCTCATTCTCACTCTTCTTGCTATCAATCTCTGTCTTACATTCATCACTTCCTCTCACATTTTGTCTGGTATTCTTCATTTCTGGTTACCTACTTTCATTCAGATCACTGCAATCTTAACATATCACACTTTCTATTGATCCTCACTCTCTCACTTCTCTTGTTTATTCTCTCAACAAGCACACCTGTCACATTTACCTATGCATGCATATTACATTTTAGGCAAAGTACCATCTTAGGGGAATTCATACCACTTAATTTTTACTCCATTAACTGTTATTCTGAAAAATTGCTTTAGATGGATTATCTTTGAAATGCAAACACATCACACTCAACCACAACGAAACCAGACTGAAATTACACTAAAGTTATAATATATTGTTATCAGCTAACATCAAAACTTATCTATATACATTCACAACATACATTAATTGGTATGATATGTATTAATTAAGATCTCAAGATTTTTGGTGTATTTTTATATAATTTTAAATTAAAATTTTCAGGATAAAGGTTTACAAAGGAAACAAGATTTGGAAGATTCTCTTTTAGCTCACCAATATTTTGCTGATGCCAATGAAGCAGAATCTTGGATGAAGGAAAAGGAACCAATTGTAGGAAGTCAAGATTATGGAAAAGATGAGGATTCTACAGAAGTATGTATTGTAGAAATTGAAAAAATTCAATATAAATATGACACTGTACTTTGTTATATTAAACTACATTTGTTAGAGTAATGGAGTGATTCAGTAGACTGTTAGAAGTACATTTGGGATTTTTTTTACCATTATTATACTAATATGCTCAGTTAAATATTATAGTTATGGACTAGGCTGACCATACATACTATTTTTTTTCATATTTCCCAGCCGTCCCGTCGTTCTAATAAAAATATCAAATTTGTCCCATTTTTAATAAAAACTATAAATATACTTTAATATTGGTCAGTCGTCAGTTTATCTGGGGTTTTTCATCCTGCAAGCAGGCAAACCGGACCCGTGAACACACAGGCTACAGTCATAGAAATACGGCAAGGAAGGCAACAGGAAACCACCTTACGTCATTATCTCCCTAGTAAATCAGCTGCAACCCTCTCAAAGAGAGGAAGCCACAGGATCAGATCAGATTGGTCAATCATAAATTATTATTTATAACCTATAATCATATATCAATATCAATCATGGATACCAGTAATTTGTATAACCATGGAGTCACATTGTTAGATACTAAATATCGATATCTGCAGTGATTTATTCAGAGAAAATAAAATAGAAAAATACATGTTGGCAACACTTGCACCTTTCAGATGTGGCATCTGTTCTGCTGTAGTGTTAGTTTTTGTTTTGCCTGTATGCTAACTGTATGGTGGCTTTGTTATTCAATGCCGGTTGTTTAAATTTCATATTTTTAAATGTTTTAAGTCTTATTTTTTAAAGCTTTAAGTCTATCCTTGCAATGTCAAAGAGGCGAAACTGCAGTTTTAATGACAATCTCCAGAATAATTCAAATTTATTAAATTGGATAAGCTGTGTAGTGATGGAACAAAAGTGGTCTTCTTGTAACAATCTTCCAATGGTCAAGTTTCTAGTGGAACATGGGGCCTGCATCTTTGCAACCACTTTGAGTGATCATGAAACAGCAGCTGAAAAATGTGAAGAGGAAGAGGAAGGATTTGATGGATGCACTGAATATCTGTATAGTATGCAAGAGAAGTTAGGAATTCTGAATGGTGGTGCCGTTTATGCTGTATATGACTATGAAGCACAAAATGCAGATGAGCTCAGTTTTCAAGACAGTGATATGATAGTCGTACTATGAAAGGGAGATGACCAAGAGTGAGAATGTTGGTGGTCAAGGTTGGAAGATCGAGAGGGATACATTCCAAGAAACCTGCTTGGGTTATATCCACATGTTACAAGAAAGAAAGAAAACAGTGGAGATGATAATACTGGTGATTGTGATGGAGGTGACGAAGGAGATGAAGAATGAAATTGACATTTCTACTGTAGAAGAATCCACTTAGTCTTCAGTCAAGTTAGAGACTACTTCCTAGTTGTGTAAAAGACCTGTTGAGTTGTACATAGTTTTTATTATCTGAAACAAAGACAACAGCTAGAAGCTTTGTCTAGATCAGTATATCCGTCCAGACAATCATGTTGTTAGTAGTGGGGGGGGGGAAATGAAAAACATATAGACTTCTGTGAAGGGGAACAAATTTATTTTTATGTTAATTTTAAAATAGACTATTAGATAGTCGCTGGATTGTTATTTTTAATGAAGTGATATTTTACAGATGATTAAGCATTGAATGTTTATGAATTTGACTCTGTTTATTTTAAAATTACACATTTATACATGTTTACAATGATAAAAGGCACATTGAAGTGTTGCAAAGACTGTATACATTATATTGCTGCTATGATAAAAAGTACATTGACATGTAGGAATAAGGAGGTGGTTCTGCCTCTATATAAGGTTTGTGATGTGGAAACACTAGAAAGGGCCCAAAGACGAATGACCAAAGTGATACCAGGACTCTGGAGTGTTGGTTATAAAAAGCATTTGAGGGAATGTGGATTTGGCAGAGGTTGGTGGATAAGAGGAAAAGAGGAGATATGATAGAGACCTTCAAGTTAGTTAAGGAATTCTATCAGATTAATACAGAAGTAATTATAAAAAGAGTAGATGTTAAGATGGGAAGAATGAGAGGCCATCCCTGAGAGGAATTTGTATAAAGATGTGGTGAAGAAGAGTGTGAAGTATAGATTTTTTTTTACATGGAGAGTTGTTAGTGAGTGGAATGTATTGCCAGCATGCATTATGAATGCAGGTAGTGTAAATAACTTCAAATTCATTATGATAGACATGTTGCTGGTTGAAGTTAGCCTCCCACGATGAGTCTGTTGACTCCATGGAAGTTACCAAAATAATAATAATAATAATAATTGTAATGCTCATTTTTCCATTGTTCATGGAGGCAGAAGTGACATCAATCAACATCTATGTAACCAGAAACATAAGGATGCTGAAAAGACTCTGTCTTTAGTTAAAAACATCAGCTCAAAAAACAACTGATAATGTTTGTAGATTCAGGAGAAATTAATGAGGCCAAGTTTTTTGAGGTAGTTGAGAATTTCTATGAAACCACCTTA
This sequence comes from Typopeltis vanoorti, assembly GCF_054136105.1. Classification (NCBI taxonomy): domain Eukaryota; kingdom Metazoa; phylum Arthropoda; class Arachnida; order Uropygi; family Thelyphonidae; genus Typopeltis; species Typopeltis vanoorti. The sequence continues at coordinate 43,158,072 of NC_143556.1, read as the reverse complement.
GAATATGTCAACATGTGGAAGTGCAGTTTAGGAAAGAAGTTGAAGTGGGTGCTGCTAAGGAAGACACCTGAATGGAAAGAAATGCAGGATAGCCTGAACGAGGAACTCATCATACGCACAGAAACAGAAGAAACTCGTGTATTCAATCAGTGAACCCATATAAAATTTATAATTGTGAGGCAGTTGGATACATGGAATAAAGAAAACATTCCTATATCTGATAGATGGGTACAGATTTTTTCTGAAATGAGCAAAAAGCACCTAGACTTTCAAGATTTTTTGTAATATTGTAGAGTTTATTCTTTCTTCCAAGAAGTACAGCACCTGTTGAGAGAATACTTTCTGTTATGAACAGTATGTGATCAAAGGAGAAATCTAGATTAATGTTGAGATAATGAGGGCTATGTAAGTTGTAAGACACAATTGTGCCATGGATTGTAAGAAGTTTTATGATAAGGTGTTGAAAGACTGATATTTGCTACGAAATATGGTCAGCCTATTATGGACCAGCATTATACAGTCAACTCTCACTATAGCAAACTTATAGGGATGAGAATAGTTTGCTATAAGGAACTTCTTTTAGAATAGAATTGTACCTATGAGGCTTTAGCTGATTCCTAAACAGCTCATCCAACCATGCCTTATACTGATTTAATGTGTCCACAATCACAACACACTAGAAATGCATTCCATTCACCAACCACTCTTCATGTAAAGAACCACTTCTCTACTCACACTCTCCTTCTACAGAGTTTATGGCGTTTATGGTTTATAAGAGTTTATGGAAACACAACACGTGTTGGAATAATTAGTTTACTTATAATTCAGAATATAATATTCACTGTTTCGACCTCTGTATTGAGATCATAATCAGGAAAACATACATATGAACAGGACACAAGCTACATGACACACAAGCTACACAAAAGTAAAATGAATCTAAATGTTTTGTTAATCATTTACTATAGAGTGACCTCTGGTGAAAAAAAATGATTAAAATAAATAAATAAAAATATTACTAAATAAAATATATACCAATTAAAAATTAAATGACATAAATAAAATAACTTTTTGATACATATCAGAATAATAATAAACAGATAAAAAAATTTCTAGCAGAACTATGTTAAAGAATTTCTAAAGTCATCTCATATTAACATTTTCTTCTGTTTGTGGGTTGTTCTGGATGCTATACAGGTTTAAGATGGGTTCTCCAAATTCTTGGAGTGACCCATCCCAAAACTGTCCCCACTGCAGCACACCACTAGTCACATTCCTCTTTCGGAATACTGCACCCCCATTCTTCTGATACATATTTCACAGCAGTCACTGATCCAAAAGATTATTGTTAACTACAATAATCTGAGTTGATTATTATTACTCAGATTATTACTATATTCTTATTCAAGTTCCAGGGTTGACCCCTTGTTTTCTCCCTTCCTGTCATGTTCTGAAGAAAAGTCTCCAGTGTCAATCTTATAAAACTCCTTTAATAACTTATATGCTTCTATAATGTCTCCTCTTTTTCATCTGTCAGCTAGTTTTTGAAGCCCACAGCTCATTAGTCTATTCATTTGACAGGGTTCCACATGATAAGCTGATATTTAAGTTGCACCACATGAGTTTGGATGTCAGGTTGGTTAGCTGGATTTAGGATTGGCTGTCCGATAGGTATCAGAGAGTTGTGTATGGTGGGGCAGTTTCAAGGAGGCAGAAGGTTACAAGTGGGGTCCCACAGGGTTCGGTATTGGGACCTTTATTGTTTAACCTTTATATCAATGACATTGTCAGTGGATTGCAGGGGGATATTCAGTTGTTTGAGGATGATGTGAAGCTGGGAATGGTTATACGTAATTCTGGAGATGTGGTAGTCCTGCAGGAGGATTTGAATAAGCTAGACAGATGGGCAAATAAATGGGGGTTAATGCAGCAAAATGTAAGGTCTTGAGGTTTGGGACACATGGAGAAGCTATACTGTAGGAAGTAGGGGAGACAAGAGATCTGGAGTTGATGATTGATAGAAACAGGGGACATTTTTGCAATGTGTCCCCTGAAATTCATTTCCATCTGTATTACCATAATTAAAATAGTCCATAATGATCACTCTGCCCTTGTTCACTAATCCAAGTTTCTTATATATTTCTTCATCTCTACCCTCCACATTTCCTGCCCTATAGCACCATTCAACTAAATATATCTTCCTATCATCCTCCACCTGACACCACACTGTCTCATAACCATTACCACTATTTCCATCTTTCATTCTACATTGTGTGGGCATAATTCACTTGCTATGATCAGCAGCACTCCCCTCCCTTCTTGTCATTTTTATCCTCCCAAAAAGCAATGTACCTTTTCATTTTTATTCACATTAGGATATCATCATCATTCAACCATGTTTCACTTATTCCGATGATTTAGGAGTGAATAAACTCAATCAGGGAAAATAATAAATTTAGTTTAATCCTTTATCCAAGTGTGAGCAAACAAAGTTTGTGCCTGAAAGTATCTTCAGGACTCGGGTAAGGTGGTACAACACCAGGCAACTCGTTGCAAAGGTGGAGCAAGCTAACATCACTCCTATCTCAGTATCTCCCATAATGCAAAACACATCTCCTTGCGGATATGTCTAATGTTATGCATTAAGGGAAGGGCCACTACCCAGACTAGTTTCGACCTTTATTGAGGTCTCTTCAGTGGGAGCCAGGACAAGTGGAGATACCAGGCAGAAGCATTAGCAAGGTCATCTCTACCTATAAGGGTTGCCAAGTGTGCCACCTTTTTAATAAATTACTCTGGATTTAGAGGCAAACTTTGTTTGCTCACACTTGGATAAAGTATTAAACTAAATTTATTATAGTCTAACCAAGTGAAAAAAAAACTTTCAACATCTTTCTCTAAATCCAGAGTAATTTATTAAAAAGGTGGCACACTGTTTGGCAACTCCTATAGGTGGAGATGACCTTGCTAATGCTTCTGCCTGGTATATCCACTTGGGTCCGGCTCCCACTGAAGAGACCTCAATAAAAGTCGAAACTGGTCTAGGTAGTGGCCCTTCCCTTAATGCATAACATTAGACATATCCACAAGGAGATGTGTTTTGCATTATGGGAGATACTGAGATGGGAGTGATGTTAGCTTGCTCCACCTTTGCAACGAGTTACCCAGTGTTGTACCACCTTTCCCCAGTCCTGAAGATACTTTCAGGCACAAACTTTGTTTGCTCACACTTGGATAAAGGATTAAACTAAATTTATTATAGTCTAACCAAGTGAAAAATAAACTTTCTTCATCAATCAGTGAAATAATTTCATCTCCCTTATTTTTGATACTTGTAGTATTCTTAAATAAGCACTGCAGTTCTATGTTTTATGTCTGTAACCAGTCCTACGGATCATCCTCATACATACATTTATGACTATTTCCAACTTTCAGTCTCCCTAACCTGTCCAATCTGGAACACCAAGATTAGTTGCAAAAATTTGAAAATAAAGTCCTATCTACTTTCACACATAGTGTGTGATTAGAAATAAAGCCACAGCTTAATTGCAGAAATCTGAAGATAGACCATATGATGGAAGTTTACTCAGTGGGCATTTTTTCTAAACACAATCAAATAAATAGAATGTATGATAATAGAATGTAGATTATGAGGACATATTGATAGTATGTGGACCACATACTCTGGTTAACATGAGAAAGAAGAGTGACATGATAGAGGTCTATAAACTTTTGAATTGATGTTATAGAACATTATCTGATGAAATTTTTCATTATATGAAATTTTGTTGATTGAGAAGAATGTAAGTACCAATTATATCTTTTTGGAATCTTTGCATTTACCTCAGGGATGTATGGAATTGGGCAGTAATCACTTGGGTGGTGGCCACCAATATCAGGACTTTTGTGAGAGAGGGCTGTATGTCTAACTATAAGGCAAGTAATTATGACAAACTCAGGAGGCAGCTTACAGCAATATCATGGAATGAGGAATTGCATGGGAAGGAAATCAGTGCTGCCTATCTGGCAAAGATAATAACTGAGTATATTCCGATGGGCAGAAGATTAAATAAGGTAGGCATAAAATTGATGACTGTGGATGACTGAAGAAGTAAAACATGTATTTGTGAAGAAAAAGGCATTCTGGCAGCAGTACAAGATCAGTGTAGATAATCAGTTCCATGAGGAGTACAAACAGCAAACAAGAAAGGTGACTCACAAGTGTTGCGAAAGTGTGGTATGAGTGGCATTTAACGAACAAGGCTAAAAGGAATCCTAGGGAGTTATTTTGATAATGTGGATGGTAGAAGGAATTATAGGAGGATGTTTGTCATTGATAATGGGAAAATAATGAATAATGAGAAGTATATAGTAGAGGTGTTAAATGAGCAGTTCATTGAAAGTATTTCATGCCTATGATTGTAACATAATGCAGAGCTTAGAGCAGTGGGAATGGTGGGGGGAACCACTGGTGGTGAGCGAGCAGGAAATATGTGAGGAATTGAGTAAGCTTGATGTCAAAAAGACCATGGGAATTCATGGTGTATCAATGCATGTCTTGAGGGAATGTTCCAGGGAGTAAACAAGAGCTTTAACTTACCTTTTTTAACATGAATCAAAGATTGGCCTAAGTTCCAAAGTTGTGGGAAGAATAGAATGATAAACCAAGGGCTTCGAATTATAGGCCAATTTGCTTGTCTGGAGTTGTGGTCAAGGTGGTGGAGACACTAGTGAGGACAAGATTCAGAACTGGGTTGACAGCAGCAGATCTTCTTTAATGGACAACATGGGTTTTCTAAAGGAAGATTGTGTTTTAACAATCTGCTTACTTATTATAACAAGGTGATGAATACATTGGACAAGGGGAATGCATATACAGTAGTATATTTAGATTTTGCAAAGGCTTTTGATAGATTGCCACATGACAGACTAGTAGTTAAATTGGAACAGATGGGGTTTGACAGTAGATTAGTGCATTGAATTTGAGATTGGCTGTCTAATAGGCCATTAGCAAGGTGTGTATGGGGGGGAGAGAGAGAGAGTGATATCCCAGGAGAGAATTCGCTAGTGATGTGCCCCACGGGATCTGTTTTGTGGCCATTGTTGGGTTTGTATGTAAATGACATTGGAAAGGGCTTAAATGGTGATATACAGTTGTTTGCAGATGATGCAAATTTGAGGAGAGTAGAGAAGATGTAGCCATACAAGAGGACTTGAATAGACTATCTGAATAGGTGATTGTGTGGGAATTTCAGTTTAATATAGCAAAGTGTATGGTTTTAAAATTTGGATAGCAAAGATGGAATGCAGAGTATAGGATTGGTGGGATATCTTAGATGAGATGGAGAAAATTAAAGATCTGTTGGTGATGGTGGATAGGGACTTGAAATTTCATAAACATTTTGCTAAAATTTAGGACAACATAGCGGATTATGGAAAACGATGTGGCAAACACTGACGTAGAAGTAAGGATGTTATGATTCCATTGTACACAGCTTTTTCAAAAAGATGATGAGTTATTGGAAAGGATTCAGAGATGATTGACTAAGTCAGTTTCTAGTCTCTGGAATGTGGAATATGAGGACAGATTGAGAGAATGCAAATTGCAGCGCCTAGTCAATAGAAAGAAGAGAGGGTGGTGATATGATCAAAACATATAACTCAGTAAGGGGTAACTACTAGATTAATATGGATGAAATTTATCGTAGAATGTCTGCAGACGGGGAGAGCAAGAGTCCATCTCTGGCAGCTGTTTATGGATGGGGGGGGGAAGGAGTTGATTTTTTGCATGTAGAGTGGTGGGTTATTGGAATGCACTGCCTGAAAGTGTAGTGAGCGCAGAGACAGTAGATTCATTTATTTCAAGGTATGATGAGCTGTGCTCGTGAGAATTGGACCACTCATGATGAGTTTCTTGATTCTGTGGAGGTCTGATGATGATAATAATAATAATAATTTTAAAGTTAGATTCTTAGAATTAAGATAATATTATTCAGTATACTGCTAGTATTACAAAATTAAATTATCTTCATTACTGACATATGCTAGATAACAAGAGACATTAAATCTATATATTTATATATATATATATATATATATATGTATTTTTTTTTTTTTCCATCACTTACTGATGTCTACTCTTAAGGGATAGAAAGAACAGAATACGGTGATAATATTATTCAAGTATATTTGCATTCTTAATAACTTCATAAAAACATTTGCTTCCAAAATAATCTGTTATTTGTTAGGTTGCAGAATTCAGTCTTTTGCAGTTTCCAATTGCATCAAATCCTTCTAGGTCTTGGTTGTCCTCTGGGTCTTTATCCTACCATCCTGTTATCAAACACTTGTTTTGCTAACCTTTCCTCACCCATTCTTCTTGACCACACTTTATATTAGCTTTACCTATTGATACTTTTAAAATTTGTTTAACACATAATTTCGTTAAAGATACCAAGTAATTTTATAAACTTGGTTTTAATCCTTTTTCCCAAGTAAGCAAACAGACAAGTAAGTCAAGTTTGCACCTGAACATAGTTCAGGTCTGAGGCGACTCATGGTAAAGTTGGAGTAAGCTCTGATCACTTTCCCTTTGTATCTCCCTTAATGCAAAACACATCCCCTTGCAGAAATGTATGATGCTATGCATTAAAGGAAAAGGCCACTACCCAGACCGGTTTCGACCTTTGTATAGGGGAAGCGGGTTCTAAAAATAAGATGATCCCGAACGATTGCCCAACTCAGCATTGTTCCACTCAGTGACAGGCTCACCACTTCACCGAGAAGACCTTCTCAGCATTATCTCTACCCAGTGGCAGGCTCACCCCACCACCAAGCAGAGCCATAATCTCAGCGGTGGCCCCACTAAGAGACAGCCAAAAACCTACCCTTAAGCAGAGCCTCTCAGAGCCAGACCCAAACTGGTTTCGACCTTTGTATAGGTGAAGCGGGCTCTAAAAATAAGACGATCTCGAAAGGTCTCCCAACTCAGTGTTGTTCCACTCAGTGACAGGCTCACCCTGTCACTGAGAAGAACTTCTCAGCATTAGCTCCACCCAGCGGGAGGCTCACCCCACCACCAAGCAGAGCCATAATCTCAGCAGTGGCCCCACTCAGAGATAGGCAAAAACCTACCCCTAAGCAGAACCTCTCAGAGCCAGACCCAAACCAGTTTCGACCTTTATTGGATGTTCAAGTACAGGTCAAACTCCAAAAACTCAGTGTTGTTCTCCTCAGTAACAGGTTCACCCTGCCACTGAGAAGAACTCTCAGAACCGGTTGGCTCTATACCATGGCAGGCTCACCCCACCACCGAGCATAGCCCCTCATTTGCTCATATGTCATCTGAGGGGTAACAGCAACAGCCGTGCCTCAGTTAACTTCACGGGCTACAGCATTGCCATTCATTACCCATCCCACCCAGGACCATGGTGACAGCAACAGCTGAGCCTCAGTTAAAACTTCATGGACTACAGCATTGCCATTCATCACCCAAACTTCCAACTGGTTTTGACCTTTATTGACGTCTCATCACTGGGAGCCAGACCCAGAGATGCCAAGGTTGAAGTAATGCAGAGCTTTTAAATTTTACCTAAACAAGTGGCCACAAGGTGCTTTGACCTTATTAAATAAAAATCTCAGGATGAGAGAAAGATGTAGAAAGTTTTTTTTTTTTTTTTTTTTTTTTTACCTTGGGTATACTATATGTCAAAGATACCAAGTTATTTTATAAACTTGATTTTAATCCTTTTTCCCAAGTAAGCAAACAGACAAGCTTACTTGGGAAAGTCAAGTTTGCGCCTGAACATAGTTCTGGTTTGAAGCAACTCGTGGTAAAGGGAGTAAGCTCTGATCACTTCCCTTAGTATCTCCCTTAATGCAAAGCACATTTTGAACTTATTAAATAAAAATCTCAGGATGAGAGAAAGATGTAGAAAGTTTTTTTTTTTTTACCTTGGGTATACTGTACGTTAAAAATACCAAGTAATTTTATAAGCTTGGATTAAATCCTTTTTCCTGGGTAAGCAAACAGACAAGTAAGTCAAGTTTGTGCCTGAACATAGTTCAGGTCTGAGGCAGCTTGTGGTAGAGGTGGAGTAAGCTTGACAAACCTGACTTACTTGTTTGTTTGTTTATAAAATCATTTGGTATCTTTAATGTATAGTATACCCACGGGAAAAAAAACAACAAAAACTTTAAACATATAATTTCTTTTGCCTGATAAATGAAATGAGAATTTACTTACAAATACTATAGATTTTGCTTACTATAACATGAGCATAATTTATGGAGAGGACAAAAGAATTGGTTATAACATTCAAAATATTAACACAAGAAAGAGTCAAACAACATGAGTCCTACTTTCATGTATCTCATTGCATATAAGCGGGAGACAACACTATTAAAGTTCCAAGAAGCTGCATCACATATAGTTGTATAATTAAAAATAATAATAATAATAAATTAAATAAAAAAATAATAAATAAGGAAAGGTAATTATTATGGGTGATTTTAATTATGGTGGTATAGATTAGAATGAAAAGATAGCATTTGGGAATAAAGAAAATGGATTTCTCAAGGTTTTTGAGAGATAAAATACAAGAGGAACAGGAAAACAGCAGGAGCAGAGGTGGATAGGGAGACATGGCAGGGGAGAGTGGATGTTGAAAGTCAATGTGTGTATGAAGATGGAGTATATTGCTATGTGGGTGGGGAAGTTGAGACTGATTGGACAGTTGTGATGGGGAAATCATAATATTTCCTCATCACAACTATTGGATATATTGGATAGGACTGGTTATAGACCTAAAAATGAATTACTGTGTTTATTTACAAATGCCAGAAGTACAGAAATAAGGGAGATGAGAAATGGTTTCACTGATTGAGTTTATTCACTCCAAAATCATTGAAATAAGTGAAACATGGTTGAATGAAATGATATTCTAACAGGAACAGAAATGGAAGGATAAAGTATTTTTTGCAGAATAAAAAGCACAAGAAGGGGAGGAGAGGTGTTGCTGATGATAGTAGGGAAATTATGTCCACATAAGGTAGACATGAAAGAGGAAAATAGTAGCAATGGTTATGAGGCAGTGTGGTATAATGTGGAGGTGTTGACAGGAAGACATATTTAATTGGATATTACTGTAGGCATTGTTGAGAATGGTGATGAAGAAATGTATAAACAACCTGGATTAGTGAACAAAGGAAGAGTAACTATTATGGGTGATTTTAATTATGGCAGTATACGAGAGTTATTTGAAAAGTTTGGTAAATTTCCAATAGATGGCAACACAATTCATTCATTCATACCAGTGTCGGCATGTATCATCTTTTTCATGACACCTGTCAAAATTTTAGTCATATGCAACTCATAGTTCTCATTTGGCAAACATTTAAAATTACCATGTTTGCATTTTTCATAAAAATGGAGAAAAACAAGTTTTGTGCAGTGATAAAACACTTTTATTTGAAGAAGTGGACGGCCACGCAGATCAAAGCCAATTTAGATGCAGTTCATGGGGACTCTGCACCAGCATTAAAGACTATTTATTTTTGGATAAATAAGTTTAAACATGGTCATAAAGTCCATTGAAGATAAGTGTGCTCCAGACTCCCAACTGGTATCACTACGAAGGAAATGATTGACAAAATCCATGGTATCATTAGGGAAGACTGCCGAGTGAAAGTGCATGAGATTGCTGAGATTGTAGGCATCTCAATTGAACGGGTGTATAATATCCTGCACAAAAAAATTGCACATGAAAAAGCTGTGTGCAAATGGAAGACTGCTGTTAGATTTACATTCAACAGTGAACTTGATGCAGTTATATGAGGAGTTTATTCTGTCCAAACACTGAAGTAATCGTATTTCATAGTAGGACGAAATTGCAAACACATGATCAACAAAACATAGCTATACATGAGGTTGAGTAAAAATGTTAAAAAGTTGGTTTTCCAGATGCTCCATGAAGTAATCAGGTAAAAGGTGCGATAGGATTACCCATGGTTGTTTCTTCTTTTTGCTGATACAGTGTGTTCTGCTATGTGAATTTTCCTACATTAATGGTAAATTTAAACAATTTACCATCCTTGGGAAAATCATTTTATAAAAATAAGAAATTCTTGGAGATGTATATTTGTAAATAGACCACAATCTCAGCATCTGCAAATGAATATCTTTAATATTCTCCTTGAAGTCAATATTATTTTTAATATAAGAGTTAGTTTGGGCAGTGAGGTTTTGAAGGGTATTTAAGTAAATGATAAGTAGGGGAACTGATGCATTCAACTATTGGCCATAGTGAATAACCAGATTTGTGTACCTTTTGGAAGGCCATAGATACGTGGGCAACAAGCATGATGAATTGCATTTCAACAGTGTTAGCATCTTTTTTTTTAGGATCTCAAATTAAATCTAAAACAGCATTGACTTTAAGGAGAAAATTAAAGATATTCATTTTCTGGACTCTGAAATTATGCAGAAAAGAAATATTATCTTATGTAGGGTCTGCAGTCTTAAAAAGTTTAAAGAAATACTGACTCACATTAAAAGTGAAGATATTAAGTAGGAACTTGATGATTCAGGAATGTGTGTGAACAGAGCTAATCCCACTTGAAATGTTCCCTCTAAAGACAATTAGAGAAATTGCTAAATAAAATAAGTGACAAGTATGATTTACATATAATTTGTTTTTATAGTATGTTCAAAAATTATTCACTATAAATTAGAATTCTGAAAGCAAAAATTTTGTGCACACATGGTCACTAGACATGTGTGCTCCTTTTTTTTTTTTTCACTGGCATGTATGTGCACACATAACACATACACGCCAGTAAAAAAAAAAGAAGCGCACATGTCTAGTGACCATGTGTGCACAAAATGTTAGCTTTCAGAATTCTAATTTATAGTGAATAATTTTTGAACATACTATAAAAACAAATTATATGTAAATCATACTTGTCACTTATTTTATTTAGCAATTTCTCTAATTGTCTTCACTCCAATATTACTCTAATCTATTCCAACTTAATACATTCTAATTAGTTACTTTTAACCTGTGGTATGTGGGTGAACTGATACTGACATCAGCAAGTTGTACAGGCATGTTTGTTTAATAGAGTGTCTACTTTCTAAACAGTGTAGTCACTTGTAATTGTGCAAACAGTGGTGGATTTTTGTAGCTATGTGGATTTTGTAGATATGTAGTATTATTACAATACCCCCCCCCTTGCAATTGAGGATACACATAAGTAATTTGTTGATGATTATGAGCTCTCCTTCAGCATCCAGAGAACTAATAGTTCTACCTGGAATATGTACTTTACTAAAATGATCACTTAACAATTCAGCTATTTCTTGTGCACCAGACACCTTTTCTACTTTTGCATTAACCTAGTTTATTCTTCCACGGTTAGACTCTTACTTCTGACATAGCTATAAAATTCTTTCTGATTTCCTTTGACCTGTTCACCTAACTTCATTTTTTTTTATAATCTGATTTCACCAATCCCACGATGAACATCACTCTCCTAGTATTGTCTATAGCACTCCAGAATCTCATCACTAATCTTCAGATAGCTGATGCAAGTTTTTGGCTCTATGGTAGGTTTTTTGCATGTCACTTGGCAGAGTCTATGCTTTTGCAGGTGTTGTCTGGTGGAACCACTGCTGAGTATCCTTTAGTAATCCACATGAGGAAAAATGAGTTAGAAATAGCCTTTTGGGTCATGCATTGCAATTATAGTGATCTGCCGAATCACTTCATATTTGAAAGCCATTCCTGTATTTATACAGCCAAACCAGTGTGGGTAATGACCCTTCCCATAGTGCATAGCAATATGCACATCAAAAAAGGAAGTGTGATTTGCATTATAGGATACTAAGGCAATTGATGTGAAGTGAAGTTTCTGTATACAATAGTCATGAACATACTTCACGCCAGTGCTTTTTTGGTATGGCATACTAGTAACATGTGTCATATATGCAGATCATTTTATTCAACTTTTCCTACTGGTATACCAGAAGAAAAAGTATTTTTAAAATGCATAATATGCATTTAAAAATTTTAAAAATACATTTATGCAGATGTACATAAACATCATGTGTGCAGTGTATATGCAAAATACGTGATCATATTTATCACTGTGTGTTCTAAGAATGCTGCTGGTCAGTAATTGTCAATAATGTTGATCACAGTGGTAGGAGCAAAGGATCTTTTGGGGTTCGATAAAAGGTTTATTGTGGATGCCTGTCTGGCTGGAGCCATGATTTTGAAAATAGCAGGGCTGATTGGTTTCTCAAAAAGGTGAGATATCCTGGGTGTTTAATCAGTGGAAAAATAATCAACATTCCTTCTCTAAGAGGTGTAACTGTGGTCCTAAACAGTTTATCAGGGACAAGATCACTATTGTCTGAGAAGGTTTGTATGGACAAAGAGAACTTTCTGTGTGCAGCAGTTGACCGAAGCATTTAATAAAGGCTGTTTCTGACATATCTCACTGAACTATCTGCAGGTAATTGAAGAGGATCAGTATTGGCAGTCACATGCCTATACAGAAACCATGCTATTAAATAAAAGTTTCTAATTCAGCAGCCAGTGTGTGTATAATTTAGTTGCAAACTGTACTGCAAGTATAATCATTCAGTGTTTTGTTATTAATTTATTTAGTTTATTCAGTTTGATTGTAATACATAAATACAATATATGAATTAAACTAATGGTGACAACAGTTGCTAGCGTTAATTTTTATTTATTTTTTTATTGTATTCTTTTGTAGTCTTTGTTAAAAAAACATGAAGCCCTTATGGCTGATTTGGAAGCATTTGGGAACACCATTCTAGTTTTGCGTGGGCAAGCTCAAGAATGCAGGGTAAGTAAAAATTAAATCCCTTGTATGGTCAATATGATGGTACACAAATTTTTCTTTTCTGGAAAGAGAATGAGCAAGTTGATTGAGGCTTTAAATATGAGGAGTGAGCAAGAAAGTGATTTGGTAGTTGTAGTGAAAAGAAATTATTTGACTGTAGAATGTGAGAATGGGTATTAAGAGTTTATTGAGAAGAGAATAAGATAACAGTGTGGTTGTAAAGGTAGTCAGTATGTTGCTTATGTATGATTGTGATAAGTTGCATGTAAGTAAAGATCATGAATAGTATGCTAGCTGAGCTGTAGGAGTGCAGTTTGACAACAGGTGGGATGAGTTTTACAGTTGGATGTAATTGTATAAGAGTAATGAACTGCATTTAAATAGATTTGGTGTGAGTTAACTAAAGAGGCTGTTTCTCAAAGGGGGGAGAATGACAGAGATGAACAGAAATCTGAATAAGTGATAATGTGAAAAAACATGAAAGAAGATTTCCAGCCTGGTTGACAAAGTGGTTAGCATATCCACTCTCCAGCCAAAAAGGCTGCTGGTTCGAATCCCATTGTGGGCATAGATGTTTGTCTGTGAAAATATTGGCAATGGTAGTTCGCTGTAGTTGGTGGATTGAGTGGTGGAGACGGACAGTTGTAGAATAGGTGTCCTCCATTGATGAGCCTTTGGACTCCTCGGAGGCATCAAGTAATAATAATTTTTTTGCCAGCTTGGTTGGCCGAGTAGTTAGCGTATCTGCTCTCCAGCCCAAAGGTTGCGGATTCGAATCTCACCATGGGCATGGATGTTTGTGATCGTCTGTGAAAATACTAGTGGTGGTAGGCAGTAGATGGCGTTGGTGTAGATGATGCAGTTCACTATAGTTGGTGGATTGAGTAGTGGAGACGGAGAGTTGTAGAGTAGGTGCTCTCCATTGATGAACCTTTGGACTCCTCGGAGGCATCAAGTAATAATAATTTTTTTCCCAGCTTGGTTGGCTGAGTGGTTAGTGTAACTGCTCTCCAGCCAAATGCTGCAGATTTGAATCCCACCATGGGTATGGATGTTTGTGATCATCTGTGAAAATACTAGTGGTGGTAGGCAGTAGATGGCATTGATGTAGATGATGCGGTTCACTGTAGTTGGTGGATTAAGTAGTGGAGACAGAGAATTGTAGAGTAGGTGCCCTCTCTCGATGAGCCTTTGGACTCCTTGGAGGTGTCACATAATAATAATAATAAGAAGAAAATACAAGAAAGTGAAGAAATGCTTTCAGATAGTGAGGTGAGTAGTGTGAGAGTGGAATGAAAGAAGAGGAATGTGAGAGGGAAAGTGAAATGGGTAGAGAGGGAAAAATGAAAATGGTGAATGCTAGAAGCAAGTGGACTGATTATAGACCTATGCAGTGGTGGCCCGTGAAGCTTTAAGTGGGGGTGCTGCCTATACAAAATAATTTAAAAAAAATTTTTTTTCCCTAATTAGTAACCAATTTATTAATAAATAAATCTACAGATTTATTTATTAATAAATTGGTTACTAATTAGGGGAAAAAATTTTTTTAAAAAATTATTTTGTATAGGCAGAACCCCCACTTAAAGCTTCATGGGTCGCCACTGGACCTATCAATAAATACTATATTTGATTATGAATGTTAGATATATCAGAAATAAAGGGAGGGTGAAATTAGTATTATTATTATATTATTACAGGGTCATAGACTCATCATGGGAGACTTATGCTAACCACAATTGCTGATCATACTTCTCTTTAAACTCATCCAATGACAGAGCACTCAGTCCCAACTCTCCACATAAAAATTTAGTTCATATGCCCTTGCTCTAATCACACACTTGCCCATCCAGGGGTAACCCCTTGTTCTCTCCCATCCATTTAATATGTGACTGGATGGGAGAGAACAAGGGATGCTAGAAACAGCTTTTACTCTCTAAAATCCTTTTTTAGTAATTAATCTCTTTTTCATCTATCAGCTATACTTTATAATGTACAAATCTGTTCTCCTTATAAGAATCACTTTACAGACCTGTCCACATTTTAGTTACTTGCCATTGCATTCTGTCCACCACTTCCACTTCACCAGGAAACCCAAGTCATTAAATCTATACACAGAAGCCTAGATGTGCTCATAACCAATACTTATAAAAAGGGATAATAACATACTCATCTGTACTTATCAATGTGTTTCTTACAGCTAAATGATCCTTTTAAATGTTCCACCCAGCTTTGCAGTATTCCTCTGAAATTAAATTTCCTGTCACCCTCAATTATAAATCATCCTTAAAGCTCTAGATAGAATGGTGCTGCACAATATTGATGCAGCACCATCCCATCCCATCCCATCCCATCCCATCCCACCTACATTATACATAGCTTTCAGTCTCTTACCCAAAGTGAATAACCTTCCACTTTGCCACATTAAACAGGTGACCATTATTCTTTGTCCACACTGTCAGTGTCTACATGTCATCCTGCCAGACTTTTTAATTTTTTGTGTTTAACTGTTGCCCTCCCTAATTTAGCATCACTGTAAACAAATGGATATTCCTTCTCAAAGCATTCCAGGTATCATAATGGAAAAATTGAACATAAGTGCCCAAGTATAGAGCCCTATAGGACACGCACACATCACTGGTCACCCCCCTCGTCTCTTTAATTCATCTTCAGCATATACTAATCTCTCTCTCTCTCTCTCTCTCTCTCTGATGTCAGTCCTTATTCTCTTCTTCTTCTTCTTCTTATTATTATTATTACATGACACCTCCAAGAGTCCAAAAACTCATCGAGAGAAAGCACCCACTCTGCAACTCTCCATCTCCACCACTCAATTCATCAACTACAGTGAACCACATCATCTACACTAGTGCCATCTACTGGCGACCACCATCGCTAGTATTTTCACAGACAATCACAAACATCTATGCCCAATGCAGGATTTGAACGCGCAGCCCTTTGGCTGAAGAGTGGATATGCTAACCACTTGCCCAACCCCGGTGTACTTTATATTCATCCCTATTTTCCCCAAGTTTATGGAATACAATTTCATGCTGTATCCTGTCAATGCTTTTTCAAAGTCTAGAAGTATCAGTTTAGCCATTACTCTTATCCAACTTAATTCTCTGTTACTTTATTCCAGAAAATGAGTAAATTTTTAAGTTAAGACCCTTTTGCAAAGCCATGCTGATCTTATACAATATCATATTCCACTCCATCCATCCATAAATTACTGGATCTTGCTTAGCAACCAATCTTGAGATACTAATTTGCTATATCTTTCTTAGAACTTCCTTTATGCAGCAGGACTATCTTGCTCTCTTTAGGACTCTGCTATTGCTGAAACTGAAAATAAACAGTCTGGTTAGGGGGCCCCCTGCTATTTCTTGCACTTTCCTATAAAGCACAAGTTGATATCTTATCTATCAAATCCTGTGGCTATATTCCCATTGAGATTTAATATCAGGCACTGCTTTATGTTGTCCATCTGGATGATTCATACTCACAAAATGATCACTCAGTTAAAAATAAAAATAGAAATAAAAAATCATTACTCAGAAAAAGAGTTGTTTCACCATGAAATTGAAAGAAGTCTGTGATTTTCTTTGGTCTGCTTCTACATTTCTTTTAGGTGGATCCTGCCTACAAAAGTTTTTTTAAATCTATAGTACATTTGTACTATACATTTATTAACTAGCAGTTCAGTGTTGCAAAGTGTAAGGTTTTGAGATTTGATAAGCAACGATGGGATGCAAAGTATATACTTGGTGGGGAAACTTTAAAGAAAGTAGAGGAGATGAGAGATCTCGGAGTAATGGTGAACAAGGACATGAAATTCAGGTGCCACATTGTCCGAGTGGTGAAGTCGTCACATTAGATAATGGCAATGATGCAGAGGACCCTGACAAGCAGAAATATAGAGGTTATGATGCCATTGTATAAGGCTTTGATCATGCCTCATATGGATTATTGTGCACAGATTTGTTTGCTGGGTTTTCATGATGATGATGATGAGGATATGTTGGAAAGGGTTCCAGAGAAAATTCACAGAGGTGGTCAGTGGTCTTTGGAATGTGAAGTATGAGGACAGATTGAGAGAATGTAAGTTACTGTCTCGTGAATAGGAGGAAGATGTGGGGGGGGGGGATATGATTGAGACATATAAACTGCTCAGGTGTTGCTATCAGATTGACATGGAAGAGATTTTTCATAGAATGGGAGATGGAATAGAACAAGATGCCATCACTCTAAACTGTATAAGACGGATGTGAGCAGAGGAGTGAGGAGTGGAGAGTGGTTGGTGAGTGGAATGCATTGCCTGAGTGTGTTGTGAAGTAGATGCATTGAATCAGTTTAAAGCATGGTTCAGTGAGCTTTGTGTGTGTGTAATAGCGTGTACCTCCTACAGTGAGTCTGATTCCATGGAGGTCAGATGTTAATAATAATAATAATAATAATAATTTATTATTATTATTATTATTACCATAAGACCCCATGGAGTCAAAGACTCATCTAGGAGGTCCCTTTGTCATACACATGGCTCATCATACTGTACCTTAAACACATTCAAATTCTCTGCAAACTCATTATTCTCAGGCAAGGCATTCTAATCATTCACAACTCTGCGTGCAAAAAACCTGCTTCTCACTTCCTTGTTCACACTCTACTTATACAACTTTCAGGGACGAGCTCTTGCTCTCCTCTGATCTTCCACCATTTTCTGTAAAACCTCTTCAACATTGATCCTATAACAAACCCTTCCTTACTAACTTGTATGTTTCTATCATATCACCCCATTCTCCTCCTATTCACCAGACTGCAAATTGCATCTTCTCAACCTTTCCTCATATTCAATCAGTTTTTAGTGCTAAGTAGTCAAAAAGAGCAGCATGGTTCTCAGAGTTAAGGTACAGTAATGCCAGCAAAGGAAAGCTATAAAGTTAGCTAAGGAAACCTTGAGCTAGAACAGATTGAACAGTGGGGGATTCCAGGTTGAATACCTTTTTACAAGGGATACCAGATTTTACAAAAATACATATTCCTTCATTTTTGCAGAATGTGTCATGCAAGATGTAGTAATAACAGTTGAAGTGTGCTCTGGTCGTGAAAGATGCCATTTGGGATTCCAATTCTTGTAGATAAACTTATACGTTGATTACACGTGACTTTAAAATTTTCAGGAAATGACAATGTATACTAAAATATTAAAAAACTTTAATACATACCTTCCAATATTTCGGCAATGCTATATTGCCATCTTGTGGAAACATAAAACTATGATATTTGCATTCAGGCACTAACAACAAGCAAATGAGGCTGAAGAAGGCAACTTGCATTGGTCCTAGAGTCCTAATGGGTTAAATTGGGTTGTCTTGGTTGTTGGGCTGATGTCCTAAGGATGCAAGCTTCCCAAATTTGGGAATCTAGGACTCTAGGATCAATGCCGGTTGCCTTCTTCAGCCTCATATGCTTTTTATTAGTGATTGCATGCACATATCATAGTTTTATGTTCCCAGAAATGGCAATGTAAGATTGCTGAAATATTGGAAGGTATTGATTAAAGTTAAATTTGGAAGCTTGCACCCATATTATTATCTGAGGAATAATAATAATAATTATAATGCTATCAAAAGACTCATTCTAGGAAGTCCAAATGTCAAAAACACCCTGGAGCTGGCTCATAACAGCTCATGCAATCCATATATTAAATTTCCAACAACCCTGCGAGCCAATTGGTAAATCAACAATGGCTATAAACTGTAGAGCAGCATGCACTTCGAATCACAATTATTATTATTATTATTATAATTATTATTCAGGCCTCCATGGAGTCAAAAGACTCATCGAGGGGAGGCCCTCCCCTGAGAAACACAAAGTCTATCACACCACTCCTTAAACTCATTGACTGTTCTCACTCTCACCACTCCATCAGGCAATGCATTCCATGGTTCAACCACTCCTCACCCTCTTGTAAACAGTTTCCTTTCATAACTTCCAGTGATGGCCTCTTGTCATCACTCCTTTCCG
Source organism: Typopeltis vanoorti (assembly GCF_054136105.1). Lineage (NCBI taxonomy): Eukaryota > Metazoa > Arthropoda > Arachnida > Uropygi > Thelyphonidae > Typopeltis > Typopeltis vanoorti. The sequence goes on along the minus strand of NC_143556.1, from coordinate 43,139,178 downwards.
TTATTCAACCAAGCGAAAGAACTCCCGCGTGTCTAGATGGCTAGAAACATTTTGGCAATAAGTTTGTATATGGTTACAGAAAATCCAGCACCGGCACACTTATTTCAACACCCTTTGTGCTTCCCTTTACCTATCTCTTTCCTCACAAGGTAAACTGAAAAGGGATTATGACCACTAGCAATTTCACAGGTATATTATTATTCAACAAACATTCATTTAATTTTGCCTGAACTTCTTAAAGTAACATTTCCATGCTGGACATCTGCAAAAGATTTTGGATTTCTAGAATTGTCATGAAAATAATAAGGTTGTAATGGAGTATTAAGAGCATTAAGAAAGAATTAAAAACTAATATAATTCTTACAATATTTCATCTGTCATTGAGATATCTTCAGGAAGTACAAAGTAATACTTGTAATGTACAAAGAAGGCAACAATACTAAATGAAGCAAGTGGATATGATCTTAAATTTTTATCGGGGCGGGGGTATACCCAGTGGTGAGCTATAAGGGGCTTGTGCGAGCCCTCTGTTAAATTTTTCTGAAATTTGCGAGCCCCTTGTTCTTCTTCTTTACTTTTTATTTAAAAAAGAAAACCATCATTTTTTGAAATATATTAATCCATGAACTCGTTCGGCAACCTAACAAAAATTAGTTCTATTCGGCAGTGTATATAGATTATTTGGAATTATTGTTTCAACTCCTCTATAACGAAAGTTTGAAAATAAATATGCAATCGTATGGTAAAACCACTAGACAATCAGATGTTCGTAAAACTGTCATCAGCGGGTTGTTCCACTGGACATTAGTTCTGTGTTTAACAGTTGTTTGTGTTTAAAATTTAAAAATAATAATAAATTTAAAAACTGTATATTCAGCTAATTTTATTTTTATAATTGTAAAAGTATTTTTACCCATGAAACATGAAAAGACAGTGAAATTTATTATATTAATTTTTTTGGGGAAAAAAAATAATGAAAAGTGATTCTGCTGATTCTACTGCTGTTGAAAATAAAGTCAAAGATGAAATTTGAAGATGATACGTACATTGATTCAATGAATATGCAGCAAGTTAGAGGAGAAAAAGATAATTTACCTGATTGCTGGAATGAGAATCAAGCATCGCATTTCTAAGCGCAGTGTATATAAGTGGTTAGAAGTTAAAAATGGTAAATTAGGATGTCGTGTTTGCTCAAAATATAAAAACTTAAGTGTTGAAGGAGAAAAAAATTGTTTTATCATCAAAGGAATTGGTAGAAATGAAAATGGAACCAAATGGAAAGACTACAGACTCAAGAACTGCATGTTTTCGTAAAAAGTTATCCAAACATAATGAATCATTTACTCATAATAAAATCATAAAACTAAATGATGAATGTAGCAAATCTATATTACCAAATTTAATTGACAAACTAAATGAAAAAGAAATTTTGATAACGTCAAAAATGTTTAATTCTGTTTATAGTTTGGTGAAGAGAAATCGACCTATGTCTCTGATTTGCCAGATTTAATCGAGCTCCAAATTAAAAATGGTATTGTTCTAGGATTATCATTGAATTCTAGATTCTCATGAATTAGAATAGTTGAACATATTTTTAAACAAATAAAATTAGAAATATTCTCCAAAATAATAGGAAAAAAAATGCAAAATTTCTATAATAGCAGATGAATTGATAATGTTGTCAATTCGTCTGCTATTATAGAAAAAAAATTTTTTTAGTTATTCACATACAAGTTGAGCATTTTGTAGATCCATTCGAAAGCAAAATGTATACATGCTACTTTAAATTCATATGGATTTTCTGATAACAATTTAAAAAATCATCTTATTGCAGTTTGTTCTGATGGAGCTAGTGTCATGCCAGGAAACAAATCAGGTGTTGCAATCAAACTTCTACAAAAATTTCCTGACATTGTAATTTGGCATTGCGTAGTTCATCGTTTACAATTAGCATTAGACGATTCGATAAAAAACATTAAAGAAATAAATCATTTTGAAATATTTATGGATAAATTATATGCGTTTCATCATCAATCACCAAAACATCAACGAGAATTAAATACGATTGCAAAAGACCTTGGTATCGAAATTTTAAAGATTGGCCGTGTGTTTGGACCACTATGGGCTGCTTGCCGTTTACAAACGGCTCTTGCTGTGTGGAGAAATTACCCAGCTTTATGCAAGCATTTTGCATCGAACGATAAAATATAAGGGCTTTTTAAACCGACTTCTCAATTTGAATTTTTAAAAGATCTAGCATTAATGATTGATATCCTACACGAATTATCATATCTGTCAGAAGCTCTACAAAGTCACAATATAAGTATTATAAGGGGCTAACTCCTTAATCATGCAAACAATTAATGCAAGTAATGATTTTAAAAATTCTGTAGGTTGTTGTGAATCTAAAATTGATACTATGTTAAAATCAAAACAATTTGAAGGAATAGCAATTGAAAGCAAAATCAGAATTCACAAACTACTGCGAGAAACATTACTAAACCCTCTTATAATGTCTTTAAAGGATAGATTAATGCAGCAAAGAAATTTTAAACTTAAAAATGAAAATTATGAGGATTTGGAAGATGAAGAACTCAGAAACATTTTAAAGGTATGTTATTATCCTGAAACATGAAGTATGGAAGAAGTTATGTGTCCATGGTTAGAAGGAAAAAAAAGATAAGACCTTTAAATTTTATTTTGAAATATGAAATTAAAATTAATGATTTTAGAGATTTAGTGGAAATGGTTTTGACTGGAAAGTTACAAAACGAAATTCCGAGCACGGTGAAAAAAGCCAAAACGATTATTGCAACAATTGCAGTTTGCAGCGCTGAAGCTGAACGAGCTTTTAGTGTGATGAATAACATCACAACGATGAAGAGATCTTCTCTCACAATGACATATTTCGGATTTAATGACAATATGTATAAATGAGAAACCCTTGAATGAATTTAATCCGAATCCCTATGTCAAATCTTTTCTAGAAAATCATTGCTCGGCTATAGATCCTCCTAGAAGAACACGAGACGTGAAGGAGGAAATAAGGTGTGGCAGCTGTTGTCATAAGTATTTCCTTAAAGTAATTGTTTGTAAATGTTGACCTGTAAAGGAGAGAATTTTTTCTGGGTAAATGTGCACCAGACAGTGAGATTTTTTGTTTTTTTTTTCATGTAAAATCATTTCATAGTTTCGAAAGTGATTTTATTAAATAAAATATTATAGTTACTGTTACTACCGTTTAACAAATAAGAATTCACTTTTGGTAGTCTCATATAAATAAATAGGACTATAAAATAATATCCCTTGATTGGTACCATTGATTATCACTTGAAGTATAAAAACAAAAGAGAAATATAACGTATTTCAATATTATTGTGTTTAGATAATATTTATGTATTATTTATAGATTGTTTGTCATAAAAACTTCTGTTGCAAACAAAACAAATATATTTTGTTTATAAACATCCCGTGAATATCCATTAGCATTCACAAACATCCCGCCGTGGGAATGGATGTTTGTGATTGTCTCTGGAAATAATAGTGAAGTTTTTTTTTTTTTTTTTTTGCTCGTTAAAATTTCCATAGCTCACCACCGGGTATACCCTCTATGAGTGTTTGTCGGAGACGCAAGTTATTAATTGGAATTGATGAGGATTAAGGTTTCCTAAATTTTGAGATTTTTTCACATCTGTATTTATTTAAATTCGATTGATTTTTGCATATTCCAAAAAACAGACCTCCTTTTTTAAATTTAATATTATGGAGCATGGTAGTTTTTTTTCCCAGAAGATCCTGTGAGTGGTATCAAGTAATACCAGATTGACCATATTGTGATTGCTGATATGTTTTGTGTTCATCTAATGCAGTGGCTGATTGACCTGTCTCTCTGAAGAATGCCAACTTGCAGGAACGGGGAACTTTATATACTCTAGGCACAGAGAGAGAAAGAGAGAGAGAGAGAGAGGTGGGAGATGATATTTAGTGGAATGGATAAGGGTAGCAAGTTTACAGCAGGCTTAAAATCTGTGCAGAGATTGCATTTTTGTAAGGAACAGGGTATATTTTTGGATATACTGAAGATGTAGGGATGCTGATGGCATTCCTGAAATTCTTCTGATTTTGTTGAAAAGGGTGGTGGTGGGAAAGTCTGTGAATGTTTCTGCCTGTGTGAGTGGGTTTTCTGTACACCATTAAAGCGAGGTTACCGTTCATAAGGTGTGTGTCACTAAGGTGTCTAAAAAGGGTCAACTGTTGTTAACTTTCTTTTCCATTGTGGACTGTTGAGGTGACAGGTAAGGGAGTCTAATGTGTCTGTGCCATGAAACAACACAGAAAACATATCTTAGCCAGAAAGGTTTGAGGGGAGTTGAGTCTATGGATTGTTTCTCAAAATTTTCAATGTAAAAATGAGCGAGTAGAAAATCCATAGCAATTCCCTCTCTCTCTTTTATAAATTTTGTTCTTACAAGAAAAATATTCAGAATTGATGACAAAGTAAAAGAGATCTCTTCCTCTGTCACCTTAATAGTTCACATCCAAAAATTCACTTTATGTGGAAAAGAAAACTAACAATAGTTTACTCTCTCTAGACACATTAGTGACACACCTGCTGAATGGTAACCTCTCCTTCATGGTATACAGAAAATCCATTCACACACCTTCTCACCACCATCCCTCTCAACAATATTTCGTCATTAAAACTCTAACCAATGCACCCTACAACCTTTCTTTCAACAAACACAATCACATACACAACATCTTCCTGTCCCTTGGCTGCAGTTACTACAGAATTAAACAAAATAATCAATCCTCTCACCAATAGATGACCATCTCTTCAGAAGGATTTTAGGAATTCCATCACCATCCCCTACAACTAGGGCTACATTTTAAAAAATAGCCAGGTCTTTAAAAAAAAATGCAACCTCTGCACAGCTTTTAAAAGTCCCACCAGAAACTTGCCACCCTTATCTGTTCAACTAAAGATCAGTTCACTCCTCCCTCAGTGCCTGGAGTATACAAATGCCCTGCTCTTGCAAGTTGACATGCTTCAGGCAGATAGGTAGATCAGCTGCTGTCTGGATACACAACTCATAGGATCCTCTGCATTAAAACAACCAAAACTCCATCACACTAAATTTAAAAAAGTATGTTTTTGGAATCTAGAGCTCCACTCAGAAATCAATCAAATTTAACCCTTTAACTGCTGATTTTATATTCTAGTGACATTATCCCATGTGCTGAGTTAATTTTATTTTTATGCAACCATTCAAACACTGCCAACAGTATATATATGGGCTCAGCACAGCAGGCATGTATTTTTGAGCCTGTAATAATACGTTCTCATCAGTTAAAGGGTTAAATAAATACAGTTGCAAGAAACTTCCCAAAATTTGGGAAACATTAATCCTCAGAGATCCCAATTTACAACTTAGGCCTCCAAACACACATAGCAGGTGTCCCCCTAGATAGAACTTTTGGATCATATAAATGTGTTTCATTCAGTATTGTTGCCTTCATGTGTATGTTACAAGTGTTAGTTTGTACTCATCACACTGATTGAGACAAAATGTTGGCATAATTAAAATAGTTTTTAATTTTTAATAGTTTCATAGTGCTGTTAATACTCTATTTCCAATATAATGTCCACTGAGCACTAATAGGGATGTTTATTAGGATGCTTGCTAATAATGCAATTTGTTTATATTGAAGTTGTAATTATCACAAAGTAGGATGTGCCATTTTTTCACTCTCTCTCTTTTTTTTTTTAAATGAGCAAGTTCCAGTTGTTAGAACTTTACCAGCACACCCCTGTACATAAGATACATGTAACAGTACCTGAAACTCTGGTGCACTTACCTCTCTCTATTAACCAGATGATTCTGATAGAATGATGATGATATCGACAATTAATCAGAGGTCATCTAATTATTAAGTACAGTAGAAGTGAACTGTAACTAGTTCAGCATATCACAAAAAAAAGTGACTTTTTCACAAATGCAAATGTTTTTGTACATGGGGCAAGAGCACAATAATCTTGAATACAGAACTATTTTTATTTCTAATGAAAGTACTATTTAGTTATCTTTATTGTACAGTAGTCTCTTATTACAGCTAGACTTACCATAATCTCAGACTGCATGGAGGTTTACCTCCAAGCTTCAATGGAGTCTGAATTACTCATTACAGGAAGTCGAACACAAGACCACAATAACTATCATTCCTTGCCTCGAATAGATTGAATGTTAAAGCACTCATCCTGACTCATTTCACAAATTCACCTTCTGCCAAGCAAAAAATTTTCTTTTCACTTCCTTACTCACATGATTTTTTATATGTTCAAGGGATGACCTCTTGATCTTGCATCATCCATTATCTTGTGCAGTGATCTCCCTGTAACTGAGCTGGTTGGGCCATTATGATTATGCAGTATAAAGTCTCTCCCAGCCAACAATTGGTCTGTTTCAACAAATGGGGTTCTGGTGGGATGTGTATTGCTGTCTTAAACATATATCCTACCTAGCTGTGAGGAATTTGCAACTAGCCAGACGTCTAGTTGCAAATACTGTCTGAGGTAGTTATCCCTCAAAAACTCAAGAAACTCATTTTCTTTACTTCCAGTTGCTATCTCATCATTCCAGTCTATATTGCTATAATTAAAATCGCCCATAAGGATCACCCTTTTCTTATTTGCTTGTCTAATTTGATGATACATTTCATTATCACCACCATCCACATTACCTGGTCTATAACAACATCCAACCAAGTATTTGATTCCATTCACCTCTATCTCACACCATACTGCCTCAAAACCACTGGCACTATTTCTCTCTTGCATCTCTACACAACTCTTTCTCTATCATCAATAGCACTCTCCCCACCCCTTTCCCCCTTCTATCCTCACAAAACACATCATACCCTTCCATCTCTATTCCTGTCAGGATATCATCCCCTTCCAACCATGTCTCACTTATTCCAACAATCTTTGGGTGAACAGACGCAATTAGTGCAACCATTTCATCTGCCTTGCCTCTTATACTTCTATAAGAAGTATAAGAAGCTCTCACCTCCTCTTGGAGCATCCACCTTTCTCACGCTGTGTACCCCTATCCACCCTGTGCCTCCCCATTTCCCTGCTCCTCTTGCACATCCATCCTCTCATTTTATATACTCATACCACTGACTACCTCATTCATAACCACTTCTTCAATCTCTCCTGTCTTACTCTCCTGCTCTTCCACATCACTTCCCACTTCATCTGATTCATTCTCTCTCACTCTACTCACTTCTCTACCTTCCAGCAGCAGTCTCTCCAAGCGACTCACACCATGTCCACTCAAATGCAGTCCATCACTCCAATACAGTTCACCTGTTCCTTCAAACTCATTCCACACATTAACAAACTGTATTCCCGTCTCCTCACACATTTCAGCCAGCATATCATTCATAATCCTTGCTCTCCACCTCATCTCACCACAGTCATACCTAGGCAACATGCTGACTATCCTTCCTGTCACACTATTCTTTTTTATCCTTCTAAGCAGCCTCCTGATATCCATTCTGACTTGCTCTTTGTCCTGTCAAATCATTTGTGCCGATTAATACCATCAACTCCTTTGCTCGTTACCTCATCGTATCCAGTGCCTCAGTCACTCTACTCATTTTACCACTGGAAAAAATACCTTGTGCATCCTATCATCCAGCACACCTTTAATAATGGAGTTGCCATATAACGGCACTCGCTCATCTTTCGTTAACTCTTTCGTGCCATCATGATTAGTTTTAATAGTTTTTACTTGAATTTTCTTAATTTCATTCCGCATCCATTTCATCTTTTTCCTCATCTAATCCATTTCAACTTCTGAATCTCACATCACATTCTCTCTATCATTCAATCTTTCTAATTTTCTAACTCTCGATACCCTCTTCTCACTTTCACTCTCATTCATCCTTCTGTGCTTCCGTACTTTTGGTCCAACATGCGTCCAACTTTCGCTATCATTCATTCTGTCGATTTTTTCCACTTTTCCTCCATCACCAGTTTCATTCGTTCTCTCAATTTCGTTTTCTTCTGCCACTCTCTCCTTACTTTCATCGTTTTTTAACATCCGTTAGTGTTTTAAATCACTTGTTTTCTTTTTTACTGATTTTTCAACATTCTTTCGCCTCTCTTTCGGACGTGCATCCATTTTCCCCACAACATTCTGTCAACACTTTCTGTCATCAATTTCATATTTGCATTCATCAATTCCTCGTTCAGGTCACACTTCGCACACACATTCCTTCCATCTGCCCTAAACATCCACAAATCATTTATGTAATCGAAAGAATACATATGACACACCTCACACTTAACGAAAAAACTGAAGTCTAAATTAAATTCATGGAATGACGAAGCTGCCACCACGTTATTTCCTCTGCCAGTTACTTTAAGGTCTAATAATATCAAATTGGTAATTAAGTTTAGGCAAACGAAAATCCCCCACACTAATAATACTGGTAGCGCACAACTTTTACAGCAGCTCTTACTCAAAGAAATATTCATATATACTTAATTATTCCAAGAATACTTATCTCAATCTGGAGCTCTTCTTACACATGTCCAGCATGCTTGATTCACGAGTGCCCTTATTATCATAAAGTATTTACGTATATATACATGAGACTTATTTTCTGTAACAGTACAAGGATTCAGTACAAAATGCAGAGTACTTAATTCTCTATAAATATAATTATACATTTTTTTAAACTGATTAAATATCCATCGTATGGATTGGCATGAATGTGCATACAGTTCACTATACGATACTGTAATACAACTCACAGTTCAATAGTAATAATAATAATGGAATGATTTTATATTAATTACATAATTTTTCTTCATTTTGTCTTTTGTGTTTTTCTTTCAATTTTTTTTTTTTTTATAGATTCTATATTTAATTACAGATATTTTACTTCTCTACAAAAATTCAGTACACAAGTTACTGAGTACGTTCTTTTTGATACTTTTTTTTGTTTGGGTGGCATTTTTGCTTTCTTACTCGAAGCTTCTGCAGAGCTAATAATAACAATAATAATAAATCTTGTTGATATTTTGGGGGAGATATGTTTTTATGAATTTTTCCATTTTTTGTTGTATTTTTCATATTGTTTTGTTATTTTTGATGGCATCTGCATTTGTATGATTGTGTTTCATGCTAGGGTTGTTCATTCAGAAAACATAAACAGAAAGGATATGCAAGTAGCGTGAGTGACATGTGTACATAACCCACACACGGAGTTCCCAGATTCCATTCCAAGTGTAATCTTAGACAGGGCTCCCTATGTACCACTAACTTAGTCTCACCCCAGGGATGACCTGACAGAGTAAACAGCAGAAGGACTACTCGTTAGCTGTTTGGTAATCTTCCAACAGACATGGTACCATTGGATTTAGTGGTTTGTGCTATCTGGTGCCAACCTATTGAAAGCTGTTTTCTTCTGAAACCATAATGATCATGGTGTGTTGAGCATGCTAAGGAAGGAAGAAGCTGTTGACCTTATTCTGGGGATGAAAAATTGCAGTAGCCACTTCACATCTCTAAACAGTACTGTGATGGTGTTTCACTAAGCTGCGAAATGCATCTACTAGCCAGACGTCTTGTTGCAAATTCCTCACAACTAGGTATGATATGTGTTTAAGGCAGCAATACACATCCCACCAGAGCCCCATTTGTTGAAACAGACCATTTGTTGGCTGGGAGAGACTTTATACTGCATAATCATAATGGCCCAACCAGCTCAGTTACAGGGAGATCATTGCACAAGATAATGGATGATGCAAGATCAAGAGGTCATCCCTTGAACATATAAAAAATCATGTGAGTAAGGAAGTGAAAAGAAAATTTTTTGCTTGGCAGAAGGTGAATTTGTGAAATGAGTCGGGATGAGTGCTTTAACATTCAATCTATTCAAGGCAAGGAATGATAGTTATTGTGGTCTTGTGTTCGACTTCCTGTAATGAGTAATTCAGACTCCATTGAAGCTTGGAGGTAAACCTCCATGCAGTCTGAGATTATGGTAAGTCTAGCTGTAATAAGAGACTACTGTACAATAAAGATAACTAAATAGTACTTTCATTAGAAATAAAAATAGTTCTGTATTCAAGATTATTGTGCTCTTGTCTCATGTACAAAAACATTTGTGCATTTGTGAAAAAGTCACTTTTTTTTATGATATGCTGAACTAGTTACAGTTCACTTCTACTGTACTTAATAATTAGATGACCTCTGATTAATTGTCGATATCATCATCATTCTATCAGAATCATCTGGTTAATAGAGAGAGGTAAGTGCACCAGAGTTTCAGGTACTGTTACATGTATCTTATGTACAGGGGTGTGCTGGTAAAGTTCTAACAACTGGAACTTGCTCATTTAAAAAAAAAAAGAGAGAGAGTGAAAAAATGGCACATCCTACTTTGTGATAATTACAACTTCAATATAAACAAATTGCATTATTAGCAAGCATCCTAATAAACATCCCTATTAGTACTCAGTGGACATTATATTGGAAATAGAGTATTAACAGCACTATGAAACTATTAAAAATTAAAAACTATTTTAATTATGCCAACATTTTGTCTCAATCAGTGTGATGAGTACAAACTAACACTTGTAACATACACATGAAGGCAACAATACTGAATGAAACACATTTATATGATCCAAAAGTTCTATCTAGGGGGACACCTGCTATGTGTGTTTGGAGGCCTAAGTTGTAAATTGGGATCTCTGAGGATTAATGTTTCCCAAATTTTGGGAAGTTTCTTGCAACTGTATTTATTTAACCCTTTAACTGATGAGAACGTATTATTACAGGCTCAAAAATACATGCCTGCTGTACTGAGCCCATATATATACTGTTGGCAGTGTTTGAATGGTTGCATAAAAATAAAATTAACTCAGCACATGGGATAATGTCACTAGAATATAAAATCAGCAGTTAAAGGGTTAAATTTGATTGATTTCTGAGTGGAGCTCCAGATTCCAAAAACATACTTTTTTAAATTTAGTGTGATGTAGTTTTGGTTGTTTTAATGAGAGGATCCTATGAGTTGTGTATGCAGACAGCAGCTGATCTACCTATCTGCCCGAAGCATGTCAACTTGCAAGAGCAGGGCATTTGTATACTCCAGGCACTGAGGGAGGAGTGAACTGATATTTAGTTGAACAGATAAGGGTGGCAAGTTTCTGGTGGGACTTTTAAAAGCTGTGCAGAGGTTGCATTTTTTTTAAAGACCTGGCTATTTTTTAAGATGTAGCCCTAGTTGTAGGGGATGGTGATGGAATTTCTAAAATCCTTCTGAAGAGATGGATTTTAGGAATTCCATCTCTTCAGAAGGATTTTAGGAATTCTGTATTGGTGAGAGGATTGATTATTTTGTTTAATTCTGTAGTAACTGCAGCCAAGGGACAGGAAGGTGTTGTTATGTGATTGTGTTTGTTGAAAGAGAGGTTCCACTGAAATAAAGATTGTAGGGTGCATTGGTTAGAGTTTTAATGATGAAATATTGTTCAGAGGGATGGCGGTGGGAAGGTGTGTTAATGGATTTTCTGTTTACCATGAAGGAGAGGTTACCATTCAGCAGGTGTGTCACTAATGTGTCTAGAGAGAGTAAACTATTGTTAGCTTTCTTTTCCACATAAAGTGAATTTTTGGATGTGAACTATTAAGGTGACAGAGGAAGAGATCTCTTTTACTTTGTCATCAATTCTGAATATTTTTCTTGTAAGAACAAAATTTATAAAAGAGAGAGAGGGAATTGCTATGGATTTCCTACTCGCTCATTTTTACATTGAAAATTTTGAGAAACAATTCATACGACTCAACTCCCCTCAAACCTACCTGGCTAAGATATGTTTTCTGTGTTGTTTCATGGCACAGACACATTAGACTCCCTTACCTGTCACTTCAACAGTCCACATTCAAAAATCCAGTTCATAATGGAAAAGGAAGTCAACAACAGTTGACCCTTCTTAGACACCAAACTTCATACAATAAAGCTTACAATCTTTGTTCGAGTGGAACCTCTCTTTCAAGAGAACGTACCCATACACACAACACCTTCCTGTCTATAGTCTGTAGTTCTTACAGAATTAAAACAATAATTAATCCCCCCCCCCTGTCTGTGCCCATCTCTTCAGAAGGATTTCAGGAATGCCATCACCAACCCCTACATCCAAAAAAATAGCCAGGTCCTTACAAAAATACAACCTGTGCACAGATTTTAAGCCTGCTGGAAACTTACTGCCCTTATCCATTCCACTAAATATCAGCTCCCACCTCTCTCTCTCTCTCTCTCTCTCTCTCTTTCTCTCTCTGTGATTAGAGTATATAAAGTTCCGCGTTCCTGCAAGTTGGCATTCTTTAGACAGACAGGTCAGTCAGCCACTGCATTAGATGAACACAAAACATTTCTGCAATCACGATATGGTCAATCTGGTCTTATAGACCATGTAATTGATACCACTTGCAGGATCTTCTGGAAAAAAAAAAACTACCATGCTCCATCATATTGAATTTAAAAAAGGAGGTCTGTTTTTGGAATCTACAGAAATCAATCGAATTTAAATAAATACAGATGTGAAAAAATCTCAAAATTTAGGAAACCTTAATCCTCATCGATTCCAATTTATAATTTGCATCTCCGACAAACACCAATAGATGGAACCCCTCACCCCGATAAAAATTTAAGATCATATCCACTTGCTTCGTTTAGTATTCTTTCCTTCTTTGTATATTACAAGTATTACTTTATACTCCCTGAAGATATCTCAATGACAGATGAAATATTGTAAGAATTACATTACTTTTTAATTCTTTCTTAGTGCTCTTAATACTCCATTAAACCTCCAATATAATGACCTTATTTGTTTCATGATAATTCTAGAAACCCAAAATCTTCTGCAGATGTCCAGCAAGGAAATGTTACTTTAAGAAGTTCAGACAAAATTAAGTGAATGTTTGTTGAATAATAATATACCTGTGAAATTGTTAGTGGTCACAATCCCTTTTCAGTTTACCTTGTGAAGAAAGCGATAGGTAAAGGGAAGCACAAAGGGTGTTGAAATAAGTGTGCCGGTGAATTTTCTGAAAAAAGTGTGGATTTTCTGTAACCATATACAATCTTATTGCCAAAATGTTTCTAGCCATTGTGAATCGAAGTTCATGCTGCTCTACAGTTTATAGCCATTGTTGATTTAACAACTGGCTTTCAGGGTTGTTGGAAATTTAATATTTGTCTCTCATGAGCTGTTATTAGCCAGCTCTTGGGTGTGTGTGACATTTGGACTTCCTAGAATGAGTCTTTGATATTATTATAATTATTGTCATCAGATGTCTATAGTCTGATAATAATAATAATAATAATAATAATAATAATAATAATAATAATAATAATAATAATAATAATTCAATTAACTCTGACTATATCAAAACACCATTATAACAAATGACTTATTATAATAAACCAGCAAAATATTCCTGAATAAAGCCTCACAGTTCAGTGTTATATAAAAGGAAATTTACTATGGAAAAGGTTTGGATCACTGAAGTACTGTAGTTTGCCACAGTAAATTACACTATTTCAGTGGTCCAATTAAGTTTGCTATAGTTAGAGTTGACTGTAATAATGATTGTACAATATTTTGATTAAGTTGATATGCTTTCTAAAATGCTATGAAATACATTTAATAAAGAATTATTTCTTTTAGCAACAAGAAAGGCCTGTGGTAGATCGTTCAGGCAAAGAACTTGTAATGGCACTCTATGATTATACTGAAAAAAGTCCTAGAGAGGTTTCTATGAAGAAAGGCGATGTTCTTACTTTGTTGAACAGTAATAATAAGGTAAAGAAAAAAAAATTGAAACTTATCAGCTGCTGCAATACTAATTTTTTTTCCATCTTCACAGGCCACTGGGAATAATAACAAGCTAACCTGTAAAACAGATACATATCACATGGCTCTAGCAGAAAGTATATGTGTGAGACACACTTGTTGCATATGGCAGTCAAAGTGCTAATTGCTCTTAAGTTTGTGACATATAACATTGGATATAAAAAAATATAATTCAGAATCAAGAATTGTGGCACAAGCAAAGTTTTTGCTTTGTGCCATGATGCAAAACTCATACCTTCTCAACTTTTCATTTCTTCTTCTTCTTTTTTTTTTTTAAATATCACACATACACAATCTGTGTGTGTGGTTCCAGAGAAAGAAGAGATCTGTTGGTGTTTCTTGAACAACTGGTTGTTGGTCGTAAGGGCAACGGGATGTTATCCTTATTACAACAGTATGTGGAACTCTTTCAAAGAGCAGAAGTAAAGGAATGAAAGTGGAAGCAGCTGCTCATGCTTTTATGCTTAGGCAATGAAAGAATGATAAAGGTTGCCGGCAAAGGCAACCTTTATCATTCTTTCATTGGTAGAGGCTCTACCAATCATTCTTACATTGGTAGAGCCTCTGCTACTAATGGCTCAGTTAAGTAAGTTTGAGCGCAGTTAGTAGTTGGAAGGCAACCAATTGTTCGATGCTGTTAGCACACTCTCCCTCGATGAGTCTTTGGACTCCCTGGAGGTGTCAAATAATAATAATAATAATAATAATAATAATAATAATGGCCATTTTAGTACAGCCTATAAAATGCCTATAGGAAAGGCATAAGATAGAAACAAACTACAAAGCGATTGAAACATGCCCTTTGAGACATGGGGTCATCGGTTAATCAGACGGCCCTCTTTTGAGATACCATCAAACATTTTTTGGGAGGGTTTTGATGTACCACTAAAATGGGAGAAAAGTATTCTAAGATTGGATGATTGATATCTATACAGTTGTTAAGAGTTGTATAGGTAAGTACTATTGTAAATTGGAGAGGATATCAAAAATAGTTTGAGGCTGTGGAGATACAGAAGATGTGTTTGTGCCAGGAAAGGTTTAGCTGATTTTAGCTTGAGGAAAAAAATCTAGTCTTGGCTGGATATCTAAGGTGAGGCAAAGTGAAGTAAGATCATTTCATTATAATGTGAAATATGACATGATAATGAGCAGTAGATGGCATTGATGTAGTAGAGATGGAGAGTTGTAGTGTAGGTGTCTTCCCTCGATGAGTCTTTGGACTCCTTGGAGGTGTCAGGAAATAATAATAATGATAATGACTATTTTAGGAGCATTGCAGTTCTGTTGTGTTCTCATCGCAATGTATGAAGAATGACATAAGAGCAGTGTTTAAGCCGTTATGGAGGATTTTAAAGCTTGGACCAATGCTAAAGTACTGGAGTACTTTGAATGGGTAATTTGAAGAGAGGAAGCTGCTTTCCATGGCACATAACGAATCAGAATGGAAACTGAAAAATTTAGCTATAGGATGTGAGGGGAATAGCAGACCAAGAGGTGTTAGTTCGGTGAGAAGAAGCCAGAGTTAATGAAATACCTCAGGAAAAACCACACAAGTTTCTCTAAACTTTTCCACAGTTTGTGTCCAAAAATGGATAAGTTTGGCTCCATGTAATGCCTCTGTAGCGCAATTGGAAGAATGACAGTACAGTGTGCCCTTCAATTGGAATAGGCCTAAGTTCGATTCTCATCATGATGGGAGGAATCTTTATGTGGACGTTTTCAATCGAAGGTGAGTTAGCCGATCTCATACGGAGGTAGCAGGGTTTTTTCTCCTGGAAACTGGGGTTTTTCATCCCACATACAGACAAATCGGCCCTTCAGAATACAAAACGAATTTACAGACAAAAAATGCTGGTTGTGGTGGTGGTGGGTGGTAGATGGCGTTGATGGAGATGATTGGTGGTAGAGGTGGAGACAGTTGTATAGTGGATGTCCTCCCACGATATGTCTTCGGACTCCTTAGAGGTGTCACAAATAATAATAATAATATCGGTTTGGAGTGAAACTTGCAGAATACTTGTTACAAGTTTTTTCACTTGGTTATACTATACTTTAAACATGCCAACAAATTAGATTCTTGATTTCATCCATCATCCATGGAGGCTAATGACTTCACATCAATTGCCTTATTTTCCAATAACGTAACACACATCTCCTTATGGATAATGCATAGCATTATCCATAAGAAGATTTTTCCCAAAGAAAAAACTTTTTTGGGAAAAAAGAACTTCAGGTTTTTTCAGATGTTGTTAGCTGCAAGGTAGAGTGAGCTCAAAGCTGGTTTTGTCTTGAGTCACTTGAGATGTCCTGACTTTTCAGAACATCTCATGAAATACTTCAGCATATTTGTTGGAAAACCAAGGTTTGGATAATTGTTGGAGATTTGGGGTGAAGTGTGGAATGTGAAGACCCTCATTTCATTTAAGTTATTTTGTTCAGAGCAAACATTTCAATCAGAAGAGTGAGAACAGGAACATGGAAAAGAGGAGTAGATCTCATGAAGGAGGTCATTTTATTTGACCCTATTTTAGAACTACAGATGAGGCAAAGGATATTCCATAAAAAAAGGAAAGGTGGACAAAGGAAAAAGTTGTGGTATCAGTTACCAAGAGAACTAACATTTTTTTTTTGTTACCAGGTCAGTGTAGAAGAAATGTGTGGTTCTTCACAGCTTTCCTTGTACAATCTTCCAGAAGAAAATAACTTTTATGTAACACTTTGGTTTTGTTCAGCTGAATCCTGTGTTTTGTATATAAAGCATAGCTTGTTAAACCAGATTTGTTGTGTTCTTTAAGTGAAAGGTATTCCTGCTCTTCTTCATGACAAATTTGTGCAGAACAACCAGTTTGCCCATAATAACATAAGCTGCAAGAGCAAGGGATTCTGTAAACTGCAGAGAATGAGAAGGATATTGGTCTTTAGGTAAGATAAGAAAGGTATTAAGTTTGCAAACTGGACAGAAGGAGACTTGTAAGTTAATCTGTCAAAATAATCTTGCTATTTTTTCTGAAAGTCCTCATGCTTTCAGTCGAATTGTTGTTCTCTTTTTGTGTGTGCGTGTTTTTCTATAATTGTATTGACAATGGCTATGAAACTTAGCCAAACATTTTACAGATAATGACATTTAAATTAAACGTGATTCTGGTAATAATATTTTATGATGAATTCTTCTTCTTCTTTAGTCTCGATATTTAAAAGAATATTTTTATTTCTCTTTACAGAGAGAATAATAGTTTATTTTATATCTTTGTGTATTAATAACCAAATAAAAACCCAGGTTTTTAGTAAGCTTCACTGGTGTCTAAAAATTCTCCTTCAAACTCAATATAAAATTTTGAATAACACACATGAAAAACAAATTAATAAGTGGAAGATGATTAGAAGTCTAAAGTCTTATGAAGGGGGGCCCCTTCTATGGGGGGCCAGTGGCTAACCTTTGCTATTATGGAGGTCTAAGAATTAATGTTTCCCAAATCTTGGGAAGTTTATCACAAGAGCCTCCGTAGCTCAGTAGGTATAGATGAAGCCCTTTGGTTGCAAAGACCTGAGTTCAATTCCCATCAGTAATGTGAGGAACCTTTATCTAGTCTCTTTTCATGAAAAGTGAGTTAACTGGTCTCATACAGAAATAGAGGTTTTTCTCACCTAGAAACTTAGTATTTTCATCCCCCAGAACAGTTCAACTGGCCCTGGAAACACACAGAGTTATAGTCATGAATATCGCCCTTAGGGAGTTGAATCAGAATGGAAACTGAAAAATTTAGCTACAGGATGTGGGGGAAATAGCAGACCAAAAGGTGTTAGTTTACTGGCCCTGTAAACACACACAGATTATAGTCATGAATATTGCCCTTAGGGGGATGAATCAGAATGGAAACTGAACAATTTAGCTTCAGGATGTGGGGGGAATAGCAGACCAAGAGGTGTTAGTTTGGTGAGCAGAAGCCAGAATATGAAATACCCCAGGAGCAACCACACAAGTTTCTCTGAACGTTTACACAGTTTTTGTCCAAAAGTGGATAAGTTTTGCTCCATATCGGTTTGGAGTGAAACATGCAGAATACTACTTGTTGAAAGTTTTTTCACTTGGTTATACTATAAATTAAACATGCCAACAAATTAGATTCTTGATTTCATCCATCATCCATGGAGGCTAATGACTTCACATCAATTGCCTTATTTTCCAATAATGTAACACACATCTTATGGATAATGCTATACATTATCCATAAGAAGATTTTTCTCCAAGAAGCAAGGAGTGATGAAGCAACTGCATTAAAAAATTCATCGTGAACCCCTCATTAGAGGACTCTACCTGTTCTAAAGTGATGAATGAGACTAATCAATCAAATCTTGGGGAGTTTATCACAACCATGCTTATTTAAATTAGATTGATTTTTAAATCTACTGCAGATTCTAAAAACAGTCTTTCCTTTCAAAATTCGCTGTGATGGAGCTTGATTGTTTTTTTCCAGCTGATGCAATAGACTTAAGCCTTAACACCTGCATACTGATTAATCAAGCTGTGATTTATCAGATACCGATTAAATCAAAGCTTGCAAACTATAGCAATATGGTAAGTTGAAACTTCATTTGTTTAGGCAATTAAATCAGCTGGTCTTTCTTAAAATATGTTGGATTCAAGAGTAATACCAAATTGCATGCAACAAAAAATCAAATTTAAATCAATAAAAGCCCTGCATATATACAAACAATTTAGTTTTGCTCTACTACAAAAACAGATTGCTGTAATTCACACCAGCCTCACTGCTTCCATCTCCACCACAAGCTCATTATAATCAGAGCTGTCAGTGATCCTCATCCCTGAGCTTTGGTCCATTTTCTTGCATATTTCAGGATCCTCCACCAAGATGAATTCTTAAAAATAAAAAATTAGAATATTGAAAAGTACAACTGTCTGTGCAATTCTGAATCCTAGTTTTAGGTTCAACTTGTTCATATCATAGTGAATCTGTCATCAAAAAGGTTCAATGAAAATGCCATTATTGTCCTAAGCATCGGCCACATTCTATGTTGAACAGCCGGCAAAGGTTGGTCGATTGGTAGAGTCTCTGCTACTAATGGCTCAGTTAAGTAAGTTTGAGCGCGGTTAGTAGTTAGAAGGGGACCAATCGTTCGATGCTGTTGGCACACTCTCCCTCGATGAGTCTTTGGACTCCCTGGAGGTGTATAATAATAATAATAATAATAATAATAATAATGTAATGTTCAACATAGAATGTGGAATCTGTAACTTAGTGATGAAATAACTAACAAAATCAGACTTGACATTACCAATATTCTTTCTCACTCTTCACCTCCAAAAAGAAATCAACCTTATAGTCACCTCACTACTCTCAGAAAGCTACAAAAGCTACAGAAAAGCTACAAAAAAACAACAACAACAAACAATTGTATATTTATCACCAGAGAGGATAAGGGTAGTGCCACAGTAGTCTTTAATGCTACTGAATACAATTGTAAAATGGAAATTATTCTCTGAAACTTTCTACCTACATCCCACCACCAAAATGCAGGTGAAAAAAAATTTAAAAGTCTACCCAACAAGTATCTTCCTGGCCTCCTGGCATCACAAAAAAGAACTCAAACCCTTAAGTTCTCATCCCCTCTAGATGCACCGCCAGCCCAGTTGGCTGAATGTTTACCATACCTATTCTCCAGTCAACAGGCTGCGGGTTCAATTCCTGCCATGGACATGGATGTTTGTGATTATCTTTAGGTAGAAGATGAAATTCCTCGTCCAGCGTGAGACTACTATCCTGCTTATTGGAGGCCTGAAGCTTGAAAATGCTCTGTGTTTAGTCTCTAGAGCGATTAATGGTGAGGGAGCAAGAGGCATGTGAGGAATTAAGTAAACTTGATGTTAATCAGGCAGTAGCACTTGAGAATATATCACAGTGGGTTTGGAAGGAATGATCTATGGAATTAACCTTGTCAACCTGTTGAACATGAGTCTTGCAACAAAGCAAATCTCAAGTGAGTGGGAAGTGAGAAAAATTGTTTCACTTCGCAAAGGGGGGTGGGGGGAAGAATACTGAGGCTATAAATTATAGACCAACCTATGCGTCTTGATTTGTTATTAAGGTGCTAGAGAGGTTGGTGAAGACACGGATTCAAAATTATGTTGATAACAGCAGTAGTCTCTTTGTTAGGGGTAGGCAGTGGTGTGCTGCAGCTGGTTTGCACTATCTTGTATGAGCCAATTGTTGAATTTTCAAGAATTTTCTGATCTGACTGTTAAACGTGCTGTAAACTGTAGAGTTTCATGCACTTCAGTCCACAATGGCTAAATGTATTTAAGCAATAAGCTTGTATATGGTAAGACAGAATATCAAATTGGGATGCTCTTCTTTCAGCAACCTTTGATCTTCTTGTACTGCTGTCCCTTTCCTGCATAGCAACTTATGGAGGGATTATCTCTGCTAACAAGTTTACAGGAATATTAGTTTTTAACAAATGTCCACATGTAATTTTGCTTTGACTGCTTCTTTTTAAGGTAACGACATTCCTATGTTTGTCACCTATCAAAGGTTTCCCTTGCTAGAACTGTCAGAAATCTGGGAATGATGCAGAGGACACTGACTTGTAGAAGTAAGGAGATTCTTGTTCCATTGTATAAGGCTTTGATTAGGCCACACATGGACTATTGTGTCCAGATTTGGTAACCTGGTTTTCAGAAGGATGGAGAGATGTTGGAGAATGTCCAGAGGTGACTGAATAAGGTAGTTTCTGACCTCTGGAATGTCGAGTATGATGAAAGATTGAGAAGATGCAACTTGCAGAGTCTGGTGGACAGGAGGAGGAGGAGGAGGAGGGGAGATATGATAGAGACCTACAAGTTGGTAAGGAGTTGTTAAAAGATCAATGGTGGAGAAGTTCTACAGAGAATAGTGGGAGATCAGGGGAGAACCAGAGGTCATCCCTGGAAGCTGTATAAGGAGGGTGTGAGTAGGGGAGTGAGAAGCAGGTTTTTTTCTTGCAGAGTTGTGAATGATTGGAACGCCCTTGCTTGAGAGTGTGGTGTCTGCAGAGAATTTGAGTGTATTTAAAGCATGGTATGATGAGCTGTGTGTTTGATAAAAGGACCTCCTAGATGAATCTTTGACTCCATGGGATCTTGGGTAATAATAATAATAATAATGTTTACTGCTAATGGAATCTGTTTATTTATTTATTTTATTTTTTTGGTGGGTGGATTGTAATTCTCACAAAAAGAGAACCCACCACTTTTTTTAGTGAGCTGGTTGTTGTTAAAAATTTACCAGCACATCTCTGAGGAGGCCATGTTTTAGCAATCTGCTTATGAACTACAACCAGGTAACAAATTCACTGGATAAGGGATATTCATATACAGAGATATTCTTGCAATTTACAGAGGCCTTTGATACATTACCACACGACAAAATCATAATTAAATTGAAACTGATGGGATTGGATAACAAACTGCTAAGTTGGATAGCGGATTGGTTCTCAAATAAGTATCATGGGTTGTGCTAATGGTGGAGTGGTATACCAAAAGAGGCGGTTCACAAGCAAAGTGCCACAGTGATCTATCTTGGTGCCATTAGTGTTTAACTTGTATGTTAATTACATTAGAACAGGCTTAACTGTGATACGCCTATAAACATTTGCATTCGATAAACTTTAGTTGTTTACCAAATGCAATGTTGAGGAGAACTATGAGGAGCAGATCAGATGTTGTGGCTCTGCTGGAGATCTCAGTAGACTATGTGAGTGGGCTAATGAGTGGAGCTATCAGTTAGTATTGCAATCTGCAGGATCATAACATTTGGTAAGGAAGGTTGGGAATCAAAGTATACAATTAATGGAGAAATTTTGAAGGAATTGCAGAGATAAGAGATCTGGGTATGATGGTGGACAGATACTTGAAGATCAGGGGACCATATTTCTAAAATTTTAAGAACATCACAACAGATTATGGCAATGACAGCACTTGGCATGCATAAGCAAAGAGGTCATGGTTCCCTTGTATGAGATGTTGATTGGGCTGCACATGTTGCTGCATGCAGATTTGGTCATCTGGCTTTTGGGGAATGAGGATGCATTATAGAGGAACCAGAGGTTTCACTAAGTCAGTTTCAGATCTGTGAAATGTGGGATATGAGGACTGTGGGACTGAAACTTTCAGAGCCTGAATGGAAGTAAGAGAAGGGATGTCATTGAGACATATAAGTTGGTTAGTGGTTGTTCGCAGATTAATGTGGAAGAAAGTTTTCATACAGCAAAGGGAGACAAGAGTAGAATAGAACAAGAGGATATCCCTCGAAGCTGTATAAGGAGGGTATGAGTAGGTGGTGAATAGCAGGTTCTTTGCATGGAGAGTAGTTGATGAGTGAAATGCATTGTCTGAAAGTGTGGTGAGTGCTGAAACTGTTGATGGGTTTAAGGTATTTGAATGCATTTCAAATACCATGACAGTGTGGATCTCCCGTGATGAGTGTTCTGATGTTAATAATAATAATAATAATAATAATACAGGATTTAAGTCTGAAGATGATGAGACTGGAGAAAACATAATCATGATCATGATGCTGACTCATCTAGATATTAAAAAAAATCATGATTTTTTTTAATATCTAGATGAGTCAGCTTTTTATTATTGTTATGATTTCATTTGTTCATTTAATTTTTGAGAAACATCTGAACTAGAGTTATGCGGGATGTGTTCACTATAACCAAAGGAGATTTTCATAGCTCATCAATATGTGAAACAGCGGTAATTTAAAAAATAAATAAATAAAACCACAACGCAAGATCATTTGGATTTTAAAGAAACAGAAGCAAGGTTAGACAAAAGCTAGAATGAGTGGCCCTACTTTTGTCTGTTTTTTCTTCCACCTTACCTTTCTCTTTTTATTTTTTTATTTTCTATATTAAAAATGCATTAAAATTATAAAAATGTTACATTATTATTATTATTATTATAACACCAGACATTACTATATTGCATATTACTATATCATATTTATGTATGTAGTATGGTGCACAGTGCTACTGCTATGTTGGATGAAGAGTTAGAGGTACATGAAAATGAGGTTGAAGAGCTTTTGCATAACTTGGATAAGAATTTGTCAATAGGGACAAATGGAATATCTGCCCGTTTGTTAAAGGAATGTTCAGCTGAATTGGCAAGGCCTTTCACACATTTGTATAACTTGAGTCTCAGCTCAGGAATGATACCAAAGGAATGGAAGGAATGTAATATAGTTCCATTGCACAAGGGTGGTGCAAAAACTGATGTGTCTAACTACCGACCTATTAGTATTTCTGGTGTGGTAGTGAAAATTTTAGAGAAGTTACTAAGAACTTGCATACAGAAATGGGTAGACAGTCATTCTATACTCTGCAGGGAACAGCATGGGTTTACTAAAGGAAAGTCACATTTTTAGCAATTTGCTCATATTTTTATTATTATTATTATTATTATTATTATTATTTCGGCAACTCAAAGGAGTCAACAGACTCATCGAGGGATGCCCTAACATCATGTCAAGAACAACTATTCAACATTCACACAGTATCTATCATACCTTGCCTTGAACTCATTCACTGTCATAGCATCCACAACAGACCCTGGCAGCTTATTCCACTCATTTACCATTCTAAAAGTAAAGAACTCAGCTCTAACACCCTTGCTAACCACATTCTTGCCCAGCTTACATGTATGCCCCCTAGTCCTCCCACCACCAGTCCTATTCTCAAAAATATCTTCTGAATTAATCTTATAGAAGCCCTTCAGTAATTTGAATGTCTCAATCATATCACCCCTTTTCCGCCTATCAACCAATTTTTGCAACCCACAAATCTTCAACCTGTTCTCATAAGGTTCATTCCATAGACCTACTATCATCTTGATCACTCGCCTCTGGATCCTCTCCACCTCCTCCCCATCAAGAAGAAACCCTGGCACCCATATCTGGGCACAGTAGTCAAGATGGGGTCTTATCAATCTAGATATAGATTGATAAAACCGATTGATATAGCTCGATACAGAGAAACAATAATTTGTTTGTCTCTGTTTGTCAAAGTATTTTTCAGCAACCAAGTGATTTGATGAACTGATTTGCCCACTTTTGTGATATGCCCCCTAAACTTCAATTCCCTATCCACCAACACTCCCAAATCCCTGGCCTCATCAATCTCCTGGAGTACGATTCCATCAATGTGATATACTGCTGCTAATCTTTTCACCCCAAAATTCATAACCTTGCACTTTGCCGCATTAAATCAACATCCATTTTCCTTAGCCCAGTCCTCCGAACTATCCAAATCATCTTACAAAATTTTGACATCCCGTGCACTCACAATTGCTCTACCCAACTTTGCATCATCAGCAAACAAGTGAACACTTCCTCTCAGATCCTTTTCCTATATTGTTAATGAACAAATTGAAAAGTAGTGGTCCAAGAACAGAACCCTGCAGCACACCACTAGTCACAGGCCATCTTTTGGACTCTACTCCTGAATAAACCACTCTCTGATATCTCTCCATCAACCACCCTCCTATCCATCTCACCAACCTCCTATCCATCCCCATATGCTGTAGTTTACTGATTAGAATTCCATGTGGTATCCTGTCAAAGGCCTTAGCAAGGTCGAGTAGAATGACTGTAACCCATTACCCTTATCCAGTTCAGCCGTCACTGTGTTATATGACGTGAGCAAGTTACTGAGGCATGATCTACCCTTCACAAAGCCATGTTGTCCCCCATACAGTATCCCATTTTCATCTATCTAATACTGTATTTTTTTCTTGACTAATTTCTCCAAGACCTTGACAACGATTCCTGATATGCTAAACGGTCAGTAATTTACAACAGCAGTCTTGGAACCTCCTTTATGCAGTGGAACTATTTTCCCCTCTTTCCATCCCCTCGGAACTAACCCAGACCCAAGACTCAAATTTAACAAAATGGTCAAGGGCACTGACAATTCTTTAGCCGCTTCACATACGACACAAGCTGGTATACCATCCAATCCCAAGATGTATTGACATTGAGGTTTTGTAATAGACTACTCACCTCCACTTCATTCATCACAGTTTCCATATAATCTATTGGTTCATTCATTCCTGCAATGTCACCACCTGGATGATATATTTTTGCAAAGTGCTTGCTCATTAATTGAACTATATCAACTGATTCGGTTATCTTCCTACCATCGGCATTCTTTAAAATCATTCTGCCATATGCATTTTTTCTTTTACTTGCAACATATCGAAAAAACTGTTTGGGATTCTCTTTAGCCTGCATGGCTAATGTTCTTTCATAATCCAATTTTGCTTTTCTTACCACACTTGTTACTCTTCTGGCCTGCACTTTATGCTGTTCATGTGTCTGCTGGTCACCCTTCTCCTTAAAGGCCATCAGTGTTTGCAGCTCAAGCTTAATGGTGTTATTCATTCATTTAACTCCTACTTGATTTATTATTCAGACTCTAGGTATATGGCCATTGCTTCATGCAAACACTTCCTGATCACATCCCATGCACTATCAACATCTTTCCCTTGCAGTTTTACATGCCATGGCACTGAACCAATGAAACTCTTAAGCTTGTCATACTTACCAGCCCAATAATTCCACATGTGCCCTGTCTTAATTGTAAATTCCACACCTTTAGCCACCTCCCAAGTCAAGACCCTATGATCACTCTCACCAATTGGTGGCAATTTGATCATATTCGTTACAGCCAAATTCTCAAATGCAATTACTAGGTCAAGCACTCTCTGACCCCTAGTATTTTCCATTACATGCTGTCGCAGATAGTTATCCCTTAATAATCGCATAAAATTCAATTCCTTCCTCCCATGTGTCCTCTCCTCCTTCCAATCAATGTTACCATAGTTGAAATCACCCATAATAATTACCCTCCTTCCACTCATTTCTTCTATTTGCTTATGCATACCATCTCCACCATCTATTCCATCACCTGGTCTATAGCAGCACCCAACTGTATATTTTGTTATGCTAGTTTCAATCTCACACCAAATAGCCTCAAATGTGCTCTTTTCCCTATCCTGCAGTTCCACTTCTATTCTCCTTGGCTGTAGCTCATAAGTTATCATCAATAACACCTCTCCCCCCATTTTATTCTCCCTGTCATTCCTGAACACACCATACCCCTCACATTCAATCTCACTAGCTATATCATATTCTGTCAGCCATGTTTCAGTAATGCCAATAACCTGTGGCCTGGAAATGCCAACCAATGCCAAAAATTCTTCCTTCTTGTTCCTAATACTTCTGGCATTAGTATACATGAATCGCAGAAGCCCATTTGTCCCCTCCCTATTTTGATGCCTTATACTAACTATCCCATTCTGATTCGTAGTCTTTTGTACTCGCTTGGGCATATTACACATGTCATACACTCAACTGTCTCCCTAAAGTCTGCATACCCCCCCCCCTTAATAACTCTGGTTTCCTGATTCTGCACATCCACTTCCACTACATTCGACAACACCTTTTCAAGTCTCCGTACACCAAATCCATTCAAATGTAAACCATCCATCTTATATAAATTCTTTCGCCCATCGAACTCACTCCACACATCCACAAATTCCACACTACTTGTCCTGCATAATTCATGCATAAAGTCATTTGCAATTATGTCCCTCCTTCTATACTGTTCACTTCATACCATAGCAACAGACTCACCATCCTAATTCTCTCACTCTTCTCTTTTGCTACCTCAAACAATTCCTTCACATCCTTACTTATAGCTATTTTGTCTCTTTTCAAACCATTTGTACCTGCTACCACTATCATTTCTTTCACCTGCTGGTTTTGCATTCTAATTGACTTGCTTACATCCATAATGTTCGCACCAGGTTGGTACGATTTTGTTAAACTCTCAACTAACACACCTCTTACTAAGGAATCTCCACAAACACTCGCTCTTTCATTTTTTATTTACACTCACTATCATACTCTTATTTTTTCTATCATACTTTTGACGTTTATCAGTTGCTATGCTTGGGAAACATTTTTACCAACACTCCAGCTGACGATTTGCCCTGTGTATCACTCCGCGTAACCGAGCTATCTCACTCATTGCATCAGTCTCATCATTTTTATTTTCCGATAATTCATTCATTCATTCATTCTGTATGTTTACCTTCATTCTCACTTTCAATGTCACTCTCACAGCTATCTGGTACTACCTCCTCGCAAATATCACTATTTTCTCGATTCTCACTTTCAACAATGATATCACTCTCACGACCTGATACACTCTTTAATTCCTAACATTCTTTACACTTTCTGCACACATTCACTCCACTATTGTTGTTTAACCAGACTCCAACCGCTCTCCGCAATGCATACATTTCGCAAGCGGTACACTGAATCAAATCCTTTAAATTAAAATTTTTAGACAAATATGGTGACCTGGATGCCATCTGTGTTGTATTCCTCTTTATGGGGGGCCATGTGCACGATAATCGTATCTATCAATTTACTATTTAAAATACTCAGAAAACAGCCAAATATCACCCAGACACGCTAAAATACGAAAAGTAAACAATACTATGTAAATACTATGCAAATTCGCCAATTATTACTCAAAATGACACTTATCTGTTCAGGAGCTCTTCACAAACACTATGCACTATGTAGCCCTCTAGTGGCTAATTTTACAACAATGTTACGGCCGAGTTGGTTAAAGGAAATGGATACACTATGATAATGTTGGATTTTTCTAAGGCATTTGATAGGATACCACACGATAGGCTGTTGCATAAACTGGAGAATATGGGATTGGAACATAATCTATTGACTTGAATCAGGTGATGGTTAACAGACAGATATCAAAAAGTGGTATACAGTGGGTGTGAATCTGCCAAATTTAAGGTAACCAGTGGTGTTCTTCAGGGTTCAGTCATTGGGCCATTATTGTTCAATCTGTACATTAATGACTTCAAACAGGTTCTATCATCAGATTCGCAATTGTTTGTCGATGACGTGAAGATAGGCATTGATATTCAGCAATTAAAAAATGATTTGAATAGACTGGAAATCTGGGAAACGAAAATCGCTGTCAGTTTAATGTTAGTAAGTGTAAAGTTATGCACTTTGGCGTGATTAGAGATCCAGCGGCATATTATATTAGCGGGGTTATGCTACAACAAACTGAAGAGACAAGGGATCTTGGTTTATTGGTGGATAAGAATTTAAAGTTCAAAGGTCACATAGCAAAAGTTGCAAATACAACTCAGAGTATAATTTCTATGCTGAAGCGAACCTTGACATGTAAGGATAAGAAAGTAATTTTGCCTCTTTATTAGGCTTTGATAAGACCACACTTGTATTACTTTGCGCAGATTTGGTCTCCCAGGTTTCAAGGGGATAAAGAAGCTGGTGAGGGTGCAAAGAAGAGTTACAAAGATTATATCCAGATTATGGGATTTAGATTATGAGGACAGATTGCAAGTATGTCGATTACAGACTCTGGTTAACAGGAGAAAGAGGGGTGTGTTAAATTCTGAATGAAAAGAATTATAATAGAATAGTGTTTCATTCTGGATTTAACATAGTCTGCCATTCCCAGAGCCCAATTTGCTCATCAGACTAATAGCAAATTATTCACTTACTGTTGCATATCCCATAAATGTAAAATATCTGTATGTTCTAATAGTTGTGAGTTATTTATCCTGTGCTAATTCTTGATAGAGTGTATATCCTATGTGAACTGTGCACAGAATCTAGGAACTTAATCTGATTATGTGAACCATTGCCAAGGGCATAGCACGTGTATCGGAAATTGAGTGCTGTGTGAAATAGTCAAAGTTATCTGCTAGCACACATTTTGGCGCTAGTTACTATGCCGTGTTAACAAAGTCATCTTCCAGCGCAAATTTTGGCGCTAGCTGCAGAGGAAAGACGCACTGTTCATGGAAATGGGAACCGATGAAAGAACAAGGCGCAAATTATAAAACGGGTTGCAGAGACATCAAAAGTCTCTTATTCTTATCCTGTTCACTTACTCCCTCATCTCACGGTTGTGGAAGACGAGAAGTATGGCATGAGCTTCCAAGGAACCCTGAAGGATGGTCATCTAAGGGCGAGGCAGGCATGTGTTCCCGAGCCAACCAGATCATCTAGGCAAAGTATATCATCTGTCCCGGTAAGGAATTCTTTTCTATGTCTTTTGTGAATGTACTATGGAGGATGAGTATTGCCTTCATGACTATTCAAGTTTAAAAGTGTGGTATCTTGAAGCTTGTTCCAAGAGAACGTGATATAAGTTAGAGATAGACTTGCTAAGGTTTACAGTAATAGATTGATAGGACTCTAGAATTCCTTGGTGTGTAATTAACGATATGTGCTTTGTCACATCCTGAACGACCAAGCAGAATGGACATTTGGAGTATATTGAATTGTAACCTTTGTCTATAAGTTGTGCTTAGAAGCTTATAACTCTAAGAAGGTAGGAATCTATATGTTGAGAATTTAACCATGCTCAGTATATTATACTGTAAGATTGCTGTTGTCTTAATAAGAACTTCTTAATCCCATGATCAATTAACTTATCTTTAGAATTTTCTTAATTAGTGTAAACTCATGTGTTAGTGTATTAAATGTTTTGTTTAAATTGAACCTTATGCTTGCCTGAATTCACACCACTCATTTTAATAGTTCGTATCTAAGCGGAAGCCCAAAATTAACGTGAGAGCAAGGAAAGATCAGCGAGCCACGACTGCTTAAGGAAAAATTGTCTAAAGAATATCTCATTCCAATTTAGATCGCTGTAGTATTGTACTTGCTGATCATTGATTCCTTGATATTGTTCTTACAACCTACTGGACACAGAATGGCACAGTTAAAATATAAATTTTTTCTGTGTTCGAAAAGTGAATCAATCAGCCAAAGGAACAAGGGAATTGGTGACCCCCCCCCCCCGTCGATAATCTTCCTGTTGTTCTAGCTCTTGTACATTATTATCCATCTAGAGAATAGGCCTAGAATGTCTCGTGACTTAATACCAAAAGTAGAGCTAGAGGTGCAATAGATAGATAGAATTTGGAATACTGTATTCAGGCGAGGAGAGAACGTCGCAACAAACAAACAAACAAACAAAAAAAACGCATACTAACAGGTGATATGGTAGAGGTCTATAAACTTTTGAATGGGTTATAGCATTTCAAATGATGAAATTTTTCATTATATGGAAGGCAGGTAGAGAACACGGGGGCATCCACGGAAGTTAACCATGCTACCGGCCAGGACGTTTATATACGTCCAAGTTTTCATGGATGCGAAGTGCATATTAAAATTGTAATTCCATTGATATTACATTGAAATATATGGATACGAAGTGTATGAGGATGCATATTTGATCCACAATGGCTGGTAAGGTGGTTAAGGTTGTTCTCAGTCAAGAAAGGGATAAGAGCTAGGTTTTTCTCTCAGAGAGAGCAGTGAGTGAGTGAGTGGAATAATTTGCCCTTAGGGGTAGTGAGTGCATCTAGTGTAAATGAATTTATGGGAAGGTATGATAGCTGGGTTGAGTAATTTACATCCTCCCTCGATGAGTCCTTGACTCCTTGGAGATCTCAGATAATAATAATAATAATAATAATAATAATAATAATAATAATAATTTGGTAATATGTAACAGAAGGATCATTGCAATAAATTATATTCTTATTTGGGACCTCCATGGAGTCATAAGGCTCATCATGGGAGGGCCATTTTAGACAATACAAATTAAACTTACTACATTTTATTCTTTTTCATTAAATAATTAATAAAATTACCAATTTCGAGGCTTCTTAAAAGTATGTTTCAACATAACAGTTAGTGCTATTGTTTTGATTTACATTGGATATAAATGATATTCCATGCAAAATTGGGGGAATTTTTTTTTTTTTTCTGATGGCCACTTGGTACTGTTATTAATTCAATATATCATGATAATTGCAAATGTGAATTTATATGTGAATCTTCAGTATATTTGGGTTTAGAATTGTTTTATCCAAATTTTAGGACTGGTGGAAAGTTGAAGTGAATGATCGCCAGGGTTTTGTACCAGCACCTTATGTGAAAAAAATAGAGGCTGGATTATCATCTAGTCAACAGAACTTGTCAGATACTAACAACATATCTGCTCGTCAAACTCAGATTGAGAATCAGTATGATAACTTGCTTGCTTTGGGTCAGGAACGATGCAAAAAGCTTGAAGATTCATGCAGAGGAAATCAGCTAGTCAGAGAAGCTGCTGATTTGGCTCAGTGGATCAAAGACAAAGTATGTCTATATTATTTTCATTCTTAATTTTAAATTTCTTATCATCAAGGTTCCATATCAGTTTGTTGAACTATTTCTAAAAAAAAAAGTTTCTACTTTTTTTTTTTTCCCCCCATTATTCTTTAGGAACAAGTTCCACATATTCATGATGTTGGGGAGGATTTAGAACAAGTTGAAGTACTACAAAAGAAATTTGACGACTTTATGTCAGACTTGAGAGCTAATGAAGTGCGCCTAGCAGAGATGAATGAAATTGCAACAAACCTAATGAATTTAGGTCATGCAGAAGCTGCTATTAAGATTCAAACACAAATTGAAGTGAGTTTAATTGTTTCTGTATTATTTATATTTAGAATTGTTTATGTATGGATTAAATATACTTCTTATTTGTATTTATTATTTTGGTTCTGAATTAACTACTGAATTATTAATTCATTTCCTGTAATTGGCACGTGACACTAATCTGTTATAAGTCTTGCAACATTTTGTGTGCAGTTTTGATATTTAAACAAAAAAATACTTTCTTTATAAATTTGTAGACCCTAATACAGTGAACTTATGCTATAACAAACTCATATGGACTAAGGAAGTAACTGTTAAAGATTGAAAAGATTATTATAGTAAATTTCTTGTAACATAACTGATATTATGGTGCTATGCTTGGACTTTCTGGGAGTTTATCATATAGTGTCATATCATATGATATGACACCATATGATAATTTTATTGGGATCACTGAGATGTGATTGACAGAAGGGGATATAATAACAGGAATAGAAGTCACTGGGTACAGCATTTTTCGTCAGGATAGGAGGAGGGAGGCGTGGTGGTGGGGTACTGCTTATGATAAGTGACGACCTATGTCCTCTAAGAGTGGAGGCTTTGGAAGGAAGTGATACAAATGATTTTGAGAGCATATGGTGTGAGGTAGAGGTAGGCAAGACAGGATATTTAGTGGGGTGTTGCTACAGACCCAGGAGCACAGAAGATGGGGACCAGGAGATGTTTAGACAGCTAAGTTGGGCATGTGCAAGAAGAATGATTGTTATGGGAGATTTTAACTACAGTAGTATAAATTGGAGAGAGGAAGATGCATGTAGCAATAGGGGAATGGAATTTCTAGAATTCTTGAGGGACAAATGTCTTAGGCAACATGCAACAGAGGGAACAAGAGGTTCAAGAGTTTTCGATTTGGTTATAGCATCAGAAGAGTTGATAATAACTGAGATGACATCTCTCCCACCAGTTGGAGAGAGTGACCATATGGTTGTGACTTGGAAAATGAATAGACATGCAGGAGTATCAAAGAGACAGGAACGTATGCGGAATTATAAAGCAGGTGATTATAATAGTCTTAGACGTCAACTTCAGGAAGTTTCATGGAGGGAGGAATTGGAAAGCCAGGATATCATTAGTGCGTGGGAAATTGTGAAAGAATATTTGTTAGCAGCAATGGTAATTTGTATACCACGAGTGAAGAAGAGGGCACAATTTGGAGTAAAGTGGATGACAAACAATATTAAACAGGAATTGCATGCGAAAAAGAGGCTATGGACGAGATGTAAGGAGACAGGTGAAGAGAAGATGCATGAAGAATATAAGACACAGGCCAGAAGAGTGACTAGTGTGGTAAGGAAAGCGAAACTGGAATATGAGAGGAGATTGGCCCTAAGATCCAAAGAAAATCCTAGGGAATTTTTTAGCTATGTGGCCAGTAGGAGGAGAAATGACTGCGGAAGAATGATATTGTGAGATAAAAATGGGAATAGAGTGACTGATGCAGAGGACATAGTGAAATTGTTCAATGAACACTTTATTGGAGTATTTCATCCTGTAGGAGTCAGTTTTAATGCTAGAGGGATAGGGCAGGTTCGAGGTTTAGAGGTACAGGAGGAGAGTGTGTTTCAAATACTGAGTACTCTGGATGTCAGTAAAGCTTTGGGACTGGATGGTATTTCACCACGAGTTTTGAGAGAATGTGCTAGGGAACTGACAGTGCCTTTAACCTGGCTTTTTAATGAAAGTCTGGCTGCGGGAAAGGTGCCCAGGGAATGGAAGGAAGGTAAGATAGTGCCATTGCGGAAGGGTGGTAACAGACTGGAAGTGTGTAATTATAGGCCAGTCTGTGTGTCATCAGTAGTTGTTAAGATCTTGGAGAAAGTAGTGAGGGTCCATATACAGCATTGGGCAGATGAAGGTAATGTTATCTGTGAGAGTCAACATGGATTTGTGAAAGGGCACTCTTGTTTTAGCAATATGCTAGCCTTTTTATAATAAAGTTACAGGAACATTAGATGAGGGAAAGGCATATAGTGCAATTTTCTTAGACATAGCGAAGGCATTTGACAGGGTGCCACATGATAAGCTGATATTTAAGTTGGAGCACATGGGTCTGGATGTCAGATTGAATTCATTATTGGCTGTCTGATTGGTATTAGAGAGAGTTGTGTATGGTGGAGCAGTTTCAAGGAGGCAGAGGGTTACAACTGGGGTCCCATAGGGTTCAGTACTAGGACCTATATTGTTTAACCTTTATATCAATGACATTGCCAGTGGATTGCAAGGGGATATTCAGTTGTTTGCGGATGATGCAAAGCTGGGAAGGATTATTAGTAATAGTGCAGATGTTGTAGCCGTGCAAGAGGATTTGAATAAGCTAGATAGATGGGCAAATGAATGGGGGGGTCTCAGTTTAATTCAGCAAAATTTAGGTCTTGAGGTTTGGGAAACATCGATGGGACACTGCCTACTCTGTTAGAGGAGATATAATGTAGGAAGTAGGGGAGACAAGAGATCTGGGGTTGATGATCGATAGAAACCTGAAATTCAAGGGACATATTGCAAAGGTGCTGAAGGTAACGCAAAGGATTGCTGCAATAATGAGAAGGACACTGACCTGCAGAGATAAAATGGTTATCATTCCGATGTATAAGTCTCTGATCAGACCACACTTGGATTATTATTCTCAGATTTGGTCCCCAGGATTTGAAGGGGATAAATTAACTGTGGAAAGGATACAAAGACAGATGACAAAGATGGTTTCAGGACTGTACAATTTTGGTTATGAGGATCGGCTGAGGGAATGTGGACTGCAGAGTTTGGTGGATAGAAGAAGGAGAGGTGATATGATTGAGACTTTTAAACTGTTGAGAGGTGGTTACAGGGTGGACACTGGGGAGTTCTTTCGCCTGGTTGAACAGCCAGAAGGAGTGATGACAAGAGGCCATCCCTGGAAGTTATGAAAGGAAACTGTGAACAAGAGGGTGAGGAGTAGTTTCTTTGGGTGGAGGGTGATTGACGCGTGGAATGCATTGCCTGATGGAATGGTGAGAGCGAGAACGGTCAATGAATTTAAGGAGTGGTATGATAGACTTTGTGTTTCTTGGGGGGGGGGGACCTCCCCTCGATGAATCTTGACAGACTTTATGTTCTTAGGAAGTACCTCCCACGATGAGTCTTTTGACTCCATGGAGGCCTGAATAATAATAATAATAATATCATATTTCTCTGTAACAGTGTTTCTTTAGTGTGAGAGTTAGTGCATAAAGGAAAAAGATGGAATGGTATAAATCTGTAGATAGAAAATTACATTAAATTAGTTTTAATATAGTTTTTTTGGGGGGGGGGGGCGGGAATAGACACTGTTTACAAATTGTAGAAATTGTCAGCTTAAATTCAGTGTTTTGAAGTAAACTGTTTTCAGCAGTCATGCTAATTATTTATTTTTATTTTTATTTTTAAGAGATGGTAAGGTAGTACAATGCAACAACTGATTGCTTAATATAAATTTATATAGAATGCCGAGTTAACTATAGTTGCACACACACTTATAAGAATTTAATTTCTATACTTATGATACATGCTGTTCAGACATGCCTTAATTTCCTTTAATAACATCAACTATGTATTTCAGCCTCTCCCATTATATAACTATTGCTGTAGCAAGTCACATTTCACAATTTACTTATTTACATCATAGTCATCATTCCTTATCATAGACATGGATCACTTGATTTTTTTCTGACTCAAATTTTTTTGAAGTTCGTATGTACTTTGTAAGATATCAGATCTCCATTAGTTTCGCTAGTGGATGGAATATAGCATGTGTTGGAATATCATAAAATGACACAAGCTGTTGAAAATTGCAATAACATCTGAAGAATTAGAAACTGGAAAAAGTACCAGCACAAGTTAAGGATTAGGAAACCAATACCAAATAAAGGAAGAATGAAGGTTAGGGAGATATTGAGATATACAGGTCCCCCAGGAGTAATATGAAGAACTTCAGGAGTTGATTTCACGAGTGATTTTAAAAAAATATTTTTATAAATTTGCATTGCCGAAGTGAAGCCTCATGGCTCTTTATTTTAGTAAATATTTTTATAAACTTTGGTGCGATTTCAAATTGTTCTGAGATATTGCAATTGTCGTCATTGTCTGAGCAATTCAGGTATAGGCTTTTTATGTCCTGTTCCTGCTCTGCAGATGAAGTTGGTCTTTCCATCTTAGTCTTGGATGTCCGCAGTCTCTCTTCTTCCTGTAGGTTTATATTTCTATGCTAGTTTGGGAATCCTATTGTTATTCATCCTTTCTATGTCGTGTAGCCAATTTTCTTCTATTTCTTATATGATGTTCTTTGTATCTAATTGTTCTCTTATTTCTGTGTTTTTCTTTTTATCTAATCTAGTGAGTCCCAGGAGACGTCTGTGCTGCTTCCAATCTTTGTCTGTTTCTTTGTTTTAGAATCCATGTTTCACTTCCAAATTTGAGAGGTAGTTTAGAGGTCATATTATGTAATCTTAATTGAGTTTCTTTGTCATTTGTTTTCCAAAATTTCTTTTAATTATGCCATTCATTCTATTGTAAATTTGTAGTCTTGCTTCCAAGTGTGAATCAGTATTGTATTGCAAGATTATATTTCCTAAATATTTGAATTCTCTAACTTGTTCTATTATTTTATTGTTAAGAATAATTTTGACATTTTGAATGGTGTTTCCACACATTGGATTGGATAACAGACCTATGTTGGATCAGTGACTGGCTACCATATAGTTATCAGAAAGTTGTATATGGGGGTGCAGAGAAAGGTCACCAGTGGTGTGCCACAGGGGTCAGTTTTGGCACCATTGTTTTTCAATTTGTATGCTAATGATATTGGGTTGAGTTTAACTAGTGATATCCAGCTGTTTGCAGATGATGCAAAACTGGGGGGAGCAATGCACAGTCAGGCTGATGTTAATGCCTTACAAGAGGACTTGAATAGATTGCAAATGGGCAGGTAAGTGGAACTGTCAGTTCAGTGTTGCCAAGTGTAAGGTTTTGAGATTTGGTAGGCTACAATGAGATACAAAGTATACACTTAGTGGAGAAACTTTAACAGTAGTAGAGGAGATGAGAGATCTAGGAATGATGGTGGACAAGGACCTGAAATTCAGGGGGGGGGGGCGCATTGCACAAGTTGAGAAGACATCACATCGAATAATGGCAATGATGCGGAGAACCTTGCCAGAAATAGAGAGGTTATGATTCCATTGTATTATATAAGGCCTTGATCAGGCATCATATCAATTATTGTGCACAGATTTGGTCGCCTGGTTTTCATGATGACGAGGATATGTTGGAAAGGTACAGAGAAGATTCACAAAGATAGTCAGTGGTCTTTGGAATGTGGAGTATGAGGACAGATTGAGAGAATGTAAGTTGCAGAGCCTTGTAAATAGGAGGAAGGGGGGGAGGATATGATTGAAACATATAAACTAATCAGGGATTGTTATCAGGTAGACATGGAAGAGATCTTTCATAGAATTGGAGAGGGGAGTAGAACAAGAGGCCATTGCTGGAAACTGTATAAGGAGAGTATGAGCAAAGGAGTGAGATGCAGGTTCTTTGCATGGAGGGTGGTTGGTGAGTGGAATGCATTTCCAAAGCGTTGTGAATGTGGACACATCGAATCAGTTTAAGATGCAGTTGGATGAGCATTGTATGCAATAGTGAGTACCTCCCACGATGAGCCTCTGACTCCATGGAGGTCGGGTGTTGATAATAATAATAATAATAATTATACATGTCTACAAGGAGATGTGCTTTGCATTATGGAAGATACTAAGACAAGTGATGAGAGCTTAGTCCACCTTTACCATAAGTTGCCTCAGTCCTGAAGATACTTCAGGCCCAAACTTTGTTTGCTTACACTTGGATAAAGCATTAAATTAAATTTATTATTGATAAGTTAAGGGGATAAAAATCCCTTATTGTTTTTCAGCCAGTAAGCGAAACTAAGATCGAACACTACGATCTGAATGTTTCATGCCGACGAACTGTCGGCGGATCCAAGCGTAAGTGACCACTTCCTAGTGCCACACCACGGCAACTCGTTGCAAAGGTGGAGCAAGATCCATCACTGTTCTTGATATTTTCTCATAATGTAAAAACACACAGCTCTTAGGAGATGTAGTACTGTTTTACATTATGAGGAGAGGTCACTACCCAGACCGGTTTCAACCTTTTTTGAGGTCTCATCAGTGAGTAGCTAGACCTAGAATATCAGAGGTTAAGTGAAAAGAACTTACATACTTTTGCTATATGATTGCCAGAAAGGTGTGTCACTATATTATATTATAACATATTATAACTAAAATGAAAAGCCAAACGGCTATTTTTTTCTGGCGAGGTTGATAAAAGTATGTAAGTTCTTTTCACTTAACCTCTGATATTCTAGGTCTAGCTACTCACTGATGAGACCTCAAAAAAGGTTGAAACCGGGCTGGGTAGTGACCTCTCCTCATAATGTAAAACAGTACTACATCTCCTAAGAGCTGTGTGTTTTTACATTATGAGAAAATATCAAGAACAGTGAGGGATCTTGCTCCACCTTTGCAACGAGTTGCTGTGGTGTGGCACTACAAAGTGGTCACTTACGCTTGGATCCGCCGACAGTTCGTCGGCAAGAAACGTTCAGATCGTAGTGTTCGATCTTAGTTTCACTTACTGGCTGAAAAACAATAAGGGATTTTTATCCCCTTAACTTATCAACCTCGCCAGAAAAAAATAGCCGTTTGGCTTTTCATCTTAGTTAAATTTATTATTGATGCTCAAAATTTTTGCTTTAATTGCATTAGTTTGTAATGCCTGTTCTTGAGCTGCTAGAATAAATCCCATTTCTTTTTTAATATATCCATATTGTAGCCATTGCCATGTCTTATTCACTTCAATTTTTTCCTCAGTGTCTTGAAGAAATTGCCCATGCAAAGGTTTATTTTTCCAGTGCCCATATTAGTTATTTTGCTATTCCTTTTTGTAATCGGATTTGTTTCCTATTGCTTTTAAAAGGCCACCCCTTGTGTAATTTATTTAAGCAATTGCTCAGAGCTATAGTCGATGTAACTTCTTAATCTAATTTCTTCTTCCACACTCTGTCTCACTTGCAGCAGATTCCATCCCACCTATTCTCCTTGGTAGGTACAACCGGTCAACATCATTTCGTGGATGTAATGCATGATGTGTAGTCATTAATTTTCTAGTTTTGCAGTCCAATTTGTGCATGTCTTCTTCTCTCCAATCTATTATGCCATCTGTGTATCAGATCACTGGTATAGCCCAAGATTCTCTAATTGTATTTAATCCATTTAGTTTTAATTATTATTATTATTATTATTATTCAGGCCTCCATGGAGTCAAAAGACTCATTGTGGGAGGTCCTTCCTAAGAACATAAAGTCTGTCAAGACTCATCGAGGTGAGGTCCCCCGTAAGAAACACAAAGTCTATCATACCACTCCTTAAACTCATTGACCGTTCTCGCTCCCACCACTCCATCAGGCAATGCATTCCACGGTTC
The DNA here is from genome assembly GCF_054136105.1 of Typopeltis vanoorti. NCBI lineage: Eukaryota > Metazoa > Arthropoda > Arachnida > Uropygi > Thelyphonidae > Typopeltis > Typopeltis vanoorti. The sequence goes on along the minus strand of NC_143556.1, from coordinate 43,100,115 downwards.
AAACACCTTCCACACAAAGAAACCACTCCTTACCCTCTTGCTCACAGTTTCCTTTCGTAACTTCCAGGGATGGCCTCTTGTCATCACTCCTTCCCGCTGTTCAACCAAGCAAAAGAACTCCCCAGTGTCAACCCTGTAACCACCTCTCAACAGTTTAAAAGTCTCAATCATATCACCTCTCCTTCTTCTATCCACCAAACTCTGCAGTCCACATTCCCTCAGCCGATCCTCATAACTATGCTTGTACAGTCCTGAAACCATCTTTGTCATCTGTCTTTGTATCCTTTCCACAGTTAATTTATCCCCTTCAAATCCTGGGGACCAAATCTGAGAACAATTGTCCAAGTGTGGTCTGATCAGAGACTTATACAATGGAATGATAACCCTCTTATCTCCTCAGGTCAGTGTCCTTCTAGCATATCACCACCTTTGCAATATGTCTCCTAAACTTCAGGTTTCTATTAATCATCAACCCCAGATCTCTTGTCTCCCCTACTTCTTCCAGTATAATTCCTTCCATAGAGTATGCAGCATCCCATCGATGTTTCCCAAACCTCAAAACCTTATATTTTGCTGCATTAAACTGAGACCCCCCATTCATTTGCCTATCTATCTAGCTTATCTAAATCCTCTTGCAGGGCTACCATATCTGCACTATTACTAATAATCCTTTCCAGCTTCGCATCATCTGCAAACAACTGAATATCCCCTTGCAATATACTGGCAATGTCATTGATATAAAGGTTAAACAATATAGGTCCTAGTACTGAGCCCTGTGAGACCCCACTTGTAACCCTCTGCCTCCTTGAAACTGCTCCACCATACACAACTCTCTAATACCTATCAGACAGCCAATCCTGAATCCAGTTGACCAATCTGACATCCAGACCCATGTGCCCCAACTTAAATATCAGCTTATCTTGTGGCACCCTGTCAAATGCCTTCACTAAGTCTAAGAAAATTGCAGTATATGTCTTTCTCTCATCTAATGTTCTTGTAACGTTATTATAAAAAGGCTAGTATATTGCTAAAACAAGACTGCCCTTTCACAAATCCATGTTGACTCTCACAGATAACATTACCTTCATCTGCCCAATGCTGTATATGGACCCTCACTACTTTCTCCAAGATCTTAACAACTACTGATGACACACAGGCTGGCCTATAATTAGACACTTCCAGTCTGTTACCACCCTTATGCAATGGCACTATCTTACCTTTCTTCCATTCCCTAGGCACCTTTGCTAAAGCCAGACTTTCATTGAAAAGCCAGGTAAAGGCAATGTCAGTTCCCTAGCACATTCTCTCAAAACTCGTGGTGAAATACCATTCCGTCCCACAGCTTTACTGACATCCAGAATACTCAGTATCTGAAACACACTCTGCTCCTGTACCTCTAAACTTCGAACCAGCCCTATCCCTCTAGCATATCCAAACGGCTAGGATGTCTATAGGCGTCCAACTAAATCTGGATATGATTCAGCCCACCTGTTTATAGAACCAGGATAAGAAGTGCTATTTGACCATCCTGTTCATTAGAAGGTGTGATAAACCCTCACACTGAAGAGAACGGTTAATCGGATTATCTCACGTTCGTAGCTACCTCTTAGTTGCCTATAACAAGAAACGCATATCCTTGGTCTATGCTGGTTAACTGGATTTTAGAGTTATATAGGATAGACTAAAAATAGAGAAATTATTTATATTTTTGTTTTCTCTTTTTATTGTACAATACAATTTTAATTTCTGGACAAAATAAAGGTCTTGCATAATTTCTTCACTTAAATATTGCCTTACCTTGGAGAACCACGTTCATTTTTAATTTTTTTGCGCTAATTTTTTTCTAATCGCTTTCTAGACAAAACATTATTCTTTGTTCTCAAAGAAATTAATTCACGATAATTATTTGAAATATTCTTTTAAAAAAAGAAAAGAAAACTGTCTGCCGATGTTCCAGATTATATTATTTTTATTTTTGTACCAAACCATCGAAATCGAATAATACTTCACAGATTTCCTTTAGGACACACTGAAGCAACTTTGCTTTATAGAGAATAACACGAAATTCTTTATTCATATCACTAAATATTTTCTTTATATTATATAGTAATCTACTTTTCTTTGTACTTTCACTTTCTTGGTTTCCCTGTATAATTGGTCATTACAAAATGAAATTAACAGTTATAGATATTTACTGCATAATTCAGATATTTTATTCTCCAATTTTTAAAGTAAGCAATACATTTACTTATATTTATCATTCAAAATATGTATATCAAATGCATCAAATGTGAAATTTCATTTCCTTTCACAATACAAATGAACTTTATTTCGACTTTGATAGCATCACCCCCCCCCCTCCCGTTGCAACATTACCAGACACCCGAAAGCTGTTATGAAACATAGGTACAGTTTTTATTTTATTCGTGATTTTTCCATAATAATTGTTATGGAAAAATATAACGTTTAATTTTTTAGACACAGAAACTAAGTTTTGATTATTATAAATTTGTAAATTATAAATAAGAAAATATACATATTATTTCCCTATTATTATAAATCAGGAAGTTATGTGACGTTGGCTAATAGGGTAAATTAATATATATAAAAACTGTCATCCTACAAATGCAATACCAGAATATGCTTCGAATGTCTGCTAATCAATCAGAAAGATGGAAAAACAGAACAAGGAATTTCTGCCTGTAAAATATTCAGTTATTGCACGAGGTACTTTAGTGTGCTGCCTTCTGGGCATGTTCTTTTGACCTGGTTCCCAGTGGGAGGGGGGGGGGGTAGTAATCTCCGTTAGTCTACAACTTGTTACTGGGCAGAAAGGAATATTAGAAAGTACAATATACAATTCATTTGTGAGATGGCAAGCAAGAGCAGCAACAGCAATAGCAGTAATTTTTTTCAAGATAAGTATCAAATACTTTAGAATTTTTCGATAATAAAAGTGAAACTGATCACTATAAATAAAGAAATCATTTTTGGCATAAATACTTCATCAGCCTGTAAAAGAAATGTCAGTTTTACTGTGTTAGGATATCTGAACAACAGAAAACGAAACAAGACATTCTTGCTTGAGGCAATTTAGTGCGACTTCTCGGAAACTTTCTGTCTTGTGTTTCTCAAAAGAGTAATCTATGACTTTTAGCTTTTCGTCTTGGTAAGAGGATTATTGTCCAGCATTTCTAAGACGTATTTCAAAAATAGCAGTCAGCAGAAATAGAATTAGTAATATTTAGATTTTCTTTTTTAAAAAAAAAAGAAACAGAAATAACACAATTGAAATTTCTTTGTGTGGTATACAGTTTTACATGTCGAAAATACAGCATAGTATTTCCAAATCTTAGAATAATTTCAGCAGACTGTTGATTTCAGATTCAAAGAAAGAGTACAGAATTAGAAGCTTTGATATGGTGGGATATTGTTATAGACCTGGTAATGTGGATGGTGGTAATAGTGAAATGTATAGTCAAATAAGCCAAGCAAATAAGAAAAGGGTGATCATTATGGGTGATTTTAATTATGGGAATATAGACTGAAATGAAGAGATAGCAACTGGAAGTAAAGAAAATGAGTTTCTTGAGTTTTTGAGGGATAACTACCTCAGACAGTATGTAACAGAGGGCACACGAGGATTAAGGGTCTTGGATTTGGTCATCTCATCGGAGGATGTAATTATCAATGAGGTATCAAATCATACACCAATTGGTGAAAGTGACCATGAGGTGATTACTTGGGTGGTTGCCAGCAGTGCAAGTACCCCTGTGAAAAAAGGGTATATGTGGAACTACAAGGGGGGGTGATTATGAAGAGCTCAGGAGACAGCTTGCAGGTGTAGCATGGAATGAGAAGTTAGCTGGAAAAGAGATGAATGCAGCTTGGGGAATTTTCAAAAAATATTTAGTAGATGCAATGTCTAAATGTATACCATGGGTGAGAAGGTTAAATAAGGTAGGTGTGAGATGGATGAATAAAGAGATTAAGCATGCAATACAGAGAAAAAGGGCATTGCGGAGGCAGCATAAGAGAAGTGGAAGTAACCAATTTCATGAGGTCTACAAAGACAGGCAAGGAGGGTGACTTGGTTGGTGAGAGTAGCTAAAGAGAGGTATGAACAGCAGTTAGCTAATGAAGCCAAAAAGAATCATAGGGAGTTCTTTCGATATGTAGCCAGCAAAAGAAAGAATGATTATGCAAGGATGACATTGATTGGAGGAAATGGTATAAAGACAGCTGTTGCAGAATGTGTGGTGGAGATACTTAATGAGCAGTTCATAAAGATCTTTCAATCTTGTGAATGTGACTTCATGGAGAGATTAAGAGCAGTTGATGATGAGGAGAAGAGACTGACTCTAAGTGAGCAAGAGGTGTTTGGGGAGTTGAGTAAACTAGATGTAAATAAGGCTGTGGGACTTGATAATATATCACCGCGTATTCTGAAGGAATGTGCCAGAGAGTTGACACCTGCCTTGACATATTTTTTTAATATGAGTCTTGCACTTGGTCAAGTTCCTAAAGAGTGGAAGGAGGGCAAGATTGTGCCACTTCATAAAGGAGGTGCTCGAACTCAAGCATCAAACTATAGGCCTATCTGTGTGTCAGGTGTTGTGGTTAAGTTGTTGGAGAAGCTTGTGAGAACTAGGATCCAGAGTTGTGTTGACAACAATGGTATAATCTTTGATGGACAGCATGGATTTGCTAAAGGGAGGTCATGTTTTAGTAATCTACTTACTTATTACAATAAAGTGACTGCTTCCTTGGACAGAGGAGAAGGATACACAGTAATATACTTGGATTTCGCAAAAGCTTTTGATAGAGTACCTCATGATAAGTTGACAGTCAAACTAGAGCAGATGGGGTTGGATATTAGATTAGTGCATTGGATTGGAGACTGGCTATCTGATAGGTATCAACAAGTTGTGTATGGGGATGCAATATCCAGGAAAAGGAAAGTCACTAGTGGAGTGCATCAGGGATCTGTTTTAGGGCCATTACTATTTAACTTGTATATTAATGATATTGGCTAAGATTTGGATGGAGATATTCAGTTGTTTGCAGATGATGCAAAGTTGGGACGAACCATAAAGAGTAGTGAAGATGTTGTGGCCTTGCAAGAAGACTTGAATAAATTGAGTGATTGGGCAAGCAAATGGGGATGTGAGTTCAATGTTGCGAAATGTAAGGTTTTAAAATTTGGAAAACAAAGATAGGATGCAGAATTTATGCTTGGTGAGAATATATTGTTGGAAGTAGAGGAAATAAGAGATCTGGGGGTGATAGTGGATAATGATCTAAAATTTAGGGGACACATCGCCAGAATTGTGAAGACAACACTAGGACTTCTGGGAATGATGCGGAGGACACTGACGTGTAGAAGTAGGGAGATTCTTGTTCCATTGTATAAGGCTCTGATTAGGCCACACATGGACTATTGTGCCCAGATTTTGTCACCGGGTTTTCAGAAGGATGAAGAGATGTTGGAAAGGGTCCAAAGGCGACTGACTAAGGTAGTTTCTGACCTCTGGACTGTCGTCGAGTATGAGGAAAGATTGAAAAGATGTAATTTGCAGAGTCTAGTGGAGAGAAGGAAGAGGGGAGATATGATAGAGACCTACAAGTTGGTAAGAGGTTGTTATAGGATCAATGGTGGAGAAGTTCTACAGAGAATAGTGGGAGATCAGGGGAGAACCAGAGGTCATCCCTGGAAACTGTATAAAGAGGGTGAGTAGGGGAGTGAGAGGTAGGTTTTTTTCATGCAGAGTTGTGAGTGATTGGAATGCCTTGCCTGAGAGTGTGGTGTCTGCAAGGAGTTTGAATGTGTTTAAGATGCGGTATGATGAGATGTGTGTGAGATAAAAGGACCTCCTAGATGAGTCTTTGACTCCATGAGGTCTTGTTTAATAATAATAATAATAATAATATACAACAATATTATTGCTTTATTTCTTTTGTCAAAACGGTAAACTGAAATAAGAGATTTTGAATACCGTCTGAAAGCTTTCAAAGCTACAGAAATTTAAAGTAGTTATGCAACTCAGTTCCAGGACAGCAGAGGGGGGTGGTTTGCAGTAAAAAAATCCTACAAATGAGCATAAATTTTTAATCATTCCATACAGGATATCCTTCTTATTATATTTTCAACATATCTACAGTGGTTAAGCACTGGATATTATAGTAATGTGCATCCTACAAAAAAAAAAAAAAAAACCCTGTTGCAATTTTCAGCAAAAGAAGAAGGCAAAGGTCTCTGATAAAATACCATTAGGTGTAAATTTTTGATACTAAAAAAGATACAATATCGGAAACCGAGTAATGCAGTTTATAATCATTTGTTGTTCATAAAAAAAAAAAAAAAAAAAAAAAAAAATCTTTCCTGAAATTGAAATGTGACAATCCATATAAAGGTATTTTGCAAAGAAAGAAAGCAAAATGTCATATTTATTTCACTAAATGTTATTTGAAAATATAAATATTTGACAAAATATTTTAAACGTAAGTAAACATTTGAAAATTCGCGAAAAGAATCTATATTGTCAGTAAAGTGGAGGATGTTAACTATTACTAAAGTATAATCATTGCAAAGGCTGATCTATGGTCATTTCAGGATTGATTATTTATTTTGGCAGATGTGAAACTTCTATTTTTGGAAAGGGACACAAGAAATAAATTGTTCACGGGGGAAAAAAAAAAAAAAAAAAAAAAAAATCAAATATCCTAGTACAGCTGAGAAAATTCGAAGTAAACAGAGTACATGTAAACACAAGTGACACAAAAGTCACTCGACCACAGTTAATCCGCTAATGGCTCTCAAATCGCCGTTAAGGGATTAACAGCGGAGGAGGGTAAATACTTGATAAAAGATAGAATGCCGAAGAAGTTTTGATCCATGAAAACGTCTGGGGTAGTCTTGCTATTTCATCCACCTTGGCCGGTAGGAGGGTTAAAACCTACTCCTCTAGGATGAAATACTCCAATAAAGTGTTCATTGAACAATTCCACTATGTCCTCTGCATCAGTCACTCTATTCCAATTTTTATCCCACAATATCATCTTCCACAGTCATTTCTCCTCCTACTGGCCACATAGCTAAAAAATTCCCTAGGATTTTCTTTGGCTCTTAGGGCCGATCTCCTCTCATATTCCAGTTTTGCTTTCCTTACCACACTAGTCACTCTTCTTGCCTGTGTCTTATATTCGTCATGCATCTTCTCTTCACCTGTCTCCTTATATCTCTTCCATAGCCTCTTTTTCGCATGCAATTCCTGTTTAATATTGTTTGTCATCCACTTTACTCCAAATTGTGTCCTCTTCTTCACTCGTGGTATACAACTTACCATTGCTGCTAACAAATATTCTTTCGCAATTTCCCACGCACTAATGATATCCCGGCCTTCTAATTCCTCCTTCCGTGAAACTTCCCGAAGTTGACGTCTAAGACTATTATAATCACCTGCTTTATAATTCCGCATATGTTCCTGTCTCTTTGATACTCCTGCATGTCTATTCATTTTCCAAGTCACAACCATATGGTCACTCTCTCCAACTGGTGGAAGAGATGTCAACTCAGTTATCATCAACTCTTCTGATGCTATAATCAAATCCTAAACTCTTGAACCTCTTGTTCCCTATGTTACATGTTGTCTAAGACATTTGTCCCTCAAGAATTCTAGAAATTCCATTCCCCTATTGCTACATGCATCTTCCTCTCTCCAATTTATACTACTGTAGTTAAAATCTCCCATAACAATCATTCTTCTTGCACTTGCCCAACTTAGCTGTCTAAACATCTCCTGGTCCCCATCCTCTGTGCGCCTGGGTCTGTAGCAACACCCCACTAAATATCCTGTCTTGCCTACCTCTACCTCACACCATACACTCTCAAAATCATTTGTCTCACTTCCTTCCAAAGACTCCACTCTTAGAGGACATAGGTCATCACTTATCATAAGCAGTACCCCACCACCACGCTTTCCCCTCCTATCCTAACGAAAAATGCTATACCCAGCGACTTCTATTCCTGTTGTTATATCCCCTTCTGTCAACCACGCCTCAGTGATCACAATAATATTTGGCCAGGTTGATGCTATCTGCGCCACCAATTCCTCTCCCTTATTCCGGATACTCCTGGCATTAGTATAAAGCATATAAATGCCATTGTTTCTATACCCAGCATTATCCCTTGTAGACTCCACTGGGCTCAGTGTTACCTGACAACGTCTCCCTTCTCCCAAGTATCCATTCCCACAAGAGGCCATCCCTGCTATCATCCTCCCTGGACACACTGACTCGTTCAGAACAGCAATCTCTCCAGATGCCTACGTCCTTCCTTATTCAAATGTAAACGGTCTCTCGCATACAATTCCGCTCTTTCCTCAAACGCACTCCTAGCATCCACATATACCAGTCCTCTCTTGTCACACATTCGCGCTATTATGCCATTTAATATCACCATTCTTCTGCTCAGCTCATCATTATCATACCTAGGCAACACGCACACTATTTTTCCTCTCTCTGTCTTCTTCCGTACATTCTCGAGCAAAAATCTCATATCTCTCACTGCCTTACTTACATTACCACTCAAGTCATTCGTTCCTACCATGACAATCAACTCATGCACCCTTTTACCTCTCTTAATTGCCATAGCTACCCTTTTTATTGTTCCTCCTGGCAAACACTCCTCACGCATCCTATCTTGATCACCACGGATCATTGAGTCACCATACATTATACCTCTTACCATTCCCTCTCTCCTATTGTTACCATTCTCTCCTCTTCTTTCATTCCCATAGGTCTCTCTCATCCCCTCTCCTCTACTGCTATTCTCTCTTCTAGCATTCCCATACCTCTCTCTCTCTCTTACTGTTTCCATTCTCTCCTCTTCTAGCACTCCCATACATCTCTCTCTCATTCTGTCTCTCTTACTGTTTCCATCCTCTTGTCTTCTAGCATTCCCATACCTCTCTCTCATTCCATCTCTCCTACCGTTTTCATTCTCTCCTCTTCTTGCATTTCCATATCTCTCGCTCATACTCCCTAAATTCTCTCTCTCTCTCCTACTCTGATTCGCCTTGCATTTATCTCTTCCATGCTCCTAATCGTATCTTTCAGACTTCTGCTCTCATTCACAAGACATTCCACCTCCTCTTTCAACTCATCTATATCCCTCTGCAGGTCAGTCACTCTTAATCTAAATTCACTCTCCCAAACAAAACCATCTCTTAAACTTTCACAGTCACTCACACCTTCCACACTATCAACTATTATTTTCTCATTCATATATATCTTTTTTTCATTCTCTCCTATCACACTACTTGTCTTCCTACATTCATTCCCCGTTCCTGGAGCAACAAAGTCGGATATCGATATTTCTAATGCACTTATTTCCTCCAACTGCCTGCATTTTGCTCACATATGCTCTCCGCTCTCTTTCACAAGCCACATATCTAATTCCCGAGACACATACATGCTGCAAGTACTGCATGTCACCAAGTCCTTTATGATATTTCTTATAATTGAGTTCTTAAATGGCGGAGGACTTGGCGATACGCCACTTGTGACTGCTGCTGAATCGCCATCATTCCTTACTGCCGAGTAGCATAATCTTTAATAATTATTCAAGTAATAAATTCCATTAAATAAATAAGAAAAAAGTACAAACAATTGCAAGCAAAAAAACATTTAAGTACTAAATATAATTAAATGAAATGAAATATAAATAAATACAGTAATGAAAACTTAGCTTCGTTTTGTCTTCCACCGTTATGCATTCGATTCCAACGGTAACCAAAATATATTATATTGCGACAGCAACTAACTTCCAAAAAACAACCACTGAAGTACTCTCGTATTCAGAGAAACAATTTAGCACTCAAAAACGTAGAAAAACAGGGAAAAAAACGGACTATTCACCAATTAAAAATCACTTTCTTCTAATTTCGAAATATTTCTAACACTTTTGGTGTGCCCATTGTTTAACTTTCGAGTGAAGAATATCACTGGCTTCTAATATTCCTAGGTATTTATAGTATTTGTTAGCTGAAATTACTTTTATACATTTCTCTTGATCAAAATTAAAATTGCGAGTGTCGTTAATGTTTCCTTGTTTAATAGATAAAACTGTGCATTTATCATCATCATCAAATTCCTGACATGTATCCTGAAGGGTGTACAGGATATGATAGTACTACATGAAAAATTTACATCATTACTAACTTCCTATCTACAATTTTCCTCCAAATCAATTTGTTACCTGTCAAGACTCCAACATTATTAGATCTTATATTTCTATCTTCTAAGGCACTTTTTACTGTATCAATCCGCCTATGTCTTTGTCTTCCTGGGTCTTTTTTCTGCCAACCTTGCAGAAAACACTTTTTTTGCTAATCTTTCCTCTTCCATTTCTGTTTAAGTCACCATATCACATTAATACCTGAGATTAGCAGAGGTAATCTCAGGCATTTATCTAAACCAAATTCCATTTTGATGTCCTGACTGAAAATACGAACTGTTCAGTAGACTGTATTTGCTGTGCCAATTTTCAATCAATTTCAAGTCATCCATATATAACAGATGGGAAATTTTAATATTATATTTAGGAATTTCATATCCAAGTTTTGTTTTCTTCAAAATCATAGACAACTGTATCAAAGAAATGATGAGGAGCAATAGTGACAAGGAATCACCGTGGAAAATTTCACGTTTAATGTTAATATCTCTGAATCGTTCATTACTGACTATTAAAGTTGTTTTCCTTATATTTTCCTTATACTATTAAAGTAGTTTATTATTATTATTATTATTATTGAGCCCCCATAGTTCATTTCAGTCAGTATAGATGAAGCCCTTTCTTCGGAAAGACCTGGGTGCAGTTTCCGTCTCTTTTGACTAAAGGTGAGTTAACTGTTCTCATATGGAGGTGGAGGGTTTTTTCTCCCAGTAACTGGGGTTTTTCATCCTTCAAAATAGGCAAACTGGTCCTGTGAACACACATGGCTACAGTCATAAAAATATACTACAGCAAGGAAGGCAACGGGAAACCACCTTGCTCATTATCATCTCCCTAGTATGGTAGCATATAGCTATCCCCACCAACCATATGGCTGAGGGAATAGGATAGGATTATTATTATCATTATCCTTAGGATAATGATAATAGGACCCTATGTCACAGATTTATCAAGTTGGTCTGTTTTGTCATACACACAACTCATCATACTAAACCTTAAACATATTCAAATTCTCTGCAGAAGCCATGCTCTCAGTCAGTTCATTTCAATCATTCATAACTCTCCATTCAAAAAACCTTCTTCTCACTCCCTTGCTCACAGTCTCCTTATATAGCTTCCATGGATGATCTCTTCTTCTTCCCCAATCTCCCACCATTTATAAAAAACCTCACCTCTTCAACATTAATTCCATAACAAACTCCTACCAACTTATACATCTTGATCATATCACCCCTCTTCTTCCTATCCACTTGACTCTTCAAACTGCATCATCTCAACCTTTCTTCATATTTAACATTCCAGAGATCAGAAACTATTTTAGTCAATCACTTCTGGACCCTCTCCAACATTTCATCCTCTTAAAAACCAGGTGAACAAATCTGTGTACAGTAATCCATTTGTTGTCTAATCAGAGCCTTCTACAATGGAAACAGAATTTCCTCACCTCTACAAATCAGTGTCCTCCACATTATTTTCAGAATTCTATTTGTTGTCCTCACAATTTTGGCAATATATCCTCTAAATTTCAGATCCTTATCCACCTTCATCCCGAGAACTGTTATTTCCTCCACCTCCAACAATATATCCCCCAAGAGTAAATTCTACAACCCATCTTTGTTTTCAAAATTTTCCCACCTTACATTTTGCGACATTGAATTGGTATCTCCATGGCTTTGCCCTTTCACTCAGTCTATTCAAGTCTTCTTCTTGTAAGGCCTCAGCATTTGCTCTACTCATCATGGTTCGTCCAAACTTTGCATCACGTGTAAACAGTTGTATATGCCCATTCAAATCTTCTCCAATATCATTAACATGCAGATTAAACAGCAATTGCCCTAAAACAGATCACTGAGGCACACCTCTAGTGACTTCCTCTTCTGGAATATGGCTCCTCCATACACAACTTGTATGGAGGAGCCATACAAATCTACATATCAAAGATAACTATCAGACAGCCAATCTCCAATCCAATATACTAGTCTAATATCCAACCCCACCCACTCTAGTTTGCCTATAAACTTATCAAGCAGTAATCTATCAAAAGCCTCTGCAAAGTCTAAGTATACTACTGCATATCCATCTTCCACATCCAATGCTAATAAGTAAGTAGATTACTGAAACATGGCCTCCCTTTAGCAAATCTGTTGTCTATCAAAGATAATAGCATTGTTGTCAACTCAATTCTGGATCCTGATTCTTACCAGCCTCTCCAATTTTAACCACAATACACACAGATTGACCCATAATTTGATGCTTTGAATTCTCTCATCTCCTTTATGAAACAGTACAATCTTGCCTTCCTTTCACTCATTGGAAACTTGACCCAATGTAAGACTCATATTAAACAGGTATGTCCAGACTGTCAACTCCCTGGCACATTCCTTCAAAATGTGTTGTGATATATCACCAAGTCCCACAACCTTATTAATATCAAGTTTGCTTAATTCCCCATATACCTCTTCCTCATTCACAGTCAGACTCTCCTTCTCCTCATCCACTGCTCTCAAACTCCCCATGATGGAAGTTCTCACATTCACAAGGATAAAAGCTTTTTATGAACTGCTCATTAAATATCTCAACTATATCCTCTGCAGCAGTTGGCCGTATACCATTTTCTCTAGTCAGCCATCCTACCATAATCATTCTCATTTTTGCTAGCTACATATCAAAAGAACTCTCTAGGATTTTTTATTTTTATTTTTTATTTTTGGCTTCATTAGCTAACTTATGCTGATTCTGAACTTTTCATACCTTAATCAGTGTGTCACCCTCATTGCATGTTCTTTGTATTTATCATGGAATTGATTATTACCATTCCTCTTATGTTGCTTCCATAATTCCTTTTTTCTCTGTATTTAATGCTTACTTCATTCATCTACCTTATTTAACCTTCTGACCTTTTGAATACATTTCGACATTGCTTCTACTAGATAGTTCTCTTGAATGTTACCCAAGCAACATTGATCTCCTTTCCAGCCAATTCCTCATTCCATGCTACAGCTCCAGACTGTCTCTTGAGCTTTTTATAATCACCAGCCTTGTAGTTCCATGTATACCCTTTCTTCGTAGAAGTTCTCACATGGCTGGCAACCACCCAAGCAATCACTTCATGGTCACTCTCACCAACTGAAGGAAGATTTGACACTTAATTTATAATAACATTCTGTTATGAGATTATCAAATCCAAGACCCTCAATTCTTATGTGCATTTCTTCCATACTGTCTGAGGTAGTTGGCCTTCAAAAACTCCAAAAACTCATATTCTTTACTTCCAGTTGAAGTAAAGGAAATGAGTCATCCCAATCTATATTGCCATAATAAAAATTAACCATAATGATTACTCTTTTCCCATTTGTTTTGCTAATTTGCTTATGCATTTCCTGGTCAGTACTCTCCACATTACCAGGCCCATGGCAACATCTAACAAATTTAATTCAGTGTCGTTTTTGTTTTATATGTTTGTGTGATAGACTGAGTTATTTAGTTTTTAAGTAAAATTTTTATATTTTTTAAAATTATACAATGTGGAAATGAGCTGGAGAACAATGGCAGCTAAGACATCCATGTTGTAAACTGAATTGTGTGAGATTGTTCAATCCAGTGCACGTGAGATGTATTTGTTATTGAAAGGTGAAGGATTTGTGGTAGATGAGTGAAACTGGTAAATGAGTGTGTAGTGAGTGTTTTGAGAGCGAGTGCACAGTTGGATTGAGAGAATGAAGCATGTGATAGAAGTTAGTATTCACGGTAGACTGGAAAATGTTAATATGAGAATTATGTGGTAGTGGTGGAAGGTCAAGAAAATGAAGATGACATCAATAAGGAAACTGCACACTTATTTGTAATCCTTTACAGAATAGAACATGAAATTGAAAAATTGTAGAATTGTAAAAAGATTAGCAGAGCTGAGAAGGGAAAAAAGCAGGAAGTATGAAACAATATTATTATTATTATTATTACCCCAAGACCTCATGGAGTCAAAGACTCATCTGGGAGGTCCTTTTATCACACACACACATCTCATCATACCGAGCCTTAAACACACTCAAACTCCTCGCAGACACCACACTCTCAGGCAAGGCATTCCAATCATTCACAACTCTTCACGAAAAAAACATGCCTCTCACTCCCCTACTCACACCCTCTTTATACAGTTTCCAGGGATGACCTCTGGTTCTCCCCTGATCTCCCACTATTCTCTGTAGAATTTCTCCACCATCGATCTTATAACAACCCCTTACCAACTTGTATGTCTCTATCATATCTCCCCTCTTCCTCCTCTCCACCAGACTCTGCAAATTACATCTTCTCAATCTTTCCTCATACTCAATTCCAGAGGTCAGAAACCACCTTAGTCAGTTGCCTTTGGACCCTTTCCAACATCTCTTCATCCTTCTGAAAACCCGGTGACCAAATCTGGGCACAGTAGTTCATGTGTGGCCTAATCAAAGCTTTATACAATGGAACAAGAATCTCCCTACTTCTACACGTCAGTGTCCTGCGTATCATTTCCAGAAGCCTTTGTGTTGTCTTCACAATTTTGGCGATGTGTCCCCTAAATTTCAGATCCTTATCCACCATCAACCCCAGATCTCTTATTTCTTCCACCTCCAACAATGTATTCTCACCAAGCATAAATTCTGTATCCCATCTCTGCTTTCCAAATTTTAAAACCTTACATTTTGCAACATTGAACTCACATCCCCATTTGCTTGCCCAATCACTCAATTTATTCAAGTCTTCTTGCAAGGCCACAACATTTATGGTTCATCCCAACTTTGCATCATCTACAAACAACTGAATATCTCCATCCAAATCGTTGCCAATATCATTAATATACAAGTTAAATAGTAATGGCCCTAAAAAAGACCCCCCGAGACACTCCACTAGTGACTTTCCTTTTCCTGGATATCGTGCCCCCATATATATCATATGAATAAACTAGAGAAACAGAGTAAGTAAGAAATTTTGTACAGATATTCTATGATATGATGGGTACTTATGAAAGCATGGTAAAATCTTGTTCCCCTGGTGCAAAAATTAAAATTAAAAAAAACAAAAAACATATATGAGTGATGCTGTTAGGATGCAGAAAATGTGAATGAATTAATGATTTGAGTTAATGAATGAACTATTGATCTAAGAGGTAAGAAGTATTCTGTGAGGAAGGATGTGATAGAGGTATTGAAGAAGTGAAATAGAAGAGTAAACTGGTGAAGACTTCGGGTCTCCTCCATGCTGTGATAGAGGAGAACTGAGGAGGAAGGTGCTGATTGCAAATGAATCAACATGCAGTTTGTTTCCAAAGAAATGATGTAGAGTTTGTGGACGTATGGTCTAAATTTGACAGATGGAAAGATTTATATAATGCTCATGAACTAAACTTAAAGGGATTTGGAGTTAGATGTCTAGAGAGAGAGTTTTTTTTCCTTCACCAAGGGTGTGGACAAGCAGTTAGAGTGGATGTAGGTGTATGTGTATGTGTGCGTGTGGGTGGGTGGGTGTGTCCGCATGTGCAGATGAGTAAATATGAGAATGACCAAATCTCTCAAACAACAATATTAACAATAATGTTAATTCCATTAGTGTTAAAGATTTTTTGATTTGGTATGATAAATATGTTTTCAGTTGAATGAACCTGTCACAATGAGTCTGATGACTCCATTGAAGGTGGAATAATAATAATAATATATTTCATTCAAGTATCATAAATCTATGATTCTAGGAGTTGCTCATATGTTCTAAAAGGACACATTATTTTCATTAACCTATGTATTTAGTGTTAACAGTTTTGTCTTAATCGATATTGGACTAACATGTGTTATTTGTGTATGTTTAATATATTATATTGTTAAAGTTATATACTCCTTTTCTACATTATCAGCATATTTTTGAAGCAATTGACCAAGTATTTTATGTGAACAACTCATTACGCTGTTTTTAAGTAGCAGTTCTACATTCAAGAATGTAAAACTTATAACAGTATGTTGATTTAACCTTATAATAAATAAGGTTGAAGAATAATAATAATATTATTACTATATCTGCTCTACTTGTCTGTTGGTTATTGTTTAAATACATAAAATAATTCAATATTATTAATTTGTAGGATGTAAATGATCAGTGGCAGCATCTACAACAAGTTACAGCAAAGAGGTCTGAACAGTTGGGATCTGCACATGAAGTGCAGAGATTTCAGAGAGATATTGAAGAGACCAAAGAATGGATTAAAGAAAAAGATGATGCTGTTAATATTGAAGACTGTGGACATGATTTACGGAGTGTGCAAACTCTGCAGAGAAAGCATGATGGACTTGAAAGAGATTTAGCAGCCCTTGCAGATAGAGTATGTTTTATGATTTTACTTTTCACTTTTTTTGCTGTTTTATTCATATTCGTAGTGATATATCTATTCATAAGAGTACGTTTTTCTTTCTTTTTTTTTTTTTACAGAAATTTCCAAAAATATATATACATGAATTTATGAATATTTTTGTAACTTTGCAATGGTTATATTCATAAAATTAAATTCAAAGTCTCTTTCATAAATTAAAGTAATTTGGTGTAGTTGCAGTTAGCTATGGAGACAGTGTTATAGAGTAGGTTGCCTCCCTTGATGAGTCCTTGGACTCCCTGGAGGTGTCACGTAATAATAATAATAATAATAATATTTGCAACAATGTTGCCAGCATTTTTAGTTTTATTTTGTCCATCTGCCAGCATGCATATAATAGTTCTGTACTGTTCTGTTTCTGGCTAGTTGGATGGATAGATTTTTTTACAGAATAATTGATATTTGGGATCTTTATGGCAGTTTGTTTACTACATCAATTTTTATTTCAATTGTTCTTCAGTATCAAAATTTGATATCCAGTACTACACTTGGCTTTAATCTGATGGTGTAATAATGAATTAATAAGAATTTTTTATGTGACTCTCACCAATGAAAGGTGGTATATCTACAGTTCATTAGTACTGTGGGTTGGCTAAGAATTTTTATTATCCTTAGACACCATGGATTCAAAGACTCATCTAGGAGGTCTGATTGTCCTACACACAGTTTATCATACCGTGCCTTAAACACATTCAAATTCTCTGCAGACACCACTCTCAGGCATGGCATTCCAATCATTCACAACTCTGCATGCATAAAACCTGCTTCTCACTTCCTTGTTCACAATCTCCTTATACAGCTTCCAGGGATGACCTCTTTTCTCCCCTGATCTTCCACCATTTTATGAAAAACCTTTTCAACATTGATCCTATAAAACAACCCCTTACTAACTTGTAAGTCTCTATCATATCCACCCCTCTTCCTCCTATCCACTAGACTCTGTAGATTGCATCTTCTCAACCTTTCCTCATATTCAATATTCCAGAGATCAGAAACAACCATGGTCAGCCACCTGTGGACCCTTTCCAACATCTCTTCATTCTTTTGAAAACAAGGTGACTAAATCTGAGTAGAGTACTCAGTATGTGTCCTAATCAGAACCTGATACAGTGGAACAAGAACCTTCTTATGTCTACAAGTCAGTGTCCTCTGCATCATTCCTATAATCCATAGTATTGTGCTCACAATTTTGGCAGTGTACCCTCTAAATTTTAGATCCTTATCCACCATTACCCCCAAAATCATTTATTTCCTGCACATCCAACAATATATCTCCATGAAGACTACATACCTACTTTATTTAGCCTTCTGACCCTTGGAATACATTTATACATTTCTTCTACTAGATAGTGCCTATATATTACCCAAGCTACATTGATCTCCTTTCCAGTCAACTCCTCATTCCATGCTATACCTGCAAGCTGTCTCCTTAGCTTCTCATAATTACTAGCCTTGTAGTTGTAGTTCCACATATACTATTTCCTCACAGAGACCCTCACACTGCTGGCAACCACCTAGGTAATGACTTCATGGTCACTTTCATCAACTGGAGGGTGATTTGTCACCTCATTTATAGTAACTGAGGGCACACGAGGATTGAGGAGATGGTCAAATCTATAATCCTCAATCCTCGTGTGCCCTCAGTTACATACTGCCTGAGGTAGTTGTCCCTCAAAAAGGCAAGAAACTCATTTTTTTTTTTTACTCTTCTAGTTGCTATCTCATCATTCCATAATTAAAATCGCTCATAATGATTCCGCTTTCCTTATACTTTTGGCTAATTTGATTATATATTTCATGGTCACTACCATCCACATTACCAGATTTATAGCAACATCCGACAAAGTATTTCATTCTATTCATGTCTATCTCACACCATACTGCCTCAAAACCACTACCACTATTTCCCCCTTTCATATCTACCTTGTATGGATATAACTCTTTCCCTATCCTTAATAGCACTCCCCCTCCCTTTTTATCCTTTCTATCCTCATGAAACACATCATACCCTTCCATCTCTATTCCTGTCAGAATGTCACCCTCATCTAGCATGTCTCACTTATTTCAACAATATTTGAGTTAACAAACTCAATTAATGCAACCATTTCATTTGCCTTGTTTCTGGCACTTCTAGCATTTCTTTACAAACAGCAGCTTATTCCTGAATCTATAGCTAGTTCCACTGATACTACTTATTTGATGTGACTTCTCCATGCTTAACTTGAGTCATTTCTTTTTCTCCTTATTCGTCTTAGAACCTTCTTCAAATCCAACTCTTTTCCCTTGATCCCACATTCATAATTTATCTACATAATCAAACAGATACATATAGCACACACCTCACATTTCACGAAACAACTGAAATCAAAATTAAATTCCTGCAAAGACAAACCTGCTGCCATCTTTCCTTGGCTGGTTACTGTATTAAGCTCTAAGTTCAACAATTTCATAAAAGTGTTTTCATAAACTTAAACAAGTTCACACACTAGAAACACTGCTAGTGCACAACTTTTACAGCAACTCTTACTCATAAAAATACTGTTGTTTACAATTAATTTTTCTGATAAACTTATCTGAAATGGGACCCTTCTTTACACAAACCTTCCAGTGAAATGCCACAGTTTAGGATGGTTGATTAAAATTTCACACATCATTTTCATAAATCTAATGGTAGCTAGAAGAGTGAACATGAGACTTACAACACAAATAAAGACTAAGTATTGCTTGATATAATGCCCCATTGACACCATATAACTGTAGCATATTGAATAGCTTCGCTCTTGGCACCTTGTCATATGCCTTTTCCAGATCGACAAAACTTAATTATAGATCTTTGTTATATTCCAATGATTTCTCCACTATTTGTCGTAAAGTGAAGATCTGATCCTGACAGTACAGCCTATATTTGGCCTGAATCCAGCTTATTCTTTACCAAGCTTTTCTTCCACAATTCTTCTCAACCGTTTCTCAAGTATACTGGCATAAATCTTACCAGGAACACTCAGTAGGGAAATACCTCTGTAATTCTCACATTCAGTTTTATTTCCCTTTTTATTATATGAGCTGCCTTTCCACATTTCAAGCCTTTGATGGCTTTTTCTACTTCAAGTATGAATATATATTCCTAACTGTATGCCTGTTGAGTGTTTTTTACCGCTGTACTATCACTGCTTATTTCATTTAGCAATTTTTCGAAGTAATTACTCCATACTTCAAGGATATCTTTTTCTCTGGTTTTCATGTCACCTTTATCATCTCTAACTCCTTTTACAGCACTCTCTCCTCCATTTTTATGCTTCTTCAGCAACCTCCAGAATATTTTGCCACCTCTTGATATTTATTTTCTATGTTCTTACCAAAGTCCTCCCATGATTTTATTTAGCTAGTTTTACAAAGTGTTCAGCTTTCTTACATTTGTCTCTGTATTCTCTAAGAGCACAAGCTGATTTATTTGCCAAGAACTTTTGATATGCTTTCTTCTTTTTCTTCACTGCCTCTTTAGCTTCCCGTGTCCACCATGGGGTTCTGATTTTTCTATCCTTGCAGACAATCTCACCACATGCCTCTCTGGCTGAATCAATCAGGGTTTTCTTCAACGCTTGCCACTGAATCTCCAAGGTTTGGTTCTTGTTCTCAAACTCTTTCATTTTTTCTTCAATAATCTTTGTGTATTTTGTGTACAGTTCACATCTGAGAGCTGCTCAACTTTTATTATTTTTAAAACTTTCTTGCATGTCATTCTTTTCAATATGAAATTCAATTTTATCCTGCTCAATACTAAATAGTGATCACTTCCAATTTCAAATCCTCTGTACACTTTGGTGTCCTGCACCAGGGAGAAAACATCACTATCAACAATAACATAGTCAATGAGACTTTTCTTATTCCTTGCCTCTACTCTCCATGTGAATTTGTGCACATTTTTATGTTGGAACATGGTATTAGTAATAACCAGTCCATGTCCTGAGCAGAAATCCAACAGGTATTTGCCATTATTGTTAGCTTTGCTCTTTTCTCCAAATTTTTCCAAAATATCTTTGTATGTCTGACAATCACTTCCTACTCTGCTATTTAGATCCCCAACAAGGACCAACTCTTCCTTTTTGATTGTGTCAGTAGCATTCTCTATAGCCTCAAAAAATTCTTCCACTTCTACCTTAGTAGAAGAATGTGATTGAGAGAATGTGATTGTGAATATGGAAATTATTAAAAAAGAAAAAAAAACAAGCTTAATTCTGGAAGCATGAGCTTGCAGGACTGTGGAAGTGGGGGGGGGGGGAGTCTGACTAATGATGCAATAGCATGAATGATTGTTGGAATGCAAGAATTGAAGAATGAAATTATTGATGAGGAATGAGATGATGAATGTACAGAATGGAATTGGACTTCTGGTGGAAATGAACAGAATACTTTGTGAAAGAATAAAATGAAAGACAGTGTAGAAAAGAAAGTAGCAAATGACTCAAGAATGCACTATATGGAACAAACCATGTGCATTTTCTCATTCACCACAACATTTATGAAAGAAATATTCTTTCATAAATGTTGTGGTGAATGAGAAAATGCACATGGTTTGTTTTCCAGGAGGGAAAATGAACAGGGTTATTGATGTGCTGGATATGAGAAGTAAGTGTCTAAGAGCATTAGTGCTTATGGTTGAAATGAATGATTTGGTTGGGCATGGTTAAATTGTGAGGATGGACATTGGGAGATTATTGAGGAGAGAGAGAGAGACAGCAGTGTGATAGGAAAAGCAGTTTGTGTTTTTTTGCCCCAGTATGACAAGGAAAAATACTTTAGCTAGGAATGCCAACAAATAGAAGACTAAAACAAGAAAGGAAAAAGAAGAGATCTTTTCAAAAAGATTATAGAACTAACGGGGAAGTTTAGTGCCAAGGTGACAATATTAAAAAGTAAACACAAAGGATATCTTACAGAAGCTGCAGACATCAAAGAAAGATGGAAAGAGTATACAGAAGTCCTTTACAGAAAGGATTCCAAAATTACTGAGAAATTTGAAGAGAAGGATTATACACAGGAGCCAGTACCACTGGAGAGGTGGGCACTGCAACAGCTATCCAGTAAGAAGGAACCAGGAGGAGATGGAATTCCTATTGAGCTGCTCAAAGGCCTGGGGGAAGAGGCGAAAGGCAATGCAAGAGAATGCAAAAATTACAGAACTATAGCACTGATTTCTCATGCAAGTAAAGTCTTACTTAAGATCATTCAGAAAAGACTGGAACCGTTCATGAGAGAGAAATGCCACATGAACAGGCAGGATTTTGAAAAGGCAGAGGAACAAGAGATCAAATCTCCAATGTGAGATGGATAATAGAAAGAGCAGAGGAATATCAAAAATATGTCTACCTTTGTTTCCTTGACTATAGCAAGGCTTTTGACTCTGTAGATCATGTGAAACTGTGGAATGTGTTAAGAAAAATGGGAGTATAGCATTTCATTATCCTCCCGAGGAATCCTTATTATGAACAAGAAGCTACTGTCCGAACAGATCTTGGAGAAACTGAGTATTTCACAATTTGTAAAGGGGGGGGGGTGACAAGGATGTATTTTATCTCCGTACCTGTTTAACTTGTACAGTGAATGCATTTTAAGAATGGCAGGGCTGGAAGAGTCTTCAGTTGGAATTAAAATTGGTGGAAGAAATATTAATAATTTGAAGTATGCAGATGATGCATGCTCGCACCTTGCTAGCAGAATGCAAAGAAGATTTGGATTTGGATGAACTTATTATGAAAGTTAAAGAAGAAAGTGCTAAATATAAACTTAACCTCAAAAAGATAAAAGTTATGGCAACATGTGAACTTAATGATTTTGAAATAGATGGGGAGAAAATGGAAGCAATTAACAATTTTGTGCTCCTAGGATCCCGAATTGATCAAGATAGTTATCGTACTTAAGAAGTTAGAAGAACATTATTACTCGGAAAGAAAGCAATGACAAATTTAAGCAAGATCTTTAAAGATAAAGATGTTAGCCTTGCATCAAAAATCAGAATCATGAAAGCAATAGTATTTCCTGTGGTATACTTTATGAATGTGAAAGTTGGACCCTGAGAAAGAGTAAAAGAAGGAAGATAGATGCATTTGAATTATGTGTTTGGAGACGCTTACAAAGAATTACTTACTATTATAATAATGGAATTAACTCACGTAAAATATTCTTTATTCCTAGAATTTTCACCTGAGTATCACAGGCATCATTAGTATAGGTACAAAGGCTAATTAAACAATAACTGTTATATTCACAAAGCGCCACCTAAGTAGTTAAGGTTAAATTTCCTAAATTTATTTAAAAAATAAAAATAAATAAATAAATAATTTCTTTACATACATACATACATACATCTTCAAGGCCCACCTTTCCTAATTGGGTTGTGGGGGCAACAGCTTCAAGAGGAACTTCCAATGGTCATGATCCTCTGCCACCAAGCTCAGGTGTTCTGGTGGGATTCTCAAACGTGTCCACCCAAGGTTTTAGATATAATCTATCCAGCGAGTCCTTATGATACAGTACTCCTTTGTAATGACATGGAGGAACTAGGACTAATTCTTGACAAAGTTAACAAGATCAGTAATAACAGAGGACCAACTCAATTCTAGCAAGACAAAGATCATGGTTCTCAAAGGAAAAACAAACAAAGAAGCATTTGAGAAACAAAATGTATCTTAATGGAGAAATAATCGAGGAAGTCAACAAGTTTGAGTACCTGGGATCCATTATTAATGTGAAGAATTGCTGTTCAGAAGATGTCAGAAAAAGGTTAGGAATGGCTAAAACAACAGTCAGAGACCTGTCTAAAATCTGGAAGGATGGATGGGAACAAAGTCGAGGATTTTAGATGCAGTTGTTTTTCCAACAGCGACTTATGGATGTGAAACTTGGAACCTAAAGAAGTCAGATAAGAAACGGATATCTGCTTTTGAGATGTGGTGTTACAGAAGGCTGTTGAGGATATCATACACTGAAAGATGTACAAATGAATGGGTGTTAGAAAAGATTAGTAGAACTTTAAGGCTCCTTAAGGATATTGACAGAAGAAAGTTAAAATATTTTGGACACATAGAAAGGATAGAAGGAGGACTTCTCAGAACAGTAATAGAAGGTAAAGTTCGTGGACAAAGAGGCAGGGGTAGACCATCAATGAGATGGATGGATGGCGTGTGTGGAGTGACTGATCTTCAGAGAGTTGAGGCTACCAGAAGGGCAAACATCAGGACTACATAGTGAGGCCTAGTGTGGAACATCATCGAGCATTGGAGTGACCATACAGCATCTGTAGATGCCCAGTGAACACAGACAGACAGCGAGTCCTTGGCCTTCCACGTGGTCTCCTACCTTCTGACTTGACAAAGAGGGCCTGCTGAGGGAGCCTCTCTTGTGGCATTCTGACCAGGTGCCCGTACCAACATAACTGTGATCTCTCAACACGGTGAAGCAGCGGTTGAGTATTGAGGGTTTCCTGAATTGCAGAGCTTCTGACTGTCGAGTCTTGTCAGTCCCACAACCTCATTTCAGCCGCTTGGATTCGTGTCTGCATTCTTTTGATCATTACATATAGACTGTATTGAAGACAGCCAGCTTTGCCTTCTGGCTTAACTCCCGCTTCAGTATTACTGAACAGCCAAGCTTACGCAATATTGAGCTTGCTAAGCCAATTTGAGTATCTAGCTCTACATCCCATTTTCCATCATTCGTGAATATGGACCCAAGGTATTTAAACTTCTCCACCTGCCTCATTGGGCTCCACTTACATGTAGAGTGCACTGGGATGGTTGGCTTGAGACCACAAATGTTTCAGTTTTGGCCACACTGATCTTCATTCCGGTATCTGCACAAACAGCTACAAACCTATCCAGGGTCTGCTGGAGGTCATCTGTGGAAGAACTAAGCAGAACTAGGTCATCTTCAAAAAGCAGATGTCCAATGCTACATCTTCCAATTCTGACACACTCACTGCCTCGGCTGTGCCTATCAATCCAGTCCATAAATATTATGAAAAGGAGGGGTGACAGGACACACCCTTGGCGGAGGCCAACAGAGACTGTGAAAGGTTCAGACTTTGTGCTGTTTACCCTGATACAAAAATCTGGGCATTCATACAGGGACTTGATGGCAGCTAATAGTTGGCCATCCACTCCATACTCCTGTACTACTTGCCAAAGCTTATCCCGACGAACCCGGTCATATGCCTTCTCCAAGTCCACAAAACATGTGTAGACATTCTTGGCATATTCCCAAGATTTCTCAAAGACTTGCCTTAAAGTGAAGATTTGGTCAGTTGCGCTTCTATCAGGACGAAAACCACATTGTTCTTCCTGGAACATTGACTCAACTATGCTCCTGCACCATCTTTCCAAGCACCTAGCATACACTTTCCCAGGCAGGCTGAGCAGAGAGATGCCATGATAGTTACTGCAATCCTTCTGATCTCCCTTCTTGAAGACTGGTATTATTATGCCTGTCTGCCATTGCTTTGGTGCTCGCCCAGATATCCAAGCAGCCTGACACACTCGAGTCAGCCAGAGAACACCGTCTTGATTTAAGGGTTTTAGCATTTCGGGCCGAATTTCATCATCGCCAGCAGCCTTGCCTGATTTTAGCGATTTTATTGCTAAATGGACCTCTTCTGCTGTGAGACTAGTCATTGCCCCAATCTGCGCCTCTTGGATATCCACAACTGCTGGGCCACCTGGGTTAAGAAGGCTTTCAAAGTATTCCCTCCATCTGTGGAGTATATCCTTCTTGGTTGTTAAAAATGCACCATCAGAGGCCTTAATTGCCCTTGCTGTGCACGATTTCCTCCCTCGAAGGCAGCGGATGGTCTGCCAGAATACTTTGTTTGCATTTGCATAGGATGAGTCTAATCTTTCTCCAAAGGATTCCGAAGCCTTCTGCTTTGCTGTCTTTACTGCCTCAGTAGCAGCTTTTCGTGCCTCAGCATTCTGCAAATGCATCTCGGGTGACCTTACCCTAAGCCATGTTAGGTAGGACTCCTTTTTTGCCTGGACAGTTTTTTGGACTTCTTGGTTCCACCAAGGTGTCCTTTTCTCACTGCCTGTTGCCACGCCGAGCCACTTTCTGCCACAGCATGAGAGTGCAGAGGCAGTGACAGCTGTTCTGAACAGCTTCCACTCCTCCACCTCAACATCTGCAGTATGCTTGGGAATCTCTTTGAACCTGGAGGAAATGTCATCTGCAAAATTCTTCCTCACAGCCTCATTTTCCAATGCCTCCCATTTCACGCGGTATAGCTGCTTAGGCCTACCAGTGCTGATGGTAGCATCTGGTTTCTGAAGTCGTAGAGTGCACACAACAAGGTGGTGGTCAGTTGACAGTTCTGCCCCTCTTTTCACACAAATGTCCAACACTGAGGAAAATAGGTCTGCTGAGACTATAAAGAAGTCAATCAGAGACCTTTGTTCTAGTGTATCCCTGTACCAGGTATACTTATGGACTTCTCGGTGCTGGAAGAATGTATTCATTATGGACAAGCTGTTAGTACAGCAGAAGTCCAATAATTTCAACCCATTTGCGTTAAGGTCAGAGGCGCCATTCCTCCCAACCACTTCCCCTTCATGTCTGGTCATCTGTTCCAACATGTGCATTGAAGTCACCCATTAGCAGGACTGATTCCATGTCTGCCACCCTGTCAAAAGCGGCATCCACTTCCTCTAGGAAGGCAGAGTATTCTGACTCCAGATTAGGGGTCAGAATTCTCTCCCTTCCACAACCAAACAAATCATGGTTTTTCATCTGAAGCCTTAACACACATACACCCCCCCCAATGGGATCCACTCAGCAACACAGTCTGACAGCTGGGAGCTTGTGAGTATCCCCACACCTGCCTGAGCAGACATTGTCGGGCTCACACCAGAGTAGTAGAGCTTCCACCCCTTATCCAGGTCGACAGAAAATAATTTATTTTATATATTTATATATATGTATACAATTACAAGTTAGGAAAGATATTCTGATTTCCTGAAATTTGCTGAGTACTATCTCCCACAAGGGGGGAAAAATTTAGACCATCGGATCTGTTTAGGTTAGTGGATTGAAGTAACGTTTCACATGTTTCTTTGTAAAGCTGTTCCATTAGGAACTGACTTTTATGAATGACTTTTGTCTTGTTCTATCATCATCATCAAATTCCTGCCATGTACAGGATATGATAGTACTACATGAAAAATTGAAAAATTTACATCATTACTAACTTCCTAACTACACTTTTCCTCCAAATCAGTCTTTATTTGTCAAGACTCCAACATTATCAGATCTTATATTTCTGTCATCTAAGGCACATTGTACCGTATCAATCCACCTATATCTTGGTCTTCCTCTGGGTTGTTTTCCTGCCAACCTGGCAGAGAACACTTGTTTTGATAATCTTTCCTCGCCCATTCTGTTCAAGTGACCATACCACCTGAGATTAGCTCTGCTAATGCATTCCTGGATGCTGACAATGTCAAGTTCTTTCCTAATATCCTCGTTTTTAATATGATACTGCCATTGATGCCATCTGTTCATGCCTCTAATCTTTCTCAGAACTCTCATATCTGCAGTCTCTAGTCTTTGGTTAAGTGTTTTACTTCTGACCCAGCTCTCAGATCCATAAGTTAAAACTGGTTTGAACACTGTCTTGTAAACAGCTAATTTAGTGTTCTGACTAATTTCTCTCTTATTCCATATGAACTTATTCAATTGACTTCCTACAATACCAGCTTTGTTGATTCTGTTGTCTATTTCCATATTTAATTTACCATCTTCACTAAAAATCGTGCCTAAGTAGCTGAAATGTTTTACTTGTTCCACAGGTTCCCCATTCAAAACACAGTTGACATTTTCAACAATAAGAGCTGACATTAACATCTCCAATTCTGATATCATGTTTAATACCACTTTCCTTCATAATGTGATCCATATCAATAATGAATAACAGAGGGGATAATGTACATTCTTGTCTCACTCCAGACTTCCTGTACTTCCTTCAATTCTAACTGCAGACTTACAACACAAATAAAGACTAAGTATTGCTTGATATAATGCCCTATTGACACCATATAACTGTAGCATATTGAATAGCTTCGCTCTTGGCACCTTGTCATATGCCTTTTCCAGATCGACAAAACTTAATTATAGATCTTTGTTATATTCCAATGATTTCTCCACTATTTGTCGTAAAGTGAAGATCTGATCCTGACAGTACAGCCTATATTTGGCCTGAATCCAGCTTATTCTTTACCAAGCTTTTCTTCCACAATTCTTCTCAACCGTTTCTCAAGTATACTGGCATAAATCTTACCAGGAACACTCAGTAGGGAAATACCTCTGTAATTCTCACATTCAGTTTTATTTCCCTTTATATGAGTACTATGAGAGCTCTACTCCAATCATCAGGAATTTGCCCTTCTGTCCAGGCCTTCTGAACTGTGCAGTGCAGCCACTGTAAGACTTTTATACCACCATACTTCAGCATTTCTGGTCAAATATCATCTATTCCTGCTGACTTTCCACATTTCAAGCCTTTGATGGCTTTTTCTACTTCAAGTATGAATATATATTCCTAACTGTATGCCTGTTGAGTGTTTTTTTACCACTGTACTATCACTGCTTATTTCATTTAGCAATTTTTCGAAGTAATTACTCCATACTTCAAGGATATCTTTTTCTCTGGTTTTCATGCCACCTTTATCATCTCTAACTCCTTTTACAGCACTCTCTCCTCCATTTCTATGCTTCTTCAACAACTTCCAGAATATTTTGCCACCTCTTGATATTTATTTTCTATGTTCTTACTAAAGTCCTCCCATGATTTTATTTAGCTAGTTTTACAAAGTGTTCAGCTTTCTTACATTTGTCTCTGTATTCTCTAAGAGCACAAGCTGATTTATTTGCCAAGAACTTTTGATATGCTTTCTTCTTTTTCTTCACTGCCTCTTTACCTTCCCGTGTCCACCATGGGGTTCTGATTTTTCTATCCTTGCAGACAATCTCACCACATGCCTCTCTGGCTGAATCAATCAGGGTTTTCTTCAACGCTTGCCACTGAATCTCCAAGGTTTGGTTCTTGTTCTCAAACTCTTTCATTTTTTCTTCAATAATCTTTGTGTATTTTGTGTACAGTTCACATCTGAGAGCTGCTCAACTTTTATTATTTTTAAAACTTTCTTGCATGTCATTCTTTTCAATATGAAATTCAATTTTATCCTGCTCAATACTAAATAGTGATCACTTCCAATTTCAAATCCTCTGTACACTTTGGTGTCCTGCACCAGGGAGAAAACATCACTATCAACAATAACATAGTCAATGAGACTTTTCTTATTCCTTGCCTCTACTCTCCATGTGAATTTGTGCACATTTTTATGTTGGAACATGGTATTAGTAATAACCAGTCCATGTCCTGAGCAGAAATCCAACAGGTATTTGCCATTATTGTTAGCTTTGCTCTTTTCTCCAAATTTTTCCAAAATATCTTTGTATGTCTGACAATCACTTCCTACTCTGCTATTTAGATCCCCAACAAGGACCAACTCTTCCTCTTTCATTGTGTCAGTAGCATTCTCTATAGCCTCAAAAAATTCTTCCTCTTCTACCTTTGTAGAACCTTCTGTGGGATCATAGTCACAATAAGTCTCATTGTCCAGTTCCCCATTCTGATATTTGCCCACATCACTCTACTTGAGACTGCCTACCATTCAAGAAGATTAGCCTCGTATTTAGTGTTGAATACTATGGCTACTCCTTCTTTTCCTTGATTGTCATTGCCTGTATATAACGTTTTGTATTTATTGCTCTGAAAGATTTCACCAGTTTTTGTCTTTTTTGTTTCAGTCAACCCTATTATCTCAATCTGGTACTTATCTAATTCCTCAGCTAGCTCCATTTCTTTGCCATTCAGGCTGCTTATGTTGATAGTACCGATCTTCAACTCTGGTGATATTGAGTTGGGGTGTGTTTTAGGGTTTTTGTTCCAGTAGCTGACTTTGCACTGGTCGCCCTGCTTCCTTGGCGAAAACAATGGGGGCCTTGATTAACTGGGCAATGCCCCAGCCGACATGAAATTTTGTCATGTTTTACCATCATTTTGTATTTTGGTTTGCCAATAAGAATACAATTTGGTCAGCTAAATCTCAAATTGCAAGCCCATCCTTGTTTGTTCAGTATCCAGGTGCACCACGAGAAGGTGAGGATTGGACTTTAGGTCAGAAGCCCTGGTCAGTTCTCTGTATTCCTTTAAAGGCTATGTGGAGGTCTCCTCTCAGTTATACAGCTTTGACCTTTAAGTACCCCTTGTCTTGTTCCACTGAACTCTATTCTAGTGTTGATGGCATGCTCTCCAAGTCCAGACTGTTCAGGTTCAAGGTACTGGATATATGACTTGGAATCTTGCCTTGGTACTTAGTAATGTATTCTTCTAACAGGATCTTCTATATTCAAAGAGGATGCTGAAGCACATCTACTTGACACTCTTGTTATGAAGGAATTCTTATTACCATTGGATATGA
This sequence comes from Typopeltis vanoorti, assembly GCF_054136105.1. Classification (NCBI taxonomy): domain Eukaryota; kingdom Metazoa; phylum Arthropoda; class Arachnida; order Uropygi; family Thelyphonidae; genus Typopeltis; species Typopeltis vanoorti. The sequence goes on along the minus strand of NC_143556.1, from coordinate 43,069,961 downwards.
AGGAGGAATTAATATGTTGTAATTCTTTTTGTAATAGTTCTTCTGAAGAACAAAAGGAGTGGACTCTATGAACCTGTGTTTTTATAGTACCTGCCTTTTGACCGGGATGGTGATGTAATTCAGCATGGATATACTTCCCTGGATTAGTCTCTTTCCTATAGACTGTGAATTGTAGGTTACCATCTGGTTGGTGAAGAATTAAGAGGTCTAGAAAGGCTAACTGCTTATTTACTTCTACTTCTAGGGTAAACTGGATCCTTGGATGAAGTGCATTTATTATTGAGAGAGACTGTTGTAATTCTTCCGAAGTGCCCTTCCATATGGCAAAAAGTCGTCCACATATCTGAACCAAAGGTTAGGTCTGGGTGTAATGTCACATTGTTCAAAGGTGCTCCATGAAGTAGTTGGCAATAGCAGGAGATATTGGATTATCCATTGCTGTTCCTTCGATTTGTTGGTATAACTGGTCTTTGAAGGTAAAATAACCAGACTTTATTACAAATCCAAATAATTTGACTATGTCTGGAGGAAATTCTGGGTGCTGTAATTCATTGCTGTCTGCCAACGGAACATTCGTAAATAGCGAAACAATATCTAGACTAATCGCTATTTACGAATGTGTCATTGGCAGACAGCATTGAATTACTGTAACAACAATTTCCTCCAGACACAGTCAAATTATTTGAATGTGTAATAAAGTCTGGTTAGAAGAACACAAGTTATATATCCAGTACCTTGAACCTGAACAGTCTGGACTTGCAGAGCATGCCATCAACACTAGACATAGAGTTCAGTGGAACAAGACAAAAGTCATTCACAAAAGTGTATTCCTAATGGAACGACTTTTACAAAGAAACGTGAAATTTTACTTCACTCCCCTAACCTAAATAGATCAGATGATCTACATCTTTTCCTCTTGTTTGAGATAGTACTCTATAAATCAGCAAATCTTTCCTAAGATTTGATGATGCCTGTGATACTCGGGTGAAAATTCTACGAATAAAAAATATTTTACGAGTTAATTCCATTATTATGATAGTAAATAATATGTCTACTCACGGTATTTCCTTACTGGAGCTTACTAAGAATACCATGCACTGCAAAGCAAACCAATAAATCAGTGATAGACAGAATAAAGCCAGATTGCTCCCTTGAAGCTATGATCATCAAGCGAAAATTGTTATACTTGAGACATATTATGCGAGCAAATGACAGTCTGGAGAAGATGATGATGCTTGCTAAAGTTGATGGAAGAAGAAGAGGAAGACCAAGAATTAGATTGGTGGATGGAGTTAAAGAAGCAACTGGATTATGCTTGGAAATTCTGAACGATATGGCCTGGGACATATCTGAATGGAGAATGTATGTTCATAGAATCACCAGGAGTCAAAAAATGACTCGATGGAACATAACAACAACAACATGAGAATGGTGAGTTGTGGTAGAGATCAAACATCTTGAATTGAATGTTAGCAGAAATGTGTGAAGAGAAGGGAGTACACTTTGTAAATATGCCAGATGAGTTTAAGGGAGAAAGGGAATTATATAAAAGTGATGGACTGCATCTGAATGGTTCTGGAGTGAGTAATTTGGGAAGGTTGCTGCTGGACTGGAAAAAAATGTAATTGATGCAAACAAGGAATTAGTAGAAGTCAGAAATTATATAAATGAGCAGGAGAGTGGACTAGGTAAGACTGATGTGATTGTGAATTGAGAATTGTGAGAATTGAGAAAATTGAGACGAGAATGTGAAAACAGCCATGCACGTTGGACTGGAAAACAGAACCGACCAGGGAGCCAGTCACAGTGTAAGAAGAGTGGATTCTCAAAACAATAATGAATGCTGGTATGTGGATGGTCAACAAAGGATTGAAACTACCTGTAATAGATAGGAGGGAGGAGTCTTTGGGGCTATATGGGACAGAAGATGAGCAGACAGGAGTCAGTGTGGAAAAGTTGCTGATGGGGTATCATAAGCAGGACTGGTTATAGACGAAGAAATCAATTATTATACTTTGTTATGTATGCCAGGAGTATTAGCAATAAGGAAGATAAAATTGTTGCAATGATTGAATTTAATTGCCCCAAAATAGTTGGAATAAGTGAAACATGGTTGGATGAGAATGATATCTTGACAGGAATAGAAATGGAGGGATATGATGTTTTTCGTGAAGATAGGAAGGGCAAGAATGGAGGGGGAGTACTATTGATAGCAGGGGAATTATGTTTGTACAAGGTTGAAATACAAAGTAGGAAAAGTGGCATTGGTCATGGAGCAATATGGTGTGAATTGGAGGTTGATCTAAAGAGATATTTAGTTGGGTGTTGCTACAGACCAGGGAATGTGGAGGGGGGAGACAAGATGCATACTCAATTTGGCTTAGTGAGCAAGCAAGGGGTGGGTGATAATTAGGGGTGATTTCAATTATGGCAGTATTGATTTGGAATGAATTAATGTCATCAGAGAATAAGAAGAATGAAATTCTTGAGTTCTTAAGGGACAACAATCTTATGCAATACGTAACAGAGGGCACATGAGGGTTAAGAGTCTTAGATCTGGGTATATACAATAATATTGGAGAATGTGATTATGAATGAAATGTCTAATCTTCTCCAGTTGATGAGAGTGACTATGAAGTGATCACATGGGTTGTAGCCAGTCATATGAGAACTTCTATAAAGAAGGGTTATATATGGATCCATGAAGGTGGTGATTATGAAAAGCTTAGGAGACAAATGAGAGCTATAATGTGGAAAGAGGAGTTGAGTAGGAAGGAGCCAGAACTGCTTTGGCATTAATCAAGAGCTAAGTTACGCCAGCAGTGTCTGAGTGTATTACAAAGGTGAAAAGCTAAAACAAAGTAGGAGTGAAATGGATGAATGTAAACATTAAGTATGAAATCTGGAGACAGAAGGCACTGTGGAGGCAATGCAAAGTGAATGTTGGTAATAATCAGTTGCATGAAGAGTACAGAGAGCAGGCTAGGAGGATGATTCAGTTGATAAAGACAGCATAACTTCAGTATGAGAAAAAATTAGCCATATTATCAGATAATTAGCCAAATTATCCAAGAAAGAAAAATTCCTAGTGAGTTCTTTCAATATGTGGCAAGTATAAGAAAAATTACTATGGAAGAATTATGCTAATTGACACTGGCAAATTGTTAACTGCAACAGATATAGTTGAAGTATTCTATGAGCATTTTATCAGTGAATTTTGTTCTTGTAAAAACAGCATCATCATCATCATCAGGAGAGTTGGGAGTATAATAGAGGAAGGATTGATGGTGAATGAGTAGGAGGTATATTAGAAATTAAGTAAACTGATGGTAATACAGCGCTATAACTTAACAGTATATTACCTTGCATCTTGAAAGAATGCTCTATGAAATTATCACCATCTTTGGGACACAGGTATCCTGAAGATGGCACCTTTGGTTACTTGTATATGGAAATATAACTTCTGCATTACTTAAACCTTGGTATCACTTCTGGGTCTGGCTCCCACTGATGAGACCTCAGTAAAGGTCTGGCTCACACTGATGTGCTTTTGTGCTAAAGTCGTTGCTTTCCTTGAGATATGAGCAGCTCTGCTCGGGGGTGGGATGAGACTGTTGTTGGGCAGAACCATTACTGAGGGTTCTTCTCAGTGGCGGAGTGAGCCTGTCACTTAGTGGAACTACTGCTGAGTTAAATGATCCTTTGGGTCACTCATTGGGTAATCTGAGGAATTGCATGAGTTTTTGGAGAGGTATTCCTGCACTTAAACATACCTCAATAAAGGTCAAAACTGGTCTGGATAGTGACCCTTCCCATAATGCATAGCATTATACATGTTCATAAGGATATGTGCTTTGCATTATGGGATACTAAGGCAAATGATGTGAAGTCATTAGCCTCTATATACATGTTGCACAGTCGTGAAGTTACTTGATGTGCAAACTTTGTTTGCTTACACTTAGATAAAGGATTAAATGAAGAATATAATTTCTTGGCATCTTTAATTTATGGCAGTGTGCTTATGCATTAAAACAAGTGACAAATTCACTGTACAAGGGAGATACTTACACAATGGTACACTTGGATTTTTCAAATTCCTTTGATACGGTGCCATATGACAACCGGGTAGCAAAATTAAAACAAAATTAAAATTTATAACAGAATAGTGAGATGATAACTGATTAGCTGTCAGATAGATAACAGCAGGTTGTGTATGGTGGAGTGTATCCCAAAAGAGGATGATCATTAGTGGTGTTCCACAGGGATTTGTTTTGGGACCATTTTTTTAATATGTATGTTAATCACATTAGGACAGTCTTAACTGAATATGTGCAGCTGTTTGCAGTGATGCGAACTTGGGAAGAACGATAAGAAGTAGTGTATATATTGTGGCCTTGTTGTGAATATACTATGTGAGTAGTCAAATGAATGGAGCTGTCTGTTGCAAAGTGCAAGGTCTTGAAATTTGGTAGTAAGATTTGGTTGCAGAGTATACAATTAATGGAAACCTTTTGAAGGAGCTGGAAAAAATGAGAGATGTAGGAGTGATGCTAGACAGAGACTTGAATTTTATGGGTCACTGCTAAAATTGTAAGAACATTGCAATGGATTATGGCAATAATGAGAAGGACAATGACATGTCAGAGTGGGTATGGTTTTCTTGAATTAGATTTTGATCACATATGGACTACTATGCACAGATTTCGTTGTCTCGTTTTCAAGAGGATGAGGACGTATTGGAGAGGGTCAAGAGAAGGTTTACTAAGTCAATGTCAGATCTATGGAATGTCAGATATGAAGAGACATTGAGGGAATTCAACTAACAGAGCCTTGTTAGAGAGAATATGACTGGAACATATAAGTTGATGAGATGTTACCAGATTAATGTGGAGGAGATTTTTCATTGAGTAGAGGCCATCCCTGGAAGCTGTATAAGTGGGTATGAGCAGGGGAGTGAGAAGCAGGCTCTTTGCATGGATATCATTTGTTGAGTGGAATTCATTACCTGAAAGAGTGGTGATTAGGGAAACTGCAAATGAGTTTAAGGCATGGTTTGATGATCTTTTTGCATCTCGGTTAATCATTTGATTCCATGGAGGTCAGATGTTGATAATAATAATTTTTATTGATTGCTAAAATATTTATACATACAATAAACATCTTGTATGACATTGCATCTTATAATTTTACAGAGTTCAGCACTAAGTGCTGCAGTTCCTATATTGAATTTCAATTAAAATTTTTAATAGTACTTTTTTGCCTTTATATTATATATTTACAAGACATGTTCTTCTAATATTAACAATGAAGATTATACAGAATTTTTTGTATAATTTTTTTATTTTTTTATTTTATTTTTATTTTATTTTATTTTATTTTATTTTTAAGTTTGAGAAAGAATGATTATACATACAAATTTCTGCATTTGCTTATAAGGATTACTTGTAGTTGAGTGAGGCAAGTTAATCCCACCTACTTCGAAGCTTGGGTTAACTTTTATGAAGAGAGTGGGATTTAGCTTCTGTTTGTGTTGTTGCTACTGTTTATGTATGGGATGTAGGCATTGGATGCTAGTGATTTGTGATGTGTATATTAGTGTTAATGGTTTCTTAACTTTGTTGGTATATTTTCCAGAGTTCGTTTTTTAATGTTCTGTAGTTATCTATGTGTTTTAACACGTTGACTGCCGTATGAATCAAATACGATTCACACTACATTTTTTCAATGCGTTGCGTGAATCATATTTGATTCGCATAAAAATTTTTCTTTCAGGCCGTGTAGTTCACCTGTGATTCATATCTAAATGAAATGCTTATGGGTAATGGAAATGTGGGGCCTGGTAAACAGGTTTATATAGTTAGCACAGTAGAATTTCAACTACATGTACAACAGGTGACCTATTATAGGGGTTTTATTTTTACCTGATTTAGGCCAATTTCTAATGTTGAATAAAACAATAACAATGGTGCTAAATATTTATTTATAATATATGTCATTATAAATGCGTCTTTGAAGACAAGAAGTATAGGCTTTTACCTGATCGGATAGATCAATAAAACTTTTGCTTTTGTTATAGTCCATAATAGCTTCCGACTTTTGCTCTTCATTACCATTTCTTTCTTATATGATTTTTATATGATTCTTATAATAATAAAATTATTCTTATAATCATATTCTTATATGATTTTTTCTTATATGATTTATGAGAGGTGTAATTTTATAAAGTCTTTCAGAAGTATTTCCACCCTCGTTGTCTGTGAAGTGCCAATTACCGAGAGGAAGATCGAACCGATTCCTTGACATAACTTGTTTGATTTCTGTGGAATAGAGGATGTTATTTGACCAATAATGCTCTAATTTTGGCATCTGCACTAAACCGAATCAAATTTGCAGACCCAAAAATATCTTCATTTCATTGGGATTTGTGTTTTTCCACTTTCTTATCCTTGCTTTTGGTAAAATTGTCTTACTGAGTTTTTGAAGAGTGTATGTGTTAGCTTCTTGTACCATTAGGTCCAGCAGTCCTTCATCAACAAACATAAAAAAGAAGTCTACAGGTTGTTTATCGTGCATTTCTTCAATAACCTGGCTATCTGATAGGTATCAACATGTTGTGTATGGGGGTGCAATATCCAGGAAAAGGAAAGTCACTAGTGGAGTGCCTCAGGGATCTGTTTTAGGGCCATTACTATTCAACTTGTATATTAATGATATTGGCTAAGATTTGGATGGAGATATTCAGTTGTTTGCAGATGATGCAAAGTTAGGACGAACCATAAAGAGTAGTGAAGATGTTGTGGCCTTGCAAGAAGACTTGAATAAATTGAGTGATTGGGCAAGCAAATGGGGATGTGAGTTCAATGTTGCAAAATGTAAGGTTTTAAAATTTGGAAAACAAAGATGGAATGCAGAATTTATGCTTGGTGAGAATATATTGTTGGAAGTAGAGGAAATAAGAGATCTGGGGGTGATAGTGGATAAGGATCTAAAATTTAGGGGACACATCGCCAAAATCGTGAAGACAACACAAAGACTTCTGGGAATGATGCGGAGGACACTGACATGTAGAAGTAGGGATATTCTTGTTCCATTGTATAAGGCTTTGATGGCCACACATGGACTATTGTGCCCAGATTTGGTCACCGGGTTTTCAGAAGGATGAAGAGATGCTGGAAAGGGTCCAAAGGTGACTGACTAAGGTAGTTTCTGACCTCTGGAATGTCGAGTATGAGGAAAGATTGAAAAGATGTAATTTGCAGAGTCTAGTGGAGAGAAGGAAGAGGGGAGATATGATAGAGACCTACAAGTTGGTAAGGGGTTGTTATAGGATCAACGGTGGCGAAGTTCTACAGAGAATAGTGGGAGATCAGGGGAGAACCAGAGGTCATCCCTGGAAACTGTATAAAGAGGGTGTGAGTAGGGGAATGAGAGGCAGGTTTTTTTTGTGCAGAGTTGTGAGTTATTGGAATGCCTTGCCTGAGAGTGTGGTGTCTGTAAGGAGTTTGAATGTGTTTAAGATGCGGTATGATGAGATGTGTGTGAGATAAAAGGACCTCCTAGATGAGTCTTTGACTCCATGAGGTCTTGTTTAATAATAATAATAATAATAACATTTTGTTTTATTCTGAAATTATTAACCACAAACTGAAAATGTTTTAGATTATCACCTGTAATTTCATTCCATTGTAGGTCGGTTGAATTCACATTTCCTAGTATTTCATCTGAGGAAGAATTATTAGTCAAATGCAGATTTCTTTTAACATCATCATCAATTGTTTGTTCTACAGAATGAGCAGCAGTAAACTGAGATGTACTAGGAGCGAAAACTTCGGTATTGCTAGTTGTAGATACTTCGATTCTCTTTCTAGCAATGAGAGAATCAGAATCTGAAGACACAGAACTAAGATCACTTCTGTTCTAACTTTCCGACAAATATTCGTATGGTTTGTCATCAGATAGAACTTCATTTATCAAGGCTTCTAAATGATGTTCTTTTTCATAGTCTCCCATATTAGGACAATTTATAACAATATTTATCACTATAACAAATTTATCCGCACTTCACACAAGTTTGACCTTGTGTGAAGTGCGAATCACGTGTGCACCGCTCGGCCCAGTCAGTGAAAAAATTCTTCTCAGGCCACGTAGTGCACACATGATTCACACTTAACAAATCTATTTAGCTGCATGAAATAGATAAAAAAATCATAAAATATGATTATTTTATTTTACTTTCAGCAAATTGTAAAATAAAAAGAAGTTGGCCTGGGGATCACAAAATTTTTTAACATTACGGTGGTCAACATGTTAACTTTCTTGGTAGGTTGTTGAGTTGTGTGGGTATCTGATGTGATCTCACAAAAGAACCGTATGAGTTGTTTGAAGGGTGTGGGGATGTAGAGAGTTGTTGTAGGTCGTGTTATACGATATGTGTCTCTGTTGTTTCGATAGATGATGTTGAAGTAATTCCTTGTTAGTGTCATGTAGTGTTTCAGGTTTTTAATGCTCAGAATTCTGTGTATTGCATCTCATGCAATTATTTCAGTGTTGGTTATGCATTGAGTTTGGTAATTATAGAGAAGTTTTGAGATGACACAGTTGTAATACCGGTTTTGTAGGATGGTGATAATAAAGAATAGAGTTGTTTGGATGATCCTCCTCAGGGTTAATCATAATAGCCTGAGGTCCTTAGTATGAAAATTATATCATACAATAAATCTAATTGCATGTGGTTTATTGTGTACAAATTAGCTTAAACGTATTGATCTATTTGTCCAGTTGATTTCTTGTACATGGAGATTTTTTTTTTTTTAGGTTTAATGGACTGAACCATTTGTTTAAAGTATGAAAATTTTACTTTGGTATATGTTCGATGTTAAGATAATAGATAAATGGATGTTGAGCAATCCCTTCAAGATTTAAGGAATCTTGAAGCGATTCTGACCACTACTCCATATTAATAAGACATCATTCAAATATTTTGGACTTGAGTTGATGTTTCTGATTCTTGTGTGTTCTGTTTGTATTTTTTCCATTATTAATCAAACTATTTTAAATGTGTTTGTATGCTATCCAAGTCTACATTCAACTTCAACTCTGTGTGTGTGTGTGTGCGTGTGTGTGTGTGTGTGTGTGTGTGTGTGTGTGTGTACAAGATGCAAGCATACTTTGTTATACACACTCTTTGTTATAAACCCTAACAAAGAAAATTCTATTTGTTATAAATTTCTGTATAATTAAGTTTCAAAATCTAATGGGCTGAATAAAAGCTTGAAAAGCTAGACAAACTTTTAGCATTAACAAATATATTTTTTCAATATTTAATCAAATTAACTTGGTTTTAAAGTTACAGAGATTAGATATAAAATTTTTCCATATATCACTTCATATCGTGTTTGTGTTATGTATTCTCAGATTCATAATCTTGATGAAGCAGCTAATCGATTGATGCAAACTCATCCTGAGGCTGCAGACACAATCTATGCAAAGCAAAAAGAGATTAATGAAGACTGGACTCAGATATCAGCTAAGGCAAATGCTTACAAGGAGAAATTACTGGATTCCTACGATCTCCAACGCTTTTTAGCTGATTATAGGTAATTGTTAATTAATAGAACAGTAAGTTGTTGTTGTATGTTTCTACTATGAAAGAGAATTGTCTTTTATGTAAGTTGAAATACATAGTTGACTTAATTTAATTTTTTAAATTAAATTGTGTTAAATTTTAAAATTCAGTTTAATTTTACAAATCATTTGTAAATGATTTGTAACATTAAATCATTACAAATCATTACAAATGATTTGTAATGATTTAACTAACACGTGCTGTTGGTTGACGTGAGCTGTTACAAAAGATAAGTATTACTAGTAAGGAAGGATTTTATAGTGTATATTTCATTACCAATACTAGTTTTTAAGTTTGTACTATTGAAGTTGATGGTTTTTTTTGTGTTTGGTGTGGTCTCTTGTTAGGATGTTATTGTCTTGGTATTGTATCCAGTTGTATGGATTGTATGCCAGCCACCAGTTCTAACTTGTTGTCATCCAGACTACGTTATTCATAGCATATCTGATGATTTCACTGCTTGTTATGCATGTGACATTTATTCATCCCATACTCTAAAAATGTGGTAGGTGAACAATAGGAATGTGTATGTGTGTGTGTGTGAAATGTGGGCAGTTGGAAATGCTGGGAGACATAAGTATTTCAATTATCAACCCCAGATCTCTTGTCTCCCCCTACTTCCTCCAGTATAACTCCTCCCATAGAGTATGCAGCATCCCATCGATGTGTCCCAAACCTCAAGATCTTACATTTTGCTGCATTAAACTGAAACGCCCATTCATTTGCCCATCTATCTAGCTTATTCAAATCCTCTTGCAGGGCTACCACATCTGTACTAATAACCCTTCCCAACTGAATATCCCCTTGCAATCCACTGGCAGTGTCATTGATATAAAGGTTAAACAATATAGGTCCAAGTACTGAACCCTGTGGGACCCCAATTGTAACCCTCTGCCTCCTCGAACTGCTCCACCATACACAGCTCTCTGATACCTATCAGGCAGCCGCTCCTGAATCCAGTTGACCAATCTGACATCCAGACCCATGTGCTCCAACTTAAATATCAGCTTATCATGTGGAACCCTGTCAAATGCCTTCGCTAAGTCTAAGAAAATTGCACTATATGCCTTTTCCTCATCTAATGTTCTTGTAACTTTATTATAAAAGGCTAGCATATTGCTAAAACAAGAGCGCCCTTTCACAAATCCATGTTGACTCTCACAGATAACATTACCTCATCAAAAAATTAAAGAGGAATTGCAGATGAAAAAAAATAAATAAATAAAGAGAGAGGTGTAGAACAGTTACATGAGGGAGTAAAGGCTCAGGCTAGGAATCTGACTAGTATTGTATGGAGAGAAAAATTAGAATATGAAAGGAGACTAGTGCTTTGATAAAGGGAGAATCCCAAAAAGTTTTTTGATATGTGAAAAGTAGGAGGGAAAGTGACTGTGGATGGATTACCTTGCCAGATGAAGATGGGACTTGGGTGATGAATGCAGGTGACATCATTGAGCTATTTAATGATCACTTTAATAGAGTACTCCATTCTGGTTCAGTTGACTTTATTTCTAGAAGCTAAGTAGTAGTAATTGTCAGTAAGGCAGTGGTGGTCTAGATGGAATTTCACCACATGTTTTAAGGGAATGTGTTATGAAACTCATCATGCCATAACTTAGCTGTTTAATGCAAGTCTTGCAACAGGAAAGATTCCTCAGGAGTGGAAGAAGGGTAAGATAGTTCCATTGTGTAAAGGAGGTGGTAAAATGGAAATATCAAACTATATGCCTATTTGTATTCCTTCTGTAGTTTTTAAGATTTTGGAGAAATTGGTGAGAACTTGTATACAGAATTTGCCAATGAGGGCAATATTAGTTGTGCAGGCCAGCATGGATTTGTTAAAGAGGTCTCTTAAATTAAAGATACTAATAAATTATATACTTGGTTTAAGCCTTTATCCAAGTGTAAGCAAACAAAGTTTGCACCTGAAATATAATCAGGACTAGAGCAACTCATATGAGTTACCCTAGTCCTGATTAGGGTAACTCATATGAGTTGCCCTAGTTCTGATTATATTTCAGGTGCAAACTTTGTTTGCTTACACTTGGATAAAGGCTTAAACCAAGTATATAATTTCTTAGTATTTTTAATTTATTATAGTATAACCAAGTGAAAAAACTTCCAACAAGGAGTGCTCTTGTTTTTAAAACCTGGTTACCTTTTACATTAGAGTAAAAAGAGCAGCAGTTAAGGGCAAGGCATACACTGTCATTTTTTTGAATTTTGCAAAGGCGTTTGACATGTTGCCATATAATAAGTTGGTTTTTAAGTTGCAACATATGGATTTAGATACCAGGTTAGTGGATTGAATTGCTAACTGGCTTTCTGTAGATATCAGAGATTTGTATGTTGGGGAGCAGTATAAGGGAGGGTTACAAGTGTAAGTCCACAGATTTCAGTACTGCGACCATTACCGCTTAATCCTTTTGTTAATGATATTGTCATGGGATTACATGGAGATATTCAGTTGTTTGCAGATGATTGAAAACTTGTGAGGGTTATTAGTAATGGTGCTGATGTTTTGTCCTTCAAGAGGATTTCAATAAGCTGAATAGGTGGGCAATAAATAAGGTTGTCAGTTTAATGCAACTAAATATAACCTTTTGAAATTTGTGTTCCAGAGATAGGATGCTTCATCATATTAACTTGGTGTAGTAATATTCTAAGAAGTGGAGGAAGGCGAGTGATCTTGGGGTGATTTGTAGATAGAAAATATTCAGTATTCAGGAGAATATTGAACAGAAGAGATGGAAGTCTGGTGGTCTCATTGTATACACCTTTGATCAGACCACATCTGGATTTCTGTGCTCAGATCTGGACACTGGGATTTTTGAAGGAGTTGAAGTAACTTTGAAGAGCATGCAGAGATGGATAACAAAAAGGATATCAGGACTGTACCATCTTGATTATGAAGGATAGACTTCAGACATGCAGACTTCAGAGTTTTGCAGATAGTAGACAAACAATGGGGATATAATGGAGACATTTAAGCTGTTGATGGGTTATTAACAGATTAACATTGAAGATATTTTTCTATGGTAGAACAAAGGGAAGAAAGAAACTCAAGGGGCCATATCAGGAAGTTAGTAAAGGAAGTAGTGAATAAAAGGATAAGAAATAAGTTTTTTGCATGGAGAAAAAGTTTACGAGTGGAATGCATTGCTTTAGAGGGTGGTGAAAGTGCAGACCATAGACAAGTACGAGGAGTGGTACAAATAGACTTTGTATTGATTAATATTGACCTTTCGTGGTAAGTCTTGTGAATCTATGGTGGTCAAGAAAATAATAATAATAAAATAATTTTAGCCTTTTCTTTTAACCAAGTTGTTAGTTGTTATGCTTTGTTTTTCTTTTTTTCATTAAATTAAATATTCATGTTTCTTGATTTTGACATTACTTGATCTATATCAGATTTCTTTTGCTTCAGAGATTTGATGTCATGGATAAATAGCATGATGAGTCTTGTATCATCTGATGAGTTAGCTAATGATGTAACAGGTGCAGAAGCACTGTTAGAAAGACATCAGGTAAATATTCATAATTATGTAATTAATTAGCTGCCTTGTAGGTTTTTTTTTTGTGTTAAATGTCAGAGATTTAATAAATGTTCCTGAAGAGCATACTTTCATTTAAGTAATAATAATAATGTGCTATTTATATTACATTATTATTCTAATAACATTCTAATATAAAGCATTTTGTAGACCTGTTACCATCTTGGTTACTTGACTTTAGATGCTCTCCATTACCTCCTCATCCCCCATCTACTGCTTAATATACATATGCTATACACAACCTTATATTGCTCTGCACATACTACTATTTACTGCTATATGCATATACTACATAATTAAATTAGTCAGTAGTACCTGTAAATTGTATAACATCGAAATGAATTTTTTAATGTAAAAAATTGCTGAAATTTTATTTGATTTTCTACTGTTAATTAATGATACAGTGAATGAAATTGGAGTAGTGATTGAATTGTTTAAAAGGTTTTTTCTTATAATTTTAAAGTTTTTTTTTTAAATTTTAAGTTCCATTTTTGTGATATATGAAAATACAAATGTTTTCTTTCTTTTAATTGTTTTAAATAAAATAAATGTTAACCCTTTTAGTAGTAGTAAGCTCAACTTTTATATATATTTTTATAGTTATATATATTTATATCTATTGATTCTTTGGTTGTGGTTTTCCTTTTTAGAACTACCGCTCAGAGATAGATGCACACTATGGCATTCCACAGGTACCTTCCAGACCATTCATGGCTATATTCAATATTTGTCTTATTTTTGTTTTTGTTTTTGTCCTGCTTACTTCTTGGTTTCTTCTTCTTTTATTTTGTTTGAATATTTTAATTGCCATCTGCCTTTAGATAACACTGTGTACACAGATTTTAATTTGATATTGGCTGTAAAATGATCAATGACATGTTTCATCATATTATTTAATTAAAATAATAATTTTCTCAAGATTTCTCATTATACTGTATTAAACTTTCGAATAATACATGAAATGAGAGGGCTTTAAGTACTAGGTGTTTTTAATGGAGGCAGAAAGCAAATAATATTCTTCTTCTTGTAACTTACTGATATGCCTTTGAAAAGTAACTTAATTGTTGCATGCGATCTATATCAGAAAAGCTGAAATCTAGGATTTCAAAGACTCTAGATGCTTTGTTTCTTGTAACATTTTGCTTTGTTTAATTTTTATTCTTCAGTTTGAATAATTTTATTTGCATCCGTTCACTACTTTGCATGATATATTATTCTGAAAATGCTCTCATAAATGTTTGGGTTTTGTTTCAATTGTGACAGTTCAAACACTCTGTTAAAATTGAGTTTTTCCATAAAATCTTCAGTTACATGGTTTTTAATTTGTATTTTACCTATTTAATAGAGTTATTACATTGAACTGCTAAATTCATTCATATCCTCATATTACTTTAATTTGAATTCTTGCTTATATCTGTTTTGCACTATTTTTGTATATCTTTCTTTCTTTTGTTTCTTTTTCCTTTCCTTTTTTTTTTTCTCTCTTTACTCTTATTTAATTTAATTTTATTTTCATTAGAATAACTTGTCTTTTTTGGTTTAAAAATTCACTTTGATTTTTAAGTGTGTGCTGATAATTATTGCTATAGCATGAAATTGCTACTTATTTTTTATAAAAGTGATAAATTGATTAATTAGCATAATAATGAGCAATATTGATGACTAACAAGCTAATCAAGCATATCCATTTAGTCATATGCTTGCTTGTTTCGTATGTCAAAGCATTTAGTAATCTTTACTATATTCTAAATTCCCCCCCCCTTCTTCTCAACCATTTCCTCAACCTTTTTTCCTCAAAAGGTAAGTGCATTAAGACATTTCAGATAAATAAACTAATCATTCCTTTATTTATAGTTCCAATTTCATTTTTTCCCATGAATGTAAACTCTTATCAGATTTCTTAAAATTTTAAAAGTAGCAGGGCTGTTTTTCAAATCTTGTATCAGATAAAGAATAGCTACAGTAATTATTTTAATCTTAGTCTAAAACTTTTACTGATTACTAACAGCACCAGCAACTACTTGTTCTTGAATCTTAGTATTAATTTATACCTGTAGAATAATTATCATTTGAGAATATATTACAAATATTTCTTTAGAAATATATATATATTATATATATATATGATCACAGTTATATTTATTCTGTGAGTAGATATGTTCATGTTTCTTTTACTTCATTTCTAAAATTAAAGTTATAAAGCTCAAGAATTCTAATATTATGGCAAGCTTTGATGTTGTAGTACTTTTTACAAACGTTCCAACGCAAGATGTTCTCAACATTTTAAAAACACAAGATCTCTAAAAAGTTTTTTGCTCTTCTCTCACGCTGTATTAATTCAGGGGTATTTTAAGTTTGAAGAGAAAATTTATAAACAGAAGAAAGGACTATCTATGGGCAGCCCCCGTCTCCAATACTGGTCAACATTTTCTTTGATGACTTTGAGGAAAAAGCAACATTAAAACCTAGAACATGGCTCTGCTATGTGGATGATATATTCCTTATTTGGGAGCATGATGTAGAGAATCTTACATCTTTCTATAATCATCTAAACAACTTCCACCAAGACACATAAAATTTACCATAGAGATTGAAGAAAATGGTTCCCTTTCATTTCTTGACATAACTTACTAAGATGTCTGATTCTTTAAAAATCTTAATCTTCAGGAAATCAACACACACACAGATAGATACCTACATGCATCCTCACATCACTCCTGTACAAAAGTTAGGCATTATTTACATATTGGCTCACCATGCATGCTCAGTATTGTCCGATGAAGAAGAACTAAAAAATGAACTAAAATATCTAGAAAGAACTTTCTCTAATAATGGTTACTCTTCCAAAAACATCAAGAGGCAACTATACCAGTGCCTTTGAAACAACACAGAGATTCCTAACAACCCCAAGGGCTATATTTCTTTACCTTACATCAGCTCGCTCTCCTGGAAACTAGGAAGAATTTTGAAAAAATTTAATATTGAAACGTGTTTTTCAACTCTTCCAAAACTGAGATCAGTTCTAAGCCACCCAAAACAAGCTCATAACCATCTTCAGTTCACCGGTGTATATCAAATAGTATGTGATTGTGGGAGGCCATAACATGGTCAGACTGAGAAGTCAATCGTCCTATGGCTAGAGGAGCATCAGAGAGACATTTCATACAGTAGAATCAGAGCAAGCACAATTTCAAGTCACGTCTTATTCTCAGTGAACACAAATGATGAAGGCCGCCAACATGAAATAGATTGGAATGCAACATGAACCATTTATGTTTGTCACGATAAAGTGGAACGTCGCATAGTGGAATCCAAATAAATTATCTTAGACTCTTCTCACATCAACAGCAACCTCAGTTATAGTCTACCTGACTCGCATAGCTCTGCCATTAGATACTGGAGTATATATAACTCACACGCTTCATATGAACAACAATAGAACTATAGCACGGACTATAACGACAATTCAAACTTAACTTCAGTTTACAAGTCTGTTATTATAATAGGACAGTGTTTTTGTGTTTTTTTTCATTTGCTTTAAGTGTTCCCACACCTGAAGAAGTCATTTTTGATGAAACAGGTTGTGTGCCTCATTAAATTAATTTGTTGTCTGTTTTCTTGGTTTCAGTCAATCAAAAAAACATGAACATATATATATATATATATATATATATATATATATGTGTAGAAAGTATTTTACCTTGGTTATAATAAATGTTAAAGATACCAAGCTATTTTAAACCTGGTTTTACTCCATTTCCCAAGTAAGCAAACAGACAAACAAGTCAAGTTTGCACCTGCAAGTGTTGCAAGTCTAGCTGATCCTGCATGTAGTGCAAGTCCAAGGCAACTCATGGTAAAAGTAGAATAAGCACTGATCACTAATCTTAATATTTACCCTTAATGCAAAGCACATCTCCTGGAGGAGATGTATGATGCTTTGTATTAAAGGCATGGGGCCACTACCCAGACCGGTTTCGACTTTATTGAGGTCATGCACTACATGCAGGATCAGCTAGACTTGCAACACTTGCAGGCGCAAACTTGACTTGTTTGTCTGTTTGCTTACTTGGGAAATGGAGTAAAACCAGGTTTAAAATAGCTTGGTATCTTTAACATTTATTATACCCAAGGTAAAATACTTTCTATATTTATATCTCCTCCTTAGATTTTTATTTAATAAGGTTAAAACACCTTATGGTAACTTGTACTGGTAAAATACTTATAAGCTATGTATTACTAAAATCTTGGTATTTCTAGCCTGGCTCCCACTGATGAGATCTCAATAAAGGTCAAAACCAGTCTGGGTAGTGGCCCCTTGCCTTTAATACAAAGCATCATACATCTCCTCCAGGAGATGTGCTTTGCATTAAGGGTAAATATTAAGATTAGTGATCAGAGCGTATTCTACTTGTACCATGAGTTGGCTTGGTCTTGCACTACATGCAGGATCAGCTAGACTTACAACACTTGCAGGTGCAAACTTGACTTGTTTGTCTGTTTGCTTACTTGGGAAATGGAGTAAAACCAGGTTTAAAATAGCTTGGTATCTTTAACACACACACATATATATATATATATATATATATATATATATATATATATATATATATATACATATATATATATATATATATATACTGTATCTTTTAAAAAAAAACTATTTGTAATATATTCTCATATGGTAAATAAGTACGAGAGAATAAATGAATACAAGATTCAAGAACATGTACTTGTTAGTGTTAAAAGTTTATGCTAAAATTAAAAATATATAATACTTATAATTAATATATATATTAATGTGTGTGTGTGTGTGTTAGAGAGAGAGAGATGAGAATGAGAAAATAAATGAGAATTTGAGACAGATAGGGAAAACGGAAAGGTAGTCAGAGCAGGGAGACAAAATTCACTACTGCTTTCAACATTAAGTAGCTGTGAATGTGTTTATAGTTATGATCAGCATAATAATATATTGTGAGAGGAGAAGTTTAATTTAGGAAAAAAATATATGGCAGGTGGTTTTAAAGGTGAGTAGCCAAAGCTACTGTCATAATTTTTTTTTTTTTAAATAACGAAACCGGCGGTGCGTTCATAGTTAGAAGAAACACACGTATAAACCACAGTGAAAATTATTTAATTGTAAATATTTCATCCTAAGTATCTTAGGACATCATCAGTACAGTATTTAAACAAAAATTAGGAATAACATACAGTTAGGGCGCATGATTACAATAGAATCTCATGAAAACGTGCATAACGTGCTAAAGTAGTACAAAAAAAAAAAAAAAAAAAAAAAAAACGTTAATTATTTAACACAGTTTTGTATGATAATTTCCCATACTTTAGGAATAGTAAGAACGTCATTGCGGTTTGGTCTGTGTAGTAGGGCTTCAGAACTTTCTTTGTATAAACGTTCATGTTTAAATATAGATCTATGTAAAAGTTTAGCCTTTTCCCAATGGATCCTATGGTTTGGATTTTCAATTCCGTGTTGAGAGAGGCCAGATTTCTGTGGTTTAAGAAGACGAATGTGGTCTTGATGTTCCGAGATGCGTTTCTGAACAGACCTACCTGTCCAAAGTAAGATAATTTGCATGAGCATGGAATCTCATAAACACCATGTAACATCAAGGATGAGAATTTGTCCTTAGGAGAAGGTAATAAGTTGTAAATTTGGTTCATAGGTTTGTAAGTAGTGGCAAAATTGTATTTCTTCATAATTTTAGAAAGACGTTCTGAGATGCCTTTAATGTAAGGTATGGGAATCCTATGCACTTCTTCCTGTCTGGTTTGATGTATGCAGAAGTGACTGATGATTTTTTGAGTTGTTTTGGGATTATATCCATTTAGGATGGCTGTATTTTTGATAACTTCTAATTCCTGGTTTAAAGATTCTTCAGAGGAGCAGAATTTGTGTGCTCTGGAAACTAGTGATTTAATAATACCATATTTCTGAGATGGATGATGAACAGAAGAATTGTGAATGTAGCGACCTGAGAATCTAGGCTTGCGAAAGACGGAAGTGGCGATGGAACCGTCTTCTTTTCTTGGGAACTTACTACAAAGACACGTGCACACAAGTACTAATAACAGCAAATGAGACTGAAGCTAGGAAGCTAGCATTAGTGAAATCGGATTACATCCGATTTCACCAGTACAGCCACTCTGGGCTTGCAGACCACGCTCTGGATACTCGCCACAGAATAAGATGGAAAAAAGCCACAGTAATACACCGCAGCAAGTTCAAGTATGAAAGACTATTCATGGAATCAGCCTCGGCCCTTAGGAACATGCCAAACCTCAACAAATTTGGATGCATAAAACTGCCCCAAATTTGGGAAACTTTTATCAGAACTTCAGCCCAAAGGCCAAGAACTACCAATATAGCCCGCCAGGGGGCACCATCAGGACTTTAGGAAACGCTAGCTTCCTAGCTTCAGTCTCATTTGCTGTTATTAGTACTTGTGTGCATGTGTCTTTGTAGTAAGTTCCCAAGAAGATGGCAACGTGACGTTCGCCGAAATATCGGAAAGTATATATTAAAGTTTATTTAATCTATATTTCTAGTATACGCTGTCAATTCCTTAAATATTAGTTATCATTATTATTATTATTATTATTATTATTATTAATATCATCAGACCTCCATGGAGTCTAGACTCATTGTGGGAGATCTCACTCTCAAATGCCTACCTCATGTACTGTCTCTGCACTCACTATACTTTCAGAAAATGCATTCCAATCACCCACCACTGTCCATGCAAAAAATCTACTCCTCACCCCCTCCCTGCTCACATTCTCCTTATACATCTTCCAGCACATGGCATTCAGTAACAGATAAATTACGTGAAGGTAATTTTCTTTTAAAGAGTGAAGCAGCAACTTGAAAGCATAGTTTATTAACATCTTTGCCTGAAAGTCCCAACAGATTGCATTTAGTATTATGCAAATAATCAAGATATGGAATGGATTTAGGTACAACAGCAAAACACACTAGTCTCAGCTCAAACAACAGGGGGTCCAAAAGTGTTAATAACCCGTTTATTAGTAGGAGTGTTGTCAGCAGTAAATTTTTGCTGACTATAACAATTCATATTTTTGCATCAGTGTACATGAATGTCTTCTATAAGAGCATATTAATGATTGTTCGAAACACATAGAATGATATCCAGTAATTCATCTTCCAGAGTTGCTGAAACTCTTCTTTCAAGATCTAGTTATTTAGAAGTATCACCTTATTTCCACATATATTCCTATCAACAAAATTTCTCATCTATTACCATCTACAGAAGACAATCCATCATTTCTGTCTTTAGCTGATGTTTACCAGATTCTTCTTAATGTAATTTGATACATTTTGTGCAGATAAGCTGTTCTGTGGAAAAAAATATTAATGAACATAAGTACCATATTGAATATGCGAAACCTCAAAAATCTGGTCTGGTATAGCATAGTATTGACACTAAACATAATATACTGGAGGATGAAGCTCGTCTTCTCCATAGAAGCAGTTTTAAACATGAATGTCTTTTCAAAGAAATTGGGAAGCCCTTTTATGTCGGCCTAATCTGATTCAGAATGATTGTCTCTCTCTCTCTCTCCCAAAAGTTTGGGATATTCTCGTTTTATGTAAACATTAAATATATTTTTAATGTTTACATAAAATGAGAATATCCAAAATTTATTTCTAGCATGTAGCAACCATTTTTAATTGCTAAACTGATTTACGGTATATACTTCCTATTCCTGTTCTCTGATTTGCTTGTTGTTTCTACACACTGATGATGTACTGTTATTTTTAGTACAAAATATATGTACTTTCATTAAAGTTTATTATTATGGTTATCATGTAATTTTGTTGTTTTATCGTTATGCCACAGTTACCTTTAAAGATTACACACAGTGACTTTTGTTTTTGTCTCCTACTTTTATCGAATTCCGTCTACAAACTACCACATGGAACAAGCTTCATTTAAGAAGAATTAGTACTTCAACTACTAGATGTAGCATTGTGTATTATTATTATTATTGCGGGCAACTCCAGGGAGTCCTTAGACTCATCGAGGGGAGGCCCCAAATTATGTTCATCACAACTATTTGACATTCATACAGTATCTATCATACCTTGCCTTAAACTCATTCACTGTCACAGCATCCACCACAGACTCTGGCAGCTCATTCCACTCATTCACCACTCTAAAAGTAAAGAACCCAGCTCTAACACCCTCCTAACCACACTTTTGCCCAGTTTCCATGGATGTCCCCTAGTCCTCCCACAACCAGCCCTGTTCTCAAAAATATCTTCTGAATTAATTTTATAGAAACCCTTCAGTAATTTGAATGTCTCAATCATATCTCCCCTCCTCCGCCTATCAACCAATTTTTGCAGCCCACAAATCCTCATCCTGTTCTCATAAGGTTCATTCCACAGACCTGCTATCATGGTCACTCGCCTCTGGATCCTTTCAACCTCCTCCCCATCAAGAAGAAACCTAGGTGACCAAATCTGAGCACAGTAGTTGAGATGGGGTCTTATCAAGGCTCGATACAGAGGAACAATAACCTGCTTGTCTCTGCTTGTCAACGTATTCTTCACCAACCAAGTGATTTGATGAACTGATTTAGCCACTTTTGCAATGTGTCCCCCTAAACTTCAGCTCCTTATCCACCAACACTCCTAAATCTCATGTCTCATCAATTTCCTGGAGTACAGTTCCACCAATGTAGTAAACTGCTGCTAATCTTTTCACCCCAAAATGTATAACCTTACATTTTGCCACATTAAATTGACATCCATTCTGCTTAGCCCAAACCTCCAATCTATCCAAATCATCTTGCAAAATTTTGACATCCTGTGCATTCACTATTGCCCAACCCAACTTTGCATCATCTGCAAACAAATGAACTGTTCCTCTCAGATCCTTTCCTATATCATTAATGAACAAATTAAACAGCACTGGTCCAAGAACAGATCCTTGTGGCACACCACTAGTCACAGGCCATCTTGTGGACTCTACTCCTGGATAAACCACTCTCTGATATCTCTCCATCAACCACCCTCGTATCCATCTCACCAACCCTATATCCATCCCCATATGCTGCAATTTACGGATTAGAATTCCATGTGGTATCCTGTCAAAAGCCTTAGCAAGGTCCAGTAGAATCCCTGTAAACCCATTACCCTTATCCAGTTCAGCCGTCACTGTGTTATAATACGTGAGCAAGTTACTGAGGCATGACCTACCCTTCACAAAACCATGCTGTCCCCTGTACAGTATCTCATTTTCATCAATCCAATCTTGTATTTTCCTCTTTACTATTTTCTCCAAGACCTTGATAACGATTCCTGTTATGCCAATTGGCCGGTAATTTTCTACAGCAGCCTTGGAACCACCTTTATGCAGCGGAACCATTTTCCCCTCTTTCCACCCCCTTGTGACTGACCCAGACCCGAGGCTCAAATTAAACAAAATGGTCAAGGGCACTGACAATTCTTTAGCCTCTTGACATACGACACAAGCTGGTATACCATCCAATCCCACAGATGTATTGACATTGAGGTTCTGTAATAGACTATTTACCTCTACTTCATTCATCTCAATTCCAGTATAAGCTGTTGGTTCTTCCATTCCTACAATGTCACCACCTGGATGATATACTCTTGCAAAGTGCTCACTCAGTAATTCCACTATATCGACTGATTCGGTTACCTCCCTACCCTCAGCATTTTTTAAAATCATTCTGCCATGAACATTTTTCCTTTTACTTGCAGCATATTGAAAAAACTGTTTGGGATTCTCTTTAGCCTGCATGGCCAATTTTCTTTCGTAGTCCGCATTTGTTTTTCTTACCACCCTTGTTACCATCCTGGCCTGAGCTTTATACTGTTCCTGCACCTGCTGGTCACCTCTCTCCTTAAATTCCCTCCACAATTGTTTATTTTTTTGCAGCTCAAGCTTAATAGTGTTATTCATCCATTTAACCCCTACTTGATTTATTATTCGAACTTTTGGTATACAGTCAACCATTGCCTCCTGCAAACACTTCTTAACCACCTCCCATGCACTATCAACATCCAGCCCTTGCAGTTTTACATGCCATGGCACTGAGCCAAACACACTCCTAAGCTTGTCATACTTACCAACTTGGTATTCCACATGTACCCTGTCTTAATTGTAAATTCCACTCCTTTAGCCACCTCCCAAGTCATGACCTTATGATTACTCTCACCAATTGATGGCAACATGGTCATGTTCATTACAGCCACATTCTCAGATGCAATTACTAGGTCAAGCACTCTCTGTCCCCTGGTATTTTCCACTACATGCTGTCGCAGATAGTTGTCCCTTAATAACCACATAAAATCCAATTCTTTCCTCCCATGTGCCCTCTCCTCTTTCCAGTCAATGTTACCATAATTGAAATAACCCATAATAATTACCCTCCTTCCACTCATTTCTTCTATTTGCCTATGCATACTATCCCCACCGTCTATTCCATCACCTGGTCTATAGCAGCACCCAATTGTATATATTGTTCTGCTAGACTCTATCTCACACCAAATAGCCTCAAATGTGCTCTTTTCTCTATCCTGCAGTTCAGCCTCTATACACCTTGGCTGCAACTCATCAGCTATCATCAATAACACTCCTCCCCCTTTTTATTCTCCCTGTCACTCCTGAACACGCTACACCCGTCGCATTCAATCCCACTAGCTTGATCATCTTCTGTCAACCATGTTTCACTAATACCAACAACCTATGACCTGGAAGTGCCAACCAAGGCCAAAAACTCTTCCTTCTTGTTCCTATTGTTCCTAATACTCCTGGCATTAGTGTACATCAATTGCAGAAGCCCATTAGTCCCATCACTACTTTGATGCCTTATACTAACTATCCCATTCTGATCTGTTGTCCTTCGTACTCGCTCGGGCATATTATACTCATTCATACACTCAACTGCCTCCCTAAAGTCTGCATATCTACCCCCCCCTTAATAAATCTAGTTTCTCTGAGTCTGTACATCCACTTCCACTTCATTCATCAACACTTTTTCAAGCCTCCGTTCACCAAATCCATTCAAATGTAACCCATCCATCTTATATAAATCCTTTCGCCCATCAAACTCACTCTACACATCCACAAATTCCAAACCACTCTCCATGTATAACCCATGCATAAAGTCATTGGCAATTATGGCCTTCCTTCTAAACACTTCACTGTCATACCGCAGCGAAATACTCACCATCCTAACTCTCTCACTCTTCTCTTTTGCTACCTCAAGCAATTCCCTCACATCCTCTATCATTTCCATTTTGTCTTCTTTCAAATCATTTGTTCCTGCCACAATTATCATCTCTTTCACCGTCTGTTTGTGGACTCGAATAGATTCGCTGAAGTCCTTTATGTTCGCACCTGGCTGGTATGATTTCGTCAAACTCTCAACTATCACACCTCTTAATAGCGAATCTCCATACAGCACTCGCTCCTTCATTTTATTTACATTTACGAACATTCTATTATTTTTCATAACAGACTTTCGCCATTTATTAGTCGGTACGTTCAGCACACATTTTTCCATACGCTCCAGTTGCCGCTTTGCTCTGTGTATTGCTCCACTCAACCAAGCGATTTCACTACTTGCATCTATCTCACCATTTTCATTATCAATTAAATCATCCATTCGTTCTATATTTCTACCTTCATTTACACTTTCAACGACGCTCTCACACCTATCTGGTACTACCTCGCAATTCCTTATCACATCACTAATTTCTATATTCTGACTATCTTTAACGATACCACTCTCGCCACCCGAAACACGCTTGAGATCCTCATTCTCCTTACACTTTCTGCACATATTAACTCCACTATCACCATCTAACCAGACTCCCACCACTCTTCACAAATCATACATCTCACAGACAGCACATTGCAGAACTCTTTTATATCAAAACTCTTAAACAAACATGGCGACCTGGCCACATTTTTTTTTTATTGGTGGCATATGTACGCTATCTTATCTTAAAAATAATAATTAAAATAACACAGAAAACACACAAAAATCGCGCCAAGAAACAAAAAGCAAACAATACTACGTAAAATTCTAGTAAAATTGCCAATGATAATATAAAATGTTACTAATCTTTTCAGGAGCTCTCGACAAGCTGATGATCATGTCAGTGCGACATCTGATATTTTATCTTTTTTTTAACTTCCAAGAAATAGTTACATTCATGCATGTTATTATTATTATTATTATTATTATTATTATTATTATTATTATTATTATTATCATCTGATCTCCATGGAGTCAGAGACACATTGTGGGAAGTATTGTGCTTTAAACTGATTCAATGTGTCTACATTCACCACACACTCAGGCAATGCATTCCACTCTCCATGCAAAGCACCTGCTCTTCACTCCTCTGCTCACACCCTCTTTATACAGTTTCCACTGATGACCTCTTATTCTACCTTCCCCTGTTCCATTCTATGAAAAATCTCTTCCATGTCAACCTGATAACAACCCCTGACTAAGTTATATATCTCAACCATATCCCCCCCCCATCCTCCTATTCATGAGACTTTGCAATTTACATTCTCTCAATATGTCCTCGTATTCCACATTCCAAAGACCACTGACCACTTTTGTGAATCTTCTCCAAACCCTTTCTAACATATCCTCATCACCTTGTCACCAATATTTTATTTATTTTAGCTTTATACCTTTTTAATTGAATTACAAGCAAGGCATCACATAATATTAAAGCATGAGTTTCTTTATGATATATGTCTAGAAAAAAAATGTCCAGTTCTGCTACAAAATGTTATTTTTTGATAATGTTGAAGAAATAGAGAAAATTACTTAAATCAGGTTCATTGTATTTCCATAAAATGTAATAAGATAAAAAGATATATTGCATTTCACCTTATTCCTTATAAAAATCATTACAACTGGATATAAACTAGAGTTTAACTTGCAAATACAGAAATTAAACTTAATTTCTAGTTTTATTTCACTATATACCTCTTCTCTGTATGTTTAAATGTATTTATTAACAGATATAGTTAACTTACTTTGTAATTCTTAATAAGTAAATGCTTACTTATTCTTAATGAGTGATGTTAAAAGTAATTTTTGGTAACAGGAACATCATACAGAGATTGATGCTCGATCAGGAACCTTTCAAGCATTTGAACTTTTTGGACAACAGCTTCTACAGAGTGGTCACTATGCCAGTGTTGAAGTACAAGAAAAGCTAGAAAAGTTAAATGATGCCCGACAAGAACTTGAAAGGTAAATAAATAACTTTGTATATTCTATTATTTGTATATAATGGAATGTATATAATAGTGTATAATTGTGTGTATATTATTTGTATTTGTAAAAATTAAAACCAATTTTTTAATTCACTACTTTATTGATGTCTGGATCACTGGAAAGCAAGAGAAACAGGTGAGAGCTTGTGTCAGAAGTGTTTTCAGAGTGAGTGTCAGAATTGTGGGGATACATTGAAATGAATGAAGAAGAATAAGAAGATATAAGTACTGCAAGTTGTTGTAGTAATTGAAGTGTTGGAGCAAGCAAAGGTGCATGTGGTATGAATGACATCAATGAATCTGTGGAAAATGAAGAGACTCATCAGATGATAATGAGAGATAGCATGCCTACGTGGATCTACAGAATGGAACATGAGATAAATTGACTGAAAGAATGTCTGGTAGGTGGTATGGCATAGAAGTAAAAGAATAGGAGATGCAAGGGAAGAGAAAGCTGAGTATGAAAGAAAGAGGAGGAATAAGGATCAAATTTTTTTATGGCAATTCCATAATTAGAGGAGTGCTTGAGGACAGCATGATGAAATCGTGTTTCTCTGGGACTAAGATTATGGAGGTGAGCGATGCTGTGAGGATGTAGAGAGGAGAAAGTGAAAGAGGTGACTATCTTGGGCAGTGCTAATGATATAGCAGGTAACAAGCATGATACATTAAGATATGAAAGAATTGCATATCAAGCAAATGAGAAGAGGAAGAAAGTAAAACTGAGTCTGTTTGCAATAGTTTAATAGAGGCGAGCTGAGATGAAGAGTTATGATTGCAAATACATCAGTGTACAAGTTGTGCAAGAAAAATGGTGTAGATTTAGTAGATGTATTGAGTGAGTTTGATGAACAGGACTTATATAAAAAGGAATGGTTTGCCCCTGAATGAATTCAGAGTTAGATATCTCAGGAAAGCATTTCAATGAGAATTTAGAAGTGCAGCATTAGGAGGATATTAGAGTGTTCTGGGGGAAGAGGGGGTTACACACAGGTGAATATGGGGTAAAGCACCCTAAACAGTAAGAAGGACAGTAAATAGATTATGCCAAATGTAGTCCTCCACCAGCATCTTAATGTTAGTGGTATAATCAGCACAATGTGTGAGGAAGGCTGTGGGATGAAGGGATATTGAATCTATGTAAGCTAATGCCAGAGGTATTTGGAATAAGGGTGAGGATTTTAAGGATGGGTTAGTTCAACTTGTCCAAAAGTTATAGATTTGATTACTGAAGGATAATACAGTCATAGGAATAGAATGCAAGTAGTATTAGTATTTTTATTATTAGTAGTATTAGAAATATATTTGGAGGACAGGGACACTGAGGACAGTACATTGAAGTAATATAGTTGCTTCCAGTATTGCAGAATCCTAATATGAACATGGTCATTGGGATTAGCTGATATATCAGTCCATGTGTTAGAAGATTTTGCAAGGGAATCGGTGACTCCTCTTAGTAAGCTTTTTAATTGAACCTCAGTTCTGGGAAGGTGCCAAGGGAGTGCAACTGTTTTGCTCTAAAAGGAATAGAACAGAACACTGTTCTCACATTATAAGCCAATCACTATCTCAGGAGTAGTGGTTGAGGTATTGGAGAAGATGGTTGAAGTGTTTGTTTTTAATATGATGATGATAAGGATTAGTGATTTCCTTTTGGAATTTCATCATGAATTGGTTTAATTGCAAAATGCCAACCAGATTTGTGTATTACGCTCATGCTGTTATTGATCTTGAATTCAAAAATTAGCTCAATACAAAGAAATCTGAAGCTGAAGTCAGTAATTATTGCAAGTATATCCAGAAATAATTTAGTAAATCAAATATTATCATTAGCAAGATATCATTATTAGAAAATTATGAAGGGATATTTATTAGAAGCAATAGTAAGCTATATACTGTGAGTGAAGAAGATGACACAATTTAGTGTCAAGTGGATGGCAAACAATATCAAACAGGAACTGCAGGTTAAAAAGAGGTTATGGAAGAGATATAAGGAGAGAGATGGAGAGCAGATGAATGAAGATTACAAGACTCAGGCCAGGAGAGTGACTAGTATGGTAAGGATGGCAAAACTGGAATATGAGAAGAGATTGGCACTGAGATCCAAAGAAAATCCTAGGGAATTTTTAGCTATGTGGCCAGTAGGAAGAGAAATGATTGTGGAAGAATGACATTGTTGGTTTAAAATGGGAATAGAGTAACAGGGTATTTCATCCTGGAGAAGTAGGTTTTAAGACTAGAGGGATAGGACAGGTTCGGTTAACAATATGCCCTCTAAGCTTTAGTCTACTGTCAAGCATTACTACCAAATCTCTAATGTCATCCACTTCCTGCAGTATGACACCATCAATATAGTACACAGTCTTATATTTCTGCACTCGAAAATGCAACACCTTGCACTTATTGATATTAAAACTACAACCCCACTCTTTTGTCTAAGTAAAAAGTCTATTCAAATCTTCCTGAAAGGATTCAGCATCAGCAGTGCTGCTTATAATTCTTCCCAACTTTGCATCATCAGCAAATAACTGATCTCCAGTCAGTCCACATGATATATTGTTTACAAACAAGTTAAACTGCAGGGGCTCAAGAACAGAATCCTGGGGCATGCCACTGGTTACACTCCTTTTTTTAGACACTGCTCCATCATATGCAACCTGCTGGCAGAGAGTCAATCTTTAATCCATCTAACCAATATACTATATTAATAGCATTCATTTTGAAATTTTCCATAAAGAGGTTGGCCAAGACTGGAGATATGGAGAAACTTAATATGCAATTCTTAATTCTTTTTACATATTCGTTTGTATTGATAACCATTGTTACATTTCCTTAGTCTGCCTTAAGTGCTACTATGTTTTCATCTCATCTTAATTCTTTCATAGCTGTTAATTCCAATTTTGGTATGTTTCTGAGTGGTGATTTAGTTTTTAATAAAAAGACTGAAGTTTATATGCAGATAAATACTGTGGTCTCTTGGAAAATTGTGTATTACCTTTTCAATGTGTACTCTAATTATAATGCACATTGAAAAAAGATTATCATTTTTGGTATACAGAGTACTCACCACAACGAAATGATTTTTAAATGCTGCTTCACACCATCATCCATTACAAAAGATAGGCATGAATTAAAACATTATAAGATAGAGTATACAATATATCCAGCACATCAGTTAAAAGGAATGCAGTATGTCATGATATATCAAGTATATCATGAATGGTTTTGGTGTGGGTCATTTGAAGAGATTGCTGATAGAAGGTAGAGAAATGAGTGCAGAGAATCTGATCAAGTAAGAAGTGATGTGAAAGAGCAGGAGAGTAAGGAAAGAGAGATTGAAGTGGTGCTTATGAATGAAGAAGTGGGTAGCATGAGAATAGAGAATGAGAGGACAAGTGTGCAAGACAAACAGGGAGATGAGAAGACTCAAGGTGGACAGGGGAACACAGTGTGAGAAAGGTTGATGCTCCAAGAGGATGTGAATGCATGTGAAGACAAAGAGAAGGGATCAAGGGAACACAGATGGATCAAGGGAACACAGATGGATTTCAAGAAAGTTCCGAGATGAATAAGGAGAAAAAGAAATGGCTCGAGGAAAGTATGGAGAAATTTTTACTAAAATAAAGAACCAAAAGGTTTCAATTCGGCAATGCAATATTTATAAAAATCAAGTGGATATTAGATCCAGCATTATTTAAAATCCGAATGTAGAAACTATGAAAGTTTTGTAAAAATAAACCAGAGAACTTACGGGAATACACTCATCAGCATTTATGCATCACCCTAGCGCGGACCACTTTAGAAAACATACACGCTGCTTAGGCGTCCATATATTCGCTTTCTAATTTGGTCCATTTTTTAAGATTTCACTGGCCTGACAGCTGTTTTGAACTGATTGGTTCTCCTTAGAGATGAGGCAGAAACCTTAAGAGAGCAAAAGCTCTCTTTCAATACTAAGGAACTTGAAACATCAGAGAGGTGTATTTTTTGTAAGCGAACTCTCGGTCGGTGCATAAAAGTATTTCCTAAAATAAAGAGCCAAAAGGCTTCAGTTCGGCAATGCAAAATTTATAAAAATCAAGTGGATACCAATTTCTACAAAAACTATTTTTACAGACCTTTCATAGTTTCTACATTTGGCTTTGAAATAATGCTGGATCTAATATCCATTTGATTTTTATAAAAGGAGGCTTTACTAAAAGTGGAGCCTTTTGGCTCTTTATTTTAGTAAATACTTTTATGCACTGACCGAGAGTTTATCTCTCCGATGTTTCAAGTTCCTTAGTATTGAAAGAGAGTTTTTGCTCTCTTAACTTTCCTGCCTGGTTTGTGAGGAAAACCAACCAGTTCGAAACAGCTGTCAGATCAGTGAAATCTTAAAGAATGGACAAAATTAGAAAGCGAATATATGGATGCCTTGGAAGCGTGCATGTTTTCTAAAGTGGTCCATGCTAGGGTGACTCATAAATGCCAGCAGGCATATTCCTGTAAGCTCTCTGATCAATTTATTTTTACAAAACTTTCATAGTTTCTACATTCTCCTTTGAAATAACATATGGAGAAGTGACATCCAATAATTGGTATCAGTGAACTTTTTATAGATCTAGGAATGAACTGTTATGTTATATTATATACAAATGCTAGAAATAAAAGAAACAAGGCAAATCTTGGTTGCCTTGATTGAGCATGTTCATCCAAAAATGTTGGAATAAGTGAGACATGATTGGATGAGGATGACTTCGTCGTAACAGGACTAGAACTAGAGATGGAAAGGTACAATGTATTTCTTGAAGATAGAAAAGGGTAAAAAGGGGAGGTGGAGTGCTATTGATGATAGACAAAGAGTTATGTCTATACAAGGTAGATATGAAAGGGGAAATAGTGGTAGTGGTTTTGAGGCAGTATGGGTGAGATAGATATGAATAGAATGAAATACTTTGTTGCTATAGATCTGGTAATATGGAGAGTAGTGACTATGAAATGTATATGCAAATTAGCCAAGCATATAGGAAAAAGGGTGATCATTATGGGTGATTTTAGTTATGGCAGTATAGATTGGGATGATGAGATAGCAGCCGGAAGTATAGAAAATGAATTTCTTGAGTTTTTGAGGGACAACTACCACAGGCAGTATATGTAACAGAGGGCATACAAGGATTGAGGTTCTTGGATTTGATCATCTCATCAAAGGATGTTATTATAAATAAGGGTTCAAATCATCCTCCAGTTGCTGATATTGACCATGAAGTGATTTCTTGGGTAGTTGCTAGCAGTGTGAGGGCTTCTGTGAGGAAAGAGTATATGTGAACTACAATGCTGGTACTATGAGAGGCTCAGTTGACAGCCTGCAGATATAGCATGGAATGAAGAGTTGGGTGTAAAGGAGATCAATGCTGCCTGGGTGAAATTCAATAACTATCTAGACCTATATAGATCTAATTATCAACCTCTGACCTATTACAAAGGTCAGAGGTAAAATAAGGTAAGTGTGAAAATGGATGAATGAAGAGATTAAGCATACCATATAGAGGGGAAAAAAGATA
Organism: Typopeltis vanoorti; assembly: GCF_054136105.1. Taxonomy (NCBI): domain Eukaryota; kingdom Metazoa; phylum Arthropoda; class Arachnida; order Uropygi; family Thelyphonidae; genus Typopeltis; species Typopeltis vanoorti. The sequence continues at coordinate 43,037,917 of NC_143556.1, read as the reverse complement.
TTATGGAGGCAAGATAAGAGGAGTGGCAATAATCATTTCCATGAGGAATACAAAGAACAGGCAAGGGGAGTGACTTGATTGGTAAGGGTAGCAAAAGTGAAGCATGAGCAGCAGTTAACTACAAAAAGAATCTTACAAAGTTCTTTCGATATGTTGCCAGCAAAGAAAGGAATGATTATGGAAGGATGACATTGATTGGAGAAAATGATATAAGGACAACTGCTATAGAGGGTATAGTTGAGATATTTAGTGAGCAGTTCATAAAGGTCTTTCATTTTTGTGAGTGTGTCATCCTCGAGGGTTTCAGAGCAGTGAGTGATGAGGAGGAGAGACTGAACTGGAAGTGAGCAAGGGGTATATGGGGAATTGAGCAAACTTGTTGTTAATAAACTGTGGGACTTGATAATATATTACCACGTGATTTGAACTAATGTGCCAGGGTGCCGACATCTGCCTTGACATATTTGTTTAATATGAGTCTTGCTTTGGTTCAAGTTCCAAAGTCGTAAAGGGAAGGCAAGATTGTGCCAGTTCATAAGGGAAGTGACAAAACTCAATCATCAAACTATAGGCCTATCTGTGTATCAGTTGTTGTGATTAAAGTGTAGAAGAGGCTGGTGAGAACCAGGATCTAGAATTGGGTTGAAAACAATGCAGGAATTTGCTAAAGGGGGCTCATGTTTTAGTAATCTACTTACTTATTACAATAAGGTGACAGCTTCATTCGACAAAGGAGATGGATAGACAGTAATATACTTCAGTTTTACAAAGACTTTTGATAGCTTATCGCTTGATAAGTTGATAGACTAAAGCAGGTGGGGTTTGATATTTGACTAGTGCATTGGATTGGAGGTTGGCTATCTAATAGGTTTCAGCAAGTTGTGTATGGGAGAGCAATATCCCTGAAGAAGAAAGTCACTAGTGGTGTGCCTCATGGGTCTATTTTAGGGCCATTGCTGTTTAACGTGTATGTTAATGATATTATTATTATTATTATTATTAAACAAGACCTCATGGAGTCAAAGACTCATCTAGGAGGTCCTTTTATCTCACACACATCTCATCATACCGGGTCTTAAACACATTCAAACTCCCTGCAGACACCACACTCTCAGGCAAGGCATTCCAATCATTCACAACTCTGCACGAAAAAAACCTGCCTCTCACTCCCCTACTCACACCCTCTTTATACAGTTTCCAGGGATGACCTCTGGTTCTCCCCTGATCTCCCACTATTCGCTGTAGAACTTCTCCACCATTGATCCTATAGCAACCCCTTACCAACTTGTAGGTCTCTATCATATCTCCCCTCTTCCTTCTCTCCACTAGACTCTGCAAATTACATCTTTTCAATCTTTCCTCATACTCGACATTCCAGAGGTCAGAAACTACCTTAGTCAGTCGCCTTTGGACCCTTTCCAACATCTCTTCATCCTTCTGAAAACCAGGTGACCAAATCTGGGCACAATAGTCCATGTGTGGCCTAATCAAAGCCTTATATAATGGAACAAGAATCTCCCTACTTCTACATGTCAGTGTCCTCCTCATCATTCCCAGAAGTCTTTGTGTTGTCTTCACAATTTTGGCGATGTGACCCCTAAATTTTAGATCCTTATCCACTATCACTCCCAGATCTCTTATTTCCTCTACTTCCAACAATATATTTTCACCAAGCATAAATTCTGCATCCCATCTTTGTTTTCCAAATTTTAAAACCTTACATTTTGCAACATTGAACTCACATCCCCATTTGCTTGCCCAATCACTCAATTTATTCAAGTCTTCTTGCAAGGCCACAACATCTTCACTACTCTTTATGGTTCGTCCCAACTTTGCATCATCTGCAAACAACTGAATATCTCCATCCAAATCTTCGCCAATATCATTAATATACAAGTTAAATAGTAATGGCCCTAAAACAGATCCCTGAGGCACTCCACTAGTGACTTTCCTTTTCCTGGATATTGCACCCCCATACACAACTTGTTGATACCTATCAGATAGCCAGTCTCCAATCCAATGCACTAATCTAATATCCAACCCCATCTGCTCTAGTTTGACTGTCAACTTATCATGAGGCACTCTATCAAAAGCTTTTGCGAAATCCAAGTATATTACTGTGTATCCTTCTCCTCTGTCCAAGGAAGCAGTCACTTTATTGTAATAAGTAAGTAGATTACTAAAACACGACCTCCCTTTAGCAAATCCATGCTGTCCATCAAAGATTATACCATTGTTGTCAACCCAACTCTGGATCCTAGTTCTCACAAGCTTCTCCAACAACTTAACCACAACACCTGACACACAGATAGGCCTATAGTTTGATGCTTGAGTTCGATCACCTCCTTTATGAAGTGGCACAATCTTGCCCTCCTTCCACTCTTTAGGGACTTGACCAAGTGCAAGACTCGTATTAAAAAAATATGTCAAGGCAGGTGTCAACTCTCTGGCACATTCCTTCAGAATACGCGGTGATATATTATCAAGTCCCACAGCCTTATTTACATCTAGTTTACTCAACTCCCCAAACACCTCTTGCTCACTTACAGTCAGTCTCTCCTCCCCATCATCAACTGCTCTTAATCTCTCCATGAAGTCACATTCACAAGATTGAAAGATCTTTATGAACTGCTCATTAAGTATCTCCACCACACATTCTGCAACAGCTGTCTTTATACCATTTCCTCCAATCAATGTCATCCTTCCATAATCATTCTTTCTTTTGCTGGCTGCATATCGAAAGAACTCCCTAGGATTCTTTTTAGCTTCATTAGCTAACTGCTGTTCATACCTCTCTTTAGCTACTCTCACCAACCAAGTCACTCTCCTTGCCTGGTCTTTGTAGAACTCATGAAATTGGTTACTTCCACTTCTCTTATGCTGCCTCCACAATGCCCTTTTTCTCTGTATTGCATGCTTAATCTCTTTATTCATCCATCTCACACCTAACTTATTTAACCTTCTCACCCGTGGTATACATTTAGACATTGCATCCACTAAATATTTTTTGAAAATCCCCCAAGCTGCATTGATCTCTTTTCCAGCTAACTCCTCATTCCATGCTACACCTGCAAGCTGTCTCCTGAGCTCTTCATAATCACCCCCCTTGTAGTTCCACATGGGGAAGATTTGGTTGGGATATTCAGTTGTTTGCAGATGATACACAAGTTCTGACAAATTATGAGGAGCAGAGCAAATGTTTAGGCTTTACAAGAAGAAGACTTGAATAGACTGAGTCAATGGGCATGCTCTCACTTTCCCAGTATTCTCTTTACATTATTATTATTATTATGGGCAACTCCAAGGAATCCTTAGACTCATCAAGGGAGGCCCTAAACATATGTCAAGAACTATTCAGCATTCGCACAGTATCTATCATACTTTGCTTTGAACTCATTCACAGTCATGGCACCCAGAACAGACTCTGGCAGCTTATTCCACTCATTCGCCACTCTCCAAGTAAAAAACTTAGTTCTAACACCCTTGCTAACTACACTCTTGCTGAGTTTTCATGGATGGCCCCCTAGTTCTCCCACACAGATGCTCACATCCTTCATTGTTCAAGTACAATTTATTTCTTGTATAGCTCTCTTTATTAGTTGTCCCTTTTTTGCCAGATTTTTAACATGGGAGCATACATACTGCAGGTGCAGCATGCTTCAAAGTTGTAGAATTCTGAACTGAAGCAGTTCACCAACCCTTTTGCAACTAATAGCAAGAAATGTTCACTAATCTGGAGAGATTTTATTAGGGATTTTATTAGAAATTTAAAGTAAATATAGCTTAGTTGTGATTGAGTGTGGGGTATCAAGGTTTGAAATTTTTGAGTTCAAGTATTTTTCTGATATATCAACTCAAAAATTTCAAAACCACAGTGCACCACATAACGCTACGCTCAGTCACAACTAACTCAGGCTAAGTTTACTCGCAATTTATAATAAAATTCCAAATAATTAATATCAAAACATCTCTATTTTTCCTTTCCTGCCACTGTACCTAACTCTTTGCCCTCTACCAATAATTTTGGATATGTATTTTGAATTTAAAGTTTATTTCAGATTTTTATGTCATTACTCTATTTGGAAACTGAAATTATCATAATGAAGTTATGTTAAATGAAATATTTTACCAAAAATAACACAGAATGGCTGGTTTTGTGTAATTTCGAAATTGCTATGTGCTGCAGAAAGATGCATGCTTTTGAAGTAATAATACAATAATAGTAATAAAAGCATTGTTTTCCTGATTATTTTCTGATACAGGGCTTGGATAGCAAGAAGGATGAAATTAGACCAGTGTCTGGAATTGCAGTTATTCTACAGAGACTGTGAACAAGCAGAAAATTGGATGGCTAGTAGAGAAGCTTTTCTCACTTCTGATGATATGGGTGGTGATAATGTGGAAGCGATGATTAAGAAACATGAAGATTTTGATAAAGCTATTAGTGCTCAGGTAAAATCCGTTAAGAAAATTTTCTCTTGGCTTCTTCTTCTTCATCTTTTACAAAATGAACACAAAATAATTGAAATTATATTAACAAAGTCATATATTATTTATATGGAAATATTTTTTGATGTTGAAATCATTTAATAATAAAAGTAAATAATATGTGTGTGTATGTGTGATGGTTTTAAACAGGAAGAAAAAATAATATCATTGGCTGTATTAGCTGATCAACTAATAGGCGCTGATCATTATGCCTCAGAAGATATTACTGAAAAGAAAGACCAAGTATTAGAAAGGTAACATTTGCAACTTGTTGAAATAAAATATGTTATAGCTTGTTATAATATAATTGTAGTGAATATTTAAAATTGCAATTAAGAATGAAGAGAAGTAATATCCCATGAATTTCTTCCTTTAGTTATGTTTTAAACTCTTTACAAATTTTTGTATTTTAATTCTTATTAAATGTTAAAGAGAGATAATAAAGGTGCCATGAAAACTATGATAAGGATATTGTAGATGTTTGAAGTCATTACATAGAAAAATTGTTAATTGCAATATGCAGTGGTAGAACATATGTAGGAATGTAGACATCAGTATATTTTACCCCTATATAAAAGTTATCAGAAGTTTGAAATTAGGAAAAGAGTTGAAGCAGATGCTATTCAAACAAAAATGCTCAAACATTTAGGTAGAAAAGTTTTATGCTAGCTATAATGCATAATTCAAAAAAGTCATATTTTGGATAACTGGGGCAGAGATCTTATACTATCATTCTAAAAGGAAAATAGAACTGATTGTCAGAATTATAGAGGGGTTTTCCTGCTGAGTTTTCCAGGTATGATTTATGTAAGAATACTTGAGAAGAGGCTAAGAAAAATTGTGAAATCTGATGACAAGTAGTCTGGGTTCAGACTACTTAAAACCAGTTAAGAGTTGCCAAGACCAGATTTTTAAAAACAAATAGCCGAGAAATCATAAGAATATAACAAGGATCTTTATTTAAGTTTTGTATATTTGGAAAAGTCATATGAAAAGATGCCAAGAGAAAATATGTTCACACACTACAGTTATATAAATGGAACCAAATGTGAGTTTAGTCAGCACTTAGAAATAAAGAATGTACAAAAAGATGGCAGAATGTAAAATCAAATATTCAAGGCATCCTATACTAAATTGCTTATTCTATTAATTACTTGCCTGATTGGCTGAGTGGTTAGTGTATCCATTTCCTGCCACAAGGCTGCCAATTCGAATTCCGCTATGGGCATGGATGTTTGTGATTGTCTGTGAAAATACCAATGATGATGGTATTTTCACAGACAATGATGATGGTATCTACTGCCCACCACAAGGAGTGGTGGGCAGTAGATGACGTTGGTGTAGATGATGCATTCACTGTAGTTGTTGGATTGAGTTGTAGTTGGTAGAGATGGAGAGTAGTAGAGTAGGTGCCCTCCCTCGATGAGTCTTTTTTTCTCCTCCTTGGAGGTGTCATGTAATAATAATAATTATTATTATTAATTCCATATCCAATTTATCATCATCACAAAAAATTATGTCTACATAAGTGAAATGTTTAACTTGTTTTATACGTTCTCAATTGAGAGTGCAGTTGATGTTTTCCAAATCTTCTTCCATGTTCCAAATTTTCATGTTTTTGTTTTTTAAATGCTGGGTTTCATACCATATGTGTTACGCATTTCATAACACATTTGATATAAAATGTGCCATTGCCCTACAAAGATGTACACTGTTTTCATTTTTATTCATCATCTAAGCACCTCCTTAGTGCAACTGGAAGAATGACAGTAGATGATTAGAAACGAACTGAATTCAGTTCTCATCATGACAAGAGGAATCTTTATATGGGCTTTTCAATTGAAAGTGAGTTAACCAATCTGAGTGGCAAGCCTTTTCTCCTAGAAACTCAGATTTTGCATCCCATATACAGACAAATCAGCAATGAGAACACACACACACAATTTACAGGCAATGTATACTAGTGGTGGTGAGCAGTAGATGGGCCTGTGTGTTGATAGTAGTGGTGGCGTGTTATTTAAGGATTATTATTTATTTTTTTATTTATTTTATTTTATTTTATTATTTTATTTATTATTTATTATTTTGGTCCCCTTCCAACTACTAACCACACTCAAACTTACTTAACTGAGCCATTAGTAGCAGATACTCTACCAATCGACCAACGATTATGTAAGGGAGATAGCGAGTTGTAGTGGAGTAGCGTGCATTCCCACAATGAGTCCTTGGAGATGTCACGTAACGATAATAAAATAAGATAATAAATCAACGTAGATCACATTATTAAGGAAAACAGTGTTCAACCTAATATCAAAATTGGAGATATCAAATACAGCTCTTTGTTTAATGCAAATTATTATCATCCTAAATAAAACTAATACAAATCTTCAGGACTCTTTAACTAAGTTGAACAACTTTGCACATTGAATATGAAAATATGCATTAAATAGACAAAACTAATGAAAACATGGAAAAATCAATTGCACTCATGATGAATAATAGAACAAGTAAAACATTTTAGCTCTTTAATTATTATTATTATTATTATTATTATTATTATTATTATTATTCAGGCCTCCATGGAGTCAAAAAAACTCATACTCATCGTGGGAGGTCCTTCCTAAGAACATAAAGTCTGTCAAGACTCATCGAGGGGAGGTTCCCCCTAAGAAACACAAAGTCCTTAAATATACCACTCCTTAAACTCATTGAGTTTAAGGAGTGGTATATTTAAGGACTTGCTCTCACCACTCTTTACTGACATCCAATGTACTCAGTATCTGAAACACACTCTCCTCCTGTACCTCTAAACCTTGAACCAGCCCTATCCCTCTAGCATTAAAACTGACATCTCTAGGATGAAATACTCCAATAAAGTTTTCATTGAACAATTCCACTATGTCCTCTGCATCAGTCACTCTATTCCCATTTTTATCCCACAATATCATTCTTCCACAGTCATTTCTCCTCCTACTGGCCACATAGTTAAAAAATTCCCGAGGATTTTCTTTGGATCTTAAGGCCAATCTCCTCTCATATTCCAGTTTCACTTTCCTTACCACACTAGTCACTCTTCTGGCCTGTGTCTTATACTCTTCATGCATCTTCTCTTCACCTGTCTCCTTATATCTCTTCCATAGCCTCTTTTTTGCATGCAATTCCTGTTTAATATTGTTTGTCATGCACTTTACTCCAAATTGTGTCCTCTTCTTCACTCGTGGTATACAACTTACCATTGCTGCTAACAAATATTCTTTCACAATTTCCCACGCACTAATGATATCCCGGCCTTCCAGTTCTTCCCTCCATGAAACTTCCTGAAGTTGACGTCTAAGATTATTATAATCGCCTGCTTTATAATTCCACATAAGTTCCTGTCTCTTTGATACTCCTGCATGTCTATTCATTTTCCAAGTCAAAAACCATAATGTCACTCTCTCCAACTGGTGGGAGAGATGTCATCTCAGTTATTATCACCTCTTCTGATGCTATAACCAAATCCGAAACTCTTGAACCTCTTGTTCCCTCTGTTACATGTCGCCTAAGACATTTGTCCCTCAAGAATTCTAGAAATTCCATTCCCCTATTGCTACATGCATCTTCCTCTCTCTCCAATTTATACTACTATAGTTAAAATCTCCCATAACAATCATTCTTCTTGCACTTGCCAAACTTAAGTGTCTAAACATCTCCTTGTCTCCATCCTCTGTGCTCATGGGTCTGTAAATTCAATTTTTTGTGAAGGTGATATACTAGATATTGAAATAGTTCATAGAATGAGAAATTTGGTAAGATAGCAAGCCATTTGATATCAATTTATATGGAATAAGGGAGAAATTTGCTGAAACAATAAACTAGCAGTATACAGACATTCTTCAAAACTGGTTTTAATTTAGGATCTGAAAATTTGTTTAGAAATAATAGAGTTGAAGACTGCAAACCACAGGTTTGAACATTCTGAGAAAAATTAGGGGTGGAAACAGATGGGAGAAATAGAAGAATCCTATTAACAGCACCTCCATAATGCATTTAAGAAGAATATGGGGTTTGTCATCCTAAGACAAGCAAATTGGCCAGCAAACATATGCAGTTATGATGGAGTAGTGCAGACAGCAGCTTGTGCAGCGTGGACAATGGATTGCGTAGTAGAGATATTCGATAATGTGGTAGTATAACCTCCTGTGATGAGTCTTTACATTCTGTGGAGGTGTCAGGATTATAAAAATAATATATATTATTTTTACATAATTTTCATAATTAATAATGAAGGTAATAATAAAATTCTAAGATACAGGATGTCACTCATATATTTTATCTAAGTCAAATCCTGTCACTCATCTAACTGTATTATTATTATTATTTTCATTGTTATCTTCAAATCCCCATGAGATCAAAGACTCATTGCTGGAGGTCCCTATATCATACATACATATAGATCATCATACCGTGTCTTAAATACCTTCAAATTCTCTGCATACACCACTCTCCATGCATAAAACCTGCTTCTCACACCTTGCTTACGCATCTTCCAGAAATGACCTCTTGTTCTCCCCTATCTACAACCATTTTATGAAAATATTTTCAACATTAATTCTATAACAACCCCTTACCAACTTGTACATCTCTATCATATCACTCCTCCTCATCCTATCCACCAGACTCTGTAAATTGCATCTTGAAAATTAGGAAAAAAAAAAAAAAGCTAACATCTCCTCATCCTTTTGAAAAACCCAGCTGATTAAATCTGTGTGCAGTACTCCAAATGGGTCCTAATTAAGACCCTGTACAACAGAACCAGAATCTCATTACTTCTACAAGTCAGTGTCCTCCACATCATTGCCAGAATTTGTTGTGTTGTCTTCACAATTTTAACCTTTTCTACTGTAAATTTCAGATGAATATCCACCATCACACTCAGAACCCTTATTTTTCCTCACCTCTTCTAATACATCTTCACCAAGTGTAAACTCTACATCTCATTTTTGTTATTCAAATTTTAAACTTTACACTTTACAAAATAAACTGTCTCTCCATCTATTTGAGTTCTCTTGTAAAGCCATGAGAAGTAGATAAGAAGTAGATATCCTATCTACTTCTCATAGTTCTCCCCAACTTTGTGTTATCTGAAAAAAACTGAATACTCCTACAGAAATCCCCCCTAGTATCAGTCACATAGAGGTGAAAGAGTAATGTTCCTAAAACAGATTCCTGAGTCACACCACTACTGAATTTCTTCTTTTGGGATATTGCTCTCCATATACAACTTCCTGATGATAGCAATCTACAATCCAATGCCCTAGTCCAGTGGTGGTGAACCTTTTTACGTCCGCATGCCAAAAGTTTACAAATCGAGTTGCTGATGCCGGCACGTGCCTTTTTTTTTTTTGACAGGGTGTCCAAGACTCATCGAAGGAGGGCACCTACTCTACAACTCTCCTTCTCCACCACTCAACCCCATCTGTGCATCATGCACAGATGGGGTTGAGTGGTGGAGAAGGAGAGTTGTATCCTCTACATCAGCACCATCTACTGTCCACCATTCATACTTTCACAGACAATCACAAACATCCATGCCACGGCGGGATTTGAGCCTGCAGCCTTTTAGCTAGAGAGCGGATATGCTAACCACTCAGCCAACCAGGATCTATTTACAAATCGAGTTGCTGACATGCCCGGCACGTCAGAAACTAATTAATACAACACTAATTAATTAATTAACATTAATTAATACAAAATTAATTGCAGAATTTTATTGAGACAACTTTAAAAATTAACATAGAATTTCATAAAAATGAACTCATAATTTAACATATACATTGTCATATACAAATCAATATCAATCTATTATCAATTTATTAATTTATCGATATCAATATATCAATTTATTAATGATATTTTTGCTGTTGTACATTAGATGCCAAATGCTTTATATCAGGTTCATATTTTGTCACTTTTAGTAATACACACGTGGAACTAGATTCATCAGTCATTCTATTTCTTAAACTGTCTTTTATAAAATTCATTTAAAAAAATAATGACTCACAAGCATATGTAGAGGAGAAAATTGATAATATAGCCATCACTAGTTTTTTTAGGTTTCAGGAATGGCATTCCAAGTTCTCAATATTTCCCCTTCTGCATTCTTTTTAATTGATCCCAATAATCTATCATTTTCCATTATTTCCAAGTCATTTTTCAAATCGACAAACTTTTGTTTACCATATAGAACTAGATTGAAAATCGATTAGTTGCATTTCTATATCTTCCAAATTCAACTACTCGAAAATCTCCAAATTGAGTTTATCTGTTGATGTTGTGTCCAGATGCAAAATAAATTTTGATCTCTCTGCAAATTGCCTGAGCTGCGTAAATCTTGAAGAAAATTCGTTGATTATCGACTGAATAACTGTAGAAACCTCTTTTGTCAATTTAACTTGATCTGTTTTTTCATGGGATTCTAGATCTGCAAAGACTTTTGTTGTATTTGGAAAATATCAGAAGGTATTGGAAATGACGTCACGATTAAAAATTGGTAATTTAGTTTTGAATGCTTTGATTAAATCAAACATGACAATAATTGTCTTGTTAACACCTTGCAGTTTAACATTTAATTCATTTAAATGTAAACACAAATCAGTAAAAAACATTCAATTTGAAAGCCATTTGACATTCATTAATTGATTGTATTTTTCAATGATTTTCTCATTATGTAAAAAAAGTCTGACTTCATCTAAACACTCAACAGATCTTTGAAGAACTTTCCCACGACTTAACCATCGAACGTTGTTGTACATAAGTAAACCATTGTACACCGAGTTTACCTCACTTAATAATTCTATAAATTTTCGTTTATTTAAAGTGCGTACAGATATAAAATTGACCAATTTTGTTACAATGCTCATTAATATCTTCCAGTGGCTTGAAACTAGCCTTTTCACATAAAACCTGCTGATGTATAATACAGGAATGTCCAATATATTCGGTAAATAAATTGACGAACCCATTTTCCTCTCCAGTCATACTGTGGTCACCATCAGTAGTTACTGATACAATTTTGGAGGGATCTATGTCTCTTTCAGCAAGTGTATTTATAACTGCGTTGTAAATATCTATTCCTTTTGTTGTTGTTGCTAATGATGTTAAACTTATCAATTCTTCTTTGATGTTATTTCCAACACAATAACGAATTAAAATTGCTAAACAAGCTGATCCAGTTATGTCAGTACTCTCATCAAGACAAAGAGAAATTAAACCAGAAGATTTTATATCTGTTTTTTTGCTGATGAGTTATATTTTTAGCCATTTCTATGATTCTGTCTTTCACCGTGTTTCTAGCCAAAGGCATATCTTTTATTCTTTGAATAATTTTTTCCTTGTTTTCAAAATCTTCAAAGAGAACTGGTGCGCATTTTAACTATGCTTCTTTTATATATTCCCCATCATTAAAAGTTTCCCATGTTTGGCAATTTCATTTGAGACAAAAAAACTAGCAGCAGTTATATTTGAACGACTGCCAATAAATTTCATTAGGGTTGTTGACTGGATATTCCTATTTTTAATTGCCAAGCAATAAATTCTTTCTGTTCATCCTTGCTTTTCTCAAGGAGCGATTCATGGTTTGTCTCATAATGCCATTTTACTGACAACGTTCTGCACACAACTGTCCCAGAACATAAAACACATATTGTCTTTATTAATCATGCCATACTCTTCAGTCCACCAGCTTTGGAACTCTCTGTTGCTTGACTGTGATAATTTTCGTTTTTTATTTTCGCCAGCCATGTTCGGTAGAACTGTAACAAAATAATTCACAACTTAAATCAAATGCATTTTTTATAGTTTCAAAAAAATCAACATTTTATTATATGCCTAAATTAAATTATCTTTATAATTCCCATTTACAGTAACAAAAATAAAACAGTGCACATACGCAACAATAATGCACTTGCCGCTGCTTATTTCTGCCTACTGGCAGATGTGTGGTGCGAAATGCATAATGAACGCATGCATGATTAGAAAAGGGAAGAGTCAGGGAATCCTAAGGATCAGTTGCTCTCAATTCTTTTTCTATAGACTGTATTTTTATTTATTCTTACTGTATTAGAGGACTCAGTCCAAACAAACTTATTCATAAATACTATTCCCATTTTTTTAAAGTTCATACATTAAACTAACATATGTATTAATATTATATAAATTAAGTGGATATTAAATCCAACATTATTTCAAAGCCGACTACAGTAACTATAGAATTTTCGTGGGAAATTTGACCAGTGAACGTATGGGAATACACTCGCCGCCATACTACCAGTTTCTCTAGCAGCTAGGGCAACTCGTAGTATGGCAGCGAGTGTATTCCCATAAGATGTCTGGTCAGATTTTGCAAGAAACGTCTATAGTTTCTGTAGTCGGCTTTGAAATAATGTTGGATTTAATATCCACTTAATTTATATAATTTTGTATCGCCGATGTGAAGCCTTTGGCTATTTATTTTAGTAAATAAGTATTAATAATTAATTATGGTATAATCGTAAAGAGTATTAATACACTTAATGTACACGGTGTAGCATGTCGACAACTATAAAAGTACGCATTTAAATTAGTTATCAATCACAGGACTAATGCTATAATATTGTAGTTTCCTCATCAGGCCAACATCATTAAATTAACTTCTGGTAAGTTTCATTGATATATCCCATTCTGATCACCAAAATTTTATAATATTATTCAGTATTAAAATTGATTATTGTATTATTAAATTGATTTTAATGATGTTGGTTTGAAAAAAAAAAAAAAAAACGGTAGTCACCATAGAAGTCAGCGGAGCAGGGAAAGCAGCAGAAGGATGTCAACTTCGGCGAATGCTTACCGTCGAATATAACTTGCCCTCGCGTATAACTGGCACCCCTGATTTTACGAAAAAAGACATTAAAAGGTTTTGCATATATACCTCCCACACAAAAACAACATGCCCTCCCCAACAGCCATTTTATATACTGTAGATGCAAGGAAAAAAAAATAGTTTTATTGTATCCCTGAATAAGGTACAGAGGCTTTTGCAGACTGTGTAATATATTTCTCAACAAATAGTGCAATTAGAGACAGCTGGAATAAAAACAGCGCTAACTAATGAATCACATGTACCCCTCTTACAGAAACTAAGCTGTAAAGGGGCAAGCAAAGTCATATGTTGCACCGGAAACACAGTATCTAACTAAAACTCTTGTCTAATTTTTCAGTTACATGAAATAAGTGTTTGTTTGATTGCATTTGAATGCATTCTTGATGTCATTATGACAGATCACAAAGGCTAACTTCAAATAAAATTCTACCACGAATTGAAACATGCCATATAATGCTTGTGTGAGTTCCCCTTCCAGCTCAAATGCCAACAAGGCAATAAAAATCAACCAAGGGTTGAAACTTTGTGTTAGTTGAGCCTGCCGGTAATGAGAAGTTCTGTCAGAACGATAAAAGACACCATGTCGTGAATGTCTTAAAACTAAGAAATATATAGCGAATGTTGTTATGACAGTTGCAGATGTTATGGAATTTGGTCGCAGAGAATTAGCATTTCAACTCAAAAATTGTCGGTTCCATTTGTCTTTCGGTCGCATGATCTTTTGTTAATACCGCACCAATCAAATTCATGTCTTCATAGCTGCTCTCTCCTGTAAAACAAAATTTAACTTGCACGTATTGCAACAATTAAAAAAAAAAGTGGAATCATTTATAAGCGTATAAAAGGATATCACCTGTAAATCGTTGACGTGCCAGCAAAATTCTCGGGCGTGCCACCTCTGGCATGCGTGCCATAGGGTCGCCACCACTGCCCTAGTCTAATATCCAACCCCATCCACACTAGTTTCACTATCAACTTATTATGTGGTAATCTATCAAAAGCCTTTGCAAAGTCTACTACTACTGCACATCCATCTCCTGCATCCAATGCTGCTGTCACCTCATTGCTATAAGTATGCAGATTACTAAACCATGACCTCCCTTTAGCAAATCCATGCTGTCCATCAAAGATAATACCATTGTTGTCAATCCAATTCTGGATCCTGATTCTTACCAGTCTTTCCAACACTTTAACCACTATGCCTGACATGCAGGTTTCAGCATTTTCGGCCTACGCTGTCCAGGTTTATCATCCAAACATACTTGAATTTGTCCAATACAGAAAAGAATGTTGTCAAAATAAGAGTAAACTGAATTTGGTCTCTCCATATTGAATGATCCACAATGTAGGAGGGGGGGTGTGCACCATTTTGTTTGAATTTTTCGTCTCCTATGTTTAGAAACCTTCTTTTCAAATAGTAAAACATGCAGAGGACATAGTTGTACATCACAATGATGTCAAAGTCCCTATAATGATGTGTTTTTTCCTTACTTTCAACAAGTGAAATTATAGTTCATTTATAATGAACATTGGAGCTTTGCCAGCTTTACTATCTAGTCTGAGAAATTGTAAAAGTATCAGTTTCTCAGCTATAACGATGGGATTCTTGTTTTTTTACTAAATCATGCTCATATTTTTGCAGCCAGAGGGCAACTATTGAAGGCATATTCGATAGTTTCTATATTTTGGCATATAGTGCATAAAGGATCACAGACTCCGAAGTGTCTCCATTTCATTGCATTTATGGGTAGCCTTGCATAAGCTACCATCCAGGCAAGATCCCTCCTGCTAGGATATCTTGGAGCTTTATTAGGATTGTGCAAAGTCACTGTTTGTTCCAAGTTGCTTCTTGGAACAAACAGTGACTTTTTGTTCATATATAACTTCATACCATCAAACAGATGGTATGAAGTTATATTCCATTTCTTGCTGCAGAAATGGAATATAACTTCATACCATCGTCTGTTACTGTTTATATTGGATGCGCTTGTTCCTGACTGTGTGAGCAGGTGCAAGATCTGACAAATAATACTATGGTATTCAGGAATTAATTCTGCTTTAGAGACTGTATTATTATTATTATTGTTATTATTCAGGCCTACCATCATTTTTTATTTTGGTGGTAGGCCTGAATAATAATAATAATAATAATAATAATAATAATGTTAAATACAGTTAAATACAGTTAATACAGTTAATAATACAGTTAAATACCTTAATTATTATGTTGCTTTGTCAAGTTCCAGGACTGGAACTTGACAAAGCAACAACAACAACCATGAAGGTAAGCAAAGTAACTGCAGAATAATTTTCAGAGCTTAAAGTGCAAACAGCAAAAGAGTTTCTGCAAATATCACACAGGAAAATGATACCGGCAAGGAAGACCCAGCCAGAAACTACAATGAAAAAACCATAATCATCCACTTCAGGAAAAACATCAGTGGAAATATCAATGACAGTAAAATAAACTAGTGAGCAGTCACAAGAAGAGATAAGAGTAATAGATAATGATGGATTAGAAGAAGGGAGGATCGTGGAAAAAGAGGCTAAAAATCAACCAAAAATATAAACTACACTCTGAGTACAAGGAGGAATTATCCAAGAAAAGTGAAGAGAAATAGAAAATGTTAAAATCATGGAAGAAGAAGAATAGAAAGAAATGCAAACCAAAGAAGAATATAGATCCCTGGAAGTTACGAAAGGAAGCTGTGAGCAAGATGGTGAGGAATGGGTTCTATGTGTGGAGGGTGGTGGAACCATGGAATGCATTGCCTGATAGAGTGGTGATTTCAAGGAGCAGTATGAAAGACTTTGTATTTCCTAAGAAGGACCTCCCATGAAGACTCCATGGAGGCCTGAATAATAATAATCATCATCATCAAATTCCTGCCATGTACCCTCAAGGGTTGTACAAGATATAATAGTACTACATGAAAAATTAATATCATTACTAACTTCCTATCTACAATTTTCCCTCCAAATCAGTCTGTTACTTGACTCCAACATTATCAGATCTTATATTTCTATCGTCTAAGGCACTTTGTACCATATCAATCCATCTATATCTTGGTCTTTCCCCTAGGTCGTTTTCCTGCCAACCTAGCAGAGAACACTTGTTTTGCTAATCTTTCCTCTCCCATTCTGTTTAAGTGACCATACCACCTGAGATTAGCTCTGCTAACGCATTCCTGGATGCTGACAATGTCAAGTTCTTTCCTAATATCCTCAGTTTTTAATATGATATTGGAGTTTGATGCCATCTGTTCATGCCTCTAATCTTTCTCAGGACTCTCATATCTGCAGTCTCTAGTCTTTGGTTAAGTGCTTTACTTTTGACCCAGCTCTCAGATCCATAAGTTAAAACTGGTTTGAACACTGTCTTGTTATTATTATTACTATTATTATTATTATTATTAAACAAGACCTCCGGAGTCAAAGACTCAACTGGGAGGTCCTTTTATCACACACACACATCTCATCATACCGTGTCTTAAACACACTCAAACTCCTTGCAGACGCCACACTCTCAGGCAAGGCATTCCAATCATTCACAACTCTGCACGAAAAAAACCTGCCTCTCACTCCCCTACTCACACCCTCTTTATACAGTTTCCAGGGATGATCTCTGCTTCTCCCCTGATCTCCCACTATTCTCTGTAGAACTTCTCCACCATTGATCCTATAACAACCTCTTACCAACTTGTAGGTCTCTATCATATCTCCCCTCTTCTTCCTCTCCACCAGACTCTGCAAATTACATCTTCTCAATCTTTCGTCATACTCATATTACTGTGTATCCTTCTCCTCTGTCCAAGGAAGCAGTCACTTTATTGTAATAATTAAGTAGATTACTAAAACATGACCTCCCTTTAGCAAATCCATGCTGTCCATCAAAGATTATACCATTGTTGTCAACCCAACTCTGGATCCTGGTTCTCACAAGCTTCTCCAACAACTTAACCACAACACCTGACACAGAGATAGGCCTATAGTTGGATGCTTGAGTTCGATCACTTCCTTTATGAAGTGGCACAATCTTGCCCTCCTTCCACTCTTTAGGAACTTGACCAAGTCCAATTTAGTGTTCTGACTAATTTCTCTCTTATTCCATATGAATATATTCAATTGACTTCCTACCATACCAGCTTTATTGATTCTGTTGTCTATATCCATATTTAATTTACCATCTTTGCTAAAAATCGTGCCTAAGTAGCTGAAATGTTTTACTTGTTCCACAGGTTCTCCATTCGCAATGCAGTTGACATTTTCAACGATTCTGCCTATTTTCATTATCTTTGTATTTTTATTGCTGACTTTCATACCATATCTATTACGACAGTTATTCAATTTAGTCAGGGAATCTTGCAGACTTGTAGTAGATTTATTTAGAAGTATAACATTGTCTGCATAAAGCAAAGAGCTATTAACATCTCCAATTTTGATATCAGGTTTAATACCACTTTCCTTCATAATATGATCCATATAGATAATGAATAATAGAGGAGATAATGTACATCCTTGTCTCACACCAGGTTTAATATTAAATCATCTTTCCTGTACTTCCTTCAATCCTAACTGCTGATTTAGAACTCAAATAAAGATTAAGTATTGCTTGATATAATGGCCCATTGACTGTAGGTTATAACTATAGTGTATTGAATAGCTTCTCTCTCTTGGCACCTTGTCATATGCCTTTTCCTGATCGACAAAACATAAATACAAATCTTTGTTATATTTCCATGATTTCTCGACTATTTGTCGTAAAGTGAAGATCTGATCCAGCCTCTATTTGGCTTGAATCCAGCTTGTTCTTCACCAGTCTTTTCTTCCACAATTCTTTCAACCGTTTCTCAAGTATACTAGTATAGCATAAATCAAGTATAGCATAAATCTTACCAGGAACGCTCAGTAGGGAAATACCTCTGTAATTCTCATATTCAGTTTTATTTCCCCTTTTTCTATATGGGTACTATGAGAGCTCTACTCCAATCATCGGGAATTTGTCCCTCTGTCCATGCTTTCTGAACTATCAGTGCTGCCACTGTAAGACTTTTATATAATAATAATTAAGCATTTCTGGTCGAATATCCTCTACTCTGGCTGCCTTTTCACATTTCAAGCCTTTGATATTTTTTTTCTACTTCAAGTATGGATATGTGTTCCTGACTGTATGCCTGTTGAGTGTTTTTTACCACTGTGCTATTACTGCTTGTTTCATTTAGCAATTTTTCGAACTAATTACTCCATACTTCAAGGATATCTTTTTCTCCTGTTTTCATGTCACCTTTTTTTTGTGCATAGTTGTGAATGATTGGAATGCCTTGCCTGAGAGTGTGGTGTCTGCAAGGAGCTTGAATGTGTTTAACACACGGTATGATGAGCAGTGTTTGTGATAAAAGGACCTCCCAGATGAGTCTTTTACTCCATGAGGTCTTGGGATAATAAAAATAATAATAATAATGTTACCTTTATCCAGTGGCGAATTCTCCATGCTTGCTATGCTAGCTGCACAAGCTCATTAATTGAGAAAGAAGTAATATTTATTTGTTAATAAATGCATGCATTCATAAGCATTCCATTTACGCTTTTGTTTTTTAGACAGAAGATGTCGTGGCAATAATTGAGCTTTGCATTGTATATCAAAGGCTGATGCTTGCTCGTCTAGTGAAAGCTATCTTGGCTTACTCCATTCTAGGAGCTTCCAAGTCCTCGCTGCAGCACTGTGATTTCATGTTCGCACATAGCCATTTCCGCTCCCTTCACGTTGTCTTAAACATAAGGCCATACGCAGTCAAAGTAGCTCTAGCCAGTGAGCTTCAGCCAGCCTTTACAAGTGTGCATGTTGTTTGGGAAAATTATGTTACAACCAACTTTTTATGATGATATTATTGACCAGTTCATAAAGAAGAACCATAGGGTAGAATTTGTATTCAAGTAGCTAAACTGAAAAACATAGAATATCATTTGTAAAAGAAATGTTGTATTTGTATGATTAAATGTACATAAATTTCTAAATATATAGTTTTAAATGGTCAGTAATTCATCATTCTGCTAATCAGACTTCAATCACACCTCTCACTCCCTGAATGATAACAAGAGCAAGCATGAATTTCAAGACCAGCATTCGCCCCTGCCTTTATCATCTCTAATTCTTTTACAGCACTCTTTCCTCCATTTCTGAGGCTTCTTCAACAACCTCTAGAATGTTTTGTCACCTTCTTGATATTTATTTTCTATGTTCTTTCCAAAGTCCTCCCATGACTTTTGTTTAGCTAGTTTTACACAGTGTTTAGCTTTCTTACATTTGTCTCTGTATTCTCTTAGAGCACAAGCTGACTTATTTGCCAGAAATTTTTGATATGCTTTCTTCTTTCCCTTCACTGCCTGTTTTACTTCCTGTGTCCACCATGGAGTTCTAATTTTTCTATCCTTGCAGACAACCTCACCACATGCCTCTCTGTCTGAATGAATCAGGGTTTTCTTCAAGGTTTGGTTCCTGTTCTCAAACTCTTTCATTTTTTCATTCTCTCCAACCTTTGTGTGTTTTAGTCTACAGTTCACATCTGAGAACTGCTCAACTTTTATTATTTTTAAAACTTTCTTACATGTCATTCTTTTCAATATGAAATTCAATTTTATCCTGCTCAATACTAAATAGTGATCACTTCCAATTTCAAATCCTCTGTACACTTTGGTGTCCTGCACCAGGGAGAAAACATCACTATCAACAATAGCATAGTCAATGAGACTTTGCTTATTCCTTGCCTCTTCTCTCCATGTTAAGTTGTGCACATTTTTATGTTGGAACATGGTGTTAGTAATAACCAGTAATGTTAGTAATTGCCATTCAGGCTTCTTATGTTGATAGTACTGATCTTCAACTCTGGTGATATTGAGTGGGGTGTGTTTTAGGGTTTTTGTTCCAGTAGCTGACTTTTCGCTGTTCACCCTGGTTCCCTGGTGAAAACAACGGGGGGGGGGGGCTTGTTTAACCGGGCGATACCCCAGCCGGCATGTAATTTTGTCATGTTGTACCATCATTTTGTATTTTGGTTTAAGCCAATAAGAATAAAATTTGGTCCGCTAAATCCCATATTGCCAGCCCATCCTCGTTCGTTCAGTATCCATGTAGATACCCAACAGGGTGCACCACGAGAAGGTGAGGATTGGACATTAGATCAGAAGCCCTGATCGGTTCCCCACATTCCTTTAAAGGCTATGTGGAGGTCTTCTCTCAGTTATACAGCTTTGACCCTTAAGCACCCCTTACTATTCTTCTTTTAATTTATCTTAACATTTATTATCATTTCTGATTCTGGACCCAACTAAATCATAACTTTCAGTGATTTCTATTTTATCTCCCGCTATTATAAATTCATTTCAATAGCCGGAAGTCATCACTTTGTTTTGCTGATGTTTAAATTATGCTCAACTTTGTTATTTTCCCTCTTACCCAATAGAATGAACCACTTCAAATCTTCCTTAGTTTCTGCAATGAGGGTTGTATCATCTACATATCGTAAATTATTTATTTTTCTGTCACTAATCTTCGTTCCAGTTGGATCATAGCCATTCTCATAAGGGTGACAGTATACAACCCTGCTGCACCTCTTTTTTCACTCGAACACTGTCTGTTTTTCCAAAGATTGCTATACAGCTCTTTTATCAAGAGAATTAGATGCTCAGGTATTCCCATTGATCTCATTACAATCCATAGTCTGTTGTGATCCATGCAATCAAAAGCTTTCTTATAATCAATAAAACAGATGACTACTTCCTTCTGAAATTCTCTTGTTCTTTCCATAATCCATCTCATGTTTGCTATTTAGTCTCTAGTTGCTCTACCTCTCCTAAAGCCTGCCTATTCTTGTGCAATTTCTCTATTCACATATGTCTCCAGCCTTTGTTAGATCATTTCAGCATAACTTTACTTGCATGTGAAATTAAAGCAATAGTTCTATAATTCTCACCTCTGGGATTTGACTTTTTTTAAATCGGGATGAATACTGATGTTTTCCAATTTGTAGGTCAGTATATTTTCAGTATATAGACATCAAAATATAATATTTTATATTTTGATGTCTTTAAACTCACCCTCCCCCTTCCCAGGTAGGGCATAAAGGAAAAACATTTTTCTGCTCCAACTATTTCTTTTAATAGTTGAGTAACTTTTCTCAGTTCTTCTGATCCAGAAATCTTGATTCTGAGAATCCTCAATCTGGGTGGAATGGGGAACATATTTAATTATACCTTGAATTTGAATAAGAAATTAATGAAAGGTTAGATATCCTGAAATCCTCTATAGTAATACCCTGACTTACACTACCCCGACTTACGTGAATCCGGAGTTACGCGGTGTCTTATATGTACGTATTCCCATCCCACTTCACGCCTCACCATGGCTGCATTCGCCAGTGTCACACATGCTGTGAACCGAGCACTGACGTGTTTCGAGCAGTCTCCATTCATACACGATTTTTATAGTCTATCTACAAGCTTTGTGATTGTTTAATGTTATGTTTTTGATAAAAATTTTATCACATAAAAAATAATAATGTTGTCCAAAAAAAAAAAAAGCAAGTCCGATTCTTCTACAGCTAGCAAGAAAAGAAAAACATTGACTTTGGAAATAAAACTCAACATTATTAAGGATTTTGAAGGCGGATTGAAAATTTGTGAGCTAGCAAAGAAGTTCGGTCTACAGGAATCCACAGTAAGAACAATCATGAAAGATAAAGAAAGAATTGTCGTTGCTGTGAAAAATGCCCAATCATTGAATTCAAGCATAATTCATAAACGTCACGGATTATTGGTGAGATGGAAACAATGCTTAAATTATGGTGTGATAATCAAGTGAGAGTAAAAAATTGTCCAGTTTATCAAACGACAATATGTAGCCAAGCCAAGCTGATTTTTGAGAGGCTAAAAGTAGAAGCTGGAGAAGCGGCCAAAGAAGAAAATTTCGTGGCCAGTAATGGTTTTTTTCAACCGATTTAAAAATTTCTGTAACTGGCACAGCATCGTAGAGAGTGGAGAGGTGGCAAGCGCTGATAAAGAGGCTACTTCTTCTTTTCCTGAGACACAAGGCTATCATCGAGGAAGGTAGCTATAGCAGTCAAACCATATTTAATGTAGACGAGACCGGCTTGTTCTGGAAAAAGATGCCTAAGAGAACTTTCATCGCACGTGAAGAAAAAACGTTTCCTGGCTTTAAGGCTTCCAAAGACCGGTTGAGAGTAATGCTTGGGGGGAAATGCAGCTGGTGATTGCAAGTTAAAACCTCTCTTAATTTATCCCTCTGAAAATCCAAGAGCTCTAAAAAATATATATATATATAAAGCTGGCTTTCCAGTGATATGGAAGTCAAATTCTCAAGCTTGGGTGACAGCTTCTATTTTTGAAGACTGGTTTGGTCACCACTTCATACCTGAAGTTGAACGTTATTGCCAGTTTAAAAAAATTCCATTTAAAGTTATGCTCATTATTGATTGTGCACCTGGTCACCCTCCTGCAAGTTTAATTGATTTTGATCCACTTGTAAAAGTTGTTTTCTTGCCTCCAAATACAACCAGCTTACTTCAACCGGTGGACCAAGGAGTTATCAAAACAATCAAAGCTTACTACACACAGTGTTCGTTTG
Organism: Typopeltis vanoorti; assembly: GCF_054136105.1. Lineage (NCBI taxonomy): Eukaryota > Metazoa > Arthropoda > Arachnida > Uropygi > Thelyphonidae > Typopeltis > Typopeltis vanoorti. Next base: position 43,014,887 of record NC_143556.1, on the reverse strand, counting down.
CAAGTCTGAATGAAGCTGTGAGGCAAAATTAGCAACTGTCTGTTAAAGAGTTTTGGAAACAGTTTAATGCTTTAGATGCTGTAAGGATTATTGGAGATTCTTGGGGTGAAATTTCCCAAAAAACCTTGAATGGTGTTTGGAAAAAACTTTGTCTATCCTTTTTTAAATGCGAACTGGGAATGTTGCCAGAAACTGGTCAAGTTTCTGAGGCAACAGAAGAAGTTGCCAACCTTGCCAGGCAATTAGATTTATAAGTCGAGAGTGAAGATGTCAGCGAGCTATTAGACTCACATTACAAGGAGCTTACAATCAATGAGCTCATAGAGATGCATGAGCAAAGCACTACTGAAGAGACCGAAACCTCAGATCCAGTTCTACCAGAAAAGCACATGACAATTGCAAAATTATTATTATTATTATTATTATTATTATTATTATTATTATTATTATTACTATGGGCGACTCCAAGGAGTCCTTAGACTCACCGAGGGTGGCCCTAAACATCATGTCCACACAACTATTCGACATTCTCACAGTATCTATCATACCTTGCCTTAAACTCATTCACTGTCATAGCACCCACAACAGACTCCGGCAGCTTATTCCATTCATTTACCACTCTAAAAGTAAAGAACCCAGCTCTAACACCCTTACTAACCACACTCTTGCCCAGCTTCCATGGATGTCCCCTGGTCCTCCCACCACCAGTCCTGATCTGAAAAATATCCTCTGAATTAATCCTATAGAAACCCTTCAGCAATTTGAATCTCAATCATACCTCCTCTTTTCTGCCTATCAACCAATTTCTGCAACCCACAAATCTTCAACCTGTTCTCATAAGGTTCATTCCATAGACCTGCTATCATCTTGGTCACGCACCTCTGGATCTTCTCAACTTCCTCCCCATCAAGAAGAAACCTAGGTGACCAAATCTGGGCACAGTAACAGAAGGTCTCAGTTTAATTAAGAAAGGTTTACAGATTTTGGAGGACAGAGATTCTAACAAGAAACAAATTGTAGCCACAAGGCAAGGAATAAAAAAATCATTGACTTGCTATGAAGAAATTTTGCATGACAAGAAAAAGACATTATGCTGTCAGATGAATCTATTAGATTTTATGAAACCATCAACATCGAAATAGCTTTCTTTATTTTATGTACGAAAACTATAATTATGATTATATTTCTTAAAAAATATAGGTGTTTTTGTAAACCTTTGGTCCCAATTAACTAATATTTTGTATGTTTGTATATATATAAATTACATGCAAAATTATACCCCAAGTTACACGAATTCGACTTTTTGTTGGTCCCATCTACCGTGTAACTTCAGGGTTTTACTGTAGTGAGTTAGTGTGTCTCACTACTAGTAGTGGAAGAAATTATAAGAAGAAAGGTGAAATTCAAATCACACACTTTAGAAGTGTCTGCAAATATCCTGCACTAAATTAGAAAAAGTGCCAGCAAGAAATCCTGCACTAAGAAAATATCGGTACCAACAAAGTAATCCTGTGCTGTCTATGTGAAACTGCCAGAAAGAAAAGAAATAGATCCCACACTAGAAGCACCTGCAAAGAGAAATCCTGCTCAAAAAATTGAGCCAGCAGAAATGAAGGAGTTAGAAAAACTACTAGGAAATTAAGTACTCCTCCTTCACATGGAAAGTGAGTTGACTGAAGTGGAAGTCAACATACAAAGATCAAGCAACCTCTTGACAAAATGGACTTTGGCCTTAGAAAGAGGGCCACAAGATATCCAAGAGATGCTCAGTCTGTGAACAAAATTTCTGGATTAAGGAATATTATTGAGCACTTAGAGCTTCTGTAACTCAGTGAAGTATAGAAGAAGCCCTTTGGTCAGAAAGACCTGGGTTCGATTCCCGTCAGTGATGTGAGGAACCTTTATCTGGTCTCTTTCAACTAAAGGTGAGTTAGCCGATCTCATACGGAGTTAGGGTTTTTTTCACCCGGAAACGCAGGTTTTTTTGTCCCCCAGAACAGGCAATCTGGCCCCGTGAACACACATGCATTACACTCATGAATATGGCCCAGCCATATGCTGGTCCCGAGCCCGGATAAAATTGGGGGGGGGGGGGGGGGAGCACTGGTGAGCTACCCTGTAAAAATCTCGCCAGGAATACTTTGTGGGCAACGCCTACAAAGAAAGTCACCTGTGATTGGATACGACTGATGAAAGGAAAAAAACCAGAACCAGATTGAGCACTTGACTTCCCCTTTTGAGGGTATTGACTACCAGTGAGGGTTTAAAAAGAAAAAAAAAAAAATGACCATCCATGGTTTTTTGTGACATTTTCATCAGCTGTTTTAGTCATGGACCTGAGACTTCCCATTTTGGGCTTTGGCAGTGGATTTAAAAAATTAATAGGTTAGGGTGGATAGCAGCATTTACAAAGAGTATTGAATGCCACAGTGCATTGAATGCTATTTGTAAAACATTCGATTAGTATTATCAGTAGTTTACTAACATTTGAATCATGCTGCATGACCCACATGAGTGAGCCATACATTAGGACTAGACTATTTAGCATCTTGTATAACAGCAGTTTAAGTTCCATGCTTAGCAACCTATGCTGATTTAGTAATCAGTATAGCTGCCCTGTGTGCCCTATTTGCTTTTGAGAAGATAAGACAGTATCAGGGATTTGGAATGTTGGCTATGTAGATTACAGAGTTTGATGGATAGGAGGAAAAGTGGTGACATGATAGAGATCTTTAAGTTATGGAGGGGATTATAAGAAGGTAGACAGTGAGAGGGGAAGAACAGGAAACCATCCCTGGAAGTTGTGTAAGAGTATGGTAAAGAGAGATGTGAGGAGTAGATTTTTTACACGGTGAATTGTGGGTGAATGGAATACATTATTGGAATATGTTATTAATGCTTTGAGTGTTAAGGATTTTAAGATTCAGTTTAATAAACATGTTGTCAGTTGAATGAACCTCCCACGATGAGTCTACTGACTCCATGGAGTCTGTAATAATAATAATATTAATATTAGAGGATAATCATTTTTAATGAGTTGTCTGATCTTCCTGCATTTGACAAGAGTTATCTTGAAACAGGGTAAAGTCCCAAAGGAGTGGAAAGAGGTTAAAATTATTCTACTTCATAAAGGTAGTAATAATAAACATAGCAAAAGTGGCTAAAGCAGCTCATCAGATCACTTGGTTGAAGAATACTTTGATGAGCAGAGACAAGTAGGATATTGTTCTTCTTATCGAGCCTTGATAAGAGGCTTGACTACTGCACACAGATCTGTGTGCCGGGTTTCTTGGTGATGGGGAGAAGATGGAGAGGATCCAGAAGCGATTGACCAAGATGATAGCAAGTTAGAATGAACCTTACAAGAACACGTTGAAGATTTGTGGGTTACAGAAACTGGTTGATAGGCAGAAAAGGGGTGATATGATTGAGACATTCAAATTAGTGTGGGATGTTTTACAAGATTAATTCAGTGGAAAATTTTCAGAACAGGTGTGGTGGTGGTAGTGGGAGAACTAGGGGCCATCCATGGAAACTAAGCAAGTGTGCAAGAGGTTAGACACTAGGGTTTTTGCTTGAATGAGTTAAATAGGTTGCCAGAGTCTGTTGTGGGTGCCATGAATGTGTATGAGTTCAAAGCAGAGTATGATAGATACTGAATGCTGAATTGTTCTTGACATGATGTTTAGTGCCTCCCTTGATGAGTCAAAGGACTCCTTGGAATTGCCCGTAATAATAATAATAATGATGATGAGGGTTCCAGTGATAGGCATGCATCTATCATTAACACACATCTGTGTGTGTTAATAAAGTAGTTGGTGAGGTTGACTGGTGAGAGCTAGTATTGAGAACTGGGTTGATAATAGCATGTGTTTGTTAAAGGGAGATCATGTTTTACTAATTTACTTATATACTACAACAAGGTGACAAAGTCATTGAAAGTATATGATGCATATACAGTGGTATACTTAGATTTTGTATATGGCAAGTTGGTAACTAAATTATAACAGTTGGTTTTAGATACTGAATTATTCAGGTTGTTAAGTGACTGACATCATTTAGGTATCAGCAAGTTGTAGGGGGGGGGGATATCTCAGAAGAGAAAAGTCACTAGTGGTGTGCTACAGTGTGGTTCAGCATATTATTGTTTAATTTGTATATTATGATATTTGGATGAGTTAAATTGGTCATATGCAGCTGTTTGCAGATGATGCAAAGTTAGGGAGAACAATGAAAAGTTAAGGTTGTGACCCCACTGGAGGATTTCATATAGATTATATAAGAGGACAAGTCAGTGGGGCTACCAGTTCCATATTGCAGTGTGTAATGTTTTGAAATTTGGTAGGTATGAATGGGATGCAAAGTATAAAATTGGTGGGGAAATTTTGAAGGATATGGGAGAAATGAAAGATCGGAGAGTGGTGGTGTGGGAGAAACCTCTGTTTTAGGGGTCATATTGCTTAAGTTGTGAACTGATCACATCAGATAGTGGCAATGACGAGGAAGGCCTTGGCATGTTAAAAGATGCACATTGCCATTGTAAAGGATCTTATTCAGATTCCATGTGGATTATTGTACACAGGTCTGGACACCTGGTTTTCAGGGAGATGAGAATATATTGAAAGGATCTAGAGAAGATTCATTAAGATGGTTTTTATGAAGACATATGAATGTTAAAAAACATTTAATTTTCTTGACCAAAAAGCTCTGGAAAGACTTTTAATGGGATTATATTGATCAAGTGCATATAATAAACAACTAAGTTATACCAACTAGTTTCACCAACTAAGGCTGTTGGCATCTTCAGGGTACATAACTGATGTAAGGCACTAAAAAAGTAAAAAACTGTTACAAACTATAATCAACCGATTCCAATTATATTAAACAAAGAACAGAGCACGTACAATACATTCATAGAGCATGGATGATATCACTTGTTGTTATTTAGGAACTTTCTATAGTTGGCACAATAATTCAGTTCTGGCGACTTGAAGGATCTGAAGGGTCTTCCAGATCACGGGCAAGATTAGTCCTTGGTTCCTGTTAAGGTTCTGTATACAGCGGGCAACTGTTGTGGCCTCCTTAAAAATTCGGGAGCGAAGTCCTCCTCCATGTAAGGAATTGTGCTTCTATCCCACTCTATGGTATGGTTCGTTCTTGAGAAATGAAAAGCTAACCCCGATTTTTCTTCTCTGTTATTATTGAAGTCACCTATGTGTTCTTTTTGCCTAATTTCAAAGTTCCTTGAAGTTTGGCCGATGTAATTCAAGCTGCATGAGCAGGGTATGTTATAAACTCCAGCATATTTGGAGAAAGGATGGCTATCTTTTGGAGATCTTAAGAATTGTCTAATCGTTTCTGTGGGTTTAAAGGCCACTCTTATTTTATGGAGAAGTATTAAATATTGTGACATCTTATGCTCTATGAATGTATTGTACGTGTTCTGTTCTTTGTTTAATATAATTGGAATCGGTTGATTATAGTTTGTAACAGTTTTTTACTTTTTAGTGCCCTACATCAGTTATGTACCCTGAAGATGCCAACAGCCTTAGATGGTGAAACTAGTTGGTATAACTTAGTTGTTTATTATATGCACTTGATCAATATAATCCCATTAAAAGTCTTTCCAAGACATATGAATGTCAGGTGAATAGCCTTATGAGGAAGAGGAGAGGATTATGATTGAGACGTAATTTGGTATGAGGTTGTTAACAGGTTAATCTGGAAGAGACTTTTCTCAGAATGGAAGTGACAGAAGTAGATCAACAGACTTTAGATATTGTGTAATGAGAGTGTGAGGAGGAAGCCAGTAGTAGGTGCTTTTGCATAGAGCATGATGGATGACTGAGGCATGTTGCCTAAGAGTATGTTTAATGTGAAAATGTTGAATTAGTTTAACTCACGGTTTGATGAACTTTGTGTGTAACAGTGGGGTAGGGCCTTCTGCATTTGACTCCATGGAGATCTGGTGATTAATAATAATAATAATATTTTAAGCATCAAACTAGCAGGAAAAACTCCACATCATGCATTTTTATATAGACTAAATGATAATTCATGTTATGTTGCCAGAATTTGTATCTTTGTGATAAGTTTTATTTTATTGTAATAGTGAACTCTGTTTATGGGGGGTGTGAGGGATTAGAAAAGAAAAACAACCATACACTGTATTTTTTTGTCTAAATATACTTTAGGTGGCATCACTTAAAAGAAGCTCTCATAGAAAAACGTTCCAAATTAGGTGAATCACAAACACTCCAGCAGTTTAGCAGAGATGCTGATGAAGTTGATAATTGGATTGCAGAAAAACTGCAGATGGCTATGGATGAATCATACAAAGATCCTTCCAATATACAGGTAACTTGAAATAAATTGATAACTTATGAATAAAAGAAATATTAAATATTGTGACATCTTATTTGAAACTTGATATCATCTAAATATGATGACAAACAATAATGGTTCGATAATATAATAAAAAATAATTCTGATATAATGTACCACTTATTTTGCAATATGCATCTTGTAAAGAAGCTTCACTTTACATTACAAGGCCATTCTTAAATGATGCCACATAATGTGAGGGACTTTTGGAGCTCCTCCTTCTGTCCTTATTGTGTGACAAATTAGAAAAATAAAAGAGTGCTTATAAAAATTCCAAAATGTTTATTTTTATATCCGAGTAATACTCAGTTACTCTGAGTATTGAAGTTTATGTAAACTGTATTCTGTTTGTATTCAGCAGGCTTTCTTGACCTTTTTTGAATGTTTTTTTTTTTTAAGTTACATTCTAAAATGTGTTTCTGAAATTTGGTAAATTTTCCTAACAAATGGTTGTGTAAAATGTTAGTATTCCTTATCTACTCTCTACCTACTTCCATTATACGATGAGACATTGCCTCTAACTTCTCTTCTCAGAGGGTAACAACCCAAAGTTGAACAAAAACATTTGATACAAAAACAAAAATTTTAAAAAATATATATTTTTAAGAATATGAAAGTAGGATGGGAGGTAGAATAATGAAACCATGCTGGAAGGTGTAGTGTAGTATAGTATATGGAACTAGAGAATGAGTAAGTTTTTCCTCCTGATGAGAGTAGGTTGGTGAATAGTATGCACCACTGGAGGAAATAGGGAATTCAATGAAAATGAATGGGTTTAGGAAAGGAATTGTGACTAAGATGTCCAATAAGACTATAAATTACATCGTCTGATCAAATAATAAGAATTGAAATATCCATTAAAATATAGGCGATAGGATTTGATGATATATTACCACGCATCTTAGTTCCAGAGAATTGGCATGTCTCTTTAATAAGTCTTGATCATCACAGGTTCCAAGGGACTGGAAGGCAGGCAAAATTGTTCCATTGGATAAGGTGGTCATAAGGCTGTAGCTTCAAATTATAGGCCAATCTGTATATCTGAAATTATGGTCAAGGTACTGGAGAGATTGGTGAGAAGTAGGATACAGAAATGGGTTGATAACAACAGTATTTTCTGTTAAAGATACCAAGCTATTTTAAACCTGGTTTTAATCCATTTCCCAAGTAAGCAAACAGACAAACAAGTCAAGTTTGCACCTGCAAGTGTTGCAACTCTAGCTGACCCTGCATGTAGTGCAGGGTCAGCTAGAGTTGCAACATGATGAAGAGTAGGTTGGTGAATAGCATGCACCACTGGAGGAAATAGGGAATTCAATGAAAATGAATGGGTTTAGGAAAGGAATTGTGACTAAGATGTCCAATAAGACTATAAATTACATCGTCTGATCAAATAATAAGAATTGAAATATCCATTAAAATATAGGCGATAGGATTTGATGATATATTACCACGCATCTTAGTTCCAGAGAATTGGCATGTCTCTTTAATAAGTCTTGATCATCACAGGTTCCAAGGGACTGGAAGGCAGGCAAAATTGTTCCATTGGATAAGGTGGTCATAAGGCTGTAGCTTCAAATTATAGGCCAATCTGTATATCTGAAATTATGGTCAAGGTACTGGAGAGATTGGTGAGAAGTAGGATACAGAAATGGGTTGATAACAACAGTATTTTCTGTTAAAGATACCAAGCTATTTTAAACCTGGTTTTAATCCATTTCCCAAGTAAGCAAACAGACAAACAAGTCAAGTTTGCACCTGCAAGTGTTGCAACTCTAGCTGACCCTGCATGTAGTGCAAGACCATGGTAAAAGTAGATTAAGCCCTGATCACTAATCTTAATATTTACCCTTAATGCAAAGCACATCTCCTGGAGGAGATGTATGATGCTTTGTATTAAAGGCAAGGGGACAACTACCCGGACCAGTTTCGACCTTAATTGAGGTCTCATCAGTGGGAGCCAGGCAAGAAATACCAAGATTTTAGTAATAAAGAGCTTATAAGTATTTTACTAGAACAAGTTACCGTAAGGTGTTTTAACCTTATTAAATAAAAATCTCAGGAGGAGATATAAATGTAGAAAGTATTTTACCTTGGGTAAAAAGGCTGGCTCTCACTGATGAGACCTGAATAAAGGTCGAAACCGGTCTGGGTAGTGGCCCCTTGCCTTTAATACAAAGCATCATATATCTTCTCCAGGAGATGTGCTTTGCATTAAGGGTAAATATTAAGATTAGTGATCAGAGCTTAATCTGCTTTTACCATGAGTTGCCTTGGTCTTGCACTATGTGCAGGATCAGCTAGACTTGCAACACTTGCAGGTGCAAACTTGACTTGTTTGTCTGTTTGCTTACTTGGGAAATGGATTAAAACCAGGTTTAAAATAGCTTGGTATCTTTAACATTTATTTTACCCAAGGTAAAATACTTTCAACAGTATTTTCTGTTTAAATTAAGGAGATATTAAATCCTACATTGTTTTAAAATCAAATACGAAACTCAAAGATTGGAATCAGAGAGTTTCATGTCGAATATAGTAAACTATAAAAGTATCGGCGATTACTAGCGTGAGCTAATGCAAGTAGTCCTAGTATGTAGTACAATACCAGGCAACTCGCAGCAAAGGTGGTAAAGTTTTGATCGCTATTCTTGGTATTTTCCATAATGTAAAAACATATTTCCTAGGAAATGTATGCTGTTATTACATTATGGTGGGAGGTCACTACCCAGACTGGTTTCAGCCTTTTTTGAGGCTTCATCAGTGAGTAGCTAGACCAAATTAATACCAAAGGGTATAGCGAAAAGAACTTATATACTCTGCTATACGAGTTGTCAAACAGGTGCATCCATTAAGTTACTTTACCATTAAGAACTTTACCACCTTTGCTGCGAGTTGCCTGATATTGTACTATGTACTAAGACTACTTGCATTAGCTCATGCTAGTAATCACCGATACTTTTATAGTTTACTATATTCGGCATGAAACTCTCTGATTCCAATCTTTGAGTTTCGTATTCGTTTTTAAAACAATGTGGGATTTAATATCCTCTTAATTTAAATGATGTTTATATCGCTGAAATGAAGCCTATTGGCTCCTTATATTTAAGTATTTTCTGTGGTTATCAGCATGGGTTTGTTAAAGGGAGAACATGTTTCACTAACTTACTTATGTACTATAACAAGGTGACAAATACCTTGAACAATGGGAGATGCACATACAGTGGTGTACTTGGATTTTTTCAAAAGTGTTTGATATACTGCCACATGACAATCTGGTAAAAAATTGAAACAGATGGGATTGGATAACAGACTTCTGAGTTGGATTAGTGACTGGCTGTCAGATAGATATCAGAAAGTTGTATACAGGGGAGTGTAGTATCCTGAAAGAGGAAAGTAACTAGTGGTGTGCCGTAGGGGTCAGTTTTTGGACCATCATTGTCCAGTTTGTATATTAATGATATTAGGATGGGTTTAACTGGTGATATGCAGCTGTTTGCAGATAATGCAAAATTGGGGAGAACAATGCAGATGTTATGGCATTATTTTTATTATTATTATTATTATTACCCCAAGACCTCATGGAGTCAAAGACTCATCTGGGAGGTCTTTTTATCACACACACATCTCATCATACTGAGCCTTAAACACACTCAAACTCCTTGCAGACACCACACTCTCAGGCAAGACATTCCAATCATTCACAACTCTGCACAAAAAAAACCTGCCTCTCACTCCCCCTACTCACACTCTCTTTATACAGTTTCCAGGGATGATCTCTGGTTCTCCCCTGATCTCCCACTATTCTCTGTAGAATTTCTCCACTATTGATATTTTAACAACTCCTTACCAACTTGTAGGTCTCTATCATATCTCCCCTCTTCTTCCTCTCCTCCAGACTCTGCAAATTACATCTTCTCAATCTTTCATCATACTCAACATTCCAGAGGTCAGAAACTACCTTAGTCAGCCGCCTTTGGACCCTTTCCAACAATTATAGGAAGACTTGAATGCATTGCATGAATGGGCAGAGATAAGAGAAACTGTAAGTTCATTGTTGCAAAGTGTATGATTTAGAAATTTGGTAAGCAGTGATTGAATGCAATGTGTGCACTTGGTGGAGAAACTTTTAAAGGAGGTAGAGGAGATGAGAGATTTGGTAGTGGTGGTGGACAATGACCTGAAATTCAGGGGCCACATTGCACATGTGAAGAAATCACATAGAGTAAGTCGAAATAAACAGGGTAGTATATCTGATAGGATGCTGTTATAGGCCAGGGAATGCAGAGAATACCGATTGAGAAATGTTTAGACAAATTAGTTGGGCATTAAAAAGAAGATGATCCTGATGGGAGACTTTAATTACAGTAATATAGAATAGAAAGAGGAGATAGTGTATTGGAACAAGGGGAGTGAGTTTGTGGAATTTCTGAGAGATCTTAAGCAACATGTGATTGAAGCAACTAGAGGCTTTAATGTTATGGATTTGGTGATAACTATAAAAGATGTAGTTGTTAATTATTATTATTATTATTTAGGCCTCCATGGAGTCAAAAGACTCATCACAGGAGGTCTTTCCTAGGAAACAGCCTATCATACTACTCCTTAAACTCATTGGCCGTTCTCACTCTCACCACGCTATCAGGCAATGCATTCCATGGTTCAACTCTGAGTATTGAAAACCACTCCTCACCTTCTTGCTCACAGCTTCCTTTCGTAACTTCCATGGCTCCTTGTCATCACTCCTTCCCACTGTTCAACAGTTTAAAAATCTCAATCATATCACCTCTCCTTCTATCTATCAAACTCTGCAGTCCAAATTCCCTCAGCCAATCCTCATAACTAACATTGTACTATCCTGAAACCGTCTAGTAGCAAGGCTTATACGTTGGTCATACATAACTGGTAATTAGTTTACGGAATTAACAATGCATATAAAGTATATTAATTAAAGGTAACTTTAATAAATAACTTCTATATTTCGGCAACGTCACGTTGCCATCTTCAGGAACATAAAGATATGGTATGTGCATGCAGGCACTAACAAAAGCAAATGAGGAAGAAAGCAAGAAACTAATATTGTTCCTAAAGTCCTAATGGTGCCCTCTGGCAGGCTAATTTGGTTGACTTGGCTGTTGGGCTGAAGTTCTCAAATTGTAAGTCTCCCAAATCTGGGGTAGTTTCATGCACCCAAATTTGTTGAGGTTAGGAACATTTTTTAGAGCTGCTGAAGATTCCTTGAATAATCTCTCGTATTTAAACTTGCTGTGGTGTATTATTTTTGTTTTCTTCCAACGAATTCTATGGTGGGTATCTAAGGCATGGTCTGCCAGCCCAGAGCGGCTATACTGGTGAAACCGGATGTAGTCTTTGTGTTCTGAAATCCTGATATTTGTTGTTCTGCCTGTTTGGCCAAAGTAGGACAATTTGCAGCTGCAAGGGACCTGGTATACACCAGGTAGGTCTAGGGGAAGTGGTTGGTCTTTGGTAGAGCGGATAAGGGATGCCAACTTTTTATATGGTCTTTAACAGGAAGTAAGGTCATATTTTCTGAGGATATTGGTTATTTTCTCAGAGGTGCCCTGGATGTAGGGGATGGTGATAGATTTGGTGTAATCTTTATTGTGGAGGGGGGAAGGGGGGTTGTGGTTTACTGGTTTGAGTATTTTTTGGATTTTTTTGGGGTTATAGCCATTGGCTAAGAAAGTGTTGTGGATGTGGTTTAGTTCAGTAGTTAGGGCCTTGTCATCTGAGCATATTAATTTTGCCCTGTTATATAGTGTTTTTATAACCCCATATTGTTGTGAGGGGGGGGGATTGCTGGTGAATGTATCTACCAGTATGGGTGGGTTTTCTGTAAACAGAGAAAACCAAATATCCATCAAGCTGGCGGGTGATTAAAGTGTCTAGGAAGGTGAGGGTGTTGTTTTCCTCTTTTTCTAAGGTGAACTGGATGCTGGGGTGTTTGTTGTTTAAGTGTGTTAGGAAGGAGTGGAGTGATTCTGAGCCATGTGGCCAAATAGCGAACACATCATCCACGTAACGAAGCCAAATAGTGGGTTTTTGTGGGGCAGAGTTTAAGGCTTTCTCTTCAAAGGTCTCCATAAAGAAATTGGCCAAGGGTGGGGAAAGTGGTGAACCCATGGCTGTCCCCTCTATCTTTTTGTAGAACTTTCCTTGCCAAACGAAATAGCCTGAGTTCATTGTGAACTGAAATAGGGCTGAGATATCGTGAGGAAACTTCGCTTGGATGAGCTCTAGGGTTTCTTTGAGTGGGACATTAGTGAATAGGGAGGAGACGTCAAAACTGCCCATTATGTCAGTGTGTTGGAGTGAGAGGTTTCTACACTGGCTTTAAAGTGGGCTGAGTTTTTTCTGTGTGATGGTCTTTTATCTCTGCAGGTCAGCGTCCTTCTCAGTATTGCAGTAATCCTCTGGGTTACCTTCACCACCTTCGCAATATATCCCCTGAATTTCAGGTTTCTATCAATCATCAACCACAGATCCTGAAACCATCTTTGTTATCTGCCTCTGTACCCTTTCCACAGTTAATTTATCCCCTTCAAATCCTGGGGACCAAATCTGAGAACAATAGTCCAAGTGTGGTCTGATCAGAGACTTATACAACGGAATGATAACTCTTTTATCTCTGCAGGTCAGTGTCCTTCTCAGTATTGCAGTAATCCTCTGGGTTACCTTCACAATATATCCCCTGAATTTCAGGTTTCTATCAATCATCAACCACAGATCTCTTGTCTCCTCTACTTCCTCCAATAGAGTATGAAGTGTTCCGTCACTGTGTCCCAAACCTCAAGACCCTACATTTTGTTGCATTAAACTGAATCCCCATTCATTTGCCCATGTGTCTAGTTTATTTAAATCCTCTTGCAGGGCTACCACATCTGCACTATTACTAATAACCCTTCCCAGCTTCACATCATCTGCAAACAACTGAATATTCCCCTACAATCCACTGACAATGTCATTGATATAAAGGTTAAACAATATAGGTTCCAGTATTGAGCCCTGTGGGACCCCATTTGTAATCTTCTGCATCCTTGATACTTCCCCAGCATACACAACTCTCCGATACCTATCGGACAGCCAATCCTGAATCCAGTTGACCAACCTCACATCCAAACCCATGAAGTGCTGACAATGCCACCGGTTGGAAAGAGAGTGATCAAGGTACTTGTTTGGGAAGTAATGAAACAGGAAAAGGTTACTGCCAAAAATGGATGTGTAAAGTATAAAGTAGTGTGGAAGTATAAAGCAGGTGATTATAGGAAGCTCTGTAGTCATTTAGTATCAGTACATTGGGTAGATGAGCTGAGCGGAAAAGATGTTGAAAATGTATGGAAACTCATAAGGCAGTATCTGACAAAAGCAATGTGTGACTGCATACTGAGGGTTAAACGAATGAATAGAGTGGGAGTGAAATGGATGAACAGCGAAATCAAGCAAGCTGTGCTGGAAAAGAAAAATGTTATGGAGGAGGTACAAGATAATTGGTGGTAATCAGATCCATGAAGAGTATAAGGTGCAGGCTAGGAAGGTGACGAGCATGGTGAAGAAAGAAAAGGTGCAGTATGAGAGGAGATTAGCTGGTCTGTCAGGCCAAGGTTAACTCGAGGGAATTTTTCTGCTACATGGCAAGCAAGAAGAAGAAGAAGAATTATGGCAGACTAACATTGGTGGATAATCATGGCAGACTAACAGCTGCAAAAGATATAGTGACATTATTGAACGAACACTTTATCAGTGTATATCATACTGGTATAAATTATCCGTTACAATACAGGGTGTTCGGGATAAATTTGACAGTTTCGTAAGGAAAAAGAAAATCTTCTTTGTATCTATTAAATTTAATGAATTGACAAAAAAACATTACAGGCAGAGTTAATTACAATACTATCAACAAGATTTACTCAAAATAACCACCATTAGCATCGATCACAGCTTCAATTCTGCTTCGGAACCTCGAACAAGCTGATGCTACAGTCTCCCTGGGAAGGGCCGCAAAAACTGTTTTAATTTTATCCATTAACTGGGCTTTTGTATTACTGGAAGTGCGATTGGTGTCTTTTTCAACTGCGCCCCATACAAAATAATCCATGGGGTTAAGGTCTGGGGAGTTTGGAGGCCAAACATTTGGACTGGTGAAGTCGTAGAAATTTTCAGACAACCATTTTTGACTTTTCCCAGAGGTGTGGCAAGGGGCCGAATCCTGCTGCCATACATACGGCCTACCATTGGCTACCCTTGTTATCCAGGGCTTGACTACAGTTAGCAACTCCACGAACAAAGCCCGAATTCCAATGCCAGGGTTCTTCAACACCTGTTCCTGCAGATTTGCGAGGAATTCTGCTGTACGAACGCAATCAGATCGTCTGCTAGGGATCTTTCTTCTTGCTACATCCTCGTAGTCACCATTGCAAGTCTCTAGTTCATGCCTGATTGTTTTTACTGTATTCAGGGAGCATTGGGCAGCAGTCGTAATATCCTTATTTTGATGGCGGGCACGAATCATCATGATACAAGTTATTCTCTTCCATGATTCAGGTGGGTTCCAGCTATCCATCCTTTCTGACATCTTGTATATGAATGAAGAAGGGTCCAAACTTTTAAATGAAGAGAAGTGTGTGTTAATACATGTAACTTACGGAAAAATATAATTAATTATAAATATGTCAAATTTATCCCGAACACCCTGTATATAGAAGAGAGGCAAGTATTAGGAGAATTTGAAGTTTGAGAAACAGAGATGTATCAGATGTTGGTTAGGTTCGATGTGAATAAGACTGTGAGAATGGATGACATATCACCACATATGCTTAAGAATGTGCACCACAGTTGGTTATGCCCTTGACCTGGTTATTTAATGAAAGTCTTGCAGTAAGTAGGGTTCCTAAGGAGTGGAAAGAGGGCAAAATAGTACCACTCCACAAGCATGGTTCTAAGATAGAAGTCTCCAATTATAGGCCAATCTGTATAACTGCAGTTGTGGTCAAGGTGTTGGAGAGATTGATAAGGAATAGAATACAGAATTGGGTTGATGGACATGCATTCTTTATGAAGGTCAGCATGGATTTGTAAAGGGTAGGTCCTGTTTCAGTAATTTACTTGCATTTTATGATAAGGTGACAAGTGTGTTAGATAAGGAAGAATCATATACAGTGATATTCTTAGACGTTTGATAGACTACCACATGATAAGTTGGTGGAGGATGGGAATAGACAGTATATTGGTTAGATGGATCAGAGATTGGCTCTCTGAACAATAGCAGCGGGTTGTGTATGATGGAGCAGTATCTCAAAAAAGAAGGGTAACCAGTGGTGTGCCCTAGGGTTCTGTTCTTGGGCCCTGCTGTTTAACTTGTTTGTAAATGATATATCATGTGGACTGGATGGGGATCTTTAGTTATTTGCTAACTAATGATGATGCAAAGTTGGGAAGAATTATAAGTAGCACTGCTCATGCTGAATCTCTTCACAAAGATTTAAATAGACTTTTTACTTGGACAGAAGAGTGGGTTGTAGTTTTAATATCAATAAGTCCAAGGTGTTGCATTTCGGAGTGCAGAAATATAAGGCTGTGTACTATTTCGATGGTGCTGTACTGCAGGAAGTGGATGAGATTAGAGATTTGGGAGTGATGGCTGACAGTAGACTGAAGTTTACCATAAGCCTAACAATAGTTGCACATCATAGTACTGCTATGATAAGAAGTACTCTAACATGCAAGGATAAGGAAGTGGTTGTGCCACAGTATAAGGCACTGGTCAGACCACACTTGGATTATTGTGCTCAGATCTCGTCACCTAGTTTTCAATGTGATGTGGAGACATTAGAGAGGGTACAGAGATGAGTGACAATATCAGGAGTTTGGAATGCTGGCTATGGAGAGAGGGCGAAGAGATGTGGATTTTAGAGTTTGGTAGATAGGAGGAAGAGAGATGATATAATAGAGACGTTTAAGTTAGTGAGAGGATTTCTTCCCCTCAGAGGAAATCTTCCCCTCTCACCTTCTAGAGGTTAATCCAGAAGATGAAAGGGGAAGAACCAGGGGTCATTACTGGAAGTTGTGTAAAAGTGTGGTGAAGAAGGGTGTGAGGAGTAGATTTTTTACATGGAGAATTGTCAGTGAATGGAATCCATTGCCAGAATGTGTTGTTATGCAAGAAGTGTTAAGGATTTTATGATTCTATATAATAAATATGTTGTCAATTGAATGAACCTCCCACGATGAGTCTGTCGACTCCATGGAGGGTGTAATAATAATAATAATAATAATAATGGCAATGATGCAGAGAACCCTGACATGCAGAAATAAAGAGGTTATGATGCCATTCTTTAATATCTTGATAAAGAGTCATATGGATTATTGTGCATAGAATTTGTCGCTAGGTTTTCATGGTGATGAGGGTCTGTTAGAAAGTGTCCAGAAATAGAGTGTGCTCCCCCCACAATGAGTCTCTGATTCCATGGAGGTCAATGTTAATAATGATAATAATACTCTCTTAATTCACCTTATTTAACCTTTTGACCTTTCAAATAATTTAGACATTGCTTCTACTAGATAATTCTTGAATACATTCTTTTTCACCCAAGTCCTCATTCCATGTTATTGCTTTAAACTGTTTCCTGAGCTTTTCACAATCACCAGCCTTGTAGTTACACCTATACCCTTTCTTCACAGAAGTGAAGAAAGGGTATAGGTGTAACTTCCAAGGTGATCACTTTATGGTTGGTAACTTCTAAGGTAATCACTTTATGGTCACTCTTAACATCCGGAGAGTGATTTGACACCTCATTTATAATAACATCCTCTAATGAGATGATCAATTCCTAGACCTTCAATCTTCATGTTCCCTCTGTTACATACTGCCTCAGTTTCTTTACTTGTGGTTGCTATCTCATCATTCTAATCTATATTGCTGTAATTAAAATCACCCATTATGATCACCCTTTTCCCATTTGCTTGGCTAATTTGTTTATACAATTCTTCCACATTACCAGACCTATAGCAAACAAAGTATTCCATATTAATCACCTCTATCTCACAATAGTTTTTCAAAACTACTATCACTATTTCCCCCTTGCATCTCTACCTTGTATAAACATAACTCTTTTTCTACAATCAATAGCACTCCACCTTCTTTCTACCCTTTCTAGCTTCACAGAATATATCATACCCTTCTCTATGGATGAGAATGACATCCTGTCAGGATGTCATTCTCATCCAACCTTGATCATTTATTCCAACAAGTTTTGGATGAAAGTACTCAACCTTTTCGTTTGCCTCTATTCTGATACTTCTAGCATTTGTATACAAAAATAATAGCTCAGATCCTTCCTCAATTCTAATTGTTTTGCTTACATCTCAGGAAAATTCCTGAAATTCCTTACATTCACATCTTCTTTGAGCACAACCTTTCTCACACTGTTTTCCACTGCCCAACCTGAGTCTCCCCATTTTCCTGTTTTTTATACGCACTTTTCTGTCATTCTCTACACTCATGCTACCCACTTATTCATTCATATGCACCACTTTAATCTATCCTTCTTTACTCTCCCACTCTTTTGCATCACTTCTTACTTGCTGTGAAAGAGGACTGCAGTTTCGTTCTCTGCTGATTATTCTCCCTTCCGGCAGCAGCAGTCTCTCCAAATGACTCACATGAAAACAATTCAAATTCTGTCCATCACTGTTATACAGTTCAGTTTTTCTTTCAAACTCATTCCACACATTAACAAACAGCACTCCTTTCTCTTCACACATTTCCACTAACATATCTGTCATATTGCCATAATTGCCGGCCTTGTTGGCCAAGTGGTAAGTGTATCTACTCTCCAATCAAAAGGCTGCAAGTTCAAATCCCAGTGTGGGCATGGATGTTTGTGACTGTCTATGAAAATAGTAGTGGTAGTAATGGTTGCCTTCAAATGAACTCTAACTTTCCTCTTCTTTATGGAACTGTGCTTATTAGGATTGACGAGGTGGCCAAGCAGTTAAGGCGGTGGACTGCTAATCCATGCTGGCCTGGTTGGCAGAGTGTTTAGCTTATCTGCTCTCCAGCCAAAAGGCTGCAAGTTCGAATCCTGCTGTGGGCATGGATGTTTGTGATTTTCTGTGAAAATACTTCCCTCAATGAGTCTTTGGAGATGTCACGTAATAATAATAATAATAATTTGTCCTCTCTGCCACATCTCATCACTCTCATACCTAGGCAACACACTGACTACCTTTTCTATCACACTTTAACTTTAATCTTTCTCAACAACCTCCTGATATCCAATCTTACGTTCTCAGAGTCGTGATTTGTCCCTACTGCAACTACAAAAAAAAGGCAGTGTAGAGAGGCAGCAGAAGATTAATAATGTTGGATGGAGATTACAAACAGCAGGCCAGGAAGGTGCCTATGTTGGCTAGGACAGTAAAAGTGAAACCTGAGAAGAAATTAGGCCACAAAAAATTCTGGAAAATTCTTTGGAATCATTCTTCCATCTGGCAAGCAGAAGGAAGAATGATTATGGTAACATCATATTATTATATGACATCTCCTAGGAGTTCAAAGACTTATTGAGGGAGAGCGCATACTCTACAACTCTCCATCTTCACCACTTAATCCACCAACTACAGTAAACTGCAACTATCATCATCATGTACACCAATACCACCACTAGTATTTTTGTCTCTAAATTGCGTGTATTCTCAAGGCCAATTTGTCTGTATGTGGGATGAAAAACCTGGGTTTCCTAGAGAAAAAAACCCTGCTACCTCCATATGAGATTGGCTAACTCATTTTCAGTTGAAAAAACCAATATAAAGATTCTTCTGGTCATGATGAGAATTGAATTTAGGCCTTTTCCAATTGAAGGGCACAACATACCATCATTCTTCCAATTGCATTATGGAGGCACTTGAAGGCTTAGTGAAAATGTTCCTCTAGTCAGCGACTGGAATCAAGCCGATGATGCTCTTTCTTCAGGCAGTTTAGTGCTGAGGAGTGTAAACACCACTTCCACTTAGCTACACAGGCTCTATCTAAACTATCTATATTAACTGATGAACATGGTAGCTTGGTAACAGTTTATAGGATAAGTGTCACACTCCCAGTATTCAATGAGCATTCAGAGCAGTCCACATGTGGTCTGACCAGTGCTTTATGCAGTGACACAAAAACTTCCTTATCCCTACATGTTAGTGTACTTCTAATCATAGTAGCACTATGATTAGAATTATATAATATGCCCTCTAAACTTCAGTCCCCTGTCAACCATCATTCCCAGTTCTCGAATCTCATCTACTTCCTACAGTACAGCATAGCCTTATATTTCTGCACTTCAAAATGCAACACCTTGCATCTATTAATACTAAAACTACAACCCCATTTCTTTGTGCAAGCTAAAAGTCTATTCAAATCTTCATGAAGGAAATTAACATCAGCAGTGTTATAATTTTCCCCAACTTCATCATCAGCAAACAATTGAAGAACCCCAGTTAGTCAACATATATCATTTACAAACAAGTTAAACAGCAGGGTGCCTGGTGCATGTCACTGGTTACCCTTTTTTTTGAGACATGCTCCATCATACAAAACTTGATGGTATTGTTCAGAGACCAATCATCAATCTATCTAACCAATATACTATCCATTCCCATCTTCTACAGCTTGTACACCAACTTATCATATGGTAATTTATCAAATGCTTTTGCAAAGTCCAACTCTATCACTATATATATGATTCTACCTTATCTAACATGGTCGTTACCTTATCATAAAATACAAGTAAATTGTTAAAGAAGACCTACCGTTTATAAATCCATGCTGACCATCATAAAGAATCCTATATCCATCAACTGAACTTGGTATTCTATTCCTAACCAATCTTTCAAAACACCTTAACCAACAACTGCAGTTACACTCTGGTTTATAACTGGAAAATTCTGTCCTAGACCCATGTTTATGGAGTGGTACTATTTGGCATTTTTTCCACTCCTTAACATTACCCACTTCAGCACTTTCATTAAATAACCAGTTCAAGAGCATGGCTAAATATTGTGCACATTTCTTAAAAATATGTAGCAATATATCATCCATTCACACACCTTATCATTCATTCCAGTATGATACACACTGATGAAGTGCTCATTCAATAATTCCACTATGTTCATTGCAACAGTCATTCTGATACCATGACTATACACCAGTGTCAACCTGCCATAATTATGATTTCTCTTATTGCTATATAGCAAAAGAATTCCCTCAAATTAACCTTGGCCACATCAGCCAATCTCCTGTTATACTGCACTTTTTGTTTCTTTACAAAGCTCATCACCTTCCTAGCCTGCACTTTATACTTCTCATGTATCTGATCACTATCAACTCTCTTCTACCTGCTCCTCCATAACATTTCTTTTTACAACACAGCTTGCTTGATTTCGCTGTTGATTTCACTCCTACTCTATCCGCTCGCTTAATGCTTGGTATGCATTAAACATATATGTGGAAATATAAAGTGGAAGATTATAGGAAGTGCTTTAGTCAACTAGCATCAATACAACAATGGATAGATGAGCTGTGTAGAAAAGATGTTGATAGTGCATGAGAATTCATAAGGATATATCTGACAGTAGCACAGCTCATCTATCCATTGTTGTATTGATGCTAGTTGACTAAAGCACTTCCTATAATCTCCCACTTTATATTTCCACATATATTATTTTTTGGAAGTAAACTTTTCTTGTTTCCCCATTCTAAAACAAATATTGCATGATCACTCTCGCAAACTGGCAGCAGTGTTAATATCTCATTAACAATATTAACTACATCTGGTGAAGATATCACTAAATCGAATCAACTAAAACCTCAAGTTCCTTCTATCACATGCTGTTTAATGTAGTTATTATTATTATTATTATTATTATTATTATTGCACGTGCACTAGCATGGAGTCCTGTGGCTGATCGTGGGAGACCCAAACTATCAACACAATATCTATCATACCTCTTCTTGAAGCCATTAACAGTAAAAGCACTTACAACTGACTCAGGCAATTCATTCAATTCGTTTGCCACTCTCCAAGTGAAAAATCTAGTCCTCACACCCTTGCAAACCCACTATTATTATTATTATTAGTCTTCAACTATTACTCTTCAACTTTCAGGGATGACCTCTTTTTTCTGCTCACCTCCCCCCCTCTAGCCAAGTGCTGAAATATTTCCTCTGCATCAAGCCTTTAAGTAAAGCAAAGCAAGCTTTTAAGTAACTTAAATGTTTCTATCATACCCCCCCTTTTTTTTTGCTCAACTTTTCCAATCCACAAACCCTCAATCTATACTCATAGGAAATATTCCACACACCATTCACAATCTTGGTCGCTTGCATCTGGATCCTTTCCACCACTTCATCATCCTCAAGAATCTCAGATGCCCGACCTGAGCACAATAATCCAGATGCGGTTGATTCACTGATTTATGAAAAAGAATGATAACTCCCTTATCTTTACTTGTTAGTATGTCCTTCAATAACCCAGTAATCCCGTGGACTACTCTGGCTACTTCAGCAATATGCTCTCTAAATTTCAATTGTCTATCTACTACTACTACTATTACCATCCCCCAATTCCTGGCTTCATCAATTTCCTGGGATATATTTCCCTCAATGTATGTAGATTGTAATCTTTTTATCTAAAAATTCATAAATTTGCACTTTTCTATATTAAATTGACATCCATTATAGTTTGTCCATACTGACAGCCTATTTAAATCATCCTGCAAGCTCTCTACTTCACCTTGATTAACCATTAGCCCACCCACCTTTGCATCATCAGCAAAAAATTGAATATCTCCCTTCAAATTATTTCCTATAACATTCATGTACAAATTAAACAACAGTGGTTCAAGCACAGAGTCCTGTTGCACACCACTAGTCACCTGTCTTCTCATGGATTCTGCTCCTCCATATACTACTTTTTGGTATCTGCTCATCAGCCACCCTCTCATCCACATAACCAATGTCATATCATATCATATCAGTCCCCATGTGGTATCCTGTCAAATGACTTGGCTAAATCCAGCAGTCAGGATGTAGCCATTCCCTTTATCCAACTCAGTTATCACTCTATAATAACAAGTTAGTAGATTACTAAGGCATGACTGACCCCTTAAAAAGGCTTCCACATACCTAGATCTTCCTTTATGCAAAGGAATTATTTCCTTCCTTCCTTCCACTGTCTCTTGGGACATTGCCAGAGCTGAGACTTAAATTATACAACTCAGTCAAAAGTATTGCCAGTTCCCCTGGATATTCTCATAAAATGCAAGCCAATATCCCATGGGCTGCCGCTAGAGGGATTTGTGGTCTGCAGTGTTTGTTGAGAGCTCCTGATAAGATGTGTTATTTTAAGTTATCATTGACAATTTTGCTTGAATGTTACGTAGTTTTTTTGCTTTGTGTATCTTAGTGTGTCTGTTTGTGTGTTTTTGGTGTTTCAATTATTAATTTGATAAAATACAATAGAAGCGAGCACATGGCTCCTGTAAAAAGGAAAATGGCGGCTAATAATAATGGTTCGCCATCTTTGTTAAATAACTAATACTGACAGCCTGGACTACTGTGCCCTGGACTATTCCCCATCTAGACTACTGTGCCCAGTTATGGGCACCAGGGTTTCTTCGTGATGGGGAGGAAGTAGAGAGGATCCAGAGACGAGTGACCAAGATGATAGCAGGTCTGTGGAATGAACCTTATGAGAATAGGTTGAAGATTTGTGGGTTGCAGAAATTGGTCGATAGGCAAAGGAGGGGTGATATGATTGAGGCATTCAAATTACTGAAGGGTTTCTATAAGATTGATCCAGAAGATATTTTTGAAAATATTACTGGTAGTGGGAGGACTAGGGGACATGAATGGAAGCTGGGCAAGAGTGTGGTTGACAAGGGTGTTAGAGCTAGGTTTTTTACTTGGAGAGTAGTGAATGAGTGGAATAAGCTTCCAGAGTCTGTTGTGGGTGCTACGACTGTGAATGAGTTCAAGGCAATGTATGATAGATACTGTGTGAATGTTGAATAGTTGTTCTTGACATGATGTTAGGGCCTCCCTCGATGAGTCTGTCGACTCCTTGGAGTTGCCCGGAACAATAATAATAATAATAATAATAATAACTGTAATATCATCATCATCATCATCATCATCATCAAATTCCTGCCATGTACCCACAAGGGGTGTACAGGATATGATAGTACTACATGAAAAAATTATATCATTACTAACTTCCTATCTACAATTTTCCTCCAAATAAGTCTGTTACTTGTCAAGACTCCAACATTATCAGATCTTCTATTTCTATCGCCTAAGGCACTTTGTACCGTATCAATCCACCTATATCTTGGTCTTCCTTAACATTAACATCTCCAATTTTGATATCATGTTTAATACCACTTTCCTTCATAATGTGATCCATATAGATAATGAATAACAGAGGGGATAATGTACATCCTTGTCTCACACCAGATTTAACATTAAATCATCTTCCTGTACTTCCTTCAATTCTAACTGACTTACAACTCAAATAAAGACTAAGTATTGCTTGATATAATGCCCCATTAACACCATATAACTGCAGCGTATTGAATAGCTTCTCTCTTGCCACCTTATCATATGCCTTTTCCAAATCGACAAAACTTAAATACAGATCTTTGTTATATTCCCATGCTTTCTTGACTATTTGTCGTAAAGTGAAGATCTGATCCTGACAGCCTCTGTTTGGCCTGAATCCAGCTTGTTCTTCACCAAGCTTTTCTTCCACAATTCTTCTCAATCGTTTCTCAAGTATACTTGCATAGATCTTGCCAGGAACACTCAGTAGGGAAATACCTCTGTAATTCTCACATTCAGTTTTATTTCCCTTTTTATATATGGGTACTATGAGCTCTACTCCAATCATCGGGAATTCGTCCCTCTGTCCAGCCTTTCTGAACTATGCAGTGCAGCCACTGTAAGATTCTTATACCACCATACTTCAGCATTTCTGGTCGAATATCATCTACTCCAGCTGCCTTTCCACATTTCAAGCCTTTGATGGCTTTTTCTACTTCAAATATGGATATGTATTCCTGACTGCATGCCTGGTCAGTGTTTTTTACCACTGTGCTATCATCACTGCTTGTTTCATTTAGCAGTTTTTCAAAGTAATTACTCCATACTTCAAGGATATCTTTTTCTGCAGTTTTCATGTCACCTTTATCATCTCTAACTCCTTTTACGGCACTTACTTTCCTCCATTCCTAAGCTTCTTCAACAACCTCCAGAATATTTTGCCACCTTCTTGATATTTATTTTCTATATTCTTGCCAATGTCCTCCCATGACTTTTGTTTAGCTAGTTTTACACAGTGTTTAAGCATTCTTGCATTTGTCTCTATATTCTCTAAGAGCACAAGCTGACTTATTTGACAGGAACTTTTGATATGCTTTCTTCTTTTCCTTCACTGCCTCTTTAACTTCCTGTGTCCACCAGGGAGTTCGGATTTTTTTATCCTTGCACACAACCTCACCACATGCCTCTCTGGCAGAATCAATCAATGTTTTCTTCAGAGTTTGCCACTGAATCTCCAATGTTTGATTCCTGTTCTCAAACTCTTTCATTTTTTCTTCAATAATCTTTGTGTATTTTAGTCTACAGTTCACATCTGAGAGCTGCTCAACTTTTATTCGCTTTAAAACTTTCTTACATGTTATTCTTTTCAATATGAAATTCAATTTTATCCTGCTCAAGACTAAATAGTGATCACTTCCAATTTCAAATCCTCTGTACACTCTGGTGTCCTGCACCAGGGAGAAAACATCACTATCAACAATAACATAGTCAATGAGACTTTTCTTATTCCTAGCCTCTTCTCTCCATGTGAATTTGTGCACATTTTTATGTTGGAACATGGTGTTAGTAATAACCAGTCCATGTCCTGAGAAGAAATCCAACAGATATTTGTCATTATTATTAGCTTTGCTCTTTTCTCCAAATTTTCCCAAAATATTTTTGTATGTCTCAGAATCATTTCCTACTCTGCTGTTTAGATCCCCAACAAGGACCAACTTTTCCTTTTTCATTGTGTCAGTTGCTTTTTCTAAAGCCTCAAAAAATTCCTCCACTTCTATCTTAGTAGAACCTTCTGTGGGACCATAGGCACAAATAAGTCTCATTGTCCAGTTCCCAATTCTCATATTTGCCCACATTACTCTACTTGAGACTGATTGCCATTCAAGAATATTAGCCTTGTATTTTGTGTTGAATACTATGGCTACTCCTTCTTTTCCTTGATTGTCATTGCCTGTATATAACATTTTGTATTTATTGCTCAGAAAGATCTCACCAGTTTTTGTCTTTTTTGTTTCAGTCACTCCTATTATGTCGATCTGGTACTTATCTAATTCCTCAGCTAGCTCCATTTCTTTGCCATTCAGGCTTCTTACATTGATAGTACCGATCTTTAACTCTGGTGATGTTGAGTTGGGGTTTGTTTTCATATTTGTTCCAGTAGCTGACTTTTCACTGTTAGCCCTGGTTCCTTAGCGAAAACAACCGGGGCCTTGTTTAACCGGGCGACGCCCCAGCCGGCATGAAATTTTGTCATGTTGTACCATCATTTTTTATTTTGGTTTAACTAATAAGAATACAATTTGGTCGGCTAAATCCCAAATTGCCAGCCCATCCTCATTTGTTCAGTATCCAAGTAGATACCCAACAGGGTGCACCATGAGAAGGTGAGGATTGGACATTAGGTCAGAAGCCCTGGTCGGTTCTCCGCATTCCTTTTAAAGGCTATGTGGAGGTCTCCTCTCAGTTATACAGCTTTGACCCTTAAGCACCCCTCCTTCCTTCAGAATCTGGCAGGCACATTTTGACAAATTGTTGAATATATATATATGGAATGCCAGCTTCAATTTGGCAGACTTTTATCTCTAAAAATTGTATTTGCAAATGATCACACTGTATACGAAATCTTGAATGTAATATTATCTTATTTCAAGTCATAAAAGAAGAAGAAATAAAACCAGTATTTGGTGTTGAAAATTTATATTACATAAATCTATTTGTTCTGCACTTAGTGAAGCATATATATAAATGAATAAGTTTCTCTTATCAATTATTTGAAACAGGTGACGGACACTGTCATTAATTCAGTAAAAATTCATTAATTCAGTAAAACTTAAGTTTGTTTGGCTTGCAGCTGTGTGGTATGGTGTCTCTGGGAGAAGAATGTTTTTCACTATACAGGATCATAAATTTCAGTTGTCTCCTGTCACCAAATATAGTGCACTGGATCTATATAAGTTGGTACACCCAGAGGTGGGGAAGGTGCCCTGCCCCCCCACCCCCAAAAAAGGGAAAAAAACCACTAGAAAATTTTTAAAAAATCTTTTCCTAGTTAAAATTAATTTTCTTTTTATTTATGTTGTGTCATGTCTTCTATTTCTATACTACTTATGAATTGGCAATTGATGCAGATGCTCAGTCATAGGTCGTATGCAATGCTTAGTTTGTATTCTCAAATCATCTATTCAACTCGCTCCCACAAGATTAAATCCTGAGTGTGCTACTGATCTATATACTGTATTCAGTGCTACAATAAAGCTGTTTTGCTTGTGATTATGTAGCATGATGCTTTTGGAAGAGGGGTTTTTTCACTATACAGGGTAATTTTCATTCTGGTATTAAACTACCAATAGAAGCACTTCTTATTATTGGTTAGTTTACATATACCGACCAAATAGAGAATTTCCTTCAATAATTCATTTCTAAGATATCTGAAAGAAACAGTTTTTTCCTTCTCTACATATATTTCGTTTCAATAGAAGCACTTGTCCCTGCCAGTTGTGAATGTGTGTTAAGGTATTCAAATATTCTGATGGCGTATTTAATGGGGGGAAAAAAATTCTGTGATTTTGTCTATTGAATGATTGTTGAGAGACCTTCAAGTAATGTCAGTTGCTTGCAAATTGTGTCAATTCCAAGGTAAGAATGAGAGTATTTCAGGTGATTGGATATTTCATAAAGGGAAGTATTGACTTTTTTTTTTTTTTTTTTTTTTTTTTTTTTTTTTTTTTTTTTTTAACCATGGATGAAAATTGAATGTAGCATTATTTTAAACATACTGAAGAAGAGGTGTAGGTATGTGTAAACATCATCATTATCATCATCATCATCATCATCAAATTCCTGACATGTACCCTCAAGGGGTGTACAGGATATGATAGTACTACATGAAAAATTTACATCATTACTAACTTCCTATCTACAAGCTTCCTCCAAATCAATCTGTTACTTGTCAATATAGAAAATGATGGTATGTGTAAACAATATTAAAAAAAAAAACATTAAAAAGAGAGAAAAAAATTGGTAATACAGCACTTTCAACTGGCATTAGTTATGCAAAAACTGATTTTGATTCTCAGTTAAAAAATTAACAACGCATTTTAACAAAACAACTGATGACTCTTTTTCTGCTGTATGTAGTAGCATGCACGACAGCATGACCCTTTAATTAATTTATATACAACACACTGAGTTAGCATTGTATAAGGAACACTCATCTAATAATGCATTGGTGCACCTCTTTGTGCAATCATGGCTCGATGACGCCTAGGAACAGACTACATAAGGTGTCGAACATCCTCCACAAGTAACTTGACCCATATCCACTGCAACAACTCCATCAGTTCATGCTCATTCCATGGAGAAGGATCAGCATTTCTCACACCCCATTCTAGTATCCCATACATGTTCAATTGGGTTACATTCAGGGGGAGTTTGGGGGTCCAAGTCAATGTGGCAAATTCATTGTCTTGTTCCTTCAACAATCAGTAGTTGTGTGAGCCCAATAATAAGGTGCATTGTCCTGTTGAAAGATGGCACTGTGGTTGGGGTAGACCTCCTTCAAATATGGATGGAGATGGTCATCGAACAGGTTCCTGTAGCAGTCACCATTTAGTGTTTCTGGGATGATAATAAACATACCAGGAAAAAGCTCCCCAAACCAAAACACCACCTCCACCAGTCTGTTGAGCCCCAACTGTGTAACCAGGGGGATAGAGCTTCATGCTGTTTATGCCAAATGCAAACCTGGCCATTTGCATGGTGCAGCAGGAAATTGGACTCATCAGTCCAGACAACCTTCTTCCATCTGTTGATAGTACATTGCTGACATTCCTTGGCCCATATGGGGCATTGTTTGCAATGCATGGTCATCAACATGGGTACCCTTGTTGGTCTCTGGCTGTGGAACTCCAAGGAAAGCAAGGTACAGCATGGTGCATGCAGACATGGGATGAACTGCCCTACTGTTGTTCTGGTGGTTGAGTGGTGTGACTGTTGCACATTGTTGCTGAGATACCAGTTGTGACACCTAATGCTCACCTCTAGGATCAATCACACATGGCTTATATGAGCCCTTCTGCTGGATGGCTGTTCATGGTTAATCTAGTCCTGGTACACCCTTGATACAGTAGGATGGGATCAACAAACAAGTGGGGCTGTTTCTGAAATACTGGCACCTTCCCTCCGAGCCCCAACTATTTGCCCACGGTCAAGTTGACTAAGTTGCCACATTCCATTACTGACAAACTTTTACTGATTACTTATATCTGTATGTAGTGCCCATAGTGATATTGATATCATGTGGTACTTCATTATCGTACCAAATATGTAAATTGGGGGGGGGGTGAACTGTTCCTAATACAAAGCTAACTTAGTGTATATACACATATAAAACGGGGGGGGGGAACAGAAATTCGACTGAAACTGGTAATTCCTACTCTGAGAATGTTTTTATTATTATTATTATGATGATTCAAGACCTCCATGGAGACACAAGACTCATCCTGGGAGGCCCACCATAGAAAACACAAAGTCTATCATACCATTCCTTGAACTTGTTCATCATTCATGCTCTCACCACTCTATCAGGCAATGCATTCCACAGTTCAACCACACTCCATGAAAAGAAACCACTTCTTACCCTATTTCTCAGAACTTCCTTTCGCAATTTCCAGGGATGATGTCCTCACTCCTTTCTCCCGATCCAACAAAATAAGAATTCCCCCAGTGTCAACCTTGTAACCACCTCTCAACAGTTTAAATGTGCCAATCATATCACCTCTCCTTCTTCTTCTATCTAACAAACTTTGCAGTCCACATGAATTCAGTACATCCTCTTAACTAACATTGTACAGTCCTGATATAATCTTTTCTGCTTCTGTACTCTTTCCAAGGTCAATATATACCTTTCACATCCTGGGATCAAATTTGAGCACAATAGTTCAGGTGTGTTTTGATTAGTGCTTTATACAATGAAATGACTGAGCACATTGTGTTGTGCTCAGATTTGGTCACCTGAGCACAACACATTGATTGTGATGTGGAAACATTCAAGAGGGTCCACATACAAACAAGGTAGTATCATGGTTCTGGAATGTTGGTTATAGCGAGAGAGAGAGAGGTTAAAAGAACGTCAATTACAGAGTTTGGGGGATAGGAGGAAAAGAGATGACATGATAGGGATGTTTAAGTAAGTGATAGGATTTTATAAGATTAATCCAGAGGATATCGTAAAAGAGTAGAATTCAAGCGGATAAGCACTAGAAGCTAGTTCTGGTAATTATGTAAGAGTGTGGTGAAGAGGGGTGGACACGAGGTGTAGATTTTTTTACATTTAGATTGTAGGTGAATGGAATGCATAATCGGAATATTGCTGTTACTGTTGGGAGTATTAAGGATATTAAGATTCAGCATAATAAATATGTTAAAGGAATAAACAAGAACATAAATTCATAGCATCTTTAATTTGATTTATAATCAAGTGAAAAAATCTTTCAGCAAATAGCTCTGATCCAGAGTATTTTAATAATAAGGTGTTACACCTTTTCACTACTTGCATGTAGGAAATGTGACTTCTGCATTACTTTAATATTGGGATCTCCTCTGGGTCTGGCTCCCACTGATGTGTTTTACTGTGAGACAAGATGATTGGAAAAGGAAAATCATGAAGCAAAGAATTTGAGAGACCACTTATTTGTAATGATATTGAGCTACTTGGTGGACATATTCAAGAAACTAAATATGTTGAACCTGCAACTCCAAGGAAAAAATACACATATCTTAGAGATGAGTGAAAAAGTTAATACTGTTTGTAAAAAAAACTAGTTATGGAACAAAAAGGTAAAGCAACAAAAATTAGAAATGTTTGCAAATGTGGATGAATTTATGAAAACCTACAAGGCAGAAGAGCAACACATAAAAGTTTTATTTGCAACTATTGAAAATCATTTAACAAGATAGGATGCGTGAGGAGTGTTTGCCAGGAGGAACAATATAAAGGGTGGCTATGGCAATTAAGAGAGGTGAAAGGGTGGATGAGATGATTGTGATGGTAGGAACAAATGACTTGAGTGGTAATGTAAGTCGGGCAGCGAGAGATATGAGATTTTTGCTTGAGACTGTACGGAAGAAGACAGAGAGAGGAAAAATAGTGTGCGTGTTGCCTAGGTATGATAATGATGAGCTGAGCAGAAGAGCGGTGATATTGAATGGCATAATAGCGAGAATGTGTGACAAGAGAGGACTGGTATATGTGGATGCTTGGAGTGCGTTTGAGGAAAGAGAGGAGTTGTATGTGAGAGACCGTTTACATTTGAATGAGGAAGGACGTAGGCATCTGGAGAGATTGCTGTTCTGAACGAGTCAGTGTGTCCCAGGGAGGATGATAGCAGGGGTGGCCTCTTGTGGGAACGGATACTTGGGAGAAGGGAGACAATGTCAGGTAACACTGAGCCTAGTGGAGTCTAGAAGGGATAATGCTGGGTATAGAAACAATGGCATTTATATGCTGTATACTAATGCCAGGAGTATCCGGAATAAGGGAGACGAATTGGTGGCGCAGATAGCATCAGCCTGGCCAAAAATTATTGCGATCACTGAGACGTGGTTGACAGAAGCGATATAAAAACAGGAATAGAAGTCACTGGGTATAGCATTTTTTGTCAGGATAGGAGGGGAAAACGTGGTGGTGGGGTGCTGCTTATGATAAGTGATGACCTATGTCCTCTAAGAGTGGAGAATTTGGAAGGAAGCGAGACAAATGATTTTGAGAGCGTATGGTGTGAGGTAGAGGTAGGCAAGACAGGATATTTAGTAGGATGTTGCTACAGACCCAGGAGCACAGAGGATGGGGACCAGGAGATGTTTAGACAGCTAAGTTTGGCAAGTGCAAGAAGAATGATTGTTATGGGAGATTTTAACTTCAGTAGTATAAATTGGAGAGAGGAAGATGCATGTAACAATAGGGGAATGGAATTTCTAGAATTCTTGAGGGACAAATGTCTTAGGCAACATGTAACAGAGGGAACAAGAGGTTCAAAAATTTTGGATTTGGTTATAGCATCAGAAGAGCTGATAATAACTGAGTTGACGTCTCTCCCACCAGTTGGAGAGAGTGACCATATGGTGTTGACTTGGAAAATGAATAGACATGCAGGAGTATCAAAGAGACGGGAACTTATGTGGAATTATAAGGCAGGTGATTATAATAGTCTTAGACGTCAACTTCGGGAAGTTTCATGGAGGGAGGAATTGGAAGGCCGGGATATCACCAGTGCGTGGGAAATTGTGAAAGAATATTTGTTATCAGCAATGGTAAGTTGTATACCACGAGTAAAGAAGAGGACACAATTTGGAGTGAAGTGGATGACAAACAATATTAAACAGGAATTGCATGCGAAAAAGAGGCTATGGAAGAGATATAAGGAGACAGGTGAAGAGATGCATGAGGAATATAAGACACAGGCCAGAAAAGTGACTAGTGTGGTAAGGAAAGCGAAATTGGAATATGAGAGGAGATTGGCCCTAAGATCCAAAGAAAATCCTAGGGAATTTTTTAGCTATGTGGCCAGTAGGAGGAGAAATGACTGTGGAAGAATGATATTGTGGGATAAAAATGGGAATAGAGTGACTGATGCAGAGGACATAGTGGAATTGTTCAATGAACACTTTATTGGAGTATTTCATCCTAGAGGAGTCAGTTTTAATGCTAGAGGGATAGGACTGGTACGAGGTCTGGAGGTACAGGAGGAGAGTGTGTTTCAGATACTGAGTACTCTGGATGTCAGTAAAGCTGTGGGACTGGATGGTATTTCGCCACGAGTTTTGAGAGAATATGCTAGGGAATTGACAGTACATTTAACGTGGCTTTTCAATGAAAGTCTGGCTTTGGCAAAGGTGCCGAGGGAATGGAAGGAAGGTAAGATAGTGCCATTGCATAAGGGTGGTAACAGACTAGAAGTGTCTAATTATAGGCCAGTCTGTGTGTCATCAGTAGTTGTTAAGATCTTGGAGAAAGTAGTGAGGGACCGTGTACAGCATTGGGCAGATGAGGGTAATGTTATCTGTAAGAATCAACATGGATTTGTGAAAGGACGCTCTTGTTTTAGCAATATGCTAGGCTTTTATAATAAAGTTACAAGAACATTAGATGAGGGAAAGGCATATACTGCAATTTTCTTAGACTTAGTGAAGGCATTTGACAGGGTGCCATATGATAAGCTGATATTTAAGTTGGAGCACATGGGTCTGGATGTCAGATTGGTCAACTGGATTCAGGATTGGCTGTCTGATAGGTATCAGAGAGTTGTGTATGGTGGAGCAGTTTCCAGGAGGCAGAGGGTTACAAGTGGGGTCCCACAGGGCTCAGTACTAGGACCTATATTGTTTAACCTTTATATCAATGACATAGCCAGTGGATTGCAGGGGGATATTCAGTTGTTTGCGGATGATGCGAAGCTGGGAAGGATTATTAGTAATAGTGCAGATGTGGTAGCCCTGCAAGAGGATTTAAATAAGCTAGATAGATGGGTAAATGAATGGGGGTGTCAGTTCAATGCAGCAAAATGTAAGGTCTTGAGGTTTGGGAAACATCGATGGGATGCTGCATACACATGGGAGGAGTTATACTGGAGGAAGTAGGGGAGACAAGAGATCTGGGGTTGATGATTAATAGAAACCTGAAGTTTAGGGGACATATTGCAAAGGTGGTGAAGGTAACAGAGAGGATTGCTGCTATTATGAGAAGGACACTGACCTGCAGAGATAAGAGGGTTATCATTCCGTTGTATAAGTCTCTGATCAGACCACACTTGGACTATTGTTCTCAGATTTGGTCCCCAGGATTTGATGGGGTTAAATTAACTGTGGAAAGGATACAAAGACGGATGACAAAGATGGTTTCAGGACTGTACAAGGATAGTTATGAGGATTGGCTGAGAGAATGTGGACTGCAGAGTTTGGTGGATAGAAGAAGGAGAGGTGATATGATTGAGACTTTTAAACTGTTGAGAGGTGGTTACAGGGTTGACACTGGGGAGTTCTTTCGCTTGGTTGATCAGTGGGAAGGAGTGATGACAAGAGGCCATCCCTGGAAGTTACGAAAGGAAACTGTGAGCAAGAGGGTAAGGAGTGGTTTCTTTGTGTGGAGGGTGGTTGAGCCGTGGAATGCATTGCCTGATGGAGTGGTGGGAGCAAGAACGGTCAGTGAGTTTAAAGAGTGGTATGATAAACTTTGTGTTTCTCAGGGGGGGACCTCCCCTCGATGAGTCTTGACAGACTTTATGTCTTAGGAAGGACCTCCCTCGATGAGTCTTTTACTCCTTGGAGGCCTGAATAATAATAATAATAATAATGTTGACGAAGAAGTTAGAAATTATTTTACAACCGACAACAACATAATGGCAATGTACGAGTGGATTGAAACCCATTTCAAATTACCCCTGAAGGTTTTTCACTTGAATAAGAAGAACAATTTATAGACTTCACATCAAGCTGTGAATGTATTTTATGTTTTTGTTTTTATATTGTTTTTGTGTCAATAAATAGTTTCATTAAATGCTTTTGTTTCAATAAAGTAGTTTTTCAGTTTTTCCTTTTATTTCCACTTTGTTCGCTTTCTTTGCACCCCCCTTTAAGTATTTTGTGCCCCCCAAAGGGGTAGCACACTCCATAGGTTGAAAATCACTTTCTTAATGTGAAGGTTGAAAAGTTTAGTAATTATTTTGGTTTATATGAAACTGACTCTAACACAGTAGTTGTTAGAGTCAATTTCATATATACAGTATAGTTATTTCCATAATTTTATAATGGAATCTTGTAGATCACTTAGGGATATTAAGGCACTTAACTTGAATTCATTAACCTCTGTATACATTAGTCATAAACATACTTCACACGCAAAATTTGTTTGCTTACATTGAATAAAAGATTAAACAAGAAAATAATTTCTTGGTATCTTTAATTTATTATTATTGTTGGTGTGCTTGCTACTGCTGTGAAGTTCTTAGGATGCATCATGTTCAGTCACTTCATTGTCTTCACTGTATTCATTAACTCCAGTTATTCTATCTTTCTACATTAAATGTATGCTTTTAACAAATGTATGTTGATTACATACATTCTAAAACTAATGTGCTTTACTTTGGAAAAGGTGGTGGGGAAAAAATATCAGTTTTGGGAGGTAAAAATTATACCTGTATGTGATTGCCTTTCATACGTTTAGTTAAAAAATGAGTTGTTATAAATGCTCCTCATGTCACAACATGATGAGTTTCAAATCCAGGTCTGTTCTAATCAAAGATGTTATCAAGTTGGTTTTACAAAGCTATGGCGGTGCTATATAATGAACATAATAATAATAATAATAATAATAATGACTATATAACGAATCATTATATAATTCATCAATATCAATAAACATAATTGATATTAATTAATAGCATACTGATTAGCATTGTGGTCTTAATGCTAGTTTAATGCTAGATGTAAATTTCCTCTTCTATTTATTTTATACAGAGTAAACATCAGAAACATCAAGCATTTGAAGCAGAATTAGCAGCCAATGCTGACAGAGTTCAGTGCGTTCTAGCAATGGGTCACAATCTCATTAACCATCATCAGTGTGCTGGTTCTGAGGAAGCTGTAGAAGCACGTCTTGCCTTTTTAACTGAACAGTGGGAGCATCTTACAAAGAAAACAGTTGAAAAAAGCATCAAAATCAAAGAAGCTAATAAACAACGAACATTCAACGCTGCTGTTAAAGACATAGATTTCTGGCTTGGAGAGGTATGGTACAATAAATTGTATTCTGGTACTTTCATGAATATAATTGATTATTTATTAATTTTTTTATTTTTTATTGTCATTCTTTATTTATATATCATTTATTATTTTTAATTTTTTTTTAATATAATGCAAAACTAAATCATCAAGATCCTCACTTATGAAGCATTAATAATAATAATATTCGAGATACTTTAGGCTATTATGGTCCATGACCTGCCAAGTATTGTTATTAGGAAATTTTGTGATAATCTCTATAAATTAGATATTTTTATAGTTGTTATTGTATGTTAGAACATCAGTAACTTTATTATTATTATTATTATTATTATTATTATTATTATTATTAACATCTGACCTCTTAGTCTATGTGGTTAGCCAAGTGGCTATGTGCTTTGCAACCATATGCCTGGGAAAGAAGTGTCCTAGGTTCAATTCCAGTCTCTGATGTGAGCCAAATTAGCCAGTTTTGGGCATGGATAGCTGGGTTTTTCTCCCCAGTTTATCTTGGGTATTTCATCCTGTAAGCAGGCAAACATCCTCGAGAACTCAATGCTTCTACAGACATAGGATTCACTGGGAGGCATGGGACTAACCACCTTATCCTTGTGTATGATTATGGTTAAATAAATAAAAAACCCTCAACACCATAAGGTAAAATAGGGGAGAAGGAAGAAGAAGGACATCTGACCTGCATGTAGTCAGAGACTCATTGTGAGAGGTACACACTGTTGCACACAGTGCTCATCCAACCATGCTTTAAACTGATTCAATGTGTCTACATTCACAACACATTCAGGCAATACATTCCACTCATCAACCACTCTCCATGCAAAAAACCAACTCTTCACTCCTCTGTTCACATCTTCCTTATACAGTTTTCAGCAATGGCCTCATGTTCTACCCCTCTCCCATTGTATGAAAAATCTCTTCCATGTCAATCTGATAACAATCCCTAACTAGATTATATGTCTCAAACATATCCCCCCCCTTTCCTATTCACAAGCTTTGAATTTTGCATTTTCTCAAGCTGTCCTCATACTCCACATTCCAAAGACCACTGACCACCTTTGTGAATCTTCTCTGGACCCTCTCCAACATATTCTTGTAAACACGAAAACCCGGCGACTAAATCTGTGCACAATATATATATATATGAGGCCTGATCAAGGTCTTATACGATGTCATCACATCCTCTCTATTTCTGCATATCAGGGTATTCTGCAATATTGCCATTATCCAATGTGACATTTTCATAACTTGTGCAATGTGGCCCCTGAATATCAGGTCCTTATCCACCCACCTAGATCTCTCATCTCCTCTACTTTCTTCAAAGTTACCCTACCAAGTGTATACTTCACATCTCATCGTTGCTTACCAAATCTCAAAACCTTAGAATTTTCAACATTGAACTGACAGTTCCACTTACCTGTTATTCATGCAATCTGTTCAATTCTTGTAAGTAACATTGCTTGACTTTGCATTTCTCTCCCCAGTTTTGCATCCCCCTGCAAACAGCTGCATAAAACTAGTTAAACCCATCCCAAAATCATTAACATACAAATTGAACAACAGTGACCCCAAAACTGACCCCTGTGACACACCACTAGTGAACTTTCTCTTTTGGGATACCTTACCCCATATAAATGTTTCTGATAGCTATCTGACAGCCAGTCACTGATCCAACTCAGAAGTCTGTTATCCAGTCCCATCTGTTTCAATTATATAAAGCTTGTTGTGTCGCAGTATATCAGACGCTTTTGCAAAATCCAAGAACACCACTGTATACGAATCCCCCACCCGTCCAAGATATTTGTCACCTTATTAGAGTACATAAGTAAGTTAGTGAAACATGATCTCCCTTTAACAAACCCATGCTGATAACCACATAGATGTTGTTGTTGCTGTTATCAACCCATTTCTGTATCCTACTGCTCACCAATCTCACCAAGCACCTTCACCACAACTCCAGATATACAGATTGGCCTATAATTTGAAGCTACAGCCTTATCATGCTCTTTATGCAGTAGAACAATTACCCTCCTTCCATTCCCTTGGAACCTGTGCTGTTGCAAGACTCTTATTAAACGGGCATGCCAATGCTACTGCCAATTTCCTGAAACATCCATTTAGATGCATGGTGATACATCATCAAATCCTATTGCCTCATTGACAACAGGTTTATTTATTTCCTCAAATACCTCCTTCTCACTTGCAATTAAGCCATCTTCTCCTATCCTCTACACTTAAGTTCCTCATGATTCCACCCTGATCATTATCATCAGGGTGGAATCATGAGTAACTTTAAGGTTTTAATTCACCTGATTTGCCAATTTTTGCTCACACTGAACTTTTGTTTTCCTTACTAATTACTTGTACTTCTCCAAAGTACCTTCGTTTTCCAGAGTTCATGCTTAAGCTTTACATTCGTCCATTTTATAATGACCTTATTCAGCCTTTTGTATGAATTCAGCCAATGTGTGAATGTATTCCAAATGCCATTTCTAATGGTATTTGGAATATATTCACACACATCGATGATGTTATGTATTTCTTTTTCAGTTCTCATACAGCATCTATTTCCTTGCCACTCAACTTGTTCCATGTTATTGCTCCAAGCCGTGTCCAAAGCTTGTCAAAATAACCAGCCTTATAATTCCACATATATCCTTTTCTCACAAAAGTCTGCATATGGCTGGTCATAATCCGATTGATCACTTCTTGATCATTTTCTCCAACTGGAGGAAAGTGTGAAACCCCTCTCACAATTACATCCTCTGATGAAATGATCAGATCTAGACTCTTTATCCTGGGCTGTCCTTCTTTACATACTGCCTGAGATAGTTATCTCTCAAGAATTCAAGAAATTCATTTTCCTTATTCCCAATGCTATATCTTCATTCCAGTCTATACAACCATAATTAAAATCACCCATAATAATTACCTTCCTTTGTTCACTAATCCAAGTTTATGCATTTCTTCATCACCACCCTCCACATTCTCAGGCCTATAGCAACATCCAACTAAATATGTCTTCCTGTCAACTGCCACGTTACACAACACTGCTTCATAACCATTGCCACTATTTCCCTCTTTCATGTCTACCTTATGTGGACATAATTCTCCTGCTACCATCAGCAGCACTCCCTCCCCCTTCTTATCCTTTCCATCCTCGCAAAAAATACTGTAACTTTCCATTTCTCTTCTTGTTAGAATATTATTATTATTATTATCATTATTATTATTATTACATGACAACTGCAGGGAGTCCAAGGTCTCATCGAGGAAGGGCACCTCCTCTACAACTCTCTGTCTCCACAAACTCAATTCACCAACTACAACAAACCACAACTACACCAATGCCATCTACTGTCAACCACCACCACTAGTATTTTCACAGACAATCACAAACATCCATGCCCACAGCAGGATTCAAACCTGCAGCCTTTTGGTTGGGGAGTGGATATGCTAACCACTCAGCCAACCAAGCCAGTATATCATCTTCATTCAACCATGTTTAACTTATTCCAGTTGTTTTGGTATAAATAAACTCAATCAGTGAAACCATTTCATCTCCCTTATTTTTGGTATTTCTGGCATTTGTAAGTAAACACAGTATTTCATTTTTAGTTCTATAACTAGTCCTATTCAATTCACTTGTCAGTTGTGATTTCCCCACCACACCTGTCCAGTCACCTTTATCACCGGTTACTAACTATCTGTGCTCAGTCTCAACTTCTCCACCCACATTGCAATATACTCCATATTTATACACACGTTCACTGCCACTTTCAACATCTACTCTCCCTATGCCATGTCTCCCTGTCCACCCTGGCTCCCCCCCCCCCCCCCTACTCTAGCATTTCCATTCTCTCTTCATGATTGTCTGTGAAAATACTAGTCGTGGTGGTGGTGGTGGGCAGTAGATGCAATTTTTGTTGTAGATGATGATGATGATGTTGGTGTAGTTGCAGTTCGCTGTATTTGGTGGATTGAGTGGTGGAGACGGAGTCTTAGAGTAGGTCCTACTCCACATGCACAGCTCATTATACCTCAACTTAAATGCATTTACTGTCCCTGTACTCACTACATGCTAAGGCAATGCATTCCAATCACCCACCACTCTTCATGCAAAAAATCTACTCCTTGTCCTCTTGCTAACACTCAGCTTATACAGCTTCTAGAGATAGCCTCTCCCCCCCCCCCCCATCTCCAGATTTTCAATGAAAAATCTCATCCACATTAATCTGGTAATTACCTCTTACCAACTTATATATCTTCAACATATGTCCCACTCTTTCTTCTATCCACTAGGCTCTGTAATTTGCATTCTCTCAATCTTTCCTCATATTCCACATTCTATGGCCCAGAAACCAACTTAGTCAATCATCTCTGGACCTCTCCAACATCACATCATCTTTTTGAAAGCCCGATGACCAAATCTGTGCACAGTAATTCATATGTGGCCTGATCAAAGTCTTGTGCAATGGAATCAAAACATCCTTATTTCTACATGTCAGTGTTCTCTGCATCATTCTCATAATCCACTGTGATGTTCTCACAATTTTAGCAAAATGTCCATGAAATTTCAAATCTCTGTCCATCACAACCCCCAAATCTTTTCTCTCCCCCACCTCCTCCAAAATATCCCCACCAATCCTATACTCTGTATTCCATCTTTGCTTCCCAAATTTTAAAACTGTAGACTTTGTAACATTAAACTGACTTCGCCACACACTCGCCCATTCAGACAGTCTATTTAGGCCTTTACAAAACTCAAAATCTGTTCTGCTTCTCATAACTCTCCCCAGCTATGCATCATCTGCAAACAACTGTATATCACCATTTAAATGCTTCCCAGCATCATTTACATACAAATTAAACAACAGTATCCCAAAACAGTCCCTTGGGGCACACCACTAGTGACTTTCCTCTTCTGGGATATCACTCTCCCATACACAGCCTGTTGATACCTATCAGGTAGCAATCTCCAATCCAATGTACTAATCTACTATCCAACCCCATCTGTTCCAATTTAACTACTAGTTTGTTATGTGGTTATCTATCAAAAGCCTTTGCAAAATCTAAATATACTACTGTATATGCATCCCCCCCTTGTCCAATATATATGTGAAATATGTTTATCACCTTGTTATAATAAGTAAGCAGATTGCTAAAACACGATCACCCTTTAGCAAACCCGTGCCGTCCATTAAAGAGAATTTTACAGCTCTCCACCCACTTCTAAATCCTTGTTTTCACTAGCTTCTCCAGCATTTTGACCACAACTCCAGGCAAGCAGATTGGAGTATAATTCGAAGTCCTAGTCTTATCACCCACTTTATGAAGCAGAACAATTTTGCCATCTATCCACTCCTTTGGCACCTGGACTAATCTAAGACTTGGAAAAATTTATGTTAAAGTTGTTGTTAACTCCCTGGATCATTCCCTCAAAGCATGCATTGATACACCATCATTAAGAATTAAAGTTTCCCAGATCTTGGGAAGTTTAACACACCTTTATTTATTAAGATTAGGCTAGTTTAACAAATCTTCTGCTGATTCAAAGAAAAATCTTTAAAGTTTATATTTGTTCGACAACCAGTTGAACCTTGGTTGTCGAACATAATTTGTTTCTAAAGGCTGTTTGGAAACTGAAACCATTTTCCCATGAGAATTAATATAAAATGGATTAATCCATTTGCGAATCCCAGATGATTGCTTGTTTAAACCTTTATAACAGTATTTCACGCATAAAATCGTATACAAAAACAACAATGAAAATGCATAAAATCTTACACAAAAAGAATAAACACAATAAATAGATAATATACAGTATAGACAATATTTTAACTTCACTTTACTTACCTGTACGGTGGGGAGTTGATGGCATAAGTGGAAGGTGGTGAGGATAGGAAGTCCCCTTCCATAAAAACACATCAGGTAACTGTCCTCTGAGTTTTTTTCTCTTGGCACCACTCGACTCTGCTTAAGACACACACTGGGCCTCTCTCAATAAAAACCTGTCCAATGAGATTTGTTTTTGCCTGCTTTTTTTAAATGTTTCTGAAGTGAGACATGGCATTGTCATTGAAAAGGTTTGTGATGTGGTTTGCTACAGCTTTATCAGGGTGATATCTTTCCACAAAACTTTGCACCTCACTGCACACATTTTGTTGATCAAAGAACTAGGAACATCCTCCCTTCTTTCCTCTATGGAAAGATATTATTCCCTCCACCACCATCTGTTGCTGCTCCTTATTAAGGTGTTTCAGTTCTTCCATAGTGAGTTCCAAGCTCATGCTTTTACCCATAGACACAGTATCATCGTCAACAGCAACAGACTCAGCCACAAAGCCCTCAATGTCTCTATCTGCTACACAGTCTGCCCACAATTTCCTCCAGGCCGAGTTCATGGTCCCATAAGTCACTTACACCCAGGCTTTGTCAAGGATACTTAAGCAATGGAGGATGTTGAAGTGATTTTTCCAGCCTCTGAGTGTTAATTCTGTGTCAGCGGTTACTTCAAAACACCTTTGAAACAGTGCTTTGGTGTAGAGTTTCTTAAAGTTCAAAATGACCTGCTGGTCCATGGGCTGGATTAGAGAAGTCATGTTAGGGGGCAAGAACTTCACTGTGATAAAATTAAACTCCTTCACCAACTTGTCCACTAAGCCTAGAGGGTGAGCAAGGCATTGTCCATCACAAGAAGGCAAATTTTTTTCTTGAAGGTATTTTCTCATACTTGGGGCAAAGACTTCATGAATCCACTCTCAATAAAAAATTGCCTAGTTACCCAAGCCTTACTATTAGTCCTCCACATAACAGACAATTTACTTTTTGTCATATTATTTTTCTTAAACACCCTCGGATTCTCAGAGTGGTACACAAGCAATGGCTTGACCTTGAAGTCCCTACTTGCATCATTTCCACATAGCAAAAGTCCTTCATTTGGCTTGTGTCCTGGCAATGCTTCTTCCTCTTGAGTGATGTAGGACCTGCTTGGCAATTTTTTCCAAAATAGGCCAGTTTCATCACATCACAGTTGAATACTTACTGGGGAAGAAAACCCTCAGCCTTTACATGGTCACTAAATTCTTGCCCATATTTCTCAGCAGCTTCTTGGTTCGAACTCACAGCCTCCCCATGCCTAACCACACTATGTATGCCACTTCTGCTCTTAAATTTCTTGAGCCACCCTCTACTAGCTTGGAACACATCATTATCAGCACTTATACCAGGATTTTTCTTTAACAGGTCATTATGTAATCGCCTCATTTTTTCACAAATTATAGCCTCAGAAACAGTATCACCAGCTAAATGTTTCTTGTTTCTCCAAATTAGCAACAATTTTTCCATTTCTTCAATATCTGTGATCTCTGTTTAGTAAGAGCTTTCACTACTTTTGCAACATCAGCTCCCTTGAACATCTCATTATTTTTGAGTATTGTACAGATTGTTGATTTCGGCATACCAAACTGCATAACAAGATCTGAGACATGAATGCTATTTTCATGTTTGGATATGATTTCTTTTTTTCATCATCATGGTTCTAATGACTTTTCATTTAGCTTTGCTGCTAACACTATCCTTCTTTGTCCCCATGGTGGCTTATTTAATAATAATTTATAAAAAACAACAAAACACAAAGAAAATGAAGAAAAGGCACTGCAAATTCAAGCAGGTGTTTGCATTGAGCTGAGGCTGTGACATAACTGATGTGCCAATCCACCATACATCTCAGCCCATGGAGCATGTGGTTGCCTGTATGCCTGTTCAGTAACCAATATTTTGTTCAGAAACTGGTGCATTTTTTGTTTGGGAAATATGTTCGGGAACTGATTTGTTCAAGATCAGAGTCATTCGACAACTGAGATTCCACTGTAGTTTTTTTCCCATTTGATTCTGTGCAGGGTATCCAAAGCATGGTCATCTAGCCAAGACCAGCCATGGTTATGGCAACAGATGCATTTCTTGTGGTCTTTTAGGTGGATAGTGACAGATGAATCTTGTAAAGACTGGAACAGAGAGTGGATCCTTAGGAGGATAGATTATTATTATTATTGTTATTATTCAGGCCTCCATGGATTCAAAAGACTCATCATGGTAGGTCCTTCCTAAGAAACACAAAGTCTATCAAGACTCATCGAGGGGAGGTCCCCCCTGAGAAACACAAAGTCTATCATACCACTCCTTACACTCATTGACCGTTCTCGCTCTCAGCATTCCATCAAACAATGCATTCCATGGTTCAATCACCCTCCATGCAAAGAAACCACTCCTCACCCTCTTGCAAACAGTTTCCTTTCGTAACTTCCAGGGATGGCCTCTTGTCATCACTCCTTCCCGCTGTTCAACCAAGCAAAAGAACTCCCCAGTGTCAATCCTGTAACCACCTCTCAACAGTTTAAAAGTCTCAGTCATACACCTCTCCTTCTTCTATCCACCAAACTCTGCGGTCCACATTCTCTCAGCCGATCCTCATAACTACTAATGTAAAATCCTGAAACCATCTCTTTGTTATCTGCCTTTGTACCCTTTCAACGGTTAATTTATCCCCTTCAAATACTGGGGACCAAATCTGAGAACAATAGTCTAAATGTGGTCTGATCAGAGACTTATACAACGGAATGATACCCTTTTATCTCTGCAGGTCAGTGTCCTTCTCATTATTAAAGCAATCCTCTGTGTTACCTTCACAACCTTTGCAATATGTCCCCTAAATTTCAGGTTTCTATCAATCATCAACCCCAGATCTCTTGTCTGCCCTACTTCCTCCAGTATAATTCCTCCCATACAGTATACAGCATCCCATCGATGTTTCCCAAACTTCAAGACCTTACATTTTGCTGCATTAAACTGAAACTTCCATTCATCTGCCCATCTATCTAGTTTATTCAGATCTTCTTGCAGGGCTACCACATCTACACTCTTACTAATAATCCTTCCCAGCTTCGCATCATCTGCAAACAACTGAATATCCCCTTGCAATCCACTGGCAATGTCATTGATATGAAGCTTAAACAATATAGATCCCAGTGCTGAGCTCTGTGGAACCCCACTTGTAACCTTCTGCCTCTTTGATATTGCTCCACCATACCCAACTCTGATACCTATCGGACAGCCAATCCTGAATTCAGTTGACGAATCTGACATTCAGCCCCTTTTGTGCTGCAACTTAAATATCAGCTTATCATGTGGCACCCTGTCAAATGCATTCACTAAGTCTAAGAAAATGGCAGTATATGCCTTTCCTTTATCTAATGCTCTTGTAACTTT
Source organism: Typopeltis vanoorti (assembly GCF_054136105.1). Classification (NCBI taxonomy): domain Eukaryota; kingdom Metazoa; phylum Arthropoda; class Arachnida; order Uropygi; family Thelyphonidae; genus Typopeltis; species Typopeltis vanoorti. Next base: position 42,970,066 of record NC_143556.1, on the reverse strand, counting down.
ATTATAAAAGGCTAGCTTGGACGTATGTTGGACCGAAAGTACAGAAACAAAGAAGGATGAATGAGAGGGAAAGTGAAAAGAGGGGGTCGAGAGTTAGAATGTTAGAAAGATTTAATGATAGAGTGAATGTGTCAAGAGGTTCGGAAGGTGAATTGGATTGGATGAAGCAAGAAATGAAATGGATGCGGAATGAAATTAAGAGAATTCAGGTCAAAACTATTAAAATAAATCATGATGGCATGAAAGACTTAACAAAAGATGAGCGAGTGGCGTTGTATGGCGACTCCATTATTAAAGGTGTGCTAGAGGATAAAATGCACAAGGTATGTTTTCCTGGCGGTAAAATGAGTAGAGTGATTGAGGCATTGAATATGAGGCGGGAACGAGCAAAAGTGTTAATTGTATTAATTGGTACAAATGATTTGAGAGAGAACAAAGAGCATGTCAGAATGAATGTCAGCAGACTGCTTGGAAAGATAAAGGAGAATAGTGTGACAGGAAGGGTAGTCAGTGTGTTGCCTAGGTATGATTGTGGTGAAATGAGGCGGAGAGCAAGGATTATGAATGATATTCTGGCTGAAATGTGTGAGGAGATGGGAGTACAGTTTGTTAATGTGTGGAATGAGTTTGAGGGACGAAGTGAGCTGTATGGGAGTGATGGACTGCATTTGAGTGGTTATGGTGTGAGTCGCTTGGAGAGACTGCTGCTGGAAAGTGTAGAAGTGAATAGAGAGAATGAATCAGATCGAGAGAGGAGTGATGTGGAAGAGCAGGAGAGATTGAAGGAGTGGAAATGAATGGGGAAGTGAGTGGTATGAGTATAGAAAATGAGAGAATGGGTGTGCAAGAGGAGCAGGGAAACGGGGAGGATCAGGGTGGACAGGGATACACAGCATGAGAAAGGTGGATGCTCCAAGAGGAGGTGAGAGCATATGTAGGCAGGAAAGTAATGGGATGATTAGGGATCAAAAGGAAACAGATGGAATTGCAAAGGGTTCTAAAATGAAAAAGCAGAAAGGGAAATGGCCCCAGTCCAGCATGGAGAGATCACATCGAGTGAGTGGTATCAGTGGAACTAGCTGTAGATCCAGAAATGAGCTGTCATGTTTGTATACCAATGCTAGAAGTATAAGAAACAAGGCGGATGAAATAGTTGCACTAATTGCGTCTGTGCACCCAGAGATTGTCGGAATAAGTGAGACATGGTTAGATCAGGACGACATCCTGACAGGAATAGAGATGGAAAGGTATGATGTGTTTCGTGAGGATAGAAGGGGTAAAAAGGGAGGGGGAGTGCTATTGATGATAGAGAAAGAGTTATGTCCATACAAGGTAGAGATGCAAGAGGGAAATGGGGCCAGTGGTTTTGAGGCAGCATGGTGTGAGATAGAGGTGAATAGAATCAACTACTTGGTGGGATGTTGTTATAGACCTGATAATGTGGATTGTGGTGATAGTGAAATGTATAGCCAAATAAGCCAAGCAAATAAGAAAAGGGTGATCATTATGGGTGATTTTAATTATGGCAATATAGACTGGAATGAAGAGATAGCAACTGGAAGTAAAGAAAATGAGTTTCTTGAGTTTTTGAGGGGGATAACTACCTCAGACAGTATGTAACAGAGGGCACAAGTGGATTAAGGGTCTTGGATTTGGTCATCTCATCGGAGGATGTAATTATCAATGAGGTATCAAATCATCCACCAATTGGTGAAAGTGACCATGAGGTGATTACTTGGGTGGTTGCCAGCAGTGCAAGGATCCCTGTGAAAAAAGGGTATATGTGGAACTACAAGGGGGGTGATTATGAAGAGCTCAGGAGACAGCTTGCAGGTGTAGCATGGAATGAGGAGTTAGCTGGAAAAGAGATCAATGCAGCTTGGGGGATTTTCAAAAAATATTTAGTGGATGCAATGTCTAAATGTATACCATGGGTGAGAAGGTTAAATAAGGTAGGTGTGAGATGGATGAATAAAGAGATTAAGCATGCAATACAGAGAAAAAGGGCATTGTGAGGCAGCATAAGAGAAGTGGAAGTAACCAATTTCATGAGGTCTACAAGGACCAGGCAAGGAGGGTGACTTGGTTGGTTAGAGTAGCTAAAGAGAGGTATGAACAGCAGTTTGCTAATGAAGCTAAAAAGAATCCTAGGGAGTTCTTTCGATATGTAGCCAGCAAAAGAAAGAATGATTATGGAAGGATGACATTGACTGGAGGAAATGGTATAAAGACAGCTGTTGCAGAATGCGTGGTGGAGATACTTAATGAGCAGTTCATAAAGTTTTTTCAATCTTGTGAATGTGACTTCATGGAGAGATTAAGAGCAGTTGATGATGGGGAGGAGAGACTGACTGTAAGTGAGCAAGAGGTGTTTGGGGAGTTGAGTAAACTAGATGTAAATAAGGCTGTGGGACTTGATAATATATCACCGCATATTCTGAAGGAATGTGCCAGAGAGTTGACACCTGCCTTGACATATTTTTTTAATACGAGTCTTGCACTTGGTCAAGTCCCTAAAGAGTGGAAGGAGGGCAAGATTGTGCCACTTCATAAAGGAGGTGATCGAACTCAAGCATCAAACTATAGGCCTATCTGTGTGTCAGGTGTTGTGGTCAAGTTGTTGGAGAAGCTTGTGAGAACTAGGATCCAGAGTTGGGTTGACAACAATGGTATAATCTTTGATGGACAGCATGGATTTGCTAAAGGAAGGTTGTGTTTTAGTAATCTACTTACTTATTACAATAAAGTGACTGCTTCCTTGGACAGAGGAGAAGGATACACAGTAATATACTTGGATTACGCAAAAGCTTTTGATAGAGTAGCTCATGATAAGTTGACAGTCAAACTAGAGCAGATGAGGTTGGATATTAGATTAGTGCATTGGATTGGAGACTGGCTATCTGATAGGTATCAATAAGTTGTGTATGGGGGTGCAATATCCAGGAAAAGGAAAGTCACTAGTGGAGTGCCTCAGGGATCTGTTTTAGGGCCATTACTATTTAACTTGTATATTAATGATATTGGCGAAGATTTGGATCGAGATATTCAGTTATTTGCAGATGATGCAAAGTTGGGATGAACCATAAAGAGTAGTGAAGATGTTGTGGCCTTGCAAGATGACTTGAATAAATTGAGTGATTGGGCAAGCAAATGGGGATGTGAGTTCAATGTTGCAAAATGTACGGTTTTAAATTTTGGAAAACAAAGATGGGATGCAGAATTTATGCTTGGTGAGAATATATTGTTTGAAGTAGAGGAAATAAGAGATCTGGGAGTGATAGTGGATAAGGATCTAAAATTTAGCGGACACATCGCCAAAATTGTGAAGACAACACAAAGACTTCTGGAAATGATGAGGAGGACACTGATGTGTAGAAGTATTGAGATTCTTGTTCCATTGTATAAGACTTTGATTAGGCCACACAGACTATTGTGTCCAGATTTGGTCACCTGGTTTTCAGAAGGATGAAGAGATGTTGGAAAGGGTCCAAAGGAAACTGACTAAGGTAGTTTCTGACCTCTGGAATGTCGATTATGAGGAAAGATTGAAAAGATGTAATTTGCAGAGTCTAGTGGAGAGAAGGAAGAGGGGAGATATGATAGAGACCTACAAGTTGGTAAGGGGTTGTTATAGGATCAATGGTGGAGAAGTTCTACAGAGAATAGTGGGAGATCAGGGGAGAACCAGAGGTCATCCCTGGAAACTGTATAAAGAGAGTGTGAGTAGGGGAGTGAGAGGCAGGTTTTTTTCATGCAGAGTTGTGAATAATTGGAATGCCTTGCCTGAGAGTGTGGTGTCTGCAAGGAGTTTGAATGTGTTTAAGACCTGGTATGATGAGATGTGTGTGAGATAAAAGGTCCTCCCAGATGAGTCTTTGACTCCATGTGGTCTTGTTTAATAATAATAATAATGATAATAATATTGCTAAAACAAGAGTGTCCCTTCACAAATCCATGTTGACTCTCATGGATAACACCACTCTCATCTGCCCAATGCTGTATATTGTCCATCACCAATTTCTTCAAGATGTTAACAACTACTGATGACATGCAAACTGGCCTATAATTAGACACTTCCAGTCTGCTACCACCCTTATGCAATGGCACTATCTTACCTTTCTTCCATTCCATGGGCACCTTTTCCGCAGCCTGACTTTCATTGAAAAGCCAGGTCAAAGGCAGTCAGTTCCCTAGCACATTCTCTCAAAACTCATGGTGAAACACCATCCAGTCCCACAGCTTTACTGACATCTAGAGTACTCAGTATTTGAAACACAGTCTCCTCCTGTACCTGTAAACCTCGAACCTGTCCTATAACTTTAGTATTAAAACTGACTTCTGTAGGATGAAATACTCCAATAAAGTGTTCATTAAACAATTCTACTATGTCTTCTGCATCAGTCACTCTATTCCCATTTATAATTCCCTAGGATTTTCTTTGGAACTTAGGGCCAATCTCCTCTCATATTCCAGTTTCGCCTTCCTTACCATACTAGTCACTCTTCTGGCCTGTGTCTTATATTCTTCATGCATCTTCTCTTCACCTGTTTACTTATATCTCTTCCATAGCCTCTTTTTTGAATGCAATTCTGCTTAATATTGTTTGTCATGCACTTTTCTCCAAACTGTGTCCTCTTCTTCACTCGTGGTATACAACTTACTATTGCTGCTAACAAATATTCTTTCAAATTTCCTGCACTAATGATATCCCGGCGTTCCAATTCCTCCCTACATAAAACTTCCCCAAGTTGACGTCTTAGACTATTATAGTCACCTGCTTTATAATTCCACATATGTTCCCATCTCTTTGATACTCCTGCATAGATCTGGTGAAATAACATGCTGTTAGAAAGCTCCTGAAAGATCTGTGATTTTTGTTGATTTGATGGTGTATTTTTGGTGTATTATTGTGGTTTTTAGTGTGACTGTTCTACTACAGAGTTTTATAGCATAATTACAGAAATAATTACGAATTTGTTATCATTAGACCTTAGTGCATTACTGCCAGAAAACATGGCGGTGGCTTTGTCATACCATGATTTTAATTTAGACTTCAGTCGTTTTGTTAAGTGTGAGGTGTGCTATATGTATTCTTTCGATTACATAAATGATTTGTGGATGTTTAGGGCATGTGGAAGAAGTGTCTGTGTGCGAACTGCGACCTGAACGAAGAATTGATGAATGCAAATATGAAATTGATTACAGAAAGTGTTAGTAGTGAGAATGTCGCAAGAAAAATGAGTTGCACGTTCAAAAGAGAAGGACGGTGTGAAAGAGAGGGGAAAGAATGTTAAAAAATCAGTATAAAAGAAAACGAATCATATAAAATCCGTAACGGATGTTAAAAAGGATGAAAGTGAGGCGAGAGTGGTGGAAGAAAACACAATTGAGAGAACAAATGAAACTGGAAACGGCGTGATGCAGGAATCAAAACTGGTGGGAGTGGTGGAAGGAAACAAACTTGAAAGAACAAATGAAACTAGAAACGGAAGCACAGAAGGATGAATGCGAGTGAAAGTGAGAAGAGGGGGTCGAGAGTTAGAAAATTAGGAAGATTGAATGATAGAGAGAATGTGATGCGAGATTCGGAAGTTGAATTGGATTGGATGAGTAAAGAGATGAAATGGATGCAGAATGAAATGAATAAAATTCGGGTAAAAAATATTAAAACAAATCATGATGGCAAGAAAGACTAAACGAAAGATGAGTGAGTGGCGTTGTATGGCGTCTCCATTATTTAAGGTGTGCTGGATGATAAGATGTATAAGGTGTGTTTTCCAGATTGTAAAATGAGTAGAGTGATTGAGGCATTGGATATGAGCAGGGAGCAAGCAAAGGAGTTAATGGTTTTAATCGGTATGAATCATTTGACAGAGAGAGCATCAGAATGGATATCAGGAGGCTGCTTAGAAGGATAAAAGAGAATAGTGTGACAGGATGGGTGATCAGCGTCTTGCCTAGGTATTACTGTGGTGAAATGAGGTGGAGAGCAAGGATTATGAATGATGTGCTGGCTGAAATGTGTGAGGAGACAGGAGTGAGGTTGTTAATGTGTGGAATAAGTTTGAGGGACAAAGTGAGCTGTATGGGAGTGATGGGCTGCATTTGAATGGTTATGGTGTAAGGCGCTTGGAGAGACTGCTGCTGGAAGATAGAAAAGTGAGTAGAGTGAGAGAGAATAAATCAGATCAAGCAGGAAGTGATGTCGAAGAGCAGGAGAGTAACTTAGGAGAGATTGAAGAGGTGGTTATGAATGAGGAAGTGCGTGGTATGAGTATAGAAAATGTGAGAATGCTCACATTTTCTTGGTGTGCAAGAGGAACAGGAAATGGGGAGGCTCAGGGTGGAGAGGGCTACACAGCATGAGAAAGGTGGATGCTCCGAGAGGAGGTGACAGCATGTGTTGAAAGGAATGGGATGATCTGGGATCAAGAGGAAACACTTGGAATTGAAAAGTATTTTAAAATGAATAAGCAGAAAATGAAATGGCCCCAGTCGAGCATTGAGAGATCACATTGAGTGGGTGGTATCAGTAGAACTATCTGCAGATCCAGAAATGAGCTGTTGTGTTTGTATACAAATACTAGAAGTATAAGAAACAAGGTAGATGAAATGGGTGCATTAATTGCGTCTGTTCACCCAAAGTTTGTCGGAATAAGTGAGACATGGTTGGAAGAGGACAATATCCTGACAGGAATAGAGATGGAAGGGTATGATGTGTTTCTTGAGGATAGAAAGGGGGAAAAGGGAGGGGGGGAGTGCTATTGATGATAGAGAAAGAGTTATGTCCATACAAAGTAGAGATGCTAGAGAGAATTAGTGCCAGTGGTTTTGAGGTAGTATGGTGTGAGATAGTGGTGGATGGAATCAAATACTTGGTTGGATGTTGTTATAGACCAGGAAATGTGGGTGGTGGTGATAATGAAATGTAGAATCAAATTAGCCAAGCAAATAAGAAAAGAGTGATCATTATGTGTGATTTTAATTATGGGAATATAGACTGGAATGATGAGATGGCAACTGGAAGTAAAGAAAATGAGTGAGTTTTTGAGTGATAACTACCTCACACAGTATGTAACAGAGGGCACGCGAGGATTGAGGGTCTTGGATTTGGTCATCTCATCAGAGGATGTAATTAAAAATAAGGTGTCAAATCATCCACCAATTGGTGAGAGTGACCATGAGGTGATTACCTGGACGGTTGCCAGCAGTGTGAGGACCTCTGTGAGAAAAGTGTATATGTGGAACTACAAGGGGGGGGGGGGAATTATGAAGAGCTCATGAGACAGCTTGCGGGTGTAACATGGAATAAGGAGTTAGCTGGAAAAGAGATCATTGCTGCTTGGGATATTTATAAAAACTATCTAATAGATGCAATGTCTAAATGTATTCCAAGGATGAGAAGGTTAAATAAAGTAGGTGTGAAATGAATGAATAAAGAGATTAGGCATGCAATACAGAGAAAGAGGGCATTCTTGAGGCAGCATAAGCGAAGTGGAAATAACCAATTCCATTTGGTCTACAAAGACCAGGCAAGGAGGGTGACTTAGTTGGTGAGGGTAGCTAAAGAGAGGTATGAACAGTAGTTAGCTAATGAAGCCAAAAAGAATCCTAAGGAGTTCTTTTTATATGTAGCCAGCAAAAGAAAGAATGATTATGGAAGGATGACATTGATTGTAGAAAATGGTATAAAGACAGCTGATGCAGAATGTGTGGTGGAGATACTTAATGAGCAGTTCATAAAGATCTTTCAATCTTGTGAATGTGACTTCATGGAGAGATTGAGAGCAGTTGATGATGGGGAGGAGAGACTGACTGTAAGTGAGCAAGAGGAGTTTGGGGGGTTGAGTAAACTAGATATAAATAAGGCTGTGGGACTTGATAATATATCACCGCATATTCTGAAGGAATGTGCCAGGGAGTTGACACCTGCCTCGACATATTTTTTTAATACGAGTCTTGCACTTGGTCAAGTTCCTAAAGAGTGGAAGGAGGGCAAGATTGTGCCACTTCATAAAGGAGGTGATTGAACTCAAGCATCAAACTATAGACCTATCTCTGTGTCAAGTGTTGTGGTTAAGTTGTTGGAGAAGCTTGTGAGAACTAGGATCCAGAGTTGGGTTGACAACAATGGTATCATCTTTGATGGACAGCATGTATTTGCTAAATGGAGGTCATGTTTTAGTAATCTACTTACTTATTACAATAAAGTGACTGCTTCCTTGGACAGAGGAGAAGGATACACAGTGATATAATTGGATTTCGCAAAGGCTTTTGATAAAGAACCTCATGATAATTTGATAGTCAAACGGGAGCGGATGGGATAGGATATTAGATTGGTACATTGGATTGAAGATTGGCTGTCTAATAGGTATCAACCAGTTGTGTATAGGGGAGCGATGTCAGGGAAAAGGAAAGTCACTAGCAGAGTGCCTCAGTGATCAGCTTTAGGGCCATTACTGTTTAACTTGTTTGTTAATGATATAGGTAAAGATTTGGATGGAGATATTCAGTTGTTTGCAGATGATGCAAAGTTAGGACAAACCATGAAGAGTAGTAAGGATGTTGTGATCTTACAGGAAGACTTGAATGAATTGAGTGATTGGGCACAGAAATGGGGATGTGAGTTCAATGTTGCAAAATGTAAGGTTTTAAAATTTGGTTAACAAAGATGAGATGCAGAATTTATGTGTGGTGAGGATATATTTTGGAACGTAGAGGAAATAAGAGATCTGGGGGTGATAGTGGATAAGGATCTGAAATGTAGAGGACACATAGCCAAAATTGTGAAGACAACACAAAGGCTTCTGTGAATAATGCAGAGGACACTGATGTGTAGGTCTTTGATTAGGTCACACGTGGACTATTGTGCCCAAATTGCTCACCTGGTTTACAGAAGGATGAAGAGATGTTGGAAAGGGTCCAAAGGCGACTGACTAATTTAGTTTCTGACCTCTGGAATGTAACTCCAGGACGCATTAGCCGAAAACAGGACGATCCCGTATTTTTCGGGACTCTGGGATCCCTACATCAATAGCATCATTTTATATACTGGTTTAAGCCAATAAGAATACAATTTGGTCGGCTAAATCCCAAATTGTCAGCACATCCTCATTCATTGAGTATCCAGGTACATACCTGGATACTGAACAAGAAAGTGAGGATTGGACATTAAGTCAGAATCCCTGGTCGCTTCTCTGCATTCCTTTAAAGGATGTGTGGAGGTCTCTTCTCAGTTATACAACTTTGACCCTTAAGCACTCCAAAATGATGGTAAAACATGACAAAATTTCATGCCGGCTGGGGCGTCGCTCGGTTAAACAAGGCCCATTGTTTTCGTCAGGAAACCAGGACGAACAGCGAAAAGTCAGCTACTGGAACAAATATGAACCCCCCCCCCCCACGAATTCAACATCACGAGAGTTAAAGATCGATACTATCAACATAAGAAGCCTGAATCGCAAAGAAATGGAGCTAGCTGAGGAATTAGATAAATACCAGATCGACCTAATAGGGGTGAATGAAACAAAAAAGACAAAAACTATTGAGATCTTTCTGAGCAATAAATACAAAATGTTATATTCAGGCAATGACAATCAAGGAAAAGAAGGAGTAGCCATAGTATTCAACACTAAATACGAGGCCTAATCTTCTTGAATTGCAGGCTGTCTCAAGTAGAGTGATATGGGCAAATATCAGAATGGGAAACTGGACAATGTGACTTATTTGTGCCTATGGTCCCACAGAAGGCTCTACTAAGGTAGAAGTGGAAGAATTTTTTGAGGCTATAGAGAAAGCTACCGACACAATGAAAAAGGAAAAGTTGGTCCTTGTTGGGGATCTAAATAGCAGAGTAGGAAGTGATTATCAGACATACAAAAATATTTTGGGAAAATTTGGAGAAAAGTGCAAAGCTAATAATAATGGCAAATACCTGTTGGATTTCTGCTCAGGACATGGACTGGTTATTACTAACACCATGTTCCAACATAAAAATGTGCACAAATTCACATGGAGCAAAGAAACAAGTAATAAACAAAGTCTCATTGACTATGTTATTGTTGATAGTGATATTTTCTACCTGGTGCAGGACACCAAAGTGTACGGAGGATTTGAAATTGGAAGTGATCACTATTTAGTCTTGAGCAGGATCAAATTGAATTTCATATTGAAAAGAATGACATATAAGAAAGTCTTAAAGTGAATAAAAGTTGAGCAGCTTTCAGATGTGAACTGTGGACTAAAATATACAAAGATTATTGAAGAAAGAGGAAAGAGTTTGAGAACAAGAACCAAACCTTGGAGATTCAGTGGCAAACTTGAAGAAAACTCTGATTGTTTCAGACAGAGAAGCATGTGGTGAGGTTGTCTGCAAGGATAGAAAAACTCCATGGTGGACACAGGAAGTTAAAGAGGCAGTGAAGGAAAAGAAGAAAGAATATCAAATGTTCCTGACAAATAAGTCAGCTTGTGCGCTTAGAGAATACAGAGACAAATGTAAGAAAGCTAAACACTGTGTAAAACTAGCTGAACAAGAGTCATGGGAGGACTTTGGCAAGAACATAGAAAATAAATATCAAGAAGGTGGTAAGGTTGTTGAAGAAGCTTAGAAATGGAGGAAAGAGTGCAGTGAAAGGAGTTATAGATGATAAGGGTGACATGAAAACCAGAGAAAAAAGATATCCTTGAAGTATGGAGTAATTACTGCAAAAAATTGCTAAATGAAACAAGGCGTGATAGCACAGTGATAAAAAAACCACTCAACAGGCATACAGTCAAGAATACATATCCATACATTGGATGGTATACCAGCTTGTGTCGTATGTGAAGTGGCTAAACAATTGTCAGTACCCTTGACCATTTTGTTTAATTTGAGTCTCGGGTCTGGGTTAGTCCCAAGGGGGTGGAAAGTGGAGAAAATAGTTCCACTGCATAAAGGAGGGTCCAAGATTGCTGTTATAAATTACCGACCGATTAGCATATCAGGAATCGTGGTGAAGGTCTTTACTTGTTTGCTGATGATGCAAAGTTGGGTAGAGTAATTGTGAGTGCACAGGATGTCAAAATTTTGTAGGATGATTTGGATAGTTTGGAGGACTGGGCCAGGGAAAATGGATGTCAATTTAATGTGGCAAAGTGTAAGGTTATGCATTTTGGAGTGAAAACATTAGCAGCAGTATATCACATTGGTGAAACCCTACTCCAGGAGATTGATGAGGCAAGGGATTTGGGAGTGTTGGTGGATAGGGAATTGAAGTTTAGGGGGCACATTGCAAAAAGGACCAAAACAGCTCATCAATTCATTTGGTTGCTGAAAAATACTTTGACAAGCAGAGACAAACAAGTTATTGTTCCTCTATATCGAGCCTTGATAAGACCCCATCTAGACTACTGTGCCTAGATATGGGCGCCAGGGTTTCTTCTTGATGGGGAGGAGGTGGAGAGGATCCAGAGACGAGTGACCAAGATGACAGCAGGTCTGTGGAATGAACCTTATGAGAACAGGTTGAAGATTTGTGGGTTGCAAAAATTGGTTGATAGGCAGAAAAGGGGTGATATGATTGAGATATTCAAATTACTGAAGGGTTTCTACAGGATTAATCCAGAAGATATTTTTGAGAATAGGATTGGTGGTGGGAGGATTAGCAGCCATACATGGAAGCTGGGCAAGAACGTGGTTAGCAGGGGTGTTAGAACTAGGTTTTTTACTTGGAGAGTGGTGAATGAGTGGAATAAACTGCCAGAGTCTGTTGTGGGTGCTATGACCATAAATGGGTTCAAGGTGAGGTATGATAGATACTGTGTGAATGTCGAATAGTTGCTCTTGACATGATGTAAGGGCCTTCCTCGATGAGTCTGTCAACTCCTTGGAGTTGCCCGAGATAATAATAATAATATTTGAAGTAGAAAAAGCCATCAAATGCTTGAAATTTGGAAAGACAGCAGGAGTATATGATATTCGACGAGAAATGCTGAAGTATGGTGGTATAAAACTCTTACAGTGTCTGCACTGCATAATTCAGATAGCCTGGACAGAGGGACGAATTCCTCATGATTGAAGTAGAGCTCTAATAATATCCATATATAAAAAGGGAAATAAAACATAATGTGAGAATTACAGAGGTACTGGTGTTCTGGGCAAGATTTATGCCAGTATACTTGAGAAACAGTTGAGAATACTTGTGGAAGAAAAGCATGATGAAGAACAAGCTGAATTCAAGCCAAATAGAGGCTGTCAGGATCAGATCTTCACTTTATGACAAATAGTTGAGAAAGCATTGGAATATAACAACGATCTGTATTTAGGTTTTGTTGATCTGGAAATGGCATATGACAAGGTGCGGAGAAAGAAGCTATTCAATATGCTACAGTTATATGGCGTCAATGGGGCATTATATCAAACAATACTTAGTCTTTATTTGAGTTGCAAGTCAGCAGTTAGAATTGAAGGAATTAAATGGTTTAATGTTAAATCTGGTGTGAGACAAGAATGTACATTATCCCCTCTGTTATTCATTATCTATATTATTATTATTATTACGGGTATCTCCATGGAGTCAGTAGACTCATCGCGGGAGACCCAAACTAGCAAAACAATATCTGTCATATCTCTTCTTGAATTCATTTACAGACGAAGAGCTCACAACTAAGTCAGGCAATGAATTCCACTCATTCACCACTCTCCAGGCAAAAAACCTTGTTCTGACACCTTTGTTAACCACACTCTTCTTTAATTTCCAGAGATGACCTCTTGTTCTTCCATGACTATCACACAGCTGAAACATTTCCCCTGCATCAATCCTATAAAAACCTTTTAGTAATTTGAATGTTTCTATCATATCACCTCTTCTTCGCCTATCAACCAATCTCTGCAATCCACAAGCTCTCAATCTATCAATGTAGGGAGTATTTTTTATATCACTCACCAACTTGGTCACTCTTCTCTGAACCCTCTCCACAGCCTCCTGATCTCCAAGGAATCCAGGTGACCAGACCTGAGCACAGTAATCCAAATGTGGAAGTATCAATGCTTTATAAAGGGGAATAATAACCTCTTTATCTCTGGATGTCAGTGTGTTCCTCAACAACCAAGTAATCCTATGTGCAATCTTGGACACCTTAGCAATGTGTCCTCTGAACTTCATCTCCCTATCTACCAATACCCCTAAGTCCCTAGCCTCATCAATCTCTTGGAGTACCTTTCCATCGATGTAGTACACAGCTGGTAATCTTTCAATCCCAAAATGCATGACTTTACACTTTTCCACATTGAACTGACATCCATTTTCTTTTGCCCATTTTACCAGCTTATTTAAATCCTCCTGCAAACTTTCAACATCAGCTTGATTTTTTATTGCACTACACAACTTTGCATCATCAGCAAACAACTGAATATCTCCCTTTAAGCCGTTTCCTATATCATTTATATACAAATTAAACAACATTGGCCCAAGCACAGAGCCCTGAGGTACACCACTGGTCACCTGCCTCATTCTGGACTCGGCTCCTCCATACACCACCTTATGGTATCTCTCCCTGAGCCATTCTCCTATCCATATCACCAATTTAATATCCATTCCCATCTGCTCCAATTTGCGTAACAGTGTTCTATGGGGTATCCTGTCAAAAGCCTTAGCAAAATCCAGAAGTACCACTGTGTAGCCAGTTCCTTTGTCCAACTTGGATGTTATTCTATTATGAATAGTTAATAGATTGCTAAGGCAGGATCTACCTTTAACAAAACCATGTTGGCCTCTATAGAGTATCATATCCTGATCCACCCATTCTTGAATTTTGTCTTTAACCAACTTTTCCAATACTTTTACCACTACTCCTGAGATGGTGATTGGTCTGTAATTCAATACCGCAGTTTTAGAGCCACCCTTATGCAAAGGAACCACTTTGCCTAACTTCCACTCCCTAGGGACCATACCAGAGTTCAAACTTAAATTAAATATCCAGGTAAGAGGGGTTGACAATTCATTTGCACATTCACGCAACACCCGAGCTGATATTCCATCTAAGCCTACCGCAGTGTTTGCATTTAAGTTTTGCAATATATTTAATACCTCTGATTCTTTAGCTTCAATTCTCACATTAGGTATTGCTATAGGTATAGAGATATCCTCACTTGGGTGATAGACTTTTGAGAAGTGATCACTCAGTAACTCGACTATTACATCTGATTTTGTCACCTCAATACCATCAGCACCCACTAAGGTTATCCTTCCGAAGTCATTCTTCCTCTTACTTGCCACATAGCGGAAGAACTCTTTGGGATTACCCTTGATCTCCTTGATATGGATCACATTATGAAGGAAAGTGCTATTAAACATGATATCAGAATTGGAGATGTTAATGTCAGCTCTTTGCTTTGTGCGGACAATGTTATACTTCTAAATAAATCTGCTACAAGTTTGCAAGATTCTCTGACTAAATTGAATAACTGGTGTAATAGATGTGGTATAAAGGTCAGCAATAAAAGGCAAAGGCAATGAAAATAGAGGGGATAATGTACATTCTTGTTTTGAAAGGAGAACCTGTGGAAAAAAGTAAAATACTTCAGCTACTTAGGCACGATTTTTAGTGAAGATGGTAAATTAAATATGGAAATAGACAACAAAATCAACATCACTGGTATGGTAAGAAGTCCATTGAATAAATTCATATGGAATAAGAGAGAAATTAGTCGGAACACTAAATTAACTGTATACAAGACAGCGTTCAAACCAATTCCTACTTTTACCAGCACTCCTGAGATACTGATTGCTCTTTAATTTGCTGCCATAGGCATAGATCCTGCTTTATGCGAAGGGATTATTTTGCCCTTCTTCTACTCTTTTGTTATACTTTCAATTCATGAATCTTAAATAAAATAGCCTAGTCAAAGGCATAGACAGTTCCCTTGCACAATCTCATAAATTAAAGATGCCAAGAAATTATATTCTTGGTTTAATCCTCTATCCAAGTGTAAGCAAACAAAATTTGCACCTTAAGTAATCTCACTCTCAATGGACCCTGTAACTCCTAGAGAGTGTGTCCCCAGGGTGGCGGATAGGGGAGCCCACCATGTGCGCGTGTGCGTGTGCGTGTGTGTATATGGTGGGATGGTCTGAATATACTGAATAAGGACTCGTGGACCAACAGGGCCATAAGGGGAAATCATCTTGATTGTAAGGGAAGCGGCACTCCCGTGGACCCCTAGCTGGATCTATCTCCTCTCCTTCTACTACTTTGAGGAAGATCCACTTACTTTAATCTTTCCTATAAGGCCTTATTAGCCAACTCTTCTCATTTTATGACCCTATGCTATTAGAGTACTCGAGGGCCATGGGGTCTTTTCATTTCTGGCCTTACAACTATGCCCTCTCTATAAATCGTACTGTAATTCTTCTATAATATATTCTTTCCCCCTTCAATATACCCTATTCCTCCTATGGATTTAAATTCGTAAGAAGGCTAGTTCAGAAGCCTTAAGGTAGCAGCCCTACCACTGAACTATTCCATCGTCAGTCTAGTCCCCCTGACATGGAGAACATAATTCTACTAGTAAGCTGACAGAAAAAGATAATCGGATTGAATCTATAGGAAACGACCCTGGAATGGAAAAGGTAAAACAAAAATGGAAACGACAAAATATAATACACATAACAAACTGGAATGTAAGAGGAATAGCATATAAAGAAATAGAATTAGACCAATTATTAAATGAAAGAAATTTTAAAATAGCAGTAATCACTGAAACAAAAAAGAAATTAAAAGGAACCATGAGAACTTAAAATTTTAATGTATATACAGTGAAGTTGACAGAGACCAAAGAGCACAAAAAGGGGTTATGATTTGGATTCATAACTCCCTTTCAAAACAGTTAAAACATTATAAATTATGGAATGAAAGAATAATAGAAGCTGGAATAAAAATAGATAGAAGCTATTTAACAATAATTGGTTTATATGCCCCAGAAGAGGGAAGAGATAATATTGATTTTTATAATCAGCTACAAAACATATATAATAAAATAAATAAAAATGATTACGTAATTTTAGCAGGAGACTTAAATGCAAGAATTGGAAACATAAAAATTAATAATAATATAGGAATACATGGAGAACATACTCTAAACCATATAATAATATAATAATATAATAATATAGGAATACATGGAGAACATACTCTAAACAGGAATGGTAAAAAATTGATTGACTTTGTAGTTTATAATAACCTAAAAATAATGAATTCCTTCTATAAACATAAAGACATACATAAATATACTTGGGCAACAAGAGATGGAAGTCAATATTAGATTACTTTATACTAAATGAAAAGACATCAAAATTTTCACTAGATGTTAGAGTTCACAGAGGATATGAAATAAGCAGTGACCGCTTCCTTGTTAATTAAAATTAAGATTACCACCTAAATGGCTACAAGTAACAAGAACAGAAAGAAAAATTGAAATATTTGTTTATAAAACTAGACTGTTGAATGACACAAATGTACAATGGCTATATGAACAAAGAATTAACCAATATCTAGACCAAATAAAACAGAATGAAGAAATAGAAATAGAATGGCTTAATATAAAAATGATACTAAATGCAGCAGCAAATGAAAGCTTAGGAAAGACCAAAAAATTCAATAAAAGTTAAAAAACTGAAGATCTGGGATGATACAATGAAAGAAATAATCAAAAAGAAAAAAGAAGCCTATCACAAATGGTTAAGCAGTAAAAGATTAGGAGATGAAATAGAATATAAAAGAATAAGAGCCATAGCTAAAAGAGAAGTCGAAAAAGACATAGAGAATCATGGAACAAATTTGTTTCTAATTTAGAACATGATTTATATAAAATGAGACCCAATGTATATAAAATTTTGATACACTTAAATGCAGATACCAAAGAAAACATAAAATTAAACACTGAATTGAAATTAGAAGAATTTCTAAATTACTACACAGAATTGTGGACAGACAAATATTTTAAAAAAGACAACTGGCAAACAATTAATGAAAATGAAAAGGGAATAACTAAAGAACAATTAGAAATCAGCCTGAAAGAAACAAGAAACAGAAAATCACCTGGAGAAGATAAACTAGGTTCAGAACTATATAAATATGCAGGAACTAGATTCAAAGAAAGACTCTTATTATTTTTAAATAAAATTTATTCAACTGGTATCCCCCCCAATAGAATGGAAAAAAGCAATTGTGATTCCTATCTTTAAAAAAGGTAATAGAGATGATCCTAAAAACTATAGAGGTATCAGTATACTAAATTCCTGTTAGAAAATATATAGCAGAATTTTAAATAGCAAACTAATGAAATATTCCAAAAACTTTATTTTAGAAGTGCAGAATGGATTTAGAAAAGGACGATCATGTATAGACCCGGCCTTTTGCCTAAAATTAATAATAGAGAAAAGAAGAGAATACAATTTAGAAACACATATTGCATTTATTGACTTTGAAAAAGCATTTGACAAAGTTAAAACAAACATATTATTTAACATATTAAAAGAAACACAAATACCAAATAATATCCTAAAAGCTATCACAAGTATATATGAAAATAATCAAATACAAATAAGATTAAATCATGAGCTATCATATACAAGAGAGATAAACCAAGGGGTCCTACAGGGATGTCCCCTCTCAGCAACTCTTTTTAATATCTACTTAAATGAAATAATAATAAAATGGAATAAAAATTTACATCAAGGAATTAAACTTTCTCCTACAGTAAACTTAAACCCTCTCCTCTTTGCCGACGACCAAATAATAATTACAAATTCTGAAGATAAACTACAGAAAGCTATTTTAAATCTAAATGAGATATCCAAAGATTATGGTATGATAATATCAACAGAAAAATCAAAACCTATGGCCTTTAAAGGACAAGATCCAGCAAGAACTAAAATAGTAATTATTATTATTATTATTATTAAAACAAGACCTCATGGAGTCAAAGACTCATCTAGGAGGTCCTTTTATCTTACACACACATCTCATCATACCGTGTCTTAAACACATTCAAACTACTTGCAGACACCACGCTCTCAGGCAGGGCATTCCAATCACTCACAACTCTGCACGAAAAAAACCTGCCTCTCACTCCCTTACTCACACCCTCCTTATACAGTTTCCAGGGATGACCTCTGGTTCTCCCCTGATCTCCCACTATTCTCTGTAGAACTTCTCCACCATTGATCCTATAACAACCCCTTACCAACTTGTAGGTCTCTATCATATCTCCCCTCTTCCTTCTCTCCACGAGACTCTGCAAATTACATCTTTTCAATCTTTCCTCATACTCAACATTCCAGAGGTCAGAAACTACCTTAGTCATTCGCCTTTGGACCCTTTCCAACATCTCTTCATCCTTCTGAAAACCCGGTGACCAAATCTGGGCACAATAGTCCAAGTGTGGCCTAATCAAAGCCTTATACATTGGAACAAGTATCTCCCTACTTCTACATGTCAGTGTCCTCCGCATCATTCCCAGAAGTCTTTGTGTTGTCTTCACAATTTTGGCGATGTGTCCCCTAAATTTTAGATCCTTATCCACTATCACCCCCAGATCTCTTATTTCGTCTACTTCCAACAATATATTCTCACCAAGCATAAATTCTGCATCCCATCTTTGTTTTCCAAATTTTAAAACCTTACATTTTGCAACATTGAACTCACATCCCCATTTGCTTGCCCAATCACTCAATTTATTCACGTCTTCTTGCAAGGCCACAACATCTTCGCTACTCTTTATGGTTCGTCCCAACTTTGCATCATCTGCAAACAACTGAATATCTCCATCCAAATCTTCACCAATATCATTAATATATAAGTTAAATAGTAATGGCCCTAAAACAGACCCCTGAGGCACTCCACTAGTGACTTTCCTTTTCCTGGATATTGCACCCCCATACACAACTTGTTGATACCTATCAGATAGCCAGTCTCCAATCCAATGCACTAATCTAATATCCAACCCCATCTGCTCTAGTTTGACTGTCAATTTATCATGAGGTACTCTATCAAAAGCTTTTGCGAAATCCAAGTATATTACTGTGTATCCTTCTCCTCTGTCCAAGGAAGCAGTCACTTTATTGTAATAAGTAAGTAGATTACTAAAACATGACCTCCCTTTAGCAAATCCATGCTGTCCATCAAAAATTATACCATTGTTGTCAACCCAACTCTGGATCCTAGTTCTCACAAGCTTCTCCAACAACTTAACCACAACACCTGACACACAGATAGGCCTATAGTTTGATGCTTGAGTTCAATCACCTCCTTTATGAAGTGGCACAATCTTGCCCTCCTTCCACTCTTTAGGAACTTGACCAAGTGCAAGACTCGTATTAAAAAAATATGTCAAGACAGGTGTCAACTCTCTAGCACACTCCTTCAGAATACGTGGTGATATATTATCAAGTCCCACAGCCTTATTTACATCTAGTTTACTCAACTCCCCAAACACCTCTTGCTCACTTACAGTCAGTCTCTCCTCCCCATCATCAACTGCTCTTAATCTCTCCATGAAGTCACATTCACAAGATTGAAAGATCTTTATGAATTGCTCATTAAGTATCTCCACAACACATTCTGCAACAGCTGTCTTTATACCATTTCCTCCAATCAATGTCATCCTTCCATAATCATTCTTTCTTTTGCTGGCTACATATCGAAAGAACTCTCTAGGATTCTTTTTGGCTTCATTAGCTAACTGCTGTTCATACCTCTCTTTAGCTACTCTCACCAACCAAGTCACCCTCCTTGCCTGGTCTTTGTAGACCTCATGAAATTGGTTACTTCCACTTCTCTTATGCTGTCTCCACAATGCCTTTTTTTTCTGTATTGCATGCTTAATCTCTTTATTCATCCATCTCACACCTACCTTATTTAACCTTCTCACCCATGGTATACATTTAGACATTGCATCTACTAAATAGTTTTTGAAAATCCCCCAAGCTGCATTGATCTCTTTTCCAGCTAACTCCTCATTCCATGCTACATCTGCAAGCTGTCTCCTGAGCTCTTCATAATCAATAGATAACAAGATAACAAGGTAATAGATAACAAGATCTTAGAACAGGTGAATTCATTTAACTACCTAGGATGTACGATGACATATGAAAATGAAAACGATATAAATGTAAAAATTGCAAAATATTTAAAAATAACAGGTGTAATTAACTCTATATTTAAACCAAACCTAGTTCAAAAACAAACCAGACTAAAAGTATACAATACATTAGTCCTACCAGTCTTAATGTATGGAAGCGAAATCTGGACAGTAAAACAAAAAGACAAACAAAAAGATTAACAACAGCAGAAATGAAGTTTATGAGAAAAACTGCAAAGTATACCCTATTTGATCACAAAAGAAATGAAGAAATTATGAAAGAATTAAACCAAGAACCAGTAATAGAAAAAAATTAAAAAATATAAACATAAATGGATGGAACACATTCAAAGAATGAAAAGAGAAAGATTACCAAAACAAGACTTAAAATACAAGCCATTAGGAAAAAGAAAACCAGGACGTCCTCTTAAACGATTCAACGATGACTTCTAAGGCCAGAACAGGCCGTGCTAGGGTCTAAATCCCTGATATGCATGATGAAGTAATATCACAACTGGGCAACTCATATGCATTACTCCAACCTTGGTATCACTTCTGGGTGTGGCTCCTACTGTAAGGATATGTGCTTTGCATTATGGGATACTAAGGCAAGTGATGTAAAGTCATATAACCTCTGTATACGAGTTTTTCTTATTCCTCCTTTATGCGAAGGGATTATTTTGCCCTTCTTCCACTCTTTTGGTATACTTTCAATTCATGAATCTTAAATTAAACAGCCTAGTCAAAGGCATAGATAGTTTCCATGCACAATCTCGTAAATTAAAGTTGCCAAGAAATTATATTCTTGGTTTAATCGTCTGTCCAAGTGCAAGCAAACAAAATTTGCATGTGAAGTAATCTCACAACTGGGCAACTCATATGCATTACTCCAACCTTGGTTTCACTTCTGGGTCTGGCTTCTACTGTAAGGATATGTGCTTTGCATTATGGGATACTAAGGCAAGTGATGTAAAGTCATATAACCTTCGTATATGAGGTGCCCAGTTGTGAGATTACTTCACAAACTTTGTTTCCTTACACGTGGATAAAAGATTAAACCAAGAATATAATTTCTTGGCATCTTTAATTTATAGTATAACCAAGTGTAAAACTTTCAACATTCTCGTAAAATGGGAACTGATATCTCATCCAATCCCACAGCTGTATTTGCATTCAGATTCTGCACTATACTAAGCACCTCCAATTCATCAACCCCTGTTCTCACATCGGTCCCTGTCACCAGTGCCATAACAGTATCCTCACTTGGATGATACACCTTTGCAAAGTTGTCACTCAGTAGCTCAATAGTTTTGTCTGTCTCTGTTACCTCTCTACCAGGGGTAGCTCGTGCATAGGCATTGCAGAACTACAGCACCCCCAATTTTTCTCGATATATAAATTATTATTATTATTATTCGTGACACCTCCAAGGAGTCCGAAGACTCATCACGGGAGGGCACCTACTATACAACTGACTCCACCACTACACCGAACTTCTACCAATCATCTCCATCAACGCCATCTACCGCCCACCACCACAACTAGTATTTTTTATCTATAAATTGCATGTGTTCTAAAGGGCATATTTGTCTGTATGCGGGATGAAAAACCTGAGTTTCTGGGAGAAAAAACCCTGCTACCTCCATATGAGATCGACTAACTCACCTTCGATTGAAAATCGTCCAGATAAAAATTCCTCCCATCATGACGAGAATCGAATTTAGACCTATTCCAATCAAAGGGCACAATGTACCGTCGTTCCTCCAGTTGCGCTCAGGACGCGCGAATTATTTATTAATTTATTTATATTTACTTGTAATATTTAATTTAACATCAACAATCCTATACAATTCTCTTATTTTGTATAAAAAAATAATAAAAATCCATCTTATAGCACTTAGGAGGGCGAAGGACGCTAGCACACTGTGTTTACCATAGTGTCATATTGCTATGTTCACAAGCATATGCACATCATAGCGAGATGCAAGCTGTTAGCGTAATATGGCACTGTCCATTGCGCAGTTCCACTGTTGTTTATATGCAGTTTGCGCCAGTAGTAGAGTGTTCATAGTGCTTATTGTGTTTACTTCGTCTCTTTAAATATTTGGACATTACAATTAAAGGATTAATTGTAATGTCCAAAAATTATTTTTAAGTAATTTTGAATTATACTAAACAGTATAATTTCATCGATAATAAACAATATTTTTTCATGAAACAAAACAAGAAGAATATATTTTATTTTTAAGTAATTTTGAATTATACCAAACTGCATAATTTTATCGATAATAAACAATATTTTTTCATGTTTATTTTTTCATTGATATATTTATCTTCAATAAATTTTTACCATAATTTTGATATTTTATCCAAACACGTATACACTGTACTTACATTGTGTATGTATATTTCGAAAGTTGCAGCACCCCCACGATTTCAAGCCACGATGCCACGAGCCACCACTGCTTTCTACCGTCTTCATTCATCCTTCCATAGTCATCTTTCCTCTTACTTGTCCCATAACAAAATAATCTTTTGGGATTTGCTTTGACTTGCTTGGCTAATTTATTCTCAAAATCTGATTGTGCTTTCCTTACCATACTGGTCACCTTTCTTGCCTGCACCTTGTACTCTTCATGAACTTGCTGGTCACTTTCCTTATATTTTGTCATATTGATCCCAGTCTTACATAGATTGCCTCAAAAGAACTGCTGTCTTTCTGACTGACTCCTATTCCCTACTCTTTTTGGCTGCATTTTATTTGCTGTCATCAGTAGTACCTCCCTTCCCCAGCTCCCATCCTGATCCTGTCTTCTCTCTCCTCCCTGAAAATACTATCCATCCCTGTAACTACATTCTATCGCTCTAACCTCTAACTACATCATATGCTGTTAACCAAGTCTCACTAATACATATAACTTTTGGTGATGTTGCACTAACAAATTCAAACTTCATCCTCTTATTCCTTATATTTCTATCATTACTATATAGAAACTGTGACATCCCCTTAGGCCCCAACCACAATTACTTCCTTAATTGACTACCTTATTCAATATTGTTGCTTGAGAGACTAGATTCCTCATTTTTTGTTCATTCACACGGTCACCTGTATCTGCCCTAATTTCTTTAGTTACTTCTCATCTCTGAGGTCATTTGTGTTAGCCAAAACAATTAATTCCTTTCACCTTGCCTTTTTGCTTTTGAACAGTATCATTAATATTATCTTTAGTTTTTCTGACTTTGCACTTCCACACCCTCAGTGAACAAAGCTTTCTCTAGAAAACCTAATTCCAAATCCATTCAAGTGCAGTCCATCAGTATTATAAAAATCCTTCCATTTATTAAACTCAAACCACAGTCCACAAGCTCTCCATCATTCCTTTTACACAAGCTGTGTATCGATTCATTAGCTGTCATCACCTGCCTTCTCAATTCACCTCTATCATAGCATAACATCAGTCTTACAAACTTCACTCCTCGCTCTTCTTTTTTTTTGCTTCTAATAACACTCATACAATACTTCTCACCTCTGAGGTCGTTTGTGCTAGCCAAAACAATTAATTCTTTCACCTTGCCTTTTTGCTTTTGAACAGGATCATTAATATTATTAATTTTTGCACCAGAGAAACAAGATTTTGTCACATATTTTCATGAAATACTCCATTTATCATAGAATCAACTATAAAAAATTATCGCTTTATGCTTTTTCTCTTGTTTATTCACATATGTTTTTTTTTTTTTTTTTTACTTCAGACCTATTGCTTTTTTTCTTTTTCTTTTCTCAATTCAATAAATCTCTTGGATTTCTGCAGCCTGTCAGTCCTGTGTTTTGTCTTATAAAGGACTACATGTAAGCATGATTTCCTTTTATTCAGGCCTTCTACATTCTTCTGACTGTGTGCCTCTGCACATTCGATGTTATCACTGATATTAATATTTAATGATATTTTGTCAATTCTCTCTGCTGTACCATTACGTAATTTGTTCTTCTTTGCACTCACTCTTAAAATATTTATTACACACTCACTCACTGGTTTCATCCTCTTTCCACATATCTTTCAACTTTTGCAATGAATACATCTCACAAATTCTGCCCCTGGACAAAATCATGAAAATTTAAATAACCCAACAAAGATGTCTTGGCTATCATTGTTTTGCTACACATTGGTGCCATATTGACAATATATACTTTAACTAAATATACACTTTATTTAAATCTGAATAACATAGTCTATCACCACACTTATAAAACAAATAACTACAAAAAATTAATTTGGTATTATTAGGAAAAATTGAAAAAATTACTTATCCTTCACCGATGTTATGAACTGGCGATGTTCACTATGTAGCCTCAAACTCAAATTCGGTTATTTACATGTTTACGATGATAGATAGATGGATTGATATATTTGATGATAGATAGATGGATTGATATATTTATTTTTAATTGCAGTCAAATAAATTTATGAGTTAATGAATTCTGAATAATGAACAGATTAACATATCCTATTTTGCTTCTCTGAAATTGCTATTTGGTAAAATATTAAATTAAACAATGAATTTAATATTAATGCAGGTGGAGTCCCTTTTGAAGTCCGAAGAATCTGGCAAAGATCTTGCATCAGTACAAAATCTTATTAAGAAACATCAATTAGTTGAAGCAGATGTGAATGCTCATGAAGATCGAATTAGAGACATGAACAATTTGGCAGATAGTTTAACAGAATCAGGCCAATGTGATGTTGTTGCTGTTCAAGAAAAACGTAGTTCTATCAATGAACGCTATGAAAGAGTTAAAACTCTGGCTTCCTATCGACGTGCTAGGCTTAATGAGGCTAACACTTTGCAGCAATTTTTTAGAGATATTGCAGATGAAGAATCATGGATAAAGTGAGTTCTTAGTCACTGATTAGTTTAACTTCTGCATTTTTTTTTTTCATGTTTTAGCATATTATTTGCTATGTATTATAACTTTTATATTTACTAAACATAGACATCTACAGAGAGTTCTTGCAGATTTAATGAATTTCATATTGTTCCTGTTACATCTAATTCAGTCTTACAATTTCATACTGTGCAGTATTAATATAATTAGCTTAGTATGAAACAGATAATTATTGTCTCTTGCCATGTAATTACATTAGTATCTCTCCATCAAGGTAATATACAGAGTACATTATACTTACTCTGGTTATTGCAGTTGATAAGAAGGGATGTGGGACATTGTTTCAAGAACCAAGTAAAGAAATGATTGTAAACTACCATAAACAGGTGCATTATGCATTAGTATTTTTGTACAATGCCACCAGTCATTATTGTAATATCTACAGAGTTATTTTTGGTATGTAGCGTAATTTTATTATTATAATTATTATTATTGCACAGGAACCTCCATGGAGTCTGAAGTCTTATCATGAGTAACACAGACATCATGACACTATCCACATGTTATCTATTCATACCTCTCCTTGAAAGCATTTACCAACAGAGCACTCATAACAGACTTTGGCAATTCCCTACACTCATTCACTACACTCCTACAAGCAAAAAATCTTATTCTCACCCCTTTCTTACAATACACTTACTCATTTCCTAGGGATGATCCCTTTTCTGTGTCAACAGCTGAAAAATTTCCTCTGCATCAGTCTAATGAAACCTTTAAGCAAATTAAATGTTTCTATCCCCCCCTTTTTTTTCTGCCTATCATCCAATTGTCAACTACAAACCCTCAATCTGTCATTGTTAGGAGCACTCAAAATGCCATACACACCATCCTGGTCACTCTCCTCTGATTCTTATCACTGCATCATCCCCAAGTAACCAAGGTGATGTGTGCATAGTAATCCCTATGCAGCTGTGTCAAGCCCTTATAAATAGGGGTGATACTTCCTTATCTCTATATGTTAGTGTGCTTTTCAATAACTAATTAATTCATAAAGCTGTATTGGTTACTTTTGCAATACACCCTCTGAATTTCAACTCCATATCCACCAATATCCCCCCCCCCCCAAATTTCCTAACTTCATCAGTTTCTTATAGTACATTTTCATCAATATAGTATACAACTTATAATCTTTTCATCAATGTAGTATACAACTTGCAATCTTTTCTTCTCAACATTCATAACTTTATACTTATTATTTCTGGGAAAATTTCCATGTTACTCCTCTAAGTAACTATTATTTTTTATTTTATGTGTATATAGCCTGCTTTCATTTAGGAGTGCTTCTTTTTCACAATGTCATTCGCTCTTTTTACTCAAAATCTTAGGGCATTACTGATGTGTTATAAAAACCGATATTATTCTTCATATATTGGTTTTTATAACACATCAATAATGCTCTAAGATTTTGAGTAAAAAGTGAATGACATTGTGAAAAAGAAGCACTCCTAAATGAAAGTAGGCTATATAGTCATAAAATAATAATAACTTTATTCTTTTCCATATTAAACTAGCACCTTATTTTTTGCCCATACTGTCATCCTATTTAAATCACCTTGAAGTGTTATCTATTACAGTACCCAATTTAGCAAAGACCAGCAACATTCCCTGGACCTCCCATTAGGACCTCTGCAGTTGCAAACGGTCCTAATACAGAAAGACCTCGCTTAACGCAATTAATTAATCCATCAATTAATGTGTGCTAAGCGAAATCGCATTAAGCGAATACAATAAAGAATAGGAATAATCATAATTCATCCATCGGTTAGCGTAAATTTGAAAAACAAAATTACAATATAAGCTATATTAGCAGATAAAATCACCAAAGTTAATAAACATCAATTACTTACATTTTTATTTAATGTCTAAACATTTGATTAAGCTACTTTTTTTACCAAAAAATTAAGTAAAGATGTTTGAATAGTGCTTGACTTTTTCATCTTATCATGCAATTTGAGATAGCTGGTGATCCCTTTATCAAGATTTTGGCAGACTTTGAAGTTTTGTTCCATATCAGGATCAGCATCAAACAAAATTTCCTTAGCATGCTCAATGTGATTGAAAACTAGCTCAAGTTCTTTTGTAGTTAGTTCTTAGTCATAGCATTCTCTTCTTGTTTGCACTTCTTATCTTCTTCATATGCAATCTGTTCTTCTATTTAAAGGAGATCATTCTCGCTTAACTGTTCTGAATGGGAATCGAGCAAGTTTCTCACATCTTCATTATTCAGTTTATTAAATCCAAGTTCTTTTCCAGTTGTGCTGATTTCTTCAACAATGTTCAATCTTGGATTTTGTGCATGATAAACTAACATAGGCTTGAGTTTAAAGTCACGTTCTGCATTGTCTCCTAATAAAAGCATAAGACGATCTTTAGATACTTTGTATCCTAGTTGTTATTATTATTATTATTATTCGTGACACCTCCAAGGAGTCTGTAGACTCATCGCGGGAGGACACCTACTGTACAGCTCTCCGTCTTCACCACTATACACCAAATCTCTACTACCAATCATCTACATCAACACCATATACTGCTCACCACAACCCACACAACTAGTATTTTTTTGTCTGTAAATTGCATGTGTTCTGAAGGGCCGATTTGTCTGTATGCAGGATGAAAAACCTGAGTTTTTGGGAGAAAAAACCCTGCTACCTCCGTATGAGATTGGCTAACTCACCTCCAATTGGTAATGTCCATATCACGTTCGCTGCCATGCTCCTCAGGCATAGTTTGTTACCGCACGGCAAGCACTTTCACTTCTACAAGGTCAGTACGAGTTATCTTGTAGCTGGCTTATCAGACAGAATTTTGTTTCATACGCCAATTACGAGTTATCTCGTATCACCCCCCCTCCCCCCATGTCTTACATGCGCTGATGACTGTGTAACTTGATTTCAGAGTCAGTGACATTTGGCATTCAGTGCAGTAAGGTTTATTGCGTCTAGTCTTAACATTATTTAAAATTATCTAAATAAAAACCTTCAATTACGCCATGGCCAGTAAAAGAAAGCTTACTGATGAAGAATTAGAAGCTTATGCTAATATGAGCGATGATGAATAGAATGAATTATTTGGTTCCAATTCTGAAGATGATTATAATCCAACAGATTACTCCAGCGATGACTCAGATGATTATATATCGCATATAAATATGTGTATATGTTGAAAAAATTCAAAAAAATTGTTTTATTTGCATTAATAAATACACAGTTTATGCAACAATACCTCTTATAATATACTATACTTTTGCTGAAATTATTTTCCTTCTACCAATCCCCCAGACATGCTCTCCGCTTTATTCACAAGCCAAGGGTCCAAATTAAATGCTTATACTATGGGTTAACTCATGCTTGGCATAGGAGGTCGGTAATCGACATACGAGTATATTTTTAGTTGGTTTGTGAAGCTCATATACCAACTACGAGTATACTCATAGTTGGCAGCGAACATAATATAAATATTCCTCCAAGCACGATGAGAATCGAACTTAGGCCTTTTCTAATTGAAGGGGGCAATGTGCCGTCGTTCTTCAAATTGCGCTGCAGAGGTACTTTGGTTGAGAGACTTCAGTTTTAGCTAGGAAAAATTTTTGTTGGTATATGTTTCCAAAAGAGACTAGTTCCATTGATGCTGAATATATGATGATCATCATAATCACCCTCCTGGATTATTCTTTGCAATTCTTCAGGAAACTTGGCTGCAGAATCTTTATCAGCACTAGCAGATTCCCCCGTTATTCTTACTTTATGCAGTTCAGCTCAATTTTTAAAATGGTCAAACCATCTTAAACTCACAGTAAAGCTTTCACATTCCTCTTAAAATTTGTTCTCTTTCAATGATGTACAAATGTTGAGAGCTTTTGCCTGAATATTCCTTAGGTATTCTTTTTTTGGTTCCAATCCTCAATCCAGAGTGATATTCCATCTTGATCATTAAATTACTTCCATTTCAGGTGATCCACATGTTTAAAGCAGCAGTAGCAACTTTTCCTCGTTCTTTGTATTCTTTAGTCTTATTTAATAAAGTCCAAACTGTAGACTTGCTGTATCCCAGGTCTCGCACAATCATTGTATTACTAACTCCACTTTCATGTCTCTTAATGACTTCTAGCCTTACCTCTAACCTAATTACTTTTCTTCTCTTTTTATTACTGCCATTTTCTTTATCAGTTTTTCTCTTTTCCATATCAGGAGTTGAATATAATAAAGCCTTATAGTTATCTAAAGTAAAGTAAAATGAATTAAAGTGGTTGATCAAGAGAACAGTGTTTGTACGTGCACTTGCAATTAGAGCTTTGAGTCAACTGACGCGTGTTGGCATCCACTGCCCGCAGCACTGCTACTACCCACTGTCTGCTACGCTGACAAGTGCCACTGCTCACTGCAGATTGGCGACAAAAAAAAATTTTGCATAATATAAAAAAAATGCATTAACTGATTAATCACTTGCTTAAAGCGGGAAATAGTATCATTTCGCTCAATAGTGCGAATTGATTATCGCACATATCAAATTCACATTAAGTGAGGTTGAGGTTTTTCTGTATTGCCAAACAGGCAGGGCATTTAGTATCAGAATTTTTCAACACATGATCAACATCTGGTTCCACCACTGCAGTCATTCTGCACTTGTTGACCATGTTTTGGACATCCACCACAGGATATGCTGGAAGATGGCCACTCTATTGCACCACAGTAAATACAAATACAAGAGGCTATTCTTGATGTGTGTGTTAAGACTTAATTGCTGGGGGGACATCATGTTTGCCGAGACATCTTCAGAGAGTGCAAGTAACACTTGTAACACACACAAAGACAACACAATGCTCAATGAAACATGGGTGACTCTAAAGTCCTATCTATGAGAGTTGTTTGAAAAGTTTGGTAAAAAAATAAGTTAAACACATTTTTTTTTTTTTTTGGAAAAAAATCACCTTTATTTCTCAACATAGTCTCCATCGAGGTTTATACATTTGATTCAGTTAATTTCCAATTTTTTCATCCCATCTAAAAAGTAGTATTTGTCAGATTGTGCAAAGTAATCATCGAGAGCCTCGATGACATCCTCGTTCGAAGAAAATTTCTTCCCGCCGAACCAAATTTTTAAGTTTGGGAACAAGAAGAAGTCACACGGGGACCAAGTACGGAGAATACGGTGAATGTGGAACCAATTCGAACCTCGATTCATGCAATTTTGCTGATGTGTGGGACAGTGCATTGTCTTAATGAAAGAGCACTTTTTTGTGTGCCAATCTTGGCCATTTTTTTTTCTTCAGTTCTTCTTTTAAATGGTCCAACAATGATAGATAATAGACTCCTGTTATTGTCTTACCTTCCAAATAGTCTCTCATGATAATTCCTTGGGATTATCATGAGAATCATTATCATGATTCTCATGATAATCTCAAGAATCATGACCAAAAAAGAGTGGCCATCACCTTCCCAGCTGCCAAAACAGTCTTCGCTTTTTTCGGTGCTCTTTCACTAAGCATTGTCCACTGTTTTTGACTGCTGCTTAGACTCAGGTGTGTAGTGGTGGATCCAAGTTTCATCTACAGTCATGAATTGATGCAAAAAATTCTGCGCATTGCGATTAAACATCGACAAACACTGCATTGAAATGTCTTTTTGCATGCGGTTTTGATCGACATTCAACAATCATGGCACCCATCACACACACACACACACACACACAGGTGTTTCTTGTGCAATTTTTTTTGCAGGATATTATATACCCATTCAGTTGAGATGCCTACAATCTCAGCAATCTCATGCATTTTCACTCGGCAGTCTTCCATAATGATACCATGGATTTTGTCAACCATTTCCTTCGTAGTGACCTCAGTCGAGCGTCTGGAGCTCGATTCATCTTCGATGGACTTATGACCATGTTTAAACTCATTTATCCAAAAATAAATAGTCTTTAATGCTGGTGCAGAGTCCCCATGAACTGCATCTAACTTGGCTTTGATCTGCGCAGCCGTCCACTTCTTCAAATAAAAGTGTTTTATCACTGCATGAAACTCGTTTTTCTTCATTTTTATGAAAAATTCGAATATGGTAATTTTAAATGTTTGCCAAATGAGAACTACGTGTCGCACATGGATAAAATTTTGCCAGGGGTCATGAAAAAGATGATACATTAAAATTAGTTTAATCCTTTATCCAAGTGTGAGCAAACAAAGTTTGCGCCTGAAGTATCTTCAGGACTAGGGTAAAGTGATACAACACCAGGGCAACTCGTTGCAAAGGTGGAGAAAGCTACCAACACTCCTAACTCAGTATCTCCTATAATGCAAAACACATCCCCTTGCGGATATGTCTAATGTTATGCATTAAAGGAAGGGCCACTACCCAGACTAGTTTCGACCTTTATTGAGGTCTCTTCAGTGGGAGCCAGGCCCTAGTGGAAATACCAGGCAGAAGTATTAGCAAGTCATCTCTACCTATAGGAGTTGCCAAATGGTGTGCCACCCTTTTTTAATAAATTACTCTGGATTTAGAGAAAGATAGGATAAAGGATTAAACTAATTTTATTGTACTCTAACCAAGTGAAAAAATAAACTTTCAACATCTTTCTCTAAATCCAGATCTAAATCTAAATCCTTGACGAAGTGTAGGACTTTGTATACACATCTCAGATTCCTTAACAGACAAGAAAACAGAAATCACTCTACTTTCACAGAAGCCTTAATAAAGTATGGAAGTCGAGCCTCATCTCAAAGGAGACAAAATTCATTTTTACAATTGCACCTGCCAGTCTATCTTTCTGTATGGCTCCCAGACCTGGAACATCTCAACAAAAGCAGCAACCAATAATTATAAATAGTTTTGGAACTACTTGTCTAAGAAATATCCTGAATTACTGCTGGCAAGACCACATTCCCAACTCTACTATATTAGATGACACCCAGCAAGATCCTCTAGTCAGCACTGTTCAAAGAAACCAAATAAAATGGCTCAGCCACCAACTCAGACATCCACCCTCTGCACCTTTTGATGCTCTGGTCCTCTATGCCCCTACAGATGGAAAAAGAAAATGAGGCAGACCCCAAACTCAATAACTGGAAATACATCAGCAATATTCTTCCCATTTCCTCCCAACTCTCCACATCAGAGTGTCAATTATCATGACAGAGAAGCCTAGTTTCTTTCACATCATAAGAACCTCCAAGTCCTATCTCAGTGTACACAGACTACTTATTTGTTTTGATTGGTTTCCCTATTTATAAGTGTAAAATTATAAATAAACAAATGATGATGATGATGATGATGATGATGATCTGATAGCAGTCACTGATCTACCTCAGAAGTGTGTTATTCTAGTCCCATTCATTTTAATTTATTAACAGCTTGTCATGTCACAGTTTATCAAAAGCTTTTGCAAAATATAAGTGTACCACTGTATATGCACCTCCCTTGTCCAAGACATTTGTCATCTTTTTATAGTACATAAGTAAGTTAGTAAAACATGATCTCTGTTTAACAAACCCATTGACCCCAGAGAATACTGCTGTTATCAACTCATTTCTGTATTCTACCCCTCACCAATCTCTCTAATACCTTTGCCACAACTCCAGATATAAAAAGTGGCCTATAATTTCAATCCACAGCCTCAACACCACTTGATGCAGTGGAACAGTTTTACCTTTCTACTCCATTGGAACCTGTGCTGTTGTGAGACTCTTATTAAACAGGCATGCTACATCTACTGCTACTGCCAGTTTCCTGGAACATTCCCTTAAGATGCATGGTGATTGTCATCAAATACTATTGCCTTATTGACATCAAGGTTATTTATTAAATAAGTAGGAAGTATTTCCTTAAATACCTCCTACTTATCACAATTAAGCCATCCTCTTCTATATTTTCTACACTTAAGTTTCTCATAATTTCGCCCTGTTGAAGACATACTTATAAAATGATATCTGTGATATCATTGTGATATCTGTGACCATTTTTAATCGATTAACATAATCTTAACATAGTCATTCTTCCTTCTGTTTGCCACATATCTAATAAAACTCTCTAGGGTATTTTTTTTTTTTTTTGCTTGATTTGCCAATTTCTGCTCATACTGCTATTTTGTTGTCCTCACTAACTGAGTCACTCTCCTGGCTTGTTCTTTATACTGATTATGACCATGATTCATCTTGTATTGTCTGTAAACTGCCTTCTTCTTTCACATTTCATGCTTAAACTTACAACAGTTTCAAAAAAGATCATATTTTGTGTCTTGTACAGGGATCTTATGTAACGTACTAATATGCTATCCCAAACTTTTGTGATAAGGAATAATGAAGATTCTGTTTCTTCTCCTCAGACATACACAAATGCTTAACCACTGAAGCATTTATATGAATGAAATATATCAAATAAGCTATGCTTCATATTCATGTTTTTAATAGTATCCCATGTTATTTCAGTGGTCACTTATATTTTTTATAATTTTTTAAAAATTATGAATTCATTTTAATGAAATTGTATATTTGTAACTTTATAACAATCCTTTTGTTATTCAGAGAAAAGAAGTTACTTGTAAGTTCTGATGACTATGGTCGAGATCTAACTGGTGTACAGAATCTACGAAAGAAACATATGCGGTTAGAGGCTGAATTAGTTTCACATGAACCGACAATTGAGGCAGTACAGGCTGCTGGTATTCAACTGATGGCAGAGTCTAAACTGGGTGTTCCAGAAATAGAACTTAGATTACAAGCTTTAAATAAAAATTGGCAAGAACTAAAAAAGGTATGCATTCTCATTAAAGTATAATTTATTTTCCTTTGATTTAATTTCATATGAAATAATTTGCTTATAATTCTCATATGAAATAATTTTGATTAAATAAGAATGAAAAAGGAATGAACCCAAAATTTAGATGATTAATAGGTACCACACTTAAAATTTCAAATTGTAAACTTAAAACCATATGCAAACATAAGTGAGTTTGGATTCATTTGTATATTGAAATTTAAATTTTCTTTAGAGAATTTTTAAAAGGTGAATATGTCTTAATTTCCTAAATGATTTTAATAGTCACTGTATAAATCAATTTTCTCTTTCAAATTGTCCTAAATGGTAACAAACCAATTTGGTAAACCTGGTAACAAAATCTTAATTAATGTTGACTGTCATAGTATCTCATATACCTCTTACCCATTAGGCTTTCTGGGAGATAAAAAAAGGCAGTATGGATGTTGTTAATGATAGCAGGGGAATTATGCATGCACAAAGTTGAGATGCAAGAGAGAAGTAAGAGCAGTATGGTGTCAGGTGGAGGTTGACCAGGTGACATATTTAGTTGGATGCTGTTATAGATTCGAGAATGTAGAGGATGAAACAAATATATAGGCAAATTGGCTTAGAGAAGACCAAGAAAAGGGTAATCATTATGTGTGATTTTAAATATGATAATATTGATGGGAATAAAAATAGCATCTCTGAATAATAAGATCAAGTCTTTTAAGTTCTTGAGGGATATCTAATGGAGGGCACACAAAGACTGAAGATCTTAATCTGATCATATCATCAAAAGATGTGGTTTTTGCAACTCAAGTTCGCAAAAGCCACCACCTGGGTTGCTAGCCAGTCATATGATAACTTCTTGAGGAATAGGTTTATGTGGAAACACAAAGGTAGTGATTATAAAAAACTTAATTAACAACTGGTAGCTTTAATACTACCATAGTCCTATATCAGAAAGTTAAATTCATCAAGTGATCACTTATGATCAATTTAACTTTCTGACATAGGACTGCTATGGTATTAAATTGATAGTTTGGCTTTCTTTTAGTTTCTGGCTATTCTCTGATGAGAACCAACAGTTCAAAACAGCTGTCATGCTAGCAAAACCTAATTTGTTCTTGTTGTTGTTATGCACAATCCAGTCGTCTTCGACTCTTGGTAATCCTGTGAACAAAGGCTCTCCATCCAATTCGGCCTCTTGTCCTTTCTTTCAGTAATTGTAAGTTCAAGTTAGTAAGTTTTTATGTCATCCATCCAACTCTTTTGTGGTCTTCCTCTTCTTCTAATTCCCCAAATCTTCCCCAATGTAACTGCTTTTCCAATGATTCATCAGCTCACATAATATGACCAAAGTACATCAACTTGTTTAGCAGTCATCACCTCCAAGGAGTATTCTGTCTTTATATTCTCTAAAATCTTCTTATTGGTCATTCTTGCAGTCCATGGGATTCTTAATAGTCTCCTCCACATCCATAATTCAAATGAATCATTTTGCTTTCTGTCTTTATTCTTAATAATCCTACTTTCGCATCCATACATCACTACTGGAAATACCATTGCTTTGACAGTTCTAACTTGCATGGCCTTACTCACACCTCTATCTTTCAGAATTTTTGTCAGATTTAACATCGCTTTTTTTTTTCTCATGACTATCCTTCTTTTAATTTCATCTTCACATTTACCATAATTTCTAATTCTAGACCCCAGTAAATCATAATTTTCAGTAGTTTCTAAAAGGCAAAAACATGTCGGCTCCTGGGCAGAACTTTTGCCTTTTAAATAGTGCAAACTAAGGTAATAACTCCAATGCCAATGCTTAAAATTCTCATTAACTCTGAGGTAAATTTCAAAACTTTTGTAAGTTTCTTTCTGTGTTTAGCTATAAAATATGGATATGTCCATGATACCCTCCAATTTAAAATCCTGGAAAAAAATTCTTTCAACTTGTAGGAAGTAGAAGAAAGAATGATTATCAGAGGATAATATTAATGGATGAAGATGATAAGATGGTAACTACTGCAGAGAATAATCTTGTCAGTAATCTAATTACAGTTTTGAATAGGGCAATGACAACTGCATTGGACAGAGCAAATGCATACACAGTGTTTTTCTTTTCTTTTCTTTCTTTCTTCTTTTTTTTCCTTCAAAGATTATAATAGAGTACTACATGAGAAATTAAAAGGAATGGTCATGAGTACTGTACAGTACAGTACAGTATAGGGAAGGGTAGTTAACATCAGTCCATGTGTATAATGGAGATATTTCAAAAGAAGGAGGGAACAAGTTGTGTGCCAGAAGATTCTGTTCCAGGACCACTGTTGTTTAATTTGTTAGACATATAAATTTCTTGGGAATTAAGAAATATCAGAGTCAAGTGAACAAAATGGTGTCTACTCTTTAGAGTTCTCCCTTTGAGCATAGATTGAAATTTTCTCGGTTATAAAGTTTGGCTGATAGACAGAAAATCACTCAGTCATAAGTGCACTTTTGCTTTATCAGTGAATAAGCTTGAGGAGAGGTATGGTAGACATTGTATGAATACTGGTTGGTAAATCTGAATAAACCTCCTAAGAAGGTTGTTCAGATTCTATGGAGATGTCCATGTAATAATAATAATATGCTAGTGATGTAGTCCATGGTTTGAAATGCAGTGTTGTTTGCAGATGATTTAGGTGATTGTGGAAGGTAATAGATATTCCTCAATTTTGAATGATTTGAACAGACCTGGCTTGTTTGGCTGATAAGTGATGATTTTAGTTTAATATTGCTATGTATAAAGGTGTTTTTTTACACTTGAACTGAGAAAATGAAATGTATGGTATATTATATTGGTAGAACTGTACTCAAGAAATCTGAGAATAATGGTGAATAATGAACTGAAGATTAAGGAGGTTGGAAGTTTTTTCCCACTTGGTTAGACTATAATAAATTTAGTTTAATCCTTTATCCAAGTGTAAGCAAACAAACTTTGTGCATGAAGTATCTTCAGGACTGAGGCAACTCGTGGTAAAGGTGGACTAAGCTCTCATTACTTGTCTTAGTGTCTCCCATAATGCAAAGCACATCTCCTTGTGGACATGTATAATGCTATGCATTTAGGGAAGGGCCACTACCCAGACCGGTTTCGACTTTTATTGAGGTCTCGTCAGTGGGAGCCAGACCCAGTGGTGGTGTGACACTAAGGTGAAAGTAATGGAGAAGTCATATTTACCTATATGAGTTGCCAAAAAAAAAACAAAAAAAAAAAAAACTTCCAACATCTTTCTCTAAATTCAGAGTAATTTAATAATAAGGTGAGACACCTTTTGGCAACTTGTATAGATAAATATGACTTCTCCATTACTTCCACTTTAGTGTCACCACCTCTGGGTCTGGTTCCCACTGACGAGAGTTCAGTAAAGGTCAAAACCGGTCTGGGTAGTGGCTCTTGCCTTAATGCATAGCATTATACATGTCCGCAAGGAGATGTGCTTTGCATTATGGGAGACAAGTGATGAGAGCTTAGTCCCCCCCTTTACCATGAGTTGTCTCAGTCCTGAAGATACTTCAGGCGCAAACTTTGTTTGCTTACACTTGGATAAAGTATTAAACCAAATTTATTATAGTCTAACCAAGTGGGAAAAAAACTTCCAACATCTTTCTCTAAATCC
Source organism: Typopeltis vanoorti (assembly GCF_054136105.1). NCBI lineage: Eukaryota > Metazoa > Arthropoda > Arachnida > Uropygi > Thelyphonidae > Typopeltis > Typopeltis vanoorti. The sequence continues at coordinate 42,932,605 of NC_143556.1, read as the reverse complement.
AGAGTAATTTAATAATAAGGTGAGACACCTTTTGACAACTCATATAGGTAAATATGACTTCTCCATTACTTCCACCTTAGTGTCACCACTTCTGGGTCTGGATCCCACTGACGAGACCTCAATAAAGGTTGAGACCGGTTGGAAACTTGGGTGATGAATGGCAATGCTGTAGCCCATGAAGTTTTAACTGAGGCTCGACTGTTGTTATCACCCAGGTCCTGGGGTGGGTAATGAATGGCAATGCTGTGACCCATGAAGTTAACTGCGGCAAGTGATCAGAGCTTAGTCCACCTTTACCACAAGTTGCCTCAGTCCTGAAGATACTGCAGGTGCAAACTTTGTTTGCTTACACTTGGATAAAGGATTAAACTAAATGTATTATTGAAGATTAAGGAACATGATGCAGCGTGATGTTGTAGTGGCCATCCTCTGAAAGTCATTCAGAGGATTTCCACTACCATATTCAGAAGAACACTGATGCACTGACCCTGTCATTATGGTATAGATTAGGCTACAACTGAACCAACAGATTTAGTCTCCTGCGTTTCTTAAGATAGGGAAATAAATGGTGGAGAGTGACCAAGATGGATAGACTGAGTGATTATCCTTAACAGTGGTGTCAAGTATGAGATGTCCATTTGCATGGAGAGAGAGAGACAGAGAGAGTGGCAGGTGAGGGGAATGTGTTGCCTGGGTGGGTAATAAGTGCACAGATATTGAGACAGAGAGAGATAGAATTTAAGGTACCGTATGGCAGGTGTTGTTTTGTGTAGAATAGATCTTCCATAATACTATGTTTTTTCTTTTTCTTTTTTTTTTTTTTAAAGATGACTTCAGATCGTGGAACTAAATTGGATGAATCGTTAGCTTATCAGAACTTTTTGGCTAGATTAGAAGAGGAAGAAGCTTGGATTTCAGAAAAGCAACAACTTCTTTCTGTTGAAGATTATGGAGATAGCATGGCTGCTGTTCAGGTAATGTGTAATTTTTTATATTACAAATTTGTAGAAAAAAAACATTGGATTAAAAAAAATTGAATAACTGTTGATAACCAGGTAACACTTTTTTCAATCTGGTTGGATATTCTCATTTATCTTCTATAAGTAATTCTCACTCCTCTATCAAAAACTTTACTGATTTTTCCAGGGGATGAGGGATTACAAGTAAGTGATGTGGTCTTTATGTCAAAGATTTCTGAAAACAAATAGTGTAGGAAGTAGAATTGCAACGATATATTTAATATTTCATTTTTATTGACAAAACTAAAATATATATAGGGCAAATGTTTCTCTTGCTCAGACTCTACTCACCTACACTCCCACACACATCTATACCAAAGAAGATATAAATAAAATACCCTGAGAAATAAAAGTCATATGCTTGTTGCTAAAAGCATGCCCATTGCATTCTTCTAGTGATATTCTACCAGTTAGGAGAAGTTACATTGTGCAAGAATTCCTTTAAAATTAAACCATTATTTTTGTTTCAGTTAAAATGGTTTTATAGGTCTCTTTGTGATTTAAAACTTATTCAACTATTTTCTTCCATTTGATGATAAGATCATTTTCTAAAACATGTTGAAATAGCCAAGTTTTGGGCTGTTGTTTATTTATTTTTTTAACTTCTTTCCTTTAAACTATGAAACATGAAATAACAAGAGAGAGACAGAGAGAGAGAGAGAGAGAGAGCAGTGATTCCATGATAAAAAATGTACTTGATGAGGGCATGATAAAATCATTTCACCACTAGGTGTGAAAAATGTGAAAACAAGAAACAGTGCTCTGCCGACTTGAGGTGACATAGCTAATGAGAGAAGTGATAACAAGAACTGCAGAGCTGACAGTCAGAGTATAGGAATTATTATTATTATTATTATTATTATTATTATTATTATTAACATTAGACCTCCATGGAATCAGAGACTCATCATGGGAGATTCACACTATCACACACAGAGCTCTTCAAACTGTGCCTTAAACTCATTTAGCGTGTCTGCATTCACAACATTCAGGCAATGTATTCCACTCACCACCAACTCTACATGAAAAAACCTTTTCCTCACTCCTTTACTCATACCCCTTATACAGTTCCCAGGGATTTTTACCCATCCCCTCTCCCATTCTATGAAAACTTTCTTCTGTGTTAACGTGCTAACAACCCCTGACCAACTTGTATGTCTTGATCACATCTCCTGTCTTCTATTCACTGTGCTTTGCAGATTGCTTTCTTTCAATCAGTCTTCATATCCCACATTCCAAAGAGCAATTACCAGCTTTGTAAGTCTTTTCTGGATCCTTCTAACATATCTTGAAAAACTAAGTGACCAAATCTGTGCACAGCAATCCATATGTTGACTGGTCAAGGCCTTTTATAGTGGTACCATAACCTTTATTTCTGAAAGCCAAGGTTCTCTGCCTCATTGCTATTATGTATCATGGTGTATCCATTCTCCTTGTCTAACTCAATAGTAACATTATTATAGAATGCAAGCAAGTTGCTCAAACATGACCTTTCCTTAATAAACCCATTCTGTTCATTTCAAACAGTTGATTCTCTGTCAACCCATTTATGTATGTGAGGCCTAACAAACTTTTCCAAAATCTTCACTTCCATTCCAGATGTAATAATAGATCGATAGTTTGGTATATCAGTCTTTGCACCATTCTTGTGCAGTGGCATTACCATACTCCCTTTCCACTCCTATGGAATCTTCACTGTTCTGAGACTCAAATTATATAGCCTGGTCAAAGAAATAACCAGTTCACTGAACACTTTTTTTAGCATCTGTGCTGATATTCCATCAGTCACTAATGCCAAATTCTTATTCGTTTTGTGCAACAGCATTAGTACCTCCTCCTTCTCCTCATACAACTGATTTTCTTCATTCTGTGAAGTGGTAGCATTGAGCCGAATGCTGCATACACTAGGTTGATAGCTTTTAGTAAAATATGCAGTAATTTTTTGGACAACCACTTCTGCATCTGTCACTTGCATAAGATCTGTATTCAGTAGATGGCATTTTTCCAGATTCATTCTTTCTTTTACTTACAGTATAATGATGGAATTCTTTAGGATCCCTTTAGCGTGCAAAGCCAGTCTCTTTTCATACTTAGACTTAGCTTTCTGTACTACAGTTGTGACTCTTCTGGTCTGCTTCTTGTAATTTTCATAACTGACATGATCCTTATGCACCATCTTTTTTCTTACCACCGTCTTGCTTAATAAGATTACATATCCATTTCACTCCTACCCAATTTATTCTTCAAACTCTAGGAATACATTCTTATATTGCATCATTTAAGTATTTTTTAAATGCTTCCCTTGCACTGTTGATATGCTTCCCATCCAACAACTGATACCATGGCATAGAACCCAGCATATCCCTTAATTGATCATAATTTCCTTCTTTGTAGGTCAGCATGAAACCTTTACTAAATGGAGTACTCATAAACGTAGCTACTTTTTAAGTCATTAACTCATGATCGCTGCCACCAACTGGAGAGCAGATCTATCACTTGTTGACCATGAATTTCTTTTGTCACATACTGCTTGAGAAAGTTGTTTTGCAACATCTGATTAAATTCAGTTCATTCTTCTCATGAGATTTCACTGCTACCCAATAAATGCTCACATAATTAAAGTCCTCCATTATTATTATTATTATTTGGTAATCTCCTTGGAGTCAACAGATTGATCATGGGAATCCCACTCAACCAGACATGTCTATCATAATGAGCTTTGAAATTATTTAGATTACCTGCACTCAGAATGCCTCTCAGACAATGCATTCCACTCACTAGCAGTTATCCACATAAAAAATCTACTCCTCACGCACTTCTTCATCACATCTTTATACTTCCAGGGATGGCCTCTCATTCTTCCCATCTTAATATCTACTCGTTTTATAATTTCTTCTGTATTAATCTGATAGAATTCCTTAACTAACTTGAAGGTTTCTATTATATCTCCTCGTGTTGGTTATGAAGAGCATTTTCTCAAATGCACTTCATAACTAACACTCCAGAGTCCTTATATCACTTTGGTTATATGTCTTTGGACTATCTCTAGTGTTTCCATATCACAATGAAAACTAGATGACTAAATCTAAGCATAATAGTCCATATGTGGTATCACCAATGCCTTATGTAGAGGTACCACCACTTTCTTATCCTTACATGTCAATCTACTTTTTATCATAGTAGCTATGCAATACACAGTCTCTAGGGCACTTTGATCGCATGTGCCCTCAGAACTTCAGTCCACTGTCCACCATCACTCCATGATCCTGTATCTCATCCACTTCCTGAAATACAGCTCCACCAATACAGTATGTAGTCTTATGTCTCTGTATTACAAAGTGTAAGCTTGCATTTATTAACACTAAAACTGCACTCCACTGATTTGTCCAAGCTAAAAGCCTATTCAAATCTTATCTTCAAAATCCTATTCAAATCTGGTTAATTCTCTGTAAAGAATAAACATCAGTATTACCCCTGATAATTCTACCTAACTTTGCATCATTTGCAAACATTTGAAGATCCCCAGTTAATCCACATGACATATCATTAATAAACAAGTTAAACAGTAGGTTCCAAGAACAGAACTGTGAAGCACACCACTGGTCACCTTCCTTTTCTGAGACATGACTTCATCATACACAACTTGCTGGCATCATTCAGAGAGCCAATCTCTGATCCATCTAACCAATATACTATCTATTCATATCTTCTGCAGCTTGTACACCAACTTATTATGTGGTAATCTATTAAATGCTTTTGCAAATTCCAAGACTGTATATGATTCTCCCTTATCCAACATTTTCATCACCTTATCATAAAACATAAGAAGATTGCTAAAACAAGACCTGTCCTTCACAAATCCATGCTGGCCATCAACCCAATCCTGTATTCTATTTCTAACCAATTTTTCCCACGACTTTGATCATAACTGTAGATATACAGATCAGTCTATAATCAGAAACGTCTGTTCTCAAACCATGCTTGTGGAGAACAGAAGTATTATTTGTCTTCTTTCCCCCTTCTTAAGAACATTCCCCACTGCAAGATTTTCATTAAATGACCAGGACAAGGGCATGGCTAACTCTTTTGCACATTGTTTAAAAATACATGGTGATATGTCATCCATTCCCACAGCTTTATTAACATCTAACTTGAGCAACACTTTATACACCTCTGATTCTTTCACCTTTCATTCTCCTAATTCTTGCCTCTCTTTTACATGCTGCACAGCATCATTCATATCACTATGATATCCTATCCTAATTTACGCTCATGCATAGACCTACACTTTTTACCAGGTAAGCATTCGGAACTGAAATCCTATGGAATAAATTGGTTACTCCTTATTCCTGGAGGTATCCTATGACTGTAGCCTGTGTGTTCATGGGGTGGGTTTGCCTGCTTGCAGGATGAAAAACCCCCAGATAAACTAGGGGGAAAATCCCTCCTGCCCACTCCCAAGACCGGCTAACTTGGCTATGACTGAGGAAGATCCTTGAGCTCCTCATGTCGTCAATGGGAATTGAACCTAGGACACTCCTTCCCCAGACATATGGTTGCAGAGCGCATAACCACTAGGCTAACCGTGCAAACCACTATGATATACACTGATGAAATGTTCATTAAATAATTCCACTGTATCATTTGCTATGGTTACTCTGTTACCATAACTATTCACCAGCATCAACCTGCCATAATTATTTTTCCTCTTGCTTGCCACGTAGCCAACACTCTTCATAACCAATGTTAAAAATACCAAGCTATTTTAAACCTGGTTTTACTCCATTTCCCAAGTAAGCAAACAGACAAACAAGTCAAGTTTGCACCTGCATGTATTGGAAGTCTAGCTGACCTTCAAAGTAGTGCCTTGGTCTTGCATTTGGAGCCTTCTGCAATGAGTCTCTTGACTCCAAGGAGGTTTGTTGATAATAATAATAATATATTCTCTACATTATTAGTTCCTCTTCTATTTTCTTGAAATACAAAGATAATTTTTTTAAAGTTTCCTTTTTTTTTCTCCTGAAACTTCTTGAACACAAGAAGAATCCATCTCTTTCAGGTTTACACCTCTTAACTAGAATACATTTGCTGCATAATATATCAAAAGGAACTCTGCTTTACTTTGGGAGAAACTATATATCACTTTTAGATAAGTACAACTTTTTTTCCTTTGAAAGAAATTCATTTGTTAATTTTGGGATAACTGTTTATTCCCCTCATAATGCTCTTTTCCACATTTTTCTCTTTCTTCCCTAAACTTCCAATTTTTCAGAATGTTATCTTTATTCCAGTCAATGCAACAGCTGTTCTGTTATTCTCCCTCACTAATTCAACAACCTCTTTGGAATTACAAGCTTCACACAAACTCTATTGCTTGACACAGTAACCAGCTTGGCAGTGACATGAAAGTCGCATGTTGTAAACAACATTCTTCTTTCACTACGCATTATTTCTGCTTCCTATGCAGGGTCCATGTGTTATTTAGATGCGACTACTTGTTAGTACCACTCCCAACCAACCTGTCACCTAGTCTGCCGCTGGGGTAATATATTTTTGGCTGTAGAAGCATATGTTCACAGGGCCAGTTTGCTTGATTGCAGGATGAAAAACGCCAGATAAACCTGGCAGAAAATACCCTACTGCCCGCACCCAAGACTGGCTAACTTGGCTATGCCTGAGGAAGATCCTCAAGTTCCTCACGTCTTCGACAGGAATCGAACCTGAGACATTCCTTCCCCAGGCATATGGTTGCGAAGTGCAAAGCCACTAGGCTAACCGTGCGGACATGTTGTAAACAACATTACAATTCTTTAATGACTTGAAAACATTATCGGAAAGTTCAATATTTTCTTCTCTCAAGTTTATGGTAGAGAAATAAAAAATTAAATTAGAGGCGAATCCTTTTTACAAATAAATATCATTATTATTATTATTATTACCTGTCCCCTCCAGGGAGTCCAAAGACTCATCGAGGGAGGGCACCTATTCTACAACTCTCTGTCTCCAACTACAACGAACTGCAACTACACCAATGCCATCTACTGCCCACCACCACCATCATTAGTATTTTCACAGACATTCGCAAACATCCATGCCCATGGCAGGATTTGAACATCCAGCCTTTTGGCTGGAGAGCGGATACGCTAACCACTCGGCCAACCAGGCTAGCAAATATTATTATTATTATTATTATTATTATTATTATTATTATTATTACAGGTATCTCCATGGAGTCAGTAGACTCATCGCAGGAGACCCAAACTAGCAAAACAGTATCTCTCATATCTCTTCTTGAATTCATTTCCAGGCAAAAAACTCACAACTGAGCCAGGCAATGAATTCCACTCATTCACCACCCTTCAGGGAAAAAACCTCGTTCTCACACCCTCATTAACCACACTTTTCTTTAATTTCCAGGGATGACCTCTTGTTCTTTCATCACTATCACACAGGTGAAACATTTCCCCTGCATCAATCTTATAAAAACCTTTTAGTAATTTAAATATTTCTATTATATCCCTCTTCTCCGCCTATCAACCAACCTCTGCAATCCACAAGCTCTCGATCTAGCAATGTAGGGAGCATTTTTTACATAATTCACCAACCTAGTCACTGTCCTCTGAACCCTCTCCACAACCTCCTCATCTCCAAGGAATCCAGGTGACCAGACTTGAGCACAGTAACCCAAATGTGGAAGTATCAACGCTTTATAAAGAGGAATAATAACCTCTTTATCTCTGGATGTTAGTGTGTTCCTCAATAACCAAGTAATCCTATGTGCAATCTTGGACACCTTAGCAATGTATCCCTTGAACTTCATCTCCCTATCCACCAACACCACTAAGTCCTTAGCCTCATTAGTCTCTTGGAGTACCGCTCCATCAATGTAGTATACAGCCGGTAATCTTTTAATCCCAAAATGCATAACCTTACACGATGATTTAATCCCAAAATGCATAACCTTACACTTTTCCACGTTGAACTGACATCCATTACCCTTTGCTCATTCTGCCAACTTATTTAAATCATCCTGCAAACTCTCAACATCAGCTTGATTTTTTGTTGCACTACCCAACTTTGCATCATCGGCAAATAACTGAATATCTCCCCTCAAGCCATTTCCTATATCATTTAGGTACAAATTAAACAATGATGGCCCAAGCACAGAGCCCTGAAACACACCACTGGTCACCTGCCACATCCTGGCTTCTGCTCCTCCATATACCACCATCTGGTATCTCTCCCTGAGCCATTCTCCTATTCATATCACCAGTTTAGTATCCATTCCCATCTGCTCCAATTTGCATAACAGTGTTCCATGGGGTATCCTGTCAAAAGCCGTAGCAAAATCCATAAGTACCACTGTGTACCATTTCCTTTGGATTGCTAAGGCAGCATCTACCTTTAACAAAACAATCTTGATTCCTATAGAGTATCATATCCTGATCCACCCATTCTTGAATTTTGTAATAAATTTAGTTTAATCCTTTATCCAAGTGTGAGCAAACAAAGTTTGTGCCTGAAAATATCTTCAGGACTGGGGTAAGGTAATACAACACATTTTCAGGTGCAAACTTTGTTTGCTCACACTTGGATAAAGGATTAAACTAAATTTATTATAGTCTAACCAAGTGAAAAATAAACTTTCAACATCTTGAATTTTGTCTTTAACCAACTTTTCCAATACTTTTATAACCACTCCCGAGATGGTGATTGGTCTGTAATTAACGACCGCAGTTTTAGAGCCACCTTTATGCAAAGGAACTACTTTTCCTTCCTTCCACTCCCTAGGGACCATACCAGAGTTCAAACTTAAGTTAAATAACTAAGTAAGAGGTATTGACAATTCCTTTGCACATTCACGCAACACCTGAGCTGATATTCCATCTAAACCTACAGCAGTGTTTGCATTTAAATTTTGCAATATACTAAGTACCTCAGATTTATCAACTTCACTTCTCCCATTAGTTGTTGCTACAGGTACAGAAATATCCTCACTTGGGTGATAGACTTTTGAAAATTGATCACTCAGTAACTCTACTATTACATCTGAATTTGTCGCCTCAATACCATCAGCACTCACTAAAGTTATCCTTCCGAAGTCATTCTTCCTTTTACTTGCCACATAGCAGAAATCTTTGGGATTACCTTGATCTCATTCGCTAAGGTCTTCTAATAATCTGATTTAGCTTTCCTTACTATGCTGGTAACCTTTCTAGCTTGAGCCTTGTACTGCTCATGGGTGTACTGATCACCTTTCTCCTTGTACATTCTTGATAACATTTTCTTTTTTTGCAGATCAAGCTTGATACTACTGCTCATCCATCTAACGCCAACCTTGTTTGTCTTCCTGACCATGGGGACACAATCTGATATTACTTTCCTAAGATACCTGCTGATTTTATCCCATGCACTGCTCTAACATCTTTCTGCTGCAATATGTTCGGCCATGGGATGGCTGCAAGCTCACTCTGAAGCTTCTTATAATTGCCTAACCTGTAGTTCTGTATATACCCCTTCTTAACAGAAAAATCCACAGATTTTGCAACCTCCGAAGTCATATACCACATGATCGCTCTCACCAACTGAAGGTAACGAGGACACCTTACTTATGCATATATCCTCTGAACCAGTGACCAGATCCAACACTCTCACACCATGTGTCGCTTCAGTTATGTGCTGTTGCAAGTAATTATATCGCAGAAGATGTATGAACATCATTTCCTTTTTGCCACGTGATATTTCCTCCTTCCAATTGATATCACCATAATTAAAATCCCCCATAATAATCACCGAACCTGCACTCATTGCACTAATTTGCTGATGCATGAATTCAATATCCCCCTCCCTGTACCCCCTGGCCTATAGCAGCAACCAACTGTAATTATTATTATTATTACCCCAAGACCTCATGGAGTCAAAGACTCATCTGGGAGGTCCTTTTATCACACACACTCATCTCATCATACCGTGTCTTAAACACACTCAAACTTCTTGCAGACACCACACTCTCAGGCAAGGCATCCCAATCATTCACAACTCTGCACGAAAAAACCTGCCTCTCATTCCCCTACTCACACCCTCTTTATACAGTTTCCAGGGATGACCTCTGGTTCTCCCCTGATCTCCCACTATTCTCTGTAGAACTTCTCCACCATTGATCCTATAACAATCCCTTACCAACTTGTAGGTCTCTATCATATTTCCCCCCTCTTCCTCCTGTCCACCAGACTGCAAATTACATCTTCTCAATCTTTCCTCATACTCGACATTCCAGAGGTCAGAAACTACCTTAGTCAGTCGCCTTTGGACCCTTTCCAACATCTCTTCATCCTTCTGAAAACCCGGTGACCAAATCTGGGAACAATAATCCATGTGTGGCCTAATCAAAAGCCTTATACAACAGAACAAGAATCTCCCTACTTCTACATGTCAGTGTCCTCTGCATCATTCCCAGAAGCCTTTTTGTTGTTTTCACAATTTTGGCGATGTGTCCCCTAAATTTTAGATCCTTATCTACTATCACCCCCAGATCTCTTATTTCCTCTACCTCCAACAATATATTCTCACCAAGCAAATTCTGCATCCCCTCTTTGTTTTCCAAATTTTAAAACCTTACATTTTGCAACATTGAACTCACATCCCCATTTCCGTGCCCAATCATTCAATTTATTCGTCTTCTTGTAAGGCCACAACATCTTCACTACTCTTTATGGTTCGTCCCAACTTTGCATCATCTGCAAACAACTGAATATCTCCATCCAAATCTTCTCCAATATCATTAATATACAAGTTAAACAGCAATGGCCCTAAAACAGATCCCTGATGCACACCACTTGTAACTTTCCTTTTCCTGGATATTGCTCTCCCCCATACACAACTTGTTGATACCTATCAGATAGCCAGTCTCCAATCCAATGCACCAATCTAATATCCAATCCCATCCACACAAGTTTGACTATCAACTTATCATGCGGTAATCTATCAAAAGTCTTTGCGAAATCTAAGTATATTACTGTGTATCCTTCTCATCTATCCATGAAAGCAGTCACTTTATTGTAATAAGTAAGTAGATTACTAAAACATGACCTCCATTTAGCAAATCCATGCTGTCCATCAAAGATTATACCATTGTATACCATTATTGCCAACCCAACTCTGGATCTTATTTCTCACAAGCTTCTCCAACAACTTAACCACAACGCCTGACACAGAGATAGGCCTATAGTTTGATGCTTGAGTTCAATCACGCCCTTTTTGAAGGCACAATCTTGCCCTCCTTCCACTCTTTAGGAACTTGACCAACTGCAAGACTCGTATTAAAAAAATGTCAAGGCAGGTGTCAACTCCCTAGCACATTCCTTCAGAATACGCGGTGATATATTATCAAGTCCCACATCTTATTTACATCTAGTTTACTCAACTCCCCAAACACCTCTTGCTCACTTACAGTCAGTCTCTTCTCCCCATCATCAACTGCTCTAAATCTCTCCAGGAAGTCACATTCACAAGATTGAAAGATCTTTATGAACTGCTCATTAAGTATCTACACCACACATTCTGCAACAGCTGTCTTTATACCATTTTCTCCAATCAATGCCATCCTTCCATAATCATTCTTTCTTTTGCTGGTTACATATCGAAAGAACTGCCTAGGATTCTTTTTGGCTTCATTAGCTAACTGCCGTTCATACTCTCACCAACCAAGTTACTCTCCTTGCCTGGTCTTTGTAGACCTCATAAAATTGATTATTTCCGCTTCTCTTATGCTGGCATTTTCACAATGCCCTTTTTCTCTGTATCACATGCTTAATCTCTTTATTCATCCATCTCACACCTACCTTATTTAACCTTCTCACCCTTGGAATACATTTAGACATTGCATCTACTAGATAGTTTTTGAAAATCCCCCAAGCTGCATTGATCTCTTTTCTAGCTAACTCCTCATTCCACGCTACACCTGCAAACTGTCTCCTGAGCGCTTCATAATCACCCCCCTCCCATCTTGTAGTTCGACATATACCCTTTTCTCACAGTGGTCTTCACACTGCTGGCAACCATCCAGGTAATCACCTAATGGTCACTCTCACCAATTGGTGGATGATTTGACACCTCGTTTATTACTACTGGCACTATTTCCATCTTGCATCTCTACTTTGCATGGACATAACTCTTTCTCTATCATCAATAGCACTCCCCCTCCCTTTTTACCCCTTCTATCCTCACAAAACACATTATACCCTTCCATCTCTATTCCTGTCAGGATGTCATCCTCTTCCAACCATGTCTCACTTATTCCGACAATCTTTGGGTGAACAGATGCAATTAGTGCAACCATTTCATCTGCCTTGCTTCTTATACTTCTAGCATTTGTATACAAACACAACAGCTCATTTCTGAATCTACCGCTAGTTCCACTGATATCAATCACTCGATGTGATCTCTCCATGCTAAACTGGGGCCATTTCCCTTTCTGCTTCTTCATTTTAGAAACATTTTGAATTCCAACCATTTCTTCTTGATCCCTGGTCATCCCATTTCTTTCCTGCCTACACATGCTCTCACCTCCTCTTGGAGCATCCACCTTTCTCACGCTGTGTACCCCTGTTCACCCTGTGCCTCCCCATTTCCCTGCTCCTCTTGCACACCCATTCTGTCATTTTCTATACTCATACCACTCACTTCCCCATTTACATCCACCTCTTCAATCTCTCCTGTCTTACTCTCCTGCTCTTCCACATCACTCCCCTCTCGATCTGATTCATTCTCTCTATTCACTTCTCTACCTTCCAGCAGCAGTTTCTCTAAGCGACTCACATCATAACCACTCAAATGCAGTCCATTGCTCTCATACAGCTCACTTCGTCCCCCGAACTCATTCCACACATTAAGAAACTGTACTCCCATCTCCTCACACATTTCAGCCAGCATATCATTAATAATGCTTGCTCTCCACCTCATTTCACCACAGTCATACCTAGGCAATGTAACATTAGTTGTAACATTAGTATAGAAATTTCTGATTACAAGAAATAATTCATTTTTGTTATACATTTGCAAAACATTTACATATAAAATAAAACTAAATTATCCTTTCCTATTTATTTATTTACTTAATCAAAAATCGGCCGCTAAAATTAATGTAAGATAATCTGATATCACTAAATAGCAGATATCCTACACAACCAATTCACTCTGTGACAACACTCCAATATGTATTTGATCTTGTTTCACTCCATTTCACACCAAATGGCTTCACACTCACTGTCACATGAAAAACTATTGTTAGTATTTTAGTCATAGGCCTCAACTCTAACCAGATTCAAGTCATCCAGTATCATTAGTAGCATCCTCCTCCTTTCTCATTGTGTCTGTCCTTCCTAAAAATGTTGTACCCTTTACACTCAGTATCAGTTAGTATGTCTGCCTCTGATAGCCAGGTCTCACTAATGCCTAAAATTTTAATGGCCGATTTATGATTAAGTAAATAAATAAATAGGAAAGGATAATTTGTGTACAGACATAATAACTTACCTGCATGCTTTTTGTTTGTATGCTCTTCTGTATAGTCTGCACGATATGGTTGGACAACTTTTAGATCTATCTCTGTTCTTGTCTAGTGCATTACTTATGTAGACATCCTTGCATATGCTTGATAAGTCCAAACTGGATGAACACAAAATCATTCTCTCCTCATAATCATTTCCATGAAATGCCAATTCACACCATCGCAGCTATATAACATTGTTGCTCTTGCACACAGATTCTCACCATTCCTGCTATCATAACTTTGTTTCCCTCTCTGTGTTAGGTCTCATTCCAATTAATAATTTCTCAAGATTAAAAATAGTTCTATTGTATAACATTCGTTCCAAGACTAATATAGCCAATTATAGACCAATTAGCATTTCAAGAGTGGTTGGCAAAGTATTGAAGAGGTTGGTTAAAGATGAAATTAAATTCAGGAATGGTTGGATAGGAATGTAGTACTGATTGGGGGACTGCATGGCTATACTTAAGTAACATACTCACTTTCTATAATAAAGGTAATTGCTACACAATCATACTGTTGGACTTTGCAAAGCCATTTGATAGGATACTGCATGGAATCTTGATACATAAATTAAATCAAATGGATATGGATATGGATATGAAATGATGTGGATAAAAGATTGGCTAGCCACATAACCCTGGTTTTTGAAGACCCCCCCCCCCCCCGACATGCAGAGATAAGAAGGTTATTATTCCACTTTATAAGACCTCATCTGGATTACTGTGCACAGATCGGGTCACCTGGATTTCTTGGAGATATGCATTAAGTGAAGCAAATTCAGAGAGGAGTTGCTAAGATGCTGACAGGACTATGATGTTCTATATTTGGAGTGATTGAAGAGTTGTGGGTTATAGCTGGTTGATCAGCAGATAAGGAGGGATATGATAGGGACATATAAGTTGCTTAGGGAGGTTTATAGGATTGATGTGGACAAAATATTTCAGTACATGAAAGAAAATTAGAGGTCATCCATGGAAACTCAGTAGGGAGTGAGAACTAGATTCTTTGATTGGAGAGTGGTGAATGAGTGGAATAGATAACCAGAGTCAGTTTGTCGGTGAATGATTTCAAGGCAAAATACATGTATTGATAACTGTTGATTAATGTTTTTTTTATTTATTTAATTAAATGCACCTCTCGCAATGAGTGTGAGCACTCCATGGAGATGTGTAATAATAATAATAATAATAATCTACATTTCCACACTTAGCAATAAACTGTAGTGCATTGTGAACTGATGTGTAACAATCAATGGATAAAGAAAGAGTACAACAAGTATTAATTATATCTTAAAAGTTTATCCACTTGGTTTTACTATAAATTATATATATTACTATAAATTTTTATAGTAATATAATAAAAAAATATAATATAATAAATAAAATATAATAAATATAATAAAATAAAAAGTAATATATAAATACTATATATTACTATTTACTATAAATTATATATATATATATATATATACAAGAAATTATATTCTGTTTAATCTATTATTAAAGTGTAAGCAAACAAACTTTGCACGTTACATTACTTCATGACTTGGCTACTTGTACATAGTGGATAATGACTTCATATAACTTGCCTTATTATCCCATAATGCAAAGCACACATATCTTTACGTATATGTATAATGCTATGCATTATGGTAAGGGTCACTACCCAGACAGGTTTCCCTTTGTTTAAGTGTGGGGATACCTCTTCCAAAAACTCGGATCACCCAATAATGAGCGACCCGCAGGATCAGAAAGTCAGTTGGCCCTACACCATGGCAGACTCCCCCACCACTGAGCAGAGCTGCTCATCTGGAAGGGTAACAGCAACAGCCATGCCTCAGTTAACTTCACAGGCTACAGTATTGACATTCATTACCCCCCTCACTCAGGCCCTGGGTGACAGCAACAGCCAAGCTTCAGTTAAAACTTCACGGGCTACAGCATTGCCATTCATCATCCAAGTTTCCAACTGGTTTCAACCTTTATTGAGGTCTCGCCAGTGGGATCCAGACCAACCTTCATTGAAGTCCCATCGGTGGGAGCCAGATCTAGAAGTGATACCAAGGTTGAAGTAATGCAGAAGTCATATTTGCATATACAAGTAGCCAAAAAGTGTCACACCTTATTACTAAAATACTCTGGATTAGAGACAGTTGTTGAAAGTTTTTTCAAATGGTTATATTATAAATTAAAGATGCCAGAAATTATATTCTTGGTTTAATCTTTTATCCCAGTGTAAGCAAACAAAGTCTGCATATCCTAAGGATATGTGCTTTGCATTATGTAATAATAAGTCAAGTGATGTGAAGTCATTATAGTCTATATACTAGTTACTTCACACGCAAACTTTGTTTACTTACTTAGTTTACTGATTCAAAGATTTCTCAGTATGATTGTCATCTACATGAAAAGAAAATAACTAGTTTCCAAATCAAGAACGATAGGCATGAAATTGAAATAATGAAAAAAAACTGGAAAACAGTTTAACAAGAAGTAGGCTACACAATTCCTCCTTCACAGATTGAAGTCCTCATCAGGTTCATCAAAAATCTAGAAGTTAAAGACTTACCAGTGACACTTCACTAATCATAACATCTCCTTTCTGCATCGCCTCATTAAATGCATTGGATTCCACAGGCAAATCAAACAAGAAACTATATAGAAACTTATGCTATGCCATAATATCAGGTTTTTGTTTCTCCAAGAAACATACTTCTGCAGATACAGTATAAAGATATAAAAACTTTAACAGATAGATACCCACTTTTTTCTTATTGGAGCTTTGGAATATTTAACAGGGCTGGAGTAGGAGTTCTTATTCTTGCCCCCCTCCCTCCCTCCCTCCTTGGGTCAATCTGTAATATTCAAAGGGATGCAGAAGGAAGAATCTTGACAATATACTGGAAATACTGTGGATGTGTAATAAGGTTTATAAATGGTTTAAACATGTCGAGGCATGTTTTTAAATGCACATATCCCACTTTTCCACTCCTGGGACATCCTCCTATTTTTTCTAAAATGTCGGGTTTTCAATACAGTTCCAGTCTCCAGCTGCTAAGATGTAGTGTGCATCATATAAATACAGCTCCAATTACTGGAAGAATTTTCACCTAACTGTTTCAATGCATGGAACAGTTAGACGAACAGTTGGTACCCGTCTTGATAAAAGACAGGTACCAACATCAGGTAAAACATCTTGACATCAACATGTCAGATCATAATCCAATTTTACTTTGTTGCATGGAACAAGTATTTGTTCCATGCTTGTTTTCTACTTGTTCTACTTCTACTTGTTGGAACAAGTAGAGATCAGTTCTGGACCATGGAGACTTCCACCAAATTTTCTATCAGTCTTTTCAACCAAATTCTAGACCCTCTGTTCAAAGTGGAATATTGTTACCTGGAACTGGGATATGTGGTTAAAATTCAAACAAGCAGTAAAACAGAATATGATTGAATGGGGAAAGCAACAGGCTTTCCCCAAAAGAAAAATGTTGAAAAACTGTATAAAGAGAGAAGTCGGTTCGTAGCAAACCAACACAATGGCATGGAATGTAGCAAACCTTAGAAACATTAACAGAGAGAGAGAGAGAGAGAGAGAAGTGGAAAGGCAGAAACAAGTAGAAGAAAGAAACTTTAAAATAAGAATGCACCAGCACTTAGCAGATAGCCCTTCAGCTGCATTCTTCAACAGATAATTCAATAAATTCCACGAAGAAAGGACTACCACTCAAATCTGCATTGATGGTGAATATGTCCACTACTCAAGATATCAAAAATACTACAGAAATCTGTTTGAAGACTGGGATATTATAACTCTTTGAACATTAATGGCTTTCTTGTTCATATCCAAGATGGGCTTGACAAAATTAAAAGTTTTTGGAAAGTGGGATCTTGAAAGAATTCCTTTTGGACTAATCCTTAAGAGAGAACTGCTGATTATATTTGGAATTCTCCTCTCCACTTACCCAATAATATCAGTTCAAGAACTTATATACAAGAACATCAAACCTTAGAAGACTGGAAAATAGGGTTACTTTCCTTTTCTTCTAAAGCCATAATACTCAAAAACATAATCTTCTCTGCTGAATTGGACATAATAAATATTACAGACATCACAGAAGCTGCAGAAAAGTATTACACTAATACTTCTCTATACGGCCCCCTCTTTATGCAGCTTTTCGCTATAACAGCCTTGTGTAATTATGGCTAAGTGTCGATTTACGGCCTACAATTTTTCAATATATGGCCAAAAAGTTGGGAAATCCCCTGTGTATGTCTTTTGTCCTGTGTAGGCTGACTGCACTGCTCCACACAGGAATGTTACTCGCGTCGTCTTATAGTTGCGGCAATCTTCGCATAGCACATCATTCGTCCCCACCTTCTGTAAACATGCTCATGAGTAGATGCATTTAGTGATCAGTTTAATAAATTAGGTAAGTCCTCAGTATCAAAAGTAGAAGTGTTTGTTTCTTCTTGCGTTCTGTTTCAACTATAAACATTGTTGATAAGTACATAATATGCATTTGTATGTAAATATGGTACATAATAAAGTGTGTATGTATTCGTGTTGCTATAAAGTGTATACATTATAACTGTTATTATTTTTTGTTTTTTAAATAGAATCCAGTATGTATTTGGGGGAAACATGAGCCCGAAACGTTCTTTAAATTTGGAGAGTGATGAAGTTAAAAAAAGAAGCTGAAAATCTGTCTCAATAGAGACTAAACTAGATGTTTTTCGTCATATTGAAGCTTCTGAAAAAAATTTTGATATATGTAAGACATTATGGCTTGCAAAATCTATGGTTCAAACAATTTGTGCTAACAAAGAAAAAATTAATGCACATTCACACTCAGCTGCACCTTTAAGTGTTTCAAGATTAACACGCCAAAGAAGTAGCAATATGGAAAGAATGGAAAAATTATTAAACATATGAATTGAAGACAACAATCAACGGAGGATGCCAATGAGCCAAATGACTATTCAGGAAATGGTGAAAAGTATTTTTGAAAATTCGAAGAGTGAAGAAACTAGTGAAGGTCTAGCAGATGAAACTTTTCTAGCAAGCCGCTGTTGGTTTGAAAAATTTTAAAATCGCCATAATTTGCATAATATTAAAATGATAGATGAAGCAGCTAATGCTGATGAAGCTCTAGCCTATCCAAACATTTTGAAATCAATTATTGAAAGAGGTGGATACGTTCCTCAACAAGTTTTTAATGTGGACGAAACAAGCACTTTATTGAAATGAATGCCTGAAAGAACTTACATTTCAAAGAATGAATGGGCTGAATCTGGATATAAGGTGTTCAAAGAGCAATTAATTTTGCTCCTTGGTGCGAATGCAGCAGGGGATTTTAAGCTGAAACCACTTTTGGAAATTCCAAGAGCTTTAAAAGGATTGAACAAGAAACAATTGCCCGTCATTTGGAGGTCCAACAAAAAAGCTTGGATGACCAAAAAACTCTTTGAAGATTGGTTCAAAAATTATTTTTGCCCTGATGTCAAAAAATATTTGCAGGAGAAAAATTTAAGTAACAAATTGTTGCTCCTATCGGATAATGCTCCAGGGCATCCAGTTAACTTATCTGAATTATTTGAAGATGTGGAGATTGAATATCTACCTAAAAAAACAACTGTCCTAATCCAGCTAATGGATCAGGGTGCAATAGCTACTTTTAAGGCATATTATTTATGAAGAACCTTTCGAAAACTTATAAATGAAACTGATGGTGAATCATCAATTAAAGAGTTCTGGAAAAAATTCAACATCAGAGATACTGTGCACAACATTAGTGAATCATGGAATGAGTTGAAATCAACCACAATGAAATCATGTGTGGAAAAAAATTTGGCCAGAATGCATTACAAGTAATGATTCTGAACTTGAACCCCTTTCTGAAATTAGACAAAATATATTGAACCTAGCAAATGAACTTAGTTTTGAGGATGTGGAAGAACATGATGTAATCGATTTGCTAGATGCTGATAGAGAACCACTTTCTAATGAAGAATTAATACAGTTAGAAACAAACTGTACATTTGCTGAGGAAGGAACAACAAGAGCCAGTTTTGCAGTATCCACCACCTGTCAGCAATGGGAAAAGAATTTTGATTTTTATAATTAATGAATTAAAATACCATGCATGGAAGGTTAGAAAGAAACATGGATTTGAAAACCAGCAATATGATAACCAAATGGTTTATAATATTGTATTGTGGAAAAAATTTTATTGTTCAGTCAGACAATTTTTGTATTTAGAAAGAAGCATTCTAGGAGATATCAAATTTTTGGCTAGGTGGTGTAGAAAACCCACATTATGCAATATTCACCAGGGGGAGATAAAATTCCATCTATTTTTGCCATGAGAGAATTTTTAAAATGGTTCCATCCTCGTAATTCAATGTGGTCTAATTGCATGGATGATTGGAATACAATCCCAGGCCAAGAAGCCAACTCGATGCAGTTAACTTAGATATGGCTAACCACCTGGGTATCAGTCTTCTTTGCACTTTAGTTTCAATTGGTCTTTTGGTTGTTCATCTACATGAAATTGGTGAAACCAATAGCCTTTGGCTATATGATGATATATATAAAGGAGCTGAGGCCTTTTCTCTATCTCTCATACCATCTATCTATCTATCTATCTGTCTTTTCTTTCTCCTAATACTATCAAGCTCTCTTGCATCTCTATACTAACTACTGTACGCCTATGATGCACACCCTTTTACTTTTTCATTATGTTGGAGGTTTAATGGATTTTTTACAACAGTCAAAAAGAATTAAAATAGAATTTAATACTTCCTATATTTCGTCCTAGTCACTAGGACATCTACGGGGATTACAAAAACAATTAATGTAACATGCACACAAAAACTTACATCCTCACAGCACTTAAGCCTCTACACAAGAATTCTAATCATCCATGGAGAAGATTTAGCACGCAAATCCAAACAATTTCAGTATTGTAAGTTTTTGTGTGCATGTTACATTAATTGTTTTTGTAATCCCCGTAGATGTCCTAGTGACTAGGACGAAATATAGGAAGTATTAAATTCTATTTTAATTCTTTTTGAGTGTTGTAAAAAATCCATTAAACCTCCAACATAATGTCCTCACAGCACTTAAGCCTCTACACAAGAATTTTACTTTTTCACCTCAATAAAGATGAGATGAAAAGGACGTCTTGAGAGTAATAGAGATGGAAGGATATGATATTTTTTGTGAAGACAGAGAGACAGGACAAAAAAAGGAGGAATAGTGCTGTTTATGGCAGACAAGTCATGCCCATTCAAGGTGATGATGATGCAAGAGACAAATCATAGCAGTGGTGTTGAAATAGTATGATGTGAAGTAGAGCTAGCAGAATGAAATGTTTAGTTGGTTTTGCTATTGACCTGATGATATGGAGGGCATTGAGAAGGAAATGAATAAGAAAAAGGGTAATCATAATATGTGACTTAATTATAGTAATATACATTGAGTGGCATCTTAATTAGGAACACCTCCCCATTTTCCTAAATGTTGAGGTGATAAAATGGGCACTCAGTGTATTTAGAATGATGAGACAGCGTCTGAGGGCAAGACAATGAATTGCTAGAGTTTTTGAGAGATGGCTGCCTTAGGCAACATGACAATCAAAAAGTTTTGATTTGATCATCTCATAGGAAGATGTTATTATAGATGAGGTGTCAAATCTTCCTCCTATTAGTGAAAGTGACCATGAAATAATCACTTGGATGACAGGCAGTCATATGAGGACTTCTGTGAGAAAGGGATGTATGGATCAATGAGACTAGTGATTTTGAGAAACTCAAGAGGTGACTTTCAGCTATACCATGGAATGAGGAATTGGAAGGAGATCAATGCTGCTTGGGCTGTACTCAGCAATTATCTAGCTGAGGCAATGTTTGAATGTATTTCGAACATCAAAGGTTAAATAAGCTTGGTGTACAATGAATAACTGAAGAGGTGAGACATAATCTGGAAGAAGAAGAAGAAGAAGAAGAAGAAGGCATTATGGAGGCAGCACCAGATACGAGGGTGATCTGAAAATTTCTCAGCCTCGACCATAGATAGCAACACTATCGGCAAGATTTTTTTTTCTAAGTTGGTACATCTGTCATAAGCAAACAGGTGAAATAGCAAGTCATTCTATCAAGTAGTTTGTTTTATACAGCTGTCTGAAACAAAAGTGTTGTCTGTATCCCTTGAAATGGATAAAATTGAGTATTGTGCGGTTATAAAATTCTTTGTAAAAGAAGGTTTAATGCCAAAAGAAATTCATTCAACGTTCATAAAAGTTTATGGGCACTCTTCTACTTCATTTTTGACAATTAAGAAATGGGCTACCGAGTTTAAACATGGCTCTACCAGCCTTGAAGATGATCCACATGAAGGACATCCAAAAAGTGTAACAACCAGAGGTCATTGATCAAGTGCACAATATGGTATTGGGTGATTGGCATATACACTATAGGCATTTCAAAAGAACATCTAGGTTATATTTTGCATGAAGAATTGCAAATGAAAAAGCTTTGCACAAGATGGGTGCCATGCTTGCTTACAGCAGATCAAAAACGCACTCGCATTAAAATCTCTGAACAGTGCTTGGAGCATTTTAACAAGAATAAAATGATTTTTTGCATCAATTTATTACCATGGATGAGACTTGGATTCAGCATTACACACCAGAATCCAAACAGCAGTCAAAACAGTGGACAGATGCCAGTTGTTCAGCACCAAAGAAGACAAAGTCGGTTCCATCAGCAGGAAAAGTCATAGAATCTGTGTTTTGGGATGCTAAAGACATTTTGTTTATTAATTATCTTGAAAAGGGTAAAACAATAACAGGGGAATATTATTCCAATCTTTTAACCAGACTAGATGAAAAAATTTATGAGAAAAGACCTGGTTTGCAGAAGAAAAAAATCATCTTTCATCAGGACAATGCACCTGCCCACAAAGGTGTTTTGACAATGGGAAAATTAAAGGATCTGCACCAAGGTTCCCTCTAATTTTTTGCTGTGTGTGCAAAATTTGCCTTCTTTTGAAAAGTATGTACGCACCCATACGAGTCACCATACTGATCATTTAAGCAAAAAAGTTAAAAGATTTTAGTTCACTCTTTACCTTCTGGTGTCAATGGGACATCACCCCAACTCCCTCACCGTGTTCCCACACATGGCAGTAGCCTCCCCAGTAAGCAGTCGGAAATCACGATTCACAAGCCTTGGGCAGGACTCAATCCGGAGGATTCACACATGCGATGCCAACATGATACCGACTGTACTATATAGGATTCTAAGTGTGTGTATTATTACATCACCAAGTAAGTTGTGTAACATCAATTACAGAGCTAACATAAATATTTTATATGTATTTAATATTGATCTGATTAGAAGTAAGAAATAAAGTAAATAAAGAAATTTTAATTTCATCTTGAAAATCTAGTGTGCACATATTTTTTGCTTTGTGCGCTAGTTGTAAAACATGTGTTTTACAACTAGCGCACATGCGCACAGCTTAGAGGGAACATTGATCTCCACTATGAATTGTTGGAACATCCACCCTATTCCCCAGAATTGGCTCTCTCTGACTTCTATCTCTTCCCAAAACTAAAATTCTTTCTTGCTGGTCAGTGTTTTTCTTCGAATCAAGAGGTGATTTCAGCTGTAGAGGGGTATTTTGCAGATCTTACTGAGAACCACTCTAGGGATGGGATAATGGCGCTGGAGCATCGCTGGAATAAATGTATTACTCTTAAGGGAGATTATGTTGAAAAATAAAAATAATTCAGAAATTATAAATTCGTTTTTTCATTGTTAGGCCAAGAACTTTTCAGACCACCCCTAGTATGTGACATTTGTACAAGGAGTACAAAGTGTAGGAGAGAAAAGTGACTCACTTTGTAAGGATAGCAGAAGTGCAGTATGAACAGCAGTTAGTTAGCTAATAAAGCCAAAAGAAATCCTAGAGAGTTAATTTGGTATTAAAAATGGTCCAGTTGTAAGAATAATTAAATTAATAAGCACATTCTAATGTGCATTCTCTAAACATTAAATTTCATTTAATGCTAGTGAGTAGTACAGTGTAGTTATGGCTAAGTACAATTTCAGTATTTAGAAATAAGTTCAGTATTTATGAGCATTTGGTTCATAAATACTGAACCAAATGATAAATGAACTCATCATTATAATTAAATTGAAATATATATTGATCTTTAATTGACCATGATTTATAAACATCTAATACCAACAAGTTTTGCCGATGGGGCTGTCCGGCTTCTTCAGGGCTTATAATGGTAAGAGGAAAAAACTCGAAGTGGCTAGTATAAAATTTTTTTTTTCTCTTACCATTATAAGCCCTGACAAAGCCGGACAGCCCTGTCGGCGAAACTTGTTGGTATTAGATGTTTATAAATCATGGTCAATTAAAGATCAATATATATTTCAATTTAATTATATATTTGAATGACCAAATATAATCTAAACAATAAACTGAATCACTGTCATGGCACCCACAACACACTCTTGCAACCTATTCCACTCATTCAACTCTCCAAGCAAAATCCCTACTTCTAACATCCTTGTTAACTACACTTTTACTAGTTTCCAAGGGGTGATCCCTAGTTTTTCCACCATCAGACCTGTTCTGAAAAATTTCCTCTGAATTAATCTTGTCAAAACCCTTCAGTAATCTGTATTTCTTTTCTGCCTGTCAATCAATTTCTCTACAAATCTTCAACCTGTTCTTGTAAGGTTCATTTCATAGACCTGCTACCATCTTGGTCACTCACCTCTGGATCCTCTCCACCACTTCTTTCAGCAAGAAACCCTGGTGACCAGATCTGTATGCAGTAGTCAAGATGAAGTCTTATGAAGGCTCGATAAAGAGGAATGATAACCTGCTTGTCTCTGCTCATCAAAGAATTCTTAAGTAACCAATTAATCTGATGAGCTGCTTTAGCCACTTTTGTGCCCTCTAAACTTTCAACTCCCTGTCCACTGATGTTCCCAAACCTCTGGCTTCATCAACTTCCTGGAGTATAGTTCTGTCAGTGTGGTATGACTGGTAATCTTTTAACTCCATTTTCCTTTGCCCAGACTTCCAGTCTTCAAATCATCCTGCAAAATGTTAACATCAACTGTATTAACTATTGCTCTACCGAAATTTGCATCATTGGCAAACAATCAAACAGTTCCTCTCAGAGATCCTTTCCTATATCACTAATGTATACAAATTAAACAGTAGTGGCCCAAGAACAGACCCCCTATGGAACACCACTAGTCACAGGTTCTGGACTCTATACCTGAATAAACTACTCTCTGATATTTCTCAACCACCCTCTTATTCACTTCACCAACTTTATATCTATCCCCATGTGCTGCAGTTTACTGATTAGAATTCCAAGTGGTATCCTCTCAGAGGCTTTTGCAAAGTCCAACAGAATCACTGTATACCCATTATCTTTATCCAGCTCAACTGTCACTGTATTATAAAAATGTGAGCATGATTACTGAGGCATCGTTCACAAAACCTTGTTGCCCCAATACAGTATCCCATTTCTGTCTATCCATTCTTGTATTTTGCTCTTGACCAACTTCTCCAGTACCTTGACCACAACTCCTGATATGCTGATTGGTCTGTAATTTACTACATCAGTCTTGAAGCTTCCTTTGTGCAATGGAAACCCCCCCCCTTAGGACTAACCCAGAGCTGAGACTTAGATTAAACAATGTGGTCAAGGGCACTGACAATTCCCTAACACCTTCACTTAAAACTTGAGCTGGTGTACCATCTAATCCCATAGCTGTATTGACATTAAGGTTCTGTAATATGCAATGCACATCAGTTTCTATATAAGCCTTTGCCTCTCTCATTGTGTGCAATATCTCCACCTGAATGATATACTCTCAAAGAGTTCACTTAGTAATTCTACTATTTTGATGAGGAGGTAACTGATTCAGGAGGTAACTGATTCAGTTACCTCCTTACTATTAGCATTGATTAAAATCATTTTACTTGCAGCATAAAGATAACCTGAACAGCATATTGAAAGTGCTGTTCAGGTTATCTTTGGACTGCACTTCTAATTTCCTTTCATACTCTGCTTTTGTCTTTCTTACCACACAGGTTACCTTTCTAGCCTGTGATTTGTACTGCTCATGTGCCTGCAGGTCACTTTCTCCTTGAATTCCATCCACAATTTTTTCTTTTTTTGCAGCTCCAGCTTAATTATGATATTCATTCCTATAACTCCCACTTGATTTACTCTCCTGACTCTACATATGTAGTCTGCCATTACTATCCTCAAATACTCCTTTACCACCTCCAATGCACTATCAACATCCATCCCCTGCAGTTTCACATACCATGGCACTGATTCAAGCAATTTCCTAAGCTTGTCATACTTACCAGCCCTGTAATTCCACATATACCCCTCTTAACTAAAAATTCCACACATTTATTCCCAGGTCAAGATCATATGATCACTCTCATCAGATGGCATCAATGTGGTCATATTGACTCTACACAAATTCTCAGATGCAATTACTATATCTAGCACTCTGAATCCCCAAGTATATTCCATAACATGCTGTCTCAGGTAATTATTCTTTAGTAACTGCATAAATTCCATTTCCTTCCTCCTGTGTGTTCTCTCTTCCTTCTGATCCATCCCCTAGTTTATAGCACAACATCCAATTGTATATTTTTTTCTACTGGATTCTGTCTCACACGATAGCCTCAAATGTGCTATTTTCACTGGCCTTCAGTTGACCTTTACTCTCTTTGATTAATTGGCTCTCATCAGTAACACTCCTCATCACATTCTTTTCTCTCTATCCTCCCTGAACACACCATACCCCTTCACATTCTATCCCACTAACTATATCATCTTCTGTTAGCCATGTCTCACTAATGCCCGTAACCTTTGACCAGGATGAACTAACCAATGCCAAAATTTCTCTAGCACTTTCGAATGCTCCTGACATTTTATACATACAAAAACGTGTACATAAAGTGCAAAAGCCTCTTAGGTCCATTGCTATCCCAAGCTTTTATGCTAACTATCCCATTCTGGTTTGCTAGCAGTGGTATTAACTTAGTCATTTTATACACATTCTTACACTCAATTGCCTCGCTGATGTCTGCATATCCACTCAACATCTCCCCCACCCTAAATGTTCTAGTTTACCTGATTTTTCTCATCCGCTTTCACTTCATTCATCCATCAAACTCACTCCACATATTCACAAACTCCACACTACTTCTCCTGCATAACCTACACATCAAGTCATATGGCTCTCCTTCTCATCTCTACTGTGTCATGCCACATCAGCAGACTCACTGTCTTAATTTTCTCATTCTTTCTTTTGCTCCTCAAGTAATTCTTTCATGTCCTTTCTCATTCCAATCTTTTCTCCTTTCAAATAATTCATTCCAGCCTAAACAATCAACTCTTTCACTTTACCCTTTTGGGCTCTAATAGCATCACCAACGTCATTTATTTTTCCAACCAGAAAGCATGATTTTAGCAATCTTTTTGCCAATCATACCTCTTATGATAGAATCACCATACAAGACTTGCTCCTTAAGTTTTCCCTTTCTCTCTCTCTCTCTCTCTCTCTCTCTCTCTCTCTCTCTCTCTCTCTCAGTCAAGCACTCATTTCTCTTATCACACACTTCATTCTTTCTGATATCAGCTGACCCACTCACCAGATGCTTCTGCATTCTTTGCAGTTCCTGCTTCACCCTGTGTATTACTCTGTGTAACCGAGCTATCTCCCTCATTACAGCCAACTCTTTATTCTTTACATCAATTTTGCTACTATTCTTTTAATCAATACTTTTACTCTCTCTCTCTCTCTCTCAGTTGTGTCATTTTAACCTCTCTTTCAACCTTGTCTGCCATTACATCACACACATTTTCGTGTGTATTCTCAGTGCTGTCCACTTCAATCTTGTGACCTGACACTGACTTTTGACCCTCACTTTCATAGCATTTTTGGCACACTTTTCTACCACTATCACTCTCAAACCAAATTCCATTTGTGTTTGGTAATGTGTACATCTCCCAAACATTGCACTGTACGAGGGTAGTCTGAAAAGTTCTTGGCCTAACAATAAAAAACGAATTTATAATTTCAAAATTATTTTTCTAATATTTATTTTATAATCTCCCTTAAGATAATACATTTATTCCGGTGATGTTCGAGTGCCATTATCATGTCCCCATACTGGTTCCCAGTAAGATCTGCAAAATACCTCTCTGCAGCTGCAATCACCTCTTGATTCACAGAAAAACGCTGACCAGCAAGGAAGAGTTTTAGTTTTGGGAAGAGATAGAAGTCAGAGGGAGCCAAATCTGGGAAATAGGGTGGATGTTCCAATTCATAGTGCAGATCCCTTAATTTTTCAATTGCCAAAACACCTTTGTGGGCAGGTGCATTGTCCTGATGAAAGATGATTTTTTCTTCTGCAAACTAGGTCTTTTCTCATAAATTTTTTTGTCTAGTCTGGTTAAAAGATCAAAACAATATTCCCCAGTTATTATTTTACCCTTTTCAAGATAATTAATAAACAAAATGCCTTTAGCATTCCAAAACACCGATGCCGTGACCTTTCCTGCTGATGGAACCGACTTTGTCTTCTTTGGTGCTGACCAACCAGCTTCTGTCAACTGTTTTGACTGCTGTTTGGATTCTGGTGTGTAATGGTGAATCCAGATCTCATCAATAGTAATAAATTGATGCATAAAATCAGTTTTAGTCTTGTTAAAACACTCCAAACACTGTTCAGAGATTTTCATGCGAGTGTGTTTTTGATCTGCTGTGAGCAAGTGCGGCACCCATTTTGCGCAAAGCTTTTTCATTTGCAATTTTTCATAGAAAATATTCTTTTGAAATGCCTATAGTCTCAGCAATTTGAAGAACTTTGACTCATCGTTCATTCAATACCATATCATGCACTTAATCAATGATTTCTGGTGTTGTTGCACTTTTTGGACCTCCTTCACACGGATCATCTTCAAGGCTGGTACGGCCACGATTAAACTCGGCAGCCCATTTCTTAATTGTTGAAAACAAAGGAGAAGAAGTGCCCATAAACTTTATGAACTTCGAATGAATTTCTTTTGGCATTAAATCTTCTTTTACAAAGAATTTTATAACTGCATGATACTCAATTTTATTCATTTCAAGGGATACAGACAACGTTTACTTCAGACAGCTGTATAAAACAAACTTCTTGATAGAATGACTTGCAATTTCACATTGATGCTTGACAGATGTACCAACTTTGAAAAAAAAATGTTCCCAATAATGTTGCTATCTATGGACTAGGCCGAGAACTTTTCAGATCACCCTCATATGAAGTCCCTTTGTAAAATTCTTTAAAGACTTTAACCATTTAAACCATTTAAAGAATTTAATGCCTTGGATGCCATTGTCCTGCTTCACATCAGTGCCATGTACTACACTATGTAACTTACCAAAAAGATTATATTGACTATATTTAAAACAAAACTTTTAACTGAAATCTAATTAATCCCAATGCAGAACGTAAGAAGCCTGAATGGCAAAGAAATGGAGCTAGCTGAGGAATTAGATAAGTACCAGATCGACATAATAGAGGTGACTGAAACAAAAAAGACCAAAACTGGTGAGATCTCTCTGAGCAATAAATACAAAATGTTATATTTAGGCAATGACGATCAAGGAAAAGGAGTAGCCATAGTATTCAACATAGAATACGATGCTAATCTTCGTGAATGGCAGTCAGTCTCAAGTAGAGTAATGTGGGCAAATATGAGAATGGGGAACTGGACAATGAGACTTATTTGTGCCTATGGTCCCACAGAAAGTTCTACTAAGGTAGAAGTGGAGGAATTTTTTGAGGCTTTAGAAAAAGCAACTGACACAATGAAAAAGGAAAAGTTGGTCCTTGTTGGGGATCTAAATATCAGAGTAGGAAATGATAGTGAGACATACAAAAATATTTTGGGAAAATTTAGAGAAAAGTGCAAAGCTAATAATAATGGCAAATATCTGTTGGATTTCTGCTCAGGACATGGACTGGTTATTACTAACACCATGTTCCAACATAAAAATGTGCACAAATTCACATGGAGAGAAGAGGCTAGGAATAAGAAAAGTCTCATTGACTATGTTATTGTTGATAGTGATGTTTTCTCCCTGGTGCAGGACACCAGAGTGTACAGAGGATTTGAAATTGGAAGTGATCACTATTTAGTCTTGAGCAGGATAAAATTGAATTTCATATTGAAAAGAATAACATGTAAGAAAGTTTTAAAGCGAATAAAAGTTGAGCAGCTCTCAGATGTGAACTGTAGACTAAAATACACAAAGATTATTGAAGAAAAAATGAAAGAGTTTGAGAACAGGAATCAAACCTTGGAGATTTAGTGGCAAACTCTGAAGAAAACATTGATTGATTCTTCCAGAGAGGCATGTGATGAGGTTGTCTGCAAAGGATAAAAAAATCAGAACTCCCTGGTGGACACAGGAAGTTAAAGAGGCAGTGAAGGAAAAAAAGAAAGCATATCAAAAGTTCCTGTCAAATAAGTCAGCTTGTGCTCTTAGAGAATATAGAGACAAATGCAAGAATGCTAAACACTGTGTAAAACTAGCTAAATAAAAGTCATGGGAGGACTTTGGCAAGAATATAGAAAATAAATATCAAGAAGGTGGCAAAATATTCTGGAGGTTGTTGAAGAAGCTTAGGAATGGAGGAAAGAGTGCCATAAAAGGAGTTAGAGATGATACAGGTGACATGAAAACAGGAGAAAAAGATATCCTTGAAGTATGGAGTAATTACTTTGAAAAACTGCTAAATGAAACAAGCAGTGATGACAGCACAGTGGTAAAAAACACTGACCAGGCATGCAGGCAGGAATACATATCCATACTTGAAGTAGAAAAAGCCATCAAAGGCTTGAAATGTGGAAAGGCAGCTGGAGTAGATGATATTCGACCAGAAATGCTGAAGTATGGTGGTATAAGAGTCTTACAGTGGCTGCACTGCATAATTTAGAAAGCCTGGACAGAGGGACGAATTCCCGATGATTGGAGTAGAGCTCTCATAGTACCCATATATAAAAAGGGAAATAAAACTGAATGTGAGAATTACAGAGGTATTTCCCTACTGAGTGTTCCTGGCAAAATCTATGCAAGTATACTTGAGAAACGGTTGAGAAGAATTGTGGAAGAAAAGCTTGGTGAAGAACAAGCTGCATTCAGGCCAAACAGAGGCTGTCAGGATCAGATCTTCACTTTACGACAAATAGTCGAGAAAGCATGGGAATATAACAAAGATCTGTATTTAAGTTTTGTCGATTTGGAAAAGGCATATGATAAGGTGCCAAGAGAGAAGCTATTCAATACGCTGCTGTTATATGGTGTAAACGGGGCATTATATCAAGCAATACTTTGTCTTTATTTGAGTTGTAAGTCAGCAGTTAGAATTGAAGGAAGTACAGGAAGATGGTTTAATGTTAAATCTGGTGTGAGACAAGGATATACATTATCCCCTCTGTTATTCATTATCTATATGGATCACATTATGAAGGAAAGTGGTATTAAACATGATATCAAAATTGGAGATGTTAATGTCAGCTCTTTGCTTTATGCGGATGATGTTATACTTCTAAATAAATCCGCTACAAGTCTGCAAGATTCTCTGACTAAATTGAATAGCTGTTGTAATAGATATGGTATGAAGGTCAGCAATAAAAAGACAAAGATAATGAAAATAGGCAGAATCATTGAAAATGTCAACTGTGTTGTGAATGGAGAACCGAACCTGTGGAACAAGTAAAACATTTCAGCTACTTAGGTACAATTTTCACTATCTATCTATCCCAATGGCTTTAACAGGCCTTTAAGGCCCACAACCTTCCAAGCATGCTTGGATTTCGTAACCGAAATACGAGGATAGAATGGTCACTCCTGTGCCTCAAGATATTCTTGGCTGTATCCATGTGTGTTCGTGGGGCCGGTTTGACTGCTTGCGGGATGAAAAACGCCAGATAAACTGGCGGAAAAAACCCTGCTGCGCACGCCCAAGACCGGCTAACTTGGCTATGGCTGAGGAAGATCCTTCAGCTCCTCACGTCTCCGACGGGAATCGAACCTAGGACACTCCTTCCCCAGGTATATGGTTTTGAAGCGCAAAGCCACTAGGCTAACTGCGCGGACACAATTTTTACTGAAGATGGTAAATTAAATATAGAAATAGACAACAGAATCAGCAAAGCTGGTATGGTGGGAAGTCAATTGAATAAATTCATATGGAATAAGAGAGAAATTAACCAGAACACTAAATTAGCTGTATACAAGACAGTGTTCAAACCAGTGTTAACTTATGGATCTGAGAGCTGGGTCAGAAGTAAAACACTTGACGAAAGACTAGAGACCGCAGATATGAGAGTCCTGAGAAAGATTATAGGCGCGTACAGATGGCATCAATGGCAATATCATATTAAAAACGAGGATATTAGGAAAGAACTTGACATTGTCTGCATCCAGGAATGCGTTAGCAGAGCTAATCTCAGGTGGTATGGTCACCTAAACAGAATGGGCAAGGAAAGATTAGCAAAACACGTGTTCCCTGCCAGGTTGGCAGCAAAACGACATAGAGGAAGACCAAGATATAGGTGGATTGATATGGTACAAAGTGCCTTAGGCGATAGAAATAGAAGATCTGATAATGTTGGAGTCTTGACAAGTAACAGACTGATTTGGAGGAAAATTGTAGATAGGAAGTTAGTAATGATGTAAATTTTTCATGTAGTACTGTCATATCCTGTACACCCCTTGTGGGTACATGGCAGGAATTTGATGATGATGATATATTTTTTTTTTAAACTAAACAACTTAGCTTTCAGGGCTCTCCAAAACAGTCCTATCACTATACCATTACATTAGCAGTTCTATAGGTATTATAAATAGGCTCAAGAAAAGGGCAATCTCTATTACAAGAGATGAAGACAAAATGAAGGAAGAATTACATTCTGTACTCTAACTACTTGTGAGAAAGTTTCATTTATTTGTATTAAAATAGCCAAATGAACCAATGTGTTCCTTCTTATAATAATACTAATTTCATTTCAAAAATGTAATATTGTTTTAGAGTATTACATATGGAACTTACAAAATTGTAAAATATATGCAGGGCCTACTCAAAAAGCATGATGCATTTGAAGCTGATTTTGCCATCCACCGTGAAAGATGCATAGCTATTGCATCTGAAGGTCAGCAGCTAATAACTGAAGGCAATCATCACTCAGAGAGTATTGCTCAACGCTTGAAGCAGCTACAAGATCATTTGAATACACTGGATAATAGGGCAGCTTACCGTAAGAAGAAACTAAAGGATAATTCTGCTTACTTGCAGTTTATGTGGAAGGCTGATGTTGTAGAAAGCTGGATTGGTATGTACTGAATGCAGACATGCATTTATATTTTTATTATCTAATCTCCCCCCCCCCGCTTCCCCTTACCTTTTTTTTTTATTTATTGTTAAATAGTTTAATTAATAAATTATTATATTTTTGATTTTGACTTTTGATTTGTGCAATGGAACATTTTTTCCTTAATTATTTGAAGGCTTTTTACAGTTTTTATTATAATGATTATTAGCCAGTTTGTTAATTATTATCCCAAGATGCACATTTACTCCTGTAAACAACAAACAACAACATGAGTGATAATCAGTGTATCTCCTTTCCTTCATGCTTACATGGTGATCAGAATTCATCACAAAAAATTATGGAAACAACTACCATGTTTCTTCTTCTTCACCTGCTCCATTTCTATATGGGGTCACTGTTTCTGATGAGTGTTCTCCACTGGTTTCCATTGTAGACTGGATCTTTGTCCAGGTTTTCTCCTTCAGATCTTCCTCTACATTATTTTTTCACCTCTTCTTTGGTCTTTCTCTTCTTCTTCCTCCCTGTATTTCCATCATCATGTTACTTCGTCCATGATATTTTTCATTTCACCTCATTACGGCAGTGTCTCCAATCCATATAACGTCGTGGGTCTCACTACCGTTCTGTATATTTTTCCTTTCAATTTCACTGGAACTTTTCTATCACATAAAATTCCTGACATTTCTTTCCAATTCTTCCATCCTGCCTAAAATTCTGTTATTGACTTCCTTTTATTATTCTTCACCTTTACTATCCACTACTGAACCCATATATTTAAATTTATCTACTTTTTTGATAACTTCTCCATTCAGCACCACTCCATTCAAAAGGAGTATGGGCAAAAAATAATGCATGTGAATTTGAATGTAGAAAAGTGTCTTACATTTTGGGATACTTTTTTGCATTAAATTCACATCCATTACATTTTGCCCATACTGTCAGCCTATTCACATCCTACAAGTTCTCTACATCATATTGATTAATTATTACTTGCCAAACTTTGCATCATCAGCAAACAACTGAATATTTCCTGTCAGGTTATTTCATATATCATTTATGTACAAAATAAACACCAGTGGTCCAAGGCACTGTGCACACCACTAGTCACCTGCCTTCTCCTGGATTCTGCTCCTCCATATATGGAGAAGCAGTGTCCATCTCCAGAGATTACAGACTGTGTACTACATTGAGGGAATTGAATGAATTGAGGTAGCTCACAGAATTACTTGGTTTTTGAAGAACACATTAGCAAACAGAGATAAGGGAGTTATCATTCCTCATTGTAAAGCCTTGATACGACCACATCTGGATTACTGTGCTCAGGTCTGGTCACCTGGGTTTCTTGAGGAAGTGGCAGAGAGGATCCAGAGGCAAGTGACTAAGATGGTATTGGTCTGTGGAATGCTCCCTGTGAGTATATATTGAGTGTTTGTGGATTGCAAAAGTTGGTTGGTAGGCAAAAAAGGGGTGTGATATAATAGAAACATTTGAGTTACTTAAAGGCTTTTCTAGGATTGATGCAAAGGAAATGTTTCAGCAATTGCCTAAAGAGGACAGAAGAAGAAGAAGAAGTCATCACTGGAAGTTGAGTAAGAGTGTGGTTAGCAAGGGTGTGAGGACTAGATTTTTAACTTTTTAACTGTTAATGGTTTGAAGGAGAGGTACAATAGTTATTGTGTTGATAGTTTCGGCCTCCCACAATGAGTTTTAGGACCCCATGGAGTTGCCCATGCAATAATAATAATAATAGTATACAGCATTGGGAAGATGAGGGTAATGTTATCTGTGAGAGACAACATGTATTTGTGAGGGGGATCCAAGAGCACCCCTCACAAACATGGATTTGTGAGGGTGTGCTCTTGTTTTAGCAATATGCTAGTCTTTTATGATAAAGTTACAAGAGCATTAGATGAGGGAAAGGCATATACTGCCATTTTCTTAGGCTTAGCGAAGGCATTTGAAAGGGTTCCACATGATAAGCTGATATTCAAGGTGCAGCACACGGGTCTGGATGTCAGATTGGTCAACTGGATACAGGATTGGCTGTCCGATAGGTATC
This sequence comes from Typopeltis vanoorti, assembly GCF_054136105.1. Classification (NCBI taxonomy): domain Eukaryota; kingdom Metazoa; phylum Arthropoda; class Arachnida; order Uropygi; family Thelyphonidae; genus Typopeltis; species Typopeltis vanoorti. Next base: position 42,897,518 of record NC_143556.1, on the reverse strand, counting down.
AGAGAGTTCTGTATGGTGAGGCACTTTCAAGGAAGCAGAGGGTTACAAGTGGGGTTCCACAGAGCTCAGTACTGGGGACCTATATTGTTTAACCTTTATATCAATGACATTTTCAGTGGATTGCAAGGGATATTCAGTTGTTTGCAGATGATGTGAAGCTGGGAAGGATTATTAGTAATAGTGCAGATGTGGCAGCCCTGCAAGAGGATTTGAATAAGCTAGATAGATGGGCAAATGAATGGGGGTTTCAGTTTAATGCAACAAAATGTAAGATCTTGAGGTTTGGGAAACATCGATGGGACACTGCATACTCTATGGGAGGAGTTATACTGGAGGAAGTAGGGGAGACAAGAGATATGGGATTGATGATTGATAGAAACCTGAAATTTAGGGGACATATTGCAAAGGTGGTGAAGGTAACACAGAGGATTGCTGCAATAATGAGAAGGACGCTGACCTGCAGAGATAAAACAGTTATCATTCCGTTGTACAAGACCCTGATCAGATCACACTTAGACTATTGTTCTCAGATTTGGCCCCCAGGATTTGAAGGTGATAAATTAACTGTGGAAAGGGTACAAAGGCAGATAACAAAGATGGTTTCCGGACTGTACAATGATAGGTATGAGGATCGGCTGAGGGAATGTGGACTGCAGAGTTTGGTGGATAGAAGAAGGAGGAGAGGTGATATGATTGAAACTTTTAAACTGTTGAGAGATGGTTACAGGGTTGACACTGGGGAGCTCTTTCGCTTGGTTGAACAGCAGAAAGGAGTGATGACAAGAGGCCATCCCTGGATTCGTCTATGAAATAATGTTGGGTTCAATATTTATCATATATGTCCTCTAGGAGATGTGCTATACATTTATGGAAAATACAAAAGAAAGTGATCTGGAGCTTACTCCACCTTTACTATGAGTTAACCTTAAGGTTGCTTATGCTTGCATCCACCGAAACTTTTAGTTTCTATATATTCAGCTTGAAACTCTTGTAGTTTCTATATTCGGCTGTGAAATAATGTTGGATTCAATATCCACTTAATTTGTACCATCATGTTTTATATTTGTAGTGTGTTTTCTTTATGTTTTATTGCTTGTTTGCCGAGGCCTGGAGAGTCATTTTGCTTGTTATTGTAGAATTTATGCCGATAAGAAAAAAAACTAAAACTGTTCAAACAACTCTTGATAACTTCTTTTAATAAAAAAAATTGCAGTAACTAATGTAGGTACAAGTATTTATTAAACATTTACTTTGCATTCATTTTTTATCTTTCCTAAAAGAGTACCATATAAAATGAATTATTAATACAGTAATCGATCACGGACGAATTGTAATTTTTACCATTGATTATTAGATTTGATTAATGCGATTTTTTGATATACGCAGTAACATCGAGAGATTAATTAACCGCTTTAATTGAGGGATACCTGTATTTGTGGTTTAGCATACTTCTGTATATATAAAAGTGATATCTAGTGTTAAGGGGAAAAAATGGGATTAAATTGGCTGACTCCCTTGAGCACTAACTTATCACAGGAAAGCGCAATTTCAGGGGTCAGTTGACTTAAGGGTCAACTAATCTTTGGACAATCACTAATTTAGAGGGTCTGATAAATGGTAGATTACTGTATAGCATCCTATATTTATTATTTAGTAGGATCTCTTCTGTTTTAGTTTTTGTTGTCTTTGTAACATGCTGCATCTTTCTAGTTTGTCTTCAAATTAGATTTCCTTTCTATAGATATTCCTTATGTTGAATGTTCCATAATCATTTCTTCTGATGTTTTCTTTGTTCCAGTAGCTGACTTTTCACTGTTTACCATGATTTCCCAACAAAAACAGTGGGTTAACCATGAAATCTCAGCATGAAAACTCCTGTTGCATTGTCGTCATGTTTATTTCTAGTTGCTTTCATTTATTCACTATCCAATGGATAGTACCTAATGGGATGCACATTAGATCAGAAGCCTCAGTTGGTTCTGCACATTCCTTAAAGGCTATATTGAGGTTTCTTCCCAGTTATCTGGTTTTGATCCTTAAGTGACTCCTGGTAAGAAGAATATCAACTGTCATTTGAAATTTTCATTCCATCCTTCTGGAGTTTTCCATCTTAGTTTAGCCTATAGCTATTGTGATGGTTGCATCTTAGTTTGGCCTGTGGTTACAAGTTACTGTGTGTGTGTGTGTGTGTGTGTGTGTGCTGTTGTTACTTTTTTTATCACAACACTATACTATAACCCTGCAGAAGGATCATTAACATTTATTTATTTTAAGCATCTCCATAGCACAATTGGAAGAATGACAGTACGGTGCACCCTTCAATTAAAAAAGGCCTAAGTTTGATTTTTGTCATGGCGAGAAGAATCGTCATACGGATTTTTTCAATTGAAGGTGAGTTAGCTGATCTCATGTGGAGGTAGCAGGGTTTTTTCTCTCAGAAACTCGGGTTTTTCATCCCACATACAGAGAAATCAGCCTTGGTACACATGCAATTTACAAACAAAAAATACCAGTGGTGGTGGTGGTGGTGGTAAGCAGATGGTGTTGATGTAGGTGAGGATGATAGTGGCAGTTCACTGTAGTTGGTTGGTTGATTGGGTGGTGGAGATGGAGAGTTGTAGAGTAGGTGCCCTCCCTCAATGAGTCTTTGGACTCCTTGGAGATATCATGTAATAATAATAATAATAATAATAATAATAACAATAAACAGTTCATACAATCATTTTATTTCAGTTATTGATGTAAGTTAACTGGCTGAAACCTAATTCTGCAGTTTTGTAAAAGTATTGTTTTTTTTCCTCTTCAACCATTAAAATAGAATATTACTCTGACCTATGATAAAGAAGCATATTTCTTTTTTAAGATGACCTTTAGACAAAAAAAAACAACAACACATAATTGATACTTGACAACTTTTCTTTTTCTGTGGCCATAAATATGAGAAGAATTATAGATATTTTCAGATGTGATAGTGGTTAGCAAAGCTGCTTCCCAAGCAGTTTAACTGCATTTGATTCCAGGCCATCATATTGTTTAGATTGCCATGAGGTAATGCATAGTATAGGTTGCTGGTGATTAGTGCTGCTGAAATATAGCAATTTTTTTGTAATTTAATTAGTAATAATAGGTTGATTATGATAAGTTGAATAATAATAATAATACAGGAAACCTCGCTTAATGCGAATTTGATATGCACGATAATCAGCATGATTGAGTGACATGATAACATTTCCTGCTTTAAGCAAGTGATTAATCATTTAACATGATTTTTTTTATGTTACGCAAAATTTTTTGTCACCAATATTCAGTGAGCAATGGTGGCACTTATCAATGTAGCAGCCAGTGGACAGTGGAAATGCTTGGACAGTGGCCGGCAGCAGTTGGCTGAAAGCTGTCATCACAAGCATACATGCAGACTGTGTTCTCTTGTTAAATCACTTTTCCTTCATTTTGCTTTAATTTAGATACCTATATGGCTTTATCATATTCAACCCCTGATATGGAAAAAAGAAAGACTGATAAAGAACGCTGCAGCAATAAAAAGAGAAGAAACTTAATTACTTTAGAGGAAAAGCTAGAAGTTATTAAGAGACATGAAAGTGGTGCTAGTAATACAATGATTGTGCGAGACCTTGGATACAGTGATTCTACAGTTCAGACTATATTAAATAAGAGCAAAGAATACAAAGAACAAGGAAAAGTTGCTATGGCTTCTTTAATCATTCAGATCACCTGAAATAGAAGCCATTTAATGATCGAGATGGAACATCTTCTATCACTCTGGATTGAGGATTAACCAAAAAAGAATACTTCTTAATACAAGGAATATTCAGGCAAAAGCTCTCAACATTTTTACATCATTGAAAGAGACCAAATTTCAAGAGGAATGCGAAAGCTTTAAGTGTGAGTTTAGGATGGTTTGACCATTTTTAAAATCGAGCTGGACTACATAACGTAAGAATAACTGGGGGGAATCTGCTAGTACCAATAAATACTGTGCAGCCAGTATTTATTGGCTGCACAGTATTTATTCCTGTATCCTGGTTGAAAGCGTAAGATCATCTTAAGCTTTTATTGGGAGGCAATGCAGAAGGCGACTTTAAACTCAAGCCTATGTTAGTTTATTGTGCACAAAATCCAAGATCATTAAGAAGATGTAAGCAACAAAAACTGCCAGTAATTTGGAAATCAAATAAGAAGGCTTGGGTGACCAAAACTCTTTTCGAGGAGTGGTTCAACTGTTATTTTTGTCCTTCGGTTGCAGACTACTGCAAGAAAAATAATCTTATCTTTAAAGCCCATTTGTTATTAGATAATACTCCTGATCATCTTAGGAGGCTTGCCGATCTTAATGAAAATGTGAAGATTGTTTTTTTGCCCCCAAATACAACTTCTTTACTTCAGGCAATGGACCAAGGCCTCATGTCATTGTTCAAAGCATACTTCTTCTGTAGAACCAGGTCCTTTGCCCAGGTCCTTGAAGCAGTGAGTAAAGAGTGCAATTTCTTTACCAAAGTTTTGGAAAAAAATATGATATCAAGCAACCAGTGGAAAATATTCATTTAGCATGGGAGGAAGTCACCGCCTGCAATATGAGAGTATGTGGCAGAAGGTCTTACCTCACTGCACAAATGATTTCATTGGTTTTAATAACCCAGCTGATGACATTATTGAAGAAATCAGCATAATTGGAAAAGAACTTGGATTTAATGAATTGGATAATGAAGATGTGAGAAACTTGCTCGATTCTCATTCAGAACAGTTAATCGAGAATGATCTTCTTCAACTAGAAGAACAGTGTGCATATGAAAAAGAAGAAGAAGATAAGGAGTGCAAACAAAAAGAGAATGCTACAACTAAGAAGCTAACTGCAAAAGAACTTGAGCTAGTTTTCAATCACATTGAGCATGCTAAGGAACTTTTGTTTGATGCTGATCCTGATATGGAACAAAGCTTCAAAGTCTGCCAAAATCTTGATAAAGTGATCACCAGCTATTTCAAATTGCATGACAAGATGAAAAAGTTGAGCACTATTCAAACATCTTTATTTAATTTTTTTATAAAAAAGTAGCTCAATCAAATATTTAGACATTAAATAAAAATTTAAGAAATATGAAATTAAAATTCGAAAAATTAAAAGTTGGTCCTTGTTGGGGATCTAAGTAGCAGAATAGGAAATGATTGTCAGACATACAAGAATATTTTGAGAAAATTTGGAGAAAAGAGCAAAGCTGATAATAATGGAAAATACCTGTTGGATTTCTGCTCAGGACATACTAGTTATTACTAACATAATGTTCCAACATAAAAATATGCACAAAGTCACATGGAGAGAAGAGGCAAGGTATAAGAAAAGTCTCATTGACTATGTTATAGTTGATAGTGATGTTTTCTCCCTGGTGCAGGACACCAGAGTGTCAGAGTGTACAGAAGAATTGAAATTGGAAGTGATCACCATTTAGTCTTGAGCAGGATAAAATTGAATTTCATATTGAAAAGAACATGTAAGAAAGTTTTGAAGCGAATAAAAGTTGAGCAATTCTCAGATGTGAACTGTAGACTAAAATACACAAACATTATTGTAGAAAAATAAAAGAGTTTGAGTAAAGGAGCAAAACCTTGTAGATTCTGATGCAAGCTCTGAAGAAAACACTGATTTGATTAAGCAAGAGAGGCATGTAGTGAGGTTATCTGCAAGGATAGAAAAATCAGAACAGGCAGTGAAGAAAAATAAGAAACTATATCAAAAGTTCTTGGTAAATAAGTCAGCTTGTGTTCTTAGAGGATACAGAGACAAATGTAAGAAAGCTAAACACTGTAGCTAAACAAAATTCATGGGAAGACTTTGGTAAGAACATAGAAAAAAATATCAAGAAGGTGGCAGGATATTCTGGAGGTTGCTGAAAAAACTCAGAAATGGAAGAAAGTGTGCTGTAAAAGGAATTAGAGATGATAAAGGTGACATGAAAACGGGAGAAAAGGACATCCGTGAAGTATGGAGTAATTACTTTGACAAATTGTTAAATGAAACGATTAGTGATCACAGTGGTAAAAAAAACTCATCAGGCATACAGTCAGGAATACATATTCATACTTGAAGTAGAAAAAGCCATCAAAGGCTTGAAACGTAGTATTCGACCAGAAATGCTGAAGTATGGTGGTATAAAAGTCTTACAGTGGCTGCACTGCACAGTTCAGAAGGCATGGACAGAGGGGAAAATTCCTGATGATTGGAGTAGAGCTCTCACAGTACCCATATATACCAATGGAAATAAAACTGAATGTGAGAATTACAGAGGTATTTCTCTACTGAGTGTTCCTGGTAAGATTTCTGCCAGTATACTTGAGAAACGGTTGAGAATAATTGTGGAAGAAAAGCTTGGTAAAGAACAAGCTGGATTCAGGCCAAATAGAGTCTGTCAGGATCAGATCTTCACTTTACGACAAATAGTGGAGAAATCATGGGAATATAACAAAGATCTGTATTTAAGTTTTGTTGATCTGGAAAAGGCATATGACGAGGTGCTAAGAGAGAAGCTATTCAATAGGCTACAGTTATATGGTGTCAATGGGGCATTATATCAAGCAATACTTAGTCTTTATTTGAGTTGTAAGTCAGCAGTTAGAATTGAAGGAAGTATAGGAAGATGGTTTCATGTTAACCCTTCTACCGGCTGAGGTGGATGAAATAGCCAGACTACCTTAGAATTTTTCATGGATCAAAACTTCATCGGCATTCTATCTTTTATCAAGTATTTACCCTCCTCTGCTGTTAATCCCTTATCGGCGATTTTAGAGCCATTAACGGATTAACCGTGGTGGAGGACTTTTGAGTCAGTTGTCTTTACATGTACTGTGGTACTTGTGATTTGCTTTACTGTACTAAGATATTTGATCGTTTTTTTTTTTTTTTTTCTTCTGCACAATTTATTGTGTCTCTTTCCAAAAATAGAAGTTTCACATCTGCAAATCCCGAAATGACCACAGATTTTTTAATTGAATTTAATTGAATATATTTTAGTAATAGTAAATTTCCTTAATTTACTGACAATATAGATTCTTTTTTGCGAATTTTCAAATGTTTGTTTGCATTTAAAATATTTTGTTAAATACTGTATTTATATATTTAAATAACGTTTAGCGAAATAAATATGACATTTACTTTCTTTCTTTGCAAAATACGTTTATATGGATAGTCATATTTCAATATTCAAAATTAAGTGGATATTGAATACCACATTTCAATTTTAGGAACGATTTTTTTAATTTTTTTTTTTATGAGCAGCAAATGATTATAAACTGCATTACTTGGTTTCTGATATTGTGTATTTTTTAGTATCAAAAATTTCTACCTAATGATATTTTATCAGAGACTCTTAGCCTTCTTCTTTTGCTTAAAATTGCAACAGATTTTTTTTTTTTTTTTTTTTTTTGTAGGATGCACAACATTACTGTAATATCCAGTGCTTAACCAATGTAGATATTTTTTGAAAATATAATAGGAAAGATATCCTGTAAGGAATGATTCAAAATTTATGCTCATTTTTAAGATTTTTTTACTGCAACTCCCCCCCCCCCCCCCCCTCCTCTCCTGTCCTGGAACTCTGTTACATAACAACTTTAAATTTCTACTGGTTTGAAAGCTTTCAGACAGTATTCAAAATCTCTTATTTCAGTTTACCGTTTTGACCAAAGAAATAAAGCAATAATATTGTTGTATATTTGACGCTTCTAATTCTGTACTCTTTCTTTGCATCTGAAATCAGCTGTTCAGTGGTCTGCTGAAATTATTCTAAGATTTAGAAATACTATGCTATATTTTCAATATATAAAACTCTTTATGCATACTACACAAAAGAAAGTTCAGTAGTATTATTTTTGTTTGTTTTTCTTTAAAAAAATCTAAATATTACTACTTCTGCTGCTGGTTGCTATTTCTGAAATAATCTATGTCTTAGAAATACTTGATAAGATTCACTTAGCTGGAAGAAAAGCTAAAGACTTATTACTCTTAGTGCTATTGAGAAAGGAAAGAGAGAACACTAAAGTTCCCCAAGCTGTAGTGCAGAATACATCAAGAATGTTGTTTCCTTTTCGATTGTTGATTACAAATATCCTAACAGAAATACTGACATTTCTTTTACATGCTGATATATTATTTATGCCAAAATAATTTCTTAATTTATAATGATCAGTTTCATGTTTATTATCGAAAAATTATAAATTATTTCATACCATTATCTTGAAAAAGAGGATTTCAATTATTTTAAAAGAAGAGGTGCATATGCGTTTCATAATCTTGTTTTTTTTTTTTTTGGGGGGGGGGGGTATAGACATTTTCAATTTGCAGATATTTCAGAGAATTTATTTCATAAATCGTTCGCAAAACAACTGCTGCAAACGTAAATCACTTGGGGAACATACCCATTCATTTTAGTGTAAAATAGTAGCAAAGGTTTAGTTACTTTAGATATCTAACCTAGAAGAAAATGTTATGTCTTCTGATATTAAAATGTTATGTGAATAATTTTTTCTGACATGATTTCTCTATTTGTTATAATGTAACCAATTTCCAGATTTTTTCCCTCCTGCATACTTCATGCTATATGCAGTGATTTCTTCTTTGTACTAAAAGAAAAAAAAAATCACATAACAGGAGAAAAATATGTAGTATTTTCTTTTCCACTGGGTGAATTTACAATTCTTTGTGTTTTGAAGAGAAAGTGCAAATGATTTTTTTCTTACTATTTTTGCCATTATAACATCTGATATAATTATAAGAGTGACATTTTACCATTTTTCTCCCACATGAGAAACACAAATAAGGTAGTAATAATATTGTTGATTCTGTCAAACTTCATTGTAGCAGAAATTTTTATTACAAAACTTTGTAATATATATATATATATATCTCTGAAACAAGAAATTTGGATCCCATATCACATCACTGTTGAGTGTTGGCAAGGTGAAAATTTTTGCATTATTATTATTATTATTATTATTATTATTATTATTATTACCCCAAGACCTCATGGAGTCAAAGACTCATCTGGGAGTCCTTTTATCACACATACACATCTCATCATACCGACCTTAAACACACTCAAACTCCTTGCAGACACCACGCTCTCAGGGAAGGCATTCCAATCATTCACAACTCTTCAGGAAAAAAAACCTGCCTCTCACTCCCCTGCGCACATCCTCTTTATACAGTTTCCAGGGATGACCTCTGGTTCTCCCCTGATCTCTCACTATTCTCTGTAGAACTTCTCCACCATTGATCTTATAACAACCCCTTACCAACTTGTAGGTCTCTATCATATCTCCCCTATTCCTTTAAACTATAGGCCTATCTCTGTGTCAGGTGTTGTGGCTAAGTTGTTGGAGAAGCTTGTGAGAACTAGGATCCAGAGTTGGGTTGGCAACAATGGTATACAATGGTATAATCTTTGATGGACAGCATGTATTTGCTAAATGGAGGTCATGTTTTAGTAATCTACTTACTTATTACAATAAAGTGACTGCTTCCTTGGACAGAGGAGAAGGATACACAGTAATATACTTGGATTTCGCAAGGCTTTTGATAGAGTACCTCATGATAAGTTGACAGTCAAACTAGAGCAGATGAGGTTGGATATTAGATTAGTGCATTGGATTGGAGACTGGCTATCTGATAGGTATCAACAAGTTGTGAATGGGGGGTGCGATATCCAGGAAAAGGAAAGTCACTAGAGGAGTGCCTCAGGGGTCTATTTTAGGGCCATTACTATTTAACTTGTATATTAATGATATTGGCGAAGATTTGGATGAAGATATTCAGTTGTTTGCAGATGATGCAAAGTTGGGACGAACCATAAAGAGTAGTGAAGATGTTGTGGCCTTGCAAGAAGACTTGAATAAATTGAGTGATTGGGCAAGCAAATGGGGATGTGAGTTCAATGTTGCAAAATGTAAGGTTTTAAAATTTGGAAAACAAAGATGGGATGCAGAATTTATGCTTGGTGAGAATATATTGTTGGAAGTAGAGGAAATAAGAGATCTGGGAGTGATAGTGGATAAGGATCTAAAATTTAGGGGACACATAGCCAAAATTGTGAAGACAACACAAAGACTTTTGGGAATGATGCGGAGGACACTGACGTGTAGAAGTAGGGAGATTCTTGTTCCATTGTATAAGGCTTTGATTAGGCCACACATGGATTATTGTGCCCAGATTTGGTCACCTGGTTTTCAGAAGGATGAAGAGATGTTGGAAAGGGTCCAGAGTTGACTGACTAAGGTAGTTTCTGACCTCTGGAATGTCGATTATGAGGAAAGATTGAAAAGATGTAATTTGCAGAGTCTAGTGGAGAGAAGGAAGAGGGGAGATATGATAGAGACCTACAAGTTGGTAAGGGGTTGTTATAGGATTAATGGTGGAGAAGTTCTATAGAGAATAGTGGGAGATCAGGGGAGAACCAGAGGTCATCCCTGGAAACTGTATAAAGAGGGTGTGAGTAGGGGAGTGAGAGGCAGGTTTTTTTCGTGCAGAGTTGTGAGTGATTGGAATGCCTTGCCTGAAAGTGTGGTGTCTGCAAGTAGTTTGAATGTGTTTAAGACACGGTATGATGAGATGTGTGTGAGATAAAAGGACCTCCTAGATGAGTCTTTGACTCCATGAGGTCTTGTTTAATAATAATAATAATAATAATAATAATAATAATAATAATTACACACATCATACATTGTATTGAATGTTTTATTGAATTGAAATCCAGGAAAGAAATAATTAAACTCTAAATAAATAAGTTATAATATAATGTCCTTTTTTGTATTTTTTTATAGCTGATAAAGAAACACATGTTAATTCTGAAGATTTTGGTAGAGATCTATCCAGTGTGCAAACACTTCTCACAAAACAAGTAAGTCATCAAAAAGTAGTATCAAGAAATACTGTTGTTGTTGTTCTTCTTCTTATTATTATTATGCAGGCGCTTCCAGAATGTCAAAGAACTTTCTGGAGGAGCTTGTATTATAATATATCATGCAGGCTCATATCTAAATATACCTATCATCTACCATCACCTAGGCAAGAGTTAACATAAATGAAGAGTCAGGTTATGGAGAAGGAAATTGATCATTTAAAGAAGAGATTAACTGATATAAACAAGAAGGAGGTTAAGAGGAAGAAGCAAGTACAGGAAAACCTCGCTTAACGCGATTAATTAATCCAACAATTAATGCACGATAAGCGAAAACATGTTAAGGGAATACAATAACCAATAGAAATTATTATAATTCGTCCATCAGTCAGAGTAAATTTGAAGAAAAGAATTACAATATAAGCTATATTAGAGGATAAAATCATCAAAGTTTATAAAAATCAATTGCTTAATTTTTTTTTTTAATGTCTAAATTTGATTGAGCTACTTTTTTACAAAAAAATTAAGTAAAGATGTTTGAATAGTGCTCGACTTTTTCATCTTGTCAGACAATTGGTGATAGCCAGCGATCTCTTTATCAAGATTTCAGTGGACTTCGAAGCTTCGTTCCATATCAGAATCAGCATCAAACAAAATTTCCTTAGCATGCACATTGTGATCAAAAATTAGCTCAAGTTCTTTTGCAGTTAGCTTCTTAGTTATAGCATTCTCTTCTTGTTTGCCCTTCTTATCTTCTTAATATGCACACCGTTCTTCTAGTTGAAAGAGATCATTCTCGCTTAATTTTGAATAGGAATCGAGCAAGTTTCTCACATCTTCGTTATCCAGTTCATTAAATCCAAGTCCCTTTCCAATTGTACTGATTTCTTCAATAATGTTAGATCTTGGATTTTGCACATGATAAACAAACACAGACTTAGACTTGAATTTAAAGTCGCCTTCTGCATTGCCTCACAATAGAAGCGTAAGACGATCTTTAGATTCTTTGTATCCTGGTTGAGATGCATCTGTTTTAGCTAGGAAAGTTTTTGTTCGTATATATGCTTCCAAAAGAGATCAGTTTCATCAATGTTGAATATTTGACGTGCCATAATCAGCCTCCTGAATTATTCTTTGCAATTGTTCAGGAAACTTGACTGCAGAATCTTTATAGAACTAGCAGATTCCCCAGTTATTCTTGCGTTATGCAGTCCCACTCGATTTTTAAAACGGTCAAACCATCCTGAACTCACAGTAAAGCTTTCACATTCCTCTTGAAATTTGGTCTCTTTCAATGAGGTCTCTTTTCATATTGAGTTTATTGAAAGCTTTTGACGAATATTCCTTGTATTAAGAGGTATTCTTTTTTGCTTACAATCCTCATTCCAGAGTGATAGAAGACGTTCCATCTCACTGCAGATTAGTGACAGAATATTTCACGTTATTATGGCCGGGATATCACTAGTGCATGGGAAATTGTGAAAGAATATTTGTTATCAGCAATGGTAAGTTGTATACCACGAGTGAAGAAGAGGACGCAATTTGGAGTAAAGTGGATGACAAACAATATTAAACAGGAATTGCATGCGAAAAAGAGGCTATGGAAGAGATATAAGGAGATAGGTGAAGAGATGCATAAGGAATATAAGACACAGGCCAGAAGAGTGACTAGTGTGGTAAGGAAAGCGAAACTGGAATATGAGAGGAGATTGGCCCTAAGATCCAAAGAAAATCCTAGGGAATTTTTTAGCTATGTGGCCAGTAGGAGGAGAAATGACTGTGGAAGAATATGGAGATATGATGCAAAGGACATAGTGGAATTGTTCAATGAACACTTTATTGGAGTATTTCATCCTAGAGGAGTCAGTTTTAATGCTAGAGGGATAGGACTGGTTCGAGGTCTGGAGGTACAGGAGGAGAGTGTGTTTCAGATACTGAGTACTCTGGATGTCAGTAAAGCTGTGGGACTGGATGGTATTTCACCACGAGTTTTGAGAGAATGTGCTAGGGAATTGACAGTGCCTTTAACGTGGCTTTTCAGTGAAAGTCTGGCTTTGGCAAAGGTGCCCAGGGAATGGAAGGAAGGTAAGATAGTGCCATTGCATAAGGGTGGTAACAGACTGGAAGTGTCTAATTATAGGCCAGTCTGTGTGTCATCAGTAGTTGTTAAGATCTTGGAGAAAGTAGTGAGGGACCGTATACAGCATTGGGCAGATGAGGGTAATGTTATCTGTGTGAATCAACATGGATTTGTGAAAGGACGCTCTTGTTTTAGCAATATGCTAGCCTTTTATAATAAAGTTAGAAGAACATTAGATGAGGGAAAGGCATATATTGCAATTTTCTTAGACTTGGTGAAGGCATTTGACAGGGTGCCACATGATAAGCTGATATTTAAGTTGCAGCACATGGTTCTGGATGTCAGATTGGTCAACTGGATTCAGGATTGGCTGTCTGATAGGTATCAGAGAGTTGTGTATGGTGGAGCAGTTTCCAGGAGGCAGAGTGTTACAAGTGGGGTCCCACAGGGCTCAGTACTAGGACCTATATTGTTTAACCTTTATATCAATGACATAGCCAGTGGATTGCAGGGGGATATTCAGTTGTTTGCGGATGATGCGAAGCTAGGAAGGATTATTAGTAATAGTGCAGATGTGGTAGCCCTGCAAGAGGATTTAAATAAGCTAGATAGATGGGCAAATGAATGGGGGTTTCAGTTTAATGCAGCAAAATGTAAGGGCTTGAGGTTTGGGAAACATTGATGGGATGCTGCATACTCTATGGGAGGAGTTATACTGGAGGAAGTAGGGGATACAAGAGATCTGGGGTTGATGATTGATAGAAACCTGAAGTTTAGGGGACATATTGCAAAGGTGGTGAAGGTAACACAGAGGATTGCTGCCATTATGAGAAGGACACTGACCTGCAGAGATAAGAGGGTTATCACTCCGTTGTATAAGTCTCTGATCAGACCACACTTGGACTATTGTTCTCAGATTTGGTCCCCAGGATTTGAAGGGGATAAATTAACTGTGGAAAGGATACAAAGACGGATGACAAAGATGGTTTCAGGACTGTACAAGGATAGTCATGAGGATTGGCTGAGAGAATGTGGACTGCAGAGTTTGGTGTATAGAAGAAGGAGAGGTGATATGATTGAGACTTTTAAACTGTTGAGAGGTGGTTACAGGGTTGACACTGGGGAGTTCTTTCGCTTGGTTGAACAGCGGGAAGGAGTGATGACAAGAGGCCATCCCTGGAAGTTACGAAAGGAAACTGTGAGCAAGAGGGTAAGGAGTGGTTTCTTTGTGTGGAGGGTGGTTGAGCCGTTGAATGCATTGCCTGATGGAGTGGTGGGAGCGAGAACGGTCAGTGAGTTTAAAGAGTGGTATGATAGACTTTGTGTTTCTCAGGGGGGGGGACCTCCCCTCGATGAGTCTTGACAGACTTTATGTCTTAGGAAGGACCTCCCTCGATGAGTCTTTTGACTCCTTGGAGGCCTGAATAATAATAATAATAATAATAATAATTAGATATCACTCACGCTAACTGATTATCGCGCATATCGAATTCGCATTAAGCGAGGTTTCCTGTATCCAGAGATGATAGAGTGGCTTTATATGGAGATTCAATCATTAAAGGTGTCGTAAATAATAAGGTACATAAGATATGTTTTCCAGGTATTACAGTGAAATGAATATTTGATGCTTTGCATGGACGGAAGGAAGGAAGTAATGTGCATCAGAATTAGTGGTAGCAGTTGGTATAAATGAGACAAAGAATATGGAAATAAATTTAAAGAAGTTGTTGCAGGCGGTGAAGGAAAATAGTGTCATTCAAAAAGTGGCTAGTTTGTTAGATAGGATATTAGTGAACTGAGAAGGGGAGCAATCATACTGAATGGCAAATGTCTGAATTGTCAGGCAAAGGATGTTCGGTTTGTGAATGTATATAGTGAATTTGAAGGGAAGCTAGAAGGTGTAAAGCTGATGGATTGAATTTGAATGGGTTTCATGTTGGATATTTGGAGCAGTTGTTGTTTACTAGGAGTAGCATTCATATAAAAGCATGACTAAGGTTCAGAGAGAGAGAGAGAAAGGTTGAGAAGCAAGCGTAGAAGGACAGGAAGAAGATGGATACAGAGATGAGAAAGTGATTATGGCAGGGCAGAGTAATGCAGGTGCAAAAAAGTGGAGATGATAAGGATATGAATGAAAATCAGAGTCAGATCAGGGAAATTGGAATATTATATATGGTGGGGCTGTAGCAATAAAAGTAAAAAAAATTCAGTATGGACTGAAGAAATTATATCATTAATAAAACTAAAATATAACAGAATTTAACAATATTTAACAGAATTCTTCTGTTCGTTCATTTCTACAAACATATAAATTAAATGCTAGAATTAAATAGAAAAAAGAAAAACCGCACAATATTTATCTATGATAACAACGTTTATCATAGATAAATATTTATCTATGACAACACAAATTAACATCGTTAATTTGTGTTGTCATAGATTATTATTATTATTAATAGATTATTAGTAATAATAATATGTAAATTATTATTATTATTAATATTATTTCGTGACACCTCCAAGGAGTCCGAAGACTCATCGCAGGAGGACACCTATTGTACAACTCTCCGTCTCCACCTCTACACCGAACCTCATCTAATCATCTACATCAGCGGCATCTACTGCCCATCACCACCACCACCACAGCTAGTATTTTTTGTCTGTAAATTGCGTGTGTTCTGAAGGGCCGATTTGTCTCTATGCGAGATGAAAAACCTGAGTTTCCGGGAGAAAAAACCCTGCTACCTCCATATGAGATCAGCTAACTTACCTTCGATAAATTACATCCATCAATTGGAAAACCCGAGTCCATATAACAATTCCTCCTGTCATGACGAGACTCGAACTCAGGTTTTTTCCAATTGATGGATGTAACAAACTGTCATTCTTCCAATTGCACTACAGAGGCACTTTAAATCACACGTTATCCCCACTATGTTATCCCCACTGGGCAGTGGTTTGGTGCAGTCTGCATTAAATGCAGCTACAGCATTGTGTATACTAGCCAGTATTGATACTAGCCCCAATCTGCACAGCATTGACTATTGCAAAATACAACCACTGCTACAAAATTAATTATATAAAGTACTATCGAGCGATATTCTATTACAAACAAGAAAATAATGGTTTTTAGATAAATATATGAAAATTTAAGAACGGTGATAATAAAACATTAATTTTCATTTTATGCTCGAGGGGCTGCAGCCCTGCAGTCCTTATGGATGAGCTGCCATTGATATATATATATATATATACTTATCCCCCCCACCACACACACACTTAGGGTACAATACTATAGCACATCATTTCCACATATCAAGTGCAGATAAGGATTTAAAAAGAAGAAATCTCTTGAGATTTTTCTCTCAGAGGGCGGCACATGATTGGAATGGATTGCCATTGGATGTCATTGAGGGAGGCCACATACTACACACACACCAGCAGTGTGAATGAATTCAAGAATAAGTATGATAGCTGGTGTGTGTGTAGTATGTGGCCTCCCTCAATGAGTCTCTGACTCCCTGGAGGTCTGTCTTAATAATAATAATATTGCAAAGGTGGTGAAGGTAAATCAGAGGATTGCTGCAATACTGAGAAGGATGTTGACCTGCAGAGAAAGAAGAGTTATCATTCCATTGTATAAGACCCTGATCAGACCACACTTAGACTGTTGTTCTCAAATTTGGTCTCCAGGATTTGAAGGGGATAAATTAACTGTGGAAAGGGTGCAGAAACCATCCTGAAACCATCTTGGGTAACAAAGATGGTTTCAGGACTGTACAATGTTAATTATGAGGATCTGCTGAGGGAATATGGATGTAGATTTGGTAGATAGAAGAAGGTGAGGTGATATGATTGAGACTTTTAAATTGTTGAGAGGCAGTTACAGGGTGGACACTGAGGAGTTCTTTCACTTGGTGGAGTAGCAGGAAGGAGTGATGACAAGGGGCCATCCCTGGAAAGTACAAAAGGTAGCTGTGAGCAAGAGAGTGAGGAGTGGTTTCTTTGTGTGGAGGGTGGTGGAACCGTGGAATGCCTTGCCTGATATAGTGGTGAGCACAAGAACAGTCAGTGAGTTCCAGGTATGATATGATATGATAGACTTTGTGTTTCCTAGGAAGGACCTCCTGCGATGATTCTCTTGACTCCATGGAGGCCTGAATAATAATAATAATCTCAACAGTCAACATCCAAAAATAATTTACTGCTGAATTAGAGATTGATGTTCCTAGATGCCATACTCACACGTATATCTGAGAAATTAAAAATCTCTATTTACAGGAAACACACTCACACCAATAGATATCTCCATGCACAGGCCAGTCACTATCCATCTCAGAAACATGGCATTATTTCTATGCTAGGCAAACGTGCTTTCTCCCTCTTCTGTGAAGAAGATATTAACAAAGAACTTCAATTTCTTCTTATAACCTTTCAGCAAAATGGTATTCAAAACAAACAATTAATAAGATACTATTCAATCCACCTTCTCACCATATTGAAGATAGAAATAGTAAAAAAGACTACATATCCCTACCACATATCAGCTCCGTTTTGCCAGACTTAATCAAAGTTCTTAAAAAATATATAACATCCAGACTTCTTTTACACCTCTACTTAAACTCTGTTTCTTGGTCAGTATGCCCAAGCAAAAACATAACAACCTGAAATATCCCAGTGTTTACCATATTTGGTGTAACTGCAACATGCCTTATTTTGGCCAGAACAGAAAGATCCATCGAATTATGTCTAGAGGAGCATAAAAAGTCGCCACATATGGCAGAACCAGAGTAAGTACTCTATCGAACCATATCCTGAATTCTGCTGATGCTAAGAACAAAAACTTTATCATTCATCCAGTCATATGGGACAAACTGGAAAATATCTTTTGATGCTACTGGAAAAGAATTGTAGAATATAAAGAAATCATCCTCCATCCAGTATGTCTTAACACTAACCTTAGCTATAATCTCTTGGACTGTCATTGTACTGCTATCAAACTTTGGCATTCATGTGAGTTTGAATGCATGTACACGCCCAACAATGAAGAGATACACAGAACAGCTTCAAACATTAATGTTTTAATATACAGATTTTTTTCCCTCTCATTCTATGCGCCCAAAGAAGTCTTCTAAGAAGATGAAATTAGTTGTGCAGTTTGACTTCATCAGGTGTTAAGAACATAGAAAGCTATTAAAAGAAACTGAAAAAAACATTGAGACACTCCAAAGCTATACAATTATAAAGTTATAATATTCGACTGTAAATTACAGTTATTATGAACTTGAGCTATAGTCCATGTTAAAGTTCTATTGTTGTACACTTGTGCGTGTGTGGAACCACGTGATTTCCAGTAGCTGATAGTAGAGCTGAAAGAGTCAGGCAAATTATAGCTGAGATTATTGTTCATATGAAGAGGGTCCAAGGTGATTTCTTTTGACTCGACAATGCAGCATTCTACCTCATCGTGGCAAATGTGTAGGTTTGAAGTTGTTGTCCAATTTACTTCATGTTGGCGGCTTTCGTTGTTCGTGTTTATTGAAAGCAGGACATGGCCTGATAGGGCATATTGTATATATATTATATATATATATATATATATATATATACAGTAAATCTCCGTTTTTACATTCCCGCGATTTACGTTTTGCTGCCATTTACATCATTTTCCGTTGGTCCCGTCTTAAGGCCTATTCTTACAATATATTTTTTTCCCACCATGCAGCATCGGTTGATGTTGCATGGTATTCCAGTTGATGGTACTATACTCTGAGCAAATGCCCTTGAATTTGCTGCAAGGTTGGGGATTAATGTCCACATCAACAACTTGATGTGGACGTTATTTCCTGTGATTTGCAGTTTTTTCTCAGGTGGCAATACTGATTTTCGAATCGATTTCCTCTCATTCAAATTGATTTCTGTGGAAATCTGTGCATTTCTGTTCCCAGATGGCGTTGCTTTTGGCTGTAGTTTCGTTTCTGCCATCACTTGCACACTTGCAGCAGTGATAGTGATGAGCGATACCATGATTTTTCAATCACAGTACGAATTGATACCTCGAAGTTCTCATATCAGTCATTTTAAACCGTCAGTAGCTCGTGGCACCTGTAACGTTTTGTGATATGATTTCCCATTCACAGTGTTGTATTGAAATCGTGAACAAGGATCATACACAAATTGTGAAATCACATTCTAACTTCTACCAAGACAGTTGTTACTCATGAATATTAGATATCAGTGAATTAACTACAGTTCATGAAATATTGCTTCACTAGCTTGCAGTGTGGGTGTTCATAGTCGCAATTCAGAAGTATGTTGCAGAATTTCTGCTATGTAATTTAGGATGTGATAGTTGCTTCATGTTGCAGTGGTGAATGATCCATGTTAGTAACATGGAGAAAAAAGACAGTAAATATATTTCGGTAGAAGAAAAGATGGCAATTCTGCGATGTGTAGATTGGCTTGCACATGTGTTCCAGCATGTCAATCTACACGTCGCAGAATTGCCATCTAGCAAAAGATCTTTAAAAAATCAAGCATTGAACTCAATGCAAAGCAATCTGGCGCTATGTCAAAAAACGAAAATATATCTGCACATCGACATACGATGAATTGGATAAACTTGTTTGTGGAGTGGTTTGTTTCTATGAGAGCGTCGAGTATTCTAGTCGATGGTACTATACTCCGAGTGAAAGCCCTTGAATTTGCTGTGAGGTTGAGGATTAATGGTTTTACTGCATCAAATGGATAGATTGATTGTTTCAAGATGTGTCACAATATTGTGTATAATCAAGTGTATGGAGAAAGTAATAGTGTTGCAGGGGAAACTGTAAACCAGTGGAAACATGAACTAAAGACTATTATTCAGGACTACAAACCGAAAAATATTTTCAATGTTAATGAAACTGGGCTCTTTTATAACATTCTGCCAAGTGAGACATTGTGTTTTAAAGGAGAGAAGTGTCACAGTGGAAAATTCAGCAAGCAGAGGGTAACTGTTTTGCTCATCGCCAATGCTGATGGATCAGAAAAATTATTTCCACTAGTAACTGGTAAATTTAAAAAGCCAAGGTATTTTAAGAATGTGAAAAATCTGCCTACAAAATATGATGCCAACAGCACAGCATGGAGGACCAACAGCATCTTCACATCCACCATGCATGCTCTGGATGCTAAAATGGGGACAAATCACCACGAAATACTAATACTGCTAGACAAACGTCCTGCATACCCGGAAGATCTGTAGCTCAGAAACATTAGATTAGTGTTCTTTCCCCCTAATTGTACAAGTGAGCTTCATCCATTAGATCTGGGCATCATCATGCATTTAAATGGAAATATAAAAAAAAGCTTGTTGAAAAAGCTGTGTTTATGCATGATAATGGTATGGACCCAAAACAAATGACCATATCAATCCTTGATGCCATGCATTATGTGACCAAAGCATGGTTATGTTACTCCTGAAACAATATCCAGCTGTTTCCAGAAGGCAGGAGTTACGTTTGTGGAAGAGGAGGAACAACTACAGGAGGAAGAAGAAGATATGTCAGAGTCCAACAACTGGGTATGTGATGGATGAGTCTTCCTCATTTCAAGACTATGTTGATGGTGATGTGATCACATCAATGGTACCAAGTGTAGAAGACATCCTTTCCAACCACCTTGGTGAAGAAGAAGAAGAAGTGGTTGAAGAAGAAGACTGTGATCAAGAACCTACCATCCCTACTAGTAAAGAAGTAATGGAAGCTATCTCTGTTTTGAGGTGGTATATTGCAAGTGCATCAGGAGACGATGGGGCATTTAATGCCTTATACACTGTGGAGAGGCAGCTGGAACTTATAAGAGTGCAGAAAAAGCAAAAACAATCAACAATTAAAGATTTTTTTTTAAATAAATAAATGTATGTAATTGTAAATTCATTTATTTTCAGTTATTAAATTTCGTAATCTAGTATGTAGAGTCGCATACTAGCAGTAAGTCATATTTTAGCCTTTTATTAACTTTTTTTACATTTATATATATATATATATATATATATACACACACACACACACACAGTAAAATCCCTTTTATATATATATATAAGTGATTCTATTATAATTACAGCTATTTTGCCTGCTTCACTTTAGGAGTGCCCCTGTTTAAATGTCATTGGCTATTTACTCATGGATTCTTAGGGCATTGTGAGTGTAAATGTACCAAAAGGTATATGTAGCATAAGGAATAGAAATTTACACATACCTTTTTCTGGGTGTTGCGGCTTTTCCTCTCTTCTGTGATGTCGAAAAACTACTGAGTGTGTGGGGGGGGGGGGGGGGTACGCAATTTGGTAGAATTAAGTTAGAAAAACCCGGTTTTTTTTCCGTAATATATATAAACATATATATTATATTATATAGGGTGGGGAAAAGGTGAAAGGGTTGATTTTTTAAAATAGGGAGGGGGAAGGGGAAGTCACTTATATATATTATTTCTGGGAGTTTTCCCAGAAATAATATATATAATTGATTCTCCTTAAAACATGTACATTAGCCATGAAAACCTAATATATGATATACACATATGCATTGAGGTTGATTTACTCGGTTGTTAAACATATTTTTTAAAAGAATTGAATGACATAAACTGAGGGCAAAGGGAAAAGGTTTCATAGTATCACATGCCTAGTTTCGGCTTTTTACAGCCTTCTTCAGGTGTTCTCATAAAAGAAAAGAAAAAACATTAAACATTGAAGATAAAAACTGCGAACAGCACAGGAAAGTAACTATACATATTTAACGTGAAAACGTTGTAGTTAACGTATTCAAAGCTGTTCCTTCGTTGGCCACATTGTTTGGTGAGTGCGTGTGTATAGCATCTCGTGATCTCCAGTATTTGATCACAACAGCATGACAGTCTGGGAGATTGTAGCTAAAATTATTATTTAAATGTACAGGGTTGAGGATGATTTCTCTAGATTCTACAATTTCTCTCTCTCTCTCTCTCTCTCTCTCTCTATATATATATATATATATATATATATATATATTATTATTATTATTATTAAACAAGACCTCATGGAGTCAAAGACTCATCTGGGAGGTCCTTTTATCACACACACATCTCATCATACCGTGTCTTAAACACACTCAAACTCCTAGCAGACACCACACTCTCAGGCAAGGCATTCCAATCATTCACAACTCTGCACGAAAAAAACCTGCCTCTCACTCCCCTACTCACACCCTCTTTATACAGTTTCCAGGGATGACCTCTGGTTCACCCCTGATCTCCCACTATTCTCTGTAGAACTTCTCCACCATTGATCTTATAACAACCCCTTACCAACTTGTAGGTCTCTATCATATCTCCCCTCTTCCTTCTCTCCACTAGACTCTGCAAATTACATCTTCTCGATCTTTCCTCATACTCAACCTTAGTCAGTCACCTTTGGACCATTTCCAACCTCTCTTCATCCTTCTGAAAACCCGGTGACTAAATCTGGGCACAATAGTCCATGTGTCGCCTAATCAAAGACTTATACAATGGAACAAGAATCTCCCTACTTCTACACGTCAGTGTCCTCCACATCATTCCCAAAAGTCTTTGTGTTGTCTTCACGATTTTGGCGATGTGTCCCCTAAATTTTAGATCCTTATCCACTATCACCCCGAGATCTCTTATTTCCTCTACTTCCAACAATATATTCTCACCTAGCATAAATTCTGCATCCCATCTTTCTTTTCCAAATTTTAAAACCTTACATTTTGCAACATTGAACTCGCATCCCCATTTGCTTGCCCAATCACTCAATTTATTCAAGTCATCTTGCAAGGCCACAACATCTTCACTACTCTTTATGGTTCGTCCCAACTTTGCATCATCTGCAAACAACTGAATATCTCCATCCAAATCTTCGCCAATATCATTAATATACACGTTAAATAGTAATGGCCCTAAAACAGACCCCTGAGGCACTCCACTAGTGACTTTCCTTTTCCTGGATATCGCACCCCCATACACAACTTGTTGATACCTATCAGATAGCCAGTCTCCGATCCAATGCACTAATCTAATATCCAACCTCATCTGCTCTAGTTTGACAGTCAACTTATCATGAGGTACGCTATCAAAAGCCATTGCAAAATCCAAGTATATTACTGTGTATCCTTCTCCTCTGTCCAAGGAAACAGTCACTTTATTGTAATAAGTAAGTAGATTACTAAAACATGACCTCCCTTTAGCAAATCCATGCTGTCCATCAAAGATTATACCATTGTTGTCAACCCAGCTCTGGATCGTAGTTCTCACAAGCTTCTCCAACAACTTAACCACAACACCTGACACAGGGATAGGCCTATAGTTTGATGCTCAAGTTAAATCACCTCCTTTATGAAGTGGCACAATCTTGCCCTCCTTCCACTGTTTAGGAACTTGACCAAGTGCAAGACTCGTATTAAAAAATTATGTGAAGGCAGGTGTCAACTCTCTGACACATTCCATCAGAATACGCGGTGATATATTATCAAGTCCCACAGCCTTATTTACATCTAGTTTACTCTACTCCCCAAACACCTCTTGCTCATTTACAGTCAGTCTCTCCTCCCCATCATCAACTGCTCTCAATCTCTCCATGAAGTCACATTCACAAGATCGAAAGATCTTTATGAACTGTTCATTAAGTATCTCCACCACACATTCTGCATCGGCTATCTTTATACCATTTCCTCCAATCAATATCATCCTTCCATAATCATTCTTTCTTTTGCTGGCTACATATCGAATGAACTCCCTAGGATTCTTTTTGGCTTCATTAGCTAACTGCTGTTCATACCTCTCTTTAGCTACTCTCACCAACCAAGTCACCCTCCTTCCCTGGTCTTTGTAGACCTCATGAAATTGGTTACTTCCACTTCTCTTATGCTGCCTCCACAATGCCTTTTTTTTTCTCTGTATCGTATGCTTAATCTCTTTATTTATCCATCTCACACCTACCTTATTTAACCTTCCCACCTGTGGTATACATTTAGACACTGCATCTACTAAATAGTTTTTGAAAATCCCCCAAGCTGCATTGATCTCTTTTCCAGCTAACTCCTCATTCTATGCTACCCGCAAGCTGTCTCTTGAGCTCTTCATAATCCCCCCCCTTGTAGTTTCACATATACCCTTTTTTCGCAGGGGTCCTTGCACTGCTGGAAACCATCCAGGTAATCACCTCATGGTCACTTTCACCAATTGGTGGATGATTTCACACCTCATTTATAATTACATCCTCCAATGAGATGACCAAATCCAAGACCCTTAATCCTCGTGTGCCCTCTGTTACATACTGTCTGAGGTAGTTATCCCTCAAAAACTGAACAAACTAATTTTCTTTACTTCCTGTTGCCATCTCTTCATTCCAGTCTATATTGCCATAATTAAAATCACCCATAATGATCACCCTTTTCTTATTTCCTTGGCTTATTTGACTATACATTTCACTATCACCACCATCCACATTACCAGGTCTATAACAACATCCCACCAAGTATTTGATTCTATTCACCTCTATCTCACACCATACTGCCTCAAAACCACTGGCCCTATTTCCCTCTTGCATCGCTACCTTGTATGGACATAACTCTTTCTCTATCATCAATAGCACTTCTCCTCCCTTTTTACCCCTTACATCCTCACGAAACACATCATATCTTTCCATCTCTATTCCTGTCAGGATGTCGTCCTCATCTAACCATGTCTCACTTATTCCGACAATCTTTGGGTGCACAGATGCAATTAGTGCAACCATTTCTTCCGCCTTGTGTCTTATACTTCTAGCATTGGTATACAAACATGACAGCTCATTTCTGGATCTACAGCTAGTTCCACTGATACCACTCACTCGATGTGATCTCTCCATGCTGGACTGAGGCCATTTCCCTTTCTGCTTCTTTGCAATTCCATCTGTTTCTTCTTGATCACTGGTAATCCCATTCCTTTCCTGCCTACACATGCTCTCACCTCCTCTTGGAGCATCCACCTTTCTCATGCTGTGTACCCCTGTCCACCCTGAGACTCCCCGTTTTCCTGCTCCTCTTGCACACCCATTCTCTCATTTTCTATACTCATACCACTCACTTCCTCATTCATTTCCACTTCTTCAATCTCTCCTGTCTTACTCTCCTGCTCTTCCACATCACTCCCCTCTCGATCTGATTCATTCTCTCTATTCACTTCTCTACCTTCCAACAGCAGTCTCTCCAAGCGACTCACACCATAACCACTCAAATGCAGTCCATCACTCCCATACAGCTAACTTCATCCCTAAAACTCATTCCACACATTAACAAACTGTACTCCCATCTTCTCACACATTTCAGCCAGAATATCATTGATAATCCTTGCTCTCCACCTCATTTCACCACAATCATACCTAGGCAACACACTGACTACCCTTCCTGTCACACTATTCTCCTTTATCTTTCCAAACAGTCTCCTGACATTCATTTTGACATGCTCTTTGTTCTCTCTCTCAAATCATTTGTACCAATTAATACAATTAACTCTTTTGCTCGCTCTCACCTCATATCCAATGTCTCAATCTCTCTACTCATTTTACCACCTAGAAAACATACCTTGTGCATTTTATCCTCTAGCACACCTTTAATAATGGAGTCGCCATACAACGCCACTCGCTCATCTTTCGTTAACTCTTTCATGCCGTAATGATTTTTTTTAATAGTTTTGACTTGAATTCTCTTAATTTCATTTTGCATCCATTTCATTGATTACCTCATCCAATCCAATTCATCTTCCGAATCACGCTACATTCCGAATCTCTATCATTAAATCTTTCCAACTCTCGACCCCATCTTCTCACTTTCCCTCTCATTCATCCTTCTTTGTTTCCGTAATTTCGGTGCAGCATACGTCCAACTTTCACTATCATTCTTCTCACTTTCACTCTTATTCATCTTTCTCTGTTTCAGTACTTTCAGTCCAACATGCGTCCAACTTTCGCCATCATTCATTCTTTTTTCGCTATCATTTATTCTTTCGATTTTTTTCACTTGCGATTTCTGCATCACGTTATTTCTACTTTCATTCGTTCTCTCAATTTCATTTCTTTCCGCCTCACTTTCGTCCCTTTTAACATCTGTTATGGTTTTCAAATCGCTCTTTTTGTTTTTTCCTGATTTTTTAACATTTTTTCGCCTCTCTTTCTCACCATCCTACCCTTTCAAACGTTCACTCGTGACACAATCGGTACTAACACTTTCTGTCATCAATTTCATATTTGCATTCATCAGTTCCTCGTTCATGACACACTTCGCACACACTTTTCTTCCATATGCAGTAAACATCCACAAATCATTTATGTAATTGAAGGAATACATATAACAGACCTCACACTTAACGAAATGACTGAAATCTATATTAAAATCATGGAATGACAATGCCGCCGCCATTTTTTTTTTTTCTCTCTGCAGGTTACTAGGTCTAATAATAATGATTTCGTAATTTAGTTTAGGCAAGAAAAATCACCCACACTAATAATACCAGTAGCGTATAATGTTTACAGCCGCTCTTACTCAAACAATTACGCATATATAGTTAATTATTCCTAGTAAAACTTATCTGAATCAGGAGCTCTTCAAATCGCGTCCGCAGCGCTTGGCTCACTAGCGCCCTCTCAATAAAAAATAGGTACAGTGGAATTTTTTTTCTTTACAGGAAACATTTGATACTGGACTGATAACGTTTGAACAAGAAGGAATTCAAAGTATTACAAACCTTAAAAATCAACTAGTAACTGCAGGAGATGAACAGAGTTCTGCCATTGAAAAGCGTCATAGTGATGTTATGGGAAGGTAATCAAAAGTAGCATTTTTATATATATATATATATATATATATATATATATATATATATATATATATATATATATATATATATATATATATATATATATATGCTTTATTTAATTTAGTAAAATATACATTTGAACAAATGGAAACAAATAGCTATTTAAACATTACAAGAATATATTACAAAGAAAAAGAAAAAAAGATTTTTAAGACATACAATAGTTACACAGAATTGGAGAGGAAAGTTTAATAGAACAAGTGTTTTCTGCTGCATCAGCAGGAAAAAGACCAAGATATAGGTGGATTGATATGGTAAAAAGTGCCTTAGAAGATGGAAATATGAGGTCTGATAATGTTGGAGTTTTGACATGTAACAGATTGATTTGGAGGAAAATTGTAGATAGGAAGTTAGTAATGATGTAAATTTTTCATGTAGTACTATCATATCATGTACACCCCTTGAGGATACATGTCAGGAATTTGATGATGATGACAATAGAACAGAAGCAAAAAATGATAACAGAATAACAGAAAGGATCAGTCTTTCTAATAAAAAAAGAGGGAACATTGCATTTCAAGATCACTCTCAGCTACATGAAGCTACAATACTCATCAACACAGAGGATCTGTTATTCATTAGTGAACTTGTTCTCACATGTTCACTTATGAATAAGTGAACATGTGAGAACAATGTAGATGGTCATGTCAGCCAAGCCTGTAATGCTAAACAGCTGAATGTTGTATTATGGAGTCAAGACATTTGGCAGGAAACCAAGAAGGTGATACTCCAAACAATAGTAGAGAGTGTTCAGATGTATGGGGAAGAAGGATATACATTGAATGCGAAGCAGAAGAATTATATAAGAGTAGTAGTGGTGGATGGCTTATGACAAAGTATGTGTATATCTTGCCTTCAAAGAGTTTGGAATGAGACTCACAAAGAAAATGAATTTGTAAGAAATGTTCTGGTAGCCTCCAGGTGGTTCCTGATGGAACCACCTGGAGAGCATCTATCTTTAGGTATGGACATGTTATTAAACAGATGCCACAGCAGAGATGGTCCTGTGAGTGAGTGATGAATTGGTCACCACTAGGAAGATAGATGAGAGGATGGCTTTGACTTATACAGAGAGGAGGAGTTGTAGAGTCAATGTGAGTTAGAGAGTTGCAAGAAGGTTCCTGGAATGGTCGTTCACAGTGGAGTTTAAAGACATTTACACTGCTGAATAGTGAAAATGTCTTTAAAAGCAACAAAGTAATATAGTTCATTGGTGCTCTCCACAGTTTCTTTATGGTGCAAAGACTTGGGTTATGAAACAGAAGAAAGAACAAAGATCGACAAGCTTTGAAAACAAGTGTTTGAATAAAATAAATAGAACGTCATGGACTGAAACAAAAATCAATCAGGAGATCATAGAAGAATTACGCTACAATGTTTCAATAATAACAAGAATCAGAGAAAAACAGTTACAGTGGTAATGGACATGTGTATGGAATGCTGCTAACAAGTTCCCTCCCATTTTCCAAAGTGGAAGAGTAGAAAGAAAAAAAAGAAACCACTGGGAAGACCCAGAAGGAAATAGATAGAAAGCGTCAAGAGTATAAGTGGTCTGAACTCTTACAGATGTTTAAAAAAACTTGGCTCCAAAAGATTGGACTGGAAAGTTATTGTTCTGGTAGCCTCAATCCATCTTAGGTGGATGAGGAAGACAGTGATGTTATACTATCTCTTCAATCCCACACAGCATACATTTTTTTTGTAAGCCAGAGAAGCATAGATCAGACACAACATTGCTTTTGAATGCTATTTTCCTGAATGCAGGTGGAGAGGAGAGGCAAGAAAGGGAGAGAAAGTGAAATGTACTATCACTGTTATTGAATATGTCTTCAGAGACATATCTAATAACAGATATCCTTTTGCAGTCAGAATGCTCACTGCAATCACCAGAGTCTCTTTTGTGAAAACTGGCCACACCACAGGATGGCAGGGAGAGGCTGTATATTGTGCATCCCTGCCCATTAGTGGTCCAGATCCAGATAGATTACATTAACTATAACATCACATTACAGAAGATAATATAGCCATATTAATTTTTTTTACATTGGCAGTCCTTAGAAAGATGATCACATCATCATCAAAATTTGTCTATGGCATTCACATATCATAAAAATAAGTTACACAAAATTATATTTAGATTAAATCATGGAACAATTTGTATGAAGTATGACATTTAAAGTATCTAACACGTTATATTATGAGATACTTGTTTTATTTTATTTATGACTTTTTATATCTTATTTGCATTCTGCATTTTTTTTTTTTTTTTGTACAGATGGCATAAGTTGTTGTCTGCATCAAAAGCAAGAAAGCAAAGGCTACTGCATATGTTGGAGCAGTTCAAGCAAGTAAGTTAATTTTTTTATATCACTCTCATATGCAAGAGACTGTAAGGTCTGAAGCAGGGGTGTTAAACTAGTTTGGCTTTGTAGGCTGGATTGAGAGCATAAATTAGATCTTGTGGGCCAGATAAGAACAATTATTTACTAAAAACCCTATTCATAGTATTGGTATGTAATAATTTGACAAAAAAAAAGTTTATTAGATATTTTTATGCAGATCAAAAGAAATGAAATAAATGTTTTTTTTGTTTTTTTTTACCTTAATTTTTACTGCAGCCTCCTGAAGCTTGGCTTCTCTTCTTTTCTATCTTCTGGTGGCTGAAACTTTTATTATCATGCTTAAATGTTCATCAGTTATTCTTGAATGATATTTTGATTTCTTTACATGCATTCAAGAGAATAACTGCTAGCAAACATATGAACTTCTGAATATAGACATTATTCTTGCAGAAAATAGTTTGAATTCAGGATATTTATCTTCCAAATACTGATAAAATGTTTTTATGCCGGCCTGGTTGGCTGAGTGGTTGGCATATCTGCTCTCCAGCCAAAAGGCTGCAGGTTTGAATCCTGCCATGGTTTGAATTCCTGCAGTGTTTGTGATTATCTGAAAATACTAGTGGTGGTGGTGGTAGCAGGCAGTAGATAGCATTGTTGTAGATGATGTGGTTTGCTTCAAAATTATTTTTATTTTTCAACATAATTTTCCTTAAGACTAATGCATTTATTCCAACGATTCTCTAGTATCATTATCCCGTCCCTGTAATGGTTCTCAGTAAGATCTGCAAAATACCCTTCTACAGCTGCAATCACCTCTTGATTCACTGAAAAACGCTAATGCAAGGAAGTTTTGGGAAGAGATAGAAGTCAGAGGGAGCAGCCAGATTTTGGGAATAGGATGGATGTTCCAACAATTCATAGTGCAGATCCCTTAATTTTTTCCATTGCCAAAACACCTTTGTGGGCAGGTGCATGGTCCTGACGAAAGATGATTTTTTTTCTTCTGCAAACCGGGTCTTTTCTCAACAAATTTTTTGTCTAGTCTGGTTAAAAGATAGGAATAATATTTCCTGATTATTATTTTACCCTTTTCAAGATAATTAATAAACAAAATGCCTTTAGCATCCCAAAACACTGATGTCATGATCTATCCTGCTGATGGAACCGGCTTTGTCTTCTTCGGCACTGAATAACTGGTTTCTGTCCGCCGTTTTGACTGCTGTTTGGATTCTGGTGTGTAATGGTGAATCCAAGTCTCATCCATAGTAATAAATTGATGCACAAAATCAGTTTTATTCTTGTTAAAACACTCCAAGCATTCAGAGATTTTCATGCGAGTGCGTTTTTGATCTGCTGTGAGCAAGCGTGGCACCCATCTTGTGCAAAACGTTTTCATATGCAATTCTTCATGTAAAATATATCCTAGACGTTCTTTTGAAATGCCTATAGTCTCAGCAATTTCATGCACTTGGACTCGCTGGTCATCCGATACCATACCATGCACTTGATCAATGATATCTGGTGGTGTTACACTTTTTGGACATCCTTCGTGGATCATCTTCAAGGCTGGTATGATTATGTTTAAACTCGGCAGCCCATTTCTTAATTGTCGAAAACAAAGGAGAAGAAGTGCCCATAAACTTTTATGAACTTCGAATGAATTTCTTTTGTCGTTAAACTTCTTTTGCAAAGAATTTTATAACTGCATGATATTTAATTTTATCCATTTCAAGGGATACAGACAACACTTTTGCTTCAGACAGCTGTATAAAACAAACTACTTGACAGAATGACTTGCAATTTCACATGGATGCTTATGACAGATGTACCAACTTAGAAAAAAAAAATGTTGCCGATAGTGTTGCCATCTATGGACTATGCCGAAAACTTTTCAGACCACCCTCCTAATAGTAATAATAATAATAATAATGTCTACTGTTAAAACTTATCCTTAAGAGCTAAATCACATATCATATCTATCACTTCAATCTTTCACTATAGCCTTTAAATTTCTTTTCATTATTAGTTTTGTAATGTTGCACATTGTACTCTTTAGCAATCGAAATTCATTTATTGCAAATAAAGCGAATCAATTTACCATCCAATTTGACAAAAAAAAAAAAAAAAAATCTGTCCAATTTTTTTGCCCCATTCTACATTCAGTATCAGCTTTTCTATGCTTTAGCATAATGGGGTTAGGTAGATATAAAATTTATACATAGAATAATTTGTAAAACAAAAATTATCTTTAGTGAAAGCAGTACGCTATCGCTGATAAGTATATACAGGTATCCCTTGCTTAATGCGGGATTTGATTAATACGGCAAAATTAATTGCGACAATCTCTTTATACACGCACAAGAGTTTTAATTAACGCGCCTTTAAATTTACCAAAATTCCACCAAATACGACATCTTTGCTACAACCCATGGACATGGTGCCATTGCAACTTTCAAAGTCTATTTTCTTAAGAAGACATTCTCAAAGACAGTAGAAACAATAACGGGAGGAAATGCGATTATGCTCCATGAATTTTAGAAAAATTTTGACATTAAACATGCAATTGAAAACATTCGTGACTCGTGAGAGCAAGTTTCTTCTACCTGCATGAGAGAGCTATTTGAAAAAGCCTTTTGTATAATGCTGTAATGACTTAGGTGTTTTCAAAATCCTGCAAACACTGTGGTTGAAGAAATCGTTGCAATTGGTGAAGACCTTGGTTTTAATGGTGTTGATGCAGAAGTTGTTAAAGAATTATTGGATTCAGATTCAAAATATTTCAGTGACAACAATCTTCTTGAAAATGAACAATGGGACCTTGAAGACAACGAACAAATGGAATGTGAAGATGAGGCTCCAAAGGAAATAACAATCAAAGAACTGGATGGAATATTTCACAGTTTAGAATCCCTTAAGCAGCAAGTAATGGATATGGATCCAGATGTTAATCGAAGAATGCTTGTTTGCTGAGGTCTGGAGAGTAACATTTTGCTTGTTATCATAGAATTTATGTTGATAAGTAAAAAACTAAAACTGTTCAAATGCCTCTTGATAACTTTTTTGATTAAAAAAATTGCAGTAACTAATGTAGGTACAAGCATTTATTAAACATTTACTTTGCATTCATTTTTTATCTTTCCTAAAAGAGTACCATATAAAATGAATTATTATTACAGTAATGGATCATGGATGAATTGTAATTTTTACCATTGATTATTATATTTGATTAACGCAATTTTGATATACGCAGTAACATCGAGGGATTAATTAATCGCGTTAGTGTAAAGGGATACCTGTATATATTTACTTATATATTTTTGTTTAATACAGCTTTGTTAGTTCATTTGTTCTGCGGTGTCAACACAGCTCCGCAGTGAAAGGTTAATCCTTAAACAGTTTATCTTTAACGCTTAGCCATTAAGGATTAAAGATAAACTGTTTTATGACCTCTATAAGTATATATTAACAAGAATAATTTAAAATTAAAAAATAATAATAATAAAAATAATAATTTTTTTTATAAAATTGAGCCACGGTCCAGATTGAATATGACCGTGGTCCAGAGCTGGCCATTAGGCCATATGTTTGACATCCCTGGTCTATAGTAAATAAATGCTGTAGATGGGCTGAGATCAAGAACAAAGTAATCTGTTGATAATATATTTATCTTTTGCTTATGAGACAACATTGATTTAAATTATACATTTAGTTATCATGTGAATAGACAAACTCATTCAAAAGTAAATGCATATTTCATTTCAGATAGAAGACTTATTTTTAACTTTTGCAAAGAAAGCCTCAGCTTTCAATAGCTGGTTTGAAAATGCTGAGGAAGATCTCACTGATCCTGTGCGATGTAATTCAATTGAGGAGATCAAGGTATAGCATTTAAATTTATTTGTCACATGCCTTATTATTGTTATTGGTCTTCCATCAGGAGACTTAAAATCCATTTATGGAGGCAATGGTAAGAAAAAGGCAGTTCATATCATGACTTGATAAAGAATGTGCAGTAGATTCCGATAAGTTTTTTGGTTAATTAACTGTGTTTATATGTGTGTGTATATGAGTGAGAACTGCTGGAAGTTCTGTGCTTGTAGTGTTGTGTGTGTGTGTGTGTGTGTGTGTGTGTGTGCTTTTTGTTTCAGTTTTCTTACAAAATCTTTACATTTAGTGACATATACTGACAAGCATTGAAGGCAAGATGGCAGTTGATTTATCTATTAATGAATTAAATTTTAATTTCAGTCATTTTGTGAAATGTGAGGCATGCTACATGCACTTGTTGGATTGTGTGGATAAATTATGGATTTTTAAGGTGAATGGAGGGAGAGTGTGTGAGAAGTGCGACACTTGAATGTGGGTTGATGGGTGGTGAGGCATCAGTGACTGAAGGAGGGAGTAGTGAGAATGTAAAAGAAGAATACTTATTGATAGTGAAGAGCACTGAGTGAACAGTAAGCATATCATGTAAAAGTGGGAAAGTGATCCAGTGAGAGCATCAATTGACAGTAGCATCAATGACATAAGCAATATAAACATAACTGAAGTCAGAAATAGCAATTCAGATGGAAATGTTCATATGTCATTTACCACATATGAAGAATGAATATGTGTAGAATATTAGAAGAATGAATGCAGAATTGTAAAGAAGCTAGTATGAAAGATGTGAACACAAGTGAAGATATTAAATAAGAATTAGTAAAGTTGTGGAACAAACTGAGGTGTATGCATAATGAGGTAGGATATTTAGTAAGGAGAAAGGTGCTAGTGGTAGATGATTCAAGATGAATGATTGCAGGGGAATGATGGAAAGTAGTGTAGGACTCTATGGTGAAATATGTGAAAATGGAGCAGGTGTCGAAAGTATGCCAGAGTGGAGCAATGATGGGGAGAGTAACCAAAACTGTTTGGTCTCTAGAGCAGGATTTCCAGACCAGGTAAAAAATGAATAAAATTACAAAAAAATTATAAAAATTAAAACAAAAAATAGGGAAAAAAATCACATAATCTCTAACCCCACAGTACTAGTGTACTATAAATTTACACAAAAACCTTTTGTGTGGGAGCCACATTAAAAAAAAAAAAGTGAGGAAGCACAAAAGAGTTAACTGTGCTGGTGGAAGCAAATGATTTAGAATGAAGTGTGAATGAGATAGCTGGATTGCAAGTGTTGCTAGAGACAGTAAAGCAGAAGAGTGTAAGAGGGAGAGTTGCCTATTGTGTTAACAAGATATAACAGTAGGGAGCTGAAGAGAAGAGTAATGATTTTGAATGGTTTTGATTTTTATTGTGCAGGAAGAGAGGACTTGAGTATTTTGATATATGGAATAAATCTGAAGATAGGAAATGGCTGTTTCTTGCAGGTGGCCTGCATTTGAGTGAGGATGGAATGGGCAGATTGTTGATAAGTGGAGTAGAGTGTGTATAGAGTCAGGGAAATGGAAACTAGATGGTGGCACTCTTGAGTGTAAAGTACCAGGATCGGTGTGAGATAATTGATGACGATAAGGATACAGGGATATCCTGAATAGGAGCAATAGGGTCAAAGCACTCAAATGATGGGGACAAAGAATTGTGGGAAGGAATGGGAAGAAGTGGGGAACCAGTGGAAAGCTACTGTGCTCATACACCAGTGTAAGGAGTATTCGGAACAAGTGTACAGTTTATGGCCTTGATACGGTTAGTCAATTCACAAATCATTGATCTAAGTTACATGTGGTGAAGATAAAGATGAAAAAGTTTATTTTTTCATTTATATATTTGTCTTTTGAGATATGTTGTTATGAAACCCAAATAATTAAATTGTGCCATCTGTTCTATTTGATCTCCTATGAGTAATTTTGATCTAATATGATCTCTACATTTAAATTCCATCATTTTTGTTTTCTTTTATGAAATCTTGAAGTTGTATTGTTGGCTTATTTTATCATCATCATCATCATCATCATCAAATTCCTGCCATGTACCCTCAAGGGGTGTACAGGATATGACAGTACTACATGAAAAAATTACATCATTACTAACTTCCTATCTACAATTTTCCTCCAAATCAGTCTGTTACTTGTCAAGACTCCAACATTATCAGATCTTATATTTCTATCGTCTAAGGCACTTTGTACCGTATCAATCCACCTATATCTTGGTCTTCCTCTGGGTCGTTTTCCTGCCAACCTGGCAGAGAACACTTGTTTTGCTAATCTTTCCTCTCCCATTCTATTTAAGTGACCATACCATCTGAGATTAGCTCTGCTAACGCATTCCTTGATGCTGACAATGTCAAGTTCTTTCCTAATATCCTCATTTTTAATATGATATTGCCATTGATGCCATCTGTTCATGCCTCTAATCTTTCTCAGGACTCTCATATCTGCGGTCTCTAGTCTTTGGTCAAGTGTTTTACTTCTGACCCAGCTCTCAGATCCATAAGTTAAAATTGGTTTGAACACAGTCTTGTATACAGCTAATTTAGTGTTCCGACTAATTTCTTTCTTATTCCATATGAATTTATTCAATTGACTTCCCACGATACCAGCTTTGCTGATTCTGTTGTCTATTTCTATGTTTAGTTTACCATCTTCAGTAAAAATTGTGCCTAAGTAGCTGAAATGTTTTACTTGTTCCACAGGTTCTCCATTCACAACACAGTTGACATTTTCAATGATTCTGCCTATTTTCATTGTCTTTGTCTTTTTATTGCTGACCTTCATACCATATCTATTACAACAGCTATTCAATTTAGTCAGAGAATCTTGCAGACTTGTAGCGGATTTATTTAGAAGTATAACATCATCCGCATAAAGCAAACAGCTGACATTAACATCTCTAATTTTGATATCAGGTTTAATACCACATTCCTTTATAATGTGATCCATACAGATAATGAATAACAGAGGGGATAATGTACATCCTTGTCTCACACCAGATTTAACATTAAACCATCTTCCTGTACTTCCTTCAATTCTAACTGCTGACTCACAACTCAAATAAAGACTAAGTATTGCTTGATATAATGCCCCATTGACACCATATAACTGCAGCGTATTGAATAGCTTCTCTCTTGGCACCTTGTCATATGCCTTTTCCAAATCGACAAAACTTAAATACAGATCTTTGTTATATTCCCATGCTTTCTCGACTATTTGTCGTAAAGTGAAGATCTGATCCTGACAGCCTCTATTTGGCCTGAATCCAGCTTGTTCTTCACCAAGCTTTTCTTCCACAATTCTTCTCAACCGTTTCTCAAGTATACTTGCATAGATCTTGCCAGGAACACTCAGTAGGGAAATACCTCTGTAATTCTCACATTCAGTTTTATTTCCCTTTTTATATATGGGTACTATGAGAGCTCTACTCCAATCATCGGGAATTCGTCCCTCTGTCCAGGCTTTCTGAACTATGCAGTGCAGCCACTGTAAGACTCTTATACCACCATACTTCAGCATTTCTGGTCGAATATCATCTACTCCTGCTGCCTTTCCACATTTCAAGCCTTTGATGGCTTTTTCTACTTCAAGTATGGATATGTATTCCTGACTGCATGCCTGGTCAGTGTTTTTTATCACTGTGCTGTCATCACTGCTTGTTTCATTTAGCAGTTTTTCAAAGTAATTACTCCATACTTCAAGGATATCTTTTTCTCCTGTTTTTATTTCACCTTTATCATCTCTAATTCCTTTTACAGCACTCTTTCCTCCATTCCTAAGCTTCTTCAACAACCTCCAGAATATTTTGCCACCTTCTTGATATTTATTTTCTATATTCTTGCCAAAGTCCTCCCATGACTTTTGTTTAGCTAGTTTTACACACTGTTTAGCTTTCTTACATTTGTCTCTGTATTCTGTAAGAGTAAAAGCTGACTTATTTGCCAGGAACTTTTGATATGCTTTCTTCTTTTCCTTCACTGCCTCTTTAACTTCCTGTGTCCACCAGGGAGTTCTGATTTTTTTATCTTTGCACACAACCTCACCACATGCCTCTCTGGCAGAATCAATCAATGTTTCCTTCAGAGTTTGCCACTGAATCTCCAAGGTTTGATTCCTGTTCTCAAACTCTTTCATTTTCTTTTCAATAATATTTCTGTATTTTAGTCTACAGTTTACATCTGAGAGCTGCTCAACTTTTATTCGCTTTAAAACTTTCTTACATGTTATTCTTTTCAATATGAAATTCAATTTTATCCTGCTCAAGACTAAATAGTGATCACTTCCAATTTCAAATCCTCTGTACACTCTGGTGTCCTGCACCAGGGAGAAAACATCACTATCAACAATAACATAGTCAATGAGACTTTTCTTATTCCTAGCCTCTTCTCTCCATGTGAATTTGTGCACATTTTTATGTTGGAACATGGTGTTAGTAATAACCAGTCCATGTCCTGAGCAGAAATCCAACAGATATTTGCCATTATTATTAGCTTTGCTCTTTTCTCCAAATTTTCCCAAAATATTTTTGTATGTCTCACAATCATTTCCTACTCTACTATTTAGATCCCCAACAAGGACCAACTTTTCCTTTTTCATTGTGTCAGTTGCTTTTTCTAAAGCCTCAAAAAATTCCTCCACTTCTACCTTAGTAGAACCTTCTGTGGGACCATAGGCACAAATAAGTCTCATTGTCCAGTTCCCCATTCTCATATTTGCCCACATTACTCTACTTGAGACTGACTGCCATTCAAGAAGATTAGCCTCGTATTTTGTGTTGAATACTATGGCTACTCCTTCTTTTCCTTGATTGTTATTGCCTGAATATAACATTTTGTATTTATTGCTCAGAAAGATCTCACCAGTTTTGGTCATTTTTGTTTCAGTCACCCCTATTATGTCGATCTGGTACTTATCTAATTCCTCAGCTAGCTCCATTTCTTTGCCATTCAGTCTTCTTACGTTGATAGTACCGATCTTTAACTCTGGTGATGTTGAGTTGGGGTTTGTTTTCAGATTTGTTCCAGTAGCTGACTTTTCGCTGTTCGCCCTGGTTCCCTGGCGAAAACAACGGGGGCCTTGTTTATCCGGGCGACGCCCCAGCTGGCATGAAATTTTGTCATGTTGTACCATCATTTTTTATTTTGGTTTAACCAATAAGAATACAATTTGGTCGGCTAAATCCCAAATTGCCAGCCCATCCTCGTTCGTTCAGTATCAAAGTAGATACCCAACAGGGTGCACCACGAGAAGGTGAGGATTGGACATTAGGTCAGAAGCCCTGGTCGGTTCTCCGCATTCCTTTAAAGGCTATGTGGAGGTCTCCTCTCAGTTATACAGCTTTGACCCTTAAGCACCCCGGCTTATTTTATTTAGTTCTTAAACTGGAAGCACAATATGCTGATAGATCAGAAGGCTTGTTTGAATCACAGTAGGGAACATGGCGAACTAAGTGACATGGAAGCTGTGATATGTTGGTCAACTCTAGTATATAACATAGTATAACCATCTGCATAGTTTGTTCCCTTTATTTTTTTTATTTTTTTATTTTTTATCACAGTCATATTAGCAAATCAGCATATTAGTGGTGATTGTGGGGACAAATGATCTAAGTTGACATATGGAGTATGCAAGGGTCAATATCAGGAGATTATTGAGAAGAATGAAATATAACAGTGTAGTGGGAAAGTAGGTTGTCAGTATATGTTGTTGAGGTATGACAATCATAAGTTGCGATGGAAAGTCAAAATCATGAATGGTATGCTAGAAAGGAGTACAGTTTGTGGATGTATGGCATGTGTTTGAGGGAAGAATGAAATTCTACAGGCATGATAGGGTGTATTTGAATGGCTTTGGAATGAGTGTGCTGGAGAAAGTGTTGCTGGAAGGAAAAATTAAAAAACATTTAGGAGGGCGCTAGTGAGCCAAGCACTGTCGACGTACCTAAGAAGAGCTCCTGATTCAGATAAATTATTCTAGGAATAATTAATTATATATGCGTAATTGTTTGAGTAACAGCAGTTGTAAACGTTGTGCGCTACCGGTATTATTAGTGTGGGGGATTTTTCTTGCCTAAACTTAATTACGAAATCGTTATTATTAGACCTAGTAACCTGCAGGGAAAAAAAAAAAATGGCGGTGGCATTGTAATTCCATGATTCTAATTTAGATTTCAGTCGTTTCATTAAGTGTGAGGTCTGTTATATGTATTCCTTCGATTACATAAATGATTTGTGGATGTTTAGCACGGATGGAAGAAGGATGTGTGCGAAATATGACATGAATGAGGAACTGATGAATGCAAATATGAAATTGATGACAGAAAGTGTTAGTAATGATTGTGTCGTGAGTGCACGTTTGAAAGAGAAGGACGGTGAGAAAGAGTGGCGAAAAAATGTTTAAAAAAAAGGAAAAAAGAAAAAGAGCGATTTGAAAACCATAACGGATGTTAAAAGGGATGAAAGGGAGGCGAGAGTGGCATAAAGAAACGAAATTGAGAGAACAAATGAAAGTAGAAATGGCATGACGCAGAAATTGCAAGTGAAAAAAATCGAAAGAATAAATGATAGCGAAAAAAGAATGAATGATGGCGAAAGTTGGACGCATGTTGGACTGAAAGTACTGAAACAGAGAAAGATGAATGAGAGTAAAAGTGAGAAGAATGATGGTGAAAGTTGGAAGTATGTTGGACCGAAATTACGGAAACAAAGAAGGATGAATGAGAGGGAAAGTGAGAAGATGGGGTCGACAGTTAGAAAGTTAGAAAGATTTAATAATAGAGAGAATGTGTCGCGAGATTCGGAAAGTGAATCGGATTAGATGAGGCAATAAATGAAATGGATGCGGAATGAAATTAAGAGAATTCAGGTCAAAACTATTAAAATAAATCATGATGGCATTAAAGAGTTAACGAAAGATGAGCAAGTGGCGTTGTATGGTGACTCCATTATTAAAGTTGTGCTAGAGGATAAAATGCACAAGGTATGTTTTCCAGGCGGTAAAATGAGTAGAGTGATTGAGGCATTGGATATGAGG
Source organism: Typopeltis vanoorti (assembly GCF_054136105.1). Lineage (NCBI taxonomy): Eukaryota > Metazoa > Arthropoda > Arachnida > Uropygi > Thelyphonidae > Typopeltis > Typopeltis vanoorti. The sequence continues at coordinate 42,857,347 of NC_143556.1, read as the reverse complement.
CGGGAGCGAGCAAAAGAGTTATTTGTATTAATTGGTACAAATGATTTGAGAGAGAGAACAAAGAGCATGTCAAAATGAATGTCAGGAGGCTGCTTGGAAAGATAAAAGAGGATAGTGTAACAGGGAGGATAGTCAGTGTGTTGCCTAGGTATGATTGTGGTGAAATGATGCGGAGAGCAAGGATTATGAATGATATTCTGGCTGAAATGTGTGAGGAGATGGGAGTACAGTTTGTTAATGTGTGGAATGAGTTTGAGGGACGAAGTGAGCTGTATGGGAGAGATGGACTGCATTTGAGTGGTTAGGGTGTGAGTCGCTTGGAGAGACTGCAGCTGGAAGGTAGAGAAGTGAATAGAGACAATGAATCAGATCGAGAGGGGAGTGATGTGGAAGAGCAGGAGAGTAAGACAGGAGAGATTGAAGAAGTGGAAATGAATGGGGAAGTGAGTGGTATGAGTATAGAAAATGAGAGAATGTGTGTGCAAGAGGAGCAGGGAAACGGGGAGGCTAAGGGTGGACAGGGGTACACAGCATGAGAAAGGTAGATCCGCCAAGAGGAGGTGAGAGCATGTGTAGGCAGGAAAGGAATGGGATTACCAGTGATCAAGAAGAAACAGTTGGAATCCAAAAGGGTTCTAAAATGAAGAGGCAGAAAGGGAAATGGTCCCAGTCCAGCATGGAGAGATCACATCGAGTGAGTGGCACCAGTGGAACTAGCTGTAGATCCAGAAATGAGCTGTTGTGTTTGTATACCAATGCTAGAAGTATAAGACACAAGGCGGATGAAATGGTTGCACTAATTGCATCTGTTCACCCGAAGATTGTCGGAATAAGTGAGACATGGTTAGATGAGGACAACATCCTGACAGAATAGAGATAGAAGGGTATGATATGTTTCGTGAGGATATTCATTCATCTCACGCCTACCTTATTTAACCTTCTCACCCGTGGTATACATTTAGACATTCCTATCCCAATGGCTTTAGCAGGCCTTTAAGGCCCACAACCTTCCAAGCATGCTTGGATTTCGTAACCGAAATACGAGGATAGAATGGTCACGCCTATGCCTCAAGGTATTCTTGGCTGTATCCCTGTGTGTTCACGGGGCCGGTTTGCCTGCTTGCGGGATGAAAAACACCAGATAAACTGGCGGAAAAAACCCTACTGCCCGCGCCCAAGACCGGCTAACTTGGCTATGGCTGAGGAAGATCCTTCAGCTCCTCACGTCTCAGATGGGAATCGAACCTAGGACACTCCTTCCCCAGGCATATGGTTGCGAAGCGCAAAGCCACTAGGCTAACCGCGCGGACACATTTAGACATTGCATCTACTAAATAATTTTTGAAAATCCCCCAAGCTCCATTGATCTCTTTTCCAGCTACTCCTCATTCCATGCTTCACCTGCAAGCTGTCTCCTGAGCTCTTCATAATCACCCCCCCCCCTTTGTAGTTCCACATATACCCTTTTTTCACAGGGATCCTTGCACTGCTGGCAACCACCCAGGTAATCACCTCATGGTCACTTTCACCAATTGGCAGATGATTTGACACCTCATTTATAATTACATCCTCTGATGAGATAACCAAATCCAAGACCCTTAATCCTCGTTTGCCCGCTGTTACATACTGTGTGAGGTAGTTATCCCTCAAAAACTCAAGAAACTCAATTTCTTTACTTCCTGTTGCTATCTCTTCATTCCAGTCTATATTGCCATAATTAAAATCACCCATAATGATCACCCTTTTCTTATTTGCTTGGCTTATTTGACTATACATTTCACTATCACCACCATCCATATTACCAGGTCTATAACAACATCCCACCAAGTATTTGATTCTATTCACCTCTATCTCACACCATACTGCCTCAGAACCACTGGCCCTATTTCTCTCTTGCATCTCTACCTTGTATGGACATAACTCTTTCTCTATCATCAATAGCACTCCCCCTCCCTTTTTACCCCTTCTATCCTCACGAAACACATCATACCTTTCCCTCTCTATTCCTGTAAGGATGTCATCCTCATCTAACCATGTCTCACTTATTCCGACAATCTTTGGGTGCACAGACGCAATTAGTGCAACCAATTCATCTGCCTTGTTTCTTATACTTCTAGCATTGGTATACAAACACAACAGCTCATTTCCGGATCTACAGCTAATTCCACTGATACCACCCACTTGATGTGATCTCTCCATGCTGGACTGGGGCCATTTCCCTTTCTGTTTCTTCATTTCAGAACTCTTTGCAATTCCATCTGTTTCCTCATGATCCCTGGTCATCCCATTTCTTTCCTGCCTACACATGCTCTCACCTCCTCTTGGCGGATCCACCTTTCTCATGCTGTGTACCCCTGTCCACCCTGAGCCTCCCCGTTTCCCTGCTCCTCTTGCACACCCATTCTCTCATTTTCTATACTCATACCACTCACTTCCCCATTCATTTCCACTTCTTCAATCTCTCCTGTCTTACTCTCCTGCTCTTCCACATCACTCCCCTCTCGATCTGATTCATTCTCTCTATTCACTTCTCTACCTTTCAGCAGCAGTCTCTCCAAGCGACTCACACCGTAACCACTCAAATGCAGTCCATCACTCCCATACAGCTCACTTCGTCCCTCAAACTCATTCCATACATTAACAAACTGTACTCCCATCTCCTCACACATTTCAGCCAGAATATCATTCATAATCCTTGCTCTTCACCTCATTTGTTTTCTCAATTTCATTTCTTTCCGCCTCACTTTCGTCCCTTTTAACATCCGTTACGGTTTTCAAATCGCTCTTTTTCTTTTTTCCTGATTTTTTAACATTTTTTCTCCTCTCTTTCAAACGTGCACTTGCAAGACAATCGGTACTAACACTTTCTGTCATCAATTTCATATTTGCATTCATCAGTTCCTCGTTGAGGTCACACTTCACACACACACCCTTCTTCCATCCGCACTAAACATCCTCAAATCATTTATGTAATCGAAGGAATACTATAACAGACCTCACACTTAACGAAACAACTGAAATCTAAATTAAAATCATGGAATGACAATGCCGCTGCCATTTTTTTTTTTCTCTCTGCAGGTTACTAGGTCTAATAATAACAATTTCCTGATTAGTTTAGGCAAGAAAAATCGCCCACACTAATAATACCGGTAGCGTACAACGTTTACAGCCGCTCTTACTCAAACAGTTACGCATATATACTTAATTATTCCTAGTAAAACATATCTGAATCAGGAGCTCTTCAAATTGCGTCTGCAGCGCTTGGCTCACTAGCGCCCTCTGGAGGGAAACTTTAAACTAAATGGGGGGGGTTCAGACTCTTTAGTGTTGAAGTTACTACTTAAAGTGTATATATGCAAGTGTTTAAAATAAATGTATTTCTTCAACCTAAAGTTCATGAGTCTGTTGTTTTCTGAGATTTGAGTTACCACTTATTAAATCTTTGGACCTGTATAAGTAAAAGGGGAATCCATTTTCATAAGAAAGAAAAAGACGAGCCACGACTGCAAATCATGTGATCCCTTTGTTATTTTATTGTTGTCTAATTGCGTATCAGAATTCAATTGCCGGCTGGCGCAGTCGTTTTAAACAGTTATAAATTTGTCTGCAACGGAATAGCTGATAACCTAAAGTGATAAATAATAGTAACTTAGAATATAAATTTACGAGGGACTGATGACAATAACAAGCTATTAGATTTCCTAAACAAAATCAGTATGTTCCACCATACTATCAAATTCACACTAGATCTTGAAAAGGACAAACAACTCTCATTCCTAGACATCATAATAAAGAAAAAAGAAAATTACAGCATCAACTTATCGGTTTATAAAAAACCAACAAATACTGGATGTTATCTAAACTTTAGCTCATCACATCACATCTCCCAAAAACTCAGCATTATTCATATGCTAAAGAAAAGAGCTATACACTTCACAATGGACCATAATGATCTACAAGAATTAAATAAAATATTAAACGATCTACTCCTAAATGGCTACCCGAGAGGACTTGTTAACAAGATTCTCTTCTCTGATATACCACAAAGACAATGTGATGACACCCAATATATAACTACTATTACTATTCCATACATTGGTACCATCTCCAAAAAACTAGCTTGCCTCCTAAAACCACACAATATTAGAGTGACCTTCAAGCCAGTTGAAACTATCCAGAAATTTCTAAGATCACTAAAAGATTTCAATCCTTTCTACAAACATGCAGGAGTTTATAACATCCCTTGTTCCTGTCGTCAAGTTATATTGGTCAGACGTCTAGAAGCTTCGAAGTGAGACAAAAGGAACACATCAGCTATGTTAGAAACAACAGGCAAGATATTTCTGGCCTTTCTTCCCCTACAACCAACCACATTATTGAATGGAATAAAAGTCTTATGCCATATATAGAAGAAAACTACCGTTCCAGAATATTCAAAGAAGCTGCTACAGTCGCTCGTTCCACAAATAACCTCAACAGGAACCAGGGTTTAATCCTACCAGATATATGGAAGACTTTAATCAGAACAATAAACACGCAAGAAATGAACTTCAATGCAAACTACAAAATGCATCTCAACAAGTAAATCATGTATCCCAACATGCGTATTGTTTCACGCTCTCTACTATTTTGTTATTGAAATGGAATTCTCAGTTAATGTATAGCTTGTAATTTTCGTTTCTTTGCTTTCCTGAATGTACCCTGAAGAAGCCAACAGCACAAGCCGGCGAAACTAGTTGGTAATTAAATTAGTTATTCACCTACACTTGATCAATATCTAAATGATAGTTAATTTTCATTAATCTTTGTGGTCAAGAATTATCAGTTTCTAACATAAATTACTGTGTTTGTTTACAAATGCCAGAAGTATCAGAAAAGAGAGAAAAGAAATAATTTCACTGACTGAGTTTATTCATTCCAAAATCATTGGAATAAGTGAAACATGGTTGAATGAATAGCCAGGAATAGAAATGAAAGGATACAGTATTTTTTTGCGAGGATAGAAAGAACAAAAAAGGCAGGTAGGAGTACTTCTGATGATGGCAAGTGAATTATATTCACATAAGGTATACATGAAAGATGGAAATAGTGGCAGTGGTTATGAGGCAGTGTGATGTAATGTGGAGTTGACAGGAAGACATATTTAGCTGAATGTTGCTATAGGCTAGGGAATGTGGAGGGTACTGATGAAGAAATGTATAAACAACTTGGATCAGTGAACAAAGCAAAGGTGATTATTATGGGAAATTTTAATTATGGCAGTATAGATTGGAATGAAGAGATAGCATTAGGGAGTAAGGAAAATGAATTTCTTGAAATCTTGAGGGTTAACTAGCTCAGGCAGCACATAAAGGAGAACATGCAAGGATTGAGAGTTTTAGATCTGACCATTTCATCAGAGGATGTAATGAATGATCATAAAGTTTTTACCTGGGTTGTGGCTAGCCTTATGCAGACTTTTGTGAGGAAGGGATATATGTTTAATAATAAGGCTAGTGATTATGACAGGAGACATCTTGGAGCTATAGCATGGAATGAGGAGTTGAGCAGTTGGGAACTGACAAAAAAATACATAACAGCATTAATGTGTGAATGTATTCCGAAAGCCAAAAGGTTGAATAAGGTAGGTGTAAAATTAATTAATGAGGGGCTAAAGCATGAAATCTGGAAGAAGATACTTTGGAGGCCATACAAGATGAATAATGGAAGTAATCAATTACATGATGAGTATAAAGAACAAAACCAGAAGTGTCACTCAGTTAGTTAGGAAAACAAAAGTGCAGTATGAGCAGAAATTGGTAAATCAGGGAAAGAAAAACCCTAGAGAGTTTTTTTAGATATGTGGCAATTAGAAGGAAGAATGATCATGGTAAGAAGATGTTAATGGATGAAAATGGAAGAATGGTATCTGCTACAGAAAACAATGATGAGGTATTCAGTGATCAATTTATAAGGGTGTTTCATCCTGATCAGGATGAAATCATGAGAAACATAAGTGTAGAGGACATAGGAGAGGATGGCTTAATTGTGAGTGTGCATGAGATGTTTGAGGAAATAAATAACCTTGATGTCAATAAGGTGATAGGATTTGTTGACATATCACCATGCATCTTAAGGGAATATTCCAGGTAATTGGTAGTGGTATTGGCATGTCTATTTGATAAGAGTCTGGAAACAGCACAGGCTCCAAGAGAGTGGAAGGAGGATAAAATTGTTTCGCTGCATAAAGGTGGTGATAAGGCTGTAGCTTAAAAGTATAGGCCAATCTGTATATCTGGAATTGTGGTGAAAGTACTGGAGATTTGGTGAGAAGTAGGATACAGAAATTGGTTGATAACAGCAGTATTCTGCATGGGTTTGTTAAATGGAGATTGTGTTTTACTAACTTATGTTCTATAACAAGGTGACAAATACCTTGGATGGAGGGGATACATATGCAGGGGTTGTACACGGATTTTGCAAAAGCTTTTGATAGACTGCCACATTACAAGCTAATGAATAATACCACATGACAAGCTATTAAAATTTATCTGTCAACGTATCGTTGACATTAGAAATAGCTCAGTTAAAAGAAATTATTAGGAAATCGACCAGGGAATTGGAAAAGGTGGAAAAACGTTTGACTAAACTTCAACAGGATAAGAAAAAGGATCAGAACAAGAACAGGCAGAAAAATACTGAACATGGTAATCAAATTATTAATAATAACAAGGTAAGTCAGTTAATATCTAAGAAAAAAGAAGTAATATGTCACGGTGACTCAATTTTAAAATTTGCACTTGCTAAGGGAGTCACAACTTCTAGTTTCCCAGGAGCGAAAATTAAAAACATAACAAACGTAATTGAAAACCAAAAAAGAAATGGTAGTTCTGGTAGTTACTAATAATTTAAGTGGTGACAAACATAGTATGAGAGAAGATATGAAAAGTCTGTTGGAAGAAACAAGAAAGAAATGTGAAAGAGTAAAAATTGTAGGATTACTACCTAGATATGATAGTACTGAGTTAAGAAGGAGAGTGAAAATAGCAAATGATTTCACACAGACTATGTAGAAGATATGGATGCAAGTTTTTAGATCTGTGGTGTGTGTTTGATGACAGAAAAGATTTGTATAAGAATAATGACCTGAACTTGAATTTATTTGGCATAAGACACCTCGAGAAATTAATTCTTGGTATGAGACCCAATGCAGAGGGTCAGGGAAACTAGATCATCAAGAAAAACAAGACCGTATAGATATACGACCATATCTAATTATAAGAATAGGCTAGGTTGTAATTTATTATGTCTATACACATATGCCAGGAGCATTAGAAACAAAGGGGTTTGTTGCTTTATTGAATATGATGTGGCTTAAGGTTGTTGGCATTAGTGAAACCTGGCTATCAGAATTAGATGTGGTAAGTCGAGTCGAGTGTAATGGATATACTATTTTTAGTAATGACAGAGGAGATAGGAGAGGAGGAGGAGGGGTGCTACCAATGATATCAGATGACTTAAGTCCAGTTAGGGTAAAAATAATTACAATGTCTCATGTAGCAGTTAGTTTGGGTGGTGTGAAGTGGAGATTAACAGAATGAAATACATGGTGGGGTGTTGCTACAGACCTGGTGGCTCAGTTATAGGGGACGAAGAAATGCATTCATAATTTAGCCTTTTGGGTACCAAGCGAATGATCATTATGGGTGATCTTGATTTTCCAAACATTGATTGGATAGACGAGAAATCTCATGATAAGAAAGAAGAGAAATTTATTGAATTGTTGCGAGACAACTTTCTCAAGCAGCATGTGAAAGAGGAACTCGAAGTCAAAGAGTGTAGGATTTTTTCATAGCATCAGAAGGGATTTCTGTCAAGAATATGGCTATTTTACCACCAATTGGTGACATTGATCATGCTGTTCTTTCTTGGGAAGTATATACTTGCATTGAAGCTCCAATTAAAACAGACTACATGCTGAACTACAAAGCTGGAAATTATGATCCACTTAGGAGAATACTATCTTTGGTCCCATGATATCAGTTACTGAATGGAAAAAATGTCAGCAATGCATGGGAATCTTTGAAAAAGTGCTTGAATGAGGGGGGTATCTCAATGTATCCCTATTGTTTGAAGAATAAATAGGTTGGGAGTGTAATGGATGTGCACCCTTATTAAGCAAGAGATCCACAAGAAGAAGATGATGTGGAAAGAATATTGTGAGAATAAGAATGAGAGAAGTTATGAAATTTTTAAGCTCAGGCCAGAAAAGTAGCAAGTATTGTGAGGAAAGCTAAAACAGAGTATGAAAAGAAATTGGCCATGCAAGCTAAAGGCAAGCCAAAAGAATTTTATCCTTATGCCACAAGCAAAAGAAACAATGAATGTGGAAGGATAACTTTATAGAATTCAGATGGTACGTGAATGGCAGAAGCTAAGGAGATTGTTCAGTTAATGAGTGCTCACTTTGCTAAAATATATCAACCAGGTGTATGTAGCATGGTGCACAGTGCTATTGCTATGTTGGATGAAGAGTTAGAAGTTCATGAAAATGAGGTTGGAGAGCTGTTGGATAATCTGGATAAGAATTTGTCAATAGGGACAGATGGAATATCAGCCCCTTTGCTAAAGGAATGTTCAGCTGAATTGGCTAGGCCTTTCACACGTTTTTTCACACATTTCTCAGCTCAGGAATGATACCACAGGAATGGAAGGAATGTATGATAGTTCCATTGCACAAGAGTGGTGCAAAAAACTGATGTGTCTAACTACTGACCTACTAGTATCTCTGGTGTGGTAGTGAAGATTTTAGAGAAGTTGATAAGAACTCACATACAGAAATGGGTAGACAAACATGCTATATACTCTGCAAGGAACAGCATGGGTATACTGAAGGAAAGTCAGCAATTTGCTCATATTTTATAACAATCTTATGGCCAGATTGGATAAAGGGAATGGATACACTATGATATTGTTGGATTTTTCTAAGGCATTTGATAGGATACCACATGAAAGGCTTTGCATAATTGGAGAATGTGGGATTGGAATATAAATGCTTGACTTGGATCAGGGGATGGCTGACAGACAGATATCAAAAATTGGTATGTGGGTGTGAATCTGCCAGATTTAAGGTGACCAGTGGTGTCCCTCAAGGTTCAGTTCTTTGGTTATTATTGTTCAAGCTATACATTAATGACATCAAGCAGGGTATATCATCAGATGTGCAATTGTTTGTTGATGATGCGAAGATAGGCAGGACAATCAGGGATGCTGCTGATATTCAGCAATTACAAAATGATTTGAATAGACTGGAAATATGAGCATATGAAAATGGCTGTCAGTTTATTATTATTATTATTATTATTATTATTATTATTCAGGCCTCCATGGAGACAAAAGACTCATCGTGGGAGGTCCTTCCTAAGAACATAAAGTCTGTCAAGACTCATCGAGGTGGAGATCCCCCCTAAGAAACACAAAGTCTATCATACCACTCCTTAAACTCATTGACCATTCTCACTCTCACTACTCCATCAGGCAATGCATTCCACGGTTCAACCACCCTCCACACAAAGAAACCACTCCTCACCCACTTGCTCACAGTTTTCTTTCGTAACTTTCAGGGATGGCCTCTTGTCATCACTCCTTCCTGCTGTTCAACCAAGCGAAAGAACTCCCCAGTGTCAACCCTGTAACCACCTCTCAACAGTTTAAAAGTCTCAATCATATCACCTCTCCTTCTTCTATACACCAAACTCTGCAGTCCACATTCCCTCAGCCGATCCTCATAACTATCCTTGTACAGTCCTGAAACCATCTTTGTCATCTGTCTTTGTATCCTTTCCACAGTTAATTTATCCCTTTCAAATCCTGGGGACCAAATCTGAGAACAATAGTCCAAGTGTGGTCTGATCAGAGACTTATACAATGGAATGATAACCCTCTTATCTCTGCAGGTCAGTGTCCTTCTCATAATTGCAGCAATCCTCTGTGTTACCTTCACCACCTTTGCAATATGTCCCCTAAACTTCAGGTTTCTATCAATCATCAACCCCAGATTTCTTGTCTCCCCTACTTCCTCCAGTATAACTCCTCCCATAGAGTATGCAGCATCCCATCGATGTTTCCAACCATCAAAGGTTAGAGTTTGTCCATAGGAGAAGGTAACAAGCTGTAAATTATGAAGAAATACAATTTTGCCACTACTTACAAACCTATCAACCAAATTTACAACTTGTTACCTTCTCCTAAGGACAAACTCTCACCTTTGATGTTGCCTGGCATTTATGAGATTCCGTGCTCATGCAAATTGTCTTACTTTGGACAGACAGGTAAGTCTGTTCAGAAACGCATCTCAGAACATCAAAACCAAATTCGTCGTTTTAAACCACAGAAATCTGGCCTCTCTCAACACGGAATTGAAAATCCAAACCATAGGATCCATTAGGAAAAGTCTAAACTTTTGCATAGATCTTTATATAAACATGAACATTTATACAAAGAAAGTTCTGAAGCCCTACTACACAGACCAAACTTAAACCGCAACGACGTTCTTACTATTCCTAAAGTATGGGAAATTGTCATACAAAATTGTATTAAATAATTTTTTTTTTTTTTACTTCTGTGACACATTACGCATGTTTAATGAGATTCTATTGTAATCATGCACCCTAACTGTATGTTATTCCTATTGTTGTTTTAAACTACTGTACTGATGATGTCCTAAGATACTTAGGATGAAATATTTACAATTAAATAATTTTCACTGTGGTTAATACGTGTGTTTCTTTTAATTATGATCACACCACATGTTTCGTCATTTTAAAAAAAAAACAAAAAAACTAGTGATATGTTTGCAGATGATGCAAACTTTTGGAGAGCAATATATAAGGCTTTGATCAGGCCTCATATGGATTTTAATAATAAATTTAGTTTAATCCTTTATCCAAGTGTGAGCAAACAAAGTTTGCACCTGAAAGTATCTTCAGGACTATTGTGCACAGATTTGGTCACTGGGTTTTCATGGTGACAAGGATATTTTGGAAAGGGTCCAAAGAAGATTCACAAAGGTGATCAGTAGTCTTTGGAATGTGGAGTACAAGGACAGATTGAGAAAATGTAAGTTATAAAGCATCGTGAATAGAGTAGCAGTAATACTAGTATCTGACCTCCATGGAGTCAAAGGACTCGTTGCAGCAGGTCTATACTCTAATGAGAAAAATAATCAAACTGTGCCTTAAGCCTGTTCATGGTTTCCTAATAACTCAGCACACTTTCAGACAATGAATTCCATTCACCAGTCACTCTCGATGCAAAGAATCTGCTTCTCACTCCCTTGCTTTTATACCTTTGTTATACAGCTTCCAGGCATGGCCTCTAGTTATACCCTTGCCTCCCTCTACTCTATGAAAAATCTTTTCCACATTAATCTTGTAAAAATCCTTCACTAACTTATATGTCTCAATTAGGAGCATATATTTCTGGTGTACTAGGTGTAGTACACAGCAAGGAATAGCAATATCACCGATATTATATTATAATCATGCAAAGCCAGGAAACCTAATGGTTTCCTGACTTCACATTATTCCTAAAATTAAACACAATGTATTAATGCTTCACTAAGAGGACACTTTTCAATGGATAAACATTGCATCACATTTGCATTAATACACCCTCTGTCCAAAAGGAAACCAAACGTTTCGAAAATAGAAGAAACTAGTGGTGCCACCTGTTGTATCCTTTTTGTTGTCAAAAGTGGCAATCTTCATTAGTGTTTTGTCAACTGTTTATGATATTTGTTTCATTAGAAGCCGAGTTATAATGCCAAGAGTGACAGTGTGTTTTGACGAATGGTCGGAAAATGAGTTTCAAACAGAGAGCTGCAATTGACTTTTGTGTTAAACTTGGTAAAAGTTTTACCGAAACGCATCAAATGCTTCAAAAAGCATACTGTGATGAATGCTTATCCTGTACTCAAATTTATAAGTAGTTTAAGTGATTTCAAAGTGGTCGTGAGATGCTCGAAGACGACGAAAAGCCGGGCCGTCCAAACACTGGACTGAGCAAAGTTAACATCCAAAAAAGTGCATGATTTCATCAAAGAAAACCCCGAAATCATCCATGAGACTGATTGAAGATGAATTGGGGGATTCCAAAATCAATGTGCACAGCAATTTGACCAAGAGTTTGGGCCTTTGTAAATTGAATTCGCGATTTGTTCCCCAAAAGTTGACAGACAAGCAAAAAATGTATCGAATTGAACACTGCAAGGACCTCATAAAACCTTGAAACGATCGTTACTGGTAATGAAACGTGGTGCTTTGAGTATGAGCCTGAAACAAAGTGCCAGAGTGCTGCTGAGTGGAGACCACCAGAAGAGGGACATCCAAAAAAAAAAAAGTCACTTGGAGAAGTCAAAAGTAAAGACAATGCTGATTTGTTTCTACAATTCCAAGGGCATTATCCACAAAGAATTCGTTCCACTTGGCCAAATGGTCAATGGTGAGTTTTATCTCGGAGTTTTGAAGTAATTGATAGCAAGAATTCGCCGCATACCGTACGGCATGAATATCATGATGCAGGCAGCTGGTCACTTTTGCATGATAATGCACCATTTCATCATTCGAACACTGTGAGACAGTTTTTGAGCAAAAATCAAACTACGATGTGTGTTGGATCACTCATCATATTCACCTGATTTAGCACCCTGTGACTTCTTTCTCTTCCTCCAACTTCATTTGCTGATGAAAGGAACACAATAAGACACCATTAAAAATGTTCAAGCAGCAGTAACCACGACCCTCAACAGTATCCCAAAATCCGATATAAAAATCTCATTTAACGAATTAATTGACCATGCCAAACACTGTATTGAAGCGGAGGGAGAGTATATTGATTGAAATAAATGATTTGAGTAATTATAATTGGCCTGTGTTTTATTTTCTATCAAAAGTTCGGTTTCTTTTTGGACAGAGGGTGTAGTCCAGGTGTGCATTCAAAAATACCAACACCTTGATGTACAGATGGCACAGCAGGTCAAATTCTTAGCGTTCCAGTGGTTTTAAACCACCCAGAAGGCAAGATATTGTGTGTGCTGAGACAATACCTCCCCCCCCCCCCCCCAAAAAAAAAAAAAAAAAAAAAAAACAGTGGCTATAATTGGTTGTTGTGTCAACCAATCCAACTGAACATTGTCATTTGTCGTGAGTTGCTGTTTTTGTTTTCTGAATTTCTTGTCTTCCATGTGTGAAGTTAATGAACTGACGAGTTTAGGACACAGATACAACAGACCAGTTTTTAATATATAATTTTCTATAAATTGTATATTAAAAACAAGTTATAAATAATTTATAACTTGTGTTTGCCTGTATTTACAATGGGAAACAGTGTTGACAATCTACTGAATGTCCTATTTCTGCAAGAGCTTCTTAGATTTTATGATTATAGTCAATAGAGGTTGGAACTTGTGTATTATTGATTTGGTTTTTGTACATGCATATTGTTTACATTTTTTCTTTGACTGGTTATGTATAGCTGTAACCTTTGCTGTGGCACAGCACGACCTTTGTTGTTTTTGTGCCAATAAACTATAAACCAACGAACCCACCCTGAAAACACAATACTCTTCATATTCTTTCCCCCTAACTATATAATTTTCTCTCAACCAGGTCTCATTGATGCCTATAATTTTTGGGCAAATCAAGCTGACCAATGCCCCAAACTCCTCTACTGTATTTCTAATATTTTTGATATTCTTGTACATACATTTCAACATCTTGTACCCACAATTACTCTTGTGTAATGTCATTACCAACTTATTCAAATTAAATTCCTGTGAAATCGCATTCAGCATTGCATAAATTGAGCAGGGAGACTAAAATTGAAAAGGTTGAGTGTAAGAGGGAGAAACTTAAGCAGTGATTGTATATTTGTTGATCCTTATTGACAGAATAAATTGCAGAATAGAGTGGATAAAAATCGGCATAGGACTATTGAAATTAGCGACATGTATATCAGTCAGTTCTAAAGCTGGTAGAAAAACTAAAGGGAATCTGCAATTTTTGTATACTAATGCAAGAAGCATTCAAAATAAGAGGGAAGAATTTTTGGCATTAGTCAGTGCAATCTCACCAAAAGTTGTATGCATTAGTGAAACTTGCCTGTCAGCAGAAGATGTGGTCACTGGAATTGAATGTGATGGGTACAGTATTTTCAGGAAGGATACAGATACAGAAGATAGAACGGCTGGAGGAGTACTGTTGATGATAGCTGATGAGTTGCAGCCAAAGAAAGTAGTATATCAAGATGATAGACATGTGAATGATAGTTCATTTGAGGCGGTCTGGTGTGAAATAGTGATCAACGCAACCAAATATAGAGTTGGTTGCTGCTGTAGGCCAGGAGGTACAAGGTGTGATATTGAATTCATGCATCATCAGCAAATTAGTGCAACGAGTGCAGGGTTAGTGATTATTATGGGGGATTTTAATTATGGTGATATCAATTGGAAGAAGGAAATATCACGTGGCAAAAAGGAAATGGAATTCATACATCTTATACGAGATAATTACTTGAAACAGCACATAACTGAAGGGACTCATGGTGTGAGAGTGTTGGAGTTGGTCATCGGTTCAGAGGATATATGCATGAGTAAGGTGTCCTCGTTACCTCCAATTGGTGAGAGCTATCATGTGGTATTGACTTGGGAGGTTGCAAAATTTGTGGATGTCTCTCTTAGGCAATTATAACAAGCTTCGGAGTGAGCTTGCAGCTGTCCCATGGCAGAACATATTGCATGGGAAAGATGTTAGAAGTGCATGGGATAAAATCAGCGGGTATCTGAGGAAGGCAATATCAGATGGTGTCCCCATGGTCAGAAAGACAAACGTGGTAGGCGTTAGATGGATGAGCAGTAGTATCAAGCTTAATCTGCAAAAAAAGAAAATGTTATGGAGAATTTATAAGGAGAAAGGCAATCAGTACACCCATGAGCGGTACAAGGCTCAAGCTAGGAAGGTTACCAGCATAGTAAGAAAAGCTAAATCAGATTATGAGAAAACCTTAGCCAAGGAGATCAAGGTAATCCTAAAGAGTTCTTCTGCTATGTGACAAGTAAAAGGAAGAATGACTTCGGAAGGATAACTTTAGTGAGTGCTGATGGTATTGAGGTTACAAATTCAGATGTAATAGTAGAGTTACTGAGCGATCAATTTTCAAAAGTCTATCACCCAAGTGAGGATATTTCTGTACCTGTAGCAATAACTAATGTGAGAAGTGAAGTTGAGAAATCAGAGGTACTTAGTATATTGCAATATTTAAATGCAAACACTGGTGTAAGTTTAGATTGAATATCAGCTCAGGTGTTGCATGAATGTGCAAAGGAATTGTCAGTACCTCTTACTTAGTTATTTAACTTAAGTTTGAACTCTGGTATGGTCCCTAGGGAGTGGAAGGAAGGCAAAGTAGTTCCTTTGCATAAAGGTGGCTCTAAAACTGCAGTAGTTAATTATAGACCAATCACCATCTTGGGAGTGGTGGTAAAAGTATTGGAAAAGTTGGTTAAAGACAAAATTCAAGAATGGGTGGATCAGGATATGATACTCTATAGGGGCCTACATGGTTTTGTTGAAGGTCGATCCTGCCTTAGCAATTTATTAACTTTTTATAATACATCTGAGTTGGACAAAGGAAATGGCTACACAGTGGTACTTTTGGATTTTGCTAAGACTTCTGACAGAATATCCCATGGAATTCTGTTGCACAAATTGGAGGAGATGGGGATGGATACTAAACTGGTGATATGGATGGGAGAATGGCTCAGCGAGAGATACCAGAAGGTGGTGTATGGAGGAGCAGAATCCAGGATGAGGCAGATGACCAGTGGTGTGCTTCAGGGCTCTGTGCTTGGGCCATTGTTGTTTAATTTGTACATAAATGATATAGGAAATGGCATGAGGTGAGATATTCAGTTATTTGCCGATGATGCAAAGTTGGGTAGTGGAACAAAAAATCAAGCTGATGTTGAGAGTTTGCAGGATGATTTAAATAAGCTGCTAAAATGGGCAAAAGGTAATGGATGTCAGTTCAATGTGGAAAAGTGTAAAGTTATGCATTTTGGGATTAAAAGATTACCAGCTGTGTACTACATTGATGGAACAGTACTCCAAGAGATTAATGAAGCTAGGGACTTAGGGATGTTGGTGGATAGGGAGATGAAGTTCAGAGGACACATTGCTAAGGTGTCCAAGATTGCACATAGGATTACTTGGTTATTGAGGAACACACTAACATCCAGAGATAAAGAGGTTATTATTCCTCTTTATAAAGCATTGATACTTTCACATTTGGGTTACTGTGCTCAAGTCTGGTCACCTGGATTCCTTGGAGATGATGAGGTTGTGGAGAGGGTTCAGAGGAGAATGACTAAGTTGTGAGTGATGTAAAAAATGCTCCTTACATTGATAGATTGAGTGCTTGTGGATTGCAGAGATTGGTTGATAGGCTGAGAAGAGTAGGATATGATAGAAACATTAAAATTACTAAAAGGTTTTTATAAGATTGATGCAGAGGAAATGTTTCAGCTGTGTGATAGTGATGGAAGAACAAGAAGTCAACCCTGGAAATTAAGGAAAAGTGTGGTTAACAAGGGTGTGAGAACGAGGTTTTTTTGTCTGGTGGGTAGTGAACGAGTGGAATGCATTGGCTGACTCAGTTGTGAGTTCTTTGTCTGTAAATGAATTCAAGAAGAGATATGATAGATATTGTTTTGATAGTTTGGGTCTCCCACGATGAGTCGACTGACTCCAGGGAGTCAGTATGACTCCGTAATAATAATAATAATAATAATAATCATTTCTGTACACATGCTCATTTATCCAAGCAGTGGCTAGACACTGCAGATATTAGGTGGGGGGGTTGCTTGATTTCATCCCCCTAATATCTGTAGTTTCCCTTGTTTTGTACTTCCAAATGCTCACTAAATAATACTTTCTCCAAACATCTAATTCCAAGACCATTTAAATGTAGTCTTTCAGGCATATATAAGTCCTTTCAACCATCAAATTCACTCCATACATCTTTAAATTGCACACTATTCCTTCTGTACAATCTTCTCATTGACTCATTATTACATGTCCCCACCACCCAGAGATATGTCCTGTAGTCCTGTAGCAGTTTCAGTCTCTCCTGAGGGAATGAATCTGAAAAGAAAAATAACAAACTGTGCATATTCTAAGACAGACCTACTACTGTGAGATGAAAACAATAGAGAGATTTCCTAATAGTAGTAGTAGTAATAATAGTAGTAATAGTAGTAGTAGTAATAATAGTAGTAATAGTAGTAGTATTAATAATCATAATTATTCATGCTTCAGTTCTTATTGTATCATCATATATCTTATTTATAACAGGCTTTAAGGGAGGCACATGCACAGTTTCAAGAATCATTGAGTTCAGCTCAAGCAGATTTTGAGGCTTTAGCAGCTCTTGATCAACAAATTAAAAGTTTTAATGTTGGAGCCAATCCTTACACTTGGTTTACTATGGAGGCATTAGAAGACACATGGCGTAATTTGCAAAAAATTATTCAGGTATGTTTTTAAGAGTTATTTGCTTGTGTATATGTTTTTTTTTAATCATTCTCATCATATGTCATTTTTCAGAGTTATAAGTGATGCATAGTAGACACTGTCTAATATTAAATGATTTACAACTCTTTGCAGCTACCTACTATTTTATCATTTATCTATACTGTAAATTCCTTTTAATGTTCACAGTATTATTGGAATGTTGATCTACTTCAATAATAATTGGAACCTGAATTGAGGATGCAAATAAACTTAAAAATGTTAAATTAAGTATGGTGAGTAGCCTGGTTATGTGACATATTCATTCCTGAGATCCTTGCTTATCATAATTCACATAAATAATAGCATTTTCCCATTCAAGTACATGTAAAGCATCGGCCTATTCTGTATAGTAATCTTTATATTAAAAGCAATATTAATTATCATTTTATATTAATAAAAATTTATTATTATAAATTTAATAAGCAACAATTTGCAAAAATCTTAGAACATGCTACAGTAAGCACAGCATACGCTTAACTATTTTTATTAATTTATACTAGTTAAACTGGAGGCCTGAAGTGGCTTGAAAAAGTTCCATGGTTCCTCTCTAGAGCAGTGTTTTCAGACTATGTGATAAATAGATTAAAAATACAAAAAGTATATAAAATTCTTAGCCCACCCACAGTACTAAATATATGTACTATAGATTTGCAAATAACCTTTTCTGAGTGAGAACAACACACATATATATATATATATATATATATATATATATATATGACTACTACTATTAACTCGGGGTTGGAATATGTTCATTTTTAATATTAACTGACTTAAAACCCGAGAATTATAACAAAATGAGATTTATTTGAAAACGCAACATGTTTCTTCGAGATTGACTTCATCAGGCGTTAAGAACATAGAAAGATATTAAAAGACACTGAAAATAACATTGAGACACTTTAAAGCTATACAATTATAAAGTTATAATATTCAACTGTGAATCACAGTTATTATGAACTTGAACTATAGTCCGTGTTAAAGTTCTATTGTTGTACAATTGTACGTGTGTGGAACCACGCGATCTCCAGTATCTGATAGTAGAGCTGAAAGAGTCAGGCAAATTATAGCTGAGATTATTGTTCATATGAAGCGGGTCCAAGGTGATTTCTTTTGACTCCACAATGCGGCGTTCCACCTCATCATGGCAAATGTGTAGGTTTGAAGTTGATGTCCAATTTATCTCATGTTGGCGGCTTTCGTTGTTCATGTTTATTGAAAACAGGACATGGCCCGACAGAGCAGTTGCTCTGGTTCTCTTATAAGCAATGTTTCTCTGGTCTCCTCGAGACGCAGTAGGATAGATTTCTTCGTTTGCCCATAGTAAGGCTTTCTGCACTCACATGTGACCTTGTATACACCTGGGAATTGTAGAAGGTTGTGAGATTGTTTATAGTTGTTGAAACGTGATCTTATTTTTGGCAGAGTCGAGAAGCACGTATGTATGTTAAACTTCTTTAGGATTCTACTCAGCTTTTTGGATAGTGTACTGATATATGGCAAGACGATATGACCTTTGGAGTCATCCTGTGTCTCTACTTTGCTACGTTGATGGTGGGATAATTGGTTGTTAATACTTTTTAAAGAGTAGCCATTGTTTTTAAAGGTCCATTTAAGATGTTGTAGTTCTTTTTTTAGTTCTTCTTCATCTGACAGTACAGATCTTGCACGATTCGCAAGAGTTGATATAATACCCAACTTTTGCGCTGGATGGTGATGTGAGGACGCATGCAAATATCTGTCCGTGTGTGTTGGCTTTCTAAATATAGAGACTTTTATTGATTCAGGCATCTTGGTCAGTTTAACATCTGGGAAACAGATGGAACTATTTTCTTCAATCTCCATGGTCAATTTTATATCCTGATGGAGGTTGTTTAAGTGGTTGAGAAACCAGTGAAGATTCTCAATACCATGCTTCCATATGAGGAAAATATCGTCCACATATCTAAGCCAAATTCTTGGTTTTAAACTAAAAGAGGAGATTGCCTTTTGTTCAAAATCCTCGAAAAAAATGTTGGCTAATACAGGAGAGAGGGGGCTTCCCATAGCTAATCCTTTGACCTGTTTATATAGTTTACCTTCGAATTCAAAATAGCCAGAGTTTACACAGTGAGATAGCAGAGAGAACATTTTATTTGAAATCTTGTTAAAGGTTATATGGTCTCCCTAAGGTACACAAAGAAAACTATCCACTGAGACCTATAGTAGACAGCATTGACTCACCCACATACAGGTTATCCAAATATCTGGCGTCATCGTTAAAAGCTTATGCGGGAAAATCTTCTTATATTAAAAACTCAACAGATTTTGTCTCTAAAATAAAGGACTTAAAACTAAAATCTTCTGACATCATGGTGAGCTTTGACATGGTAGCACTCTTTACCAACATTCCGACACAGGACGTTCTCCATATTTTAAACAACAAGATTTCAAATAAAATGTTCTCTCTGCTATCTCACTGTGTAAACTCTGGCTATTTTGAATTCGAAGGTAAACTATATAAACAGGTCAAAGGATTAGCTATGGGAAGCCCCCTCTCTCCTGTATTAGCCAACATTTTTTTCGAGGATTTTGAACAAAAGGCAATCTCCTCTTTTAGTTTAAAACCAAGAATTTGGCTTAGATATGTGGACGATATTTTCCTCATATGGAAGCATGATATTGAGAATCTTCACAGGTTTCTCAACCACTTAAACAACCTCCATCAGGATATAAAATTGACCATGGAGATTGAAGAGAATAGTTCCATCTGTTTCCTAGATGTTAAACTGACCAAGACGCCTGAATCAATAAAAGTCTCTATATTTAGAAAGCCAACACACACGGACAGATATTTGCATGCGTCCTCACATCACCATCCAGCGCAAAAGTTGGGTATTATATCAACTCTTGCGAATCGTGCAAGATCTGTACTGTCAGATGAAGAAGAACTAAAAAAAGAACTACAACATCTTAAATGGACCTTTAAAAACAATGGCTACTCTTTAAAAAGTATTAACAACCAATTATCCCACCGTCAACATAGCAACGTAGAGACACAGGATGACTCCAAAGGTCATATCGTCTTGCCATATATCAGTACACTATCCAAAAAGCTGAGTAGAATCCTAAAGAAGTTTAACTTACAAACGTGCTTCTCGACTCTGCCAAAAATAAGATCACGTTTCAACAACTATAAACAATCTAACAACCTTCTACAATTCCCAGGTGTATACAAGGTCACATGTGAGTGCAGAAAGCCTTACTATGGGCAAACGGAGAAATCTATCCTACTGCGTCTCGAGGAGCACCAGAGAGACATTGCTTATAAGAGAACCAGAGCAACTGCTATGTCGGGCCATGTCCTGTTTTCAATAAACATGAACAACGAAAGCCTCCAACATGAGATAAATTGGGCGTCAACTTCAAACCTACACATTTTCCATGATGAGGTGGAACGCCGCATTGTGGAGTCAAAAGAAATCACCTTGGACCCGCTTCATATGAACAATAATCTCAGCTATAATTTGCCTGACTCTTTCAGCTCTACTATCAGATACTGGAGATCGCGTGGTTCCACACACGTACAAGTGTACAACAATAGAACTTTAACACAGACTATAGCTCAAGTTCATAATAACTGTAATTCACAGTCGAATATTATAACTTTATAATTGTATAGCTTTAGAGTGTCTCAATGTTATCTTCAGTGTCTTTTAATATCTTTCTATGTTCTTAATGCCTGATGAAGTCAATCTCGACGAAACATGTTGCGTTTTCAAATAAATCTTATTTTGTTATAATTCTCGGGTTTTAAGTCAGTTAATATTAAAAATGAATATATATATATATATATATATATATATATATATATTTTTTTTTTTTTTTTTTAAATAGATATTTAATGACTTTAAACCAAGATAAAATATTAAGTTTTAATGAAAATGATACAACTAATTTCAGCCTTTCAGCCTTTTACAGCCTTCATCAGGTATCTACTAAAGATAGAACACAATAATAAAAATTGAAATTACAAAAAACTGAGAATTACAGGCAAAAATGCAATACATAATGGAGATAAAAACGTTGTATTTTTTTTTTAAGTTGTTCTGTACGCACCATTGTTTATTGCGTGCGTGCTTGTAAGTTCTCGTGAACACCAGTATAGAACAACTGCAGCATGGCTATCAGGGATGTTGTAATTTAGATTGCTGTTCAAATGTTCAGGATTAAGGAGGATTTACCTGGATTCCACAATTTTCCTTTCAAACTCATCACTGCAGCGAAAAATGTTTTCGGATTTATCCCAGCAAACTGAATGACTTTGTAGATCATCATGAGGATTGTTTGAGAAAAGAACATGACTGGATAGCGCAGATGCATGTAATCTTTTATAGGAGATGTCTCTCTTATGTTTTTCTATTAGTAGTTCAATAGATTTGTTAGTCTGTCCAAAATAAGGAGTATTACAATCGCACCATAATTTGTATACACCTGGATATTTTAGGTTGTGACGAACAGGCTTCGGATGGCTTATAAGAGAATGGATTTTAGGAAGTGTAGTGAAAAATGTCCTGATGTTGTATTTTTTAAGGACTTTAGCCAATTTATTGGAGACTGAACTAATGTATGGGATGGAGATACTACCTTTAAAATTAGTAGTTTCCGTAGTACACTGCTTAGGAGGATCCAGAAGAAATTTCTTAATCGTTTTTTCAGAATATCCATTTTGTTTAAAGATAAGAGAAAGGTGATTAATTTCTTTTTGGAGCTCATTTGGTTCATTTAAAAGAAAGCATGCTCTGTGTCCTAAGGTAAAAATAGTTCCAAGCTTTTGTGGTGGAAAGTGATGAGATTGACAGTGCAGATATCTATTAGTATGAGTGGGTTTTCTGTATATAGAGATTTTCAATCTATCAGAGCATTGTGTAAGAATTACATCCAGGAAAGGAAGGCAGTTATTTCGTTCTAGTTCGGCAGTGAATTTTATATTAGAATGCTGGTTGTTAAGATGATTAAGAAAATCCATGAGAGATGTGTGCCCGTGACTCCATATAATAAAAATTTCATCAACATAACGCCTCCAAAGTTTGGTGCTTTGGATAGAACAACTTAAAAAATAGAACATTTTTTATATCAATTATGTATTGCATTTTTGCCTGTGATTCTCAGTTTTTTGTAACTTCAATTTTTATTATTGTGTTCTACCTTTAGTGGATACCTGATGAAGGCTGTAAAAGGCTGAAACTAGTTGTATCATTTTCATTAAAACTTAATATTTTATCTCAGTGTAAAGTCATAGTCAGTTAAATTTTAATCTTATAAATGTATTCATCCTGAGTCAATCCTAATTGCAACAATATATATATATATATATATATTATTATTATTATTATTACATAACACCTCCAGGGAGTCCAAAGATTCATCAAGGGAGGGCACCTACCTTCATCATCTACACCAACACCATCTACTGCCGACCACCACCACTATTTTCACAGACAATCACAAACATCCATGCCCATGGTGGGATTCGAACCCGCAGCCTTTTGGGTGGAGAGTGGATACGCTATCCATTCGGCCAACCAGATCTTTAATGGATTTTTAGTCAGTTTATATAAAAAATGAATATATATATATATATATGACAAAATGATCATTGACTCGGTTAACATACATAGTTTTATGAAGAATTAAATGACTAGAACCAAGATTTAAGTAAAAAGGTTTTAATATAAACACACTACTAGTTTCGGCCTGTAACAGCTTTCTTCAGGTGACATTATAAAAGAAAAAACACTAAACATTGAGGGTTAAAAGACTATGAACAACATAGACAGTCTTTATACATAATTAGCATGAAAACGTTGTAGTTGTATTTGAAGCTGTTCTTTCGTTTGTTGCATTGTTGGGAGAGTGCGTGCTTGCTGCATCACGTGAACGCCAGTACATGATTACAGCTGAATGACTATCTGGGAGGTTGTAGCTTAAGTTGTTATTTAGATGAACAGGATTGAAGATGATTTCTCTAGATTCCACAATTTTTCTCTCTATTTCGTCACTGCAACGGAAGATGTTAGTAGATTTTTCCAGCAGACTTTATGACTTTGGTTATCATCATTAGGATTAGCCGAGAAAAGGATATGACTTGATAATGCACTCACTTGCTGTCGCTTGTAAGTAATGTCTCTCATGTGTTCTTCCATACGCATTTCGACAGATTTGTCTGTCTGCCCAAAATAAGGAATATCGCAATCACATAATATTTTATATACACCAGGGTATTTGAGTTGATGATGACAAGTTGATGTTTTGAGTTGATGATGACAAGGTTCTGTTCCTTACATAAGTACTGTTTCACACAAATCAGCAAAAGTTCTAAGAAAATACAATATCAGGACCTTGTTCACTCCACTTCCAAAGATCCGTTCCTTAATTAGCCACCCAGTTACCACATCTGCGATTTCATCATGGACAGCAAGTTAGAACAAAGAGCAAACGTGAAATTCACGTTTAAAAAAACGTGAAATTCGAGGATCATTACTGGTGACGAAACTTGGGTGTACGGGTACAACCCTGAGACGAAGCAGCAGTCTTCACAGTGGAAGAGCCCATCATCTCCACGACCGAAAAAGGCGAGGCAGGTCCGCAGCTCGACCAAGTGCATGCTCATTGTCTTTTTCGACATTCGCGGCATTGTGCATCGAGAATTCATCCTCAGGGGCCAGACTGTCAATAGCGAGTTCTACTGCCAGGTTTTAGGCGTCTGAGGGAGGACATTCGACAAAAGTGACCAGATCTGTGGTGCGTGAAACACTGGGTGCTCCACGACGACAATGCACCCTGTCACCGAACTCTCCTCACACGTGAGTTTCTCACCAGAAACAACAAGATCTCACTTCCATACCCACCCTACTCGCCAGATTTGGCTCCTGCAGACTTCGCCCTCTTTCCGAAAATGAAGATCCAGCTCAAAGGTCACCGTTTTGACACCATTGCGGAGATCCAGCACGAATCACAGTAGGTGCTTGACATGCTTTGAAAAGAAGACTTCCAGGACACATTCCAGAAGTGGCAAGAATGCTGGGAGCGCTGTATTGATATGCAAGGGGACTATTTTGAAGGTAATAGTGTGTAAATGTAGATAAATAAAGTAATTTCTTGTAAACAGAGCTAGTCCAGAAACTTTTTGATATTACCTCTTATATCTCAGCATATATAAGATTTATTAAAATAATTTTTTGTTATTATACAGAATAGCTAAGCAAATTTTTATGAAGGTCAGTAAAGTTCAATGTGGGCACGTTATGTAACTCAACAGATGTCAAAACGATACTCAAGATCCTCCCAAATGTTTTTCCAGCAACTGAGGTGTTATAGAGCAACTGCTGCAATGATACACTGTCATTGAGCATTTTCATTGAGCATTTTGCATTGAGCTTTAATAAAGCTCAATGCAAAAAAAAAATAAGTCCAATGGAATCATATCAGATCTAGGCAGCCAAGCAGTTGGGCCTCCTCTTCTGATCCAACATCCAGGAAAGGTCTTTCTGATGCCATTTTTGTGCATGTGTGACTATGCATGCACACTATTGACCTTGAAAGTGTGACAGAATAAATCTTGGAGACATTTCCTATCAACTGAACTTTAGTTTGAGAAAATATAATGAGTGGTTCTCACATTATAATAAGCCATTATTTTTGGATACCTCTATCCCAGGCACCCTGTATATATATATATATGTATGAGAGAGAAGTTTTTTTTTTTTTTTTTTTTTTTTGTGGCTTCCACCCACAAAAGGTTTTTATGTAAACCTATAATACATTCCTACTGTGAATGGGCTAAGAATTTTTTTCTATTTTTTATTAATTTTATATATTTTCTATATTTTTTTTTAAATTTATTTTATACATACTCTGGAAACCCTGTTCTAGATACCAAACATGGAATACCCAGTACAGATATTATACCTTTCCTGTGAGTTATGATGTTGTATGTTATACATTCACACTCTAGCAAAGCACTCCACTGATTCTCCATGAAAAAGAAAAATATATTTTCCATTTTCTTCCTCACTTGACTCATATACAGTTTCTGGGAATAGAACTCATTCTTCCACTGCCTGTTACCTATACGTTATTTCCTTTATCTGAAAAACCCCATATCACAAGTTATATCTAATCATATCACCTCTACTCTTTCTGTCTGCTGAGCTTTGCAAAGCATTCCCTAAGTCTGTGCTCACTCACAAAAAGTTGCTGTTTTTCTATAGTTTAATGTTTTTTAAACATTACAAAAAAAAAAAAAAAACACTCAGCAAATTAAACAGAGATGCTTTGTTTTATGATTCAGGAACGTGATATGGAATTGTCAAAGGAAGCTCAGCGACAAGAAGAAAATGATCGGTTAAGAGTAGAATTTGCGAAACATGCAAATGCTTTTCATCACTGGCTTACGGATACCAGGTAATGTATAGGGTAAAAAAACAAATTAAACAAATAAATAAAGTTTACCATCTAATTTTATGCATCCCATATTATGTGGCAAAAAGAAAGATAAAATCACTCACTATAAAGATGAAATACGATAATTAGTTATATTTTACTAAATCTGATAAAGAACCTTTTTTTTTTGTCAAATGATAAATATAAATTAAATTTTAGCCAAGAAGAAGTGTTACTTTGTGTAAGGTTTCCACACACAGCTCTCACTTGCTAAACAGACTAACCTGACCAAAGCCTCATAGACAAAATGCAATTGTAAAAAGTTTACTTTAGCAAATTATCCACTATAACAAATTTTTATAGTGGATAGAGTCTCGCTTGCTAAACAAACTACTAGAAGTCCTCACCAAAGCCTCATAGACAAAATGCAATTGTAAAGAAGTTTACTGTAGTAAATTATCCATTATAATAAATTGTTTCTGTGGTGCTTAAGGGTCAAAGCTGGATAACTGGCCTTTTGGGGAATGCGGAGAATCGACCAAGGCTTCTGACCTAATGTCCAATCCTCATCTGCTCATAATGCACCTTGTTGGTTATTTATCTGGATACTGAATGAATGAGGATGGGCTGACAATTTGGGATTTAGCCAAACAAACAAATTGTATTCTTATTGGCTTAAACCATAACTCAGAATGACAGTACAGCATGATGGAATTTTGTGCTGGCTGGGACCCCCCCCCACCCCCCATTGTTTTCACTAAGGAACCAGGGTGAACAGTGAAAAGTCAGCTACTGGGAGAAACCACAACTCAACATCAGCAAAGATTGGCACTATCAACATAAGAATCAATTGTAAAGAAATGGAGCTAGCAGAAGAATTGGATAAGTACTAAATTGATATAATAGGTGTTATCAAAACAAAGAAGACAAAAACAGGTGAGATCTTTCTAGGCAAAAAATAAAAGATGCTACATTCAGGCAATAACAATCAGGGAAAAGAAAGAGTAACTATAACATTAAGCACTAAATATGAGGATAATCTTGAATGTCAGGCAATATCAAGTAGAATGATGTGTGCTCATATCAAATGGGGAACTGGACAACAAGACTTATTTGTGCTTATGGTCCCACAGAAGATTCTATTAAAGCAGAAGTGGAGGAATTTTTCGAAGCATTAGAGAATACAGCTGACAACACAACACAACAAAAAAGAAAAAGTTGGTCCTTCTTGTAGATCTGTTAAGATCTACAAGAGTAGGAAATGATTACTAAATATATAAGAATTGTTTAGGAAATTTCAGAGAAAAGAGCAAGGCAAATAATAATGGTTAAAGTACCTGCTAGATTTCTGCTCAGGACATGGACTAGTTATTAATAACACCATGTTCCAACATAAAAATGTGCACAAATTCACATGATAAGAAAAGTATCATTGACTGTGTTATTGTCAACAGTGATGATTTCTCACTGGTTCAGGACACAAGCGTATACTGAGAATTTGAAATAGGAAGGGATTACCATTTACTCTTGAGCAGAATAAAATTGAACATCATATTGAAAAAGAATGGTGTGTAAGAAAGTTTTGAAACAAATCAAAATTGAATAGCTATAATATGTAAACTGTAGACTTAAATGCACAAACTTTATTCAAGAAAAACTGAAAAAGTTTGGAAACAAGAATTCAACCTTGGTGATACATTGCCAAACCAGAGGGCATGTGGAAAGGTAATCTACAAGGATAGAAAAATCAGAACTCCATAGTGGATTCAGGAAGTTAAACAGGCAGTCAAGAAAAAGAAGAAAGCATATCGAAAGTTCCAAGTAAGTCAGCTTGTTCTCTTAATGAATCCAGAGTAAATGTAAGAAAGCAAAGCATTATGTAAAATTATCTAAACAAAAATCATGGAAAGACTGTGGTAAGAACATCGAAAATAAATATCATGAAGGTGGTAAAATATTCTGGAGGTTATTGAAAAAGCTCAGAAATTATTATTACTATTATTATTATTATTATTATCATTATTACCCTAAGACCCAAGGAAGTCAAAGACTCGTCTAGGAGGTCCCTTGGTCATACACATAGCACATCATACCACACCTTAAACAATTCAAATTCTCTGCAGACACCACATTCGGCAACACATTCCAATCATTTACAAATTTTCATGCAAAAAACCTGCTTCTTGCTCCCTTGTTCACATCCTCTTTATACAATCTCCAGTGATGAATTCTTGCTCTCACCTGATCTCTCATTATTTTATGAAAATCCTCTTCAGCATTAATCCTATAACAACCCCTTTTATACTTGTACATCTCTATCATATCACCCCTCTTCCTTGTATCCACTAGACTCTTTAAATTGCATCTTCTAAATTTATTAATGTACTTACTTATTACAATAAGGTGACGCTTCATTGGACAAAGGTGACCTTTTGTCATATATGACATTTCCAGAGATCAGAAACTGCCTTAGTCAGTTGCCTCTTGACCCTTTCTAACATCTCTTCATGTTTTTGAAAACCAGGTGACCAAATCTGTGTTCATGTATGGCCTAATCAAAGCCCTATACAATGGAACGAGAATGTCCTTACTTCTACAAGTCAGTGTCTGTCCTCCGCATCACTCCCAGAATTCTTCTTTGTGTTGTCCTCACAATTTTGGCAATGTATCTACTAAATTTCAGATCCTTATCCACTATCACCCCAAGATCTCTTATTTCCTCCACCTCCAACAATATATCCTCACCAAGCATAAATTCTACTTCCTATCTTTGTTTCCTAAATTTTAAAACCTTACATTTTGCAATGGAGAACTTTTATTCCCACTCCCATGCCCATTCACTCAACTGAATATTCCCATTCAAATCTTCTCCAATATCATTAACATGAAGGTTAAACAGCAATGGCCCTGAAACAGACCCCCGAGTCACATCGCTAATGAATTTCCTTTTCTGGAATATTGCTCCCACATAAACGACTTGCTGATGCCTATCAGATAACCAATCTCCGAATCCATGCAGTAGTCTAATATCCAACCCCATCTGCTCTAGTTTTACTATCAACTTATCATGCTGTAATCTATCAAAAACCTTCAAAATCTAAGTATGCTATTGTGTATCCATCTCCTTTGTCCAATGAAGCTGTCACCTTATTGTAATAAGTAAGTAGATTACTAATAAATGACCTCCCTTTAGCAGATCCATGCTCTCCTTCAGCATGGAAAATACCATTGTTGTCAACCAAATTCTGGATTCTGGTTCTCACTAACCTCTCCCACATTTTAACCCCAATTGATATACAGATAATTTATTTATTTAATTTTTTTACTAAATAATTTAAGGGAATTACAATGTCAACTAGGATATACATTAAAATAAATTTTAATATACTTCAATATTTCGGCAATGTCACGTTGCCATTTTCAAGAAACTTAAGAACAAGACACGTGCATGCAGGCACAACAAACACTAAGTGAGGAAGAAGCAGGAAGCTATTATTTCTCCTAAAGTCCTGATGGTGCCCCCTAGCAGGCAATGTTGGTATTCTTGGGCGATTGGGCTGAAAGTCTTCTGATGTAGGTTTCCCAAATTTGAGGCAGTCTCATGCAGCCAAATTTGTTGAGGTTTGGATTGTTTCTTAGGGCTGAAGCTGATTCCATGAAAAGCCTTTCATATTTGTATTTACTACGGTGTATTATCGTGGCTTTCTTCCACCGTATTCTATGGCAGTTATCCAGCGCATGGTCAGCAAGACCAGAGTGGCTGTATTGGTGAAATGGGATGTAGTCCTTGTGTTCTGATATTCTGATATTTGCTGTCCTGCCTGCTTAGCCAAAGTAAAACAGCTTACAGCTGCAGGGACCTGGTATATACCAGGTAGGTCTGGGGGGGGGGGGGTCTTTAGTAGAGCGGATAAGGGATGCCAATTTTTTATATGGTCTGTATCAAGAAGTTAAGTCATGTTTTTTTAGGATTTATGTAATTTTTTTGAAGTTCTTCGGATATAGGGTATGGTGATGGATTTAGATTGATCCTTGTTGTGAGGGGGGGGGGGTTACTGGTTTCAGTATTTTTTTTGTGGGGTAGCCATTGGCTGAGAAAGTGTTGAGAATATGGTTTAGTTCTGTGGTTAGGGCATTGTCATATGAACAGATAAGTTTAGCCCTGTTGTGTAGTGTCTTAATGACTCCATATTGTTGTGAGGAGGGGTGGTGATGGGATTGTTGGTGAATGTATCTGCCTGTATGGGTGGGTTTTCTATATATAGACTGAGAAAACCAAGGTTCCATCAGGCTGATGGGTGACTAGCGTGTCTAAGAAAGGAAGGCAGTTGTTTTTTTCTTCTTCCAGGGTGAATACACAACAGGGCTAAGCTTATCTGTTCAAATGACAATGCCCTAACCACAGAACTAAACCACATTCTCAACACTTTCTCAGCCAATGGCTACCCCCTCAAAAAATTTCCAAAAAATATTGAAACCAGTAAACCACAATCCTCCCTCACAACAAGGATTACTCTAAATCCATCACCATACCCTATATCCGAGGCACCTCAGAAAAAATTACAAAAATCTTAAAAAAAACATGACCTAACTTCTTGTTACAGACCATATAAAAAATTGGCATCCCTTATCCGCTCTACTAAAGACCAACCTTCCCAACCCCCCTAGGCCTACCTGGTGTATACAAGGTCCCTTGCAGCTGTAAGCTGTCCTACTTTGGCCAAACAGGCAGGACAGCAAATATCAGAATTTCAGAACATAAGGACTACATCCGTTTTCACCAATACAGCCACTCTGGTCTTGCTGACCATGCGCTGGATACCTGCCATAGAATACGGCAGAAGAAAGCCAGGATAATACTGTAGCAAATACAGATATGAAAGGCTTTTCACTGAATCAGCTTCAGCCCTAAGAAATGATCCAAACCTCAACAAATTTGGCTGCATGAGACTGTCTCAAATTTGGGAAACCTACATCAGAAGACCTTCAGCCCAGTCGCCCAAGAATACCAACATTGCCTGCTAGGGGGCACCATCAGGACTCTAGGAGAAATAATAGCTTCCTGCTTCTTCCTCACTTACTGTTTGTTGTGCCTGCGTGCACATGTCTTGTTCTTAAGTTTCTTGAAAATTTTTTGATGCTGTAATTTCCTTGAATTATTTAGTAAAAAATGCATAACCAACATCTAAGCCTTTCCACAAGAATTACGATAATCCACAGAGATGATATCGCCTTCCTAAAACGCTGCCGGGATAACCAGGTAATTCCTAACTGTGTCAAATTAATGCACCGTTTCTCTTCACAAAAAGGCTCTTCGTATTTATAACCGTGCCAGCCAAGCCTTGCTCAGGGAACAAATCGCCACAACTCGCCGTTTCCTGAATGATGCTAACTTAGCTATCCAGGCACTCGAAGATGACCTTTCAAGCACCTTAAGCCACAAAATTTGGTCTGTTTTATACACCATCTCGTGCACTGCAGCGGAGAAGGAATTTAAAAAAGTACGAGATCGACACATCAAAAAATTTGAAAATTTAAAAAAGAACTCGATCTCAAAACAACAACTTCCTACCGAAACGGTAGTCAACCTTTCATCATTTAGTGTGAAACCTGAAGCACTTGATGCCCTTCCACGTGGCCACAACTTGGCCATTGCGCCCAGAAGATTACTTGCTGAAGATATTATGATACTTATTGAATGTAGGATACGACACCTTCCAAACCATGTCGCCAACGATATTAGACTGGATGTGGCTTGTGTTTTGACCAAAGGTAAACCACCAAAATCCAACATGCCCAGTAAGGAAATAAAATCTCTACTAGAATTAAAGAAAAACAAGAAAATAATAATCATCAAAGCTGATAAAGGGAACACCACAGTATTGCTTAACCAAAAGGATTACACAGGTAAGTGAAAGCTCTATTGTTAGATCGGGCTACTTACCTCCCTATTGAGTACAATCCCACCAACTCACAAATTACAAAACTCCACAGGCTCCTTTAAGAAGGTCACTTCTTGGCCTGTGGAAATCACTAACAAATTAAAGCCATTTAACTCCATACCCACCCCCTCCCATATTTATGGACTCCTGAAAAATACATAAGGAAAATGTGCCATTAGGTCCCATAGTGGATGGCATTGATTCCCCACATACAAACTAGCTAAACATTTGGCCAAAGCTCTCTCACACTATACTGGCAACACACCTTCACACATGAAAAACTCAACCCATGTCATTGCCAGCATAGAAAACCTTACACTCAAACACACTGACATAATGGTCAGATGTCTCCTCCTTATTCACAAATGTCCCTCTCAAAGAATCCTTAGAGCTAATCCAAGCTAAATTTCCTCCCGGTATCACAGCCCTATTTCAGTTCACAATGAACTCAGGCTGTTTTGTTTGGCAAGGAAAATTCTACAAACAAATAGAGGGGACAGCCATGGGTTCACCACTCTCCCCACCTTTGGCCAACTTTTATATGGAGACTTTTGAAGAGAAAGCCTTAAACTCTGCTTCACAAAAACCAAACATTTGGCTTTGCTATGTTGATGGTGTGTTCGCTATTTGTCCACGTTGCTCTGATGCACTCATCTCCTTCCTAACACACTTAAACAACAAACACCCCAGAATCAAATTCATCCTGGAAGAACTAAAAAACAACTGCCTTCCTTTCTTAGACACGCTAGTCACCCATCAGCCTGATGGAACCTTGGTTTTCTCAGTCTATAGAAAACCCACCCATACAGGCAGATACATTCACCAACAATCCCACCACCCCTCCTCACAACAATATGGAGTCATTAAGACACTACACAACAGGGCTAAACTTATCTGTTCAAATGACAATGCCCTGTTGGAACGTCCTTCTTGGCTCTATGGTTCGCCATCTTGTTATAATGTTGTTCTTAATAAAATCAATTAATTGCTGATTGATTACTAATCAGTTGTAGGGAAATTGATATTTATACTGTGCCACCCTATATTTAGATTAGTCTATGTAAAATAGTAGAATCAATTTTCAATTAACTTAGCAGTCTCCTTATTCATACAGGCCGAATTTAATATTTTTCACTTAGGGCTCCCACAACGTTCGAACTTTTTATGAACGGTGCAATGAAAAAGAATCAGGCACACACAATATTGAAATCAATAAAACAAAACATTTAATACAAGGTTATATGACAAATACATAAATTTAACTCTGAAAATAAGATAACACAATTAACTTAGTTTTTCAGGTCAAAACATTCAT
Organism: Typopeltis vanoorti; assembly: GCF_054136105.1. NCBI lineage: Eukaryota > Metazoa > Arthropoda > Arachnida > Uropygi > Thelyphonidae > Typopeltis > Typopeltis vanoorti. The sequence goes on along the minus strand of NC_143556.1, from coordinate 42,824,060 downwards.
ATTAAATTGGACTTCAAATCTTCAGATACAAAATTCACAGTTCTCTCAATAACAAAGATTGTTCACGCTGATCAGTACTACAGAATTTCTTGCTAAATAAATTTGCTGGTATCACTCAGTTACACTCTATATTTAACACTTAGCAAGCACTTATAACATTATTAATCGCGGCAGTTATTGTTTCAAGGGGAATTATTTTCAACTTCTAACTTTGGCTAAATTCAGTCAAACGCCACAATAAATGTTAGGATATTCGAGACGGAACTATCACTTAAACCTTCACATTGAAATAAATAAAATAGGACTGTTCTTACCGGAATTAATCCTTAGCACATCAGATTCAATGTGAGCACATTTCAAACTATTATTCACTTGTTACTCCAATGGAACACTATTCAAAAGAATTCTTCAAGGAGATAACTGAATTATTATTTATCGCGCTACACAATTATTGATGGGCTTACTATAGGGCAGAATAATTATTCCATGTTTACTACTGTATAACAAATTGAGCTTTGTACAATCCTTCTTTAAAGTGATATAGGAACGTAGTAATTCTAAAACTTAGTGGATTTATTCTGAATCTTCTATTAATCTACTGGTCTTTTAGTTATCTCATTACGGCACTAAATTCCTATTACTGCCACCGCTGACTTTACTCTCAGCAGTCTATAAGTTTTCTCCTCTTCTCTGTACACTTCTGAATGCTACTCCCTTGAATTCCCTGCCCTTCAGTGTTGTTGTTTACTTTTACCTCTCCTTATATGCCTTCCTTCTTCCTGCCTAAAACTTGTTCACTCCGTCCAACTCGTTAATTTTCTCTTCTCCCAATTATCGAATCTCACACCCTATGCTCGCATGTTCTATTTTATTTCTATCTCTATGGCAATGATCAAAACAAAACATAAACATAAGCATTAGCGTTACATAAGTTATACCTTTACACCGAGTAATGAAAAATAATAATAAAAATATTATAGTTACTTAATTTCTCTTTCATTTCATTTACAAATAATAATAATAAAATATATGTTACAGTTTATATAAGGCACATAAAAGTTACATACATAGAATTCCTCATAATATTATTGAAGGAATAAATTAATAAGATAAATGATATTTACTACAGAGTCCTTTCAATAGTATAATATACATTAAAATTATATAATTAAATAATAGCTGACAAAATTCAAGGATGATACATTAATAATAAATCTTAAGCAAGGGACTAACAAATAATATTTAAACAAGTCTTGCTTAGTATATGATAGATTATGTTAAATGTGAATGAAGAATAAAAATATACAAAACAATTTCATTCACAGCCCTAACCACAGAACTAAACCACATTATCAACACTTTCTCACCCAATGTCTACCCATCCTCCAAAAAATCCAAAAAATATTGAAACCAGTAAACCACAACCCCCCCCCACACACACACCAAGGATTACTCTGAATCCACCACCATGCCCTATATCCGAGGCACCTCGGAAAAAATTACAAAAATCCTAAAGAAACATGACTTAACTTCTTGATACAGACCATATAAAAAATTGACATCCCTCATCTGCTCTACTAAAGACCTCCCCCCCCCCCCCCAGACCTACCTGGTATATACCAGGTCCCTGCTGCTGTAAGCTGTTTTACTTTGGCCAAACAGGCAGGACAGCAAATATCAGAATTTCAGAACACAAGGAGTACATCCGGTTTCACCTATACAGCCACTCTGGTCTTGCTGACCATGTGCCGGATACCTGCCATAGAATACGGTGGAAGAAAGCCACGATAATACACCGTAGTAAATATAAATATGAAAGGCTTTTCATGGAATCAGCTTCAGCCCTAAGAAACAATCCAAACCTCAACAAATTTGGCTGCATGAGACTGCTTCAAATTTGGGAAACCTACATCAGAAGACCTTCAGCCCAATCACCCAAGAATACCAACATTGTCCACTAGAGGGCACCATCAGGACTTTAGGAGAAATAATAGCTTCCTGCTTCTTCCTTACTTAGTGTTTGTTGTGCCTGCGTGCACGTGTCTTGTTCTTAAGTTTCTTGAAAATGGCAACGTGACGTTGCCGTAATATTGAAGTATATTAAAATTTATTTTAATGTATATCCTAGTTGACATTGTAATTTCCTTAAATTATTTAGTAAAAATGCATAGCCAATGTCCAAGCCTTTCCACGTGATACACAGAAAGCCTATAATTTGATGCTTGAGTTCTATCACCTCCCTTATGAAGCACCACAATCTTGCCTTCCTTCCATTCCTTTGGAACTTGACCCATTGAGGGACTCGTATTATAAAAATGTGCCCAGGTAGATGCCAACTCCTTGGACATTCCTTCAAAATACATGCCAATATACTATCAATTCCCACAGCCTTATTAACATCAAGTTTCCTCAATTCCCTATATACTTCTTGTTCACTTACAGTCAGTTTCTCTCTCTTCCTTATCATTGACCTGCTCTCAAACTCTCAATGATGTCACATTCACAAGAATGAAAGACCTTTATGAACTGCTCATTAATTATTATTATTATTATTATTACGGGCAATCTCCCTCGATGAGTCTAGCAACTCATCGAGGGTGGCCCTAACATCATGTCAAGAACAACTATTTGCCATTCACACAGTATCTATCATACCTTGCTTTGAACTCATTCACTGCCATAGCTCTGGCAGCTTATTCCACTCATTTACCACTCTCCAAGTAAAGAACCTAGCTCTAACACCCCTGTTAACCACATTTTTGCCCAGCTTCCATGTATGGCTCCTAGTCCTCCCACCACCAGCCCTATTCTCAAAAATATCTTCTGGATTAATCTTATAGAAACCCTTCAGTAATTTGAATGTCTCAATCATATCACCCCTTTTCTGCCTATCAACCAATTTTTGCAACCCACAAATCTTCAACCTGTTCTCATAAGGTTCATTCCACAGACCTGCTATTATCTTGGTCACTCGTCTCTGGCTCCTCTCCACCTCCTCCCCATCAAGAAGAAACCCTGGTGCCCGTATCTGGGCACAGTAGTCGATATAAGATCTTATCAAGGCTCGGTACAGAGGAACAATAACTTGCTTGTCTCTGCTCATCAAAGTATTCTTCAGCAACCAAGTGATTTGATGAGCTGATTTAGCCACTTTTGCAATGTGTCCCCCTAAACTTCAACTCCCTATCCACCAACATTCCCAAATCCCTGGCCTCGTCAATCTCCTGGAGTACGGTTCCACCAATGTGGTATGCTGCTCCTAATCTTTTCACCTCAAAATGCATAACCTTACATTTTGTCACATTAAATTGACATCCATTCTCCTTAGCCCAGACCTCCAATCTATCCAAATCATCCTGCAAGATTTTGACATCTTCTGCATTCATTATTGCCCTGCCCAACTTTGCATCATCAGCGAACAAATGAACCGCTCCTCTTACATCCTTCCCTATATCGTTAATGAACAAATTGAACAGTAGTCCAAGAACAGAACCCTGCAGCACACTGCTAGTCACAGGCCATCTTTTGGACTCTACTCCTGAATAAACCACTCTCTGATATCTCACCATCAATCATCCTCTTATCCATCTCACCAATCCTATATCCATCCCCATTTGTTGCAGTTTACACATTAGAATTCCATGTGGTATCCTGTCAACGGCCTTAGCAAGGTCCATTAGAATCACCGTAAACCCATTACCCTTATCCAGTTCAGCGATCACTGTATTATAAAATGTGATCAAGTTACTGAGACATGAGCTACCTTTACAATACCATGCTGTCCCACAGACAGTATCCCATTTTCATCTATCCAATCCTGTATTTTCCTCTTGACTATTTTCTCCAAGACCTTGACAATGAATTCTGATGTGCTGATTGTTCAGTAATTTACAACAGCAGTCTTGGAACCTCCTTTATGCAGTGGAACTATTTTCCCCTCTTTCTACTCCCTCGAGACTAACCCAGACCCGAGACTCAAATTAAACAAAATGGTCAAGGGCACTGACAATTCTTTAGCTGCTTTACGTACAACACGAGCTGGTATACCATCTAATCCCACAGATAATAATAAATTTAGTTTAATCCTTTATCCAAGTGCAAACAAAGTTTGCGCCTGAAAGTATCTTCAGGACTGTGGTAAAGTGGTACAACACCAGGCGACTCCTTGCAAAGGTGGAGGAAGCTACCAACTCTCCTATCTTAGTATCTCCCATAATGCAAAACACATCTCCTTGCAGATATGTATAATGTTATGCATTAAGTGAAGGGCTGCTACCCAGACTAGTTTCGACCTTTATTGAGGTCCCTTCAGTGGGAGCCAGGCCCAAGTGGAGATACCAAGGCAGAAGCATTAGCAAAGTCATCTCCTCCTATAGGAGCTGCCAAACGGTGTGCTACCTTTTTATTAAATTACTCTGGATTTAGAGAAAGATGTTGAAAGTTTATTTTTCACTTGGTCAGACTATAATAAATTTAGTTTAATCCTTTATCCAAGTGTATGCAAACAAAGTTTGCATCTGAAAGTATCTTCGGGACTGGGGTAAAGTGGTACCACACCGAGCGACTCCTTGCAAAGGTGTAGGAAGCTACCAACACTCCTATCTCATTATCTCCCATAATGCAAAACACATCTCCTTGCGGATATGTATAATGTTATGCATTAAGGGAAGGGCCAAATAAACTTTCAACATCTTTCTCTAAATCCAGAGTAATTTAATAAAAAGGTGGCACACCGTTTGGCAGCTCCTGTAGGAGGAGGTGACCTTGCTAATGCTTCTGCCTTGGTATCTCCACTTAGGCCTGGCTCTCACTGAAGAGACCTGAATAAAGGTCGAAACTAGTCTGAGTGGTGGCCCTTCCCTTAATGCATAACATTATACATATCTGCAAGGAGATGTTTTGCATTATGGTAGATACTGAGATAGGAGTGTTGGTAGCTTCCTCCATTTGCAAGGAGTCGCCCAGTGTTGTACCACTTTGCCCCAGTCCTGAAGATACTTTCAGGCGCAAACTTTGTTTGCACACACTTGGATAAAGGATTAAACTAAATTTATTATAGTCTGACCAAGTGAAAAATAAACTTTCAAAATAAACTTTCAAATCCCACAGATGTATTGACATTGAGGTTTTGTAATAGACTATTTACCTCCACTTCATTCACCACAATTCCCATATAAGCTATTGGGTCATTCATTCCTGCAATGTCACTACCTGGATGATATACTCTTGCAAAGTGCTCGCTCAGTAATTCCACTATATCAACTGATTCGATTACCTTCCCACCATAGGCATTCTTTAAAATCATTCTGTCATATACATTTTTTCTTTTACTTGCAACATATCAAAAAACTGTTTGGGATTCTCTTTAGCCTGCATGGCTGATGTTCATAGTTTAATGGTATTATTCATCCATTTAACCACTACTTGAATTATTATTCAGACTCTAGGTATACAGTCAGTCATTGCCTCCTGCAAACACTTCTTAACCGCTCCCATGCACTATCAACATCCAGCCCTTGCAGTTTTACATGCCATGGTACTGAACCAATCAAACTCCTAAGCTTGTCATACTTACCAGCCCGGTAATTCCACATATAGCCTGTCTTAATTGTAAATTCCACACCTTTAGCCACCTCCCAAGTCAATATCCTATGATTACTCTCACCAGTTGGTGGCAATGTGGTCATATTAGTTACAGCCAAATCCTCAGATGCAATTACTTGGTCAAGCACTCTCTGACCCCTAGTATTTTCCATTACATGCTGTCAACTCTCATTATTTCCAATAAGTTTTCTATGGTGAGAGTTTTCTATAGTCAACTCTCAGTATAGAAAATTCATAGGGAATACAGAAAGAATTTGTCATCATCATCATCAAATTCCTGACACATGCCCTTATGGGGGTGTACAAGAGCCTATGATAGTACTACATGAAAAGTTACATCATTACTAACTTCCTGCCAACAATTTTCATCCAGATTAGCCTCTCAACATTCCAATATTATCAGATCTTATATTAGGGCACTTTTTTACTGTATCAATCATCCACCTACATCATGGTCTTCCTCTGGGTCTTTTTCCTGCAATCCTCACAAAGAACACTTCTTTAGCTAATCTTTACTCTTCCATTCTGTTTAAGCAGCCATACGACCTGAGATCAACTCTGCTAACACATTCCTGAATGCTAATAATGGCAAGTTCTTTTCTAATATCCTCATTTTTAATATGATACTGCCATTGATGCATCTGTTCAGTCCCCTACTCTCTCTCTCTCTCTTTCTCACATATCTGTGTCTCCAATGTTTGATCAAGTTTTTATTTCTAAGCTATCTCTCAGATGCATAAGTTAAAATTGCTTTGAACACTGTCTTGTATATAGCTAATTTAGTTTTTGATTAATTTCTTTCTTATTCCATATAAATTTATTCAGCTGACTTCTTACCATACTGCCTTTACTAATTCTTTTGTCTATTTCCATATTTAATTTACCATTTTTGCTAAAATTTGTACCACCTTTGTCTTTTTAATACTGATTTTCATACCAAATTTATTATGCAGTTATTCAGTTTGGTCAAGAAATCCTGCAGACTTGTCCTGGATCTATTTAGGAGTATAACATTATCTGCATAAAGTAAAGAGCTGAGAATAACATCTCTAATTTTGATATCAGGTTTAATACTACTTTCCTTCATAATGTTATCCACATAGATGACGAATAACAGTGTAGATAATGTGTACCACTGTCTCACACTTGACTGAATATTAAACCATCTTCCTGAACCTCCTTCAATTCTAATTGCTGATTTACAACTAAAATAGAGACTATGTATTGCTTGATATAATGTAACAGTTACACCATATAACTGGAGCATTTTCAACAGCTTTCCTCTTGCACCTTGTCATATGCCTTTTCCAGATCTACAAAACTTAAATACAGATCCTTGTTATATTCTCATGATTTCTCAACTATTTGTCTTAAAGTGAAAATCTTGACACCCCGAGATCCTGACAACCTCTCTTTGGCCTGAGCCCAGCTTGTTCTTCTCCAAGCTTCTCCTCCACAATTTTTCTTAACCATTTCTCAAGAATACTTGCATAATTCTTACCAGGAACACTCAGTACAGAAATTCCTCTGTAATTCTCACATTCAGTTTTATTTCCATTTTTATAGAGAGATACTACACGTGCTCTACTCCAATCATATGGAATTCAATCCTCTGACCAGATCTTCTAAATTATGCAGTGTAGCCACTGTAAAACTTTTATATCTTCATATTTTGGCATTTCTGGTTGAATATCATCTACTCCAGCTGCCTTTCCAAATATCAGGTGTTTGTGCTAGTTATTTCCACTTCCATTACAGATATATTTTCAAGATGCCATTCCTGTTGAGTGCTTTCCACCACTATGCTATCACCACTTGTTTTATTTAACAATCTTTCAAACTAATTATCCAATACATCAAGAATACCTTTATCTTCAATTTTCATGTACCGTTTGTCATCTTTAATTGATAAAATTAGGTGGAGAGCAAAGATTGTGAATGATAAGTTAGTGGAAATGTGTGAGGAGAAAGGAGTGCAGTTTGTTAATGTGTGGAATGAGTTTGAAGGATGAATTTGACTGTATAAGAGTGATGGACTGCATTTGAATGGTCTGATGTGAGTCATTTGGAGGACTGCTGCTGGAAGATAAAGAAATGAGTGCAGAGAATGAATCTGTTCAAGTAAGAAGTGATGTGAGAGAGCAGGATAGTAAGAAGGGAGAAATTGAAGTGATCGTTATGAATGAAAAAGTCGGTAGCATGAGAATAGAGAACAAGTGTGCATGACAAACAGAGAGGCTCAGATTGAAAGGGGAACATAGCATGAAAAACACTGATGCTCCAAGAGGATGTGAATGTGTGTGTGTAAGACAAAAAGGAAAGAAGATGACCTGGGATCAAGAGAAAATAGTTGGATTTGAAGAAGGTTCTAAGATGAATAAGGAGAAAAAGAAATGGCTTGAATTAAGTATGGAGAAGTCACATCTAATATGTAGCACAACTTCGAGTGAAACTTGCTATAGATCCAGGAATGAGTTGTTATGTTTGTATAGAAATGCTAAAAGTGTAAGAAACAAGGCATATTTGTCATCGTTTTTACATAATGAAATGAAGCCTGATTTATTACCTATCATTGCAGGAGCACCATCAATAGTAATAGACACAAGTTTAAAAAGCAGAAGTTTGTGTTGTTTCACAAATTCATCAAATGCCGAAAAAATGTCTTCTCCCCTAGTCCTTCCCAATAATGGTATAATTTTCAAAAGTTCTTCTTTACTTGAATAATTTTGAAATACCATGCGAATAAATACCATTAACTGAGCAATATCAGTGAAGTTGTTTGATTCATCAAATTGTAATGAAAACGCAACACACTGGTGAATGTCTGACATTGACCTGGCCTGGAAACTTTTCTCCAGCAATTGGAACTCTTCCTTTTGGCAATTTGAAACCTTGTCTGTGGCATAGAAGTAGTCTCTCTCTAGTGACGTCTCGAACCGAGAAGCTCCTTTCTGGAAGCGGGAAACTCCTCTCTCAAGCAACTTGGATCTGGGCAGTCTCTCTGACGGCAACTCTGGACTGGGCAGCCTCCTCTCTGACAGCAATTCTGGAACCAGGACCCCTTCTGCTTGCTTCAGTCCCTTTTTATTAGGCCTCCTCTGAGACTTTGCATGAAGTTTGGCAACCCCCAAAGAATCAGTATGAGTCTTTCATCTTAAGTTTCAAGTTCGGCATGCCTTTTGTTCTCCTCCGCTTTCTTTTGATAATAATTTGCCAGCCATCAGAAAGTTGTTTGAACTCTTTCTGACTGACTTCAGAGATGTTTACACTTAGAGCCTGCAAGCCTTTCTCATACATACAAGTTTCAATAACAATCTTTCTAATGCCGCCATGTACAGCTTTGGCGGCAAAAACATTTTTCATGTGCATACTTCCAAATGATTTCATTGTTTATTGATTTTAAATGTAAACTATACTGAATGTTTATTATCTCAAGTTCATGTGCATGTTCATGTTTTCAGTTTTAATTAAATTTGTAAGGAAGGAGGAATATACAAGAGATCGACCAAAAATCGCTCTGCGATCGACCGGTCGATCATGATCAATGGGTTGAACTCCCCTGGTATATCGCATGTGTCTTGTGGGAATGTTCCAGGGAATTAACAACAGCTTTAACTTATCTCATTAACATGAGTCGTAGATTGGTCCACGTTCCAAAGGTGTGGAAAGAGGACAGAATTTATCTGCTTCACAAAGGGCGGGGGGATGTTAAGGTAAGGCTTTGAATTATAGGTCAATCTGCTCGTCTGAAATTCCTGTCAATATGATGGAGAGGCTTGTGAGGACCAAGATTCAGAACAGGGTTTATAGCAGCAGAATTCTCTATGATGGACAACATTGGTTTGCTAAAAGAAAATCATATTTTGATAATCTGCTTACTTATTATAACAAGGTGACAAATGCATTGGACAAGGGGATGTATATAAAGTAGTATATTTAGATTTTGCAAAGGACTTCGATAGCTAGCCATGTGACAAGTCATAATTAAACTAGAAAAAACTGGAACAAAAACTCACGATAAGAATAAAGGAAAATTTATTGAGCTACATGACAACTTTCTCAAGCAACTTGAGGATAAAGAGTGTTAAATTTGATCATGGCATCAGAAAGTGTCTCAATTAAGGATGTGACTATTTTGCCACCTGTTGGTGACAGTGATCATGCTGTACTGACCTGGGAAGTGGACAACTATATGGATGTTTCAATCAGGACAGGTTACATGCTGAACTACAAATCTGGAAATTATGACAAACTCAAGAGAATACTATCTTTTGTTCCACGTTATCGATTGCTGAATAGAAAGGATATCATCAGTGCATCAGAAGCTTTGAAAAGATGCTTAAAGTAGTATCTGAATGTGTCCTCATAGTTTGAAGAACAAATAGAATGGGAGTGAAATTAAATTGAAATTAATGTACAGTTTGATTAAACAAAAGATCCATAAGAAGAAGATGATGATGTGGACGAATATAATGAAAATAAGTGTGAGAGATACGAAATATTTAAAGCTCAGGTCAGAAAGCTAAGTTCAAGTATGAAGAGAAATTGGCTGCATAGGTTAACGGCAACCCAACAGAATTTTATCTTTATGTTGCAAGTAAAAGAAAGAATGACTGGAAGAATAACTTTACAGATGGGATATCAGCATGTGTGCTAAAGGAATGTTCAGCTGATCTGGCTAGGCCCTTGGCATGTTTGTATAATTTAAGTCTTAGCTCAGGAAAGATTCTAAAGGAATATGTTTTGCATTATGTGATATTACAGCAATGTATGTGATGTTAAAAGCCTTTATATACAAGTAACTTAGTCATGTAGACACTCTTTGTTTGCTTATAATTTCTTGTTAAGTATAATTTACTTTGTAAAGTGAAAAAGCTTCCTATATGTAAAAAATATCTCCAGTGCCAATCCCATAAACACATCCCAGCAGTTTAAATGTCTCAGTCAAATTACCCCTTTGTATTCTACCCACCAAACTCTGCAGTTTGCTTACCCTCAGGCTGTCTTTACAGCCACCACTGTGCAATATACAATATATCCCCAATATTTCAAATTATCATTTCCTCTAGTATAGTTTCATAAATCCTTATATTGATGTTTTAAATTAATGTTTAAAATTAATGGATCCCAATATCAAGAGACCATACATTTAGTTACATTAAACTAATATCCATATTCATTCACATGCCTGTCCAGCTCATTTAGATCCTCCTGTACAGGCCTGATATCGTTTTTATGATCTATTTATATACCCTATATACCCTCTCCAAGGTGTAAGGTTACTTCATCTCCATCAAATCCAACTCACCAGATTTGAACATGATAAACCACGTGTAGTTTGATTATTGCTTTATACATTGGAATCACCACGCTTTTATTTGGTGATCAGCATCCATCTCAGTTGTGCAGCAGTCCACCACCTTTGCAATATGTCCCCAATATTTCAAATTTCCATTTCCTCTAGTAAAGTTTCAAAAATTGAGTACATAGTCTTCCAGTGGAGTGAAATGAAGAGATTTGGAGATATGTATGGAGGAGTGAAGAAGATGGAAACAAATAATGTCAGTATGAAAAGATAATGAAAGACCCATTAGTGGCTTTGTGTGGTGATTCCATTATTATAAGTGTAGTAAACATGAAAATGAACAAGGTTTGTTTTCTGAGAGGTAACTCGAATAGAGTGATTAAGGTGTTGGATATGAGGAGTAAGTGAGCAAAGGAGTTGGGACAAATGTGATGGTAGGGACAAATTACTTGACTCAGAACAAGGACAATGTAAGATTGGATATCAAGAAGTTGTTGAGAAAGATAAAAGATAATGGTGTGATAGGAAAGGTAGTCGGCACATTTCGAAGGTATGACAGTGATGAGATGAGATGGAGAGCAAGAATTATAATTATAATAATTATTATTATTATTATTATCTGATACATGATATTTCCAGGGAATCAAGGACTCGATGAGGGATGCTATAAATCACCCAAACCAGCTGTCATGCCTTCCCTTAAAAAAGTTCATACTTGATGCACTTACTACTCCTAAGGGCAAACAATTCCACTCACTCACTCACTGCTCTCTGGGAGAAAAACCTAGTAAACAAACTTTGTAAACAAACTTAACTTCTATGGATGCTCCCCGTGTCCCCCCCCCACACACACCTTTCATATAAGGAAAAATTTCATCAGTTGATATTCTATAGCTCCCATTCAAAAGGTTATAGACTTTATCATATCACCCGTCTTTTTCCTGCTAGAAATATTCTTATGAGACCCCTTCTGACACTATGAGAAAATCCAACACTCTTTGACACTAAGTTCTTTCTTTCACATGCTGCTTGAGAAAGTTGTATTGCAACGATTCAATAAATTTGTCTTCTTTCTTATCATAAGATTTCTCTTCTACCCAATCAATGTTTGGAAAATTAAAGTCGCCCACAGTGATCACTCGTTTGGTACCCATGAGATTAAATTGGCAATCCTGCAACTGAGCTGCCATGTTATAGCAATACCCCACCATATTTCATTCTGTTGACTTCCATTTAACACCGTATAGACCCAAACTCACAGCTACATGGGACATTGTTACCATCATTGTTTTCTTGTGTTTCTACCCTAACTGGATTTAAGTTATCTGATATCATCAGTAGTACTTCTCCTGTCCTATCTCTTCTGTCATTCCTAAAAAAAAACTGTATACCCATTACACTCGATCCCACTTACCATATCAGATTCTGATTGCCATGTTTCACTAATGCCAACAATCTTAGGCCTCATCATATTCAATAAAGCAATGAACTAAACACCTTTGTTTCTGATGCTCCTGTTTATTTGTATATGGACATAATAAATTATTACCTAGCCTATATTATAACTAGATATGCAATCTATTTGGTCTTGTTCTAGAATTTTCTCTTTTCCCTCCCCAGACATTCTTGAAAGGTCCAAACCCAAAGCATATTTTTCCACTCCTTTGCCAGATACATCATAACCATGTTTGAAGACATTCGTATCTTTAGCACATCTGCATATCATAGCCGAACTTTCACACACCCATTTTTTCCATTCTTCCCTTGATGATCTAGTTTTCCTGACTCTCTGCATCTTCGAGGTCTCATACCACGAAGTAATTTCTCTAGGCTCCTAATGCCAAATGAATTTAAGTATAGGCCATCTTTCTCATATAAGTCTTTGCTGCCATCAAACACACCACACATCTAAAAACTTGCCTTCATTTCTTCTACACAGCCCGTGCATGAAATCATTAACTCAGTAGTGTATATCTAAGGTTTAAAATATTTTAAAAACAAAGAAGGGATGTAGAATTTACTATTGTTGGGGATATATTGTTGGAGGTGAAAGAAATAAGAGATTCTGCAGTGATGGGGGATTAGGATCTAAAATTTAGAGGACGTTGCCAAAATTGTGAGAACAATACAATGAAATCTGGCAATGATGTGGACAACATTGACTTGTAGAAGTAAGGAGATTCTGGTTCCATTGTATAAGGCTCTGATTAGGCCACATATGGACTACTGTGCACAGATTTGGTCACCAGGTTTTCAAAAGGATCAAGAGATGTTTGAAAGCATCCAGAGGTGATTGACAAACATAGTTTCTGATCTCTGGAATGTTGAATATGAAGAAAAGTTGAGACATGCAGTTTGTAGGGTCTAGTAAATAGCAGGAAGAGGGGTGATCCTATAACAGCCCCTTACCAACCTGTACATCTTTATCATATCACCCCTTATTCATAAAATAATGTTAGACTGGGGGAGAACAAGTGGTCATCCCTGGAAGTCATATAAGGAGGCTGTGATCAGAGGAATGAGAAGCTGGTTTTTTGCATCTCCATGCAAAAAACCAGGCTTGGAATGCATTTCCTGAGAGTGTGGTGTCTGCAGAGAATTTGAATATGTTTAAGGCACAGTATGATGAGCTGTGTCTTAAACACTAATGTGTTTAAGACACATTAAAATTTTATGTGTGTATGACAAAAGGGACCTCCTAAATGAGCCTGTAACTCCATGGGGTCTTAGTATAATAATAATAATAATAAAATACATTTATTACATTGAACTGATATTCCCATTCATTTGCCTGCTGGTCCAGCTCATTCAGATTCTCTTATAGGGCCTAACATTGGCACTACTAATAATCTTTACATCATATGCAATCATATGCAAACCATTAAATATCCCCTGCAGTAGTTACAATATTATTAACATACAAGTTAAATAGTAATGAATCCATTACTGAGTCTAGTGAAACTCTACTGTGACCTTTGTCTGCAATATCTCTCCACTGTGCATAAGTCTCTGATATTATTTTTGTTATTATTATTATTATTATTATTATTATTATTACACAGCCATCTCCATGGAGCCCACACACTCATCATGGAAGGTCCTAAACATTTCACCAAGCACTAACCAACATTTGTACAATATCTACTATACTTCACTTTGCATTCATTCACTGACAAGCCACTCACAACAGCCTCTGGTAACAATATTCCACTAATTTACCAGTCTTCAGCCAAATATTTAGTCACACCCTTGATTTTTTCCAGGAATGACCCCTAGTTCTCTTCACACTAGTTTACATACTGAAAAATTTCCTCTTATATCAATCCTATAAAAACCTTTGATTAACTTGTATATCTCTTTCATATCTCCCATTTTACACCAATTTGTGTAACCCACAATTATTCAACTTGCCTCATAAGAAGCATTCCATACCATAGACCTGCTTGGTCTATCTTGGATCCACAAGCGAGTGATTACCTTCGTCACTCACCTGTGGATTCTTTCTATCTCCTCTTTATTCCAAGAAACCCAGGTGACCAGATCTGTGCATAAAGTTAAGATGGAGGCTTATACATATACCCTATACCAAAGGCTTATAAAGAGTTATGATGACTTCCTTATCTCTGCTTGTTAGTATGGTCTTCATTAACCAGGTAATCAGTAAAATGAGGTTGTGTGGACTGGCCACTAGATAGTACATAGGAGTAAACCCAGTAATAACACATCACTGATCTATCTAATGTGTTGCTAGTGACTAATCCTGCTACTGTTTACTCTGCCAGGTCATGCCTGAAGGGAAACTGAGTTCAGTGGTATCACTGGATTAGAGGGGTATGTAGTAAACATGACCATGGATTCTTCACTACATACCCCTCTATTTAACTCCTTAACATTAAACATAAGTGATCGTAAACATATGAAATTTAATTTATATCCTGTGGATCAAAATATAACCCTCATTAAAACAAAACAAAAAAGATCCTTAACCCAAAATATTTAAAAAACAACAAAAATTGAAACAAAAAATTACAAAAATGAACAAAATTCCATTAAAAATAATAATAAATTCGTATCCATTTCATCAACATTCATGATCTCAATGCCGCTTCACAAATTTAATCAGTGATGCACCACCATTTTCAGATTGCTATTCCTAATAGTACCTCAACTAGTGACTACATCCTTTGTAAAGAAAACGGCAAACCTTGAATCCACCCTTTGCAATCTGTCATGGCTCAAAATTTTCTTACTCCCATTCAGTAATGTTCATTTGTCTATATCGCTTTCCAAGATTCTGATGATCACTCTGACCTTTTCCATTATCTTTCTGAAAGGTTGGATCATATACAGTTCATATACACAAAGAATAAGATATTTCTTGAGGACTCAACATTCACAATTTGAAATTGCTTCCCTTCTCTAATTCTACCATTCAAGCTGGAAGAGATGTTGAAATAGTTTTTATCAGAAACAATCTTTCACAAATTGTCAACCTACCCATAAGTATATCTGATAATACACTATGTCCCCCAACACATCTGATCTCCTTAATCAGTTCTCCTGATAAATACAATATAGATGTCTTGGTAATTTAGAGCACAACCTTATCAAAGTTTCTTTTCCTACAGAATGTCCTTCACACAATCAATCTGAACCTCTTATGTCATTTGGCATAGGGATGAATTTTACTCCTCCTTTCCTTGGGCTAACGACTGTTTGGATCCAGAATGGATTATTGTCAGAATTCATTGTGATGTTCTCACAATTTTAGTAATATTACCTCTAATTATCAAGTCTCTGTCCACCAGCATCACTACTCCCAGTATGTAAAAAATAACATATCAAGAAATGTAAGATGGAAGAAATAACATGTCCCCTTCTTCAAAATTTTCCAGTTTATTGTATACTCTGCATCCCATCCTTGCCTACAAAATTTAAAGAACTTACACTTTTCACCATTTAACTAGTATCTCCACTTACACAGTCTATTCAGATCTTCCTAAGGTCACTGCATCTGCTCGACTCGCAGTTCCTCCCAACTCTGCATCCTATGCAAGCAGCTGCATATTTTCAGTTAAGCCTGTCCCAATATCATTAACTTACAAGTTTAACAGCAATGGTCACAAAACAGATCCCTGTGGCGCTGCACTAGTGACTTCTTCCTTTGATATACCACTCCTTCATACACAACCTACTGATACCTATCCAACAGCCAGTCTGCTATCCAACTCATTAGCCTTTTATCTAATTCCCATCTTCTAAATTTTAGCTACTAGCTTGTCATGTAGCAATCTATCAAAGGCTTTTAAAAATGCAAGTACAAAACTGTATATGCACTGTATCTCCCTTATCCAACTAATTTATCACCATGTAGTGATATGTAAGCAGATTTTTATCTTCTAACAAACCCATGCTGACCATCATAAAGAATGCCACTATCAATCCTTTCTGATTACTAGTCTTCACCAAGTTCTCTAACACTTAAACAACAATGCTATATTGTATAGATTGACCTGTAATTTGTAGCCTTAGTCTTATCTCTCCCCCCCCCCCCCTTGGTGAATAATATTTTCCATCTTCCATTCCTTGAGACGTGCCCTGTTGCAAGACTCATGTTAAACTTATGTGCCAAAGATGCTGCTATTAATTCTCTAGAGCATTCCTTCAAGAGCATTCCATGATATATTTTCAAGTCCTACTGCTTTTTAACATCAAGTTTATTTAATTATTCATATACTTCCTGCTCATTCACCTCAGTCCCTCCTCCACCATACCTTTTAACCTTAGCTTCTCATGACGTTGCCTTCATGTGGATGAAATACACTGATCCTCTACATCAATTACAAATTTGCAAGTGTCATCAACTAACATCATCCTTGCATAGTTTTTCTTTGTTCTACTTTCAACATACCAAAAGAACTCATTAGGATTTTTCTTAGCTTGATTGGTTAATTTCTGCTCATGTTGCACTTTTGCTGTCTTTGCCAACCAAGTGACCTCCTGGCATGCTTTCTGTATTCTTCATGAAACTGATTATTACCAACATTCATCTTGTGTTGCCTCAACAGTTTCTGCTTCTTCCAGATTTCACATTTAATCTCTGTGTTCATCCATTTTACTCCTATCTTTTAGTTTTTTTCACCTCTGAATTACACTGAGACATTGCTGCTGTTAAATAGCTCTTGATCAGTTGCCCATTCAGTATCTACCGTCTTTCCATTCAACTCCCTTTTCTGTGCAATAGCTCCCAGTTGTCTCCTATGCATTTCCTAATCACCAGCCTTGTAGTTCCACATATATCCTTTCTTCACAGATGTTCTCATATGACTGGCTAAAATCTCTTCATGGTCACTGACCAACTGGGCAAAGATTAGACACTCCATTTACAATCACATCCTCTGATGTCATAATAAAATCTAAAATTCTTAACCCTCATTGCCCTCCATTACAGATTGACTTAGACTGTTGTCCCTTAAAAACTCAAGAAATTGATTCTCCTTATTCCCTGATGCTATCTCTACATGCCAATCAGTATTGTCATAACCAAAATCACCCATAATTATCACCTTTCACGTAGCTCACTAAGCCAAGTTGAATATACATTTCTTTGTCTTAATCCCCCACCTCCACATTCTCCTGCCTGTAACAACAACCAACCAGTTATCTCATTCTATCAACCTCCACCTCACATTATACTGCTTGAAGACCACTGTTACTTTTTTCCCCTTATATTTTTTTGGATTTTGCAAAGGCATTTGACAAAGTGCCACATGATAAGCTGATATTTAAGTTGCACACATGGGTTCAGATGTCGGGTTAGTCAACTGGATTCAGGATTGGCTGTCTGATAGGTATCTGAGAGTTGTGCATGGTGGGGCAGTATCAAGGAGGCTGACGGTTACAAGTGGAGTCCCACAGAGCTCAGTACTGGGACTTGTATTGTTTAACCTTTATATCAATGATATGGGTTGCAGGGGAATATTCAGTTGTTTGCAGATGATGTGAAGCTCGGAAGGGTTATTAGTAATAGTGCAGATGCAGCAGCCCTGCAAGAGGATTTGAATAAACTAGATAGATGGGCAATTGAATGGGGGATGTCAGTTTAATGCAGCAAAATGCAAAGTCTTGAAGTTTGGGATACATCGATGGGAGGCGGCATACTCAATTGAGTATGGAGGAGCTGTACTGGAGGAAGTAGGGGAGACATGAGATATGGAGGTGATGATTGATAGAAAACTGAAATTTATGGAGCATATTGCAAAGGTGGTGAAAGTAACCCAAAGGATTGCTGCAATACTGAGAAGGGTGCTGACCTGCAGAGATAAAAGAGTTATCATTTCATTTTATAAAACCCTGATCAAACCACACTTAGACTATTGTTTTCAAATTTGGTACCCAGGATTTGAAGGGGACAAATTGACTGTGGAAAGGGTACAGAGGCAGATAACAAAGATGGTTTCAGGACTGTACAATGTTAGTTGTGAGTATTGGCTGAGGGAATGTGGACTGCAGAGTTTGGTAGATAGAAGAAGGAAAGGTAATATGATTGAGACTTTTTAACTGTTGAGAGGTAGTTACAGGGTTGACACTGAGTTGTTCTTTCACTTGGTCGAACAGCGGGAAGGAGCGATGACAAGGGGCATCCCTAGGAGTTGCAAAAGGAAGCTATGAGCAAGAGTGTGAGGAGTGGTTTCTTAGTGTGGAGGGTGGTTGAACCATGGAATGCATTGCCTGATAGAGTGGTGAGAGCAAGAATGGTCAATGAGTTCAAGGAGTGGTATGATAGAACTTCTGTGTTTCCTAGGAAGGACCTCCCACGATTTGTCTTTTGACTCCATGGAGGCCTGAATAATAATAATAATAATAATATATCTTGACCTTATGTGGACATAATTCCATTGCTATCAGCAGCAGCACTATCCCTCCTTGCTGGCCCTTCTTATCCTCTCAAAAAGCATCATATCCTTCCATTTCTATTCCCATTAAGATATCATTCTCATCTGAGCATATTTCACTTATTCCAATATTTTCAGTTTCGAACAAATAAATCACTCCAACAATTTCACCTTCCTTTGTAATACTACTGACATTAATTAACAAGCATACAAATTTATTTCTCTTTCTATAGCTAGTCCTATCCATGCCACTTCTCACCTGTGATGACTTCTCCACACTTACTCCTGTCTGCTTACTTTTCTCTTTGTCTCATAAATCCTCCCAGACTCAACTATTACCTATGTATTCCAGGCCATTCCAATGTTGTCCGCCCTATACATCCATTAATTACTGCTTTCAGAATCCACTCTCCTTACATTGTGTCTCTCTGACCTCTCTCACAGTCTCATTTCCATTCTTAATAACATCTGTCTCACCTGATCCACTCTTTTGCTCATTTACATCATCTCTAACTTCCACTGATACTTTGTTTTCATCACTCATTACACTTTCTCCCAGCAGCAGCAGCCTTTCCAGATGATTCATAAAAAAAAAAAAAAAAAAAAATCAGCTAACGCCTTTTTATTCCCGTATATACGGGAGTAGGCGAGGCCATTTAGCCCTATCTAACTTTTGGAGACTGAGTGGGCAGTTCAATCTCCACTGGTACCCAATCAGAGACAGATGGCCCATGGCTATCACTAATTAAGCGGTACGCAGTGAAGAGAGACGGCTCAAATGTGCCGCCATCTCGTGGTCTCTAACCCTAACACAATATATTTAATGTCTGAAATTATGTGGGTTCTATGGTCGATTTTCTTGAGTTTACAGGACGAAAAACCCGAGTTTCTGGGAGGAAAAACCTGCTTGCCCGTGCCAGAGATCGACTAACTCAGGAACCGGTCGAAAAAAGGCTGAGAAAAATTTCCTCTAGTCTCCGACTAGACTCGAAACCAAGACTTCCTTCGTGCGGCCTAGCGCGGTGGTATGCAAACGCCACATCCACTGAGCTACACAGGCTCAGATGATTCATTCATTCCTCAAATATATTTCACACATTCACAAACTACACTCCTTTCTCTTCACACTTTTCTGCTAACATTCCATTCAAAATCTTTGTTCTCTGCTGCAATTCGTCATTTTCATACCTAGGCGACACACAAACTACTCTTCCCACCACAATGCTGTCTTTCGCTCTTCTCAGTAACCTCGTGATATCCAGTCTCACATCTCTCTTTGCTCAACAAAATCATTTATTCCAACAACAACCACTAAATCTCTCACATGCTTGCTCATATTCAGCACCTCAGTCATCCTGGAAAACAGACCTTGTGCACCTTCTTATCCAACTCACCTTTTATAATAGAATCTTTATACAGTGCTACCCTTGAATATCATTTGCTACGTCTCTTTCTCCACTGTCTTTTGTACATTTCCACTCATATCTACCATACATCTAATTTAAGTATATAATTTCTTGGTATCTTTAATTTTTAATATAACCAAGTGAAAAATTTTCAATGAATGCCTCATCTTAATCATTTCATTCTTTAATTCTTGCATTCCAGCAATTGTTTTTTTTTTTTTCCACTCATACCCACCATACATCTAATTTCATTTCATGCCTCATCTCATTTCTCATCTTAATGATTTCATTCTTGATTTTTTGCACTCCAACAATTGTTTTTACTATTGTTCTGTCAGTCAGACTTTCTTTCATTCTCGAAGTCATGCCAACTCTTGGTTCACCAGTCAGGCTAATTTCTGTTTCCTCATTTACACTAGCTTTTGCTTTCTCAGTCATTTCCATATGATTTCACAATCATATTTTCTCACACATATTCTTAGGTTAATTCTTCTGGCTATCATTCTCAGTCTTACACTTATCACTGCCTTTCATTTTTTGCCTGGTATTATTCACTTGCATTCTTAACTTTCATTAAAATCACCACAGTCTGTTAAAATATTACACTTTCAGCAGATCCTTGCACTCAATCTTGTTCATTCTATCAATAAACACATGTGCCACATTTGCACACACATACATATTATATTCCTGATAATGAACCATGTTAGTAAAATCCACACTGCTCATTACACTAAATATTTCTTACATGCATCTGGTTGTTCCATGCATCTGTACCAAATTTATTACACAAAATTTGCTACAAAACCTACTAACAACTTGATAATTAATAAACACTCAATCTCTATATTACTAATTAAATAAATTTTTGGTGAAATGCATATAATTCTTAAATATTCCAAAATATAAACCTTATCTATGCTCCAGCATTTGACCGATTCTCCTTGTACTGGCAACACAGCACTTTCAGGATAACAATAATAATATGATAAATTTATTATATATAATAGTTATATATAATAATAATAATAATTATTATTATTATTATTATTGGGGAGTCTGTATGGCTCAGCAGAAGTGGCGTTTGCATTCTATGGTGCTTGACCGCACAAAGAAAGACTTGGGATTCGATTCTGGTCGCCAACTAGATAAACATTTTCTAAGCCTATTTTCAACCAGTTGCCAAGTTAGTCTATCTCTGGCATGGGGAAGCGGGTTTTTTCTTCTGGAAACTCGGGTTTTTCATCCAGTAAACTCAAGAAAATCGACTGTAGTACCCACATTATTTCAGACAGTAACATATCCTGTTAGGGTTAGGTACCACAAGATGGTGGCACTTGCTAGATGCCTTCTCCACTGCATACCAATTAATTAGTGATAGCCTTGGGCCAGCTGTCTCTGATTGGCTACCAGTGAAGATTGAACTGCCCACTCAGTCTCCAAAAGTTAGATAGGGCTAAAACGGCCTTGCCTACTTCCTGTATGGGAACAAAAAAAAAAAAGGCGTTAGTATAATAAATTTAGTTTAATCCTTTACCCAAGTGTAAGCAAACAAAGTTTGCACCTAAAGTATCTTCAGGACTGAGGCAACTCGTAGTAAAGGTGTCAAACTCATAGCATTATACATCTCCTTGCAGACATGTATAATGCTAGGCATTAAGGGAAGGGCCACTACCCAGACTGGTTTCGACCTTTATTGAGGTCTCATCAGCGGGAGCCAGACCCAGAAGTGGTGATACTAAGGTAGAAGCAATGGAGAGGTCGTATTTACTTATACGAGTTGCCAAAAGGTGTACTACCTTATTATTAATTTATTCTGGATTTCGAGAAAGATGTTGGAAGTTTATTTTCCACTTGGTTAGACTATAATAAATTTAGTTTAATCCTTTACCCAAGTGTAAGCAAACAAAGTTCGCACCTGAAGTATCTTCAGGACTGAGGCAACTCGTAGTAAAGGTGGACCAATCTCACATCACTCCTTGTCTCAGTATCTCCCATAATGCAAAGCACATGTGTCTGCAAGGAGTTTGAATGTGTTTAAGACATGGTATGATGAGATGTGTGTGAGATAAAAGGACCTAGATGAGTCTTTGACTCCATGAGGTCTTGTTTAATAATAATAATAAAAAATACATCTCCTTGCAGACATGTATACTGTTATGCATTAATGGAAGGGCCACTACCCAGACCAGTTTAGACCTTTATTGAGGTCTCGTCAGTGGGAACCAGACCCAGAACTGGTGATACTAAGGCAGAAGCAATGGAGAGGTCATATTTACTTATATTTTTTCCATTGCTTCTGCCTTAGTATCACCACTTCTGGGTCTGGCTCCCACTGACGAGACCTCAATAAAGGTCAAAACCGTTCTCGGTAGTGACCCTTCCCTTAATGCATAGCATTATACATGTCCAAATGGAGATGTGCTTTGCATTATGGGAGATACTGAGACAAGGAGCGATGAGAGCTTGGCCCACCTTTACTACGAGTTGCCTCAGTCCTGAAGATACTTCAGGCGCAGACTTTGTTTGCTTACACTTGGGTAAAGGATTAAACTAAACTTATTATAGTCTAACCAACTGGAAAATAAACTTTCAAAAAGGCGTTAGCTGCTGATGATTTTTTTATTATTATTTATGATTTTATAATTATTATTTAATTCATTTATTTAGCTATTTACAATTGTAATTATAAAAATTACATAAAAATAATAATAATAACAAAATACAAAACCATAAAAATAAAAATTTCAAAGATTAAAAACATTGAAATAATTTAACTGATATTTTATTTTTGTTTATATCACAAGATATTTACCCTTTTATTTTCTATATCTTTTTTGCTTGGCTGGCTACTCAATGTACCATAACATTTATATCCACTTGAAATGTTGTCTAAGGATGTGGCTGTTGGATGGGTAAGTTTTGAAATATTCAATGCAAATAATAAATTAAATAATATTATTGGGTGCATGTATTCATTATTTAATATTGTATAGTCCAGTATTTGTGTGTGTGCGTGTGCTAGCAGAGAAGTACGTGATTGAGGGCAAGGAAAATGTGCATGAAGTGTAGTTGTTTTGATATATGTCTTCAGTTTTGTCGATGGAGGTAGGATGCTTGGAAACAGAAATAAAGGCATTAAATGGAATACATGAAGAGTGAGTTGATGACTTGGGAGGTAAACTGATGCAAGAAGTGTAAGGATATGTGTTTCAATAAGAAATTACCATGAGTAGGCATATTTAAATAATTATAATACCAGAATTAACTCATGTAAAATATTATTTATTATTACTTAAATAGCCAATAGGCTTCACTTCGGCAATGTAACATTATTTAAATTAAGGGGATATTCATTTTTGAAACAATGTGGGATATTATCCCACATTGTTTCAAAAACGAATAAGAAACTCAAAAATCGGAATCAAAGAGTTTCATACCGAATATAGTGGACTATAAAAGTATCAGTGGATGCTAGCGTAAGCTAAAGCACATAGTAAATAGTACAAACTAGAGCAACTCTTACCCAGCAAAAGTGGGTAAAACTCTGATTACTATTCTTAGTATTTCCCATAAAGTAAAACACATCTCCTAAGAGATGTATGATGTTATACATTATGGTGGAAGGTCACTATCCAGACCAGTTTCAACCTTTATTGAGTTTTCATCAGTGAGTAGGTAGACCAAATTAATACTGAGGGTTTAGCAAAAAGAACTTATATACTTTGCTATACGAGTTGTCAGAAAGATGCACCCATTAAATTATTACTTAAATAAAGAGCCAATAGGCTTCACTTTAGCAATGCAACATTATTTAAATTAAGGGGATATTAAATCCCACATTGTTTCAAAACCGAATTAGAAACTCAAAGATCGGAATCAAAAAGTTTCATACTGAATAATAGAAGACTATAAAAGTATCGGCAGATACTAGCGTAAGCTAAAGCACGTAGTACATAGCCTGTTGCCCTAGTTTGTACATAGTACAAACTAGGGCAACTCGTAGCAAAGGTGGGTGAAGCTCTGACCACTATTCTTAGTATTTCCCATAATGTAAAACACATCTCCTAAGAGATGTCTGATGTCATACGTTATGGTGGAAGGTCACTACCGAGACCGGTTTGAACCTTTATTCAGGTCTCATCAGTGAGTAGGTAGACCAAATTAATACTGAGGGTATGTACATATTACATCTCCAAAGTGAAGCCTATTGGCTCTTTATTTAAGTAATAATTTAATGGGAGCACCTTTCTGACAACTTGTATAGCAAAGTATATAAATTCTTTTTGCTATACCCTCAGTATTAATTTGGTCTACCTACTCACTGATGAGAACTCAATAAAGGTGAAACCAGTCTAGGTAGTTACCTTCCACCATAATGTATGACATCATACATCTTTTAATAGATGTGTGTTACATTATGGGAAATTCTAAGAATAGTGATCAGAGCTTTACCCACCTTTGCTACGAGTTGCCCTAGTTTGTACTATGTATTACGTGCTTTTGCTTACGCTAGTATCTGCCGATACTTTTATAGTCTACTATATTCGGTATGAAACTCTTTGATTCTGATCTTGGAGTTTCTTATTCGATTTTGAAACAATGTGTGATATAATTATCCCCTTAATTTATTATTATTATTATTATTATTACTACGGGGGACTCCATGGAGTCCTTAGACTCATTGAGGGAGGCCCTAAACATCAAGTCCACACACATTCTCACAGTATCTATCATACCTTGCCTTGACCTCATTCACTATCATAGCACCCACAATAGACTCTGGCAGCTTATTCCACTCATTTACCACCCTAAAAGTAAAGAACCCAGCTCTAACATCCTTACTAACCACACTCTTGTCCAGCTTCCATAGATGCTCCCTAGTCCTCCCACCACCAGCCCTGATCTCAAAAATATCCTCTGAATTAATCCTATAGAAACCCTTCAGCAATTTGAATGTCTCAATCATATCTCTGCTTTTCCACTTATCAACCAATTTCTGCAAATCACCAATCTTCAACCTGTTCTCATAAGGTTCATTCCATAGACCTGCTATCATCTTGTTCACTCTACTCTGGAGTCTCTCAACCTCCTCCCCATCAAGAAGAAACGTAGGTGACCAAATGTGGGCACAGTAGTCGATATGAGGTCTTATCAATGCTCGATACAGAGGAACAATAACTTGCTTGTCTCTGCTCGTCAAAGTATTCTTCAGCAACCAAGTGATTTGATGAGCTGATTTAGCCACTTTTGCAATGTGTCCCGCTAAACTTCAACTCCCTATCCACCAACATTTCCAAATTCCTGGCCTCATCAATCTCCTGGAGTACAGTTCCACCAATGTGGTATACTGTTGCTAATCTTTTCACCTCAAAATGCATAACGTTACATTTTGTCACATTTCATTGACATCGATTCTCCTTAGCCCAGACCTCCAATCTATCCAAATCATCCTGCAAGATTTTGACATCTTCTCCATTCACTATTGCCCTACCCAACTTTGCATCATCAGCGAACAAATGAACCGCTCCTCTTAGATCCTTCCCTATATCGTTAATGAACAAATTAAACAGCAGTGGTCCAAGAACAGAACCCTGCGGCACACCACCAGTCACAGGCCATCTTTTGGACTCTACTCCTGAATAAACTACTCTCTGATAACTCTCCATCAACCACCCACTCATCCATCTCACCAACCCTTTATCCATTCCCTTATGTTACAGTTTACAGATTAGAATTCCATGTGGTATCCTGTCAAAGGCCTTAGCCAGATCCAGCAGTATCACTATAAACCCATTACCTTATCCAGTTCAGCCATCACCGTGTTATACAACTTGAGCAAGTTACTGAGGCATGATCTACCCTTCACAAATTCATGCTGTCCGCCATACAGTATTTCATTTTCATCAATCCATTTCTGTATTTTTCCCTTGACTACTTTCTCCAAGACCTTGACAACAACTCCTGATATGCTGATCGGTCGGTAATTTGCAATGGTAATCTTGGATCCTCCTTTATGCAGTGGAACTATTTTTCCATCTTTCCACACCTTCGGAACTAAACCAGGCCCAAGACTCAGATTAAACAACATGGTCAAGGGCGCTGATAATTCTTTAGCCACTTCACGTAAGACCCATGCCAGTATACCATCCAATCCCACAGATGTATTCACATTAAGGTTCTGTAATAGGCTATTCACCTCAACTTCATTCACCACAATTATCATATAAAGTAATCGTTCCTTCATTCTTTCAATGTCACCACCTGGCTGATATACTCCTGCAAAGTGCTCACTCAGTAATTCCACTATATCGACTGATTCAGTGACCTCCTCCATCAGCATTCCTTAAAATCATTCTGTCGTGTACATTTTTTCTTTTACTTTCAGCAGATTGAATGAATTGTTGGGGATTCTCTTTAGCTTGCATGGCCAGTTTCCTTTCGTAATCCACTTTTGCTTTTCTTACAACACTCGTTACCCTTCTGGCCTGCACTTTATACCATTCGTGTGCCTGCAGGTCACCTTTCTCTTTAAATTCCCTCCATAGTTGTTTCTTTTTTTTCATCTCAAGCTTAATGGTGTTATTCATCCATTTAACCCCTACTTGTTTTACTCTTCGGACCCTAGGTATACAATCAGCCATAATCGCATGCAAATGCTCCTTGACCACTTTGCATGCTCTATCGACATCCAGCTCTTGCAGTTTTACATGCCATGGCACTGGACCAAGCAATCTCCTAAGCTTGTCATACTTGCCAGCACGGTAATTCCACATATACCCTGTCTTAATCGAAAATTCCACACCTTTAGCGACCCCAGGTGCCACCTTATGATCACTCTCACCAATAGGTGGCAACATGGTCATATTCATTACAGTCAAATTCTCTGATGTTATTGCCAGGTCAAACACTCCCAAACCCCTGGTATTTTCTATTACATGCTGTCTCAGATAGTTATCCCTTAATAATTGAATAAAATCCATTTCCTTCCTCACATGTGTCCTCTCCTCCTTCCAGTCAATGTTACCATAATTGAAATCCCCCATAATAATTACCCTCCTTCCACTCATTTCATCAATTTGTTTATGCATACTATCTCCAATCTATTCCATCACCTGGTCTATAGCAACACCCAACTGTATATTTTGTTCTGCCAGTCTCAATCTCACACCAAATAGTCTCAAATGAGCTTTTTTCACTATCCTGCAATCAACTTTTATTCTCCTTGGCTGCAGTTCACCAGCTATCTTCAATAACATTCCTCCCCCCATTTTATTCTCTCTGTCCCTCCTAAACACACTATAACTCACCCATTCTTTCCCACTAACTATATCATCCTCCGTCAGCCATGTTTCACTAATGCCATTAACCTGTGTCCAGGAAGAGCCAACCAAGGCCAAAAATTCTTCCTTCTTGTTCCTAATACTCCTGGCATTAGTATACAGGAAATGCAGAGGTCCCTTTTTCCCACCCTTATCTTGATGCGTTATTCTAACTATTCCATTCTGATTTCTTGTCCTTAGTACTGGCTCGGGTACATTATATACATTCTTACACTCAACTGTCTCACTGATGTCTGCATATCCACTCCCCCCCCCCTCCTTGATAATTCTAGTTTCCCTGGTTCTGCACATCCATTTTCAATTCATTCAGCAACACTTTTTCCAGTCTCCACACACCCAATTCATTCACATGCAGGCCATCCATCTTGTACAAATCCTTTCGCCCATCAAACTCATTCCACACTTCCACAAATTCCACACCACACCGTCTTCATAACTTGTCATTTGCAATTATGGCCCTCCTTCTAAACTCCTCTCTGTCATACCACGGTACCAGACTCACCATCTTAACTCTGTCACTCTTTTCTTTCGCTACCTCTAACAATACTTTCAAGTTCTCTCTCATAAAAAATTTATCCCCTTTCATTTCATTCGTATTTAATAAGCTGTATTTTAAATCTACTAACATCTTCCGTTGCAATGCTGAACTAGAGAGAAAAATCGTGGAATCTAGAAAAATTATCTTCAATCCTGTTCATCTAAATAATAACTTGAGCTACAACCTCCCAGATTGTCATTCAGCTGTAATCATGCACTGGTGTTCATGAGATGCTATTAGTACGCACTTTCCCAACAATACAACTAACAAAAGAATAGCTTTATATACAACCACAACAATTTAGTTTCAATTATGTTTAGAGACTCTCTATGATGTTCATAGTTTATTTAAGCTTCAGTGTTTTAGTGTTTTTTCTTTTTCTTTCTTTTATAATGTCACCTGATGAAGGCTGTTACAAGCTGAAACTAGTCGTGTTTTTATATTAAAACCTTTTTACTTAAATCTCGGTTCTAGTCATTCAATTCTTTATAAAAATATGTATGTTAACCGAGTTAATGATCATTCTTTCATATATATATATATGTAGAAAGTATTTTACCTTGGGTCTAATAAATGTTAAAGATACTAAGCTATTTTAAACCTGGTTTTACTTCATTTCCCAAGTAAGCAAACAGGCAAACAAGTCAACTTTGTGCCTGCAAGTGTTGCAAGTCTAGCTGATCCTGCACATAGTACAAGAATTAGGCAACTCATGGTAAAAGTAGAATAAGCTCTGATCACCAATCTTAATATTTACCCTTAATGCAAAGCACATCTCCTGTGAAAACTTGACTTGTTTGTCTGTTTGCTTACTTGGGAAATGGAGTAAAACTAGGTTTAAAATAGCTTGGTATCTTTAACATTTATTAGACCCAAGATAAAATACTTTCTACATTTATATCTCCTCCTGAGATTTTTATTTAATAAGGTTAAAACACCTTATGGTAACTTGTTGTGGTAAAATACTTGGTATTTTTAGCCTGGCTCCCACTGACGAGACCTCAATAAAGGTCGAAACCGGTCTGGGTAGTGGCCCCCTTGCCTTTAATACAAAGCATCATACATCTCCTCCAGGAGATGTGCTTTGCATTAAGGGTAAGTATTAAGATTAGTGATCAAAGCTTATTCTACTTTTACCATGAGTTGCCTTAGTCTTGCACTATGTGCAGGATCAGCTAGACTTGCAACACTTGCTGGTGCAAACTTGACTTGTTTGTCTGTTTGCTTACTTGGGAAATGGAGTAAAACCAGGTTTAAAATAGCTTGGTATCTTTAACACACACACACATATATATATATATATATGCATATATTATTTTATTTTATATTATTATTTTATAATAAGTTAGGCAATTTAATGACCTTTCTTAGTTATCTTACATTAGCTACTTAGGTGGTACCTTTTGTAATTGTCCATTCATTTTATAAATTATGGATATGCATATATTATTTTATTTTATATTATTATTTTTTAATAAGTTAGGAAATTTAATGACCTTTCTTAGTTATCTTACATTAACTACTTAGGTGGTACCTTTTGTAATTGTCCATTCATTTTATAAATTATGGATTTTACAACCGTGTTAAAATAACTTTATTATCTCGACATTTCGATCTTCATATCAAGATCATCATCTGGAGCATACACAATTATACTATACAAGCTGTGTTACATTACAAACTGTAAGGTAGAGAAAGAAAAATTTACTCACATGTTATTCTACTGGCATGACCTCTTGTGAAAAAAAAAATACATCAAACTAGAATTTAAATAAACATTCTTTCTTCCAGATAGTTTTCTTTCAGTAACAGTGATGTCCTATTTTTAGGATTACAATTGTTATTTTTGATTTTAAAAAAATTATATATAAATTACAACATGAATAAACATTCTTTCTTACAGATTTCTTTCTTAACACTAATGTCCTATTTTTAGTATTACAATTGTTATTTTTGATTTAGGATCCTGGATTTTCTACAGTCCTGTTTATAGTTGTTCTTAGAGAGGAAGGATTTGTGGGACAGATATATGCCTTCCATATGTATGTATGGGATTTTTAGACCATCATTATTGTTCAGATTGAGGTGGTTGATAACGATCTCACAGGCTTCCTTAAATTTGCATTCATACGATGTTTTGGTGTGATGTAGACAACTAGTGCTTTTCCACAGCTTCACCATAATTATTATATTTAATGTGTCTTTTATGTTCTTTTAGTCTGATAGGAATTGTGCGTCCTGTTTCTCCTATATATGGTATGTTACAGGTGCAATAGATATGGTATACTCCAGGGTGGGCCAGCGGAGGGAGTGGGTCTTTGGATGAGTTGAGTAAGCTTTTCAATTTTGCAGGAGGTTTAAAGGTGGCTTTGAGGTTATATTTTTATAGTACTCTGTTTATTTTGTCTGATGTCCCTTTAATGTAGGGAATGGTTATAGTTTTATTGTAATCTGGTTTGTCTTTGTTTTTTATTGAGGTCTTGTAGAGAATTTTGTTAATGGTATTTCGGCTGTACCCATTGTTTTGGAAAGTATTGCTGATCACTTTAAATTTGTCTTTCAGTGCCTGTTCACTGGAGCAAATCTTCATACCCTTGTTTTTTAGAGTATTGATGATACCTAATTTTTGTGTTGGGTGGTGGTAGGAGTTTATGTGTATATATTGGTCAGTATGTGAACAGTGAAGTGAATTGGCCTCCAGTATGTGAATTATATGTTTATGTGAATTGGGATGTGAATTGGCCACCAGTAAACAGTGAAGGAAAGATTGCCCATAGGAAGACGTGTAACAAGTGTATCTAGAAACGGAAGTGTGTTCTGTTTTTCAATCTCAATAGTGAACTATATGCATTTGTGTTGTTTGTTTAGGTGGCTAAGGAATGTGTCTAGTGTCTGGTGGTCATAAGACCAGATCGTGAAAACATCGTCAACGTATCTAAGCCAGACTTTAGGTTTTAAAGGGAAGGAACCTAAAGCAAGGTGCTCAAAATGTTTGATATAAAAGTTATCCCCCTATTAGCAATAGGAGAATAATGGCGAGCCCATGGCTGTACTTCCTTTTTGTAGGTAGAAAGTGTTTTGCCATGCAAAATAACTAGAACGTAATACATGCGCAAAGAGAGCTGTGATATCTGGAGGGAATTTGTTCTGTAAAAGAAGGATTGTGTCATTGATTGGGACATTCGTATAGAGGGCACAGACGTCAAAACTTACAAATAAATCATCTTTTTCTAATGTAATGTCTTTGATGATGTTTATGAAGTGTTGTGTGTTTTTGATATAGGAGGAGGAATGACCTACCAACTCCTTGAGTGTGCCACTAATTTTTTGGCTAAGTGATAAGTCGGGCTATCTATCCCTTCGATAATAGGCCTTAGTGGTGTGTTTTCTTTGTGAATTTTCGGTACACCGTAAATTCTTGGGGAACGAGTGTGGTGCGGATTTAGTTTTTTGACCGTATCTTCGGGCCATGTGGTAATTGACTTAAGTAGATTCTCTGTTTTCTTTTTAATTCTATTGGTTGGGTTGTAGTTAACTAATTGCTAAGTGTTATTGTCCGAACCAGCAGATTCATTTTTTCCACATAGTGATTCAGTTTAAAATAATTATGGCACTTCTTTTATCTGCTTTGGTGATTAAGATGTTCGGATCTGACTTTGATTTTATCGCCGTTATATTTCGTGTTAGTTAGGTTGCTTGTTATTATTTTGTTATGATTTAAAATGTTGGTGGTTTCTAAATGTTTTTTTCTCTGCTATGTTATTTGGGACGCTTTAAACAAAGACGAAATCTCGATACTTAACAAAGGTTTAAATTTCACCATAGCACCCAAATCAATAAACAAACTTGAATTTATGTGTAATATTGAAAGAGGCCTAAGATTCATCCCAAATAACATAGCAGAGAAAAAAACGTTTAGAAACCACCAACATTTTAAATCATAATAAAACAATAACAAGCAACCTAACTAAAACATAACAGCGATAAAATCACTAAAGTCAAAGCTGAACATCTTAATCACCAAAGCAGATAAAGGAAGTGCCACTGTTATTTTAAACCGAAATACTTATGTGGAAAAAATGAATCTGCTGGTCTTGGACAATAACACTTACCAATTAGTTAACTACAACCCAGCCAATAGAATTAAAAAGAAAACAGAGAATCTACTTAAGTCAATTTCCACATGGCCCGAAGATACAGTCAAAAAACTAATTCTGCACTACACTCGTTCCCCAAGAATTTACGGTCTACCGAAAATTCACAAAGAAAACACACCGTAAGGCCTATGGCCTATTGTCAAAGGTGTAGATAGCCTGACTTATCACTTGGCCAAAAAATTAGCGGCAACACTCAAGGAGTTGGTAGGTCATTCCCCCTCCTATATCAAAAACACACAACACTTCATAAACATCATAAAAGACATTACATTAGAAAAAAGATGATTTATTTGTAAGTTTTGATG
This sequence comes from Typopeltis vanoorti, assembly GCF_054136105.1. Classification (NCBI taxonomy): domain Eukaryota; kingdom Metazoa; phylum Arthropoda; class Arachnida; order Uropygi; family Thelyphonidae; genus Typopeltis; species Typopeltis vanoorti. The sequence continues at coordinate 42,791,507 of NC_143556.1, read as the reverse complement.
TCTGCCCTCTTTACGAGTGTCTCAATCAATGACACAATCCTTCTTTTACAGAACAAATTCCCTCCAGATATCACGGTGCTCTTTGCGCATGTATTACATTCTGGTTATTTCGCATGGCAAAACACTTTCTACCTACAAAAAGGAGGCACAGCCATGGGCTTGCCATTATCCCCCCTATTGCTAACTTTTATATGGAACATTTTGAGCATCTTGCTTTAGGTTCCTCCCCTTTAAAACCTAAAGTCTGGCTTAGATACGTTGACGATGTTTGCGTGATCTGGTCTCATGGCCACCAGACACTAGACACATTCCTTGGCCACCTAAACAAAAACACAAATGCATACAGTTCACTATTGAGATTGAAAAACAGAACACACTTCCGTTTCTAGATACACTTGTCACACGTCTTCCTATGGGCAATCTTTCCTTCACTGTTTACTGGAAACCGACACATACTGACCAATATATACACATAAACTCCTACCATCACCCAACACAAAAATTAGGTGTCATTAATACTCTAAAAAACAGGGCTATGAAGATTTGCTCCAGTGATCAGCAGTACTTTCCAAAAAAATAGGTACAGCCAAAACCATTAACAAAATTCTCTACAAGACCTCAATAAAAAACAAAAACAAACCAGATTACAATAAAACTATAACCATTCCCTACATTAAAGGGACATCAGATAAAATAAACAGAGTACTACAGAAATATAACCTTAAAGCCACCTTTAAACCTCCTGCAAAATTAAAAAGCTTACTCAACTCATCCAAAGACCCACTCCCTCTGCTGGCCCACCCTGGAGTATACTGTATCTATTTCACCTGCAACATATTACATATATAGGAGAAACAGGACGCAGAATTCCCATCAGACAAAAAAGAACATAAACGACACATTAAATATAATAATTATGGTGAAGCTGTCTTTTCTGATCATGCCCTGAACACCCTACATAGAACTGACTGGAAAAGCTAGTTGTCTACATCACCCCAAAACATGGTGTGACGGAAAAATTTAAGGAAGCCTGTGAGATCGTTATCAACCACTCCAATCTGAACAATAATGATGGTCTAAAAATCCCATACATATGGAAGGCATATATTCATCCCACGAATCCTTCCTCTCTAAGAACAACTATAAACAGGACTGTAGAGAATCCAGGATCCTAAATCAAAAATAGCAATTGTAATACTAAAAATAGGGCATCACTGTTAAGGAAGAAATCTGTAAGAAAGAATGTTTATTGATGTTGTAATTTATAAATAATTTTTTTAAAATCAAAAATAACAATTGTAATCCTAAAAATAGGACATCACTGTTACTGAAAGAAAGCTATCTGGAAGAAAGAATGTTTATTTAAATTCTAGCTTGATGTATTTTTTTTTTTTCTTTCACAAGAGGTCATGCCAGTAGAATAACATGTGATCAAATCTTTGTTTCTCTAACTTACAGTTTGTAATGTAACGCAGCTTGTATAGTATAATTGTGTATGCTCCAGATGATGATCTTGATATGAAGATCGAAACGTCGAGATAATAAAGTTATTTATAACACGGTTGTAAAATCCATAATTTATAAAATGAATGCTGATCACCTTGTAACACTAAAAGAAAGGATTTTGTAATTATCAGTTATTGTTCTATCAGCTTTGTACTGAAGATGCCTGTGAGACTCAGGTGAAAATTATACTAATAAATAATATTTTATGTGAGTTAATTCCAGTATTATAATTATTTAAAAAAGTGTAAGGATAGAAGTGAGATAAAGTCATAAGAAGGGGATAGCTAAAGAAACAGAGTACAATTGTGAGTAACAAAGAGATGAGATGAAGGCGGAAAGGAAGTCAAGGAGAGGAATGAATGGAGCCATGAAGAATGTGATGTATAGAGATTTGCAGTGATTCATGGAATGTAGAGTAGAATGCTAATGGAATGCTTCTCTGGAGGAGCAGCAGATTGTGCTGCAATATATTCCAGATCATATCATATCATTTTATGATAAGGAGAATCTATAAGAAGAGAGGTCTGGAATGTTTGGATTGTAGTTGATTACAGAAAGAAATATATGCAAGGAATGGATTGGTTCTGCATCTTTCCTTGTTCTTTTGGAGAAGCTTTTGTTCTATAGCAAGTGCTAATGAAATTAGAGTTTTCAGAGTGGAAACTCTGGCAACTCTAATTGATAATAAAGAAAATAAAGTATATAATAAGAATACTAATAATACACTAATGTTTCTGTATACAAAGGTGAATACAATAGTGTTTCTGTATATGAAAGTCTTGCAGTGGGTAGGGTTCCTAAGGAGCAGAAAGAAGGCAAAATAGTACCACTCCACAAGCATGGTTCTAAGACAGAAGTTTCTGACTATAGGCCAGTCTGTATAACTGCGGTTGCGGTCAAGGTGTTGGAGAGATTGGTAAGGAATAGATTGCAGGATTGTATTGATGGACATAAAATTCTTTATGATGGTCAGCATGAATTGTTAAAGGGTAGATCCTGTTTTAGTAATTTACTTGCATTTTATGATAAAGTGACAAGTGTGTTAGATAAGAGAGAATCATATACAGCGATATTCTTAGACTATGCAAAAGCACTTGATAGATTACCGCATGATAAGTTGGTGTACAAGCTGCAGAGGTTGGGAATAAATAGTATATTGGTTAGATGGATTGCCTCTCTGAACGATACCAGCAGGTTGTGTATGATTGAGAAGTGTCTCAAAAAAGGACGGTAACCAGTGGCTTGCCCCAGGGTTCTGTTCTTCGGTCCCTGCTGTTTAACTTGTTTGTAAATGATATATCATGTGGACTGACTTGGGATCTTCAGTTATTTGCTGATGATGCAAAGTTAGGAAGAATTATAAGTAGCACTGTTGATGATGTTAATTCCCTTCAGAAAGATTTGAATAGACTTTTTCCTTGGATAAAAGAGTGGGGTTATAGTTTTAATATCAATAAGTGCAAGGTGTTGCATTTTGGAGTGCAGAAATATAAGGCTGTGTACTATATCAATGGTGCCGTACTGCAGGAAGTGCACAATGCAGTGCAAAGGCTGCACATCATATTGCTGCTATGATAAGAAGTACTCTAACATGTAAGGATAAAAAAGTGGTTGTGCCACTTTATAAGGCACTGGTCAGACCACACTTGGACTATTGTGCTCAGATCTGGTCGCCTGATTTTCAGTGTGATATGGAGACGGAGAGGGTTCCAGAGATGAGTGACTAAGACAATATCGGGACTTTGGAATACTGGCTACAGAGAGAGATTGAAGAAATGTGGATTACAGAGTTTGGTGGATAGGAGGAAGAGAGGTGATATGATAGAGACATTTAAGTTAGTGAGAGGAATTTATCAGATTAATCCAGAGGGGATTATAAAACAAGTAGATGGTGAGAGGGGAAGAACCAGAGGTCATTCTTGGAAGTTGTGTAGAAGTGTGGTGAGGAGCAGATTTTTCACAAGGAGAATTGTCAGTGAATGGAACGCATTACCAGAATGTGTTGTTAATTCAAGGAATGTTAAGGATTTTAAGATTCTATATGATAAATATGTTGTCAGTTGAATGAACCTCCCAAAATGTGTCTGTTGACTCCTTGGAGGGTGTAATAATACAGTCATCCTAATAATACAGTCATCCCCAGGGTTCTGTTCTTCGGTCCCTGCTGTTTAACTTGTTTGTAAATGATATATCATGTGGACTGACTTGGGATCTTCAGTTATTTGCTGATGATGCAAAGTTAGGAAGAATTATAAGTAGCACTGTTGATGATGTTAATTCCCTTCAGAAAGATTTGAATAGACTTTTTCCTTGGATAAAAGAGTGGGGTTATAGTTTTAATATCAATAAGTGCAAGGTGTTGCATTTTGGAGTGCAGAAATATAAGGCTGTGTACTATATCAATGGTGCCGTACTGCAGGAAGTGCACAATGCAGTGCAAAGGCTGCACATCATATTGCTGCTATGATAAGAAGTACTCTAACATGTAAGGATAAAAAAGTGGTTGTGCCACTTTATAAGGCACTGGTCAGACCACACTTGGACTATTGTGCTCAGATCTGGTCACCTGATTTTCAGTGTGATATGGAGACGGAGAGGGTTCCAGAGATGAGTGACTAAGACAATATCGGGACTTTGGAATACTGGCTACAGAGAGAGATTGAAGAAATGTGGATTACAGAGTTTGGTGGATAGGAGGAAGAGAGGTGATATGATAGAGACATTTAAGTTAGTGAGAGGAATTTATCAGATTAATCCAGAGGGGATTATAAAACAAGTAGATGGTGAGAGGGGAAGAACCAGAGGTCATTCTTGGAAGTTGTGTAGAAGTGTGGTGAGGAGCAGATTTTTCACAAGGAGAATTGTCAGTGAATGGAACGCATTACCAGAATGTGTTGTTAATTCAAGGAATGTTAAGGATTTTAAGATTCTATATGATAAATATGTTGTCAGTTGAATGAACCTCCCAAAATGTGTCTGTTGACTCCTTGGAGGGTGTAATAATACAGTCATCCCACGACTTACAACCGGGTTCCATTCCATCAGGCAGGACGTAAGTCGATACATTAAATCATCAGAGTTATAGGGGTTAGGGACTTAACAGTAATAAGTATACTGTCATTTTAATGTTTAAATCTTATTATAAAATTGTACTGTGTGTTACTGCCACTATAAAATGGGAGAACAATCACCCAAATCTTCCTCCATAATCACATCTTCATATCCTTCCCTGTGTGAACGATCAGGCTGTGGTTCTTTTGGTGTAACCTTTGTTTTGTTTATTTTTTTATGAAAATGTCCAATAGGCTTTGCTTATTCCTCTTCTTCTTTTCATCATAAATTTGTTCATAACAAGTAAATGCATCATGTACTTTTGTTTCTATTATTAAGTAGTTCAACATTGGGGCCCATGCCTTCATTTTGAGGACATCGCTAACTGCAGCAATCACTTCTGCAAGACCTTTCACTGCAAATTGTTTAACTACTTCTTCCTTTTCCTGGTTTTCCTCTTCTGCAACAGTTGTTCCTACAGTTCGACCAATTCTTCGTTGGTCAACTCTTCAGGGGAACTTTCTATGAGATGAATTATGTCGTCATCATTCACCTCGAGATTCAGATTGTTTGCTAGGCGCACAATTACAAACTTCCAAAATCATGCACAAACCTTTTTAATGTCTTTTTCCATATGCCACTAATACATTGAGAGGTCACTTCATCCCAAGCCACAGCAATATTTTTAATAGCATGATAAATATTGAATGTTTTCCTGAATTGCATGAGAGTCTGGTCATTTCCTTCAGTAGCAGAAATGGCTTGTGAAAAAGTTCTCCGTAGATAATATGCCTTAAACACTGCAAGATTTCCTTGATCCATCCATTGGATCAATGTAGTGTTTGGAGGAAGAAACATGACCTTGAACTTGGTGAAGATCACTGCTATAAGACGTATAGGACGGATGACCTGGAGCATTATCTAGAATAAAATTTTAAATTCTACATTTTCATTCACACAATAGCTTTTTATTTTACTCACATAACAGTTGATTAAAGCATCCTAAATTTTTGAGTCATCCACGACTTCTTGTTGCTCCGAAAATGAATTGGGAGTATGCTTCCTAATGTTTTTGAAGATTCGCGGATTCTCACTGTGCCATATTACAAATGGTTTCAGTTTATATCCAGCCACATTACCCATAACAAAATCATAATTCGGGCATTAAGAGCTTTGAAACCAGGTATAGATTTTAGATTTTTGTGGATGAATGTCCGGTCGGTTATTTTTTTTCCAAAACAAGGATGTCTCATCCATATTAAATATTTGCTGTGGCAAATAATTCTCCTCCATAATAATTTTATCCAATTTTTCTGCAAACTCCTTGGCAGCCTTCTCAGCACTTGCAGATTCCCATACATTTTCACATTATGCAGCGCAAAACGCTGCTTGAATCCCATGAACCAACCGGAAGAAACATTGAATTCGTAGTCATAATCAGGTTTGCTTTCTCCTTCAACATGTCGAATAGACTTAGTGCCTTAGCAGTTATGGTCACAGTGCTAAGGGGGGCATGCACTTTTGGTTCAGGTTCTCTATCCATAATGCAAGTAGCTTTTCCATATCACCGATAGGACCTTGTCATTGCTTCATCACTATCGTCGATTTAATAGAAGCGAATCATTTCACAGCCTCTACGATTTTATCCTTATTTTTCAAAGTGGTCGTCACTGTAGAATGAGACCATCTGCGGTCATGTGCGATCACATTGACGGGCTTGCCAGCTTCATGTTGCTTTATAATTTGCAACTTCGTTTCAAGATCAATTGTTCGCCTCTTTTTCTGTGATTCTTCACTAGGTTCTTTTTTTTGTGCATATAGGGCCATATTGCACAAAACATCATGAAATAACTTACGATAAATACACAAATAACCCATTTCTCAAACACAAAATCAACTGTTGAAGATGTGCCAACTGCCAAGGGAGGTTGCCACTGAAGTCACTCTGGATTGAGGATTATAACCAATAGTTATAATTACAGGGAATATTCAGGCCAAAGCTCTTAATATTTTTACCTTATTGAAAGAGATCAAATTTTAAGAGCAATATGAAAGCTTTACTGCGAGTTTAGGATGGTTTGACCATTTTACAAATCGAGCTGGACTGCATAATTTAAGAATAACCAGGGGAATATGCTAGTGCTTATAAAGATTCTGTGACCAAGTTTCCTGAAGAATTGCAAAGGATAACTCAGGAGGGTGATTATGACGATCGGCAAATATTCAAAGTCAACGAAACTGGTCTTTTCGACGCTTATGCCAACAAAAACTTTCCGAACTGAAACTGAAGCATCTCAACCAGGATACAAAGTATCTAAAGATCGTCTTACGCTTTTATTAGGAGGCAGTGCAGAAGGTTTATCATAGGCTTGATAAACTATCAAGCCTATGATAGTTTATCATGTGCAGAATCCAAGATTTAATATTATTGAAGAAATCAGCACAATTGGAAAAGAACTTGGATTTAATGAACTGGATAATGAAGATGTGAGAAACTTGCTCGATTCCCATTCAGAACACTTAAGCGAGAATGATATCCTTCAACTAGAAGAACAGCATGCTTATGATGATGAAGAAGAAGAAGAAGATAAGGAGTGCGAACAAGAAGAGAATGTTATGACTAAGAAGCTAACTGCAAAAGAACCTGAGGTAGTTTTCAATCACATTGAGTATGCTAAGGAGATTTTGTTTGATGCTGATCTTGATATGAAATGAAGCTTCGAAGTCCACTGAAATCTTGATAAAGCAATCGCCAGTTATCTCAAATTGCATGACAAGATGAAAAATCAAGCACGATTCAATCATCTATACTTAATTATTTTGTAAAAAAAGTAGCTCAATCAAATGTTTAGACATTAAATAAAAATTTAAGCAATTGATTTTTACTAACTTTGATGATTTTTATCCTCTAATATAGCTTATACTGTAATTTTTTTTCCAAATTATGCTAACTGAGATGAATTATAATTATTCCTGTTGTTTATTGTATTTGCTTAGCACACTTTAATTGATGGATTATTTAATCACATTAAGCGAGGTTTTCCTGTATTTCACAAGATAATGAGGGTAAATGGGGGTAGTGAAGTGTTACTTATGCATAAGTGAGCTTTGCTTTCTCAGGATGATTGACAATGGATAGGAAATTGGTACTAATGGTGCCATCAAGGGTGATAAGTGGGAAACAAAATGTTTAGGCATATTGGTTTGTGAATGCACAACCAGTGATCTTATAGGGAATTTTAACTATAGCACTATAAATTGGGCAGCGGAAACAGCATATAGTAATAAGTGACCTATATTTCTGGAATTCTTGAGGAACAGATGTCTTAGGCAGCATTTGTTGGAAAGAATGCAAGGATCACAAGTTTCAGATTTGATCATAGCATTGGAGGATCTAGTTTTGATTAAGATATCATCTTTGTTCTTGGTAGATGAGTGTATGTTAATTTTATTATTATTTTTTTTTTATTATTATTATTATTATTGTTCCGGGAAACTCCAAGGAGTCGACAGACTCATCGAGGGCCTAACATCATGTTAAGAACAACTATTCAATATTCACACAGTATCTATCATACCTTGCCTTGAACTCATTCATGGTTGAAGCACCCACAACAGACTCTGGAAGCTTATTCCACTCATTCACCACTCTCCAAGTAAAAAACCTAGCTCTAACACCCTTGTCAACCATGCTCTTGCCCAGCTTCCATGCATGGCCCCTAGTCCTCCCACCACCAGTTATATTTTCAAAAATAACTTCTGGATCAATCTTATAAAAACCCTTCAGTAATTTGAATGTCTCAATCATATCATCCCTCCTTTGCCTATCATCCAAATTCTGCAACCCACAAATCCTCAACCTATTCTCATAAGGTTCATTCCACAGACCTGCTATCATCTTGGTCACTCGTCTCTGGACCCTCTCCACTTCCTCCCCATCAGGAAGAAACCCTGGTGCCCATAACTGGGTACAGTAGTCCAGATGGGGTCTTATCAAGGCTCGATACAGAGGAACAACAACTTGTTTGTCTCTGCATGTTAAAGTATTTTTCAGAAGCCAAGTGATTTGGTGAGCTGTTTTAGTCACTTTTGCAATGTGCCCCCTAAACTTCAACTCCCTATCCACCAACACTCCCAAATCCCTGGCCTCATCAATCTCCTGGAGTACGGTTCCACCAATGCGATATACTGCTACTATTCTTTTCACCCCAAAGTGCATAACCTTACACTTTGGCACATTAAATTGACATCCATTTTTCTTAGCCCAGTCCTCCAAACTATCCAAATCATCCTGTAAAATTTTGACATCCTGTGCACTCACAATTGCTCTACCCAACTTTGCATCATCAGCAAACAAGTGAACACTTCCTCTCAAATCCTTTCCAATATCATTGATGATCAAATTGAAAAGCAGTGGTCCAAGAACAGAGCCCTGCGGCACTCCACTAGTCACAAGACGTGTTTTAGACTCCACTCCTGAATAAACCACTCTCTGGTATCTCTCCTTCAACCACCCTCCTATCCATCTCACCAACCCTATATCTATCCCCATCTGCTCCAGTTTACTGATTAGGGTTCCATGTGGTATCCTATTAAAGGCCTTGGCAAGGTCCAATAGTATCACTGTAAACCCATTACCCCTATCCAGTTCAGCCGTCACTGTGTTATAAAACGTGAGCAAGTTACTGAGGCATGATCTACCCTTCACAAAACCATGTTGTCCCCCATACAATATCCCATTTTCATCTATCCAATCCTGTATTCTTTTCTTGACTAATTTCTCTAAGACCTTGACAATGATTCCTGATATGCTAATCGGTCGGTAATTTACAACAGCAATCTTGGAACCACCTTTATGCAGTGGAACTATTTTCCCCTCTTTCCACCCGCTCGGGACTAACCCAGACCCAAGACTCAAATTAAACAAAATGGTCAAGGGTACTGATAATTCTTTAGCTGCTTCTCGTACAACACGAGCTGGTATACCATCCAATCCCACAGATGTATTGACATTGAGGTTATGCAATAGATTACTCACCTCCACTTCATTCACCACAATTCCCATATAATCTACTGGTTTATTCGTTTCTGCAGTGTCACCCTGGATGATATATTCTTGCAAAGTGCTCACTCAGGAACTCAACTATCTCAACTGATTCAGTTACCTTCCTACCATAGGCATTCTTTAAAATCATTCTGCCATGTACATTTTTCCTTTTACTTGCTACATATCTAAAAAACTGTTTAGGATTCTCTTTAGCCTGTATGGCCAATGTTCTTTCGTAATCCTTTTTTGCTTTTCTTACCACACTCGTTACCCTTCTGGCCTGCGCTTTATACCGTTCATGTGCCTGCCGGTCACCTTGCTCCTTAAATTCCCTCCATAGTTGTTTCTTTTTTTGCAGCTCAAGCTTAATGGTGTTATTCATCCATTTAACCCCTACTTGATTTATTATTCGGACTCTAGGTATACAGTCAGCCATTGCTTCTTGTAAGCACTTCTTAACTACCTCCCATGCACTATCAACTTCTAGTCCTTGCAGTTGTACATGCCATGGCACTGAACCAATCAAACTCCTAAGCTTGTCATACTTTCCAGCCCGATAGTTCCACATGTACCCTGTCTTAATTGAAAATTCTACACCTTTAGCCACCTCCCAAGTTAAGAGCCTATGATACTCTCACCAATTGGTGGCAATATGGCCATATTTGTTACAGCCAAATCCTCAGATGTAATTACTAGGTCAAGCACTCTCTGACCCCTAGTATTTTCCATTACATGCTGTCACAGATAGTTATCCCTTAATAACCGCATAAAATCCAATTCCTTCTTCCCGTGTGTCCTCTCCTCACTCCAATCAATGCGACCATAGTTGAAATCTCCCATAATAATCACCCTCCTTCCGCTCATTTCTTCTATTTGCTTGTGCATACTGTCACCACCATCTTTTCCATCACCTGGTCTATAGCAGCACCCAATTGTATATTTTGTTCTGCTAGCCACAATCTCACACCAAATGGCATCAAATGTGCTCTTTTCTCTATCCTGCAATTCAACTTCTATTCTCCTTGGCTGTAGCTCATCAGCTATCATCAACAATACTCCTCCCCCCATGTTATTCTCTCTGTCATTCCTGAACACACTATACCCATCACATTCAATCCCACTGGCTATATCATCTACAGTCAGCCATGTCTCACTAATACCAATAACCTGTGGTTTGGAAGTGCCAACCATGGCCATAAACTCCTCCTTCTTGTTCCTAATACTCCTGGTATTAGTGTACATGAATTTAAGACCCCCATTAGCCCTAACCCTACCTTGATACATTATATTAACTATCCCACTCTGATTTGTTGTCCTTATTTGCTCTGGCATATTATGTTCATTCTTACATTCAACTGCCTCCCTAAGGATTGTATATCTACCCCCCCCCCCTTAACAAATCTAGTTTCCCTGAATTGGCACATCTACTACATTCAGCAACACTTTCTCAAGTCTTCTTACACCGTAACCATTCAAATGCAAGCCATCCATCTTATATAGATCCTTTCGCCAATCAAACTCACTCCACACATCCACAAATTCCACACCACTCGTCATACATAACCCACGCATAAAGTCATTCGCAATTATGGCCCTCCTTTTAAACATTTCACTGTCATACCATGGCAAAAGACTAATCATTCTAACTCTCTCACTCTTTTCTTTTGCTACCTCAAACAATTCATTCAGGTCTTCTATCATTTCCATTTTATCTCCTTTCAAATCATTCGTACCTGCCACAACAATCATTTCTTTCACTCTTTCCTTTTGCTCTTTAATAGACTCAGTTACATCCTTTATGGTCGCACCAGGTTGGTACGATTTTGTCAAATCCTCTACTAACACACCTCGTACTAACGAGTCTCCATACAGCACTCTATCCTTCATTTTGTTCATGTTCACATTCATACGTCTATTTTTCCTGTCATACCTTTTATTATTGGTTGGTTCATTCAGTCGACTTTTGTTCATGCACTCTAGCTGCTGTTTTGCCCTTTCTATCGTACCTTTCAACAACGCGATCTCACTCAATGCATCTATCTCATCCTTTTTATTCTCTGAGAAATCATTAATACTATCATTCACACTTTCTATATTCACACTCTCACAATTCTCATGTACAACCTTGCCGTTTCTTGTCATATCCGTATGTTCTTCATTCTGAAGTTTGACAAATATATCACACTCACGATCCGAAATACATTTCAGTTCCTCATTCTCCCTACATTTTCTACACACATTCAATCCTTTATTATCTTCTAACCACACTCCGACTGCACTCCACAAAGCATACATTTCACAGCTAGTACACTGACTCATTTCTTTTATACTACCGTTCTTTGATAAAGATGGCGAACCATCATTACTGGCCGCCATTTTCCTTCGTACAGGTGCCATACTTATTTGCAATGTGTTTAACAAATTATAGGTTATAACACACCAAAAACACACAAACAGACGCACTAAAATACGCAAGGCAAACAAAACTACGCAATATTAAGTAATTTTATCAACGATAACTGAAAATAATACTTATCTTATCAGGAGCTTGCACAAACACTACTCACTACTTTTAAAAGTTTAAACAGGTTAGAAGTTTAAACAGGTGAAACAGTACTAGGAAAGGATAAAATATAATATTTAAATTCCCCCCCCCCCCCCCCCACACACACAATCTCAATTATTTTCAGGAAGTACAATATGAGACTTGTAACACACACACACATATGCACGCATACATACACACACACACACACCAAAAAAAAAAAAAAAAAACTAGAGTCCTAACTAGGTCGAGGATCCTCTATGGGTACCTGTTGGTGGGGATATAAACTGGGATCTCGAAGCATTACTGTTTCCCATATCCTGGGCATTTTTATACAGTGATATTTACTCAAATTAGACTGATTTTTAAGACCAGCAGCAGATTCTAAAAACAGTCTTTCTCTTCTTACATAGAGAATGAATAGGCATGTGGAAGTATCAAGGAAAAAGGAATTTATGTAGAATTATAAATCAGGTGATTATAATACACTTAGAAACCAACTTGGGAGAAATACAGTGGATGAAAGAATTTGAAGGAAGAGAGATCATTCCCTAGTCATCCACTTTACTCTAAATTCCTCCCTAGCAGATTAGCAGCAATAGTAGATTGTGTACCATGGGGGGAGGGGTAAGTTTCATTCACTAGTCATCCACCTAACACTAGAGTTAAGTGGATGACTAGTGAATGAAACAGGGATGGCAGATGCAAAAGTGGCTATGGAAAAAGTGCAAGTAGAGAGAAGCAGACAAAATTTGCATGTGGATTATAAGGCTTAAGCTAGGAAGGCAATTGTAATATGAGAGAAGACTAGTACTTAGATCCATCGAAAATTCCAAGGAGTTCTTTTGTTATCTGGCCAATAGGAGATGAAAAGATTGTGAGCAAGTGACCATACATGATGGAAATATTGGTTGAGTGACCAATACATATGACATAATAGAGCTGTTGATTAATCACTTTATTGGGATATTTCATGCTGGCAAAGCAGATTTTATGCTAGCCTGTTGGGAGATGGCTGAAGGTTTAGAAGTCTGTGAAGCAGTTATGTTTTGATACTAAGTTACCCTTGATATCAGTAAGGGTGAAACTGGATGAGATTTCATCCCATGCCTTAAAGGAATGCTAAGGAACTGACAATGCTGTTGACCTGGCTGTTTAATGAATATTGAAGTGAGACAAGTTCTTCAGTGAGTGGAAGGAAGGTAAGATAGCACCATTGCATAAGGTAATGATAGAAAAGAGGCATCAAACTACAGACCAGTTTGTATTTCATCTGTAGTTGTTAAGAATTTGGAGAAATATAAATTGGTCTGTATTTTGTATATCTCCATATACAGAATTCTGCAGATAAAAGTAATATAATTTATGCAGGTCATCATGGATTTCTTTTAACAGGCATTCTTGTTTTAGTAATCCAGTCTGCTTTTATTTTATATTTAACAAGAACAAGTGATGAAGAAATGGCATACTCCCTTTTTTATGTGCTTTGTAAAGACATTTGACTGCACCACATGACAAGTTGATATTAAGTTGCAGCAGTTGATATTGGACTAATGGATGGGTTGAAAATTGGTTGTCAGATAGATATTATTATTATTATTACAGGTACCTTCATGGAGTCAGAAGACTCATTGCAGAATGTCCACACTAACCTTTATTCACATAATACCTATCATGCTTACATTCAGTTGATTATGATATGGAAAGAACGGACAGTTTCAGGACCCAAAAAAATACTCCAATACCACCCAGTTGGAAGACATAGAAGGCAGGGATGACCAAGGAAAAGTTAAAAGAGACTGGAACAGCTGCACCTAAATCCTTGAAAGGATGATGATGCTTACATCCTGTACCTGAACATGCCATCTCTACCAAGCACAGTTGTTCAGAAGAAAGCTAAACTCTTACACAAAAGTAAATTGCTAATGTAAAAGGGGTTTACAACTTTTTTTATATAAAGAAAGTTGTGAGACCCTTTTATATATGATCTCAATTTGAACAGATTTGGTGGCATTCAGGTATCTCCTATATGGGAACTATTGTTACACTCCCCTAATAATTCCTAATTTTTATATTTAAATTCATACTTTTATTTTTTTAATTAAATAATTAGGAATTTTATTGGCTATTTATTGTCATGCTATGATGGCACTTTTTAAAAATTCTTCTGTTACTTGTGTTTTAATTACATTCTGTTATTTATTGTACTGTAGATGCCTTCAATTTGAAGGCAAAAATATTACATCCGTTAAATAATTTTCTCTGTAACTCTTCTGTTTCTAACTTTTTCTGACAATGTCCACTTCTTACCTATTCTTAGTTAGTTTCCTATTATTATTATTCAGGCCTCCATGGAATCAAGAGACTCATCGTGGGAGGTCCTTCTTAGGAAACACAAAGTCTAACATACCACTCCTTGAATTCGTTGACTGTTCTTGCCCTCACCCTGTATCAGACAGTGCATTTCACAGTTCAACCACCTTCCATGCAAAGAAACCACTCCTCACCCTCTTGCTCACAGCTGTCCTCCATAACTACCAGGGATGGCTCCCTTGTCATCATTCCTTCCCGCTGTTCCATCAAGCGAAAGAACTCCCCAGTGTCCACCCTGTAACTACCTCTCAACATTTTAAAAGTCTTGATCTATCACCTCTCCTTCTATCCACCAAGCTCTGCAGTCCACATTCCCTGAGCTGATCCTCATAACTAATATTGTACAGTCCTGAAACCATGTTTGTTATCTGCCTCTGTTAATTTGTCCACAGTTAATTTGTCCCCTTCAAATCCTTGGTACCAAATTTGAGAACAATAGTCTAAATGTGGTCTGATCAGGGTCTTATACAACGGAATGGTAACGCTTTTATCTCTGCAGGTCAGCATCCTTCTCAGTATTGCAGCAATCCTCTGGGTTACCTTCACCACCTTTGCAATATTATTATTATTATTATTATTATTATTATTATTATGTAACACCTGCAGGGGATCCAAAGATGCATGGAGAGAGGGCACCTACTCTACAACACCAATCCACCAACTACAACGAACCGCACCTACCATCAACATCTACACCAGCACCATTTACTGCCCACCACCACCATTACTATTTTCACAGACAATCAGAAACATCCATGCCCACAGTGGGATTCGAACCCACAGCCTTTTGGCTGGAGAATAGATGCACTAACCACTAGGCCAACCATGCCGGCGTATGCACCCTAAATTTCAGTTTTCTATCAGTCATCACCCTCGATCTCTTGTCTCCCCTACTTCCTCCAGTACAGCTCCTCCAATAGAGTATGCAGCCTCCCATCGATGTATCCCAAACTTCAAGACTACATTTTCCTGCATTAAACTGATACCCCCATTCATTCATTTATCTGTCTAGTTTATTCAAATTCTCTTGCAGGGCTGCCACATTTGCACTATTACTGATAACCCTGCCCAGCTTCACATCATCTGCAAACAACTGAACATCCCCTTGCAATCCATTGACAATGTCATTGATATAAAGGTTGAACAATACAGATCCTAGTACTGAGCCCTATGGAACCCTGCTTATAACCTTCTGCTTCCTTGATATTGCCCCACCATACACAACTCTCTGATGCCTATCAGACCACCAATCCTGAATCCAGTTGACTAAAACCCAACATCTTAACCCATGTGCTGCAACTTAAATATCAGCTTATCATGTGGCACCTTGTCAAATGCCTTTGTAAAATCCAAAAAAATGGCAGTATATGCCTTTCCCACATCAACTGCTCTTGTCACTTTATTATAAAAGGCAATTATATTGCTAAAGCAAGAGTGCCCCTTAACAAACCCATGTTGATTCTCACAGATAACATTATTCTCATCTGCCCAACTCTGTGTATATAGTCCCTCACTAATTTCCCCAAGACCTTAAAAACTACTGATGAAACACAAACTGGTGTATAATTACACACTTCCTGTCTGCTACTGCTGTTATGCGATGCCACTATCTTACTTTCCTTCCATTCCTTGGGTTCCTTTCCCATAGCCAAACTTTCATTGAAAAGCCATGTCAAAGGAGCTGTCAGTTCTTTAGTACATTCTCTCAAAATCCATGGTGAATTACCATCCAGTCCCACAGCTTTACTGACATCCAGAGTAGTCAGTATTTGGAACACACTCTCCTCTTGCAGCTCTAAACCTCGAACCTGCTCTACCCCCTCTAGTATTAAAATCTTCTTCTCCGGGATGAAATACTCCAATAAAGTGCTCATTGAACAACTCCACTATGTCCTTTGCATCAGTCACTCTGTTTCGATTTTTATCCCACAATGTCATTCTTCCACAATCATTTCTCCTCCTACTGGCCACATAGCTGAAAAATTCCCTGGGATTTTCTTTTTATCTTAGTGCCAATCTCTTCTCATATTCCAGTTTTGCCTTGCTCATCATACTAGTCACTCTCCTGGCCCAAGTCTTATATTCTTCATGCATCTCTCCACCTTTCTCCTTATATCTCTTCCATAACCTCTTTTTCACCTGCATTTCCTGTTTGATATTGTTTGTCATCCACTTTACACCAAATTGTGTGTCTGCTTCTTCACTCATGGAATACAGCTTACTATTGCTGCTAACAAATATTCCTTCACAATTTCTCAAGCACTAATGATATCCTGGCCTTCCGATTCTGCCTTCCATGGAACTGCCCCAAGTTGATATCTAAGACTATTATAATCACTTGCCTTATAATTCTACATATGTTTCCTTTTCTTTGATACTTCTCCATGTCTATTCATCTTCTATGTCAAAACCACATGGTCACTCTCTCCAACTGGAGGAAGAGATGTCATCTCAGTTATTATCAGCTCTTCTGATACTATGACCAAATCCAAAACTCTTGAATCACTTGCTCCCTCTATTATATGTTGCCTAAGACATTTGTCCCTCAAGAATTCCAGAAATTCCATTCCCTTATTACTATTTTCCTCTTCCCAGCTTATACTGCTGTAGTTAAAATCTCTCATAACAATCATTCTTCTTGCACTTGCCAAGCTCAACTGCCTAAACATCCCCTGCTCCCCACCCTCTGTGCTCCTTGGTCTGTAGCAACACCCCACTAAATATCCTGTGTTGGCCACATATAACTCACATCATATGCTTTCAAAACCATTAGTGTCACTGCCTTCCAAAATCCTCCACTCTTAGAGGACATAAGTCATCACTTATCATAAGCAGTACTCCACCACCTTGTTTTCCTTTCTTATCCTGTCAAAAAATGCTGTTACCCTGCTACTTTGGTTCCTGTTATTATATCATCTTCCATCAACGATGTCTCAGAGATCCCAATAATCTTTGGCCAGGCTGATGCTATCAGCGCCACTTCATCTTCTTTATTTCGGATACTCCTGACATTAGTATAAAGCATAAAAATGTCACTGCCTCTATACCTATCATTATCCCCTCAAGACCCCCACTGGACTCATTGTTACCTGATGTTGTCCCCCTTCCTACAAGAGGCCACACCTGCTATCATCCACCCTGAGAATTCTAGTTTCCCTGCATTGACACACTGACTCGTTCAGAAAACAGCAATCTCTCCAAATGCCTATGTCCTTCCTCATTCAAATGCAAGCAGTCTCTCGCATACAATTCCTTTCTGTCCTCAAACGCCCTCCAAGCATCCACATATTCCAATCCTCTCTTGACACATTCTGGCTATTATGCTATTCATTATTATATCTCTCCTTAAACTCATTTCACTTTCAGTGCAGAAACAAACCACCTCTGTCAATACATTCCAGTCATTCATCACTCTCCAATCAAAAAACCTAGTCCTCACACCCCTACTAACCACACACTTACATAACTTCCACTGGTGATCCCCTAGTTCTCTCTCTATTCATCATGTATTCAAAACTTTATCCTCTTTTTTGACAAAACTTTGCAACAACCTTTGATGTATCATCATAGGGAGTTCTACAGACTTGCTATCATCTCGGTCAATTGTATCAGGATCTCTCTCTTTTTCTCTCTCTCTCTCTTCACAACCTCCTCATCCCCAAAAAACACCGCAGTGACCAAAGCTGTGCACAGCAGTTAAGATGCCAGCCTGGTTGGCCAAGTGGTTATCATATTCGTGTGTAGAGGCTTAAGTGCTGTGAGGACATCATGTTTGAGGCTTAATGGATTGTATACAGCACTCAGAAAGGATTGAAACAGAATTTAATACTTCCTATATTTCGTCTCAGTCACTGAGACATCTTCAGGGATTACAAAAAAACTAATGTAAGATATACACAAATACTACTAAAGTCTAAAGCTTAATGCAACCATATTTATTAAGATTTGGTTGATTTCTGAGAGCTGCTGCTGATTCTAAAAATAGCCTCTGTATTTTTGAATTTGCTGTGACAGAGCATGGTAGTGTTTTTCCATGAGATTTTTTTCCAAAAAAAAACCACCATGCTCCATCACAGCAAATTCAATAAAGAGAGGTTATTTTTAGAATCAGCAGCAGCTCTCAGAAATCAACTAAATCTTAATAAATACGGCCTAAGATTTGGGAAACACTTATCACCAGAGATCCCACCTTACTTTCCAGGCCACCTACACCTGCCATTAGAGGGCGCTCCACCTAGATAGGATTTTAGAGTCACCCATGTGGTTGGGCTTAGTATTGTGTGGTATTTGTGTATATGTTACATTAGTTTTTTTGTAAACCCTGAAAATGTCTCAGTGACTGAGATGAAATATAGGAAGTATTAAATTCTATTTTAATCCTTTCTGAGTGCTGTATACAATCCATTAAGCTTCCAACATGAGGTTAGCATATTCACTCTCCAGCCAAAAGGCTGCGGTTTTGATTCCTGCCGTGGGCATGGGTGTTTGTGATTGTCTGTGGTAGTAGTGGCGGTGGGAGGTAGATGCATTGTTGTAGATGATGATGATGGTAATTGTGGTTTGCTATAGTTGGTGGATTGAATGGTGGAGATGGTGGGCTGTGGAGTGGGTACTCTCCCTCAATGAGTCTTTGGACTGCATGGAGATGTCATGTAATAATAATAATAATAGTTTTTTTGCATTATAGTGTCTGTTGGGAATGGAATATTTTTCATGCTATTGGAACATTTTCATCCCATTCTTCAGAAAGAACAGACAGTTAAAATTATCCATTCCTGAATAAAAATGAATCCTTCTATGTATTATAAGAAATGGAATGTATCCATTGGTCTCCAATAAAATATTACCATATGTGAGATACAATTATTGATAAGATAGAAGAGACACTCCATCAATCTAGCTGACTCCTATATACCAGCCATCCCTGTTCTGAGGTTGCCAACTGACTATTCATCTCTATCCTGTTCAATTTCACCAGCAGTTTGTCTTGTGGTACTGCATCAAATTCTTTAGCAGAATCCAGAAATATCACCATATGAGCATGTCTTCTTTTGTCACCTCATTTTAAAATGAAGTTACTGAAGAAGACCTCTCTTTAACAAATCCATGCTCTATTCAGATTCACAAATGGTCCACCACAAAGATGTAAGCAGAGGATTTAGTTACTGCAGACTGACCAGATTCACTGAAGTATAGTGTATCCCACATAGTTTTGTTCAGAAGATCTACTCTGCACACCCTTATTAACTACACTCTTACACAACTTTCACAGATATTTCCTATGTCTCTGACTATTTGTTATATGTTTAAAATTTTCCTTTGCATAAATTTTATAAAACCCCTTTGATATCTTATAAGTTTCTATCATGTCTTCTCATTTTCACCAGTCAACTAACCTTTGTGCCCCCCCCCCCCACACACACACACAGACCGTCAACTTATCCCCATATGGAGCATTCCACAGAATTGTCACCAGCTTGGTCACTTGTCTCTGAATCCTTTACATTACCTCCTGATCCCCCCCCCCCCAAGAAAAGAATAAAACTTCCCTATCATTACTTGTTAGTATATTTTTCAGCATCCAAGTAATCCTTTCAGCTATTTTACCAACTTTTGCAATATGCCATATGAACTTCAGCTCTGTCAACCATTATCCCCAAGTCCCTGGCCTTATCAATATCCTGCAATCCAGTACTATAAATGTAACAGACAGCATGCAATCCTTGCTATTAGCTTCATATCCATTCCCATTTGCTCCAACTTTTGTAATAGTTTTCCATGTAGTATTCTGTCAAGTGTCTTTGTAAAATCCAGTAGTATCATGGTATAGCCATTTTCTACTTGTTTATACTTTCCTACTTGTTTAGCTCTATGTGATATTCCCAGTAAAAAAGCCACATCATTTCAAAGTAATGATCTCTAAGCAACTCAAGAAATTTTCTTTCTTTTTTTAAGCACTATTTCTTCTATTTCTTACTCTTAATTTACAAATTCAATTGTTTAATCAGTTAAACTTAATTGAATATTTATTAAACATCACCCTCATCATCAGTTCTCAATATGCACCCTCAAAGTAGTGCAGAATACTATAATAGTACTACATAATTAAGTTTGCATTATCATTAGCTTCCTATCAACAATTTCTGATTCCTATTGCAGTATTATTTCCTACATTAGTAGCCTCCAGAAGGACAAAAGTTTACCAATTTTGTATTAGTTATCTTTCATTGAAATCCTCCTATGAATTTATAACATGTACTGGAAAGATGATTTGTATACAGTAAAGCTACTATATAAATAACTAATATCACTATTAAAAGGAAGGCACTTTACATAGGCATTTGTATGATAATATTTATCATTTCTATTAGAATACAATCAGAAATTTATTTTATAGATCTTCAATGATGGAAGGCTCAGGATCATTAGAATCGCAATTGGAAGCTACAAAAGTAAGTAGTTTAAACTGTACTGATTCATATAATGATATTTATTTAAATAAATCTTTTGTACTTTTTTTTTAATCATTCTCATTATATTCACCACTATTAAAGCTCCAATTTTATCTTATTAATACATTTAAAGAGTGTCTGAATTTGACAGACAGAAGGACATATATATATTGCTGATGGACTACACTTACGTGAATTTGAAGTTAATCATCTAGAGAGAACTTTGTTCACTGAAGTGTGGCAGTGCAAAGTCAGGAAAAGTAGAGCAGTTAGGGTGGATGCAGGTGAGTGTGTGTTGTTTAGGCACCAATAAGGTAAGCAAGTGAGTGCCAGAGTGACCAAAAAATGGGAAATGTAGTCTCTCGAGTAACAATATCAAATGGAGTAGTCAATACAGGATGTAAAGATGATTGGAAGCCTAAGGGTATGCTAAAGTTTATATTATTATTATTATGGTTTGAGGGCAGATGGTCCAAGATTTTTTGTCCTTTTATAAGTTTGTCCAAGGGAACATTCGTCCGGTCGGACATTTCGTCCAATATCAATTTGTCCCATCGATGTCAACAGACTATTATTGTCACCTGTGTCAACTGACTAACCTACTACTATGCTAACTGACTAACCAATGTGTCAACTGACTAACCTAACCTAACCAAATGTTAGGTTAGGTTAGGGTGGACTATGCATATTGTCTTGCGCCCTTCTCTTTTGTGTCAACTGATTAACCTACTACTATGCCAACTGACTAACCAATGTGTCAGCTGACTAACCTAATCTAACCTAACCAAACGTGTGAGGGTGGACTATGCATATTGTCTTGTGCCCTTTTCTTTTGTGTCAACTGGCTATTATTACCAGCTTTGTAACCTGACTAACCAATTTGTCAACTAACTAACCTAACCTAAAACTAGGGATTGGATGAGATTTGCATTGGACGAATTGCCCTGAATCCAGTTATTTTCAAATCGAAATAGGATTGGATGAATCACCTCAAACCCAGGTGCTTTCAGGGCATTTCGTCCAGTTATTTTCAATTGGACAAATAGCATTAGATGAATAAGATTGGATGAAATAGGATTGGATATATAAGATTGGCGGAAATGTCCAACAGGACGAGAAAAGTAATGGACGAAATCGAGGGAATAGAAGAGAATTTGATTGGACGAACTGCCCTGAAACCATTATTATTATTACCCAAGACCCCATGAAGTCAAAGACTCATCTGGGAGGTCCTTATATCATACACAGAGCTCATCATATCATGCTTTAAACACACTCAAATTCTCTGCAGACACCACACTCTCAGGCAAGGCATTCCGATCATTCACAACTCTGCATGAAAAAACCTGTCTCTCACTCCCCTGCTCACACCCTCTTTATACAGTTTCCAGAGATGACCTCTGGTTCTCTATATATGATGATCTGTAATATTAACTCGGAATTGTGATATGTTCATATTTTTATATATACTGACTTTGATCCGAGAACTAGAAAAAACAAATTTATTCAAAACACAACATGTTTCATTGGATTGTCTGACTTCTTCAGGCATGGGAACATAGAACGCAAATAAAAAACACTATAAGAAACATTGTATCACTATAAAAACGACTATTATAAAATTCAGTTAGCTTTGAGCTGTAGCTACAGTCCGTGTTGAAGTTCTATTGTTAGGCATCTGTGTGCGTGTGACTTCACGAGTGTGCTAATATCAGATAGCAGAGCTGAAAGAGTCCGGTAGATTATAACTAAGGTTATTATTTATATGATGAGGGTCCATAATTCTTCAGGTATCATGGTGAGCTTTGACATGGTGGCTCTCTTTACAAATGTTCCAACTCAAGACGTTCTTGATATTTTAAAGAACAAGATTTCAAAAAAAAAGATTTCCTTGCTATCACATTGCGTTCACTCTGGCTACTTTCAATATGAGAAAAAAGTTTACAAACAAAATAAGGGATTGGCAATGGGCAGCCCCTGTCTCCTATATTAGCCAACATCGTTTTTGAAGATTTCGAACAAAAGGCAATCTCTTCAGCTACTCTTAAACCAAAAATTTGGCTGAGATTTGTAGATGACATATTTCTTATCTGGGACCACGGCACCGATAACCTTCATTCTTTTTTAAATCATTTAAACAACTTCTACTAAGACATCAAATTAACAATGGAGGTTAAAATGGATCTCTTCCCTTCCTGGACATAAGACTTACTAAGACATCTGATTCCATAAAAATCTCCATCTTTAGAAAATCTACACACATGGATAGATACCTACATGCGTCCTCACATCGCTATCCTGCACAGAAAGTGGGTATCATCTCAACTCTAGCACATTGTGCCAGATCTGTACTGCCAAATGATGAAGAGCTATAAAATGAACTACAACATCTACAAAGAACCTTCATAAGTAATGGCTACTCATCAAAAATTATTAATAAGCATCTATACTGTCGCCATCAAAACAACTCAGAAACACAGGACAACCCCAAAGATTATATCTCCTTACCATACATCAGCTCACTCTCCATGAAACTAAGAAGAATTTTACGAAAGTTCAACATAAAAACCTACTTCTCCAAACTAAGATCGATTTTAAGCAAATACAAACAAGCTCACACCCATCTATAATTCCCAGGAGTGTACAAAATCACGTGTGACTGCGGGAAACAATACCATGGCCAAACTGAGAAATCCATCCTCCTACGTCTGGAAGAACACCAGAGAGACATTGCCTACAAAAGAACTAGAGCAAGTGCCCTGTCAAGCCATGTACTGTTTTCAGTCAACACAAATGATGAAAGCTGCCAACATGAGATAAACTGTACAACAACTTCAAATCTTCATATATGCCATGACAAGGTGGAACGCCGCATAGTCGAATCTAAGGAAATTGTTATGGACCCTCATCATATAAATAATAACCTTAGTTGTAATCTACCGGACTCTTTCAGCTCTGCTATCCGATATTGGCACACTCGTGAAGTCACATGCACGCAGATGCCTAACAATAGATCTTCAACACAGACTGTAGCTACAGTTCAAAGCTAACTGAATTTTATAATAGTCGTTTTTATAGTGATACAATGTTTCTTATAGTGTTTTTTATTTGCTTTCTATGTTCCCACGCCTGAAGAAGTTGGACAATCCAATGAAACATGTTGCATTTTGAATAAATTGAATTGTTTTTTCTAGTTCTCGGATCTAAGTCAGTATATATAAAAATATGAATAAATAAATAAATATATATATATATATATATATATATATATATATATGCACTAATACTGATGCTTCTAGCATCAGTAAAAAGAGGGAGGAGTTTTGGGCATTGGTTAGTGCAACCTTTCCGAAATCTCTGTAGACCGTAGTGGGACTTGAAGTTACAGGGATAGAGTGTGAAGAGTTTAGTACTTTTAGAGGAGATACAGAAGGTGTACTGCTGATGAATTTTAGCCAAAAAAGAGTAGAAGACAGGTGTGAGGATGACTGTTTATTTGAAGCAATCTGGTGTAAGATTGAGGCCAACAGTAGAAAATATACAACAGCTGTATATTTATACAGTTAACTGCTGATATAGGCCAATGGGTACCAGGGATGATGTGGAAGACATGCATCAGCAAATTGACACAATGAATACATTAAGTAATTATTGAGGGACTTCAACTACTGAGATATGGATTGGAAGAAGGAAAGATCACATAGCAGGAGAGAAATGGAATTTCTTCTTTGTGGGTTACAGAAATTGGTTGAGAGGCAGAAAGGGAGTGATATGATTGAGACATCGAAATTACCAAAGGGTTTTTACAAGATTAATATATAGAAAATTTTTAGAACAAGTCTGGTGGTGGGAGAACTAGGGCCCATCCCTGGAAACTGAACAAGAGTGTAGTTAGCAAGGGTGTTAGAGCTAAATTTTTTGCTTGGAGAGCAGTGAATGAGTGGACTAGGTTGCCAGAGTCTGTTGTGGTGCCATGACTGTGAATGAGTTCAAAGTAAATATGATAGTTTCTGCAGAAATGTTGGATAGTGCCTGGCATAATGTTTAGGGCCACCCTCGATGACTCTAAGGACTCCATAGAGTAGCCCATAATAATAGTAATAATAATAATAATGATACCAAATGGGAGTAGCCCATATAACAGTAATAATAATAATGATACCAAATGGGAGTAGCCCATATAACAGTAATAATAATAATGATACCAAATGGAAGTCTGTTATGCAAATTAGAAAACAAATGGGAATGGATATAAAATTGACAGTATGTATATAAAGGTGGCTGATGGACAGATAATAAAAATATTATTATTATTATTATTATCACAAGGTGCCTCCATGGAGTCAAAAGACTCATTGCCAGAGACCCCACATTGACATACTAACCATTATTCATGCAATACCTGTCATACTTCTCCTTAAACTCATTCACAGATGAAGCAGAAGCATTCACAACCACCTCTGGCAACATATTCCACCCATTTACAACCCTCCAAGCAAAAAATCTAGTTCTCACACCCTTGTTAACAACACTCTTACACAATCTCCAGGGAGATGGCCCTTCATTCTCTTCCTTCCTTCCTGTACTGGTCTTAAAAAAGGTTATCAGTATCAATTCTATAAAATCCTTTTAATAATTTATATACCTCTATCATATCTCAACTAGTTTTTGAAGCCCAGACACCTTCAATCTATCCTCATAGGAAATATCCCACAGACTTGCAACAATTATCGTAACCTGCCTCTGAATCCTCTCCACCATTTCCTCATCACCAAGAAATCCGGGTGACCAGATCTATGCACAATAGTCCAAATGAGGTCTTATTAATGCCTTATAAAGTGGGACAATCACTTCCTTATCCCTGCTTGTCAGTTTGTTCTTCAATAATGACAGTCCCAAGGGGGTGGAAAGAGGGGAAAATAGTTCCACTGCACAAAGGTGGTTCCAAGGCTGCTGTTGAAAATTACCGGCCAATCAGCATAACAGGAATCATTATCAAGGTCTTAGAGAAAATAGTCAAGAGGAAAATACAAGATTGGATAAAAGAAAATGGGATACTGTATCGGGGACAGCATGGTTTTGTGAAGGGTAGGTCATGCCTCAGTAACTTGCTCACGTATTATAACACAGTGACGGCTGAACTGGATAAGGGTAATGGGTTTACAGTGATTCTACTGGACCTTGCTAAGGCCTTTGACAGGATACCGCATGGAATTCTAATCAGTAAATTGCAGCATATGGGAATGGACATAGGGTTGGTGAGATGGATAGGAGGGTGGTTGACGGAGAGATATCAGAGAGTGGTTTACTCAGGAGTAGAGTCCACAAGACGGCCTGTGACTAGTGGTGTGCCACAAGGATCTGTTCTTGGACCAATGCTGTTTAATTTGTTCATAAATGATATAGGAAATGATCTGAGAGGAACAGTTCATTTGTTTGCGGATGATGCGAAGTTGGGTAGGGCAATAGTGAATGCACAGGATGTCAAAATTTTGCAGGATGATTTGGATAGATTGGAGGTCTGGGCTAAGGAGAATGGAGGTCAATTTAATGTGGCAAAATGTAAGGTTATGCATTTTGGGGTGAAAAGATTGGCGGCAGTTTACTGCATTGGTGGAACCGTGCTCCAGGAAATTTATGAGGCACAAGATTTAGGAGTGTTGGTGGATAAGGAATTGAAATTTAGGGGACACATTGCAAAAGTGGCCAAATCAGCTCATCATATCACTTGGTTGCTGAAGAATACGTTGACAAGCAGAGACAAGCAGGTTATTGTTCCTCTGTATCGAGCCTTGATAAGACCCCATTTCGACTACTGTGCTCAGATTTGGTCACTTAGGTTTCTTCTTGATGGGGAGGAGGTGGAGAGGATCCAGAGGCGAGTGACCAAGATGATAGCAGCTCTGTGGAATGAACCGTATGAGAACAGGTTGAGGATTTGTGGGTTGCAAAAATTGGTTGATAGGCGGAGGAGGGGAGATATGATTGAGACATTCAAATTACTGAAGGGTTTCTATAAAATTAATTCAGAAGATATTTTTGAGAACAGGGCTGGTTGTGGGAGGACTAGGGGAGACATCCATGGAAACTGGGCAAAAATGTGGTTAGTAAAGGTGTTAGAGCTGGGTTCTTTACTTTTAGAGTAGTGAATGAGTGGAATGCGCTCCCTGAGTCTGTGGTGGATGCTGTGACAGTGAATGAGTTTAAGGCGAGGTATGATAGATACTGTATGTATGTCGAATAGTTGTGATGAATATGATTTGGGGCCTCCCTCGATGAGTCTAATGACTCCCTGGAGTTGCCCGTAATAATAGTAATAATAACCATGTAATTTGATGTGAAGTTTTGGCAACCCTTGCAATATACCCTCAAAACTTAAGTTCTCTGTCCACAATACCTCCCAAGTCCCTAGCTTCATCAACTTCTTGCAGTTCAATTCCATTAATATAGTAAACAGCATGTGATCTCATCCTTTCGAGTGCATCACCTTACACTTGGCCACATTAAACTGGCAGCCATTTAGTTTACCCAAAGCGTCAGCCTATTTAAGTCATCCTGCAAGATATCTACATCATCTGAATTGACTATCGCTCTTCCCAGTTTTACATCATCAGCAAACAAGTGGATATTTCCTTTCAAAATATTCCCAGTATCATTGATGTACAAATTAAATAATAGAGGACCAAGCACTGAGCCCTGAGGCACACCACTAGTCATCTGCCTTCTACTGGACTCTGCTCCACCATAAACCACTCTTTGATATCTATCCAGTAGCCATCCTTTCATCCAAATCACTAGCCTCAGATCCATACCCATTTGCTCCAATTTATGCAACAGAGTCCCATGTGGAATCTTGTCAAATGCCTTTGCAAAGTCCAGCTGGATCACTGAATAAGGATTTCCTTTATCCAACTCCATTGTTACTTCATTATAGAAAGTAAGCAAATTACTAAGGCAAGATCTACCCTCCACAAAACCATGTTGCCCCCTTATAAAGTTTCATATTGCTGTCCACCCAGTCCTGAATTCTAATTTTTATCAATTTCTCCAAAACCTTAACCACCACTCCCAATATACTGATTGGTCTATAATTTGCTACCTCAGTCCTGGAGCCTCCGTTATGCAGTGGAATAATTTTCCCCTCTTTCCGCTCAATTGTGACTTTACCAGAACTGAGGCTTAAATCAGCCAGGTTAGAGGAGGTGCTAATTCTCTTGCTCATTCACTTAACACATTGGTCTATATGGCATCTAACCCAATGGCAGTGTTAGCATTAAGGTTCTGTGATATACTAAGCACCTCATCTTCTTCTATCACTAGACTCTCATTAGTCAATGACACATTCGGCACTGCAATATCACAACCAAGATGGTACACTTTTGCAAAATGATCACTAAGTAACTCAACTATTTGATTAGCTTCTGTAATTTCCTTACCATCAACACTTTTTAAAGAACTCCTTAGGATTTTTTTTGGACTCATCAGCTAGCTTCTTCTCATAATTAGCTTTGCCCTTCCTTACCATGCAGGTTCCCCTTCTTGCCTGTACCTTGCACTGCTCATCACCTTTTTCTTTATACTTCCACCACAACTTTTTCTTTATTTGCAACTCTCACTTATTACAACCTGATTCCCCCTCCTGACTCTGGGAATACATTCAGATCAGCTTTCATTAAATACTCCTTGATAATCTCCCATGCACCATCAACATACATCTCTTTCCCCCTCCTTTAAATATATGGAAAAACAGAATCCAGGAGAAAGAAAAGTAGGTGACTAGTGGTGTGCTGCAAGGCTTTGGACCTCCACTGTTTAATTTGTTCATAAATGATATAGGAAATAATTCAAAGGGATTTTAGTTATTTGCTTATGGTGCAAAATTGTGTAGGCCAACAGAAGAAAATATATAGTAGCTGTATATTTATACAGTTAACTGCTAATATAGGCCAATAAAGAACTGCAGGATCATTTACATAGGCTGACAGTATGGGCAGAACATAATAGGTATCAGTTTTGTATCAGTTTCATATGGCAAAGTGTAAAGTTGTGCATTTTGGGATGAAAACATTGCAAGCTATGTGCCACATTAATATAACTGTACTCCAAGAAGTTGATGAAGGTATGAATTTGAGGGCAGTATTAGATAAAGAGTTGATGTTTAGAAAGCATATTTCTGAGGTTACCAAGGCAGCTCATGATTATGATTACTTGTCTGTTGAAGAATACACTAACATGCTAGTGTATTGAAGAATACACTAACATGCAGAAATAATAAAGGTATCATTCTTCTTTATAAGGTCTTGATACATCCCCATCTGAATTTCTGTGCTCGAGTCTGGTCACCTGGGCTTCTTGGGGATAAGGAAATAGTAGAGAGAATCCAGAGGTGAGTGGTGCAGGGGAAATATTTTAGCACTTGGCCAGTGGATGCAAAAAAAGAAGTCATCCTGGGAAATTGAATGAGAGTTAGTTGTGTTTGTCTGTCAGTGGGCTCAAAGAGAGGAAAGAGAAAATTTTTGGATAGTTTGGTCTCCCATAATGAATCTTTAGACTCTATAAAGGTGCCCGTGCAATAATAATAATAACTTTGCTAAATTAATATAGGTTTATCATTTCTAGATTAATTAGCATTGTTCTATCTGATAAGTAGTGTTTTGCAAATACAATGATGTTTATATAGCAAGGAAATTCTTTCTGAAAATATTTTTAATTGTTATTCATTTAAAATGTTTTTAAAAATGCATAAGTGAGATAATTATAATACAACAATTTTAATAAATTAAGCATCATCTCCTAGGGATTACCATCTACGATTATCAGAATAGGGTTGCATTCAAGTAGGTTTAACACACATATTCTTAAAGACCATTTGAGCACTTTTAACTTTTGGACCTAAAGATTACAAAATATTTTTCTGGAGATAAGATATATGATTTGTAAGCTTCAGAGGGTGTACAGATGTTAGTGAGGTGGGGTCAGTCTGCAGCAATCAAATCATCTTGTATACTTTCATGGTGAATCTGTTAGTAGACTTGGATATATCCCCTATCTCTTTGGCTTGGGACATACCCAGAACCACTTCCCATTAGTGGGAAGTGGTTCTGGGTATGTCCCAATATAGTGGACCACTGGACCTGTGATGCACTTCATATAGCTTCTTTCACATATTTCTTATTTATGGAAACAGGACACAACCCATTCATGTCATGTTTTGGTGACCCTGACATATATTGCTGCCATAAATATCTATTTTCCTTCATTGAAGAAAATGTTAACTAGATCCCTAGGTGGTGGATAACCTTCATCCACTAGTGAACCACCATCACCTTGCTTATTGAAGGCCTGAAGTCTGTTACCATGTTTGATTACCTAGGTTTATAGTTCTCCTCGCCCTCAATTTCTTCTTACTCATAATGTGAGTGAGCGATTCATGCGTATGCTAAAAACACACAGTAGAGATCCCAAATCTTCTCTATTCAAGGGTGCAGGAGTAAAATGTTTCTGCAGACTGGTTGCTTTACTCTGGACCTAACTTGATGATAACATATCATGAGGGTTCCTATTCAACTAGCAAATAATCCAGCTGCTACTTACTCTACCAGGCTGTGTCTGAGAGTTCAAGTACAGTGATATACAGGAAGAAATTATCAAGACTAAACAAGGACTGAGGACTGTGTTTAAGAGATATGCCTGTTGATCTTACACTCGCACTATATACACCAGTACTCCTTAAATATGGGGAGCGTGCTGACCACTCAATTCGATTTAATATCCTTAGTCTCCAGAAGTGTTACGATGTGGTGTGGCATTGTCATCCATTAAAATGAATTCTTCACCTACAGCACCACAGAACAATTGAACATGATGTTGAAGAACTTCATTGCAGTATCATTTATCAATCATAGTCCTTTTTTCCAGCACTTGTAGCTCAGTGCATCCATTAAGCATAATGCCTCCCCACACCATGTTCCCCAGCACTGCTGTATCTATCCCCTTCAAGAACATTCTTGCAATGGTGAGCAGTAGCACTTTTACGCCATATCAAGTATTGTCTAGAATCGGAGGAAAGACTAAAATGACTCTCATCTATAAAGAGTATATTAGCCCCACTGGTATCTTGTGCAATTTTTATGGATACAACACCACTGAAAACATGCTCTACAAGGAGTTGTGGATAAAGAGATGCAGACTACAGGCTTTCGGGCATATAGGACTACCTGTTGCAGATGTCTTGCCACATTTTGCTGAGATATATGAGTATCTGTGCTTGAATGAAGCCGACTTGCAAGCTCACCTGCCATGGTTCATTGATTACTTTTTGCTGTTATAACCAAAAATCTGTCATCATGCTCCATGGTAGAGCAAGGGTGACCTCTTAGCAAATGTCCGAAAGACATTCGATTGGTTTGAAATGCTGCTCAAAGCCTGGATAGCTATGTGAGATTCCAAACTCTAGCAATATCAGTAATTCTGCAGCCTTCTTTAAGCTTTCTACAAACACAATTTGCTTAATGCAGCCTTTTGCCTTTGATCCTGTTGAGTGCTACCACATGATCCATTTTCATACAATTTGAAAATTTGAATATGTATCCACTTTCTACCCAAGATCATCAGTTATACAAATTGCAACAAGCTGATTCATCTGAATTTGCAGTTGTAATCTTCAGAAATAGTCTTTGTCCTGGTTTTGGACACTTGATTTGATTTTTGCACACTGAGTAATCAAGTAATAAGGTCATCATTCTTGGAGACGTCAGTGTTCACAACTCAGAGTGACTTTCTTTCTACAATTTCACCATTCGAGATATTTGCTGTCAGCAGTAGTCTTTCAAAAACTGTCCATTGTTTACCAGAATACCTGATAATACTCCTCTCTATTTTAACACCCTTGATCTCTTTTTAACAATTGCTGATAAGTATACTGTAGATGTCTGCTCTCCTCTTAGCAACTCTGACTATGACCTCATTCAGGGTCTCCTTTCTTGCATAATACCTTAAATTTAGCCACTCTCCAATGGACACTATTGTAATGCCCTTTGGAATTAAAATAGTGGCCAGTTTGGATAACCTGCATGGTTTCTGCTCTTCCTTTCTTTGAATGAGCTAATGTTTTTGTTATTCTGATTCAAACACCTACTCTAACTGAATAAAAATAATTTTTACTGAAATTAAGGCTTCCATCTTTCCCACACCCATTCCAACCAGAACCCCAGAGCACTATCTAAACCACAGTTTCAGCAAGTGTACCAAAGAATTCTGAGAAAAGAATTTAGTATATCACAATGACTTGAAACCAAACATCCAGCATCCTACTTAGGCACAAGGTAGCATGGTAGCTGCAGAAATAAGATCATTAGCAAATCCAAATCAGACTTTGAAATAGTGCAGAAAAATTACCTCCAGCTCAAATTGCAGTCAAACTTTTTGGTCAGGGGACACAACTTCTGCCTATGTAATATCATCTTCTTCTTCAGAACTTCTGTAACATCACACAAAAGACAATGCTGACCTGTTTGCATCATGTTTCACTTCCAAATCCTGCATTGCAAAATAATCCAACAGTTTACTAAGAACAACAGAACAACTCATTACACACTTCTTAGTCTTCATCAGAAAGACATCAGAAGAATCTTGAATGGCATAAATTCCAAGTCTACTGCTCCTGATGATATCTTCCCTCCTCTACCCCAAACTGTGCTTAAAAATTATACCCTAGAACTAGCACCCATCATCTTTACAATCTTTCCTCTAGCATAAAAACAAGTCTATATGCAACAACTCACAGTACTAAATGTGCTATAGATTACCAATCTTGCTTGGTAGTGGGGGAGTGGTTGATATCGAAAATAAATAAATAAAAATAAAAAACATGGTGCATTGCTATAAATTTCTGAATCCTGTCATGAGTGGAATTACCATAAAAAACACTTAAAGTAATTTAGGAAAAAGTTTATATTTCATTTATATTAGTAAATTATAATGTAGACAACACTTGAACTTATTATTATTATTTTTAATCAATTTAGCGAAAAGCTGCAGAAGTACGAGCAAAGAGAGCAGATTTAAAGAAAATTGAAGATCTTGGTGCATTACTGGAGGAGCATCTTATCCTGGATAATCGATACACTGAACACAGTACAGTAGGAATGGCTCAACAGTGGGATCAATTGGAT
This sequence comes from Typopeltis vanoorti, assembly GCF_054136105.1. NCBI lineage: Eukaryota > Metazoa > Arthropoda > Arachnida > Uropygi > Thelyphonidae > Typopeltis > Typopeltis vanoorti. The sequence goes on along the minus strand of NC_143556.1, from coordinate 42,758,360 downwards.
CAATTAGGAATGCGAATGCAGCATAATTTGGAGCAGCAAATACAAGCACGGTAATGAAATTAAGTAATACATAGTGAGGATATTAAAAATCCATCATTGTTGAAATTAAAATCTTGGCGAAATTAAGTACAGTCATACCCCGACTTACGCGAATCCAGAGTTACGCGGTTTCTTATATGTACATATTACTGTCCCGCTTCACGCCTCACCACTAGTCGTATCTTTCAGGCACCGGCCACATTCGCCCGTGTCGCACATGCTGTGAACAAGCAGTGACGTGTTTTGCACGGTCTCCATTCATACACGATTTTTATAGTCTACAAACCTTGCGATTGTTTAATGTTATGTTCTTGATAAAAATTTTGTCACATAAAAAATAATAATGTCATCCAAAAGAAGCAAGTCCGATTCTTCTACAGCTAGCAAGAAAAGAAAAACATTGACTTTGGAAACAAAACTCAGCATTATTAAGGATTTTGAAGGCGGAATGAAAATTTGTAAGCTAGCAAATAAGTTCGATCTACAGGAATCCACAGTAAGAACAATCATAAAAGAGAGGTTTACAGATTTCAGAGGACATAGATTCTAACGAGGAACGAATTGTAGCCACAAGGCAAGGAATAAAAAAATCATTAGCTTGCTATGAAGAAATTTTGCATGACAAGCAAAAGACACTATACCGTCAGACAAATCTATTAGATTTTATGAAGCCATCAACATCGAAATAACTTTCTTTTTTTTATGTACGAAAAACTACAATTATAATTATATTTCTTAATAAATATAGGTGCTTTTGTAAACCTTTGATCCCAATTGTATGTTTGTATATATAAATTATGTGCAAAATTATATCCCGAGTTACGCGAATTTGACTTACGCGTTTTTTGTTGGTCCCATCTACCGCGTAACTTCGGAGTTTTACTGTATTTGTATATTAAATATAATCATTCCTAACTATAGTAACCATCCCCCTTATAGTGATCCCACCTACTTTAACAACCCACTAAAAAAATTAGCACCCTATAGTATCCCTGCTATTATTTTTGGCCCTTGAAAATTCAATACTGTAAGAGTTAAATGTTTTATTACTGTTGAATGTTATTAAATCAACTTAAAATGCAAATGTTTCAGTAGTGTTTGATGTAGTCACAACCTCACTTAAAACTATAAACTGCATGAAATGTATTGTATTATTACCTAGAAAATAAATGACAACCAGAATGAAATTATGCAACCAGCAAATGTATCTCCTAGAATACTATAGACATTCATTTTTTGTTAATTAAAAAATAATAATAATAATTTTGAACAAAAATGCATATCAATCATCCATGGGAATTTGAATTGTGTTTGGATATGTTTATGCTTATTAGCTTCCTTGATACCAATAAATTCATGATTCTATCACTAGTTTAAAAATCATCTCATCACAACAAAGTAGTGACAGACTTGAACTGATTCAAGACTCAGAGATCTTCACAAAATAATAATTATTATTATTACTATTATTATCACATAACTCATAATCAATAAGTATATATTCATGAACCAAACTTTATGACCAGTTATCTGGTAGCATGTTGGGCCTTTTATGGCCAAGATAACTACTTGCAACCATCTTAGCACTGACTCCACTAGATCACAGAAACTGTCTGAGGTATTCTGGACCAACTAGACAGAATAAAGTTCCTGTGGTCAGCAACTGAGTGAAGCACTTGCATTGATTCGTGGATACTGCATTCACATGATCCCACAAATGTTTGACAAGATTCAAATCAGGTGAATTAAGTGAGGGGTGCATATAGAATGCGTGGATAAGCTCTTTAAACCATGCTTGTATAATGTGTGCCTTTGATATGAGTCTGCTTGAATCTAGTCTGCTTGAAGAGACTAGATCTGTCATGCCACATTGTCACCATGTAGGGCAATACCTGATCTGAAGCAATCCCCAGGAAAAAATTAGTGTTCAAGAGGTGTGCCCAGTGAGCCTGAGAGGAGCCAGCAATGTCCATGAAAGCAATCCCATACCAAGATACTGGTACCACAAATTTGTGTGTTTGACCAACTGTACATTCTGGTTGAATGTACCAGAATGTACAGTTCTGGTACATTCAGAAACAGTTCAGGTGATTTTAATGTTTTGGCCAATAAGTGTATATATTAAAAGAAAGATTAATTTTTTTATATTTTGAAACATACATTTGTTTAATATGTCAATCACACTGACACACACATGGATGGATATACTTTTTCAGTTAATGTAAATAGCATTTTTCTGAGGGTGAAGTGATATATGTGGGGGAGGGGGGGTTCAGATTTTCCCAGAAGGCAATCTCCTATTGCTCTGATTTTCTCAAGGAGGATTTCATCCCATCCTTTCACACTTCCTGAGCTTCATGCATATGAATCACTGTGGTTATGATTTAACTGCACGTAGAGGAACTTCGGGTAATATAGAATGCCATTTTGTGGGTAAAATGGTTATTCATATATTACCTGAAGTTCCTCTATTTTCACTGAGATTTAATTTTTTTTTTTTTCGACTTTTTTAAATGAGTAGGCCATTGGGTGGAACCATCAGTTAAATGTTGCAAAGTTTTAAATATAGTAGGCAATGATGGTTCCTCCAAGTATATGCTTTGTGGAGAAATTTTAAAGAAGAAGATAGAGAAGACAAAAGGTCTTGAAGTGGTGGTGGAGGACAATGACCTAAGTTCAGAGGTCACACTGCAAAAATTTCAAAGCCGTCACTTCAAATTATGTCAATGATACAGAGGACCTTGATATGCAGAAATAAACAGATCGTGGTTCTATTGTATAAGGCCATGATCAGGCCTCATATAGATTAAGCACAGATATAGTCCTCTGGTTTCATAGTGATGAGGATATATTAGATAAGAATCCATAGAACATCGATTAAATGAAACTATTGTTTGAAATGTGAAGTATGAAGACAGATTGAGGGAATGAAATTTGTAAAGTCTCATGAATAGGAGGAGAAGAAAGGGTATGTTTGAAATGTATAAGTTGTTAAGGGGTCGATATTGGATTAATGTGGAAGAAATTTCTCCCTCCTGGATAGCAGACCTTATGCATTCCCTCATTAACCAATCCTTTAACAGCGGAATCTCCATACTCTGTTATTCTCAAATCACTCGTCAGCTCTTTTACCTTTTTTTTTTCTCTCATTCTATTCTTTTGCACACTTTCATTTGTTTCACTAAATGTCTAATATCATTTTGAATAACTGTTTCATCATTTCTTGTATTCCAACAATTTCATGCTCTGTCACTCCTGTAGTCTCACTAGCTTTTGTTTCATTTCCATTTCTTTCATTGACACTATTTTTCATTTCTTCAGTTTGTTTTGCATTCATTAACTCATAGTCTAACAGAATATCACACTTCCTACAAATCCATACTTTTTCTCATTTCCTGTTCAGTCTCTCCACAAACATATCTCTCACATTTCACCACATATACATATTATACTCACAACATTGAACCATTTTTGAAAAGTAACCTTAAAACTTTTGAAACTTTACATGTGTATCTCCATGGGGTCCAAAGACTCATCACTATAGCCCAAATGATGGTTAGTGCTTTCATAAAGCACTAACCATATTCACATAGTACCTGTCATGCTTCTGGTTGAACACATTCACCAACAAAGCACTCAAGACTGATTCTGGCAACACATCCAAACTGTGTAATATCTATTTTTTTTATGTGATATTATTATTATTTATAATTATTTTTTTGTATGTCGATCTATTTCCTGTTCAGTCTCTCCACAAACATATCTCCCACATTTCGCCACATATACATATTATACTCACAACATTGAACCATTTTTGAAAAGTAACCTTAAAACGTTTGAAACTTTACATGTGTATCTCCATGGGGTCCAAAGACTCATCACTATAGCCCAAATGATGGTTAGTGCTTTCATCAAGCACTAACCATATTCACATAGTACCTGTCATGCTTCTGGTTGAACACATTCACCAACAAAGCACTCAAGACTGATTCTGGCAACACATCCAAACTGTGTAATATCTATTTTTTTTTTTTATGTGATATTATTATTATTTATAATTATTTTTTTGTATGTTGATCTACCCCAATTCTAATATTCTATGATTTAATTTTTTTATCTTTTTCTCTTTCGTTATGTCTACTTTACTTCTACTCATTTTAAATCTTTCTGTTAAGTTCTCTTTACCTTTTTCTATCTTAAGCCGATTAAGGGAAAATTTATTTGTTTTTTCGACTGCGCCACCCTGAATTAAAGTTATGGCACAAGAAGAATAGTTATACCACTTATAGAATAGTAAACTTTTAAAAATAATACCTTAAATAGTCAGTTGTGGCAGTTTCTCTAATTTTAAGCATGCAAGTTCGATATTCTTATGAGACAGTGCATTGGCTAAACAAGATCAAGCAAGCTATTTATAAAACAAACATGTTTATTCATTCTAAGAGAAATTATTTAACAAATTTCAAACAGCACATATCACGTCTGGTTCTAACAAAGACAACTAGAGCTCAATGAAGACTATACAAATCACATATCTAATTCTCCACACGATCATTTAAGCATTTCGCTTAAGCTTTAAGACAATAATAATAAAAATAATAATAATAATAAAAGACATTATAAATACACATAAATTCTCAGACACTTGGATAGAATTTAACACACTTTAACTTCACTCACATTATAAACAGAAAGAAAGGCAAAACTTTAACCACATTAATTTTTGCATTACACAACATTAGCAAATCTTTAGAACTCTATATACAACTTTTCACATTCAAACAGAAGTACGGCTTTCCAACTTCTCTAGTACTTTCTATGCTAATAGATAACAGAACCAACATTCGTCACTTGAACTTCACAATCTAGGATAATACATAAAACATTCTACTTACAATCTTGCCAGTTCATTATACAGTCGGAACTGCTGCTCGCAGGAACTTGACTCTCCCTGTCCTCGGAAAAGACTTGGAACACGAATAAAACTTCGAAGCAAGAGCCCCTTTGGCCCCTGAATCTCTGCCTTTTATATCACTCTCCCAACCTTGGCCCTTCTTCAAATTAAGTTCCCCGGATTTACTGCAGGGCTTTCTTCTTCACCCACGCTATCGTTGGGTTTTGGCGGAAAACTCATAATCCGGTGACCTTCGCAATTGTTACTAGCCTTAGGTCTATTTGCCTAATCCTGTCTGAGCTTAATTTATGTTACAATTCTAGTGGTTCTTATTTAAATATTCTAACAATTTGTTACCAGATTTAATACAGTAAAGTGAGTTATACCTTATTTTAATTACAAGTATTTGTAATTTAATTGCCCATGTAAAATCGACATAGAAAAAAATATTTATTTTTTTATTCTATATGAGATTTTCCAACTGATTCATCACTTTCCAATCAAAAGATCTAATCCACACTCTTGCTAACCACATTTACTCTATTTCCATGGGTGATTCATTGTTTTATCCTTACTTGTACTGAAAAAAATTTCCTCTGTTATCAATCCAAAACCCTTTTAGTAATTATAGGCAGTTTTATTTTAAGGAAGATATTAGGGATCCATCCACATTTTAAAGCCAAATATAGAAAGATACTTAAAAAAGTTTCAAAATTTACCAGAGAGCTTCGGCATCAAAAATATCTTTGCTTGCATTATGTAAAAGACATAAGCTCTGCCTAGAAGCCTGTATGTTCACTTTTTATTAGTGCTTAAATTATGTTTCACTGGCTTGCCATCAATTTTGAAAAGCAGCTTCTCATCAGAGACCAGGAATAAATTTAAAGAGGACAAAAACCGTCCATGCAATATGGCAGTCCTACATCAGAAAGTTAAATTCATCATAACTGAACTCTTGGTAAGTACATAATCAGTTACTAAAGTAGAGAGCTGACAGGATGAATCCATAGTATCAGCTATTTTAATATTTTACTCATGCCAAATTGAAACTTTTTAGCTCTATGCTTTAATAACCCTTTTAGGAACTTATATGTCTTTGCCATACTCTCCTTTTTCTGCCTCTCAGTCAATTTCTGTAACCCACAAATCTGTAATCTCTCCTCATAGAGAGTATTTCAAAGACCTGCCACCATCTTGATCCCCACCTCTCAACCTCTTATCCTCCAAGAAACCCAGGTGATCAGATGTGTGAACAGTAATATGCCCTCTAAACTTCAACTCCCTGTTTACCAGCACTCCCATATTCCTAGTCTGATCAGTTTCATGTAGCCCATTTCCGTCATTGTATATACACACCACAGGTAATTTTTTCACTCCAGAATGTATAATCTTACACTGCTACATTAATTAGTCTTGCTTATTTGTGTATTACTGTACCCAAGGTCATTTGACCCACTTAGCCATTCAAGAGTTAGGTAATGTAGGTTAGTTATAATTGAAAGAACATTGTATGTATTTTTTATGATGATCCACCTAAAGAAAGTTTTAAAACCTTAAATTTTTTATTTTTATTTCCACAGTACCTGTATGCTGTGGAAATATTTTATTTCTCCAGCACACTGATACTATGAAAAGGCTAGGGATTAGATAAAGAGAACCCTGTGCTAAATGCATGGTATTCTTTATGCTACTTAAATTTTTGTCTGTCATAAGCAAAATGGCAGTGGTATTTCAGTGATTAATGAAAATCATCAACTATCATCATCTAAAGACACACATACACATCATGCTACAGTGAGATCTGCATCCACTACATTGCTAACAAAGTAGTGACATAGTTCACTTTTATTATCCATTTATGTTCTTTTGTTTATATATACAGGCATTGATGAAATGCTCTATAAAAGTTCCATATTGGTTATATTTAATTAAATTAAATTTTGAAATTTTATCATAAAATTTCAATGCAAAATGCAGTATAATTACAGATAAATTACAGATCATTTATTCTTTGTTATAGAAATCAGAGTGGTGTGACAGAGGATGCTCTCAAAGAATTCAGCATGATGTTTAAGTAAGTTTTTTTTTTTTTTTGAGTTCAGGAGTATTGAACATTATATTTAGTTTATTAAAGTTCATATATATAGTGCTACAGTTAGGAACTATGAGATGGTAGTTGCATTCCATATTAAAATTGGTGGCCTTAGTCCATCTATCTCTGATTTGCTAAGGATGCAGATTGGCTACCCATCAGTCTTCAAATGTTAGTTAGGGCTAAATGGTCTTGCCTAGTCCTTTTGGAGAATAAAAGGCATTAGCAGATTTATTTATATATTTAAGTTCACAGAAATCCTTTATAGAGCCTTTGTCTATACAGTCAGTATAGACAAAGCCATTTGGTTGGAAAGACCTGAATTCGATTCCTGTCAGTGACTTGAGGAACTTTTATTTGGTCTGTTTCGACGAAAGGTAAGTTAGTTGTTCTCGTATGGAGATAGGGGGTTTTTTCATCCAGAAACTTGGGGTTTTCATCCCCCAGTACAGGTAAACTGGCCTGTGAACACACACATATACAGACATAGGACACGCTAGGAGGCATAGGGCTAACCACCTTATCATCGAGTTACGATTATAAGAATAAAAATCCTCGACACTGTAAAAGGTAAAAGAGGAAAGGATTAAGAAGAAGAAGAAGAAGAAGATGATGATGAAATTCTGTATTAAATTAATCTGTTTATAAATAAGAGAAGAATGGAACAAGCTTATGGACCACCTCATATACTGAAGAAATAAAAATTTGGAAAAAGAATGTTAACATGTTCTACGTCAGTTCATGTTTCTTGAACTATATATTATATCTTGCCATCAAGTGTAAAAGAATTCCAAGTAAAGCTCGGTAAACAACAACAAAAAAATTCTTTTTAATTCCCCACGTTATTACTTTTGCTAAATTATTTATTCTGAAAATAAATAAAATCTTCACTTAATTATGAATTTTACAGCAGTGTAGTGGAAATATTGTCAGAGATCATCAGGCAGCAGAACTTTCAATAGTTAACCAAGCAATTACTTAAAAAAAGGTCATACATTTTTTACAGCCTTTGTAGAGCAAGCATAAAAATCATATTACAGAAGTGTGATCTCTCTTTCTCTCTCTCTCCCCCTAACCTCTCCCATACAACATCCCTCTCTGTGCACCTTAAAAGAAAGAATGCAGAAAAGTCCTCCTTTAATAATATTATAATTTTTTTTCTTTTTTTTTTGAGGTTTTGGATACCTTCTACCTCAGTGTCAGGGGTAGAGTGCCCCACATAAGTGTCATGCTTGTTGCCTAAATGTCATGGCACAAATCTACAAAAATATACATAAATATTTGCTTTCAAAATTTCCAGAGATATATTTATTTCTATTTTTCTAAGATCAGTGATAACAGAAGTTAAAATAACTGGCTTATGTTTATTCAGTATTTTATTCAGCAAATTCTCATATTTATTAAAAATAGTATAGATCTTAAGCAAAAATCTTGGAATTTCATCTTGGCTCAAAGGACTTCTTAATTAGGACTTCCTAGATGAGTCTTTGACTCCATGAGGTCTTGTTTAATAATAATGTTTAATAATAATTAGTCCTGACATTGTGTCGCTGAATGATTGCTGAATGAAAGCTGAATGATTATATCATTCGGCTTTTTACTTTTGTCATCCATTCAGATTTTTTCACATGTCTCCATCATATCATTCAACTGCTCAAGATGCTCATCTTTCAGTGGTAGCCAGTTCAATGGAGACATAATGTAGGAACAGAGCATCTGTGAGAAAGCTGCTGAAAGGAAATCAGTGGGGAGAAGTCATCTATTAAGCAGATTTCCCTCTTCTGGATAGCTTCAAACATTCTTAGGAAAGATTTTGGCACACCACTCAAAATGTGAGAATGGGTGGATTGGGAATTTATAAGTGTTAGGAGTGTTGTGAAAGCATGAAAAGAGGACATGAACTTTTTTGGAGGCTGTGGAGGTGTTTGTGCCAGGATAGGCTAGATATGAAAATCAACCCAAGAAGAGTGATCTTGACTAGATTAGGAAAGATTGGAATATTGTCAAAAGTAAGTGAGAAGTCTTCTTCTTTCCAGATTCCATCAGGAACATCGGGAGTCTATAAATGCTTTCCATCAGTTCCTTATCCTTGCTATCGGTCTTAGTTCAACAAAACTCATATTCTATTAAAGTTGATCTCCTCCATGTATTTTTAGGACAGTCATGCTTTCTCTTTCCTGGTGGGTTCCATTCCAAGGTTGCGTGACAGATTTCTTCATGATCTTTCCTAAGTGTATATCCAATCCATCTGAATTTTCATTTTCCGATTTGTTGACTTTTTGCTGATTTGTTCTTTTCCAGAGGTCTTTTCCAGAGAGCTTGAAACCCAAGAAACACAGGATAGCTGCAGGGATGATCAGCATCCTGCTAAGATGGAAAACGGTATTACTTAGGTATCTGATGTTGAGGACAGGGAGGCCAAAGCTCCCCCCCCAGCTTCTACGGAAGTTGAAGGATCTTGATATCAACTTCCTGGCATAGACTGCCCCAGAAGAACTTTAGAGGTTTCCTATAGAGCCAGATTTTTTTGATCCTCGCTGATGCTTGTAATGTTGATGATGTGCTGGTAGGCAGGGCCTAAGATGGTCTTGATCACAGTGGCCCTGTAAGAGAGAGAGAGAGAGAGAGAGAGAAACAGCTGTCCATTTGTCCAGTCCTTGACACTCTCAACTATAGTGTTTATGAGATTTCGACATTGAGGGCAGGCTGTGCCGCAAATGGAACCCCAAGATGGTGAGGGGTCTTCTGTAGGGATGAGACCCATAGGGATGTTGTTCAGTCCCAAACTCCATATGTTTTGATCTTGGTTTTGTCGGGGTTTGATGTTAACCCCAACACTGAACTCCTCTAGGATGTTGAAGTTCTGTATGGAGTCATTGTCCCTGAGGGTGCCCAACACATCATCCTCGTAAGCTATCACTTTGGAATCATCCATGGTGAGAGGTAATGGAATCCCTCTGACAGCATGTGAGTTGTTAACTGCCCATAGGAATGGCTCAAGGACTAGTGCGAAAAGCAGCGGACTGAGGGGTAAACCTTGTTTGACCCCTTTCTGGATGTTGAAGGGGTCAGATAAGTAACATTGATGATGAGGTGTGTGTAGCTGTTGTTGTAGCTTCATCTAATGATGGAAAGTAGTCCATTGCTGACCCCAACTTTCTGCAGGGTGTCGAACAGGAAGGAGTGCCAGATGCTGTCAAACACTCGGTTGAGATCGATGGACGACAATGCCATTGAGTACTTCTTGATGTTGACCAGATGTAGCAGTTCTCTGATGAAGATGAGCTTGAACTCCATCGATTGGCCAGGAACGGCATACACTTGAGTGCTCTTGATCAGCGCTTCCCAAACTGGGGGCCATAAGTTTTGTTGAGGGGGGGGGTGAAATAATGAAAACAAATTTAAAATGTTTTAAGACTAAGTAGATTTTTTTTTAATCTTAAAAGAAACATATTTAATTTTTATTATTTATTTTATTATTTCTTTTTTGTTATTTTTTATATTTTATGGAAAAAATAAACATTGATGTTGGTTCACAAATTTTGCTTCCTGCATATTTCGGTGCTTAATCAATATTAGTAAATATATGCTTATTCATATTAGTTTCATTTCAAAGGTATTCATAAGAAGCACAAAAAAAAAAGCTTACAAACGTAAAATCTTGAATATAAATACAATAAATATTATAATAATATATGTCTGTATTATGATTTTTTTTCGATAGGGGCCATGAAATATTTTAATTTTTCCAAAGGGAGCCTTGGTATCCATAAGTTTGGGAAGCACCGCTCTTGATGACATACCTCATCCTGACCTTCAGTCTGTCGTTTAGAACATGGACGAGGATCTTATAATCCATGTTGGACAGACCGATGGGTCTCCAGTTTTTGATGTTGGCTGGATCCCTGTTGGGTTTTGGGATGATGACGGTATCACATTCCAGAAATTCTTGAGGCATGTTTCCGGAGCCACGAGAATGGGAAGGATGAAATCCCAGGCCTCCCAATAGAGTTCTGTGTCTAGTACATCAAACAATGCCTTTCTTTGTTCGGTATTGTTTGAAGGCTGATGTTACTTCGGCCGCTGTAATTGGTGCATCTAGCCCTGCTTGGATGTGTGCAGGAAAGGGGTGGATCGATGTTCCAACAGGAGTAATCCTGGGGTACTGTTGTCCTGATAGAGATGGGTGTAGTACCCCCCAGAAAGCCTTCAGGATGTCAAGTGTTGTGGTGTATGTACACCCTCCCCCCTTCAGTAATGGTTTGCTCCTGTCTAAAATTGACATAGTGCCTGTTATAAAATGCAGCCAGTTGTCTGTCTTCTGAGCACAGGTGAAGTCAGATCTTGATGTTTTTTCTTCCACCTGTTTCTGTCTCTTGTTTTCGATATCGAGATTAATGTCATGGATGGCATTGTGACATGGAAAGCCTTGTCGTTGGCTGGCCACAAACCGGCTTCTTTCCTTGTATTGATCACTGAGCCAAGATCTTCTGAGGAAGGCACATTCTTGACTCCATTTGATCATGTTTTCTTTGATGTTGTTTTACCGTTGTGCCCGCATGTCCCAGCCAGCAGTGCTCCAGGTGAAGCACATTTGGTGAAGTTTGACTGAGAACAGGGATGGGAAGTCTGATGGTAACTTCCAGGGATCCAGACCAACATCTACTGCTTCTAAAGGATGGTATGTGAACACAACCAATTTGTGGTCCGAGATGGTAGAACTGATTTGAACGTGCCTTATTGCCTCGACTCTGGAAACAAGGGATGGTGACAGATAGAAGCGGTTGAGCCGTGTACGTATTCCTTGGCCTGTCCACGTGTAATCCCAACAGTAGGGGTTGTGAGCCCTCCAGATGTCTGTGAGCTGGAGATTCCTGAGGTGAATTTCCAGTTGCCTGTAGCCAGCAGTGCCTAAGTTGGGATTTCCTTCTACTTTGTCATAGGCCAGATCAGCCATGCAGTTGAAGTCCCCCATCAGGATGACATGATGGACGCCATACAAATAGGCATAAAGCAACTGGAAGAAGCTTGATCTTGATGTTCGATCTGCCGAGGCGAAGATGTTAATGAACCTGGTGGTGCAGCCTTGGTATTTCCAGTCTCTGGCGAGAACTCTTCCTTCTGCATCCCTCTGGATGTTATGGAATGTTCCTAGGAGGGGGGGAGCTGGCATAAGTACCCTGACCCCAGCGCTGTTTCTGTTGCCGAAGCTCCAAAATGATGTAACGGGGTACTTTTGGCTTAGTTCCTGCATGTTCTTGTAGTGGAAGAAATGTGTCTCCTGCAGGAACAAGAGCTGGATGTTAAACACTAGCATTAGTTTCCACACCTCCTATTGTTTAGATGGTGAACAGAGCCCCCATGTTAAGTGAGGCAACACAAAAGGGGGAACAGCATTATGATGTTTCAGGATGTTATATCTGGCCTAAGTCCTTAATTTGCATCTGAATCCTTATTCAGCTGCAAATTAAGAATAAGGAAATAAGAATTCGATCCGTAGGGGGGGGTAGAATATCCAATCTTCCTGTAAACTGGCTTCCAGTTTCTGTCGCGAGATTGAGAGGACCTCGAACTCATGTCAGCTGTTCTTTATCATGAAGCTGGTGATCTTGTTGTCAGTTATTTGGCATTCATAACCGTTAAACTGGGAGTCAGTGTATTTACTTATTTTGGAGTTGACACTTTATCTTCTTTGGGAAGGGGTTTCCGCCTCCATTTCTGATTCTAATGTTGTATCTGCAGTTCATCGGGAGTGGCTTCAGTGTTTTTTCTTTTTTGAGGTGGGGGGGGGGTGAAGCCTCCTCCTCCTCCTTCCTTTTCTTTGGTGTTTCCTTAAGAGGTGGCAGTTGTTTTTCCCCCTCCTCAACTTGCATGTCTTGTGCAGGGGGGGGGGATGCTGGCTACTGCAGGGGAGGTCTTGGGAGCATCTTCAGATGTAGAGGATTGGTTGCAGGTGTTATGGCAACCTTATCTTCATCTGAAGCCTCAGCTGTAAGCTGTTCTTCCATAGGTGGTTGTGATGGTAGACTGGAAGTGGCTGAGGGGGGAATCGGCTTCCACAGCAGATGTTGCTGGGGGATGGAGACAGTTTCTTCAGATGTTGTCCGCTGTTTTTTAATTTTGCCCAAGACTACTTAAGAAAACATTTCTCCCATCTGGTGTTGGGTAGTTCCAGAAATTCACTGGCATCTCTTGCAGGCTGCAGGTTCAACAATTCAATCGGCACCCCTGCCTGCTCTGCGAATGTGCACAGAGGACATGATATTATTTTGTGCTCTGTGCTGGAGCACTTTTGACAGGGGTGTGGGCACTGGCCGGAGACGTGAATTTCCCCCCACTTGCTAAATGTTTGTATTAGCACGTTGTCTCCAGCCTCAAGATATTCCACAGGGAAGCGCTCAATTTTAAGTTGTCGCACTTGTGATCCCACCATGGTAGGGATCACCTGCTTCCCCTAGACAGGGAATCCCTCTAAAAGTTTGTCTCTCGATGGCACATTTTTTACTACAATTAGAAATTGTCCTCCACCGCAGGGGGTGAAGGAGTAGATATGAAGGAGCTCCTTGAGGGTCTTGGTGAGTACTCTGGGGTCCTCCAACCCTGGAATCTCCACTACTAATGTCCCGGTCCTGGGAGGAACAGGGATCATTTTGCTCATCTTGCTTGTCTCTGCATTTAAAAAAAAAAGGGAAAAAGAATTAACAAGTCTTCCAACTTGAATATTGCATAGTGCGTAAAAACGCACTACCAGCGGTTAGTAATGTTAGTATAAAAAAATAAACAACAACAACAACAAAATTAATATAACAATTAGTAATAAAATGCAAAAAAGCAAACACTGGTGGAAGACGAGTAGAGCAAAAGAAATCCTGATGTGCTACATGGCATCTCACGTAATGACTGTCGAGAACTTCTATCCAAATCCAAAAGTGTCAGTGGGAGCCAGACCCACAGGTGGAAGTAATGCAGAAGTCATATCACCATATACCAGTTGCCAAATGGTGTAAACACCTTACTATTAAAATTCTCTGGATTAGAGATAGTTGATGGAAGTTTTTTCACTTGGCTATGCTACCCATTACATATTTGGTTTAATCCTCTATTCAAGTGTGAGCAAACAAGGTTTGCACCTGAAATATTTTCAGGACTGATGATCTAAGTGGTATAAGTTCTGATCGCTTGCCTTAGTATCCCATAATGCAAAGCACATGCTAATCCCCAATAATTCAGTTTTATATTTTTCCATCTCCTTTCTTAGTTGTGCTAGTTTTCCTGTTTGATAGAGTGTTTTAACATTCCCTTATCCAATTTGTGTCCTAATTTTCCAAGCTTCAGTCGATGCCAAGGAGTCTGTCTGATTCCTGCATTTATCCGACTTGAAACAGTATTTAAATTTTCAGAGACCTGCAGGTTGTTAGCTCACTGAGTTCCTATTCTGGTGGTAGGGCTGCTACCTCACCATTCAGACATGCATTTTTTATACAAGCATTTACTCTTGTGTAGATGTTTCGGTTATACCGCCGATACCCGGTCACCAGAGCCTCATTTGTGATAACAGGTTCTACCACAAGAAGGTGAGGATAGTATTTGAGTGGGAGAGACTATATGCAATCACCACCCCTTGTATTGAAAGTCACTAGATGTTCTACTCACCACTTGAAAATGTTTAGGAGATCAGTGTTTAAGATATTGGTTGGAATCTAGAACTAACTAATGTGCTCCCAAACATACAAAATACCTAGTAGGCAGTATCCAACAAACTTTTAAATTTATCCTGATCCAGAATAGAATAAAACTCTTGTAAAGTACTCTCCCTATGCTTGACCTGATAGTTTTCAGAACACTGGAGATCAATAACTTCCATCCGGAGTTCGACAGGTAGATTTCCTGCTTTGACAGAAAATGGTTCTTCCCATTATTGAATGATATTCTGATGGAATATTCTGTCGACAAGTTAAGAAATGTGACATATCCTCCTTAGCAAGTTGATTTTCAAGCAAACTTATCATTTTGAATGCCTTTATAAGAGACATTAACTGAAAAACAAACTTATATTTTTCCTTCTGTAAGTTAAGGTCATTAAAGTGACCCAAAATGTCACACAACAAAAATAAATCTTGATTCCATTCTTCATCCATTATTTCTGGAATTTTTCCATATCTTCTTGAGATTCCAAAAATTCAACTAGTTCATTTTTTAGAGCGACCAAGCGTGACAAAACTTTACCGTGGCTCAACCAACGTACATCAGTGTGGTATGGTAGATCCCCATACTCAGTATCATTTTCTTCTAGAAATGCCTGAAACATTCTGTGTTTCAAACCCTGAGCTCGAATATAGTTGACCAGAGCAAATACTACTTTAATCACATGATCAAACTGTAAAACCTTTGAATATAACACCTGCTGATGAATTAGGCAGTGAAATTTTGTCAATGGTTTACCAGTATACTGTTCAATAAATGTTACAGCATCAACATTTTTTCCACGCATAGGAAAAACACCATCATTGCAAACTGCTACTAAATTCTTGAAATTTAAGGATAGTTTTTTGGTTACACACATCTTTACATTTTCTGTGATCTCCTTTCCTATTGTTCTGCGATCTCCTTTCCAGCAAGCTCCTCTGTCACCTCAAAATTCTTATTAACACCTCTTACATATATTAAAGCTGTGCAGTATCTTTCACATCAGTACTTTCATCCATAGCAAGCGAATAATAGACAAATTCACTAGCAGATTTTTGCAGGTTATCTTTAAGATCCTCGGCAATATCAGCCACCCTGCATCGAACAGTCATACGGGCACAAACTGATATTTTCAAAATTATTTTTCTTATCAGGACACAATTTGGAAACGGCAATCATCAGACACTTCTTTATCAACTCTCCCCTCAGTAAATGATTTGCCAGCACAAACTATTTCTTGTGATATTTTTAAGCTTACTTTTGTGGCAACTTCACTTGTAGATGTCACTTTTTTAAAGGCTTGTTTCTCACCGCTAAGGACTTTCAATAACTTTGCTGCTTTTATTTGCTTTTCACTTCATCCAACTTGCCAAGATTAGGATGTTTCGATTCAAAATTACCTCTCAGATTCCCGGCAAACAATGCACACTATTTTGTCCTTAAGCAACGTAAAAAAATATTTGTTTGTCCACTCAGGGTTAAATGCTCAGTGTTCCGAATCTATTTTACGCTTTTTACGTAAGCTCATTGTGTCGAGATTGACAATATTAATTACAAAAAAACTGATGAAATGATGAAAAACTCACAATAATGCAGGAAATTATGACAGTTATGTAATGTATTGCTCCAGCTACAACCAATCACTACACTGCCACGGCTAACTGTAGAAGTAGGGAGATTCTTGTTCCGTTGTATAAGGCTTTGATTAGGCCATACATGGACTATTGCGCCCAGATTTGGTCACCTGGTTTTCAGAAGGATGAAGAGATGTTGGAAAGGTTCCAGGGGTGTCTGACTAAGGTAGTTTCTAACTTCTGGAATGCCGAGTATGAGGAATGATTGAGAAGATGCAACTTGCAGAGTCTGATGGACAGGAGGAAGAGGGGGAGATATGATAGAGAACTACAAGTTATTAAGGGGTTGTTATAGGATCAATGCTGGAGAGGTTCTACAGAAAATAGTGGGAGATCAGGGGAGAACCAGAGGTCATCCCTGGAAACTGTATAAAGAGGGTGTGAGTAGGGGAGTGAGAAGTAGGTTTTTTTCATGCAGAGAGTTGTGAATGATTGGAATGCCTTACCTGAGAGTGTGGTGTCTGTAGAAAATTTGAGTGTGTTTAAGGCACTGTATGATGAGCTGTGTGTATGCTAAAAGGACCTCCTAGATGAATGTTTCACTCCATGGGGTCGTGGGTAATAATAATAATAACATTATGCTTCACCGCCGTGAACTGGTAACTATTATCTTTTGTTCACACTGTCAATCTATTTAAATCATCTTTCAGAAAGTCTGTATCACTTTTATTAACTATTGCTATTCCTAGTTTAGCATTATCAGTAAACAGCTAGATATTTACCCTCAAATTTTGAGATCTGGATATTATTAATGTACAAATTAAACTGCAGTGATTTAAGTATAGAACCCTGTGGCATGGTGTATAGTCACCATCTTGATTATACTCCATCACATACAGTCAATTCTTATTATAGCAAAGTTGCAGGAACCACAGAAATAGATTCTTTTAGTAGGTAATTTGCTATAGTGAATTTTCTTTATAATGGCATTGTATTTATGGGATTTTGTCAGGACTTTCTGATAGTTTGCCATAGTAAGTAAATTTATAATAGTGTGTGATATAGTGAGTCAACTGTACTACTCTTTCATATCTGTCACACACACACACACACACACACACACATATATATATATATATATATAGTGAATTTTCTTTATAATGGCATTGTATTTATGGGATTTTGTCAGGGCTTTCTGATAGTTTGCCATAGTAAGTAAATTTATAATAGTATGTGATATAGTGAGTCAACTGTACTACTCTTTCATATCTGTCACACACACACACACACACACATATATATATATATATATATATATATTCCCCTCCTCTTCAATCTTTCCTACTTGCTTCACATCTATCCTACATCATTCACCCCAAAAACCATCATTAAGCTCACTTCAGTTATGTCAGAAACCATGGCGAAGATCAACAACAAACATATTTACTACCTGGTGGCTGACCAGCCACTTTCTGGATTTCACCACTCTTAATCCACAGCTAATCTTCTGGCCTTGAACTGCCCACCATTGGACTCAAGCCATGGAAAGGTTTGAAGAAGCTCACAGGATTGTTCTTAACATTTCTAGGGTATTTCATTGGGTCTGCCACAGGAACCTGCTCAGCAAACTACTATCCTATTGTCTGCCTTCTACCTTTTGCATTTGGGTCACCAGGTTCCTCTCCAGTCATTCTCTGTGTGTCATGGTAGATGGTTTCCTCCTCTCAGATTTTCCCACCAATGCAGGAGAACTCAT
Organism: Typopeltis vanoorti; assembly: GCF_054136105.1. NCBI lineage: Eukaryota > Metazoa > Arthropoda > Arachnida > Uropygi > Thelyphonidae > Typopeltis > Typopeltis vanoorti. The sequence goes on along the minus strand of NC_143556.1, from coordinate 42,740,319 downwards.
AGTCTCTTTACTTTTATCCACTCTGTTTCTCCTGTGCATAAATAATCTACTCTCCTAACTTCAAATCCTATCTATAGCTTTACACCATTTTGCTTTTTTCTGTGACAAACCTTGTAGTGTCTGATTATTAGAAGCCTCAAATCAACCATAGCCAGTGCTTAAACTGTGATTTTCTTGCTATAATTCATTCAGTAGTGTGAGGACAACTGTGTAATCTTCAATGCTAACAAAACTCAATCCAGTTTAATTTCTTGCAAGAAACACCTCATATCACTTCTCTAACTTTCAGTAATAGGATACTCAAACATGATCACATCTTCCTTTTTCTAGCTGACCTGCATCCCTGGTCTTTCCTGTCACAAACATATTTCAGCCACTGTTTCTTCAGCTACCAAAAAACTCAGTGTACATTTCTGCAGAAAGCACTGCTTCTCATCTGTACACTGCCAACACTGTATAAATCCCAAATTTAAATGGCAATGCAATATTGCTAACAAATTTGTGATAGTGCAACCAAATCCTCTCTAAGACTGCTTGATGCTATTCAGAAGAGTGCAGTCCAACCAACTGATGATCCCTCTTTCTTAGATGTTCATTTTCTCCCTTATGACTGTTTTCTACAGGTACTTTCATGAACAATACTCTGCTGAACTGACCACTGTCCTTTTTCCAGTTTCTTCCAAAACTATTTAAGAGCAAGAAGAGATGCTGGTCATCACACATTTACAGTCTGGTGTAAACTTACCGAACTCTTTCAATCCATCTGCCTCTGTTCTTGAACAGTCTCCTACATGTTATGCTTCCCCAATAATCACAGCCTTCAGCTGTTTAAAAACATGTCAGCAGATTCCTCCTTTCTTCTTACCCTCTTGGCCATAATTTTTTTTTTCCACACAAGAGGTCAGGATAGAGAGAGATCACATAATTTCCAGATATGTAACTTACAGTAGTGCTATGGTAAATAACCTTTGTAAAAGTTTACAAAGTTTAAAAAGTTTACACACACACACACACAGGTTTGAAAAAATGTTGAGTGTAATTTTTATTTTTCATTAAAGTTTTTTATGACCCAAAAATGGTGGATTGATTACTAAACTCATCATAATTAGAGAAATATAATATTTAATCATCATCATCATATATATCTCTCTCTCTCCTACCTTTTCTTCAAGTTGAGCTCCATTTCTTCTTGTTATAAAGTTTTCATTAAGCAGCTGGTTTTAAGTTTATTGCAGCAAAAGTAAATTGGGTTTGGTTTTGAATTATTATTATACGGATATCTCCATGGAGCCAAAAGACTCATCATGGGAGATCCACACTAACCATTATTCACACAATCCTATCATACCTCTCCTTAAACTCATTCACCATATGAGCACTCGCAACTGCCTTTGGAAATTCATTCCACTCATTCATCACTCAAATCAAAGAACCTAGTCCACATTCCCTTACAAACCACATTCTTACACAACTTCCAGGGGTGATCCCATGTTCTCACCCTACTGTTCATGTATTGAAAAATTGCTTTTGTGTCAATCTTAGAGAATCCCTTTAATAATTTATAAGTTTCTATCATTTCTCCTCTCCTCTCCTCCACCTGCTAACCAAACTCCATTACCTCCTGATCCCCCCCACTGCAAGAAACTCTAGTGACCAAATCTGTGCACAGTAGTCAAGATGCAGCCAAATTATAGCCTTGTAAGGAGAGATAATAACCTCTCTATCTTCACTAGTTAATGTGTTCCTCAACATCCAAGTAATGCTTTGAGCTATTTTGCCAACTTTTACATTATGTCCTCCAAATCACAAATCTCTGTCCACCATCACTCCCAACACCTAACCTTGTCTGATGGTACTGGATTTCATGTAATCCAGTACCATCAGTATATAATCATTTTGCCCCGAAATGCATTATCTTACATTTTGCAACATTAAATTGATAACCATTATTCTTTGCACACACTGCCAATTTATTTAAATCACCCTGCAGGATATCTACTTCACCTGTATCAACTTCTGCCCTCCCAGTTTTGCACTGTCAATAAGCAACTGATCAATTCCCTATATCATTAATATAAATTAAAAAGTACTGATCTTAGTACGAAGCCCCACGGCACTCGACTAAAAACATGTTCGCTTTATTTCACTCCTCCATACGTCATCTGATGGGTATATGAAGTAGTGAAATGAAGTCCTCTGATGTCTGTCAGCCACTCCCATATCCATTCTCATTTGCTCCAACTTATGCAATATTTTACCACATGGTATTCTGTCAAATGCTTTTGCAAAGTCTAGAAGTAACCATACATAGATAAAGGAAATAGTGTAACCATTACCTTTACGTATATCTTCTTGTCTTTATCTATATCTTCTCTGAATCACACTTTCAATTTATTTAAATCACCTTACAGGATATCTACTTCACCTTTATCAACTATTGCCCTCCCAGTTTTTCATTGTTAAGAAACAACTGAATATCCCCCTCCCTTAAATCTTTCCAAATCTTTTACAAAACCATGCTACTCCCATATAGTATAGTATTGAATTATACTATACTACCCCCCATATAGTATTGCATTCTTATCCACCACCCATTACTGGATTTTACCTTTAACCAACTTTTTCAAAACTTTAACCACCACTCCTGAGATACTAATTGGTGTTTTAATTTCTACTCTGGAACCTTACTAGAGCTGAGACTTAGATTAACCCCCCAACCGGCTGAAGTGGATGAAATAGCCAGACCTCCCTAGCTTTTTTCATGGATCAAAACTTCATCGGCATTCCACCTTTTATCATGCCTTTACCTTCCTTCGCAGTTCATCCCATTACAGCTATTTTAGAGCCATTAGTGGATTAACTGTTGGTGAGTGACCTTTGAGTCATCTGTCTTTACATCTATTGTGTTACTTGGAATTTCCTTTACTGTTCTAAGATATTTGACCTTTTTGTCTCTAAAATGATTTATTATGTCTCTTCCCAATAATTGAAACGAATTTCACATGTGCAAAAATAATCAATCATGAAATGACCACTGATCAGCCTTTGCAATGAATCTATTTAGTGATAGTAAATCTAGTGTATTTTATTCTTCAAATCAGTGCAGCAGAAGAGCTACACTGATTGTTCTTTCACTTTATTTATAATATAGAAACAACTGAACATTTATAATCAATTCAGAAACTTTATTAAATTTATAATCAATTTATAATTCAGAAACAATTTATAATATAGATAAAAATGGGAATAGAGTGACTGATGCAGAGGACATAGTGGAATTGTTCAATGAACACTTTATTGGAGTATTTCATCCTGGAGGAGTCAGTTTTAATAGTAGAGGGATAGGGTAGGTTCGAGGTTTAGAGGTACAGGAGGAGAGTATGTTTCAAATACTGAGTACTCGGGATGTCAGTAAAGCTGTGGGACTGGATGGTATTTCACCACGAGTTTTGAGAGAATGTGCTAGGGAACTGACAGTGTCTTTGATCTGGCTTTTCAATGAAAGTCTGGCTGCGGGAAAGGTGCCGATGGAATGGAAGGAAGGTAAGATAGTGCCATTGCATAAGGGTGGTAGCAGACTGGAAGTGTCTTCCAGTTATAGACTAGTTTGCGTGTCATCAGGAGTTGTTAAGATCTTGGAGAAAGTAGTGAGGAACCGTATACAGCATTGGGCAGATGATGGTGGTATTATCCATGAGAGTCAACATGGATTTGTGAAGGGGGTGCTCTTGGTTTAGCAATATGCTAGCCTTTTATAATAAAGTTACAATAGCATTAGATGAGGGGAAAGGCATATACTGCCATTTTTAGACTTAACGAAAGCATTTGACAGGGTGCCACATGATAAGCTGATATTTAAGTTGCAGCACATGGGTCTGGATGTCAGTTTGGTCAACTGGATTCAGGATTGGCAGTCTGATAGGTATCAGGGAGTTGTGTATGGTGGGACAGTTTCAAGGAGGCAGAGGGTATACAAGTGGGGTCCCACAGTACTGGGACCTATATTGTTTAACCTTTATATCAATGACATTGTCAGTGGATTGCAAGGGGATATTCAGTTGTTTGTGGATGATTTTTTTTTGTTTTGTCTTTATGAGCAACAAATGTTAAATTACATTACTTACTCGGTTTTTCCAATTGTGAGTCTTTTTGGTATCAAAAATGTATATCCAATGATAAAATTTAGCAGTAATTCTTCATCTTTTTTTTTTTTTTGTATTATGCACATCATGATAATATCCAGTGCATATCCTTGTAGATATGTTGAAAATATAATATGAAAGATATCATATAAGGAATGATTCAAAATTTTTTCTCATTTTTAAGATTTTCTAATGCTTACCCCCCCTCCTTATCCTCTCCTGGAACTCAATTGCATAACTACTCTAAATTTCTACAGGTTTGAAAGTTTTTCTAGACAGTATTCAAAATCTATTACTTCATTTGCCTGGTTGGTCAAGTTGTCGGCCTGGTTGGCCGAGTGGATAGCGTATCCACTCTCCAGTCAAAAGGCTGTAGGTTCGAATCCTGCTGTGGGCATGGATGTTTGTGATTGTCTGTAGAAATCGCAGTGGTCGTTGGCAGTAGATGGTGTTGTGTAGTTGCAGTCAGTTGGTGATTGAATGGCGGAGACGGAGCTGTAGAGCAGGTGCTCTCCCTCGATGAGTCCTTGGGCTCTCTGGAGGTGTCAAATAATAATAATTTTACCGTTTTGAGAAAAGAAATATGGCAATAAGATTGTTGTACTGTGAAGATTCTATTTCTGTACTATTTCTCTGCAATCTAAAATCAGCTGTTCTACTGTCTGCTGAAATTATTTAAAATTTTAGAAATACTATATTTTCACTATTCAAAATTGTTTATATGCATACCGCACAAAAGAAAGTTTAGTATTATTTTTGTTTGTTTTTCTTAAAAAAAATCTACCTATTACTACTTCTATTGCTGCTGCTGGTTGCTATTTCTGAAATAATCTACGTCTTAGAAATACTTGATAATATCCTCTTAGCTGGAGGAAAAGCTAAAGGCTTATTACTCTCACTGCTATTGAGAGTAATAGCAGTGAGAGAAAAGAGAGAACACTAAAGTCACACTAAAGTGCCTCAAGCTGTAGTGCAGAATACACCAAGAATGTTGTTTCCTTTTCAATTGTTGATTAGCAGATATTCTAACAGAAATAGTGATATTTCTTTTATATGCTGATACATTATTTATGCCAAAATAATTTCTTAATTTATAATGATCAGTTTCACTTTTATTATCGAAAAATTATAAATTATTTGATACAGTTATCTTGAAAAGAGGATTTGAATTATTTTAAAAGAAAAGGAGCATATGCATTACATAATCTTCTTTTTTGGGGGGGGGGATTATAGACCTATTCAATCCGCAGATATTTCAGAGAATTTATTTTATAAATCATTCGCAAGACAACTGTTACAAACGTAAATCACTTGGGGAACATGCCCATTCATTTTAGTGTAAAATAGTAGCAAAGGCTTAGATACTTCAATAATGCCATATATCTACGATCTCATACGGAGGTAGCAGGGTTTTTTTTCCCGGAAACTCAGGTTTTTCATTCCACATACAGACAAATCGTCCTTTCAGAACACACGCAATTTACAGACATAGAATACTAGTTGTAGTGGTAGGTGGGCGATAGATGGCGTTGATGGAGATGATTCGTAGTAGAGGTTCGGTGTAGTAGTTGAGACAGTTGTAGGTGTCCTCCCCGCAGTGAGTCTTTGGACTGCTTGGAGGTGTCAGGAATAATAATAATAAGAAGAAGAAACTAACCTAGAAGAAAATGTCGTTATGTCTGCTGATATTAGAACTCTTATGTGAATAATTTTTTCTGACATGATTTCCCTATTCATTATAATGTAATCAGTTTTCAGATTTTTGCCCTCTTGCATACTCCATGTTATATGCAGTGATTTCTTCTTTGTACTACAAGAAAAAAAAATCAGATAACAGAAGAAAAATATGTAGTATTTTCTTTTTCATCAGGTGAATTTACAATGTTCTTTCTTTGTATTTTGAAAAGAAAGTGCAAATGATTTTTTTCTTACTATTTTTGCCATTATAACATCTGATATAATTATAAGAGTGACATTTTATTGTTTTTCTCCCACACAAGAAACAGAAATAAGACAATAATATTGTTGATTCTGTCAAACTTCATTGTAGCAGAAATTTTTATTATAAAATTTTGTAATATATGAATCTTCCAAACAAGAAATTTGGAACCCATATCACATCAATGTTGAGTGTTGGCAAGGTGAAAATGTTCATGTTATTATTTATATATTTTATTTATTAATTTTATTTTATTATTTTTTGGTGAAATAGTTTACATAGAATACTCTTTCCAGTTCAAGAGGAACTGGAAAGAGTATTCCAGTTCCTCTTATATTTTATTCCTTCAAAAATATCATTCGTGTTATAAAAAGAACTTAAAAATTCGCCTTCATGAAGAACTGGAAACAGTACAGTCAGGCATCTCAAATTACATGAATAATTTTTTCTGACATGATTTCTCTATTAGTTATAATGTAATCAATTTACAGATTTTTGCCCTCTTGCATTCTCCCATGTTATATGCAGTGATTTCTTCTTTGTACTACAAGAAAAAAAATCAGATAACAGAAGAAAAATATGTAGTATTTTCTTTTTCATTGGGTGAATTTATAATGTTCTTTTCTTTGTGTTTTGAAAAGAAAGTGCAAATGATTTTTTCTTACTATTTTTGCCATTATAACATCTGATATAATTATGATTTGGTTCTGTAATAAAGCACACTGCAAGGCCATCACTCAGTTTGCTGGAGGCTTGAAAAAACATATTTAGTCTCATCTCTGATGTTAATTTCCCTACATATAGTAATAACGTGGTATTGATACCAAAGTCTTGCAGTTGTTGACTTTGCACAGAGAAGGCATGAGATATTCCCAATGGTTATCCCTATTTTTATTTTATTCCTTCAAAAATGTACTTAAGCCACTTCAAAGGAATAATATGTCATTCTGTGTGTTATAAAAACAACTTAAAATTTCGTCTTCAAGAAGAACTGGAAAGAGTATTCCGGTTTCTCTTATATTTTATTCCTTCGAAAATATACTATTAGACATCTCGAAAGAACAATATATCATTCTGTTTATAAAAACAACTTAAAACATTCGCCTTCAAGATGAACTGGTGTATGTTCAGTAGCAATCACCCATTTTCTGCATGAAGATATATCTAAAGTACAGGCAGAATCGCTATCTTCAGAGCTAGAAAGATTTCTCTCCTCATCAACAAGAGCTGCTCGACAGGCAAAGGCTCCAACTTTTCTGTATCTCACGAAGTTTCCTTTTCTTACTTTGAATGTTACTGCTACTGCTACTTGCCATCTTGTAAATGAATTGTATCTTGTGTATACTTACTAATATTCCTTTCTGCCCAGTAATAAGCTGTAAGCTAACGGAGATTACTAACTCCCACTGAGAAACAGAACATGCCCAGTAGGCAGCACAATAAAGAGCCTCAAGCAATATCTGAATATTTTACAGGCAGAAATTTCTTGTTTAATTTTTCCATCTTTCTTTATTCTGATATTGCATTTGTAGGATGACAGTTTTAAATATTAATTTCCCCTATTACCCAATATCACATAATTTCCTGATTTATAATCAGGAAATAATATGTATGTTTTCTGATTTATGATTTGCTAATTTATGATAATCACCACCTAGTTTCTGTATCGAAAAATTAAAGTTATGTGGAACAGTTACTAGAGAAAAATAACGAATTAAATAAAACTGTGAGTATGTTTCATAACAGTTTTCGGGTGTGTGATAGTGATGCAGCAGGGGGAGGAGTAAAACTATCACAGGCGAAACAAAGTTTAGTTCTATTGTAAAAATATGGAAATGAAATTTCACATTTGATGCATGTGCATATACATATTTTGAATGATAGAATATAAGCAAAAGTATCGCTTACTTTAAAAATTGGAGCATAATATTTGAATTAAGCAGAAAATATATACATATAAATTTAAATCATAACTGTTAATTTCATTTTGTAATGATCAATTATACAGGGAAACCAAGAAAGTGAAAGTGCAAAGAACAGTAGATTACTATATAAAGAAAAAAATTTTGTGATATGATTAAAGAATTTCATGTTTTCCTCTATCAAGAAAAGTCAATCAAGCACGTCCTAAAGGAAATCTGTGAAGTATTATTCGATTTCGATGATTTTGAACAAAAATAAAAATAATATAATCTGGAACGTTTTCTTTCTTTTTTTTTTTTTTAAATAATATTTCAAATAATTATCGTGAATTAATTTCTTTGAGAACAAAGAAAATGTTTTGTCGAGTAAGCGATTAGAAAAAAATTAGTGCAAAAAAATTAAAAATGAAATTAGTTCTCCAAGGTAAGGCAATATTTAAGTGAAGAAATTATGCAAGGATCTTTATTTCGTCCAGGCATTAAAATTGTATTGTACAATATAAAGAGAAAACAAAAATATAAATAATTTCTATATTTTTAGTCTATCCAATATAACTAAGATCCAGTTACTCAGCATAGAACAAAAAACACAGTTCCTTGTTATAGGCAACTGAGATACAGTTATGAACATGAGATAATCCGATTAAGTGTTGGAAGGGGATCAATCATACGATGCTGTTGGCACACTCTCCCTCGATGAGTCTTTGGACTCCCTGAAGGTGTCACAATAATAATAATAAAAGTGTTCTCTTCAGTGTGAAGGTTTATCACACCTTCTAAATGGTATCACAGCCAAATTGCACTTCTTATCCGTGTTCTTTCAACAGGTGGGCTGAATCATATCCAGATTATTTGGACGTCTATAGACATCCTAGCCGTTTGGGAGATTAAACAACTTTGTCATAGGCACTTCTGGTTCACTGCCAAGTTCTCTTGCACATTCTTGTAGCACATGGGCCAACATACTGTCCAGTCTCACTTCTGTATTCCCACTGATATTTTTAATATTCTGAACACCTCCAGTTTGCTTATCTCAATTTCTCACTTCAGCCTCTGTCACATCAGTAACTGCAAAGTTCCACCTGGATGATACACCCTTGCACAGTGATTACTTTGTAGTTGAACTATTTCTTCTGCTTCTCTCTCTCTCTCTCTTATGGCTGAAACAGCTAAGACTACGAAACCAGCATACAGACAAACCCAAACTTACATAAGGATTATGTTCTTCAAACCCTTATATAACATAAATTTTTCATATTCAGTCATGTCTGTCTTGCAGATGATAACTGTTAGCTGGCATGTTAACAAAATAACATTGGTGCATTTAAGTAAACTTTCCATAGCACTTCACAATCATTTGCAAAGTTCAAATTTATGTAAGTCAGACTTATATAAGTTGGGGTTTGTCTGTATTTTATCTGTAAGCCTGTTTTGAGGAATGTGAATTCTGATTTTCTGGATGTGAAGAGAAAGCTATTATAAGCATCCTAGACAGGATTCAAATCTAGGTTTTTTCCATCTAAAGGGCATTGTTGATCCAACTGAGCTACAGCAAAAGAAAATTATAAAATAATTCTTAAGTTTAATTTTTTTATAATAAATTGAGATCCTGTATGATTATTTTTAACATAAGCGTTATCATGTTATAAATATTTATCGTTATTCATCTTAATTTTTTTAAAATTTTATTTACTTTAGACACTTTGACAAAACTAAATGTGGCCGCCTTAACCACCATGAATTTAAGAGCTGTTTACGAGCTCTGGGTAATGATCTTCCAATGGTTGAAGAAGGACACCCAGATCCTGAATTTGAAGAAATTCTGGATATAGTAGATCCTAATCGAGATGGATATGTTTCATTACAAGAATATATGGCATTTATGATTTCTCGTGAAACAGAAAATGTCAAATCCAGTGAAGATGTAGAGAATGCTTTCCGTGCAATTACATCAGGAGAAAGGCAATATGTCACTGCTGATGAGTTATATGCTGTGAGTAAATTGATATTCTTTGATATCAATGTTTTTTATTTCCATTTTCTTTACAAGAAACAAGTCATGTACTACAACAAACACCCAGTCTACAGTTTATATATATTAGGCCTAATAACAATTCTTAATTGATCATAAAATATTAATACCAGAATCACTTATGCTTAATATTTTATTTGTAAAATTTTCAGCTAAGTTTCATAGCCATTGTCAATTCAGTTATAGGAAAACTCTAAAAAGAACAACTATGTAATTGAAAGTACACGAAACTATAGTGCACTATATATTATTCAATATATTATGCACTATATTATTCAAAATACTATATTGCACTATCATGCAATATAGTATTTTGAATATCTATTAAAATACTTTATTAGTATTTTAATAGATATTCAAAATAAATTACAATAAATTAATTTAGTTAATTAATTAGTTTTAAATATAAGCAAAATTTTACAATTAAAGAACACATGAATGGTGAGTATTAGTTAATATAACTTCCTAAAATTAAGAAAGTTATAGGCATTCATTTTTGTTCAGGTTTGGGTTGTGAATGTGTGCTTCACAGCTTTCTTTGTAGAGTTTTTCCAGAAGAAAGTAACTTTTGTGTAACATTTTGGTTTTGTTGCACTGAATCCTGTGTTTCGTAGATAAAGCATAGCTTGTTAAACCAGCTCTACAAAACACAGGAGTCAGTGGAACAAAACCAAAATGTTACACAATAGCACCAAGGATGCTCCAAGCCATTTCACAAGAAGGCTTTCTACAAGCAATAGGAAAATATGATTACAAAAAAACAACAAAATAACTGATATGTGTGCTAGAAAAGTAAACAACTTGCATGGCCAATTTCTATGAGACACTGAGGGAAAAAATAACAGGACATGGCAATGTTACAATATCACAGAAGAAAAAAAAAGATTCATTTAGCAGCTCAAATGCATTACAAACTAATGCAATGAAAGCAAAGATTGGTGGGAACATCAGTAATAACAGTAAATGCAGATTATGCAATCAGAAAGATGAAACAGTAAAACATCTGATCAGTGCCTGAAGCAATATAGCTCAAACTGATTACAAATACCACCATAATCAAGTGGCCAAAATAATTTATTGGTATGTATGCAAAAAAATTGGTTTTCTTACTTCTGATAACTGATGGGGCAACATAAAATAAAAAACAAAACAGCAAAAATTCTCAGGGACTTTAAAATGCTAACTAATTGGCATTTAGAACAAAGGGGTGCTTAAGGGTCAAAGCTGTATAACTGAGAGGAGACCTCCACATAGCCTTTAAAGGAATGCAGAGAACCGACCTGGGCTTCTGACCTAATGTCCAATCCTCACCTTCTCGTGGTGCACCCTGTTGGGTATCTACTTGGATACTGAATGAACGAGGATGGGCTGGCAATTTGGGATTTAGCCGACCAAATTGTATTCTTATTGGTTAAACCAAAATAAATGATGGTACAACATGACAAAATTTCATGCCGGCTGGGCCGTCGCCCGGTTAAACAAGGCCCCCGTTGTTTTCGCCAGGGAACCAGGGCGAACAGCGAAAAGTCAGCTACTGGAACAAATCTGAAAACAAACCCCAACTCAACATCACCAGAGTTAAAGATCGGTACTATCAACGTAAGAAGCCTGAATGGCAAAGAAATGGAGCTAGCTGAGGAATTAGATAAGTACCAGATCGACATAATAGGGGTGATTGAAACAAAAAAGACCAAAACTGGTGAGATCTTTCTGAGCAATAAATACAAAATGTTATATTCAGGCAATGACAATCAAGGAAAAGAAGGAGTAGCCATAGTATTCAACACAAAATACGAGGCTAATCTTCTTCAATGGCAGTCAGTCTTAAGTAGAGTAATGTGGGCAAATATGAGAATGGGCAACTGGACAATGAGACTTATTTGTGCCTATGGTCCCACAGAAGGTTCTACTAAGGTAGAAGTGGAGGAATTTTTTGAGGCTTTAGAAAAAGCAACTGACACAATGAAAAATGAAAAGTTGGTCCTTGTTGGGGATCTAAATAGCAGAGTAGGAAATGATTGTGAGACATACAAAAATATTTTGGGAAAATTTGGAGAAAAGAGCAAAGCTAATAATAATGGCAAATATCTGTTGGATTTCTGCTCAGGACATGGACTGGTTATTACTAACACCATGTTCCAACATAAAAATGTGCACAAATTCACATGGAGAGAAGAGGCTAGGAATAAGAAAAGTCTCATTGACTATGTTATTGTTGATAGTGATGTTTTCTCCCTGGTGCAGGACACCAGAGTGTACAGAGGATTTGAAATTGGAAGTGATCACTATTTAGTCTTGAGCAGGATAAAATTGAATTTCATATTGAAAAGAATAACATGTAAGAAAGTTTTAAAGCGAATAAAAGTTGAGCAGCTCTTAGATGTGAACTGTAGGCTAAAATACACAAAGATTATTGGAAAAAAAATGAAAGAGTTTGAGAACAGGAATCAAACCTTGGAGATTCAGTGGCAAACTCTGAAGAAAACATTGATTGATTCAGCCAGAGAGGCATGTGGTGAGGTTGTCTGCAAGGATAAAAAAATCAGAACTCCCTGGTGGACACAGGAAGTTAAAGAGGCAGTGAAGGAAAAGAAGAAAGCATATCAAACGTTTCTGTCAAATAAGTCAGCTTGTGCTCTTAGAAAATATAGAGACAAATGCAAGAATGCTAAACACTGTGTAAAACTAACTAAACAAAAGTCATGGGAGGACTTTGGCAAGAATATAGAAAATAAATATCAAGAAGGTGGCAAAATATTCTGGAGGTTGTTGAAGAAGCTTAGGAATGGAGGAAAGAGTGCTGTAAAAGGAGTTAGAGATGATAAAGGTGACATGAAAACAGGAGAAAAAGATATCCTTGAAGTATGAAGTAATTACTTTGAAAAACTGCTAAATGAAACAAGCAGTGATGACAGCACAGTTTAATAATAATAATAATAAGTATATGGGGTTGTCTGAAAAGTTCTCAGCCTCGACCATAGATGGCAATGCTATCGGCACGAATTTTTTTTTTTTTTTCTAAGTTGGTACATCTGTCATAAGCATCCATGTGAAATTGCAAGTCATTCTATCAAGTAGTTTGTTTTATACAACGTCTGAAGCAAAAGTGTTGTCTGTATCTCTTGAAATGGATAAAATTGAGTATCTTGCAGTTATAAAATTCTTCGTAAAAGCAGGTTTAATGCCAAAAGAAATTCATTCGATGTTCATAAAAGTTTATGGGCACTCTTCTCCTTTGTTTTTGATAATTAAGAAATGGGCTGCTGGAATTTGGTGCTGACCATTGTCAGTACCAAAGAAGACAAAGTCAGTTCCATCATCAAGAAAGGTCATGGCTTCAGTGTTTTGGGATGCTAAAGGCATTTTGTTTATTAATTATCTTGAAAAGGGTTCAACAATAACAGGGGAATATTATTCCAATCTTTTAACCAGACTAGATGAAAAAATTCGTGAGAAAACACCCTGTTTGCAGGAGAAAAAAATCATCTTTCGGTTTAAACGTATCTGTACCAGTCTCGAAGATGATCCACGTGAAGGATGTCCAAAAAGTGTCACCAGAAATCATTGATCAAGTGCACGATATGGTATTGGATGACCAGCGAGTCAAAGTGTGTGAAATTGCTGAGACTATAAGCATTTCAAAAGAATGTGTAGGATATATTTTGCATGAAGAATTGCAAATGAAAAAGCTTTGTGCAAGATGGGTGCCGCACTTGCTCACAGCAGATCAAAAATGCACCGCATGAAAATCTCTGAACAGTGCTTGGAGCGTTTTAACAAGAATAAAACTGATTTTGTGCATCAATTTATTACTAAGGATGAGACTTGGATTCACCAATATACCCACCAAAACAGTGGACAGAAACCGGTCAGCACCAAAGAAGACAAAGTCGGTTCCATCAGCAGGAAAGGCCATGGCATCAGTGTTTTGGGATGATGAAGGCATTTTGTTTATTAATTATCTTAAAAATGGTAAAACAATAACCAGGGATATTATTCCAATCTTTTAACCAGACTAGACAAAAATATTCGTGAGAAAAGACCCAGTTTGCAGAAGAAAAAAATCATCTTTCATCAGGACAATGCACTTGCCCACAAAGGTGTTTTGGCAATGGGAAAATTAAGGGATATGCACTATGAATTGTTGGAACATCCACCCTATTCCCCAGATTTGGCTCCTTTTGACTTCTATCTCTTCCCAATACTAAAACTCTTCCTTGCTGGTCAGCATTTTTCTTCGAATCAAGAGGTGATTGCAGTTGTAGAGGGGTATTTTGCAGATCTTATTGACACCCACTACAGGGACAGGATAATGCCGCTGGAGCATCACTGGAATAAATGTATTAGTCTTAATGGAGATTATGTTAAAAAATAAAAATAATTTTGAAATTATAAATTCGTTTTTTCATTGTTAGGCCGAGAACTTTTCAGCCCACCCTCATAGTAATACCTAATTTTAAAAACCAGATAAAAAGAAGCCTCCTAATTACAGAGGTATTAATGTATTAAATACACATCTACAAAATATTAATGAAAAATTGAAAGTATATAGTGAAAAAATATTATTAGAATATCAAAATGGATTTAGAAAAGGATGCTCTACAGTGGATGCAGTTTTTTTTGCAACTCATAATAGAGAAGAGAAAAGAATTTAATTGAGAGCCTAAATTGTTGTTTATAGATCATTACAGATTAAAAAACAAACAAACATACATTGATCTATTACAAAGATAATGAAATAAAAATAAATAAATAAATATGTGAAAAACAATCTATAAACCAAGGTGTAAGACAGGATGTCTTCTGTCTGCAATATTTCATTAATGTTTATATTAATGAAATGCTAGTACAGTGGAACACTTTAAATAGTTCAAGTATAGAAATTTCCTGGAATAATAAAATAAATGTTGTTATTTGCAGATAAACAGGTAATAATCTCATATTATTATTATTATTATCCACAGATCTCCATGGAGTCCAGACTCCTCATAAGAGGCCAACTTTCATATGCACAGCTCATCACACCTTGACCCAAATGCATTCATGTCCCCCACACTCACCAAACTCTCAGGCAGTGCACTCCAATCACCCACCACTCTCCATGCAAAAAATCCACTCTGCACCCCCCCCCCACCTTATACAGCTCCCCAGAGATGGTCTCCCATATTCAGATATTCTATGAAAAATATCATCCATGCCAATCCAGTAATTACCCCTTACCAACCTATACATCTCAATCACATCTCCCCCTCCTCCCTCCATCCACCACGCCCTGCAATTTGCATTATCTCAATCTGTCTCCACATTCCAGAGATCAGAAACATCATCCCAGTCAATCATCCCTTGAAAACCTGGTAACCAAATCCATGCACCATAATCCATATGATGCCTGATCAAAGTCATTTACCATGGAATCCAAATATTCTTACCTCTACACATCACTCCCATAATCCGCTGTTGTCCTCACAATTTTTGCAAAATATCCATGACATTTCAAGTTCCTATCCACCATAACTTCCAAATCCATCATCTTCTCCATCTCCTCTAAAATATTCCCACCAATCCTGTAATCTGCATCCCATCTTTGCTTCCCTAACATTTTGCAACATTAAACTGACATCACCACACACACTTGCCCATTCAGGCAGTCTATTTAGCTCCTCTTGCAAGGATACGATACCCACTCTACTTTCCATAACTCTCCCCAACTTTGCATCATCTGCAAACAATTGTACACTACCATCCAAGCCCTTCCTCCAATGTCATTTACATACAAATTAAACAACAATGGTCCCAAAAACAGACCCCCTGGGGCATGTCACTAGTGACTTTCCTTTTCTGGGATATTACTCCCCCATACACAACCTGCCGCCACCCATCATATAAGGAAGACAATTTACAAAGAGCAGTATATAATTTAAATGCTATAGTAAAACAGTTTGGAATGAAAATATCTATAGATAAAACTAAAACAATGGCATTTTGTGGGCAAAATTCATTTGGAAGTAAAACAGTTATTAATAATAACTTTAGATATTAATAACTAAATAATATTAGAATAGAACAGATAAAGCTAGCTGGTGAGGTCAAAGGAAATCCTAAAGAGTTCTTTTGCTGTGTGACAAGTAAAAGGAGGAACATACCATCTAGGTAGTTACATTGCAATGTCAGATTTGAGATGACTGATAGGTTGAATAGAGGTTGAAGAAATGAAGGTGCTTATAATATTGCAGAACCTCAATACAAATATAGCCATGGGATTAGATGGCATATCAGCATGTGTATTATGAGAATGTGCAAGGGAATTATCTGCTCCTCACACCAAGCTGTTTATTTACGCTTCAATACTAGGAAGGTGTCAGTGGAGTGGAAAGAGGACAAAATATTCCATTGCATAAAGGAGGCTCCAAGACAGAAGTAGCAAATTATAGTCATCTCAGGAGGAGTGGTGGTTAAGGTATTGGAGAAATTAGCGAAAGACAGAATTCAGAACTGGGTGGATAGGAATATGATCCTCTATAAGAACAACATGGTTTTGTGAATAGTAGGTCTTGCCTTAGTTTTTATAATAAAGTGATAACAGAGTTGGATAAAGGGAATGGCTACTCAGTGATATTGTTAGACTTTGCAAAAAGCATTTGTCAAGATTCCACATAGAACTTTATTGCATAAATAAATTGGAGCAAATTGGGATGGATATGAATCTGGTGATTTAGATTTGATGGTGGCTGATGGACAAATATCAAAAAGTGATTTATAGAGTTGAGTCCAGGATAAGACAAGTGACCAGTGGTGTACCACAGGCCTCAGTACCTAGTACTTTGTTGTTTGATTTGTATATCAATGATACAGAAATATAGGAAATGATTTGACAAGAAATATTTGGCTGCTTGCTGATGATGCTAAACTAGGAAGAGCAATGGTAATTGAAGGTGATGCAGAGATCCTGCAGGAAGATTTAAATAGACTAGCACTATGGGCAAAGGTAAATGGCTGCCAGTTTAATGTGGCCAAGTGTAAGGTGATGCACTTTCAGAAGAGATCACAAGTTGTGGACTATATTGATAGAACTGAACTGCAGGAAACTGATGAGGCCAGGTATTTGGGGTGATCGTGGACAGGAAGTTGAAGTTTAGAAGGCATATTGCAGAGTTAACCAAAACAGCACATCAGATTACATGATCATTGAAGAACATACTAACAAGCAGGGAAAGAGAGATTATTGTACCTCTATATAAGGCTTTTATAAGGCCACATATGTACTACTACTGCACACAGATCTAGACTCCTGGATGAAGACGTGGTGGTGAAGATCCAAGATCTAGAGACAAGTGACAAAGCTTGTGACCCTATGAGAATAGATTGATGGTCTGTGGACTTCAAAAACTAGCTGATAAGCAAAAAACGGGAGACATGATAGGAGCATTTAAGTTATTAAAGGGGGTTTATAGAACTGAGACTGAAGACTTTTTTTTAGTCCACTGCAAGAAGAGAACAAGAGGTCACTAGTGGAAGTTGTATAAAAGGATGGTTAGGAAAGGTGTTAGGACTATATTTTTTTTTGCTTTGAGGGGTTCTGAATGGATGGAATGGGTTGCCATAGGTGGTTGTGAGTGCTTAATCAGTGAATGAGTTTAAGGAAAGGTATTGTGTGAAAATAATGGATATCCCACGATGAGTCTTCTTACTCCATGAAGATACCCATATAATAATAATAATAATAAATATTTTCAATTATCTTGGATGTGAAATGTCATATGAAGGAGAAAAAGACATCAAGCCTGTAAAAACTTCAATGTTTTTACAGGTTATAGGCCTGATAAATAGAACTCTCAATCCTAACCTTGTACAGAAAGGAACACTTAAAAATATACAATACATTATTTAAATTAAGCGGATATCAAATCCCACATTATTTCAAAGTCGAATAAGAAACTCAAAGATCGGAATCAAAGAGTTTCATGCCGAATATAGTAAACCATAAAAGTTTCGGTGGATTGTAGCGTAAGCTAAAGCACGTAGTTCAACACTAGGGCAACTCATTGCAAAGGTGGGTAAAGTTCTGATCACTATTCTTAGTATTACCCATAATGTAAAACACATCTCCTTGGGGATATGTGATGTTATACATTATGGTGGAAGGTCACTACCCAGACCAGTTTCAACCTTTATTGAGGTGTCATCAGTGAGTAGGTAGACCAGGTAATACTGACATTATAGCAAAAATAACTTATGTACTTTGCTATACAAGTTGTCAAAAAGGTGCACCTATGAATTATTTAAATAAAAGAGCCAATAGGCTTCACTTCGATGATGTAACATTATTTAAATTAAGGGGATATTAAATCCCACATTATTTCAAAGCCGAATAAGAAACTCAAAGATCGGAATCAAAGGGTTTCATGCCGAATATAGTAAACTATAAAAGTTTCTTTTAAACTATAAAAAAACTTTTATAGTTTACTATATTCGGCATGAAACTCTTTGATTCCGATCTTTGAGTTTCTTATTCGGCTTTGAAATAATGTGGGATTTAATATCCCCTTAATTTAAATAATGTTACATTGCCGAAGTGAAGCCTATTGGCTCTTTTATTTAAGTAATACAATACATTAGCAGTATAAAACTGTATAAGGACAGTGTGAACAAAACAGTGAGGTGATTCTTTGCATGGATTGATTGATTTCATTGCTTGAATGTAGTGAATGCTGACACAGTGAGTTTGTTTAAAGCATAGTTTTGATGTGTTTGTGTGAAGTGTGTACCTCCTGCAATGAGTCTTTTGATGGCATGGAGGTCTGGCATTAATATTGATATCTCAAAATATCTTGAAACCATAACTTAGCTTCACACTCAGCCTGCAGTGCAGCACACAATCAGGTCAGGTGCAGAAAATTTGCCTCCTGCTCAAATGGTAGTTAAGCATTCTAGGCTTCACCAAGGCCATTGGACTGAACTTCTGCTGATTCATCTTTCCACTTGTTATCAAGGCCATATAAAGAGGAATAACTTCCTTATCTCATGTTAATGTGTTCTTCACTAGCCAAGTAATCTTATTGGCTACCTTAGCAGTATGTCCTATAAACTCTCTTTCTAAACCCCTAAATCTTTAGCTTCATCTATTTCCTGGATACACAGCTTGTAATCTATTTTTCCCAAAATGCATAACTTTACATTTCTCAACATTAAACTGATATCCATTATCTTTCACCCATACTGATAGCCTATTTAAATAATCCTGCAAGCTCTCCACATTGCCTTGATTAACTATTAGTCTGCCTAATTTTGCATCATCCAGACTGAATATTTCCTTTCACATAAATTACACATAAATGATATAGTTCCTATATCATTTATATACAAATGTACATTTATGCACCACTAGGCATCTGTTTTCGCCTCGATACTGCCCCCCCCTCCATATACCACTTTTTGATATCTGTCCAGCAGCCACCCTCTTATCCACTTAACCATTATCATGTCCATCCTCATTTATTCTAATTTGCATAGCAGAGTTCCATGCAGTATTCTTTCAAATGTCTTTGCAAAATCATTGTGTAGCCATTTCCTTTATCCAACTCAGCTGTTACTCTATTATACAAAGTCAGTAATTTACTAAGGCATGACCAACCCTTCACAGAGCCATGTTTACCCTCAATACATTATATTTTATCTACCCATTCTTGAATTCTCTTTTTGACCAATTTTTCTAGAACTTTCACCACCACACCTGAGATACTGATTGGTGTATAATTTGCTACTGCATTCTTAGAACCTTTCTTATGGAAGAGAATTATTTTCCCCTTGTAAAGCTAATTAGCCACTATATAAGTAAATATAAACAAAAATGGATAGAACATCTAAATTGATTGGACAACAGCAGACTGCCAAAAATACACTGGTGTCCAAAAGCTAAGGATGAATTATATTTCTACCTGTATATATGAAAACTTTTTATGAATACAGCCAAATGTGCACATAAATTTATTGCCAGCATACTAATAAATTATATTACATTACACAAATTTCATACAAATTAAATTGTGATATAAAAAGTTACAAATTTCCTAAGGACACAGTTAAGGAATTAATGCACAGTGCTTATAGAAATTATGTTTTGCTGTTATAACCTAAGAGAGACATTTCAGTGTGGAATATGTCCACCCCAAACTGCAATACAGCTCTTACAAGGTACCATGCTTAGCACCAAGTGATTCAGAAGTTCTTGAGGCAAACTCTAACACACCTTGTTTTTTGGAGGAGAATTTCAAGCAGCAATGCATCTTCCTGTTGCACCCCAAATGTATTCTGTGCGGTTGACATCTGTAGAGCATGCTGGACACTCAATTCAATTAATATACTTGGTCTCCAGAAGTATCTCCACTGCTCGTGTATGATGTGGTGTGACACTGTAATCCATATATAAATGAATTCTTTGCCTACAGTACCACAAAACAATCGAATATGACGTTAAAGAAACTGTTGCAATATTGTTCACTAGTCATACTCCCTTTTTCCAGCACTTGTAGCTTGGTGTGTCCATTAAGCATGCCTCCCCAGACCATGATCCCACCACCACTGTATCTGTCCCTTTCAAGAACATTCTCACAATAGTAAGTAGTACCACTTTCACACCAGATCAAGTGTCGTCTAAAATCTCAATAAAGACTAAAATGACTTTCATCTGTAGTACTTAGCCCATTGGTGTCTTGTCCAATTTTTACGAATACACCATTGCTGAAAATGTGCTGTATAATGAGCTGTGGATAAAGAGATGCAGACTACAGATCTTCAGATATATAGGACTACTTGTTGCAGACGTCTTGCCACAGTTTGTCGAGATATCTGCATACCTGTGCTTGAAAGGATCCGACTTGCAAGCTGATCTGCTGTGGTGTGTTAATTATGTTTTGCTGTTATAACCAAAAACCTTTGTGCTCCATGGTATAGTGAGCGCAATCTCTTAGCAAATGGCCGGAACACATTCCATTGGTATGAAACGCTGCCCAGAGCCTGGATATAATGCTATGTGAGATTCCAAACTCTCTGACAATACCATTAATTCTGCAGTCTTCTTCGAGGTTTCCAGTAATTCTTCTCTGCATGAAGTAATCTATATGATGTCTTTGAGACATTATAAGACATCCAAATTTGTAACTTTATTCCTTCAAACACAATTCGCTTAAACATAAAATCATCATTTTGCCTTTTATCTTGTTGAGTGCTACCACATGACCCCTTTGCATGCAATTTGAAAATTTGAATGTGTACCCACTTTCTACTCAAAATCTTCAGTTATACAAATTGTCACAAGCTGATTCATCTGAATTGATGGTTGTAATCTTCAGAAATAGTGTTTGTCCTTAGGTTTTGGACACCAATGGCATAAGACTGGAAGAAGAAGGAAGAAATTTATTTTCAGACTCAGTACTATTGTTTTCTTGTTTACTGAAACATGATCTTTTTAAACTAGGTTTCTTTTCTTTCTTTCTTTTTTTTTTGGGGGGGGGGTAGTGAAGTTAATGTATATAAAGAGAGAAAAAATTATGAATATGGCAGTTCTCTCCAGTAAGAAAAAATTATCTATTATTAGCACCATGGAAAAGCTGGTGTTATATATGCAAATAGGAAACATTGGTTTACATATTTTCTAAGCATGGCAGCAGCACAGTTTTTTTTTAAATATAGCACATTATTAGAAAGAAAAAAATTTATCACATATAAGGATGAATCAGATAAGTTTTGACAAACTTATGATATACCAAAAATCATGATAAAGAATTGCATTTTGAGAGATTTTGTCCACACAATAACTGAAACTGTTTAAATTATTATTCAATACATTAAATGTGCATAATGTTATTTTTCAGAATCTCACCAAGGAAATGGCTGACTATTGTATATCCCGTATGAAGCCTTATATAGATAAAACAGGACGTGCCATCCCTGGTGCCTATGACTATATAGATTTTACACAAACTCTCTTCCAACACTGAATGCCCAATGATTTTTATACTTTAATTTATCTGATTAATGTTTTATATAGTATCTATAAGAGCATGTTGATCTAGGCGAAATTTTATATATATATATTCAAAAGTTTATATTTGTTTATCATAATCACCAATTTGGTATGCCAAACCGGAGATAACTGTTTTTTTTTTTTTTTTTTGGGACTGTTTGCACTGTTGTGAAATCACATATATTTTAGAAGTTTTATATAATAAATGACTAGGTATTTTTCATTTTATTTATAACAATTTTTAATTTTAGATTTTTGATAAAACCTGAGAGTACAAATAATTTTTTTCTAAAAATGTCATATTTATTTAGGATGGTTGTAATCCTAAACTGAGAACTATTTATTTGTATCTTAAATGTGAACAGATTCTTGTACAAGTGTATTTTCTATATTATCAAAATGTTTTATGATAAAAAAAAATTTATAACATTTATATGCCTTAATGATCATGCTGTCACTGTTACCTTTTGAATGCTGGGGAGAATGGGGGGGACCGGTTGTTTTCATAATCATAATGAAACAAACAAAATGTTGTATTACATAGAAATAAATTCCATTTTTGTCATACTACTAGTGCATATTCCATTTTATGCATGTAAAACTTTATTTTTGAAATCAAATTTTATCTAGATAGTATTAAGAGTCCAGAGAATTTTTCTCATACCATCTAGACAGATAGTATGAGAAAATGGCATAGGTGATTTGCTGTTTATTTTTGTGCAGAGAGTTGCTATGAATTTCAGGAAGTAAAGTAGTCAAACAGATAAATGAAGAGAAGGGGGTATAAAACGAAAGGGAAAAAATTACGAAACATTTGTTTTTTATGCTCGGGTTTTTAAAAAAAGCAAGCAACTGGCTATCAGACAGTGTCTGATTGTCTAAATTCAGACCTCCATGGAGTCAAAGATTCATCATGAGAGGTCCTTCTGTCATACACACATAGCTCATCATACTATGCTTTAAATACATTGACATTTTCTTCAAACACCACATTCTCAGGCAATGCATTCCAATTATTCACCACTCCTCAATGCAAAAAATCTGCTTCACACTCCTTTGTTCAACCTCCTCATACAGGTTCCAGATGACCTTTTGTTCTCCCATCTTCCACTATTTTACGAAAAACCTCTTCACCGTTAATCTGATAAGAACCCCTTAGCTATGTCTCTATCATATCACCCCTCCCTCTTATCCATTAGAAATAAGACATTCACTTTGATATCTCACTTGAATTATATTGAATTGTCACTTTCATAATAATGTTATTGCTTTTTACATTTAATAGTGGAATTAAAGTGTGAGTAGTTTGTTACATTTCAATATACTACTCTGTTTTAGTTTTGGATACTTTTTCATCACAAAGGATTTAAAACAAGATTAAAAAGGTGTAATCAATGAATTTGCAATTTCTTGTGGCATTCTTTACAAAATTGAGGATCCATCAATTTATAACAAACTTTGTTTTTGCACTGAATTTCATTAAGACTTCTCCATACTAAATTTTACCAAAATTGATTGAGGATCTGATACATTTGTACTTTGAATTATGAAAGCTTTAAATGTCTAACAAGGCTTATTTAGTTTATGTCATTTATCAGAAGTTTATCATTAAACTTTTTTCAAGGATAAAGAAACAAACGAAAAATAATGTCAAGTAGCAAAGTTGTTTGTTTCCAATGAATATTACTTTATTTTTTATTCACTTTTTAACGATATTTCCAATTAGGAAAAATTTATAAACCTTGAATATTCCTTGTATGGCAAATGATTTAAAGATGAAAAGAAAGAACATATTCTATTTGGATTTCTAAAGATTATAATTTTCGAAGAAATATTTGAAGAACATCTAGAATATCTAGAATAGTTATTTCATGTGCAAACTTTATTTGTTTACACCTGAATAAAGGATTAAATGAAGAATATAATTTCTTGGCATCTTTAATTTATAATTTAACCAAATGAAAAAAAACATTAAAAAAAACTTTCAACATCTATCTCTAATCCAGAGTAATTTAATAATAAGGTGATACACCTTTTCACTACCTGTATATGGAAATATATGACTTCTCCATTGCTTCAACTTTGGCATCCCTTTGGGTTTGTTTGCTTTTCCTGGAGCAAGAGAAACTCTGTTTGGTGGCTGATTTTTGCTTGTCACTGAGTGGAGCCACCACTGAGTTTCCTGTCCTGAAGTGTTTCAGTTCGCAGAGTCACGAGTTTAATAGTGATCTTTTAGGGTTACTCAAGAGATTTAGAGTAATCTTGTAGATCCTTCCAAGTTTTTAGAGAGGTATCCCTGCAATTTAACATATCTCAGCAAAGGTTGAAACTGGTCTGGGTAGTGGCCCTTCCCATAATTTCATAGTATTATACTCATCCCTAAAGGATGTGTACTTTGAATTATGGGATACTAAGGCAGTTGATGTGAAGTCATTAGCCTCTATTTGTTTATTGGATAAAGGATTAAGCCAAGAATATAATTTCTTGGCATCTATAATTTATCTAGAATATTTAGTCAATTTGTTAAAATAATACTGTATTAACTTTGTGAAGAATTAAATATTGCATCTTAGTTATAGTAACATGTGAACGATAGATTTCTAATGAGATATGCATGCCACACTAAAGAGAGAGATTAGTTATAACAAGTACTGTTATGGATCATTTCATTAATCACTTTTAGAACAGCTTGAAATTTTTAATTTGAAAGGTCTAGTGAAATGACTGGAAATGTTGAAAGTGATCTACAAAACTGATTTATGTAATGTATGACTAAAGGAAAAACAATCGCTTTCTGTAGTCCAGTCACGTGATTCTGTTTCTTAATAAAGACATAACTATTAAATAAATATTTAATATAGTTATTAGATTTATGAATTATACCTTAAAAATTTATTGCTGTCTCCCCTATCTATAAACCTAATGCAGTTGTATCTCACACTGTGTTTGATTTACAGATAGGAAAGCAGCAATAAATTTTCAAGGTGCAATTCATAAATACAAGAACTATATTAAATATTCATCAGGACCTCCATGGAGTCACAAGACTCACTGTGAGAGGCCGATCTTGGACAATACAAAGTCTATCATACCACTCTTTAAATCCATTCCTCTGCACATTCACTATTATTATTATTATTATTTCGGGCGACTCCAGGGAGTCCTTAGACTCTTCGAGGGAGGCCTTAAACATCATGTCCACACAACTATACGACATTCTCACAGTATCTATCATACCTTGCCTTGAACTCGCTCACCGTCATAGCACTCACAACAGACTCTGGTAGCTTATTCCACTCATTTACCACTCTAAAAGTAAAGAACCCAGCTCTAACACCCTTGCTAACCACACTCTTGCCAAGCTTTCATAGATGTCCCCTAGTTCTCCCACCACCAGCCCTGATTTCAAAAATATCCTGTGAATTAATCCTATAGAAACCCTTTAGCAATTTGAATGTCACAATCATATCTCCCCTTTTCCACCTATCAACTAATTTCTGCAATCCACAAATCTTCACCCTGTTCTCATAAGGTTCATTCCATAGACCTGCTATCATCTTAGTCACTCGCCTCTGGATCAGAGGTTTCAAGAAGAAACTTCGGTGACCAAATATGGGCACAGTAGTCGAGATGAGGTCTTATCAAGGCTCGGTACAGAGGTACAATAACTTGCTTGTCTCTGCTCGTCAAAGTATTTTTCAACAAACAAGTGAGTTGATGAGCTGATTTAGCCACTTTTGCAATGTGCCCCCTAAACTTCATCTCCCTATCCACCAACACTCCCAAGTCCCTGGCCTCATCAATCTCATGGAGTACAGTTCCACCAACGTGGTATACTGCTGCTAATCTTTTCACCCCAAAATGCATAACCTTACATTTTGTCACATTAAATTGACATCCATTCTCCTTAGCCCAGAACTCCAATCTATCCAAGTCATCCTGCAAGATTTTGACATCTTCTACATTCACTATCGCCCTACCCAACTTTGCATCATCAGCAAACAAATGAACTGTTCCACCTAGATCCTTCCCTATATCGTTAATGAACAGATTAAACAGCAGTGGTCCAAGAACAGAATCCTGCAGCACACCACTAGTCACAGGCCGTCTTTTGGACTCTACTCCTGAATAAACTACTCTTTGATATCTCTCCATCAACCACCAACCTACCCATCTCACCAACCCTATATCCATTCCCATATGTTGTAGTTTACGGATTAGAATTCCATGTGGTATCCTGTCAAATGCCTTTGCCAGGTCCAGCAGTATCACTATAAAACCATTACCCTTATCCAGTTCAGCCATCACCTTGTTATAAAACTTGAGCAAGTTACTGAGGCATGATCTACCCTTCACAAAGCCATGCTGTCCCCTGTACAGTATCTCATTATCATCAATCCATTCCTGTATTTTTCCCTTGGCTACTTTCTCCAAAACCTTGACAACGACTCCTGATATGCTGATCAGTCGGTAATTTGCAACCGTAGTCTTGGATCGTCCTTTATGCAGTGAAACTATTTTCCCCTTTTTCCACACCTTCAGGACTAAACCAGACCAGAGACTCAGATTAAACAACATAGTCAAGGGCACTGATAATTCCTTAGCCGCTTCATGCAAGACCCGTGCCGGTATACCATC
Source organism: Typopeltis vanoorti (assembly GCF_054136105.1). Classification (NCBI taxonomy): domain Eukaryota; kingdom Metazoa; phylum Arthropoda; class Arachnida; order Uropygi; family Thelyphonidae; genus Typopeltis; species Typopeltis vanoorti. The sequence continues at coordinate 42,713,624 of NC_143556.1, read as the reverse complement.
CAATCCCACAGATGTATTCACATTAAGGTTCTGTAATAGACTATTCACCTCCATTTCATTCATCACAATTCCCGTATAAACTAATGGTTCCTTCATTTCTTCAATGTCACCACCTGGATGATATACTTTTGCAAAGTGCGCGCTCAGTAACTCCACTATATCGACTGATTCAGTGACTTCCTTACCATCGTCATTCCTTAAAATCATTTTGCAGTGTACAGTTTTTTCTTGCTTGCAGCATATTGAAAGAACTGTTTGGGATTCTCTTTTGCTTGCATAGCTAGTTTCCTTTCATAATCCGCTTTTGCTTTTTTTTTACCACACTCATTACCCTTCTGGCCTGCACTTTATACCGTTCGTGTGCCTGCAGGTCACGCCTTTCTTTAAATTCCCTCCACAGTTGTTTCTTTTTTTGCAGCTCAAGCTTAATGGTGTTATTCATCCAATTTGACCCCTACTTGTTTTACTATTCGGATCCTAGGTATACAATCAGCCTATGCTATCAGTCAATGTATTCCATGATGGACTCTAACCAGTAGTCATCTCGTTATTAGGAAACAGAATCATATGATACTAGACGAGTTGAAAGAGGGTTTAGTTATACATTACATAAATTAGTTTTGTAGCTTTCTTTCTATATCTGCAAATATTTCATTGACTATTAATAAATCTTTATTTATCAAAAATGCTATATATTTTTCCCAGGAAAATTGCAGTAGTTTTTCCACCAGCTGCAGGAATATGATTAAAAGGGAGACTTTGATTATACTACAAAGAACAAAAGTTATTTTTAAAGCATTTCTGTTAATTTTAAATGGAATACTTGAAATTGAATTTCTCAGATAGCACCAAAACATACCGTATTTAAGCAAATGGTTCCACAGTGAAAGTGGGTATGTGACAATTAAAGTATAACCAAGAAAACTGGATACAAATCGAAAGTTATATACTGAAAGGCATTACAGAAACATTAATACAGTAATGACATATTAATAATTGTACAGTATATTTTGCTTGGAATTGATGACTCTGAAATATAATACATACATGACACCTGTGTACAAGAGAAGTACACAGGTGTCATGTATGTTATTAGTCTCTAAGTAAAAATTTCACTTAGAGACTAATGACAACATTGAACAAGTGTAGTTTTATTTGTCATTAATCAGAAGACACTTTCGTTGACATCTGTCATATTTTGCAAATACAAACTTATAGTTTTGCTGCATTAAATATACGTTATCTTTCAATGCTCTGTAGAAACACCCAGACAAATAGCTTATATGTGCAATGATTAAACTTAGGCATAAATGTGGCAAGATTTAGCATATTCTGGCTTGGTTGGCTAAGTGGATGCTACTTTTCAACCAATAGGCTGCAAGTTTGAATCTCACTGCATATATGGAATTTTGTGGATTTCAAGGATTTCTGCAAAGGAATTTCATTGTGCAGTGTGCACAGACCACTACCTCTCTACTTACTGAAAGTCTGAAATTGCTAGAAAATTTCCATGTCTGGTCTCCTGCACAAGTTTCCAGATTAAATAACTGTTATCCCACCAACTGTACTAATGTAAAATAATTTACAAACATTTTATGGGTGGGATCCACATTTAAAGAATATGCAATGACACCTCTATCCATCACTCCCCTACTGTTCCTGAAAGTATCATCCAGGATGGGGAGGCTTATGGATAGAGCTTATTTGGAAATCTTAGTTTTGACCCAAAGTTTTCCCAGAGTGATTGTTCTAAGAAATTATAACATTGTTATAATTTCTTAGAACAATCTTTTGAACAAAAAAAACTTTTTTTTTGTTCAAAATTAAAGTTATTGCTTTTGATATAAATTAATATCAAAAGATGAACAGTGCTTTTATGTGGAACTTACAGTAGAAGCAGATGGATGAATCACTTGATTTATAGAACCACATGGCCTGATTTTCAAGAAGTTAGCTTATAAAAGTGCTGTTGTGGATATGGATACAACAGAGCTGTGGCTCAAGAGACTGCCAGTACTGCTATGGGATATGAACTATGGTGCATTTATTATGCAGACTCTGATGTTCTCCAGATGAAGAAGATGAGGCATCAAATCTAATCTTCACAAAGATTAGATTTGATGCCATGAAAGATGACAGTGAATCTGGTGATTACATGTCAGGATACAGTGAGATTGCCAAATGTGGAATTGACACCAGTAATAAGTTATGTGATGATCATGATTGGGGAAGGGGGAATAGTGAGGAAGGGAAAGAAGATAACTGTAAGCCTGAAGTGCCAAGTTTTACTGATGCACATGTTGCATTAATAAAAAATCAAACTGTTTTTATATATACAGTATTAGTCAACGTGACAAGGAAAAGAGTTAGAACACGGAAATGTCTCTGGCCTAAAATGCAGTTTCGATAAAACTGTTTTTCTTTAAAAGACATGCATACCATAGATAAAAATGCACTATTTTAATTTTTTGCTTTTTCTCAGTTTTAATGTTTCCAAATATTCAAACTACATATGCAAGATACTTGTCAGAAACAACATAAAAAATGTGATACTCTTAGAATTACATTACTCTAAATTTTGGATAACTCTGAATAATGCAGTAATATATGGTCTGTTACCATGGCTATGCATAATCTCTTGCTAAAATTACAGAGGCACTTCATTGCTGCCATCTCCAAAACAGGTTTGCAAATTTGTAGCATCTTTTATGTAGAATTGTTTTCTTCCATCTGAACATGCAAAGGGAATGTTAAAATGGTCTGCTAGTGCAACATGCCATAATGAGGGTTGCATCTTTTGTTATGGTCTTCAAGGTAAATGTAGGAAGTTTATTCTCAGGTGTAGGGATAAGAATTGCAATTGTGATATGTGATTAAAAGTGGTAAGAAGATTATAATATAATTATTATATTAAGTAGTTCATGAGTTTTCCAATGTACATCTCCTCTGAAGTTCCCATATAGTCTCCAAATAAAGGTCAGGAATCTAATGCATCAATAAAACACACACACAACAGAGATTCTTCACAGAGCTTTGTATCTTTTATTATTATGCTACCAATATAGTTTGTGCTATATGTATGCTACCAAAACATGGAAGACATATAGCAATTTCATGGGCAAACTTAGTTTGTCTAATTGATTTGCATTTTTATTTTTTTCAGTATGTATTTAATATATATAATTACAATAGTTCCACTATTTGGGGGGGAAACAACTAGTCTTGATAAAAGATCAATCTATTAAAGAGCAGTCACTGCCATATATAAAATAAAGATAAAATAAAGATACTTTAATCAAAATATGCATATATATATAAAATGTACAAATTTAAATAATATGGTAGATGCTTTCACTTTGGAAAGATTTTATCTTGTGGATAATATATCACAATGCTGAAAGTGAAACTTGGATCTGTTTCTTTCTTCCGATGTAACAGTATATCTAATAGAGAGGAAAAGATTATCCTCTAGTCATATTATTACAATTAAAAGTAAATAATATAAACAGTAAGCTATATACAGCACTAAAAAGACTTCAAATAAAATAAATGTCTTAGATCATTAAAGACTGATGTTTAGCATTAAGTATTGTCAAATACCCGTTACATTTCTTTCTAGCAGAATGATTCAGTATTTTAAATTATCACATAATATAATCTGATGAACCATAAACTACAAGTCTTGCCATATCACCAAAGGTTCTATTGTAAGTTTTAATATTTTCTTCATCAAAGTCAACTACTGGATCACTAGGTACAAGGTATGACTTGTGCCGAATTAAGAGATGAATAGCATGAAAATTTTTCCACTCTTCACTTCGAACACCATATAACATATGCACCAAGTTATGTACCCCAAAATCATATGGCACTCTGTGTACCAAATCTGGTCGGTACTGAAGTATCATTTGAGTTGGAAGCTCACCAGCATTATAATACCATTTGTCATGCTTGTAGTAATGGTAAGAATGATACCACAATTGAAGAAACCGTGCATTCTTATGAGCTACTAAAACTTGAGTTCCAAGGTTTTGTCCAGGTGGCCATCCAATAGCAAATTCATATTTTCTAAATGGATTTAATGATTTTACTATATAAGAATCACTATCAAGAAATATCCCTCCATACTTCATTAGTAGTTGTAAACGTGCAATATCTGAAGCATGATAGACTGAGCTGAGTGGCTTTTCAAATATGTGAGTTGGTTTTTCAAAATATTCTATTTCTAACAGAGAAATATTCTTTACCATATCCCAGTATTTTCCACCAAGTACATAACAGTCACAATGGATAATTATCTTAACTGGTTGATGGTGCAAATATGCTGCTTTGATGCTTACTGCTTCAATAAAGGTAAGATTGGGATTTTCAAAGTGAACAAAATGGACTACATTAGGAACTATGTAGTAATTAAATCCAGTAATGTTATCAGCATTTGAGAAATCTACTATTTCTCCAGCCAGAAAATTTCGGAGAACAGGATGATTTAAAGGAATGCCATAAATCCATGCTAAGCAAAAGGCAAAAAGAATTCCAAGAAGCACAGCAGTTATTAAGTTTTTATGTCGAAAGCATAATAGTTTTAATTTATACAAAACCATATTCAAAGATTAAATAAATTGAATGTATCAATTTATTATCCTGGTTGTAAAAGTCAGAATTATGTGGAAACCTAAAAAAAGAAAAGAAAACATTAACATAACTTTCTAAAAAACAAAATCGCATTTATATGCAAATCATTTCACAATTGTAGTAAAACTGTATGAATTAAATACTGTAAATATAAAAACACTGGGTGAGGGGGGGGGGACAAGCATCTTAATTTCAGAAATGTTACAATATATATAACAAAAAAAATAAACTATTTGGTCTGAATAGATAAAATGTGTGTTTGTTATTATTTTTTTTTTTTTAGATAATGCAGTCATTACAGTATTTTTACATGCCACAAAAGAAAATTTAAAACAGGTATTTAAAAAAAAAAAAACGACATTTTTTTCATTCTGAACTATTTGTGAAACATCAAAACAGAAGTTCACAGAAATAACAATGATGAATCAGAAAGCTAACAACTGCCTGTACACAACTTACCTTCATGTGCTTTTGCACCTAATAGTATTGGTTATCAGACAAGACAAATTCCCTTCTGCACAATAAAAGGATAATCTTATCAACAATTTAGTGCTAAAAAATTTAAAAAATAAAAGTATCAGTGTCTTCTCAAGATAACAGTATAAGTGGAGTTCTACAGGGCCCAATACTGGGACCACTATGAATAGAATGTAGGGAGTTGTTCAGTTATTTGTAGATTATGCAAAGCAGGGAGAGTTATTAGAAATTCTGCATGAAGTTATTCTTGAGAATTCTGAAAAGATACAAGTTTAAGATAATAAAAGATGGACATACAAGTTTAATGTGATTAATAAGATTTGTTTTATAAACTGAGAGACTTGGAAGGACAGAAGATATGTATTCTATACATGCATATTCTATTCTTTAGAATAGATTATATAATATATATTGTATAATTCTATACTACTTCACCTCCTCCAGTATATTCTATTCTACAGAATAGAATATACTGGAGGAGGAAAGCAAAGAACTTTCACCTGACACTAAATTCTTCAATAATCTGCATCTCAAAAGACAAAAATTCTAGTCTTTAATTCAACAAGCTAAGACTAATTGTTTGACTCCTCATCAATTACAGGAAGATCTCTCAAATATCAAACAATAAATGAAATTAAATAGCTTCTCAGAAAGAACTACACAACATGTTGGACTTCTACAAACCTAACTTAAACAGCAAGGAAATAGTACGTTAAGTTCCAATCCCATATATTTCAGGTGTTTCAGAACTGATTGCCAGAATTCTGAAGAAATATAATTTAGTGGCCACTTTTGTACCTATTAATAAACTCTCAACTTATTTCCCCTCTTCAAAAGATAAAACTCCCCATTGTCTCTTCCTAGTGTATACCAAGTTCCTTGTGACTGCCATCTATCCTACTTCAAACTGGGTGCTCAGCAGAAAAGCGAATACAAGAACATCGATCACGTATTTACCACAGGAAATCCAATACATCTGGATTGGCTCAACATGGAATAGACACAGACCACAACATTCTTTGGTCTGAAACATGGTTACTACATCGCTGTCGATACAAATTTGAACATTTATTTAAGGAGAGTGGTGAAGCCTTGCTTCACTGTCCAAACTTGAATTAGCAAGACTGCATATCATTATCCAAAATATGGGAAAGTCTGATTAGAATAACACATCATGAAGTTTTTTTTTGTTTTTTTTTTAATACTTGCTATTCAAACCAAGAATGGTATTTAATGAAGTCATAAGGTCTCAAGAAACCAACAAGATGCTGTATCTAACAGGTGATCTGCAGAGTATGACTTTGTAAATTATACATATACATATATGTGTGTGTGTGTATTTTTTTTTTTTTCTTACAGTTATGATTAACCTTTACCTCAGTTATAACATAATGTTACTGGAAATAGAATGAGCTGTGTGATGTTACATTTCAAATAAATCCATTGTTTGTATTCCACCTTGTATCAACTGAAACCACTGAAGATGGTCTTAAGGATAAGTAAGTTTCAGAACGAAATATATGGCCTTATAATCAAATAAATATTACCTTTGCCTTGTGTTTTCATGTAAATAATTCACAAAAGATCACAATAGAATAATTTCCAAACTTATACTCAAGGTATGTCAGAAAAGATAGCTAAAGTTCTCCAGAAATATACCACTTAGTCCTTTGGATAAACTGGTAGATCTATTAACATTTGTCTTCAAGTCTTCGAAAATGACATCACAATCATCTGTATGGCAAGTCGGGACTGGCAGATCATGCTCTGGATATCCCCTTCACACAGGATTAAATGAAACAACACATTTGTGATACATAGAAGTTGCTATAGGTCAGAGATATGATTGTGATGTCATTTTCGAGGTCTTGAAGACAAATGTTAATAGATTTACCAGTTTGTCCAAAGGACTAACTGGTATATTCTGGAGAACTTTATTTTTCAAATCAGTATCAGCTATGAAGCACTCCCCTAACCTCAATAAGTATGGCTGTAGTAATTTAATGAAGATCTCAGAGACAGTCACTTTAAGACCAAAGTAGCACAACCCTGTTCAAATTAACTTTGCTGTTATCCAGCTCCCTAGAGGGGTACCCGTTAGAACAGCAGTTCCTTTTAGGTTACAATTCGAACTGTTTCCATAACAACTAATTGAGTACTATGTGTTACCACAGTTGTAATTTGTGCTCTGATGATGCCTGTAAAAAAAAACCTAACAAAATAACAAGTTCAATAAATTAATTAATTATTGTTTCTTCTTTTGGTGTTGTTTACATGGTGAAGTACTGTGAATTTCTAATACATTATTGCTTATAAAAATTACATTAACTAGATTCATCGAAACTATAATGCTGGAATTTCCTTCACTGTCTTGAGTTTGGACTGCACAAAACTTATGCTAAAATGTTAAGTGTATCATTATTCATAAATGGTTGTTACTTAGTGGGTTTGCTAATTACCAAAAACTACAATGGTAATACCAAGAAATTTTAAAACCACAGCTGTATGCTTTTCTATCCCATCATCCTCCCAGTTGAGAAGTAGAACTTGATAAGGCAGTTCACACAACATATAGTAGTTCTAGTTTGTATCTAAATCCACATAAACATACATGCCTACTGGACTGATCACTGCTGGGACTTGTAGCTCTACGTATGAAATATGAAAAAATTATAAAATATAAATGGCCACATGTTTCGTACACTACTGATCTAGTGGGAGATTAACTTTTTTTATTTTTTAAATTAAATTTCACAAAGAAATGGTGTAAACTTAGGGAAAATTAAAACTATAGGTAAGCTAATGGTTAGATAATCTGGAAATCCTGCTCCCGAGACTAAATATCAAGCCACTTCTGGACTTCCAGGAAGCAGGGTGGTGGCTAGTCTTACATGAAAGAAGAAAAATCACCATTCACCTAAAGATATTCACAAACATGCCAAAGCATAATTAATGAATTTGATGGAACCAATACTATCCTGCTGTTACTCTTTAACTATTAAATCAACTAGACAACTTTATTCACTGTGCAAATTGTAAAGCACATTATCATGATTTTGGATATATTAAATAAGTAAATGAAGTCACTGCAAATGTATTAAAATTTGATAATATGTATGGCAAATCTAACCACTGTTACTCTTAACATAAGCTACAGATGTAACGCATATAGAAATTTTGTGGGTGGTGCAAAGAAATACGGCTCACAAAATTTCTGTCTGACAATGTGAGATTCAACATTAAGTTCACAAAAACTGTAGCCACCACACTATCTTAGGCATAATGAGGCAACAGATCCCCAGATTGTATTTTTAAATTTATAGCATATCTTGCTATGCTTAGCTAAATCTTTAACCTAATGTTAAAAAAAAGTTCCACTAAAATTAACATTAAGCCTAAAGTTTATTTTTGCAGTTCATTAGACAATGTTAGAATTACTGTAATCCAAAACAAATACTTTTCTGGTTTAATTTTCAAACAAGAGACTGGTAGAAACTGGAGGAGTATGTAATGAGAGGTAGTACTACTTATTGCTGAATTTTGGTATCTTGCTGGGTTTTTTTTTTTTTTTTTTTTTTTTTTTTTTTTTTTTTTACACAATGGTGAGTCTCAATGCTTATGACTTAGAAATTCTAAATTGTGAGCAAATACTCCTCTATGATATCTCAAAAGCAAAGAGTGTATCAAATGAGTGCACTCCAGTAACATATAATTATGCACTAACACAACTGCACTGATTCATTAGGTTTTCCAGCTGCAGCACATACCTCTGTAATTGCTGTAGTCCATTCCTGTATACACATGCACAAACAGGAATGGATAAAACTGGCCACTGATATTTTTTTTTTTTTAAACAGCCAGGAGAGGACATTGCTTATCAACAAAAGAGAAAAGACAGAAAGAAAGGATGAAACTAGTTATTGATTTGAAGGCAGCGTGCAGAAGATGTACTTTTTTTTTCTTTTTTTTAAATCCTGGCAATTTTTTTCAGGTGTATCCTCCCCTTCACATATAGGAATGGTGTTATCATTACTATAGTCTTTCTGAAGAGAAGGTTGAGATCAGAGGAAGGCTTATGCATGTTGTTGATTCTGTAAGAACTATAGCCATTAGATATGAAGGCATAGCATATATGACTCAGATAAGCTGTAAGAGAGGCCTCCTGGAACAAGAATTGTTGGCTCTATTGGTAAGTTTTCATAATCATAATACTACACTGTTGAGAGAGAGAACGAGGGAAAAGTGAAAGGTTAGGTTGACTGCTGAGGTGAAGAAGGAAAGAGTCTAATGTGTCTGGGCCATGAGACCAAGGCTTTTTAAAAAATTTTAAAACATGCATTTGACTCAGTCCTTCTTAAGCCTTCAATCTGTTTATGACATACAGATAATGTGTTTTCCATTTGGTCTCATAGCCCAGACACATTACTCTTTTCTCCTTCGCCTCAAATAGTCAATATCCAAGATTCCATATTTACTGTGGAAGAGGAACTTAACAAGGCAGATGGAGTATATGATATTCATCCAGAAATGTTCAGATATGGAGATTCAGATATGGAGATATAAAAGTTTACAATGGCTGCACTGTATAATCCAGATGACCTGGTCAGAAGATCGAATTCAAGATGATTGGAATAGAGCTTTCATTATATCCACTTGTTAAAAGGGGAATAAAACTGAATGTGCCAGAGAAATTTCCATATTGAGCATTTCAGGAGAGGCTAAAAAATACCATGGAAGAGAAACTCGGAGAAGAGCAAGATGGGTTCAGGCTAAATAGAAGTTATCAAAGTCAGATTTTCAGTTTTAAACAGTTGAGAAATCATGGAAATATATAACAAGGATCTGTATTTAAGTTTTGTAGGTCTGGAAAAAAACCTATGATAAGGTACCAAGAGAAAAATTGTTCAAAACACTACAATTATAAGGTGTAAACAAAATGTTATATTGAACAATACATAATCTATTTTTGAGTTGTAATTCAACAGAATAGAAGGAAGCAGAAAGATAGTTTGATGCAAAATCAGATGTAAGACAAAGATGCAGACTATACCCGCTGTTATTCATCATCTATATGGATCACATTATGAAGAAAGGTGTCATAAGACCTGATATCAAAATTGGGAGTGTTAATCTCAGCTCTTTACTTTATGCCGATGATATTATACTCTTAAATAAATCCAGTACAAGTCAGCAGGATTCCTTAACTGAATAAAGTACTACGATAAAGAGCCAAGAGGCTATTTTTTTCCGGCGGCAGAAATTAAGTTAAGGGGATAATAAATCCCTCATTATTTTAAAGCCAGATACGAAACTCGGAGATCAAAATCTATCAATCTATCTGTCGATAGATTTCGATATCTAAGTTTCGTATCCGGCTTTAAAATAATGAGGGATTTATTATCCCCTTAGCTTAACTGAATAAAGTACTATAACAAATTTGGTATGAAAATCAGCAATAAGTAGGAATATCAGCTTCATCCTGAATAGGAAACCAAAAGAACAAATATTTCAACAATTTAGGCGCACTGTCGTGAAGATGCAAAACTAAATATGTAAATAGACACAGAATAAGCAAATCTGGTATGGTAGGTAGTCAAATGAATAAAATGGAATAAGAAAAGAAATTAACTAAAAACATCAAAGTTGCAGTATACATGATGGTGTTCATACCAATTTTATCCTATGGATATATGAGTTGGGTTAGAAATAAAGCAGATCAAAGACTGAAGACTACAGATATGAGAATTCTGAAAAAACAAGGCAGAGTGAACTCATGAATCAATGGCAGAAGTATATTAAAAATGAAGATAGGAGAGAAGACAATGATAGCATTCAGGAATATGTAAGCAAAGTAATCTCAGGTGGTAAAACAGAATATGAAAGGAAAGGTTAGCAAAACAGGTGTCTGGTGCTAGGAAAAAGACCCAGAGGGAGACCAAAATTTAGGCTGATTGATGCAGTAAGAAGTGCCTTAGAAGACCAAAATATAAGATCTGACAATATTTGAGTTTGTAACGTTCATCAATACTGAAAATGCAGTTGATATTTTTTGTTTTTCTGCATTTTCATAGCTCTTCTTTCTTTCTTTAAGTTGCTTTTTCTGTATTGGCCAAAGGAATTCTTCAATTTGAGGGACTCAAAGATGTATAGTATAGTTAATAAGATAACATCATCTGGAGAGAGAGTAAAAGGACTGCATTTAATATCTCCTATTTTGATAGATACCAATATGTTTGTGTATATATATGTATCCAAAAATATAATAATAATAACAGATAAATAAATGAAAAAAAAAAAGGATGTGAAAGAAATAATACACAAGCCGATCTATATATACGATCACTCCTCAACTTATGAGGTTCAGCTCTGTTGATCCCATCATAAGTCAAAAAAAGGTCGTAAGTCAGAAATCACTATATGAACCATATGGATATGTTAACAATTAACATGTCTGAATTCTAAACTGTATATGTCTGTTTTTTGTTATATTTTTATTTTGTTTACCTAATTTTACTCTTTTTCTACAGTGAAATAATACAATTTACAAACCATAGCATAAAATTATTGTATACAGTGGTGTATGGTGCTCCTCTGCTTTTATCAGTAAAATCAGCTGGAAACACACAGAACAAGAGTAATTCTTAAAAGCTGCTGCTTTATTAATTGGGTGATTGAGAAAAGGCTAGGTCATCAACAACAACAAATTCTTCAAATGCAGGAATTGCAACAATGTATTCTAATGGTTCATCATATGTGTAACTCGCAAAAGGTTTAGACTCATCTTGGGGAGTGACAGTAGAGGTGTGCATATTCTTTAAGAATATGCATATTACATTCAACAACTTAGTCTTTGTGGTTTGCCTTTTTTTCTGCATAAATTTCTCTGTAGGAAGCAACTGCAACTTGCATCATTCTCACTATACTGCTAAATCTCTCCATATTGAGTGCATTTGCTGAAACAACCAAAGTACCTTATAAACAGCTCCATAATGTTTTCATTTCAGTATCTGTCTTCCATGGCTTTCACTAAATGGTCTACTTCTTCAGTTTCATCCTCCAACTCTACCTCTTTAGCTAGTAACACTATTTTGTCACTAGGTGCTTGTAAAGCTTTGTTGTTGTTGAATCCTGTGAATGTATTTTCAGCAGCTTCTTCCATACACTTTGTCACCTCACTCCATACTGCATCTACATTCTTTGTACAATGTAAGATATTGTATTCCTTCCAAAAGTCTCTGAGGGTTTCCTCACTTTCAGCAACAGCCTGAGCAAAAATATTTCTTAAACAAATACAGGTAGTAACAACAATCTTGATCAATAGGTTACAGGAGTTAGGTGGTATTTGGTGAACATGTTAATTGGATGCCCATGATAAGTACGAGTGATCATAAGTTGCATACATCATAAGTCAAGGACTCATAGTGTGGGATTAGTTTTTCTCCATGTGCATTAATTTCATCATCACAAACATCAAACTGACCTTGAACACATTTTAGCAACAGTCACGGTGTACATCCAGATATAAATGTGAATTTAGATAATTTGCAGAGTTCATGCTACTGCTGTCCTAGATGGACTTAAGTTTCCAGTTGAAGGGCCAATGTGGAAATAGCACATAACCCTGTCTGGGACCTGATTTATCATCAAGCTACCTGCCTTCTTGTTTGTTCTTTATATCTAACTTCTGACTGGCTACTTACATATAAAAATCTAGTCTTAGTAACTATTCCCCATTTGGTTTATACCTAACTTCATCTTTGCCAGTTTTTACTTAAACAATTTGAGTGAATGGCAAGGATGTACATTTTGTATTACGCATATGTTACAGTGGTCTTAGATTCAAGACTGACTAATGAGGAAAAAAATTGTCCTTTTGTATACAGATTTGGTTGTCTAATTTTCATGATTCAGATATCCTTAAAAAGATGTAAAGGCAAGACTGGAGAATGTTATTTATGAAGGTCAACTAAGAAAATGTAAACCGCAAAATCTAGTAAAAAGAAGAGGATAATATGATCCGGAAATTAATTAAAAAGAACACCTTACTAGATGGATGTTAGAGGGATTTTTCAGAGTAGAAAGAATAAGAATGCAAAGAGCCATCCCAAGAAACTGCACCAAGTGTGATAGTATGATAGAGTAGATTTTCTTTGCACAGAGTGGAAAGTGATTAGAATACATGGTCAGGGTGTGTTGTGAGTGCACGGATTATGTATGAATTTAAGATATGGCATGACAAGTATTGTGACACTGAGGTGACCTGCTGACTCTGCATAGATATTTTGTAATAATAAATCTTTCATGAAAAGATTTATTATAAATAGAGAAATTCCTCTGTAAACACTTCTACAGTTTCCTTTCTTAAGTACAATGAGAAACTGGTAAAATAAGAGTCCTAATGCAATCATCCAGAATTGGACTGTTTGATTAAACAAAATTATGGCAGTTTAGCCACCATAAAATATTTCATACCTCCATATTTAGGCATTTCATGTATACTATAGCTGCTTTTCCACATTTTAGGTTTCAACTGCCTTTTCTTTCTGAAGGTTAAAATATACTCATAATTGCCTTCTTCCTGGATATTTTCTACTGAAGTTCAGTTTTGTGTCTATTGCATCTACTAAATTTTCAAAGTAACTACTCCAGACATCCAGAATATCCAGCTTCAATTTTTATATTATAGTATTATTATTACCATCACACCCTCCATGGTGTCAGCAGATTCATTGTGGAAGGTTCAAATCAACCAACATTTTATCATATTGAACCTTAAAATCCTTACCACTCCCTACATTAACAACATATTCTAGTAAAATATTCCATTCTCTCATGTAAAAAAATCTACTCCTCCCACTTTTCCTCATCACACTTTTACACAACTTCCAGGGATGGTCTCTGATTCTTCTCCCCTCATTTCCCACTCTTTCAATAATCCCCAATCCAGTAAAATCTCCCCACTAACTTAAATGTCGCTATCAGATCACTTAAACGTGTGGACAGACTTATGTGTTCGTCGAACATGTTGTTTATTATTTTAACGGTATAATAGAACACAGAAACTAAGTAAATAATTAATTTATTAACTTGATGCTGATATTTCGCTGGTATTATAACCAGCATCTTCAGAGCACAAAAACACTGTTTGTCACAATACGCGAGACTAAAACAACATGGTGTACATTAACAAAATTGTAGCAGCAACACAAAGACTAGAGTCCTGATTTTGGCGCCCTCTATCTGAGAAAAAAAAAAAAAAAAAAAAAAAAAAAAAAAAAAAAAAAAAACGCTATCATATATTGCTAGAGTCCTAGAAAAGTGCTAGTTTTTCCTTAATATGACTGTCTCCCAGATCTTCGGCAAGTTAATACAGCCATATTTGTTGAGATTTGGGGTGTGTTTTAGGGCTTCTGTCGCCTCTAAGAACAATCTCTCTGATTTATATGGGTTTCTGTGTAGTACTTTTGTGTTTTTCCAGTTGATCCTGTGTGCAGGGGTATCCAGAGCATGGTCTTCTAGGCCCGACTTCCCATAATGATATTTCCGGACGTATCGTTTATGTTCGCTGATGCGGATATTCACAGTTCTTCCTGTTTGACCGTAGTAGGCTTGATTGCATGAGCAGGGTACTTGGTAGACTCCTGGATGTGATAAAGGAGGAATGCTGTCCTTGGGTGAGCGGATGAGGGTGGCTGATTTGCTACATGGTCTGAATGTAGTGCGTAGTTTATGTTTAATGAGAATTCTTGAGATCTTTTCGGATGTGCCTTTAATGTAAGGGATGGTGACTGTTTTGTTGTAGTTCTCTGTGGTGGATGGTGGGAGGGGTTTCTTAGGAGTGTTTAGTATTTTGTTTATTTTTTGTGGATTGTAGCCGTTGGCCAAGAAGGTGTGGCGTGAGTCAGTTCAGCAGTAAGAGCCTTGTCATTTGAACAGATTGCTCTCGCTCTATGGGTTAGCGTTTTTAAAATGCCATATTGTTGAGAAGGATGATGGTGTGATTGTTTGTGTAAGTATCTGCCTGTATGTGTGGGTTTTCTGAAAACTGAAAATGATAAGGAACCATCTGGGAGACGTGTAATGAGTGTATCCAGGAAGGGCAGACAGTTGTTGGCTTCCGGTTCCATAGTAAAGTGGATTTTTGGGTGTTGGCTATTTAAATGTGCTAGGAATGTTTTCAATGTCTCAGGGCCATGTGGCCAAATGGCAAGCACATCATCAACATAGCGTAGCCAAAGTGTTGGTTTGAGAGTGGCTGTATTGATTGCTTGTTTTTCCAGGTGTTCTATGTAAAAGTTGGCTAGGGGGGGAGAAAGGGGGAGCCCATGGCTGTCCCATCAATTTGTTTGTATATTTTCCCTTTCCATGTGAAATATCCTGCATGTATTGTGAATTTGAATAGTTCAAATATATCAGGGGGGAAGTGTGACTTCAGTAGATTGAGGGTTTCTATTAGTGGTACATTTGTGAATAGTGAAGTGATGTCAAAGCTTACTATTAAGTCTGAGCTTTTTAGGGTGAGGTGTTGTAAGATGCTTTTTAGGTGTGCTGAATTTTTGATAAAGGAGGGAGAATTGTTAGTGAGAGTGGCTAGTAGCTTTGCTAAATGTCTAGCCAGTTTGTATGTGGGACTATTTATACTGTCCACAATTGGGCGTAGGGGTGTGCCTGGTTTGTGAATTTTTGGTGATCCATAGATCCTCGGTGTTCTAACATGGAAGGGTTTGAGTTTGTTAACTGTGTCTTTGGGCCAGGAAGTGACTTTTTTTAATAATTTTCGTGCCTTATTCTTTTGTGTGTTGGTGGGATTGCGATCTATAATTTTGTATGTTGACTGATCTTGTAATAGTGTGTGCATTTTGTTTTCATATTCAGTTGTGTCCATCACCACGGTTGCATTTCCTTTGTCTGCTTTTGTTATGGTAATCTGGCTGTTGTTGTGTAGCTCTTTTATAGCCATGAATTCCTTATGTGGGATATTACTTTTTGGAGGCTTGGACTTGATTAGGATGTTGGCCACATCTAAACGTATGTTGTTAGCTATTGTTGGAGGCAGGTCGTAAATTCCTCGTTCGATGGACGCCATTATTTCGGCTTTTGGAACTTGCTTGGGAGTTATGGCAAAGTTGTGCCCTCGACTTAAAGCAGTTGTGGCTTCTTTGCTTAAGGTGAGTGGCGATAGATTCACAACGACGAGATCTTGTTGTAATTGCGGTCGTTGTATGGTGTTCCATTGTTGTAGATTTTCGAACTTCTTTTGGTGCCGGTTTTTGACTCTGTCGAATTCTTTTTTTGCCGTTGCGTCGGTGATGTTCTCTAAGATCTGCCAAAGTTCCGTATTTAGAATATTATGCAGTGATTCTCGTAATGCGCTGATGGTTGTATTTGCTTGTGCTAATTTCCGGCGAGTGGTGTTAATTTGTTCGCGTAAAAGCGCTACACTCGCTCGTTTATAGATGCGTTGGGCTTTGGCCGAGTGGAACTTGTTTTTGATTTTAAAACAGTTCGGTATTAATTTGGTGTCTCGGCACCTCTTTAAGAAGGCTAACCTGTTTAGTTGCCGCGCCAATTTCAACTTCCACTTACCATATCGTCGTGTCTTGCGTACGATATCGTCTCCGTGAAGAATCCTTAAACGTGTGGATAGACTTATGTGTTCGTCGAACATGTTGTTTATTATTTTAACGGTATAATAGAACACAGAAACTAAGTAAATAATTAATTTATTAACTTGATGCTGATATTTCGCTGGTATTATAACCAGCATCTTCAGAGCACAAAAACACTGTTTGTCACAATACGCGAGACTAAAACAACATGGTGTACATTAACAAAATTGTAGCAGCAACACAAAGACTAGAGTCCTGATTTTGGGGCCCTCTATCTGAGAAAAAAAAAAAAAAAAAAAAAAAAAAACGCTATCATATATTGCTAGAGTCCTAGAAAAGTGCTAGTTTTTCCTTAATATGACTGTCTCCCAGATCTTCGGCAAGTTAATACAGCCATATTTGTTGAGATTTGGGGTGTGTTTTAGGGCTTCTGTCGCCTCTAAGAACAATCTATCTGATTTATATGGGTTTCTGTTTAGTACTTTTGTGTTTTTCCAGTTGATCCTGTGTGCAGGGGTGAAGGAAAAACTAGCACTTTTCTAGGACTCTAGCAATATATGATAGCGTTTTTTTTTTTTTTTTTTCTCAGATAGAGGGCGCCAAAATCAGGACTCTAGTCTTTGTGTTGCTGCTACAATTTTGTTAATGTACACCATGTTGTTTTAGTCTCGCGTATTGTGACAAACAGTGTTTTTGTGCTCTGAAGATGCTGGTTATAATACCAGCGAAATATCAGCATCAAGTTAATAAATTAATTATTTACTTAGTTTCTGTGTTCTATTATACCGTTAAAATAATAAACAACATATCAGATCACTTCTTTTCCTCCTATCCATTAAACTCTATAATTTACATTCCTTTAACCTCTCTCTTCATAGCCACCAATCCAGAATCCTGGTGTTGCCTTTGTCACTCATCTCTGGTCCTTCTCCAGTGTACAACCTTATGTTACACCAGTATGATAAACACTGATAAAATGCTCACTAAATAACTCCAATACAGCAGTCACTCTGCTACCATATCTGCCATAATTATTCCTCCTCTTGATTGCCATATAGCAGAAGAATTCCCCTGAATAATCCTTGGCTTGACAAGCCAATCTCCTCTCATGCTATTCTTTTTTTTCCCCATTTACCCTGCTTGTCACCTTTCTAGCCTGCACTTTATATACCTCATGCATCTTGATTGCTACTGACTGTCTTGTACCTCCTCCATAAGACCTTTTCCAACACTGTTTGCTAGATTTCACTGTTTGTCCATTTCACTCCTACTTTAATTATTCACTTAAATGTATGTAGTTATGAACCGCTTATGTCAGATACTACCTTATCAATTCCCATGCTCTTTCAACATGTTTTCTCCACAGGTCATCAACCCAATGTATTCATGCTGGTTGACTACAGAGCTTCTCACAATCACTCACCTTATAATTCCACACATATCCTTTTTTTTTTCAGCAGTAATCTTTTCTTGTTACACCACTTCACAAACAAGTACCTCATGATCATTCTCACCAACAGTGACAATCTTGATACCTTATTAACAACCAAATGCTGTGAGGATATCACCAAATCCAACACTCAAAAACTCAAGTTGCTTCCATCACATGCTGCTTAAGATAGTTATCCCTCAAAAATTCATTCTCTTTGTTCTCATACACTATTTTCTCCTTCCGGTCCACTTTCCTGCAATTAAAATCTCCAATAAGAATAGCCTTCTTTTTACATGCCCAATCAATTTTTCTAAACATTTCACAGTCAGTACTCTCTTCATTTATTCTATAATACCTCTCCCTCCCCTCCTCTTTTCATTTTCCTGTCCTTTCAGAAAATCGTATATCCTTACATTTCCATTCCTGACAATACATCATCATATTAAAATATTACAATAAATTTATTATCTTTGATTTCTTCTGCAGTCCTCTTTTCTAAATTTCTAAGTTGACTCCTGAATATTTTGCAGCATTTACAATATTATTATTATTATTATTATTGTGTATCCATGGAGTCAGAAGACTCATTATTCACACAATACCTATCATACCGCTCCATAAACTCATTTACATAGAAACACTCACAACCACCTCTAGCAACGCATTCCACACATTCACCACCCTCCAAGCAAAAAATCTAGTCCTAACACCCTTGTTAGTCACACTGTTACTCAATTTTCAGGGATGATCCCTCATTCTCTCCCTTCCTACACTGTACAAAAAAAAAAGGCATTAGTATCAATCCTATAAGACCCCTTTAATAACTTATATGCTTCTATCATATAAAGAAGCATATAAGTTATTAAAGTTATAGGCATAATAACTTATGCCTATCAGCTGGGTTTTTTGAGTCCACAGACCTTCAATCTTTCCTCATAGGAAAGATTGAAGGTCTTTGTCACTTGCCTCTGAATCCTCTCCACCACTTCATCACCAAGGAATCTAGGTGACCAGATCTGTGCACAACAGTCCAGATGTGGTCTTATTAATCCCTTATAAAGTGGAACAATAAGTTCCACTTTATAAGGCATTAATAAGACCATATCCCTGGTGTGTTCTTCAACAACTATGTAATTTGATGTGCTGTTTTGGCCACCTTTGCAATATGAACTCTAAACTTATGTTCTCTGTCTACATTCATATATTCATCTGCTTTTGTTTAACTATTTCTACACAACTTTCCTGCATTTTCTCTATATTCTCTAAGATCAAATGGCTAACTTGGCAAGTTATCAAATGGCAAGACAAACAGAGAAACAGGGAGGCTCAGAGTGAACAGGGGAACACAGCATGAGAAAGGTGGATGCTCCAAGAGGATGTGAATGCATGTGTAGACAAAAAGGGAAGGGGATGACCTGGGATCAAGGAAAAACAGTTGGATTTGAAGAAGGTTCTGAGATGAATAAGGACAAAAAGAAATGGCTTGAGTTAAGCATGGAGAAGTCACATCAAATAAGGGGTATCAGTGATCCAGGAATGTATACAAATGCTAGAAGTGTAAGAAACAAGGCAAATGATATGGTTGCATTAATTGAGTCTGTTCACCCCAGAACTGTTGGTAAAAGTGAGCCATGGTTGGATGAGGATGACATCCTGACAGGAATAGAGATGGAAGAGTATGATGTGTTTCGTGAAGATAGAAAAGGTAAAAAGGGAGGAGAGTGCTATTGATGATAGAGAAAGAGTTATGTCCATACAGAGCAGAGATGCAAGAGGGAAATAGTACCAGTGGTTTTTGAAGCAGTATGGTGTGAAATAGAGGTGAACAGAATGAAATACTTAGTCAGATTTTGTTAGAAACCTGGTAATGTGGATGGTAGTGACTATGAAATGTATAATCAAATTAGGCAAGTAAATAAGAAAGGGTGATTGTTATAAGCGATTTTAATTATGGCAATATAAACTGAAATGATGAGATAGCAACTGGAAGTAAAGAAAATGAGTGAGTTTTTGAAGGACAACTATCTTAGGCAGTATGTAACAGAGGGCACACGGGAACTGAAGGTCTTGGATTTGATCATCTCATCAGAGGATGTTATTATAAATGAGATGTCAAATCTCCCTCCAGTTGGTGAGAGTGACCATGAAGTAATTACCTGGATGGTTGCCAGCATGTGAGGACCTCTGTTTAATTTTATAGGTGGCTTAAACGTGGCATTAAGATTATAATGGTGTAGAATTCTATTTACCATATTTTCCATGTATAAGATGCCCCATGAAGAAGACAAACCCTACTTTTTCGAACTCAAAATTAAGAAATCAATATTTTAAACATCTCCACTGTCTAATCATACACTTAGTGGGAAGAGGTCCAAACTGTCTCTCTGAAGCTTTATTTCCATGTTCTTTTGCATAATTGATGACTATTAACTTGAATTTTAAAGAATATGACAATCGTTTTTTATTTTTTTATGGGCATTTTTATGGGCTAGTGCTCAAAATATTGTTAATGCATTAGCTTTCCCTGCCAATGAGTTGCAGACGTATGAATGCTTTCAGAGTTCTGATTTATTTATTCAGAATCAGCCATTAATGACATCAATCGACAGAGTTAACAAAGGCTAGTGATTGGCGGAAGCCTGTTTGCAGAGACAAGGTACTGGCAGTTTCACCATGCCAACCACAGGTCTCTCAACCGGTTACTGCCTGTGCATAAGATGATCCCCAATTTTTGGTCTAAAAATTTTAGAAAAAAGTATCATCTTATACAAGGAAAAATATGGTATTTTTTCTGATAACCCTTTAATGTATGGGATAGCTATGGTTTTACTGTAATCTATATTACATGTATTTTTTATGAAGAACTTTATTGATAGTATTTTTGTTGTAGCCATTATTTATAAATGTGTTGCTAATAATTTCTAATTCTTGTTTAAGAGCTTGTTCATCAGAGCAAATTGTTATAGCTCTGTTTTTGAGGGTGTTGATGACCCCAAGTTTGAAACCAGCTATAAAATATTAAAAAACATATTCAACTCCTCTAAGGACCCCCCCCCCCCATACACACACACACTGGCTCAACCTGGAGTTTATTGTATCTATTGCACCTTTAACTTATGTTATAATGGGGAAACTGGACATACAATCCTATTCGTAAAAAAGAACACAAAAAAACACATTAAATTTTACAAATTTGGTGAAGTAGGACTCTCAGATCATGCTCTTAATTCACTGGAAAAGAGGATTTTTATATGGTAAGTGGTGAATGAGTAGACTGCATTACCACAGGGGTGGTGAATAAAAAATCATCATAAAAAAACCTGGTACGAATGAAAATTTAAAGAAGCCTGTGAAATTTTGATTAGCATATTCAGCCTACTTAGTTCTTCAAGTTTTCCAGCAAACCCTGACTTAAGAACTCTAAACAATTATTTCAGCTTTCACTGGCCACCATCCATACTGTTTGGTTTAATTTATATGTATACTTATATGAGTAATTTTGTTAACATGTTACTCTCTAGCTTAATTTATTTTTTTAATCAAATAGATAATAATATTAACAGGACTCTAGCATTGATGCAAGGTTTTTTATTTTCACCAGAGGTCAGGCCAGTAGTTTTAATGCTTGACCAATGTAACTTAGCATACCATGTAGATTGTAGTACAGCTTGTTTATTTGTATATATGTGTATACTCCAGATGACGATTTTAATGTGAAGGTTGAAACGTCAAGTGATTATTTTGGTTTATATTAAACTAAAGTTTTTCACTAACATGGTAGTTGTTTCCATAATTTTTGCAATGAATTCTGATCACTGTATAACCATGAAGGAAAGGATTATTATATAATAATGTAATTATTATGTAATTAAAGGATTATAATGTAATGCATTCCAAACAGACAATTATAGTATTAGTTAAAAATAATAATTATGCATTATTGTTTAGAGAAAGATCCCGGGAAATACTAATTAACGTACAGAGAGAAATTAAAGAGGATTAAAATAGAACTAATAAAATAGTAAAGATTTATTATTATTATTATGTGACACCTCCAGGGAGTCCAAAGACTCATTGAGGGAGAATGTGCCAACAGCATCGAATGATTGATCCCTTGCAACTACTAACCGTGCTCAAACTTGCTTAACTTTTTACGTGAGCCATTAGTAGCAGAGGCTCCTCTACCAATCGACCAACCTTTTTTATCGTTAATAATTCAAACACAAGTTTTTATTTGGAAAAACTATTTAAACAATGTAGTTTTTGTGCAGTTTTTTCTTCATTTTCTTTGCATGCATGCCTAACTTTAATGTTTCTTTCAGTGTTAGGACAGGCATCCATAAGAAAATCAGAAGCATCATCTATTTTTCTGGTAAAAAGCTCATTTAATGAGAATTCTTTTGTAGGTGCTTTAATTACATTTAAAAGGGTACTTGTATGTAATAGAAAATAAATAAAATTGTAGAATGATCATGACTTTTGTTGCACCAAAGCTTAAATAACACTAAAGCACACATCAATAAGGCAAGTACTGCAGTATCCCAAATCATTATAGTAGTGTTTTAGTAGTCTCAATATTGGTAAACCAGCACGGTACGGTACGGTACAGTACAGCATTGTGCTACTGTTAAAATTCTTTTAAAATGTTAAAAATTATAAACTGTGTCATAGCAAAACCAGGCATCATCTAAATTTCTGCACACAGATCTATTCACATGGATATCTATATGATAAGAAGTGTTAGAGAGAAGGTGTAGAGAAGTTGAATAACACTGCCTCAGGATTCTGGAATGTTAAAAACAAATACATATTATGGAAATATGCTCTGCAGAGCTTGGTAAATGGGAGGAATAGCCTATCAGACATTAAATAACACTAAAGCACACATCAATAAGGCAAGTACTGCAGTATCCCAAATCATTATAGTAGTGTTTTAGTAGTCTCAATATTGGTAAACCAGCATGGTACGGTACAGTACAGTACAGCATTGTGCTACTGTTAAAATTCTTTTAAAATGTTAAAAATTATAAACTGTGTCATAGCAAAACCAGGCATCATATAAATTTCTGCAAACAGATCTATTCACATGGATATCTATACGATAAGAAGTGTTAGAGAGAAGGTGTAGAGAAGTTGAATAACACTGCCTCAGGATTCTGGAATGTTAAAAACAAATACATATTATGGAAATATGCTCTGCAGAGCTTGGTAAATGGGAGGAATAGCCTATCAGACATTAAATAACACTAAAGCACACATCAATAAGGCAAGTACTGCAGTATCCCAAATCATTATAGTAGTGTTTTAGTAGTCTCAATATTGGTAAACCAGCACAGCACAGTACAGTACAGCATTGTGCTACTGTTAAAATTCTTTTAAATTGTTAAAAATTATAAACTGTGTCATAGCAAAACCAGGCATCATCTAAATTTCTGCACACAGATCTATTCACATATCTATATAAGAAGTGTTAGAGAGAAGTGTAGAGAAGTTGAATAAGACTGCCTCAGGATTCTGGAATGTTAAAAACAAATACATATTATGGAAATGTGCTCTGCAGAGCTTAGTAAATGGGAGGAGGAGAAGCAGCAATATGATTGAGCCATTAGTTGGTGAGGGAATAGCCTATCAGACAAATATAAGAAAGATACTGTATATGGTAATAGGTAGTGAGAGAAAAAGAGGTCCCTCCTGAAACTATACAAGTCATGTCAGTAAGGAAGCAAAAAAGAGGATTTTTATATGGTAAGTGGTGAATAATCCAACATAGAAAGTTATCAAGGCAAGGTATGATGTACATTGCAATCTGAGAGTTTGACCTCCTACAATAAGTCTTCTAATTCCATAGAAGTCTAGAATACTAATAATGAAAAAAATACTTCTGTATGTTCTCTCCACATGAACTTATGCACATGTTTATATTCAAAAATGGTGTTTATAATGATTAGTCTATGTCCTGCCTAGCAGTACTTACCATTATGATTAGTTCTGCCTTTTCTCAAAATTTCTTCAAAACATTTCTATAGGCCTTGGATTCATTTCCCATTCTGATCTTTAGATATTTAACAAGAACCAGTTTTTCCTTTGTCAGCATTCCTGACTAATAACTTGAAAAGTTCCTCTACTTCTTCATCTGAAACTTCCATGGGATAATATTATCAACATCCAATTTACCCAAATTATTATAATTAAAATTCATTCCAACCATTTAAGATGTGCAATAAAACACTTATTTAAATTTAATTTTATCTTTACTTTCTACAGTGGTTTAAATGATGATAACAATTAAAGTAAAGGTACAGATTCCATGGGAATCAATTATACAAGTATGTAGACTTTGCACTTTGCCAGTTCGAGTATGTGACTAAGAGTTTATAAGGCAGAACACCAGAATAAGATGATGTTGGAACGTATATCCTAGTTCCGAATCCGACATCTTGTTGTAACGTACTCTTATTAATAAAATCAAATCAGCTAAAAAAAAAAAATCAGCTAACGCCTTTTTATTCCCGTATATACGGGAGTAGGCGAGGCCATTTAGCCCTATCTAACTTTTGGAGACTGAGTGGGCAGTTCAATCTCCACTGGTACCCAATCAGAGACAGATGGCCCAAGGCTATCACTAATTAAGCGGTACGCAGTGAAGAGAGACGGCTCAAATGTGCCGCCATCTCGTGGTCTCTAACCCTAACACAATATATTTAATGTCTGAAATAATGTGGGTTCTACGGTCGATTTTCTTGAGTTTACAGGACGAAAAACCCGAGTTTCCGGGAGGAAAAACCTGCTTGCCCGTGCCAGAGATCGACTAACTCGGGAACCGGTCGAAAAAAGGCTTAGAAAAATTTCCTCTAGTCGCCGACTAGACTCGAAACCAAGACTTCCTTCGTACGGCCTAGCGCGGTGGTGTGCAAACGCCACATCCACTGAGCTACACAGGCTCTGAGCTACACATTGCTAATTGATCACTAATCCAAATGTAGGGAAATTTATATTTATACTGCGCCACCCTATATTTAGATTAGTCTATATAAAATAGTAGAATCAATTTTCAATTAAATTAGCAGTCTCCTTACTCATTCAGGCCGAATTTAACACTTTTCACTTGAGGCTCCCGCAAGATTCGAATTATTTATGAACGGTGCAATAAAAAAGAATCAGGCAAACACAATATTGAATTTAACAAAACAAAACATTTAATATAAGGTTATATGACAAATACATGAATTCCACTTCTAAAATAAGACATTACAAATTAAGTTAGTACATCAGGTCAAATCATTCATATTAATTCAGTCTTCAAAATCTTCACATACAAGTTTCACAGTTTTCTCTATTACAAGATTCCTTACTCAGATTAATACAACAGAAATTCTTGTTTAATCAGTTTGCCCATATCTCTCAGTTATACTCCATACTTAACTCTCAGCAGGCACTTTCATATCATTAAATACGGCAGATATTATTTCAAGGCAAATTATTTTTAACTTCTAACTTCGGTGATATGCCACAGTAAATGCTAGAATAAGCGAAATGGAACTATCACTCAAATCTTCATACACAGAAACAAATAAAATATGACTGTCCTTACCGGAATTTATCTTCAGCACGTCAGATTTAATGTGAGCACATCTTCAAATTATATTTATTACACCCATGGAACACATTTAAAAGAATTCTTCAAGGTCATAACTAGATTATTATTTGTCGCGCTTCACAATTTTCGACGGCAACTATAGGGCAGATTGATATCCTTGTTTACTACTTCACAACAAAATAACCTCCGTACAATTCTTCCTAAAAGCAATATAGAAATAAGTAGTAATTCTAAGCTAACTGGATCTATTCTGAATCCTTCATTAACCTTCCAGTCCTTTAATTATCAAAATACGGCACCAAATTCCTATTAATGCCACTGCTGACCTTACTTTCAGCTATCTATAAGTTTTCACTTCGTCTCTGCATACTTCTAAATACTACTCTCTTGAATTCCTGCCCTTCAGTCCTTTTTATTTACTTTCACCCCTTTGCTTATATCCTTCCTTCTTCCCCTTCAAAAACTCTTCCTTTCTTTCTCTCTCTTACTACTCATATATATCTCTCTTCTCTCCTCGTTATCGAGGCTCACGGTCTACCCATGCGCGTTCCATTTTATTTCTCTCTCCATGGCAACGAACAAAACGTAAATATTCGCGTTAACGTTACATAAGGCTATACTTTTACATTGAGTAATGAAAAACATTAATAAAAATATTACAGTTACTTAATTTTCTCTTTCATTTCATTTACAATTAACAATAATAAAATATATGTTACAGTATATATATAAGGTATATTAAATTATGTACATATAATTTCTCATAATATTATTGAAGGAATAAAGTAAATAAGATAAATGATATTTATCACTGAGTCCTTCCAATAGTAAAATATACATTAAAATTATTTAATCAATAATAGCTGATGAAATTCAGGAATAATACATGAATAATAATTCTTAAGCAAGGGATTAACAAATAATTTTTAAATAAGTCATGCTTATTCTTGTTGAGAGGCTTAAATATTAGTTATTAAGTCATGCTTAATATATGATAGGTTATGTTAAATGTGAATGAAGGACAAAATATACATAATTTCATTCACAGTTTAACAATGATATCATTTATTTTAATTGACAACATAATGTTTCATCCTAATTGCACAGGATTTTTTCACGTGTAAACATAGAAACTAGTAAGGACTAACAAAGGTGACAACTGCTAGGTAGTTGTCACCTTAATATACATATTATTAACATAATACCTTCAGAGAGTCAAAAAACTTATTACAGAGGTCCACAATCTCACAAGAAAAGATCTACAAACCATGCCTTCAACTTATTCACACTTTCTGCACTCACTACACACTCAAGCAATGATTCCACTCACCAACTACTCTGCATTCAAAGAACCACCTCCTAACTCTCTTGCTCACACTCGCCTTATACAGTTTCAAGAATGGCCTCTTGTTTCTACCCTTGATTCCCTCTATTCTGTTTACTGCTGCTGTAACATTTGATGTGGTGAAGTATAACCTTTTCTGTCCTTGACCAATAAAACCATAAATCAATCAATCAAACCCTCTATTCTATGAGAAATCTTCTCCACATTGATCGGATAAAATAACTCCTGATCAACTTATATGTTTCAAATGCATCCCCTTTCCTTCCTCTATTCACAAGACTGCAAAATGAATTCCTTCAATGTCTTCATATACCAGAGTCTAGAGACCAAACACTGACTTAGTGATCTTCTCTGAACACTCTAAGATATCCTAATCCTCTTGAAAACCAGATGATCAGATGTGTGCAGAACAGTGCACATATATGTGGTCTAATCAAGGCCTTATTCAAAGGATCATAACTTATTTGCTTCTACATGTTAAGGTCTTCCTTCTCCTCTTCTTCGTTGCTATAATCTGTTGTGATGTCACAATTGTAGTAATGTGACTCCTTAACTAAAAGTCTTGGAACTAACAAGTCCAGGACCTCAATACCTCAATACATGTCTACAGGAAGAATGGTCCAAAATTCCCATTTATCGCTATCGTACAGTTGTGGAAAGTAGGCTCTGTAAGAGTGCTGCAAACATCACAGTGAAAGGAGGTTCTACATCTCATTAAGGTGGGTGCCGTGGCTGTTTGTTCCTTACACTATGCTGTCTGTTGGCTTCTTTCCAAGAAGAGTATACAGTTAATGGGAAAATTTTGAAGTAAAGGAGATGAGATCTGGGAGTCATGGTTGACTTCAGTTACAGCAGAAGCCTTATGGCACAGTGCATTGTCTTGCAAAAAGAGACAATGGTCAGTTCTGCAGAAATCCCACAAAGTAGGAAGCATTGCATTGTCCAGAATATTCAGATACCTATTGGAATTCAATGCTTGTGGCATCACAAACTGAAGTCTGAGGCCAAACCAAAAAAAATATGACCATATTACACTGCCACCTCCGAATTTCATAACTGGGGTTATGCACTAAGAGACATTCACCAGGTATCCACCTGCTTAGTAGGGTGTGTAGCAAGCCTCACATTACCCAAACCAACATGTAACAGTATCTTCACTGGTGCAAAGAGTGTATACAGTAGGACATGGATGCTTGGATCAGTGAAGATACTGCTACATGTTGGTTTGGGTAATGTGAGTCTTGCATGTTGTGTAGCACTCTATGGGCACATTCACTCAGTGAGTGATCATCCACTGCAGCTGACTCCCTGCGATTTCATCTTAGTATGGTATCACTGACTGTCGATCTGAGATGGCCCAATTTGTCAACAATTTGCTGAAAAGACAGGTGCAACATG
This sequence comes from Typopeltis vanoorti, assembly GCF_054136105.1. Taxonomy (NCBI): domain Eukaryota; kingdom Metazoa; phylum Arthropoda; class Arachnida; order Uropygi; family Thelyphonidae; genus Typopeltis; species Typopeltis vanoorti. The sequence continues at coordinate 42,685,134 of NC_143556.1, read as the reverse complement.
ACATCCTATCACAATGCCTCTTTTAAACTCCGTCAGTTCTCTTCTCACAGCCATTTCACCCAGAGAGAGTTGCACTGATTTGGGAGCATCATATTTCTTCAATTTATGCCAGCTACAAACATGTGACTCATTTCATGGCACAATGCACCTTGGCCATGGAGGGGGGGGGGGGTCATTGACTTCTTTCCAGCAGTGTAATCTTGCCTAAATTTCAAGATACTACATTCTGCCACGATGAACTGGTAGATCCAATCACACAAACCTACCTACACAGTCTCTTAGGATCCTCTACAGTCACCAAATCTGCTCTATTTGTAGTTCTTTTCAACTTGCTTCATTTGCTAACGGCTCCATACCTCAAAGGTAAGCCTTTCCAATTTTATTACTAACATACAAGTTAAACAATAATGATCCCAAAAAAAAAGTTACACCACTAAGATCTTTCAAATTCCTGATATGTATCCTCAAGGATGTAGAGCAGTGGTTCCCAAACTTTTTTGGGCCACTGCCCCCTCGAATCTATAAACTCATCGTCAGTGCCCCCGTGTCTTACCTGAATCCACCCTACATTCAGAAAAGTGATTCACACAACCCACAGGAACGGTAATAACATTTTAAAAAAATATTAATTTATAATTTAAATTTATTTTAAATCCAAAAAAAAAAAACATTTAACTTTAATAGCAACTTTACATTAAAATCTAATAAAACATTGTATTATAAGGCTATTCAATAGCAGCTATTGACTTGAATGTTTTGAAAATCCTTAATGTGATGGATGGGCTTCATGGAGTGATGGACTTCATTGGGACATAGTTTTCCTATGTCTGGTTTAATATAACTTAGCAGTAGTCTTAAATCTCCACGTTGAGTTATCTGGAGTCTTATTCAAATTAAGTGGATATTGAATCCAACATTATTTCAAAGCCGAATAGAGAAACTACAAAAGTTTCATACCGAATATAGAAACTATAAAAGTTTAGGCGGATCAAAGCGTAAGCAAACCTTTCATGACAGGAGCAACTCGTAGTAAAAGTGGAGTAATACTGATCACTATCCTTATATTTCCCATAATGTAAAAGACATCTCCTAGTGGACATGCATAACATCATACATGTCCACTAGGAGATGTGTTTTACATTATGGGAAATACTAAGGATAGTGATCAGAGCTTACTCCATCTTAACTACGAGTTGCTCCTGTCACAAAAGGTTTGCTTACCCTTGGATCCGCCGAAACTTTTATAGTTTCGAATGTGACCATTCATTGAAACCTTTGATTTGCTAAAGTCACATTTCCTTCCAGATATATTTGAATTATTTAAATTTACAGTACTTGCAGGTTATTTTCCCTTTCCATGCTAAATAACCTGCAAGTACTGTAAATACACAAACTAGATGGACAACACTGGGCTTCCCCCTTTAGCCAACTTCTATTAGAACACTTAGAAAACCTAGCTATGAATACAACCACTCTCAAACCAGTGGTTTGGCTGTGTATGTTGATGAAGTGTTTGCTATTTGGCCATGTGGTTCAGACACTCTGGATACATTTTTAATGAATTTAAATAGCCAAGATCCTAAAATCCATTTCACAATGGAACAGGAAGCTAATCACTGTAGGCCCTTCCTAGATACACTAATCACATGGTTTCCTGAGTTCATTATCTTTTTCTGTTTATAGAAAACCCACAATAAAGGTCGAAACCGGTCTGGATAGTGACCCTTTCCATAATGCATAGCATTATATGAGATGTGACAATTTAATTCCCGGAACGGCCGTGTAGTGTCACCTATGTGGTTATTTGGTTGGAGTCACGTGAGTAATCGGCTTTGTACATGTTTTAACTAATGTGTGTGTAAACCTCAAGCAATAGAGCCATCTACTAGTTGACTATTGCAAAAACAATAGAGATCTGTGTGTAAACTTTGGCATAAAAATGTGTGATCAAAATTTGGATCAGCATGTCAACATCGAATTTTGTGAAAATTGGCAAAATGGCTACTGAAACAGAAGTGTTGAAAGTGGCATATTGTGTAGATACTCTGAAAAAGTCAAGTGTCTTTGAGTGGCATAAGAGATTAAAAGGTGGGCAAGAAGATGTGAATGACGACCTCAGAAGTGGGCAGCCAAAAACAAAAATGACAGACGCAAATGTAAACAGCGTGATTTGGTACGGTCTGACAGACAATTAAGTCTGCGATTATTGGCTGATGAATTGAGAAACAGCCAGGGTAATTTTAACTGAAGAATTGGGTATGCGAAAGATTTCTGCAAAGTTTGTGCCTCAGATCTTGACAGACGAACAGAAGCAGTGGCAGCTTCAGGTTGCAACTGAACTTTCTGCATATAAGCACGTTTCTAAGAGTAATTATGGGTGACAAAATCTGGTGCTTCCAATACGATCCCAAAATAAAATGCCAGAGCATGGAGTGGGAAAACCCCCGAGTTCACCACACCCGAAAAACAGCATGCATGTCACATTTACAATTCAAGACCATGCTGATGTGTTTCTTTGATCATAAGGGGATAGTCTATGAAGCATTGAATAGGGACAAATGGTCAACCGACAATGCTATTTAGAGGTGCTGAAAAGATTATGAGATTCAGTTCAGAGAAAAAGACCTGAATTATGGCCTGACAAGTGGATCATCCATCATGACAATGTGCTAAGCCATAGTGCGCTCATCGTGAGAGAGTTTCTGGCCAAAAAATCGATTACCAAATTAGGCCATCCTGTTTATTCATCTGACTTAGCTCCCTGTGACTTCTGGCAGTTTCCAAAATTAAAGACTGTGCTAAAAGGACAAAGATTTTCTGACATTGCTGATATCCAGTTTAATGTGATAAAGGAACTCAAGAATCCCAGAAAAAGAGTTCCAGGCCTGTTTCCAAAAATAGGAACACACCGTCTAAACCAGTATATAAACGCATAAGGGGTTATAGTAGCTACTTCGAAACTATACGAAATGTAGTTTCAAAAGTACGTTTTTTTTTTTACAGGTGCATTCCAGGAATTAAGTTGTCACACCTCGTACATGTCTGTAAGGATATGTGCTTTGCGTTATGGGTTACTAAGGCAAGTGATGTGAAGTCATTAGCTTCTATATACGAGTTGCCCCAGTCGTGAAAATACTTCAGGTGCAAACTTTGTTTGCTTATACTAGGATAAAGGATTAAACCAAGTATATAAATTCTTGGTATCTTTAATTTAAAACCCACATAAGGAGATATTTGCACAAACACTCACACCCAGTTCAATAGTATGGTACCCTAAAAACATTAACTCACAGAGTCAGAGATATCTGTTCCAGTGACAATGCTCTTACCACTGAACTCGCTCACTTGCATCACACTTTCTTAGTCAATGGCTATAAGCCCCATAGATTAGAAAAAATATTAAATGCACCCCAGAAATCCCCTCTCTTGCCTATTACACAAGACTATAGCAAAACTGTTACCATCCCATACATTCAAGGCGCCTCTGAAAAGATATCTAGAGTGCTTAATATCAGCTACACACCTTATTCAAACCATATGTCAAATTGGCAACTTTCATCTGTTCATGTAAGGACAAACTCTCTTCTTTATCACATCCAGGAGATGAATGTTCTGTTCTTGCGACCTGGCTTACTATGGACAGACAGGAAGAACCGTTGACACTCACCTTGAAGAACATAACAAATATGTTTGGCACTATTGTTATGGCAAATTGGATCTAGCAGATCATGCCTTGAATATTCCTTCACACAGAATCAAATGGAAGAAAACAAAGAGCTACACACAAGTCATAAGTCAGAGAGATTGTTTTGGAATCAGCAGAAGCTTTAAAACATACTCCAAACCTGAACAAGTATGGCTGTATCAATTTAACAAAAATCCAGGAGACAATCATTTTATGATCTAATTAATACTTGTTTTACTCTCTGTCTTCATACAATAATTGATGTTGCCAATTAGGACTTTAGTTGCTTGTGTTGTATGTTACAATTTTTTTTAAAAAACTAGTCCTGCTGTATCAGATTGTTGTTATTTCATGCACTGTGACAAACTGTTCTTGTGTTTTGAAGATGCTGGATATAATACCAGCAAAATATCAGCTAATATATACTATTTTCTTATCATTCTGTGTTGTGAATCAATACCATTAAAGAAACTGGAGCATAATGAGAGAAGTTTAATACATCTGATTTAATACCACTTTTCTTTATAAAGCAATACATGTGGATGAAGACTAACAGTGGAGATAACATGTGCCTTTGTCTTACTTTGTTGGTTTAATCATTACAACTTCCTGTAAAATCCTTCAATTCTAACAGCTGATTTCCAACTCAAGTATGGGCTTTATATTGCTGTGTATAATGTCCAATTTACACCATTATTAAAGATACCAAGAAATTATATACACCATTATTATTATTATTATTATCACACCAACCTCCATAGAGTCAGCACTCATGGGGGATCACTCAATGAATAACATTTATTATATTGAACCATATAATCCTTAACACTCCATGCATTCCAACACATTCTGAATATGCATTTCATTCACTCACAACTCTCCTTATAAAAATTCTACTCCTCACACCCTGCTCCATATGCTTACAGAATTTCCAGGAATGGCTTCTTGTTTTTCCCCACTCACTTTCTACTATTTTTATAATATCCTCTATATTAATCAAACAAAATCAACAAACTCACTAAAACATCTCTATTATATTAACTCTTATCCACTGAACTCCATAATTTACATTCCTTTAATCTCTCTCCACAGCCAACATTCCAGAGTCCTGATATTGCTTTAGTCAAGTGTCTCTGTACCTTCTCCAATTTTTCCACATCACAATAAAAACTAGATGACCAAATCTAAGCACAGTGCCATCTGACCAGCTTTATACTGCAGTACAACTACCTTCTTATCCCTGCATATCAGTGTATTTCATACCAGCAATGCAATGTGCACTTATTCCATTACTTGCAACATGCCCTCTACATTTTAATCCACTGTCAACCATCAACTCCAAATCTCAGTTCTATTTTCTGAAGCATGGTTCCATCAGTATAATATAGAGACATATATCTCTGCACTCCAAAATGCAACACCTTGCCTTTATTAATATTAAAACTACAACCCCACTCATTTGTCCTAGCAAAGTCTATTTAAATCCTAAAAAGGAATTAACATCAGCAGTGCTCCTTATAATTCTCCCCAATAGCTGTTTTGCACATTATTTAAAAATATGTGGTGATGTCACCCATTCACATAGCCATATTAACATCTAACCTAATCAGCACATGACATTCTTTCACTTCTAATTCTCCTAATAGTTGCCACCCTTCTACATGTTGCATAGATCATTTACACCAGTATGATAAATACTAATAAAATGTTCATGAAATAACACAATACAGAAGTCATTCTGTTACCATAACTATCATAATTTTTCTTCTTGTTTGTCATATAGCAGAAGAGTTCCTTTGAATAATCCTTGACCTGACAGGCCAATTTCCTCTCAATGCCCTTTTTTCCCTTTCCCCTGCTTGTCACCTTCCTAGCCTACACTTTATACACCTTATGCATTTTGATTGCTACGAATTGTCTTGACTCCATCATAGGATCTATTTCAACACTGTTTGCTAGATTTAACTGTTCACCCATTTCACTCCTGCTCTAATTATTCCAGTTATGCACTGCTTATGTCAGATAGTGCCATATCAATTCTCATGCTCTTTTAACATGTTTTCTTTATAGCACATCAACCCAATGTATTCATGCTAGTTGACTTCTCAAAATTGCAGCCCCATATTTATAATTCCCCATATGTCTTCTTTTTTGAGGTCTGTGTAGTCCCGTTGAAATGGCAATTGCACTAATATCCCTAGGCCACCTGAAAAAATACTGCTCTAAGTTCAATCTGACTTGTCAACTAGAGAAATTTTTTCTACACTTTTTTTTTCTACAAGTTTCTGAGTTAGTCAATCCTTAGGACCTGCAAGTAGGCTTGTTCTCCTGGGAAAAGTTTATAGGATGAAAAACTTTTTTCATCCCATAAACTGAAGAAAATCAACCAGAGAACTCGCATTATTTCAGATAATAATATGTAAGGAGACCATGAAATATAAGAGCTGTCTGCAATACTCTCCTCCATTGGTGTAATAATATCACTGACCAACTATGCTGTGACTGGCTAGGGATGGAGGCTAACTGCCCACTACTCTTCAAAAAAGTCAGTTATGGCTAAATGGTCTTGCCGACTCCCTTTGGGAAATAAAAGGCATTAGCAGAGTAGATCCTTTTTTTCACAGTAACCTTTCTATAACCTTTCAGTAACTAACTACTTTCCAAGAAGTGGCAGTGTCGATACCTCACTAATAACAACATTCTATGAGGATACAACCAAGTAAATTTTTTAAAAAAAAGTGTGTGTGTGTATATATATATATATATATATATATAAAAGGTTGGTCGAACCTCTGCTACTAATGGCTCACGCAAAAAGTTAAGCAAGTTGAGCGTGGTTAGCAGTTGGAAGGAGCTCAATTTCGATGCTGTTGGCACACTCTCCTTCAATGAGTCTTTGTACTCCATGAGTTGTCACATAATAATAATAATAATATATAATACGTAATTCAAAAATATCCCTGTTAAATAGAACCGAGAAAAAATTTAAAACACGCAATTCTCAGTCAAATCACACATCCATCAGTTTGCTTACTGCTATCTACATACTAACCATTTCGTTGCTACCATGGGTCACTAAGATTGATTATAGCGCCCTCTTCATATGGCCCTTCTTCCACTGTGTCATTGGTTTGTTTTCAAACTGAATCTTGTAATTGAATATATCAAATTTTAAGCATTGAGAATAATAATAGTAAATAAAGCAAAACAAACAACAACAAAAAAGCTTACTGTGTACTGCATTACTACTTAGAATGCTTGCATTTCAAACAAACCTCCACGATATGTTTAAAAAGATGTATATATTTTTTCTCTCTACATTTTCTATAACGTTTTTTTTTGTATTAATTTAGGACAGCTTTGTCGTTGTTATTGTAATGAATTTTTTTTTATATATTACTCTAGATATACTACACCTCATTCCCTCCCTCTCTTTCTTCAGTCTATATGTTGGATTATATGTAGCGCTAATCTGTGATAGGCGCGCAACATTTATTAGGAAGGAATTATTTTATTATTATTATTTGTCACCTCCAGGGAGTCCAAAGACTCATCGGGGAGGGCATCTACTCTACAGCTCTGTCTCCACCACTCACAATTCACTAACTGACCGCAACTACATCAACGCGATCTATCGCCGATCACCACCACCACTACTGGCATTTCCACAGACAATCACAAACATCCATGTCCACGGCGGGATTCGAGCCCGCAGCCTTTTGGCTGGGGAGCGGATACGCTAACCACTCGGCCAGCCAAGCTGGCATTAAAACTCATCGAGGAAGGGCACCTATTCTATATATAATAACAACGAACGCAACTACCATCATCATCTACACCGACGCCATCTACCGACCACCACCACTACTAGTATTTATTTCAAACATCCATGCCGACGGCAGGATTCCTTTTGGCTGGAGAGCGGATACACTAACCGCTCGGCCAACTACTGCAAAATAAACAAAATAAACACAAAATAAACAAAACCTGTTAAAAAATTAATCCGTTAATGAAATTTATACATCATATGGACGAGAACCAGTGTGAGACCATCCCTCACCCTACTGGAGGCCTGAAGTGGCTTGAAAATGTTCCATATTTGGTCTCTAGAGTAAGGTTTCCGGTCTATGAAAAAAATAGGTTTCAAATTTAAAAAAAAATTCTAAAATTGATAAAAAGTAGAATGAAATCATTAGCCCACCCACGATACCAAAAAAAAAAAAAAAAAAAAAAATGCATTACTGGTTGGTAAGTAACCTTTTATGGCTGAGAGCAACACAAAAAGTAATAAAATAAATAAAAATAGGGAGTAGGCAAAGCCATTTTAGTTCTAACTGGATTTGAAGGGCAGTCAAAACCACTATAGTCTTTTTCTTCTTCTTTTTTTCTTTCTTTTTTTTCTTCCCCAGGCCAAGTGCTGCGGAGTGAAACTCTATTTCGATAGAACTACCTAGGCACATTAATTCATGTATTTAATATATATAAATATAAGTGAACAGATAACATTACGGATAATAATAGGACTATGAAACAGTGGCGTAGCTAGTGCTTTTGCCGCCCTGGGAGATCCCTGAGTTTGTCGTCCTTCTCAATACAAAAACGCCTAAATACTACAAAAAAAAGTCAAAAAGACATATAGGGAAATATATTAAAATACTATAATATAAGTACTATAATACTATATCTAAAATACTTCAGGCGCAAACTTTGCTTTCTTACAAATGGATAAAGGATTAAACCAAATATATAACTGATAACATAGCTAAGTGAAAAAACTTCCATTTAAACACCATGTTTAATTTTGAAGTAAAACTTTAATTCCACCATTCTACAATGTTCTTTTTCTTACTTTTCTGTTAGCAAAATCGTCGAAGTCTATTTCATCACTCAGTTGCTTTTCTATAGACAGTATGGCAAGATTTCTTAAACTCAAAGTTCTCATTGTAGATCTTAGGTAATTCTTAATCACTTTTAATTTAGAGAAACTCCTCTCACAACTAGCAACACTTACAGCAATTGCGAGGTAAATTTGCAGTAGTATTACAATATTTGGAACTGAGTTTTCGAGACTGTTCTTAGAATAAACTGCAAAAGTTCAAGGGGGACCAACCTTACACGTCTGTGTTTCGTCTTGCGTAGCAGCAACAGAAATAAAAGTCTGAAGTCTCTTTCTCTCAACGAGGAACTCTTCTTTATTAATGTTATCGTGATCATGATTTAGTTGACATCCGTATTTATCGTTCAAAAGATTCGATGGAGTAAGGAAGGCATATTTTTCAGCAGGAACATGAAATTGCTTAAATCTCGTGGTGATTTCTTGTATCACTCTGTCCAGTGAAAAAAACATTTCTCTCCTCAACTCAGTTTCTTAAGAATTCAGCATCTCATGATTCTTCACCTTCTATCAATTTCTTCTTTCTACACCGACGAGCTATGACTATTCCCAAACCATCACAAATTTTTTCGGCGGCAGTTACTGAATTGTTAACTAATTCGTCCCTATTTTCAGTTAAAAATGCTTTTAAAGCTCCAAGTGTTATGTCACATTGTTGTATATTCAACCCTTTGGTTTGGAGCTGGACCTGTAATCGTTAATTTCTAGAAGGACGGATTCCCACAGGCCAAGAAAGCACAGAAAGGAGAATGATTGTAACACAACAAGCAACACGCCAGCATCTGACCTGGTAACTCTATTTTCTTCTTCACCAGTTAAATGTTCTACAGCACTTAAGATTTTCGAGTATTTTTTTTTACACCACTCACAGCATCTCCCCGTGCACTCCACCGAGTTTCTACTACACGCTTGACACTTTCACCAGTGACTGAAGTCAGAATATTCCAGCGATGGGTTGAGGAATCAAAAAACGTGAACAAACGCTCCACAGTTCCAAAAAAGGTAACAGAATTCACAGCAACAGAAGCTGCATATACACCGGCCAAATTCAGTAAGTGATTTGTACATGCAACAAATTCTGCTTTTCTATTAATTTCCTTGATGCATTTGCTAACGCCAGTATGTTGACCAGTCATCGCAGCAGCATTATCACATGATTGTCCTCTACAATTTTGAATATCAATTATGTCGTTTTCTAATTTTTGCAAAATCATAGTTGAAATATTCTCGGCGATTTATCTTTTGTTTCAATGAAATCAACAAATGATTCCAAAACCTTCACTTCATTTCCATAGATCATAACGTAGCATAAAACTTGGTTCGTTTGATCCTTATGAGAAATATCAGGAGTGCTGTCAAATATCATTGCAAAATACTTTGCTTCTTTTACTTGCTCGATAACTTTTCTTCTTAGTTTTTCTCAAAAAATTTCTATAAACTCGTTCTGAATAGCAGACGAAATATAGGATTTAGCAAAACGTTTTTCACAGCTTGATTCTTAGAATATGTTCACGTAGCACTGGATCGTATTTCGCCAAAAATGAACTAGTTCCAAAAAATTTCCTCTATTTCCCGTTGATTCAGGTTCATTATCAGTCTCGTAATGAATTCCTTCTCGGCGACTACGTAAAGCCAAATTTTGTTTAACTAGGAATTTAATAATATCCAACAATCTTGAAAGTATCTCCCTCCACTTCTTCACTTCGTTTTCAACTTGTTATTGTTCCTTTTTGTCAAATTTTGCACTACGTCGGATTTTAATTTCCAGCTCTTTCCATTGTGTGAAAGATCGAACATGGGCTACTCTAGATTCATGGTCGAATATTTTGAGATTAAGTTTCCACCACGTGTTGAACCATCTGCAGAATCAAAATTTGAATGACTTCTGTCTGCAAATAGTCTGCAACAAAAGCAGTAAACAGCTTTCTTGGAAGGAGAGTACACCAATCACAACTTCAACATTTATTCATTATTTAGCAGAGTTCGAAAAAACCACTCAAGTGTAAGTTTTCTGTTCAGTCCTTTGATTAGCGCACCCTCACGAATCACTTCACCAAAATCAGAATCTAGATGTTGAACCACAGACGCACCTTGATGTACCAGTAAGTTCCGTGTGTCATCGTTAACCTTACTTGGCCAAAGACCAACATCTTTTAAGTTAACAGCTGGAATTTTTTGTTCGGTACACTCCTTATCGCTTGTTGAAGTTGAAGAATCACTTGACTTTGACGATGGTTTGAATTCGGAAATTACTTCAGCAACAGTAGTAGTAGTAGTAGTTTCGCGACCGAGGTATTTCAGTAGTGCACCTTCATTCTTTTTTAATTCTTTCTCCCTAGCCTTTTTGTTTTTTCTAAAGGTTGCATCACTTTCTTTTATTCGCTTCATCTTAAATAAAACTGAAAGAATAATAAGAAAAAAGCAATATATTCATAATAAATAATGAATAAATTAAATTAAATAATAAGGAATAACAGGGATAAATAAATCCCTTTTAAAATGTTGCTTTGTATAGTCTGCACGCCTAAAAAACTGTGATAATCTAACTCACCTCAGAAAAACAAAGAACGATGTAAAATCACAAAGAGATTACACGCACTTAACGAGATCAAATTATAACAATATGAGGTTTAGTTGTCGTCACCACTGGTGAAACTGGCGGGCGTTTTCGACGCAGCTCCCTGATCGCCGTAATTGGGAGTTGGGAGTACGTGCAGCAGTATGATAGATTTGTTTAAATCTTGACCAGGGCTGGGCAACTTTTTTTAAGTGTGCGTGCCAAAATCGCCAAACCCTTGATACAAAAATTTTCTCACGAGACAACCGAAATTTTGGGGAACATATTATTATTGGTGTCTTTTAAGTATTGGGAAGACCTTTTCAGAATCAGAAATCACAATAATCAGAAATCACGCTAGAATGGTAAAATCAAAGAATATTGTAAGAGTGATTATTGTAAGTCATGTAAGATTGAATGAACGTAAAAATTAGTGACGATAGCGTGAATATTTTTTATTTGCATTTCAGTGTAATTCTAGCTGCCATATAAAGCCGCACAATTTAGACGCAATTTTTAATATCAGCAAAAGAGTAAACAATAATTCTGATTTATATATATATATATATATATAAATCAATCAGACAAGTTTTTTCAAGTTTTTCCAATATATTGCAGTGCACAGTCTCATAATAGTTTTACTTAACTAAAGCACAATAAAAGAAAAGAAAAATTAAAGATATAATTTTATTAATTCTTAATCCCTTACGAATAATACATAAAAATTACAGATAAAATAAATTGTTATTTTGCCTACATAATATATTAAACAAAGGTTAATCTTTACCATTTTTATCAGAAAACATGAAATCAAAACTAGAGAAAGAAAAATACTGGACATTTTATTTATTTAGCATCAATGAGACTTCTACTGCTTCATCACTAATGACAGATAATTTATATCAGGTTTATATTTTGTAACCTTTAGAGATGTTCATGCGCTACTAGTTTCATCAGTAAGGCTACTCGTGTTACAAGACTTAACAAACTTCATCACTGCGAACTATGATTCATAAGAATATGTAGATGCAAAAATGGATAATAATGCTGTTGCAAGGGATTTTAAACATACAAAAGTTTCGGAAATAGCATTCCAAGTTTTTAGTACCTCTTTTTCAGCACTTCTTTCTATTACTCCCGTCTCTAATCGGGAGTAATAGAAAGAAGTGCTTTCAATATTTTCCAAGTCAACTCTGACTTGGAACTCTGGTCAACAAATTTCAGCCTCCAAATTGAGCTACTTTGAAAAATCAATCAACTGCATTTCAAAATCATCCATATTTATCCACGAAAACATCTGCAAGTTTATTTGCAGATGTTTTCGTGTCCTGTAGTTTGAGGTTCAAGTCATTTAAATGTTCGCAAAAATTTGCAAAAAAACATCACTTTGCAGACCCACACGATGTCATACATTTCTTTATAAGACATTTGTTGATTAGTCAAAAAGGAGATTTATCTCATCCAGGCATTCAACAAATCGTTTCTGAACAAGACCTCGACTGAGCCAACGAACATTGTCGTACATTATTAGTCCTTTGTGAACCGAATCCACTTCATTCAATAGATTCTGAAATTGTCGTTTATTCAAAGCACGTGTAGAAATGTAATTAACAACCTTGGTTACTGTTTGAATCACTTCTTGGAGTTCCTTTAGGCTAGCTTTTGCACATAAATTCTCCTCATGTATGATGCAATGAAAACCTACATGATTACCTACTATGACCAACATGTTTTGCAAACAGATTTACAAATCCTGCTTCCTTACCAATCATGCTGGGCATACCATCTGTTGATGGTACCATCGGATACCACTTTTGAAATATCAATTTGACGAATAGATAATTCGTTCATAACTGCTTTACATATTTCCACCCCACTGGTATGCTCATGTAGTGCTACAAGGTTAAGCATCTCGTCGTCATCATTACAAAATCGAACAAAGTTTGCGAGCCTAGCTGATGATATAATGCCCGTGCTCTCATTAACACAAATAGAAAAGGACTTACATGAAGCCAACTATTTTTGTTAATTGTTCTACTTTATTCCTTTCCAACTTAAGTATTCTATCCTTAATTGTTTTTCTACTCACAGACAAATCTTAAATGCACTGAATAATTTTTAAGCTAGCCATTGTTTCCTTTTTGACAATCTTGTCAAAAAAGAAAAGGAGCACATTCTAGCTACACTTCTTTAATATATTTCCCCATCACTGAGTAGTTTTCCATGTTGGGCAATAACTTTTGAAACCTCAATAGCTACAACTAAGTTGGAACTAGGCCTACCTGAAATAATTTCACGAAAGTATCGGACTTTTTTTGTCTTGCTCAGTTCACGAGAAATTAATTCTCTCTGTTCTTGCTCACTTTTACTACTTAATTTCTTATGAATAGTTTCAAAATGTCTCTTTACAGAAGAAGTCCTACAAACAACTGATTCGGAACATAAAATGCATAATTGTTCTTTCTTAATCATGCCAAATTTTTCAGTCCAGTATTCTTTAAATTCTCTAATATCCCTTTCATTTGAACGTTCTATGTTTCTTTGCTGTTGATTGTGTCATTCTGCTCAATCCGTAATTAGCAGAAAGCAAATAAATGAATATATAAGAAAAAAATTAAATAATTTCTTTCTTCGTACAGCTTTTAACTTTAATGAAAAACTGATTGTGAGGTGTAAAAATTCGACAGAGACATATGGACAATGAAAAAATTATGATTTGGACTCGGAAAATCTCATCATAATCACTCTCTGCATACACCTACCAAGTTTAAGCAAACCAAAAATTACTACATTTATAAGCAGACCTACACACACACACACACACACACACACACACACACACACACACACACACACACACACACACACACACACACACACACACACACACACACACACACATATGAATGAAAGAGAAGGGTACGCATGCAATCTAATCACGTGCAGATAACACTTCAAAACCTTGAATATTGATAATACAAGCCTGTGTAGCTCAGTGGATGTGGCGTTTGCCAACCACGGCGCTTGGCCACACGAAGGAAGACTTGGTTTCGAGTCTAGTCGGCGACTAGAGGAAATTTTTCTAAGCCTTTTTTCGACCGGTTCCCGAGTTAGTCGATCTCTGGCACGGGCAAGCAGGTTTTTCCTCCCGGAAACTCGGGTTTTTCGTCCTGTAAACTCAAGAAAATCGACCGTAGAACCCACATTATTTCAGACATTAAATATATTGTGTTAGGGTTACGGACCACGAGATGGCGGCACACTTGAGCCGTCTCTCTTCACTGCGTACCGCTTAATTAGTGATAGCCTTGGGCCATCTATCTCTGATTGGTACCAGTGGAGATTGAACTGCCCACTCAGTCTCCAAAAGTTAGATAGGGCTAAGTGGCCTCGCCTACTCCCCATATATGGGAATAAAAAGGCGTTAGCTGATTTTTTTTTTTTTTAATAACTTTTCGTATTTACTCGAATATAACTCGCCCTCGCACATAACTTACACCCCTGAATTTTACTTTACGAAAAAAGAAATTGAAAAGTTTCAGGTATACCTCGCACAGGGAAAAAAAAAAAAAGTTTAAACACGTTCACCTCAGGGCGATGTCAACCACACGTCCTCCTCATTAGCCAACAGTGACTGCAGATGAAAGTAAAACAAGTCGTTTTATTGTATCACTGAATAAGGTATAGAGCCATTTGCAGTCTGTTTAATATATTTCTTAACAAATAGTGCAATTAGAGACAACTGGGATATAAATGGCACTAACTAATGAATCACATGTCCCCTTCCCGCAGAAACTATACTCTTTAGACTCAAGCAAAACCATATGTTGCACCGGCAAACACAGTATCTAACTAAAAACTAGATGTGTGGTAGTCTTTCTCCCCAGCTCAAACATAAAGCATTAATAAAATTCAACTATGTCAAAATTCGTAAACGTGTTAAAACTAAGAAATATATAGTGAATGTTGTTATGGCAGTTTCAGATATTGAATTCGGTCGAAGAGAATTAGAATTTCAATTCAAAAAAATTTTGGCTTGCTTTTATCTTTGAGTCGCGCGATCTCTTGTTAATACCGCACCAATCATATGCACGTCTTCATAGCTGTTCGATCTTTACTGGCCTAGTACCATAGCTGTCTGTTTCGCGTTCTGTTTTCAATGACTAATGAGAAGTGCTTTCATTAGTCATTCGTGAAGGATTGTTCATTAAGTATCTCAAGACTTGTAAATTACTGTTAATTTTTGCTTGAAATAATGGGAAAGAAGATGGTGCTATTTGGGCACACAAGGAAACTGCTCTCTAGGCAGGAAATAGCAATAGCAATCGTGGTGCGAGATATATACAAGGATTTTACGGAAAAAACTGAAGACTTTAGTTTCCAACCCCCCCCCCCCCCCCCACACACACACATAATATCTCGCACCACGATTTTTAGCTTTAATTTTTGGGGAAAAAAAGTGGGAGTTATATTCGAGTAAATAGGGTAAGTTTATGGCAATGTTAAGGGAAATTTGCTTTTATATCTAATAAGTTAAACATATTAATTGACACTAAATACTCCCAGTCCATATTTTAATGACTTACGATTTAATAAAATTCAAATCCACATATATGCACAATTTTGAAAACGGATATGTTCTTTAAGAAACACGAAAAGATGTATAAAATGATGGTAAAGGAGTCATGCAACTACTGAACTGGACGAAACTTGTACATCAGTATATCTCGGAGATAGATTGCTTGGAAATAGGATGCTTGTTTCTTATTTTCTTATTACTTATTATTATTAAAACAATTGGTAGGGTTTGCTTCTTTATTGTATTTTTATTTGCTATCGCTGTACTTAATAAAATTGTGTTATATTAAGTTAAAATACACAAGTCAGCGAATATGTTGAATATTTATTTATTTGTTTAATGATTTTTTCAGGTGAGCTCTGGGTTGCGTGCCAGAAAAAGGTCGTTGGCATGGCACGTTTGGCATGCGCGTCAAGGGTCGCCCACCCCTGCTCTAGACTAACATACATAAACAATACAATAAACATTTTTTCAACGGTTTCGATAACGACCCAAATGATATAAATGTGTAACAGATTAAAAAAGCTAATGAATCAGGTATTTTAGCATTTTTTAGGCTAAAAACGAAATCATGCTTGTTAATTTTTATACACTGCATAAATGCATCAAAAGGGTTAAGCAAAAACTCTAATATAATTGGGAACTGCAGAATTATTATTATTACCGGGGCCCTAAAATCATGTCGATGGTCTTAGTTATAAGCAAAATTAGGAGAAAAAAAAAAAACCTTTTTCGCAAATGTGTACTGACTATGCAGTGCCCGCTGCTGAGACGCAGCAGCCACGGTATCACCAATAATCCATAAAGCGTGTTTTATTGTTTTATTTTTAAGAATTTGAATTATAGTATGATAGGGAAATGTAACGGTAGTGTTTTATTTTATTTATTTTAGTTGTAAGTATAGTTATTAAAAACTAGTTATTAATCAAGTAATAAAATTACTCAGTTAACATAAATAAAAGAATCGTCGGCAAATAAAATTGTCTCAGGTGAAAACTCCCAAAAAAAAGTGCCGTCCGGACTTATCGTCCCCCCCCCCCCCCTTAGCTACGCCACTGCTATGGAATGAACTTTACGAGAGCAAGTTTTGTGGGTTACAGAAACTTGTTGATAGGCTGAAAAGGGGCGATATGATTGAGACATTCAAATTATTGAGAAGTTTTTACAAGATTAATTCAGAGGAAATTTTCCATCATAGGGGTGGTGGTGGGAGTATTAAGGGTCATCCATGGAAACTGAGTAAGAGTGTAGTTAGCAAGGGTGTTAGATGTTTTTTTTTTTTTTTGCTTGGAGAGTGGTGAATGAGTGGAATGGGCTGCCAGAGTCTGTTGTGTGTGTGCTATGACTGTGAATGAGATCAAAGCAAAGTATGATAGATACTGTGCAAATGCTGAATAATTCTTGACGTGAATACCTCGTCTAAGGGTTCCTTGAAGTTGCCTGTAACAATAACAAGAAAAATAACACTGCACCTATTTTTACATTTTTCATTCGAAATAGTATTTTTTTTTTTAATGAAGCTCCTGTCATAAAATCTGCTTTATGGAGAAAATTTAGTAATAGGCAAATTCACTATTGCTAAATTTTCTCTACTTAATAATTAGCTAAAAATGACTACCTTTTTTTTTTTTTTTGCAGCATCTTAATCAGTAAGCATAATTTTTATGACTTTCGCCTTAGAACTCCTAAATCATAGTTTTCAGTGTTATTACTACAATTACCTACAAGTAAAATGTGGTGTATTAACTTGAAGAATAACATATCTTAAAACAATGCTTTCAAAATACGATTACTGTATTTCTGTTTCTTGTAATATTAAGTCATATCTAGCTAATCAAATAACTAGACATCTCAAAAACGTATGCATTTTAACAGACTGTGTGTGTATGTTAGTGTAAACTTGATATACTTAATAGTCTTGTGTAATACTTAATGACACACTATTGAGTGAAGCCGTGTTCTCTGGAAATCTGCATCGACAGTATTAGACAAAAAAAAAGTTATTTTCTATTCTATTTGCCTATTAAAGGTACTCTTTTTAGACTTTTTTCAGGGAGGCCCAAGTTAATCGATCTATCGAAAAAGCAAGCTGATTGATTTCCTTCCAGAAACTCAAGTTTTTAATCTCGAAAAAAAAAAAAGGAGTCCCAAAATTCATGATAGTTTCAAATAATAACGAACACCTATTAGGGTTTAGAGTCAGGAGGTAGTGGATATTTTCTGCCTTACTTGATTTTTAGTTGTATGGCTTGGGAGCACTTGTTTGCCAGTCTCTTCATCTGTGGCCGCCTATAATTGGTGATGGATATGGGCCAGTTGTTTCTGATTGGTTACCGGTAGAGATTGCACTGCTCGCTCAATCTCCAAAAGCTAGATAAGGTTTAAAGGACTCGCCTACTTCCTATAAGGGAATAAAAGGCATTAGCTTATTATTATTATTTATTAGAAAATCTTATATATATAACAATCCATCTGAAAAATACCAAGCATTTACAAAATCTATAGTTACTAAATTGTGAGGTTATCAAAACATAAACAAAAGATGGCAGCACTTGTTTGTCGGTCTCTTCATCGGTGGCCGCCTATAATTAGAGATAGAAATGGACTAGTTATCTCTGATTGGCTACCAGTGGAGATTGAACTGCCCACTCAGTCTCCAAAAGCTAGATAAGGTTTAAAGGCTTCACCTACTCCCTATAAGGAAATAAAAAGCGTTGGCTTATTCTTATTATTAGTAGTATTATTAGTTTATCAATAAAACAATATGGGATGTAATATCCTTTAACTTAAATAAACCAATAATGGTATTATTGATATATTGGTCCTAACAGAAATATCCATAACTAATGACGAAGCGACTGCTTTCAAAATTACAGGCTTCCAACAACATAGATCATGCCGCCAAACAAAAAGAGGGGGTGGAATATTAATATTTATCGAACATAAATTATTAGCAAAAGAAACTGTCTATCAATTTGAGCATGCTGAATCCCTTTGCCTCGAAATCACTAATACGACAAATAGACAGCATCCCATAACACTGAATGCTATTTACAGGCTACCAAACTTAAACATGATAAAATTCTTCCAGGAACTCAATTGCTGGCTTTCACGCCAAGAAATATGCTCAACCGAATATCTAATGATAATCGGCGACATAAACATAAATATTGCAAATGAAAACCAGAACAACACTGTACAATACCTAGATACGCTATCCATGTATAATCTAATACAAACAATATCATCATATACTAGAGAAGAAATATTCGGAAATATTATCACTGCTTCCTGCCTAGATCACATAAACGTCCGAACACACCACCAAACAGTTACACTGCATCAGTCATAAAATGCAAAGTAGCAGATCATTACTTCACTGCTCTAAACCTACACATTATGACAATATCCATGAAACCCCCCACAGAAGAAACGCAACACAAAACAATAATAGACGAAGAAGTAGTCAACCACGAAATAAGAAAAACCAACTGGGAACACATGGCATCAAATTCAGCAGATATCTTATACAATAACATTAGACTCACAGTGGAGGAAATATATAAGAAAGCTGCAAAGAAAGTCAGAATTCGCTCAAAAACACCCCAAAATCCTTATCCTTGGATAACACAAAACATAATCCTAGAAATACACAGAAAGGACGCTCTATGGAAAGAATTAAATTGATATCCGAATAACACAGCTTTAAAAATTGAATATAGGATAACAAGGAATCGCCTTACAACACAAATAAGAAATGCAAAAAGAAACTACTACAGAGACAAATTAACCTCTGCACAAAACAACATGAAACAAACCTGGCACTTGATCAACGAGATGCTAGCTTGTGCTCTCCACACCACCGCCTCCGAAACCATAAAACACAGTTTCATGAAAGACGCAAAACCTATCGAACAACTAGCAAATGACTTTACCAATACTTTGCTGGCTCCATCCAAGAATTGTACAGAAATATTCCCCCAATTACAAAACGTCATCCTCCACTTGGACCACAATCACAATTAAAGAAGTAGAACTTCTCTCTGCAATACATCAAATCACCAAACAAAGTCCCAGGAATTGATGGTATAAGACCTAAAGATATAAAGCAACATGAAACTAGTTTAAGTGCTATCCTACTAAAATTAATAAATAAAATATTTTAAACAGGACAGATACCAAGAATGCTAAAGACCGCCAAAATCACACCCATATACAAACATGGAAAAAGAAATTTAATCAGCAATTAGACCCATACCAACATTACCAATTATCAATCAAATGATGGATCAATCAAATTATGGAATGGATCGTACTGAAGAAACTCACAGCATATACAGAGACTTTTCATATTATTCCCAAACATAAGGGAACATTTATTATTATTATTATTATTATTATTATTATTATTATTATTATTATTATTATTATTATTATTATTATTATTATTATTATTATTACATAAGAGCCTGTGTAGCTCAGTGGATGTGGCGTTTACACACCACCGCGCTTGGCCGCACGAAGGAAGACTTGGTTTCGAGTCTAGTCGGCGACTAGAGGAAATTTTTCTAAGCCTTTTTACGACCGGTTCCCGAGTTAGTCGATCTCTGGCACGGGCAAGCAGGTTTTTTCTCCCGGAAACTCGGGTTTTTCGTCCCGTAAAACTCAAGAAAATCGACCGTAGAACCCACATTATTTCAGACATTAAATATATTGTGTTAGGGTTAGGTACCACGAGATGGCGGCACACTTGAGCCGTCTCTCTTCACTGCATATCGCTTAATTAGTGATCGCCTTGGGCCATCTATCTCTGATTGGTACCAGTGGAGATTGAACTGCCCACTCAGTCTCCAAAAAGTTAGTTAGGGCTAAATAGCCTCGCCTACTCCCCGTATACGGGAATAAAAAGGCGTTAGATGGTTTTTATTATAATTATTATTATTATTAGAGGGCGCTTTAGCAGCAAGCGGTCGCAAGCACGCTATTTCGATGCGCCCATATTTTAAGTTGCAAAGTAGATATTTTCTTGTGAATTAAAATTTAAAGTACACCAGTGATTTCCGTTCCTCAAGACGAACATATTGATGTAAAAAATGTAAGTATCTGTGTAAAATATAAGTATTCAAAGTTCGAAGTATATGCTGGTCAACTACGCGAGGAGAGAACAAAGGAAGTCGCCATATTAGAAATTACAGCAAGATCATCAAACAAGAAGTATGAAGTGCTACAAATGCCATTAAGACCTAACGAGGGAAGAAAACCACATTACATGTAGGAACTGCCAGAGAAACATGCATTTTCTATGTTCAGGATTGTCTGAGTCTACTTGGCAGAGAAAATCAAACAAGAATCGTGACGAGTGGAAGTGTCCCCATTGCAGAGATAACAAAGGAATTTCGCCTTCGACCGCAGGCGGAAAACAGCTATCAACAACAGAGGGAATTAAAAACAAAGAAAACAACAACGGAAACCCAGGTGAGCCATCTTTAAATGCATTACTTGAAAATAGATTACAAAACCTAAAATACTGTTTAATCGATTTTGTTGGAGAACTATTTAAAAAACATACCGCACAAATTACAGAAAAATTCAACCAATACGAGGAATATATTCAATTTAATAATAACTCGGTAGAAGGTGTATTACAGACCGTAAGAGAAATTAAAAACTGCGTTAAAGAGCTAACGGAAAGACAGCATAATTTAATTAAAGAGACAACGGATCTACGGCAAGAACTAAACTCTTTAAAGCAACAGTACGAACTCTCAAACCAACAGCAGCACAAAAACGATCTCCTCATAAATGGTCTCCCAGAAACAGCTACGGAACATCTAAGAGACACCGTAATACAACTAAGCCAAAAAATTGGCTCTCCCATTGAATCAAGAAACATCCAGACAGTGTATCGGTTACCACAAAAAAGGAAAAGAGAAAATAATACCCGTCCTTCTCCCGTCGTAGTGCGACTCACCAACAGCCCAACAAAAACTACACTCATAAAAGCTAGCAGGATTAAGAAACCAGTAGTCAAGGATCTGAAAGGAGACAACGACAATAACCCAATATACTTGTCCGAATACCTAACGCCATATTACCAGAAAATATTCTACCAAGCAAAGAAGGTAAAAACAGAAAACAATTACTAGTTTATATGGATAAGAGACAGCAAAATATTCCTAAGAAAGACGCAAGACGCAAAACCAATCGAAATAAAATCCGTAGACGACCTCAACAGGCTGCCACATTCAAAGGAATATGGACAACTCGTAGAGAAGGAACAGCACACCAACCAACATGAATGCAGACCATCAAGCAGACGTAATCACCCCGGAATATGATAACTGCCACATTCTGAAATCAATAACAGAATGGAAACAACTAACAATCCCCAAAAAAGGACTATCTATTCTCCACATCAACATCAGAAGCATTCAAAAATACTGGCTGACTCTGCAAGCTTATCTGACGGAAGATATAGACGACATAGACATTTTAATACTGACTGAAGTATCCACGACAAACGAAGAGGCATCAACCTACCAAATGCCACACTTCCAACAACACAAACACTGCAGACAAACAAAACGAGGCGGTGGTATAATAATATTTACCAAACATAAACTAGAAGTAACAGAAACAAACTATAAATTAGAATACGCAGAAAACATATGCATCGAAATTAAAAACACCAAACAAGAAAACTCCCTGATATTAAACGCAATATACAGACCACCCAACTTAACCACCACAAAATTCCTAGAACTAAACAAATGGCTTTCAACCACGGAAATAGACACCTCAGAATACTTGATGATAATAGGAGACATTAATATAAACATTAGGAACATAAGTAACAACAAAGAACAATACCTAGACCTATTATCGGCATATAACATAACCCCATCCATACAGTCGTATACACGAGAAGAGATAGTCGGAAACACAACAACCTCATCCTGCATCGATCATATAAATATAAGGGCCCCTCCAAACAACCACACAGCAGCCGTCATAACATGCAAACTGGCAGACCATTATTTCAAGGCATTACAGTTACACTGAACCAGAACCCATAAAAATCACTGAGACTACAAAACAGTATTATAGCATTCTAAACAAAACAATAGTAAACGATGAAATCAGAAAAACAGACTGGATGCACATAGCATCTTTAGACTCTGCTGAAGCTATATATAATAATCTTAAACTTGCATTTAACAAAATATATAACAAAACATTAACAAAAATAAAAATACGTCCCCAAACGAAACAAAATCCATGGATAACAAACAACATACTAACAGACATATAAAGAAAAGATGCCCTATGAAAACAACTTAAGAAGTCGCCGAACAATATCGCTTTAAAAGCTGAATACAAAAGAAAACGGAATCTCCTAACAACACAGATAAGAATGGCAAAGATAAACTATTACAGCAACAAATTAACAACAGCTCAGAATGACATAAAGGAAACCTGGCACCTGATTAATGAAATGCTGGACAATATACACAGAACCATTGCCTCAGAAACAATAAAACACAGCTTTGCCTGCTACCCCAAATCCTTCAAACAATTGGCAAACAAATTTAATCAGCACTTCGTGAACTCTGTCCAAAAGCTACAAGAAACAACCTTTCCTCAAACAAACGAACATTCTCCACTAGGTCCACGAGCAACCCAGTCGATGTGGTTCCCCACAGTAACAAAAGAAGAATTATAACTGGCAATTCAACAAATTAATCCTAACAAAGGACCGGGGATAGACGGAACGAGACCAAAAGACATCAAGAAACACTCAACCGACCTACTTCCAGTTATTCAAAAACTGTTAAATAAAATCTTCGAAACGGGACACATACCTGAAACACTGAAGACTGCATTAATCACACCCATACACAAACAGGGTAAAAGAAACATTATAGATAATTACAGACCCATTGCCACACCGTCTGTAATCCACCAAATCATGGAGCGCATCGTGCATCAGAAACTCTCCACATACGTTGAAAAATTTCAAATCATACGCAAAACACAATATGGCTTTCAAAAAAATAAAGGAACGGCAACACTCCTGGAAGATTTCACAGATCTAATAAACGCTGCATTGGATAAAAACAGAATAACATTAGTGGTATTCATTGACCTAACAAAAGCATTTGACACACTAACACACAAAACCTTGTTAACGAAACTAACCCATATAGGAATTGGAGGTCGTCTACTCCAGTGGTTTAAAGCATACATGAAAAACAGAATGCACATCACACGTATAGAATCAGCATACAGCAAAGAGGTACATGTAACCTGTGGAGTACCACAAGGAGCTGTCCTATCTCCCATTCTATTTAACATATACACACACGACATAAGCCAACTCCCCCTGAAAAGTAAAATCTTCTAGTACGCAGACGACACGGCCATAGTATCGATTCACAACAATGCAAATATCGCTTACACAAATATGCAACACGACATCAATCAAATCACTAACTGGTTAACTGAAAACGGCATATGTATAAACCCAGGGAAAACAAAGCTAATGGTATTCAAAAACCCCCAAACCCTGCCCATAGAAACTAAATATCTCACTATCCAACATTCATCCTCCTATACACAAAGTGTAGAACCTAAAATCACAACCATCACACAGGTGAAAACAACACGCTATCTTGGACTTCACTTCGATGCTGATCAAAGTTGGAATAGCCATACAAACTACCTACATACCGAGCTTAATATAATAGCAAGCAAACTATACAGATTAAAAGGCATTGCCCCAACCCACATAAAAATACTAATCTATAAAGCATTATGTGAAAACATTTTAAGATATGCAATCACATCATACACATTCTGCGCAGACTATAGACTTAACAGGCTACAATGGTTGCAGGATAAAATGCTAAAACTGATATTCTGGGAACAACCCACTCTTATGCAGGAAGCACGCACAAAATACAAAATATTTAAGGTGAAACACTTATGCCACTACACAGTCATGTTAAATCACTACTACAGCCCAACATATAGAGTAACCAGAACAACATATCAAATAACAAGACCACAGTCAACAAACTATAACATATAAGTACAACAATCACAATGGCAAAGCCACCCGAAACTTCTACGTACCTGACATGATAAACAAACTGCCATTCGACAACAGAAACCTAGGAACATACAGAGAGCTGAAACAGGCACTGTATAAATATCATAGCGAGAATGAAAATTAGAGCAATTGCTGTTTATCCCCCCCCCCACGCACACAAACCTATGACAAACCCCCTCTCAAAAACCATCACTACAAGAACACAAAGAAACAAACACACCATGTCTAAATCCAACCCTATTTGCACAAAAAAGAAGAAAAAAAAAGTTAAACTGTAATAGCAATTGAAGTCTTCCAAGCACGTATCATCAGACAGTAAAATCAATACCTGGCTTGCGACCATTACAGGAACATAACCATGAAACCACCACCATCTATCATCTATTATCTTCCTCAGATGAGCTCTGCTAAGCTTCGAGGAAGAAAATTATTAACTTGCAAATATCTATTAATCACAATTGTAACATGTTATAAATATTATATATATATATAATTATTACAGCATCTATGTATGCAATTTATCTGAGATAAAAAAAATAAATAAAAATAATAAAAATAATAATGATAAATAAATAAATAAATAAATAAATAAATTATTATTGTTATTATTATTATTATTAATATGTATATTCTATATTCAAAAATTCTGTATAATCTTTATTGTAAATAAAGTCACTCGATATGTTAAAAAAATGATTATTATTATTATTATTATTATTATTATTATTATTATTATTATTATTATTATTATTATTGTGGAATTGTGTGGAACTGGAATAGCCACATAAACCATCTACACAACAAACTCTGAACAACAAGTGGCAAACTCTACAGGTTAAAAGACATAGTTCCCATATGCCTAAAAACACTAATATACAAAACACTATGCAAAAATATACTAAGATATGCTACAACAACATATGCTTTCTGCGCACCCTACAAATTAAATAGATTAATGTCGCTACAGTACAAAATGATAAAACTGATCTTTTGGGAACCAAGAGAAAATAACGACCTTATATACATCGCAATGTCAGAACACAAAATACTGACAGCAAAACATTTATGTCACTATGCAGCTTTGCTAAAACATTATTTCGATGCAAACATTAGGACAGTCAGAAATACATACCGTATAACAAGACCTCAGACAACTAATTATATCACATATAAATACAATAATCACTATGGAAAGGCCACACGAAACTTCTATATCCTAGACATGATAAACAAATTACCTTTTGAATACAGAAACCTTATAAACTACAATAGCCTGAAAAGAGCTCTAAGGAGATACTATGAAAACACACACCCAAAATACCATACAAACTTAATGAAACACAATATATTCGTTCAGGCTTCCAGTTCAGCGATGCATGTGTGTGTGTGTGTGTGTGTGCGTGTGTGCGTGTGTGTGTGCGTGCGTGCGCGCGCACGAATTTCTCAATCATAGATTTCGTAGCTTCCCAACACAGCAAAAAAACAATAAATAATAACCAACTGGTGTCATCCTCAGATAAGCTTACATATAAGCTTTGAGGATGAAATCAGAGAAATTAGTTCTCATCCAAGATGTATCATATGTAACAAAAAGCATGTAATGTACGTATCACATGTAAACCATTGTATGTAATGTATGTATTATATGTAAACAAATGTAAGTAATGTATCATATGTAATCAAATGTATGTAATGTATGTAATAACTGTAACAAAAGTATGCAATATAGAGTGATTATATCCATTGATGTTGTATATATAGAGTGTAAAATTGCAAAGAAACATCTGTAATAATCATCAATATGAATATTATAATAATATACGTTGTAAATAGTTATTGTTATTGTTATTATTTAAAAAACTTTATGTACGAGAAAGTATTTGTTATGCATAATTGTGTTCCTATAATGTATGTAATTTATCTGAGAAATAATAATTAAAAAATTATTATTATTATTATATGCTGGTAAGAGGAGGATCCAGTGATCATGCAATTAATAGGCATAATGCACTAACCTCAGATCCATAGTTGCTTTGGCCATAAACCCGACCTAACCAGATTCGCTATATAGCAATAACAAGCTTTTATGTAATTTAAAATTTTTATGTAATGCATCCCTGGTAGTAGCTTTTGCATTTTTCAGCATTAGGTCACCTGAAGAAAGAGCATTCTAAGTTCGATTCTAAAAAGGTCCTCTAGTCGCTGACTAGAGGATCTTTTTCGAAGCCTTCCTTTGAGCGGTTCCGGCGTTAATCAATCTCTGGCAAGGGCATACATGTTTCTTCTCCCTGGCACTAGAGTTTATCGTCCCTTTAACTCAAGAAAATCAACCGTAGAACCCACGCTACGCTTCATACATTAAAAATATTGTGGAACCACAAGATGGCAGCACTTGTTATCCATATCTTTACTGGATGCCGTGTAAAACGAGTGATATCCTCGATCCCTTTTTGCAGAAAATTAACAACTCTGGTGCTTTAAGAGAGCTTTCACTTCTGCTGACCATGGAGGAATCAAAAATAACAACATAAGCAGATGATGTGATTCCTTGAGATTCTTCAAACTCTCAAAGGAATTTAAAATGTTAGGGATGTTACCCAACCCTAAAAAACTCCAGCTTGAAGTGTATGGAATCTGGAACCCAATCAGCATACCTATGAGCCTAGCTCCTCAGAAAGAATCCCTCACCATACCAGGGGATTCCCTTTTCATCCCACTCTGAATTTTCTCGCCATTGACCATCTAATATCCAAAAGTGTTGACACACTATATAGGTGGACAATAGAACTCTCACTCTTCTGTGATACATGTATTAAACCACCATATGCCAGGACTATCAGTATGGAATCAAAATCATTAACATTCCGAAAGATAAAGGGAGTCAGTATAGGAAATGCTTGAATTTCTTCTAGGGGTATCCTACACAGAGAAGTTGATATCAAAATCCTTGAATATCTATCGAGTGAAATATACACTGTACAATACATAATGTCAGTCCTATTTCCATTTTAACCATTGTAATATCTCACTTTCCTGTTTAATCTAGTAAAGGTGGCTGACAAAGTAGTACACATTTCTTTTCATCCTATTATTTATTTTTTTATAGTTTTTATTAATACATTTGTAAAAAAACCAACAGACACATTGTAACATATTTGATATCCATTTTTGCATGGATATCTGTTCTTACGCATGCCTGCTTTGGAATCTTATGATCCATAAATTCAAGATGGTAAATGGTGTTGCCTTAATGTTCTATGCTTAGAAATTGGAGCCCAAAGCTCCCAAGCTTCTGCAGAAATTTAGGGTTTATGATATCAACTTTCCTGCATAGGTTACTCTAGAAATCCAACTGTTTCCTATATAGCCAACTCTCTTGATCTGGAATGTTAGTGATATTGACCACATGCTGTACAAGATGGTTTAAGATGTGTCCCTGAGGAAAGTGACAGTTCTCCGATTATTCAGTCCTGCAGTCTCTGTATGGTTTTGATTACTAGATGGCCAATGTCGAGTTGAGACAGGGTTGAAAAGGAAACCCCTAGGGGATGGTGAGAAATTCTTCCTTAGGGAATAGACCAGTTAAGGTTGTTGTTTAGGTCGCAGACTCCATACACTTTGAGCTGGGTATTAAGGTTTGATAATATTCCCATCACTTTAAATTCGTTGGAGATTTTGAAGACTCTCCCGATGGAGTGAGTCATTATCCAAGATGATGCACGATATGTCATCTGCATGTGCTGTTATTTTGGATTCTTGCGTGGTCAGCAGAAGCGGCTAGAGGGTTCGAGGACTGCAAAGAGAAGAAGGTGGGCTGGAAGAGAATTCACGCTTGACTTTTTTGGTTGTTGATATGGTTCAATAGCATTCTGTTAATTTGGAATTTGATGGAGCTGTTGCTATAGTCTCCTTGAAAGACAGACATAATTGATATCTCCATTGATATCACTTTGTTTTAAAGAATGTAGAACAAAAATGAATGATGGACACTGTCAAACTCAGTTTAAGTCACTTGAAAGCAATGTGGTTAAATATTTCTTCTTGGTCCCTACACAGACCAGATCTCATATGAAAAACAGATCAAATTTATTTTATCGATCTGCATGGAACGTCATACACTAAAGTGTTTTGGATGACATATACCATTCTCAATTAGGGTCAGTTGATGACACGGGTGAGGATCTTTCAGTTCGTGTTCGAAATATTTATAGATCTACAGATCTTGATTAAGGAGAGATTTCTCTAGGAAACAATAAGAGCGTACAAGTAACTTGTGATGTTAACGTGCCTTATATTTTCGACTCTAGGAGCAAAGGATGAGGTTATCTAGAAGGCATTAAATGTAGTGCCAACGCCCCTAACTAGGGATTGCGAGCTCTCTCTTTATGTACGTAAGTTAGCCATTCTTGAGGTTTACTTCCAGATGACTGTTCCAGAGTTTGGGTTTCCCCACCCAGCTTAACCCAAGCTGTACCCGCCACGCAGTCAAAGCCGTTATCATAATCGCGTGATGGACGTCATAGAAATAGTTGCTAAACATTTGGAAGAAAGCAAGTCATTTAGTTTCTTGGGGAGAGAGATAAATGTTGATGAAGCTGGTAGTGTTTCCCCCAGTACTACAAGTCTCTCTCTCTCTCTCTCTCTCTCTCTCTGCATTCCTTTGGATGTTATGGGAGGCTAGTATAAGTACCCCATCGCCATCGTTATATGATGTATCGAAACTCCAGAATGAATTCACGGGATACTTTTGGCTTAGTTTAAGGATGTCCTTGAGAGAGAAGTAAGTTTCTTGCAGAAGTATAA
Organism: Typopeltis vanoorti; assembly: GCF_054136105.1. Lineage (NCBI taxonomy): Eukaryota > Metazoa > Arthropoda > Arachnida > Uropygi > Thelyphonidae > Typopeltis > Typopeltis vanoorti. The sequence continues at coordinate 42,655,504 of NC_143556.1, read as the reverse complement.
GTCTGATGATAAACGCTAGTGTTAACTCAAACATCTGTCATTTTGGCGAAGGGCACAGTCCTCATATATTAAAAGAATCAACGCAGAAAGAATGGCATCAGTTTAACGTTATGTCCAGCCTAGGCAAATGTCTGGAAGTTATTTAATAAGACTAATTAATCATTCTACACGTGTGAAGTCCTATTCTGCAACCTCCTGAATGGTTTCCAGTCTGGAGAACTAGCTCACCAGGAAACCGTGAACAAGGGCATGTTGATCTTAATTCTAAAACTTGAAACGCCTTCTTCCAATGTTTTAAAGTCAGAGAATTGGTGGTCCGTGTATTTTTTTAAAATTTGATCCTTTATTGGATCTTCTCTTGAAGGAGTGCGCGCGGGGGAGGGTTCTATCTCTGAATCTGAATTTAATAAGCGGCATATTCGAGTTTAATTTCAGTTTCTTTTTCTTTCTTGGGATCTGACTCTTCTTTTCTTTAGCTGAGCCAGTTCATTTGATGATGACAGCGATCGTGTTGGCGATGACTGTATTATTTCCCCTCCTACTCATCGTACAGCACTGCTTGCATTTCGTCTGCAGAGTTGGGGTGCTAACCACTATAGGCAAATTTTTAGGCTCCTCAGTTGCTGACAGAATAGATGTTACTTCAGAACTGCAGATTACTGAAGTAACAGAGAGAATGTTGGTTCAAGCGGTCTTCTTCACTTTGCCTAAAACAGTTTGTGTTAATATTTTCTCTCCACTGCATTTCTTCGGAAATCTCTGTAAATTCACTCTGATCAATTATGGGCTGCGCTTTTATTGATTTCACTGGTACCTCTGCACGTTCACAAACGTGCATAAAATAAAAGGTAGTGACTTTGTTTTTGTTGTTATTACATTTTCGTCAGGGAGTTTAGGCATTGGTGAGAGATGTACCCGATACTGACGCATTTAAAACACTTGGCTTAAGAGTAATCATTTTCCAGACGTTCCTTCAATCTTCAGCGCAGACACTGTCTCTAGACTCGGAGTATTTCACCATTACCCATGATGCACTGATGGTGACAATATTAGACACTAATGAATGCATGTCCATTGTAAATGTTACCTCGCGGTAGAACTAAAATACATCTTTGATGACGCACCATTGGAAGTTACTCACTTTGACTAATTTAGAATACGCTTGAATGACGATGTCTGGTTTCGATGTACTCTATTGGGGAATCGTTCAATCCTAATGACTGGAGTAATATGTTTCCATCGACAAAGAAACCCTGGAACAGTTTGTCTCTCGAACTGAAGTTCTTCTCTACAACTAAATATTTTTACCCCTTAGCTGGGGTTAAGATGTTTTGTGCTCTAATATTAGTAAGCTGGTTCTGTTATGAAAGAAAAAAATGAAATAAGGTTAATTAAATCCGAAGTAGAGCTTCCATAGCTCCTTCGGTATCGACGAAGCCCTTGGTTTGGAAAGACCTGATTCCATCCCATATAGGACGTGAAGATTTATCCGTACTTTCCAATTAAAGGTGAGTTAGCTGACTAACGCACTTTCTGGGTTTTTTTTTATCCAGAAAACAGACAATCAGGCCTTTCGAACATACACATATCTACATGCATAAAATACTCACGCTTAGTGGGATGCAGCATAGCAATGGCAAGCTGGCTGCATTAGATTTCCTGAAATTCCTAATTAGGAAACTCAACCCATTGTGGACTGACTAGAGACTCGGAAATCCTAGGATCGTTGGACTTTATAATTGGACTTTACGCAAAGGATATAAATAATCAAATGAAGCCTTAAGGCGCTGATAAATCCTGTACTGGTGAATTATAACAATTTCACCAGTGCCAGCAAATTAGTAATATTCAACAAACACACACTGATCAGTAAAGTAAACAACAGTAAAGGTAGTAAACCAACAAGTCTATAAAGGGAAATCCTGAAGGAGCTGAAATGTGACAAACACTGAGCAAGCCAAAAAAAACGAGAATCATATGATGTAGTCATAACCTGTGTTTTCCTGATAGGAGTTATTTGCATTATCGTGGACATGTTGAATGGTAGACTAATTTCTATTCGATACTCAGAATTTACATGCCACAATGTCTATTATATCAAATATTCGCAAATTATTAAAAATAAAATATTTATGAAAAATATTTTGTTCAGTTAATTTTGTCAAAGCTATCAGTGTACTTTCATTTGCTCACATTAAATTTTAAATCTACATCTCCGACTATTCATCCACTGTTTCAAGATCGTCCTGTAACGAACATTGGTTATAGGACTTTGTCCAATTTTGCATCGCCAGCAAGAGAAAAATTTTAATATTTAGATTTAAAGTATTTAGGAATGCATTAAACAATAGCCTGAATTCCATGCTCCCTCTTGTTAAGAAACCGACTCTTTGAAGACTTCTAAACACCACAGATCTCTAGTACTTGTTAATACATTTTAATAAATTTTAATACATATGTACAATGCTTCAACAGCATTGTACATATGCAATCATGTACAATGCTGTTGAAGGCGTCATTAAAATTCAAATAATATTTTTCTATTTTTATCTATTTTCTCCTCGTAATCAATTCATAAATGGTAAGTAGATTTTTCACAATTAAAGTCACTTTAACAAAACTATGTTGTGCCTTGCTAAATATGCGATCCATGTCAATAATATCCCAGATACCAGTTCAAATTAATTTTTCTATTACTTTGTCAATAATACTAATAATAAACTTCTAGCTCAGTTGAAGTGGCACTTGCATCCTCTGTGCTAGGCTACCTGAAGATAGACTTATAGTTCAAGTTTAGACGCCGACTGGAGAAACATTTTCTAAGCCTTTCTTCGACCGGCTCCCGAGTTAGTCGATCTCTGGCATGGGAAAGGGGAGGATTTGTCTCCTGAAAAATCGGGTTTTTCGTCCCATAAACTCAAGAAAATCGACCACAGAACCCACATTATTTCAGACAGTAGCATGTCCTGTTAGGGTTAGGTACCAAGAGATGGCAGCACTTGTTTACCTGTCTCTTCATAGGTTGCCGCCTATAATTATTGATAGATATGGTCCGCTATCTTTGATTAATTACCAGTGGAGAATATACTGCCCACTGTCTCCAAATGCTAGACAGGGTTAAAAGGCTACTCCCTATAAGGGAATAAAAATGGCTTTCGTTTATTATTTATTTATTATTATTCAGAAGGAACTATTCCTAATTTCAGCAGTTCATTGGAGATTTCTTTTTGTGCATTTGGAATATAATATTGTGTCACTTAGGTCTCCACCTTGGTAACAGATTCTCACCCTCAGCTATCCCAATTCTATGCTTATTTTGCAATGAGTGAACTTCCTGTTTGCAATAAGACTTCAGTGTATCCTCTATACGACAGCACAAATCTTCCCTTGTAAAACACGTTTCCTCTTTTACTTATTCGATTTCTTCTGTCCACATTATAATTGTATTATGCACTTCGATATTGTGTACGTCATCACCGAAATTCCCACAGTATGCAGCTTAATTTCATCGTGAATTCTTTAAACCATTTGAGCTTATTCTCTAAGCGTCATTCATTTGTATATAAAAATGTGATGCCATGTATCCTTCATATCAATATTCCGTACCTTGCCATGAACTTCCTTACTTGTCCATGGCAGATCTACCATGAAAGAAATATGGAGGAAAAACAAACTGATCCCATCAATTAATAAATCGACAATCATGTGCAGTTCATAACTTACTTAAAATCCAATTAACAGCCATTACTCAAAACATAGAGTCCACAGTTAGGAATAATGGCAGAACAAAATACAGATCACTTTCCTTCATACTTTATGTGGTTATAAACCAAATGTGAAACAAGTCGCAGAACACAATGATGAATGCCTGTACTTTTCATATAATGTGCATTTGACATTAACTAAAATGTACAATTAAAGCAAGACTTTTCACCAAAATGAAAGGAGAAATCTATTCCTTTTATGTACAACAAATAAATGGTATTGCTGCAATTGTAAAATAGGGTATTATATTTTAATATATAATTCGTATTTTTTTAAAAAATCATAATGCGTAGATAGATATTCAAATATATAATAAAATAATCACTATTATGAGAAAACACCACAGGAATGACAAAATACATGTTTACTTTGTATTTTATTTACAATTTTCAATAATTCAATTACCAGAGGAGAAATTTCTAGAAAATGTTGAAAGGAAAACGCGACAATGGACAAATTCCTTACAAAAATATATCTGAGAAATGCTTACTTTGTTCGTAAAGAATTGATGGATTTTTCAATAGCTTTTACAAAGAAACGCAACCATACTAATCGTAAATTTAGATTTGTTTCAGATGAAAGCTTTAAGAACAAACTCGATATAGCAAGCATGTTATACTTATATATTGGAATGATAGCAGTCTAGCATCACAAGCGGTTATCTTATATGTGTAGAAAGTTTTTAAATTGGGTATACTATGTTAAAGATACGAAGCAATTTTATAAGCTAGGTTTTATTCCTTTTTTTTTTCCCCAAGTAAGCAAACAGAGTAGTAAGTCAAGTTTGCGTCTGCACGTAGTGCAAGTCTGAGGCAACGCGTGGTAAAGGTGTAGTAAGCTCCGATCACTTTCCTTAGTATTTTTCCCTAATGCAAAACACATCCCCTTGCGGAGATGTATGATGCTAAGCATTAAAGGTAAGGGCCAATATCCAGACCGGTTTCGACTTTTATTGAGGTCTCATCAGTGGGAGCCAGACCATAAAAATGCCAAGGGTAAAGTAATGCAGAGCTTATAAATTTAACCTAAACAAGTTGCCACAAGGTGATTTGACCTTATTAAATAAAAATCTCCTGATGAGAGTAAGATGCAGGAAGTTTTTTTTAACTTGGGTATACTATATTAAAGATACCAAGCAATTTTATAAGCTAGGTTTTAATTCTTTTTTTCCCAAGTAAGCCAACAGACAAGTAAGTCAAGTGTAAGATAAGTAAGTTTAAGGAAAGTGATCGGAGATTACCCCACCTTTACCACGAATTGCCTCGGACTTGCACGTGGAGGCGCAAACTTGACTTACTTGTCTGTTTGCTTAATCGGGAAAAAAGGATTAAAACCTAGCTATATATATATATGTGTGTGTGTGTGTGTGTGTGTGTGTGTGTGTGTGTGTGTGCGCGCACGCGCGCGTGTGTGTGTATGTGTGTGTGTGTGCGTGCGTGTGTGTGTGCGTGTGTGTTAATGATACCAAGCTATTTTAAATATAAATAAACCTGGGTTTACTCCATTTCCCAAGTAAACAAACAGACAAGTCAGTCAAGTTTGCGTCTGCAAGTAGGGGTGACCCCGTACGCGGTGCAAGTCTAGGCAACTCGTGGTAAAGGTGGAATAAGCTCTAATCACTATTCTTAATATTTACCCTTAATTCAAATCACATCTTCTGGAGGAGATGTATGATGAAATGGATAAAGCATATTACACGTTTTGGAGATTTAGAATATTGAAAGAAGGGAATCTTCTTTTTTATGTAGAATTTTTATCCAACTGATAAAATTATAATAAGATATAATCTAGTCTTCTTCCTTGTGCAATTTTGTAATAATGATTTTTTCAGGCTGCTTGTTTTATATGAGCATAGCATTTTTGGTCCTTATACTCTTTCATTCAATCTTATTTTTTATATATCAGTTAACTTATTTCACTAATGAATTGATTTTTTGCATTGCTAGTAATATTCTACTATAATACTATTCTACTCATCTGCAGTCTCATTCCAACAGTCTTGTGGTGATCTGGTTTCTGTGCCCTTCTTCTTCATTGTCTGTAAGAGATTAATTTCTAATTTTCCTTTCAAAATTACACTTTTAATATTTCTAAAGCTCATTTTTGTGTATTGTATCACACCCTCACCTTGTCTGATTTTCTCTTATTCCATTCATGTCATCAATGAAGAAGAGATCTCTTTTTGTTGACAAGTGGCAGTAGCTAAAAATAACTTAGCATGCCAATATGCATGCAGCATTCATGGTTGAATCATTAGACCCTGTGATTACCTTGATGGAGCAGGCGCAAACATTGACTGACTTGTCTATTTGTTTACTTGGGAAATGGAGTAAAACCAGGTTTATTTATATTTAAAATAGCTTGGTATTTTTAACGTATATTATATCCCAGGTAAAAAAACTTTGTAAATACATATATATATATATATATATATATATATATATATATATATATATATATTTATATTTATATTTATATTTATTTATTTATGTTATTATTTCAGTAGTAATTTTTATTTATTTGTACTATATGTTTCTTAATCAACTTTTCAGGGGGGGATGTATATTTTACTGTTTTTTTTATATATATAAAAAATTATACACACCCACACACACACACACACACACACACACACACACACACACACACACACACACACACACACACACACACACACACACACACACACACACACACACACGCATAAAATATAAAAATTTAATAATAAGAAAAAAACAGTAAAATATACGTTTTCCCCCCCTGAAAAATTGATTAAGAAACATATAGTACAAATAAATAAAAATTATTAATGAAATAATAACATATATATCACATATTTCGGAGTGTCATATTTGGTCGCTACGCTGTGCATAGTATTCCTGTTTCGATAAACTTGCGTATAAATAAGTAATAAATTTAACCGTAAAAAAAAAAAAAAGGTATACGGTTTTTATGACACTATTCGCTACATTAAAACATTAGTGAAAAAAAAAAAAAAATTTATTATTATTTAGAAGTTGAAATTTACTTAATATAATCGGTTGTTCCATAAATCGCAAGTCTTGCCATATAACCAAACGTTTTATTATAAGTTTTGATATTTTCTTCATTAAATTCAGTTCTTTGCTTTTTACTCACTTCAGGTTGATGACGTCCTTTGAGGAGATGAATAGCATCATACTGTTTCCATTGATCTGTTTGTTTAGCATATAACATATTATCCAAATAAGATCCAAATTTTTCAGTCACCCGATGAACCAGATATGGTTGAAACTGAAGTATTGCTAATGTTGGAAGTTCATTGGAATTATAGTACAATCTTTCCTTATCATAATAACGATAAGTCTCATACCACAAACGAAGAAAACGAGCATTCTTATGAGCTATTAAAACTTGTATTCCGAAGTCTTCTCCATTTCGCCATTCAACGGTAAATTCATATTTTCTATAGGGATCTAACGATTTTACTATATACACATCACTTTCAATCGATATTCCTCCATATTTCATTAAGAGTTGCAGACGTGTAATATCTACTGCATGCCACTGATTGGGTACTGGCAATCCAAACACATGAGTCGGTCTTTCACAATATTTCACTTCTAAAACTGATATATTCTTTACCATATTCCAGTATTTTCCACTCAATGCATGTTCATTGACATGTATAAATATTTTATCTGGTTTTTGGTTTCTGTGTGCAGCTATAATGGTTACGACTTCCATGAAGTTAAGATCAACGCTTCCAAAGTGAACAAAATGGACTATATTTGGGACTATGTAATAATCGAATCCGGTAACATTGTCTGCATTGGAGAAATCAACTACATCTCTTGCTAGAAAGTTTCGTAAATTCGGAGTATACTGCCACAATAGAAAACCACTTACTACAAATACTGTTACATAAACAGTGTTCTGTCTACATCGCATTTGTTTGAGATGATTCAGAATCATGTTTATATTAGGCGATTATTCAACTTTAATTTAGAAAAATTTGAAGTGTCACCGATGTAAACTATTCTATTAGCTTGCTTTCTGGTCGACCATAACTTATCTGGAAAAAAAAAAAAATGACACATTAGGCAATTGAAATATATTATATTTTTAAATACACTGATAAATTGATCTCGAACAACATATAAAATCAAATTAATTTAAATAGAGGGAGTGAAGCAATCTCCACAACTAAGTAGGCCGATTGTTGTTCGAAACGCGATGAAAAACAATGAAAGATCTAGTGTGATTTCCTTTCTTGACTACTTGTATAATAACTATAACACTTTTTTTGATGGTTAGTCAAGTGAGTTTTAATTTATTTTCCTACATGTTTCACCGATTTTTGCTATCCGCATCTTCAGGGAATACAATTGGTAAGCTATATGAAGGTAACAGACTAGGTTTTTAACTGACAGTTCTAATTCATACAAAATTAGTATTGACAATGCACGTGTCTCGGGAACATGATTTATTTGTTACGACACATAATGTAATTGGCGTGAAAATTCATTTCTTTGATGTTTAGTGATGTGATTAAAGCTTTCCAAATTTCCGGTAGGATTAGACCTTGATTCTTATTAGGTTTCCTGTTGAACGGGCGACCGTAGCAGCCTCCTTTAAGGTTCTGGAATGGTAATTCCCTTCTATATAAGGCATATGACTCTTATCTCTCTCAATGAGATGGTTGGTAGAGGCAAAGTGGCAAGAAAGGACTGAAATATCTTGTCTGTTGTTTCTGACATATCCTATGTGTTCCTTCTGTCTCGTTTCGAAGCTTCTAGAGGTCTGACCAACGTAACTAACACCACAGGAGCAAGGTATATTATATACTCCAGAGTACTTGTAGAATGGATGAGGGTTTTTCGGTGATCTTAAAAATTTCCGAATAGTATTGACCGGCATGAATGCTACTTTAATATTGTGTGGTTTTAGAAGGATAGCCAATTTTTTGCAAATGCTGCTACAAGTACTCTGGAGTATATAATATACCTTGCTCCTGTGGTGTTAGTTACGTTGGTCAGACCTCTAGAAGCTTCGAAACGAGACAGAAGGAACACATAGGATATGTCAGAAACAACAGACATGATATTTCAGTCCTTTCTTGCCACTTTGCCTCTACCAACCATCTCATTGAGTGAGATAAGAGTCAAATGCCTTATATAGAAGAGAATTACCATTCCAGAACCTTAAAGGAGGCTGCTACGGTCGCCCGTTCAACAGGAAACCTAAATAGGAATCAAGGTCTAATCCTACCGGAAATTTGGAAAGCTTTAATCAGATCACTAAACATCAAAGAAATGAACTTTCACGCCAATTACATTATGTCTCGTAACAAATAAATCATGTTCCCGAGACACGTGCATTGTCAATACTAATTTTGTATGAATTAGAACTGTCAGTTAAAAACCTAGTCTGTTACCTTCATATCGCTTACCAGTTGTATCCCTGAAGATGCAAAAATCGGTGAAACATGTAGGAAGATAAATTAAAACTCACTTGACTAACCTTCAAAAAAATTGTTATAGTTATGAATGGTCTATTTCAGCAATAATTTTTGGTAATCCAATTAATAATACTGTTTGAAAAAATCGTTGTTAAAATCGCTGGGAATAATAAAAGCAATGCATTTTATAATTCCCTACAAATAAATAAATGAAACTGTCATGTTCGTTCATTTTATTTCAATTGAGTTTTATTTGCTTCTTCATCTACTATCTATATTGGAACCTTTTTTTTTTATTCTCTACATTGTCTTATGGTAACTTGACGACTATAGTGCCAACTTAACAACCCTATTTTTTTTTATTAAACTATTAAGTGAAATTTTAACTTAAATCCTTAAATGATGTTCGAAAGTTTTTTTATAGATAATTAAACAATTTTTTTTTACTTTTAAAATATCAGTTTTTTTAAATATTTTTATATTAAAATGAAGCCTTCAGGGGCCTGTATGGCTCAGTGGAAGTGGCGCTGCGTTCTCTGCGATTGGTCACTCGAAGTTTGACTTAAGTTGAAGTCTAGTCACCGACTGGAGGAACTTTTTCTAAGCCTTTCTTCGGAGGGTTCCCGAGTTAGTCGATCTCTGGCATGGGCAAGCGGGTTTTTCCTCCCGGAAAATCGGGTTTTTTATCCCGTAAACTCAAAAAAATCAACCGAAGTACACACATTATTTCAGACAGTAACATATCTAGTTAGGATTGCCAGTCTCTTCATCGATATCTGCTATAATTAGTAATAGACATGGGCCAGCTATCTCTGATTGGCTACCTGTGGAGATTGAACTGCCCACTCAGTCTCCAAAAGCTAGATAGGGTATAAAGGCTTCGCCTACTCCCTATAAGGAATAAAAGGTGTTAGCTGATTTTTTTTTTTTATGAAGCCTTCGTAGCTCAGCTGGTTTTGACAGAGCCCTTTATTTGGAAAGACAAGGGTTAGAATCTTATCTATGACGTGAGAACCTTTAACAGGACTTTTGAATCAAAGGTGAGTTAGTCAGTCTCACATGGAGTTGAAGGTTATTCTTTCCAGAAACATGGGTTTTATTGTCTTCAAAATAGCAAACCATCCCCATGAACACAAATATCTATAGAGATAGAATGCTATTGGAGAAGGAAGGCAACTGGAACCTTTGCTCTATAATAAATCCCTAGTAATGTAGAATTGATACCTCATCAATCACCAGGCTGAGGGAAAACACACACACACACATATTAAAATATTGAATATTGTGCAATGTAGAGTGACAACTCATGATAAGTCCTTGAACTCTATGGAGGGGGGGATATAATAATAATAATAATAATAATAATAATAATAATAATAATAATAATAATAATAATAATAATAATCACTAAGAAGAAGAAGAAGACAATGGATGCTCTTGCAGCTTTTTGAGATCATTTCAAGTACCATGAAGTTAGACTCTAGAAGAAAGACCATTATAGGCTCCATTGTTATCAACTACGACTAGAACTTTCTTCCAATTGCGGAGTTACTTCACGTGTAGACCTTTAGGAGAGTTATCCTCTCCTTAAGCTTAGTTTTTTAGTCAAACAACTTAGAAAAATCAACCATAGAACTCATAGTGCTACAGAGAGTAATACTGGCTATGTCTTATGATCACAAGTTAATTCTGTTATAATTATAATAATAGTAGAATAGTACATGTGAAAATCTTTGATTTCTATTCTAATCACCAGCTAAGGAATTTTTCTATGCCTTTTTTTCAGCCCATCCTGAGTTAGTTGATCATTAATACAATAGAATTTTCCTCCAGGAAAGTATGGTTATAAAGCCCGTAGCTCAAGAAAATAGGCAATAGAACTCGTGCTATTTTAGACAATAATAGAGTGTTCTGGACCATAAGATATAAGTAGTCTGCCATACTGTTCTTTCTGAGTGCGTATGAAAATCATTTACAACCGTGGACCAGCTATCTATGACTGCTAACAGTAACTGACTGCCCACCAGTCCTCAAAAGGTTACCTAGGAGTAATAATCTCGCCTACACCCTTTGGGGAATAAAAGGTATTAGTTCATTTGTTTATTTCAGTAACAGGAAAAATTATGAAAATCTTTAATCTTCCTGTCTCTTGGTAGATTAGGCAGTAAAATTTAAGAACTGAAATTTAATAATTGGTTCAGAGTTACATTTGATAATGATGGAATCGAAGAAATATTTGTCTGTTTTTATTTCAAAAATCAACTGCACACACACACACACAAGCACGCACGCACTCACGCACGCACTCACTCACTCACTCACGCACGCACGCACGCACACACACACACACACACACACACACACACACACACACACACACACACACACACACACACACACACACACACACACACACACACACACACACACACACACACACACACACACACACACACACACACACACACACACACCAACTAATCACAACCTGTGAGCTTAGAGAACACATTTGTTATTTAACATCTCTACTCTTTGTACCATAAAAAACCATATGGCTCTTCTGTTGCTACATGGAATTACAACTTAAAAAAGATTTAGTAAAGGAAACAAAAATCAAAGAATTCGGATTTTACAATAATTCTCATCTGCAATGCAGTTAATAGATTGGCAGTTATATTATGACACAAAGGGAAACCAAATAATTTCGCATTCAAATATTTCAGAATAATCTTCAGTCCAAAATAACAAGTATGAGCATACTCTTCTTCTCATCAAGGATTTAGTATTTACCCCGTCCTTTTTCTGGTATTTCTATCTTGCAACAACTTATCCCTTTTAGTAGCTGGTATCGGTCTCATTTTGCACATCCTTTAATTGTTCTTAAAAATCTCATCTTTAAAGCCTGTATTTTACTTCGATTTTTAGCAGTCCACATTTCTGTACCATATGCTCCTGCGTGATTGGTCATTACTTTATAAAATTTTAGCATAGCTTTTGCCATGTTTTTTAGGATTCTGTCCTTTTAATTTCAAATATTTTTTGGATTATTTTTCATTTATATCTTTCACTTTTAGATATGTTCTTATGCAACCTAAATATTCAATGACTACTTTTGATTTCATATTGATAAGAAGTTTTGTTTATATAATGATTGTTATTTTCTTTTGGAACTTTAGATTGCACTGTTTGACTTTTTGTTTGGATTATACTTATTTTATTTAATTTATAAACTGATATCTAAAGGTCATCTTCATTATCTTCAAAATAATGTAATCACCTGTATATAGCGTTAGCAGAATATTCTTTGTATGAATACTTTGTTTTGTTTTTGTTTTCCATTTTTCATATAATTTGATATCCACAAATTTATATAGTTTCTGTTAATATGCCAAATAAATTTAAGGGGGAGTGTGTGATGTTTGCCTTTACTAAAGGCCACTCGTGTCATCTTCAAAATCCTGAATCAATAATGCATTCAAGTTAGTTCCCAAAGAAGAGAATGAATCAGTACAGCTTAGTTTTTCATTTATATGGAAGAATGATGATAACACATTCAGTTTATCATCAGTTTTGATTAAGATTAAAGAAGAATTGCCATTGCGTAGCAGAAAGAAGGTGCTGATATTATTACCATTCACAACGTATTTGAGGAAACTAGGGTTTTGATCCTTGAACTGATTGAAAATAAAAAAAAGGAAACGTGCTGATAAGTATATTCGATATGCTATATTGTACTCGAGTGTTCCAGATTGGATTTAACTTTGAACTTGGATCAATTAAGCACGCACCAATCGCATTAAATATAACACTTACTCATTTCTTTTTTGCATTGTCTATGCAAAGATTTTTTTCTTCTATGTTGTATTTAAATACTAAAGAAATTATTTACGATATTCACAAGAAAGCATAACAAAGTTTTGCGTGCAAAATACATTCACGTCCATGGTATATTTTATTGTATGTGTGTGTGTGTGTGTGTGTGTACGTGCGTGTAAGAGGCTGCGGATTGAGGCTGGTAGTAAAAAAAGTACGCATTTTTTTGGTTGGAAACACCTTGGTTCGAATCCCATCAATGAAATGAAGATTTCTTATCATCTGAAGATAAATTAGCCTGTTCATGGGATTTCTATTGGAAATTTTTAAGTCCTAAAAACGTGAATTTTTCTTCCTTCAAAACAGGCAAACTGGCCAGAACAACACACGATTTTCAAGCATCACACAGTTGCCATGTATATATATATATATATATATATATATATATATATATATATATATATATATATATATATATATATATATATATATATATATATATATATATATATATATATATATATATATATATATATATATATATATATATATATATATATAAATATATATATATATACCTCGATATCACGCTAACTAATGCAACATTATCTAAAACGATTCTCCAAGTATTACACGGAATTCGAACGTGGTCTTTCAATGACACAAATGCCTCCTTTATAGAAATGCATTAATTTTAGCGATTATTTGGAAAAAAAAAGTAATATATTCCCAAGCAGAATTTTCTCAAAATATGCAAGTGAGACAGAATAAATTCCTTTGCTGAAAGACACCTATTGCTCTATTATTTATTTATTGAAAACATATCATCACTATTATACTAAACGGTTACTGTAGTATATCTTTTATGTTACATATAAAATACGAGTAGGTAACTTCTTTGTAATAAAATATTATCTAAGCAGTTCATAAATGTGAACAATGCAATTAATATGCATGGTTACAAAATAAATAAATGGCAGCATAAAGATATGCTAATGTAATTGCATCAAACAATAAATGAAGAAATAATTTACTTCACCTAAAGTAGCCAAATCGAAATTATTGGCCCTCATGATTAAATAAACCTCACTGTATAACCCTGTGTAAGTGGTGTTTACATCCATAGCACTAAACCACCCGAAGGAAAACCTAAGTTCGAATCTAGTCACTGACTAGATGACTTTTTTTAAGCTTTTCTTCGACTGGTTCAAGAAATAGTCGATCTCTACCATGTACGAGGGGGTTATTTTTCCTAAACACTAAGTTTTCACTCCTATAAATACGAGAAAATTGGCCCTTGAATCCACGATATTTCAGACAATAATACATTGTTAGGATTGGGTACTCACCTCATAGCACGTGTCTTTCATTACTTAACCAGATGCTATTTAAAATTAATGATAGTTTTGAGTTCGCTATATCTGATTGGCTACTGGTGGAGTGTGACTCCCACCTCTCAGGCTCATAAAGTTAAGCAGGACAAAAACTTGCCTACTCCCTATGGGGATAAAAAGAGTCAGTGGAATAATTTTTTATTTAAAATGAGATCCTATGTAAATAGTAGAAAATAGTTGAAAAAACATGTTCTCTTTGGTATCAATATGCACTGGATTTATGTTACTTAGAAGTTTAGAAAAATCAGGATATTTCTTTCCTGGATATTAATCTCACTTCAGTGTATATCTTTGAACATATTTTATGTGTTTACACCAAAATTGCGGCTTCTTATCACATAATTTCTCTTCTTCTTCTTCTTCTTCTTCTCTCTTCCATCATCTATGTGGATGTGATGAGGCCAAATGAACTCTTTCCACTTCTGTCTGTCCCGGGAGAGTCCTAACAATTCTGTCCATCACATAACTTACTACATGCCAAAAAAGGGCTCAGGGGATCCAAAAGAGGTATCATTATTTCTTTCCAAAAATAACACTGCTAACAATAAGACTGTTTATTCAGTATTTTCCGATGGTACGAAGAATACGTCTTCAGGGATTTTTTAGTTCTCAATTTGAAAACATAATAGTGGAATGATCTTTAATACTAAACTAACATAAATGGAATCATCGTTAAGATCTTCCTATCTTGTTGGATCTTCCTATCTTGTAGGTGGTTTTCCTGCTTTTCTCTTTATTCTTGGTTGCCAGTTAAGTATTCTATATGTCTATCTGTGTTTTACTATGTTAGGTAGGTTAATCCAATCTGTATATTCTTCTATATGTGGATTAATATTTAATTTCCTTCAATTTTATTTAATAAAATTTAAGTAGCTAATTTAAATATTTAGTTTGTAGCCTGGAGGGTAGATTTAGAAAGAAATCAACTTCTTATGCATGCTATTTAAGCTTTTTTTTTTCTGTCTAATATGATCAACAGTTTGAAACAAGCATTCTTGGCGACTGATATGATGAACTGCTTGAGTACTTGAAATTTCAAAGAGTATATTAATATAATCTTAGTAGTCTTATCACTATCTTTATTACCTTGAATAGTAATTCGAAGTTTAATTAAATTCATAAAAAACCTTGCTATTCATAGTTACCGCTTTTTAACATACTAATAAATCATTAAAAATAATTCGAATTACATTGGAAAAAAATGCTAGAGAGAAACCTGTACTTACAGGGCTCTGTTCAAAATATCAGCAGAGTTTAGTGATGGGAAGGAAGAGCAAATGTTCCAACATAAAATGATAATTTCAAGTTCCATTATGTATCGGATTTCACAATTCATATCAAATTTCACTTTATGTTGAAACTTTTGCCTCAACACTTGATTTGATTAAGCCAGGGTAGGTGCTTACATCATGTGATATGCGTTATTCTATAAAAAAATGATTGCCAATAAAACTCAACTATATTTTATTGCTTTATTTGTTATTTTATGTCTAACCACATTCATTTCTACTGTCTTCTTGCCTTATTTTTTTTCCTTCAAAATCGACGGCTCTTATGTTTTAGAATAGGGAAGAAAGACGAAAGTATTTTGTGGGGGGGGGGAGTAGAAGGAATTTAGTGGTATTGGGTGTTATTTATATCGAGAGAGAGAGAGAGAGAGAGAGAGGATGAAAAGACGGAAAGGCAGAAGTCGTGTCATTCAGTGCGCCCTTTTGCGTTCTACTCTGCGTTCAATTGCTCGGATAATGAATTATGTCTATTAAGAAACGCTCAGTACCGTCGACAGGGTGTAGCATAGAGGCAGCCTGCCTCACGGCGCGGCTTAATAAGGGCGCTGTTTAGCCATATTGCGATAGGCGCCGTCGCTATGCTAACAATTCCTGTTAGAGCAGCAAGTGCGGAAAGACATTTTTCCAAGCTTAAACTGATTAAAATTATTTGCGAAACGGAAATAACCCAAGAAAGATTGGTTGATCTAGCAACTCTGTCGATAGAGGCAGACATAGCTTATAATTTAAATTTAGAAGAGCTTATAAACAGTTTTGAAAATATCTGTCCCACCTCGTATAAAAGAGGTCTACTCAATCATTACGAAGCTTAACAACAAAAAAGCCCCTGGACCAGATGAAATTAACAACCAAACAATCAAGACCCTTCCGCACAAAGCTGTCATGTATTTGGTAGCAATTATAAATGCCATACTCAGATTAAATTATTTTCCAGTCCGATGGAAACAAGCAGACATAATCTTCATTCATAAGCTGGGAAAAACACCTCAGTTACCGCAAAGTTATAGACCCATTAGTCGTCTTTCATGGTTGGGAAAAATTGCGGAAAAAATCATCCTCAATCGACTTCA
This sequence comes from Typopeltis vanoorti, assembly GCF_054136105.1. Lineage (NCBI taxonomy): Eukaryota > Metazoa > Arthropoda > Arachnida > Uropygi > Thelyphonidae > Typopeltis > Typopeltis vanoorti. The sequence continues at coordinate 42,638,733 of NC_143556.1, read as the reverse complement.
AGATGTGGTGAATAAAAACAACACAATACCGAAAGAGCAGTTTGGGTTTCGAACCGGGCACAGTACTACAGAACAAGTTCACAAACTAATCAAATTCATCACTACTGGATTCAATTGACGACAACATACAGGAGCTATTTTTCTGGATGTAGCAAAAGCCTTTGATAAGGTTTGGCACAACACAAAGGCCTCATCTATAAATTATTTATGGCCAACGTTCCGCTATACCTTACCAAACTTATGGACTCCTTTCTAAAAAACCGGAAATTTCAGGTCAAATTGAGAGGACTCAAATCATCTTCGAAAAGAATTACTGCAGGTGTTCCTCAAGGCTCGCTGCTCTCTCTGCTGCTTTTTAACATCTTCGTTGCTGACGTCCCTAACACGACATCAACTACCACAGCTTGCAATGCGGACGACATGGTAATTTTGAGTAGATCTCTCAGGCCGAACTTAGCTACGCAGCACTTACAAACCGCAGCAACAAACCTAGAAAAATCGCTCAGGAAATGGAGAATAGCTGTGAATGCCGACAAAAGTACTGCCATTCTCTTCATAAGACGGTAGGCATCCCACTAGGGAGAAGTCAAACTTTTCAACACAGCTATTCCATGGAAATCCAGTACCAAATATTTAGATATTCAACTAGATAACCGCCTCAACTTTAACTCTGACATCGATTATGCCAGCAGCAAGTCAAACTCCGCAATTCAGTTATGCAACTTTACTTTCTTCTCAACGGAAGAAGCCGTGTCAACACTGAAAACAAACTACGAATCTATAAAGCAATCATTAGACCCACATTGACTTATGGATCACTGACTTGGGGTCACACCTCCCCTGGCCACATCAAAAGCTATAGGTCATCCAGAACAAATGTCTCCGTATGATATTCAATGCTCCTTGGTTTGTCAGGAACACTCTCCTCCACCAAGACGCTGACATTCCTGATATTCACATGTTTCTCCGTGATACTTCCATTACATATCTCACCAAAGCAGCTAGTCATCCCAATCAACTCATTCGAGAGTCATCTAACTACGATGAAAACGATAGGTGGAAACACAAGCGTCCGAAAACGGCTCTGCTTATCGGTACAGACGATCCCACACTGCCCTAAAATGGGTGAGCCAGGTGCCTCGATAAATTCTCATTAATTTAAGCCATTTTTTCATAGAGATGAAGGGATTAAAGTCCATTCAGCCACAAAGGTTATAAAACAGTTTTATTGTGCTATATCCCCGTAGAGCAAACATTTAATTAATATTATTATGTAATCGTTTTGCATTAATGTTTCTCTTGTAATCAAAACAAAATAGCAATTTTAGATTTTCTTATATTTTTGTCTTATAATCCATCAGGGGCGATATTTAATTGTTTGCCTCAGGGAGTGATCTAATCTGGCGCCCGCCCTGGAAACGCTAGTATGTAAACCTCACCCATGATAAGCTGCAAATCTACAGCAGATTAGTACAGTAGATAGAAAGAATTAGATAATCCGATCCTCCCCCTCTAGAGACCAATAGGAAACTTTTACAATCTACTTCCAGACTTCAATTAGCAGGGCTGCAGTCTCACCAGTCCATATAAAGACAGCCACAATCATTCATGCTTACAGCCTGTTGGTTGGAGAGTAGATACACCATGTGCTCAGATAACTAAACCTGCATTATTAACCATGTCGCTGATAGTTGCTGTACTTAGTTTTTCTAGGACGGCATATTCAGTTCTCTTAAATTTGATGCGAATACATGCCATCCCCTCCACTCCCTAAAAGAAATTAAAAGAGTAAAAACTACGAAAAACGTGAAAAACACAATTTCATCGTTTATGTCTCAGTTTGTAGAGCTCACATAAGACAGAAAGAGGAAGTCGAAAAATAAATATGAATTTAGGAAATTTGTAGAGTTCATTTCGCTGCCAGTTGAGATGGGCTTGTCATTAGAGAAAGTCAATAATATTAATAAGAGAGGTTTCTGTTATTAATATGTTTTCACGCCACGTTTTGATTAGGAAAGTGTTATTTTCAACTTGCAAAAATGACACAAAATGAAATTAAATGCTGGCCTGGAATTCCTAGTGAGCAGCGTGATTGCTTTACAACTAACACGTCCAAAATTCAAATCCCATCGTGGACATAAACGTGAATGTCTGTAGTTAGTAGGAATTTAATCACCAGATTTGAGATTAGCGCATTGCATACTGAAGAGTATCTGAAAAAAATGTTCCCTGTTTGGTCTTTAGCGATGCTGCTATTAGAGCCAGCCATTCGTTTGTGGGATTCACATTAAATACAATAAAAATATTCCTTAATAGGTAATAGGAGTTTTATTCCCTAATATGAGCCTATGTAGCTTAGTATAAGTGGCGTTTACACTCCACGACGGTTGACAGCACTAAGAAAGACTTATAAGTTCGAGTCTAGTCGCCGACTGGAGAAACATTTTCTAAGCTTTTTTTCGACTGGTTCCCGAGTTAGTCGATTTCTGGCAAAGGCAAGCGGGTTTTTCCCCGGAAACTCGAGTTTTTCTCTGCGTAACTCAAGAAAATCGGCCGTCGAACCCATACCATTTTTAGACATTAAAAATATTGTGTTAGGGTGAGTTAACATGAAAACTGGAGAAAAAGATATCCTTAACGTATTGAGTAATTAGTTTGAAAAATTGCTAAATCAAACATGCAGTGACTGCACAGTGGTAAAAAACATTCAACATTCAGTCAGGAATATATCTCCATACTTTAGGTAGAAAAAGCTATCAAAGGCCTGAAATGGAAAGGCAGCAGGAGTAGATCATTTTTGAGCAGAAATGCTCAAGTATGGAGGTATAGAAGCCTTACAGTGGCTGCACTGCATAGTTCAGAAGGCTGTACAGTGGAGGAATTCCGGATGATTGGAGTAGAGCTCTCATAGTACCCATATAGAAAAACAGAAATAAAACTGAATGTGAGAATTACAGAGGTATTTCTCTGGGAGTATTAGGCCTTGATTTCTGTTAAGGTTGACAGTAGAACGGGTGAGTGTGGCTACTTCTTTGAAAATTCTTGAATGGTAATCTTCCTCTATGTAAGGAGAACAGCTTTTGTCCCTCTCGATGACATGGTTAGTTGTAGAGAAATGAGACGATAAGCCAGAAATACAATTTCTCTACAACTAACCATGTCATCGAGTGGGACAAATGCTGTTCTCCTTACATAGAGGAAGATTACCATTCAAGAATTTTCAAAGACGCAGCCACAGTGGCCCGTTCTACTATCAACCTTAACAGAAATCAAGGCCTAATACTCCCAGAGATATGGAAAACCCTAATCAGAACCTTTAAAAAAAAAAAAAAAGAAAAAAAAAGAGGTATTTCTCTTCTGAGTGTTCCTGGTAAGATTTCAGTTCCATAACGAGGGCGTGGCCCCGCCACGGGCGTAACTAGTTTTGGGGTGCAAAACGTAAAAAATTAAAAAAAATAAATAAATAAATAGATATAAAAGTCCGCTATTTTATATTGTATTTTTAACTTTCAGCAATACGCCGCTTTAGACACGCAAATTCCAACACACACTGCAACTCATTTTGATGGGGTTAATAGTAAGTATTTAACATATTACATTTAGTAAAATTTAACTTGTTACATTTACATTTTTCACAATTTTTGGGGGGCACAAGTTAGACACTTGCCACAGGCGCTTCATACCCTCGGTACTGTAAGATTTACGCAAGTATACTTGAGAAATTGCTGATAAGGATTGTGGAAGAAAATTTTGGTGAAGAACAAGCTGGATTGAAGCCAAATAGCTATCAGGATCAGATTTTCACTTTATGACAAATATACTGCTCAAAACAATTAGAGCATATTTTGGTTTTCCTGTAAATTATAAAGTTATAAAAACAATTTACAAATGTAACACATTTATTTTAAAATATTCTTAATACACAACAGTGTAGAACACGCAATTGCTTATAAAATCATGTTAAGACTTATCGAAACGTGTTTTAGCTGTATTAGCATGTGGGGGGTATAAAAGTGTGGCTTGTTGCGCTTACTTCCACAGTGCATAATTATTACTTCAATTGTAAACTTTTGTCACCTACTATCCAATATTTTGTTAAAAAATGGCAGAGCAACATAATATCCCAGAATAAATTGCTTGGAGAGCCATTAGTCGATTAGAAGCTGGAAAACCCAACAATTTATCGCTCAAGCGTGACGTGTATCTCAAAGCATAATTTTGCGACTTTGGAATCGTTTTCTGGAGACGAGAAATGTTCGAAATCGCCTTCCTGCCATAGGTTTATAGGCTCGAAGACCAATGGTTTGCATTCTACTTACTGCAAATCACAAATGAGCCCAAAGAATTTGGGCACAGGAACACTGCAATTGGACAAATGAGGATTGGGCTCGCGTTCTTTTTAGTGACAAGTCCGGGTTCAGTCTGTAACCAGTTAACCGACGTATCTTGTTATGGCGTGAAAGTGGATGAAGAAATAATCCAGAGTTTGTTCGTGAAAGACCCCAACATCAATGTGGGAGTTTGATGGGCTAGAATAAGTATAGGTAGCCATACTGATCTCTATTTTATCATAAACAGTTCCTTAACAAAGGAACCCCAAAGGTAAAAGAAGAAAGCCCAAAGGTATCGCGATTAGATTTCGAAATCTATAGTTTGTCCATATGCTGCTGCAATTGGCCAAGAATTCATTTTCATGGATGACAATGCACGTCCACATCGTGCAAATTTGGTACAAGAGTGGTTTGAGAAAGAAGGTATTGAACGAATGGACTGGCGTGCCTGTTCACTGGATTGTAATCCAATCGAGCATGCCTGGAATGATTTAGGTAGGCGCCTTTCTGCTCGACTGGTGCCACCACGATCGCTTCAAGAGATCGAAATTGCTCTCAGAGAAGAGTGGGGGAAATGTCCCACAAGAACTGTTTGATCATCTTATCCGGTCCATGCAATCAAGATGTACCGCGGTTCTGGCTGTTAATAAAGACCATACGCCCTATTAAAAAAATTAACAAAAGCGTTTTTGGCTATTCTTGTTGTTATTCTAGTTAAAATTATTTCACGCTAAAATGTATAATTTGTTAAATTTGTAATAAATATCGATTATTTAAACAATATCTCATCAATTACACTCTATCCATAAGTAAGAAATATTTATTCATGTATAAAGTACCCAATAAGTTATAATTATTTGCAGAAATCCAAAATTATCCGAGAGAAACTACAATATCCCTTATTTGTTTTGTGCACTGTAGTTGAGAAATCATCGAAATATAACAAAGATCTTTTATTATTATTATTATTATTATTATTATTATTATTATTATTATTATTATTATTATTACGGACGACTTCTGGGAGTCCTTAGACTCATCGAGGGAGGCCCTAAACATCGTGTCCACACCACTCTCATCATATCATCATATCATCATACCTTGCCTTGAACTCATTCAGTGTCATAGCACCCACAACAGACTATGGCAGCTTATTCCACTCATTTACCACTCTAAAAGTAAAGAAGCCAGCTCTAACAGCCTTGGTAACCACACTCTTTCCCAGCTTCCATAGATGTCCCCTAGTTCTCCCACACAAGCCCTGATCTCAAAAATATCATCTGAATTAATCCTATAGAAACCCTTTAGCAATTTGAATGTCTCAATAATATCACTCCTTTTCCGCCTATTAACTAATTTCTGCAACCCAAAAATCTTCAACCTGTTCTCATAAGGTTCATTCATAGACCTGCTATCATCTTGGTCACTCGCCTCTGGATCCTCTCCAGCTCCTATCCATCAAGAAAAAACTTCGATTACCAAATATGGGCACAGTAGTCGAGATGAGGTCTTATCAGGGCTCGGTACAGAGGTACAATAACTTGCTTGCATCTGCTGGTCAAAGTATTTTTCAACAACCAAGTGAGTTGATGAGCTGATTTAGCCACTTTTGCAATGTGCCCCCTAAACTTCATCTCCCTATCAGCCAACACTCCCAAGTCCCTGGCCTCATCAATCTCATGGAGTACAGCTCCCCCAATGTGGTATACTGCTGCTAATCTTTTCATCCCAAAATGCATAACCTTACATTTTGTCACATTAAATTGACATCCATTCTCCTTAGTCCAGAATTCCAATCTATCCAAGTCTTCCTGCAAGATTTTGACATCTTCTGCATTCAGTATTGCCCTATCTAACTTTGCATCATCAGCGAACAAACGAACTGTTTCTCTTAGATCATTCCCTATGTCGTTAATGAACAAATTAAACAGCAGTGGTCCAAGAACAGAACCCTGCGGCACACCACTAGTCACAGGCTGTCTTTTGGACTCTACTGCTGAATAGACTACTGTCTGATATCTCTCCATCAACCACCCACCTATCCATTTCACCAACCCTATATCCATTCCCATATGTTGTAGTTTACGGATTAGAATTCCATGTGGTATCCTGTCAAATGCCTTAGCCAGATCCAGCATTATCACTGTAAACCCATTACTCTTATCCAGTTCAGCCGTCACTGTGTTATAAAACTTGAGCAAGTTACTGAGGCATGATCTACCCTTCACAAAGTCATGCTGTCCCCCGTACAACATCTCATTATCATCAATCCATTCTTGTATTTATCCCTTGACTACTTTCTCCAAGACCTTGACAACGACTCCTGATATGCTGATCGGTCGGTAATTTGCAACAGCAGTCTTGGATCCTCCTTTATGCAGTGGAACTATTTTCTCCTCTTTCCACACTTTCGGGACTAAACCAGACCCAAGACTCAGATTAAACAACATGGTCAAGGGCACTGATAATTCTTTAGCCTCTTCACGTAAGACCGGCATACCAACCAATCCCACAGATGTATTCACATTAAGGTTTTGTAATAGACTATTCACCTCCGCTTCATTCATCTCAATTCCCGTATAAACTAATGGTTCCTTCATTTTTTCAATGTCACCACCTGGATGATAAACTCTTGCAAAGTGCTCGCTCAGTAATTCCACTATATCAACTGATTCAGTTACCTCCCTACCATCGGAATTCCTCAAAATCATTCTGCCGTATATATTTTTTCTTTTACTTGCAGCATATCGAAAAAAACTGTTTGGGATTCTCTTTAGCTTGCATGGCTAATTTCCTTTCATAATCCGCTGTTGTTTTTCTTATCACACTCGTTACCTTTCTGGCCTGTGCTTTATACTGTTCATGGGCCTGCAGGTCACCTTTCTACTTAAATTCCCTCCACAGTTGTTTCTTTTTTTGCAGTTCAAATTTAATGGTGTTATTCACCCATTTAACCCCTACATTCTTTACTATTCGGACCCTAGGTATACAATCAGCCATAACCTCCTGTAAATTCTCCTTGACCATTTCCAATGCTCTTTCGACATCCAGCACTTGCAGTTTTACATGCCATGGGACTGATCCAAGCACTCTCCTATGCTTGTCATACTTTCCAGCACGGTAATTCCACATATACCCTGTCTTAATCGAAAATTCCACCCCTTTAGCCACCTCTCAGGTCGAGACCTTATGATCACGCTCACCAATAGGTGGCAACATGGTCATATTCATTACAGCCAAATTCTCAGATTCTATTACCAGGTCAAGCACTCTCAAATCCCTAGTATTTTCACTTACATGCTGTCTCAGATAGTTATCCCTTAATAATTGAATAAAATCCATTTCCTTCCTCACATGTGTCCTCTCCTGCTTCCAATCAATGTTACCATAGTTGAAATCCCCATAATAATTACCCTCCTTCCACTCATTTCATCAATTTGTTTATGCGTACTATCTCTGCCATCTATTCCATCACCTGGTCCATAGCAGCACCCGACTATATATTTTGTTCTGCCAGTCTCAATCTCACACCAAATAGCCTCAAATGAGCTCTTTTCACTATCCTGCAATACAACTTCAATTCTCCTTTGCTGCAGTTCATCAGCTATCATCAATAACACTCTTCCCTTCATTTTAATCTCTCTGTCCCTCCTAAACACACTATAACCTACACATTCTATCCCACTAACTATATCATCTTCCGTCAGCCATGTTTCACTAATGCCAATAACCTGTGGCCACGAAGAGCCAATCAAAGCCAAAAATTCTTCCTTCTTGTTCCTAATACTCCTGGCATTAGTATACAGTACATGAAATGCAGAGGTCCGTTTGTCCCACCCCTATCTTGATGCGTTATTCTAACTATCTCATCTCGATTTCTTGTTCTTAGTACTGGCTCGGGTACATTATATACATTCTTACACTCAACTGTCTCACTGATGTCCGCATATCCACTCCCCCCCCCACTCCTTGGTAGTTCTAATTTCCCTGGTTCTGCACATCTATTTTCAATTCATTCAGCAACACTTTTTCTAATCCATTCAAATTCAGGCCATCCATCTTGTATAAATCCTTTCGCCCACCAAACTTATTCCACATGCCAACGAATTCCACACCACACCGTCTGCATAACCTGCGCATAAAGTCATTTGCGATTATGGCCCTCCTTCTAAACTCCTATCTGTCATACTGCGAAAAAACAGACTTACCATCCTAACTCTGTCACTCTTTTCTTTCCCTACCTTTAACAATACTTTCAAGTCCTTTCTCATAAAAAATTTATCTCCTTTCAATTAATTCGTACCCGCCACAACTATCAATTCTTTCACCCTCTGTTTTTGCGCTCTAATACTCTCACTGACATCCTTAAATTTCGCACCCGGTAAGTACGATTTAGTTAAACTCCCATCTATCACTCCTCTTAATAACGAGTCACCATACAACACTCTTTGCTTCTCCCCCCCCGTTTGTAAACAACCTTCAGCGAGATCATGGAAGTGGAAGACATCGTAGAATAAAAAAAGGTATGTACCAGATTTTTCCACCTCTTTTATTCTACCTTAATTTCCTTCTATACTCACTAATAATGCCCTAAATATATATACACCTTTTGAATATTGATAGCCAATGTATCTAAATTAGGGACACTCCTAAACAATAACAGGCTATAATAGCCATAATTATAATAATAGTGTTTAAGAGGAGTAACATGGGAATTTTTCCCAGAAACTATACTTAACTCTTTCTTTCATTTCAGAAACTCTCCCAATCTTACGCTTATTTTTCCTTTCAAACACTTGTTTATTTCCGTTAGCCGAGGCACTCTGGAAAGAGTTTTGCAGGTGCTCTAACTCTCGCTGCGCACTGTGTATCACTGCGCGCAACCTAGAGATCTCACTCCCTACAAATAATTCCTCATTTTTTCATCATTTAAACCAATACACATTCATCTGTATTTAAGTTTTGTAGATCTGGAAAAGGCATACTTTTCTCTTGGAACAAGGTTCCAAGAGAAAAGCTGTTCAATACGCTACAGTTATATGGTGTCAATGGGGCATTATATCAAGCAATACTTAGTCTTTATTTGAGTTGTAAGTCAGCAGTTAGAAATGAAGGAAGTACAGGAAGATGGTTTAATGTTAAATATGGTGTGAGACAAGGATGTACATTATCCTCTCTGTTATTCATTATCTACATGGATCACTTTATGAAGGAAAGTGGTATTAAACATGATATCAAAATTGGAGATGTTAATGTCAGTCTTTGCTTTATGTGGATGATGTTATACTTCTAAATAAATCCACTACAAGTCTGCAAGATTCCATGTCTAAATTGAATAACTGTTGTAATAGATATGGTGTGAAGGTCAGCTTTAAAAAGACAAAGACAATGAAAATAGGCAGAATCATTGAAAATGTCAATGAATTGTGAATGGAAAACCTATACAACAAGTAAAACATTTCAGCTACTTAGGAACGATGTTTAGTGAAGATGGTAAATTAAATATGGAAATAGACAACATAATCAACAAAGCTGGTATGGTAGGACGTCAATTGAATAAATTCATATGGAATAAGAGAGAAATTAGTCAAAACACTAAATTAGCTATATACAAGACAGTGTTCAAACCAATTTTAAGTTATGGATCTGAAAGCTGGGTCAGAAGTAAAACACTTGACCAAAGACTAGAGACGGCAGTTATGAGAGACCTCACAAAGATTAAAGGCATGAACAGATGACATCAATGGCAGTATCATATAAAAAATGGGGATATTAGGAAAGAACTTGACATTCAGCATCCAGGAATGCGTTAGCAGAGCTAATCTCAGGTAGTACAGTCACTTAAACAGAATGGGAGAGGAAAGATTAGCAAGACAAGTTTCTCTGCCAGGTTGGCAGTAAAAAGACTCAGAGAAAGACCAAGATATACGTGGATTGATACGGTAAAAAGTGCCTTAGACGATAGAAATATGAGATCTGATAATGTTGGAGTCTTGACAGGTAACAGACTGATTTGGAGGAAAGTTGTAGATAGGAAGTTAGTAATGATGTAAATTTTTCATGTAGTATCCTGTACACCCCTTGATGGTACATGGCAGAAATTTGATGATGATGACCATGATGATTGTTTACATATTTCATGGACAATGAGCTAATTTTTTAACTAAAAAAGTGCAGACCTGTTTTTAAGAACATGATTATGAAAAGCCGTAGTGCTTTGTATTGGACTGTTTTCAGCAATAGCAAAAAATGCATAGAGCCATATCAACAGAAAAACTAGATTTCATCTTCCCTCCCCCACAAAAAGACACACTTTTCCAAATAGCATTAGCAATCAAACCTGATGAAGTGAACAACATGGTGTACATAATCAATTGTATTTGCTCCAAAATCATAGATTTGTTCCACATACTGTGATTACTATTTTCAACACTGCTAGTCAACAAGAAAGCCCGAGTAAAATACATCATTATAATAATATGTTTTTGCTGATGACAAATGCATTTTTAATTCAGTGTAAATGTTTATTAAAACTAAGATTTCTCTATTTTAACGCTACTATCTTCTGAACTTTCAGTGGTTTACGAAAACTTTAATGATTAAAATATCATCAGTCGTTTTTTGGACACAATCATTGTGAGTTCCATAGATGCTGGGCTACATTACAGAAATATTCGATTTAATGAAACTTTAATTGAATGAGTGTTTAAACATTAAAACGGGATAGAATCTTAAAAAATAGAACTGGGCTTCAAGTACAGAATGCGCACCACAAAAAAGTTCCATTTCAGATATCAAAGCAGTACTTTGTAGACATATTAAAAAATGATTAAACAAAAGTCCAAATGATCATTAAACTTATTAACGCAAAGACATCTATGGATATTTTAGACATCACTGAACCGAGAAGTTGCTGCAATTCTGCCTTTCATCTCGTTCACTATACAGCTCACCACAATTTCTTCAACTCCTTTCCTCCTCACCATTAATCAGTTGAATGGCCAAGTTCATTAGAGATTCACTTCATAACATGTTGAATCAATCACTGTGAGCCTTCATAAGTGGGTCGATATGTGGGAACATCGACTCTATGAGTTTGTGGATACACCTCGCAGGTATTTTATCCTTTTTCAGGCGAAATTAATAAATTCCTACAGTCCGATCAAATTTATAATCCAAGGCACCCTGTCATGACCATCTCGTTCCACCACTTTCCAAAGATGCTTAATAAATTGAGATCTAGTGATCGAAGGAGCCAATCCCTTAAGTTAAACCACTTTCATGTTCCTGTAACCATTTCGGAACATGTGCCCAATGACATGTCGCATTATCCTGTTGAAAATATCCATCATATGCAGAATAAATATGCAAATGAAGGGATGTACATGGTCCTTAAAGATATTTAGGTAGGTTGTACTATCCAGCCTTGTCTTAGTGGGATCAAGATTTGTGGAGTACCAGAAAATAATGCTCCAAATCGCTTCACTGCCTTGCATTGCTGTAGCCAAGCATGATGGATCTATGGCTTCATACTGTTGTCTTGGCCGCTATTCCATGTTCTTCTATTTATTTGAAACAACAGACACTAAAATTCATCACTTTGTAAGAATAAGACTTTTTTGAGTTCTTTGTGTCCAATCTTATATCCTTCTTCCACCTTAGATATCTGAGTCAAGAAAGTGTAGTATCCTGAATTGGTGTCTTCTGTTGTACCGACTCAGTACAGTATCTAGGCTATGGTGCATTCGTGTATTATGGGTACTATAGGCTAAATAACCGACCAGTTATCCCAAAGCAGTACATATATTGATTTCACCATCTTGTCAATTTTTGTGGTACCTATCATTTCAATCGGATTTTTTTTGGCTACATTCTCAATACATAGCATTGTTCTCTTTCTTATCTCTCAGTGCTGCTTTTTATCTAACACTAAAGAAATTTTTCAGTTCTCTCACTTTAAGTAAATATTTGCATACACCTCTACTGTTTGTATCCTGAGTAAATAATGTCTACACTGCTAATGCCCACGTGCCTGTGTGTCATATAGCGTTGCGGACGTGTAATTGCGTCATATCCGCGAGGCAACGTAGAGGTATGGATGTGTGTCAATTTTTCCAATACAGTGTAGTTTGTAGCTTTAAGTTCATTTATAGATCGTACAATTTAAAAAGTAAAATTGATTTACTTGTTAGAAAACCATTAACTATTTGCATATATTAATTCAATAAGTGATTTAGCTATTTCTAAAAAATTACGTTCGACAACTAACTGAACAACAAAAAGTCGGTATCTAATAGCGGTTAGCCTAGTGGTTACGCGCTTGGCAACTTGGGAAAGGAGTGTTCTAGGTGCGATTCCCGTTGGTGATGTGAGGAGTTTAAGGATCTTTGTGGGTTTGAAGACTTGTGGGTTGCAGAAATTGGTTGACAGGCGGAAAAGGGGTGATATGATTGAGACATTCAAATTACTGAAGGGTTTCTATAAGATTAATTCAGAGGATATTTTTCAGAATAGGACTGGTGGTGGAAGGACAACGGGCCATCCATGGAAACTCGGCAAGAGCGTAGTTAGCAAGGGTGTTAGAACGAGGTTTTTTACTTGGAGAGTGGTGAATGAGTGGAATAAGTTGCCAGAGTCTGTTGTGGGTGCTCTGACTGTAAATGAGTTCAAGGAGAAGTATGATAGATAGTGTGGATGTTAATAGTATTTCTTGACATGATTTTTAGGGCCTCCCTCGACGAGTCTATGGACTCCTTGGAGCTGCCCGTGATGATAATAATAATAATCTTCCTCAGCCATAGCTAAGTTAGCTGGTCTTGGGCGTGGACAGCAGGATTTTTTACTCCGTTTATTCTGGGGTTTTCCTCCCGCAAAGCAGGCAAAACCGGCCCCATGAATACACGCTTTGACAAACATGGGATACTACCGGGAATAAGGAGTAACGAACCTGTTCCGCTGGATTATCGGTAAAATGTGTAGGCCTGCGCGAAAGAGTAACATGTGATGACGATACAAGGCAAAGGGAATTTATTTGTTCAGTTTCTTTTTGGATTTGGTTGAATCATAGCGTGAGAAGCGAAAACTGAGTATATTGCAATCTGTATATATATTTTTGAAATAGGTAAAGTGGGGAGACATAACGAGAAGAGTTGAAACGGCGTTGTAAACTTACAAATGTTGTCTGTAAGCCATACAATGTGCCTACTTTTCTTGTGCAAGTTTTGCACATGCGTTTCATAAATTATAAGTGTTAGGTGTGCAACGGAAAGTAAAAAAATATATACACCATCGCACATTTGGATAATCTTTTTTACATAAGTTTCATGTCTAAATAGGCGTTTGTAAACTCTGGAGTGGCTATAATGGAAAGGTTTTAGTTTGTACTTTCATTTTAATGAGGACGAAAGAAACTCAGGGGCTCGTGTTTGAAGAACAACGTGACTGTTCATTTGTTTTCGAATTCCATCATTTCAAAAGATGTTTGTTGTGCTAATAATATTTCATTTATAATGAATAATTGCATTGTGATACGATCATGGAAGTCACTTTCATAAATGGAGAGTCGAATATATACAAACTATTGCAAAAAAAATTAATAAAAGAGACAACTAAAATATGAATTTGTTTTTAATGAAATCAAAATAATCATCATATAACCTTCTCCGTGGTTGCATTCTCTCATTTGGAGAAAAAAAAAAAAAAACAGAAATGAGACATGATCATGATATTGAGATAAAGTGCAAGATATGATGCAGTTGTTATTTCATAATAAAAATCCGGAATAAGTTGCGAAAACAACTAGTTGAAAAGAATTCTTTTCGTAGAGAATAATCATTTACAATGGTTACAGTCTGAAAAAGAAGATTTCTTCAATAGAGAATGAAAACACTATGCAATATTAAATTTTTTAAAGTTACATAACTGTAAAAAAACCTATGAACTATACATTCACTTAATAAAATCTGTTGTTTCATAAACTACAAGCCTTGCCATATCACCAAATGTTTTATTGTACGTTTTTATATTTTCCTCATCGAATTCAATTATTGGATCATTTGGGACTAAATACGACTTATGTCGACTTAAAAGATGAATTGTATAATAATTCTTCCACTCATCGCTTCGAGTAGCGTATAACATACCCACCAACATATGCACTCCAAAATCATGAGGAACTCGATGAACAAGCTCTGGCTGAATATAAAGTATTGAAGTCGTCGGCAGTTGTCCAGCATTATAATACCACCTGTCACCTCTATAGAAACGATAAGTATTATACCACAAACGAAGAAAACGAGCATTCTTGTGAGCGACTAAAATTTGGTTTCCAAGGTATTCATTAGGTGTCCACCCAATAACAAATTCGTATTTCCTGAAAGGATCTAATGATTTTACTATATACGAATCCCTGTCTAAATATATTCCTCCGTATTCCATTAAAATAAGAATACGTGCAATGTCGGATGCATCATAAACTTGGCTGAAAGGCTTTCCAAAGATATGAGTTGGTTTTTCATAATAATTCAGTTGTAGAACTGATATATTCTTTACCATGTTCCAGTATTTTCCACGGAGTTCATGTTGGTTGGTGTGAATGAATAGTTTATCTGGATTCTGATGCCTGTAAGCTGCTTTAATTGTTACCACATCGATGAAACTAATTTCAGGATTATCAAAGTGGACAAAGTGTACAATATTTGGGACTATGTTATAACTAAATCCAGTAACGTTGTCTGCATTTGAGAAATCAACAATATCTCCAGCCAAAAAATTTCGAAGGGTGGGATTTTCCATCCATAACAAATACCCCAAAATCGTGATTATAATAAGTGATAGAAGGAAAAAAGTTTTCAATGACTTCTGAAATAATCCCGTGCACCGAATCATGCTTATTGGCACTGAAGAAGACTATATACATACAAGACAATCCTTGAGTTTACATTAGGTTCTCTTTGGTGACTTGCCTACTGACGAAGCTGAAAAAGAAAAACGATATATCAGCAAAGTGAAATATTACAGTAAATGTGACAACTGTAAATCCCCATCCATAAATATAATAATAATCTGAAGTAAGTATTAGAAAATTGGTTTAGATGAGGAGAGCAATTTTATCATGGCACCTACTGTCTAGCGTAATCATGATGAAAGCAATATTATGAATAATTTGAACTGCTTTCCTCTTGAAAGTAGTTTTAATGAGAACGAAAGAAAATAATAATAATAAGGAAAATTCTATAAAAAAAATAATAACTTTAATGAAACCTCTAATACAGTTTCATTACCATTTTATTGTTAGGATACGGAACATCAGTAAATGTTCCGTATTATCCTAACAATAACATGTGAGATTAGGAACACGAGTTTTCGGCAAGTGTATGCCGTATGCTTAAGCCAACTCTACTAGAAATATTCTCCGACTGTTGCAATGAAGCAGTCGAAGACTCCGATTTCCAAGAAGAAGAAGAAGAAGAAAAAGAAGAAGAGAAAGAGAGAGAGAGAGAGAGAGAGAAAATTAGGGTGTAAAAGGTGCCGCATAACACCCTTTGAAAAATGAAAATGTGTTATGATTCATTAACTTAGGGGTGGGGAGTTGTTTTTGTTTTACTCATTTTCATTAAATGATAAATGAAACATTAAACAAAACAGACACTAAGGAAACGTAATGGGAAAAGCAGATTTATAAAGAACTAGCCAAAACACATGTGTTTCTAGGTTATTGTTTATATAAATAATTTATCTTAAATTTTTGACAAATAGTTCTGTTCAGTAAATTTTGCAATTTCCAAGTGTTACTTTTAAATTTGAAAAGAGATTATTTTTTTTCTTCTTTATCAAACGTAAACTCAAATCAGCTAATTCCTTTTGTTGCCTTTAGGGAATAGGCGAGGCCATTTTAGTCCTAACTTTTGGAGAATGAGTAGGTACTTCAATCACCACTGGTTGAGTGCTAGTCTTCAACGTGTCAAGTGACTGGCCCAAGGCTATCACTAATTTAACCAGCATCCGGTGAAGAGACGGCTTATAAGTGCCACCATCTCGTCATCCCTAAAGCTAAAACAAAATCTTATTGTTTATAATAGTGTGGATACTACGGTCGATTTTCTTAAGTTTACGGAACGAAAAATCCGCTTTCCCGGCTGCCAGAACTCGAATAACTTGGCATTCGGTCGAAAAAGGCTCAGAAAGAACGTCCTCTAGTCTTCCGGAGGCCTAGCAAAACAAGAACAAAGGGGGGAGATAAAATGTTACTCGTTGTATGCATGGCAAAAAAAAAAAAAAAATTGCCATTTTCATTTTTTTTCCATTCAGATAAAATTCTGTTATGTAACTTTTTTAAAAATTAACTACCTTCACATTATCACAAAACAGCACCTCTCACATTCACACACATTTCTTCCAAAAACGCGTTAAAAATATAAAGTTTTTTTCATACACGAATATAGTTGAGATTTAAAAAAAAAAAAAATTCAAAAACTCTAACTCAAAATAAATTTCCTTACTTTGGACACAATTTCATTTATTTATACATACTTGGTTTATTGTTCTCTTCAATTATTTGTCATGCTAATTTTTATCCAATTTAAACCGGATAAAAATTAAGAAGACAAATGAATGAAGAACAATATTATTAATGCACAAATCCCTGCTTAGTCATGCATATGTAAGATACAAGAGATAGTTAAATACCGGAGGACAGTTCTCAATAAAATTGTATACAAAATTCCTGGGATACGTGCAAATATAGCCAGTAACAGAAAGAAATAGTAGAAAATTCTGGTAGAATTATGCTCTAATTGCGACAGGGAGTGTCGGCATGTTGAAATCGCCACACAACCATATTGAGCCTCCAGAGCTCAGTCAGTAACGATGATGGTCTTCTTTAGAAGAACAGGTTCGAATCCTGTCTACAGTGTATGACGCAAGGAGCCTTTACAAGAGCTTTTCAAATCAAGGTGAGTTAATAAGTCCAATACGGAAGTTTAAATTTTCCTCTCGGATTTTTTTAATTATTTTATTTTTTTTTAATTCTCTGAAAGTAGGCAAACCGACTAGAAATACACCGAATTTACAGCAAAATACATTAGCCTTATAACATTAGTTGTTTCTGCCTTAATTGCCACAACACAGTATAGGACAGTTGATCAAGACATTAAGATATCTTGAAATTGTTTTCATGATCTACGGATCAGTGGACAGACTCCATACAAAAAAAAGCAACTCCTCATCATTACAACGCCACATCAAACTTCATCGTGGGTTTGAATCCCACTGGACAATGGATATTTGTAAATATCTTTAAAGGTGGAAGATGATTTTTACATCTAGTATGAGACCACCGCTCTGCTACTAGTAGGACTGAAGTGGCTTGGAAAAGTTCCATCTTTGTCTCTAAGAGTAGATTTTTCTGATGGATTATTAATCAACCCAACCTTTTATATAAAAGAACTTTAAAAGTAAGCAAAATGAAGTCATTAAGCGATAAAGGAAAGGAGTGCTTTATTTGTATGCGTTTTTGATACATTTTAACGAAACATTGATCAGGAGGGGTAATTTTTTTCAAATAATAATCAGTGAAAAATTACTTCGTGTGTAATAAAAATATATATTGTTGAATTAATAATGTCACATACAAATCATTAAAAGTCATCCAATAATCACTAACAAACAGGGATACTCAATTGCATAAGCATTTAGAATATAAATTACCAAAACCGAGTAAGACTGAATAAAATATAATTTATCAACCTGAAATCTGCTAATTCGTGAAGCACAAAAAAAAAAAAAAAAAAAAAAAAAACATAATACGAGGTACACGTATTATTTTTTGGTGCTTCACATATATCATAGCAACTGTTCATATACTTGCTAAATTGAAAATTAAATACATACAATGAAAAGTCCGTGATTTTTCTGTTCATATGAACGTAAAAGTTATCCTCACGGAAATTAAAATTTTTTCATTTCGCAACGAGGTGACACGATTTAATAGACAGACACTGGCATCCATAGCCATAATTGCTTTAGTTGTAATTCAAAACAGTCAATTATTCCTTCAACTGCTATTTCTACTAGACTTTCTTTATTGTCTGATGTTTAACATTTCAAAAACCGAAACCTTCTTGTTGACTACTTAAGCGAACCGTTATGCCTAAGAATAAAATCTATCCTTCCCACCCATACCTATGATTCTTTCGAATATTAAATTATATATGTAAAAAAAAAATAAAAAATAAATAAATAAAAACTGACATACCTGTAAACTTATTTCAAAAATCTCCTGATATTTCCTTCGTTCTGTACACTGCCACACACACCGTTCTTGCAATGCAACTGTAACACTGCAGAGGAATACCTATCACAAAATTTGCATTTATTTGATTAGCACATGCACCTGAAGTTGCTACGGAAACTCTCAGCCCGGTTTTGTAACAATAATCTACATTTTTCATTTATGCAACACCTATACTATTATAAGCACAGTCGTTGATGACATATGAAACGATCAACGTATACACACTAAGTGGTGTTTGTGCTAGTAATAACTTGAAAAATATATAGCGTGGAAAAGGAATTGCAACACAACTCAATAAAAGAGTTTCTATTTTACACATACATTACTGTGTTGTTTATAACAGAGAAACAAAAAGAAAAACTAAATACCATTTACGAAATAAAGTGCAGAATAAACACATAAAACAGTAAAAAAGAAGGAAGTAAATCATTCAATAAAAGTAGCGGATTTCTTGCAGCTTGAAGTGTCCAGCTGAAACAACACAAAATTATTTATTCTGTCCCGTTTTCTTAATATTTTGTTTTATAATTTTCTTAACACTTTTCTTATGAATTAAATAACCAAGCATATAAGAGTATTATTCCTTATAGAGAGATGAATATTATTTATTCATTTAAGCATTCATGTAATCTGTTATACAGTTGATTACATTCGTTTGCAAGTGACACATCAACGCCCTCTCGCAGTGTTATCACCGTCGACAATTAGAAATTAAACTATCAAATTTCGTTCAAGTAAATTTCTTTGTCATATACAATATATTCATAAACAATATATTCAAGCCGTCAGAATTACTAAACAAACTGGAATCAGATTATATAATGGCATGTCTAAACAAATGGAAGTGAAATATGAAACTTTAAAAGAAGATGAAACACGAATTCAAACTATCGAAACAAAATTCCTCAGAAAAACCAGGATATATCAGCAGGACCGTAGAACAACAGAAATTTTACCATCTCCAAATATAAAACTAATATTATTATATAACGAAATAAGGAAGTAAATAATAAATAAGTAAGCATGCAGGGACCACCAGGACCACGAGCATTTTTGGCATTCAGATTTTTCAAGAATCCTCTGATGACTTTCTGACACAAAATCACAGGGGGAACGTGATGCAATATTCCAAGTAAAGTTGAAGGAGGATAACGAAGAATGATACTGGGAGTCAGCTTTATCTTGAGGTGATGTAGCAATACTAACATAAGAGAGAGACGGAAGCGGAACTACAGATGGAGAGAAGTTGCATCCAGTAACATTTGGGATGTACCCGAAGGCAGGACTGCCATTTAGGATGCATGTTCTACATTTTGCCCTTTCAATGTCAGATTTAGCACTGTCAATGAATGTTATGCAAGTGTTAAGGGCTTCGTTGTAGCCTGAATATGAAGCTGGAGTTTTTAATTTGTAGTTCTTCTGCTATCCAGGTGATGTGCCAGTCGATGAAAATGCAAATACGCAAATCTGTTCTTAAACTTGGACTTGAAAGATTTGGAGTAGTAGCATGAATCCTATCACATCCTATTTCTACTGTGTTTTCCACTGGAAAGCACAGTAGAAAGAAACTGAAACTTCAAAGATAATGCAAAGAAACTGCGATATCATTAATTGTTCTTTCTATTTTGCCTTCATACACCGTGTTCCATTTAACCGCATGCAAAAATCTAGTGGACTGGGATCTGATGGCGAATTTCGCCAATTTAGTGGACTGGTACTTTCTATCCTGGGTCAGAAAATTGCTCATTCATTCACTGTGTGACGCTCTTAATGAAATGGTAGGGTCTTGTTATTCTGGGTGGTACATTTGTAATCATATTTGCAGAGAAATTTCTGGAAGAGGATTGATAATTCATTTTACGAAAATCCAGTATTTGTATTTGTCTTATCTAAGCCTTATAGAAATAAGGAATTAATACGGAGACATTAACATCGATTGTATAAAATGCTACAATTACAATATTATTATTACGTGACACCTACAAGGACTCATTGCGGCACCAAACTACACACAACTACCATCAAGGCCATCTACCGCCCATCAACACCACTAACAGTACTTATTTGAATGTAAATTGAGTGTGTACTGAAGCCCGAGTTGACTGTGCGTGGGATGAAAAACCTTAGTTTCTGGGAGAAAAAAAAGCTCTGCTACCTCCCCATGAGATCGGCTAACTCGCTTTTAAATGAAAAAGCCTATATAAATATTCCTCTGTTAACGACAAGAATCGAACTCAGGTCTTTTTCCAATCGAAGGTGTAATGTACCATCATTCTTCCAAATGCGAAGGAGGTGCTTGAAATGCTACAACTTACAATAAGATACCCTCTCATTTATTTACCAGAAGAATTAACGAAAATCATGGAAATCAATGACAACTGAATCGTGGTTGGAAGAATTAAAGAGGAGTAATTAATAGCGTTGGCCGTATTTGCGTCATTTTAAGATATTCAAGACTGAAAATAATAAAAATCCGAAGAGAAGTACAATAAATACAGCTTCGTTTTTGTCATTAACTTTGTTAATTAGGATGTAAGTATTAATGAAAATTACAAGGAATAAGCGAAATTGTTAAGATAGATGCTGGTGTCTTCGGACACAGAAAATATAACAAAAGGCAGAATAGTAGAATACCAATTGATGAACTGTAGTTTGCAACAAAATTAATAAGAATATGAATAATCGGAACTCAGCAACTCTATTGAAAACTAGTTTGTTGGAACCAAAATATAATAATAATAAAATAAAAATAAATAAAAATAAAAAAACAGACCCCCACCTGAAAATAGCAAAGAAATTTCGTCCTTCTACTGCTTCTCCCTTACATTTTTCCTATCCGTCTATTTTCCTTCTTGCACGAAATGTGGTCTTGTTAACGACGAATTTTATTTGTTTATATTCTGTAACTTCCGGCAATAAATTATGTCTGCATAACAGTTCAGAAAACGTATGTTTATCTTAAATTATCTTTGTCTTCTTGCTGTTAATATTTGCGTTGGGATTCCTCTTGATATCGATAACATTTCTTCACAGAAGGATTCCTGTTGGTAAATCCACCCCGGATTCTTTTCATATTTTGCTTGTCTCGACATAAAACAAATATCTTGACCTATTTGTTACGATAGTTCTTGTTCCTTGATTTTATAAGTGGTGTAATATTACGGATAATATTGGCTGCTGCATGTTTTGCTTGGTGTTAAAATATTCATTCTTGTAGTCGTCTATTTTTTAAAAAAATTAATTATGTGTTTTAAACTTTGTCGAGCGATTTCATACTTGTTTTTCTTATCTTCATAATGTATTGTTATGCGATTGATTTTTTTAGTTATGGGAAAGACGTAGATGTCGTGTACTTGTCTGCATACATTCTTCATCGTTATCTGTAAATACCATGATTGCTTTTAGTAATAACTGAAACAATCTAAGACATTTGACTACATATTTGATAGCCGAAGTGTTACTAATTCTAGCTTACCTATGAATATCTCCATGACTACTCACTCTTGACAAATTTGATATCAAGAATAAAATATGCGATTCTTCAAGAAGGTAAGACACACTGGATTTAATACTTCTTTGACGGATGGCTGTATCTCCATATTTCTTTAAAAACTTTATTCATCAGCCTATTCCAAAGTGATTATGAAGTTCATTTTTTAGAATGTATTTGGACATATAACACTTTACTTTTCATTATCTCCTTAAATAACTAGTGCATAATATCACTACGATAACACCCCCCCCCCTTTCATCTCCCGCTTCCTAAACTGTGCTGACCCCATGCTTACTAAGCATTATACTGTTTCGAACTCCAATCTTGATTCAGAATTGCGTGCATCTCATAATCAAAATGTTTCCTAATAAATAACTATGCCTTCCCCCTTCTTTTATGCATATCCGATCTCATTTAACACCGTGAATACCATTATTCATTTCAATATCAAGAACGTTCTTGTTAGTCAGGATACTTCAATTCCCACAATATGTGGTGATTGCAGTATCTGGCAGTATAACTGACATCGCTTTAACCACAGATTTATTGTTCGTAAGTTTTATCATTATATTAATGAAATTAATCTTTGTTTAGTTTTTGATATTGTAATTAATATAAGCAATAAAAATCCACCTCCAGTCTTTTAAAAGTGAGATTATTTAAATCAGTAATTTAGTTCAGTAATCCACATATTTATTACTGTCTGCAATATTGCTTTAACGCAGTTATTGTTAAGGAGTGCTTACGAATAGATTTAATATTATATTTTCCATTTTTTTTGGTGCTTCATATGCTCTGCATAAATCTACAACAGTCATTACAAACACAAAGAAAATGGAAAATATAATATTAAGTTTATTCGTAATAAACTTTCAGGAAGTAAATATAATTCTTCAGAATTGACTGCTTCCCTTTCTTCCGTTCGTTTTTCCAATAAAATAAATATTACATGATTATAATCTAACCATCATATAAAGGCAATTAGCTTACCTTAACGACTTACCATTGAAACTTATTATAAACTAAGTCTTCTTTCAGTAGTAATTCATCACGGTTGAAATTTTATAATATGAGAAAATCATAAGAAGTTAATCAAAATTAACAGCGTACAATTACCTCTTGCTTTCACAATATACTCCACCTATTTATGAGTAAAAGCTTTACGGGGAAACCATTAACAGGCAGTTAAACGATACTCAGGGATTAACTTCCTTTTATATTAAAATTTACTTCTGAGAACTCATGTATACGAGGAATAAGTGAAGCATTTAACACGTGAACAGGGGCAGCTCGTGCATAGGCAATAAGGAACTGCAGCACCCCCAATTTTTCTCGATATATAAATATATCCATTTATTTATTTATATTTGCTTGTAATATTTAATTTTACCATCAACAATCCTATACAATTCTCTTATTTTGTATAAAACATAATAAAAATCTCTCTTGTAGCACTTAGGAAGGCGAAGGACGCTAGCAGCACTGTGTTTACCGCAGTGTCATATTGCTACGCGTTCAAACATATGCACGTCATAGTGCGATGCGAGCTATTAGCGTAATGCGGCACTGTCTGTCGCGCAGTTCCACTGTTGTTTATATGCAGTTTGCGCCAGAACTTCGTAGTGTTTACTCCGTCTCTTTAAATATTTGGACATTACAATTAAAGACATAACATTTGTTACAGTTTTTATTTTAGAACATTATTAGGGTTATGATAATTGATTTTATTTTTAAGTAATTTTGAATTACAAACTGTATAAATTTATCGATAATAAACAATATTTTTTCATGTTTATTTTTTTTTAAATTTTTACCCATAATTTTGATATATTATCCAAACACGTATACCTGTACACTGTACTTACAGGGTGTATGTATATTTCGAAAGTTGTAGCACCCCCACGATTTCAAGCCAAGAGCCACCATTGCATGTGAAGGGAAAAAAGAGCCCCAGTAAAGGAATAGGCAGAGATGGGTCTAAAAAAAAAAAATAAAATAAAAATAAATTAAGGGGGAAAAGATCACTCTTCGCGTACCGACAAAATGATTGGGGCTATCTCATAGTTTCAAACTTTGAACTTTCTTTTTTTAGAAACATTCATGTTTTGTATTTCTGACAAAGAAAAATATATAAGAAATAGTAAACTTTTACGAAGCACAAATTCAGCAAAAATATTTACAAAAATCTCTTAAATTTTATTTTGGGGATTTCTGCTGTGGCTATTTTAGTGTCGATTTGTTTTTGTACATTTTTTATTAGATTATATCGAGTGTTATGGGATTTTTTTTTTTTTTTTCCGTACAGGGAATGCATACTCATAAGGTTTGCAAAATGAGCCAAACACAGCACAAGCCCTGCCAGGTCATTCACTCCCATAATTCTGTAACACTTTTTTTTTTTTTTTTTAAATTTAAAGGTGACTACGTAATGCTTAGATTTACACTATTCAGTTAGAATATTTACCAAGAATACTCCAGAATAATTTGTAAATATTCTGAAGGTTTCTACATTAACTAGACTACCGATATGCCTTCTCTTTGAGGGAGAAAATCCCGAGTTACCGGAAGAAAAACCCTGCCACTTCGGGTACAAAATTGTCTAATTAACCTTCAGTTGAAACCCATGATAATGGTTCTTCATACCATACAATACATGGATTCCAACTCAGATCTTTCCAATTGCATTGTAACATCGTTACCAACTGAGCTATGGAAAGTCTACTACTATATCAGTAGAACCATATATATTAATGTGTACAAAGTGTCATTACTTCCTACAAGGCATTTTAGTTTTCGGTGATGACGTCATCGTTTCAAACATTATCTCCTATAATGGGTAAAAGTTCTTCACACTATGAAACATGAGTAGAATAAATTTTTATATGCCAGAAGAAACTGTGGCACTAAGTAATATATAAATGGTCTAATATGGGAATCTTGAATTAGTTTAATATGTCCGTATCATCAAAATTAATTTACAACAAAGTACAAAATAAAAAACGAAAAGAAATGTCCTAACTAAAATATCAGTACGTTGTACACATAAACATATTGTCCGCGCGGTTAGCCTAGTGACTTTGCGCTTCGCAACCATATGCCTGGGGAAGGAGTGTCTTAGGTTAGATTCCCGTCGACGACGTGAGGAGCCTAAGGATCTTCCTCAGCCATAACCAAATTAGCCGGTCATGGGCGTGGACAGCTAGTTTTTTTCTCCCCAGTTTATTTCGGGTTTTTCATCCCGCAAACCGGTCTCGTGAACACACGGATTACAGCCAGGAATACTGACCCAGTCATAGGTCTGATTCGTCAGCTACGCCGGTCCGAGCCCGGATAAAATTTGGGGGGTATTGAGATGGTACCATACATCCCCGTAAAGGGGACTCACGGCCGTTGTATCATCATACGATAATTAATAAACATATTAGGCTCTACTGATGCGATTCAGGACGGAACAAAATCGACAGATTTTTGTCACACAGGACAAAATTACCATCTGGGAGCAAAGTCATCTTTAGAAGATGTCTTTGTAGCCTTTTAATACAGACGAATACTAACCATTCCAGTTGTAATTGATGTCTGTAAATCTACGGAAAGTTCACACGTATAAAATTCAAATTCTTGAACTTTGCCATCTCAAATCTATTTTAGACATACCAAATGTCTAAAATAGATTTGATATTCATTTCAGAAGATTGAATAATATATGAAAATCATTCAAATATCATGAAACAAACAATAAAAATATTTAATAGAAATGTTAAAGCACTTACTATATGGATTTTTATTTTAGACATAGAAAGTGATAAAAAACAAACAAACAGGAAGTCAAATTAGCTTTAAAGCAGTGTTTGCGTAAAATATGAAAAATTATTTTTCCCACAATGTATAATAAACATGAAATAAAATATATTATATAAACAGACAGACCAAAAAAAAAAGTTGCCAGTGAAATATCTTCGCTTCGGGTATTTCTGCTTCTATATAAGTGCATTATAGAAGCAGAAATACCCGAAGCGAAGCAAAATTAGTTGCAAAATACAGATGTTAAGTGGAAAGTTGGATATAGGATTTGTGTGTGACGGGGAATGAAGAGGATAAGTAGGCAAATATCCCTTACAGCCATCGTATTGCTAAAGTACATATTAAACTCCTTATTCGTCATGCACAACTGTAGTTTGCCGAACTTCTTAGAGAAATTAGTGAATACCACTGTAGTAGGTGCTTAATATTATCCTCTAATCGCATGCCTATGCCAGAAATAAATATGCTTTAGAACATTGTCATACTTATTGTGAATAGCATAGCTATATGTTTTACTTATATAAAGATGACCTTATTTCGTTTATGGTTGCATCAGAAGGCATGACATCACAAGAGTTGTTAAACGATGTCAGAGTATGAAATAGCGCAATTACCATTAATGTCGTGCAGCTGCTTTCTCCCTCTCTCTCTCACACACACACACACACACACACACACACACACACACACACACACACACACACACACACACACACACACACACACACACACACACACACACACACACACACACACACACACACACACACGCACTATTGATAACAGTATTGTTACTGATACTGGATTCGAAATATAGTACACCCGGTAGATTACTAATGCAATTCTTTTAGTAGTTACTGTGGCCATATACACCGCTTGGAAAGAAGTTAACAGACACCAGCATGGGCAAGGTGTACCATCACATGTAACGAGTCACGTGTTTGTAGCTGGTATAAATTGAAGGAATATGATGCGCAAGTCAGTGATCATTGGATTGATTGACGGATTTGTCAGGATTTGTTGTGACTGAGAGATAGTGAAATAATCGCGTTATATCAGATTTTTTTTTTTCAGAGGTGTTTCGTGTTTCTTTTGCATTGGCTATGACCCGAATTCGAATCCTACTTTCTCCCTCTCTGTACGAAAAGTGCATGAGGGCAAATGGCTGTGTAAACCCACCCGCAAAGAGGACCAGTGGTGGATAATTAGTTTCTTAGGGACGTAGGAAATTTGAATTGAGGCCAAGTGAGAGCACGGCATTCCTACCACTACTCACCGCGTGTTCTGATTCCCGGTCTTTGCTAATAGACCTTCGGGTCTACACGATTTTTTTTGCAGGTAGGTCTACTGATCTACGAAATTTCGCAAGTGGGCTCTCGGTCTGCAAGAATAGTTGGGATTCAACGCTCTTGTATTTTAATGTCTTATAAGTGTCGGATAAGACAATAATCATAAGCGAATTTGATACACTTGATAGGAAGCTGGCATGGAATCTATTGAAAAAACTATTGAAAAAGTTCGAACTTCAGTGGCCTAGTTTCCTAAATTTATATACTCCGTGACAGGAGACGATGTGGAGGGTGAAGTCGCAACTCTCGAGGAGGAGAAACTGCATTTGGTGGTTTCTGCTCCCACAGATTTCAGAGAGGTTCATGTACGCAAAAAGTGTAAAACAACAACAACAGAACCGCACAGGGATGAAAGAAGACGGCCCCACTTCTGACTCCTTTTCCTCTTCCAAAGAGAAAGTACCTCCGATTGTCCTTCGCGAAAAACACAGATGGACATCTCTATGTCCAATCTGGCAGATCTGCAAATAGCATACGCACGAGCCAAAAAGGAAGATGATGACATAAAGATCCAGCCCGCCACAGTAACAGTTTACTGTAGATTACCTAAAGCAATGGACGATCGGGGTATGCAATACCACACATTCTCCTTCAGCTCTAAGGAAAATCTAAAGGTGTGCTCAGATGTGTGTGTGTCAGAAAGACATCACCACGGAGAAGATAGCAGCAGATCTCTGCTATCAAATCAGCTTAGCATTCTGCTGATTTTAACCACCGGTTAAAGTCAGCAGAATGCTAAGAGCTAACAAGAGCCCGATGCCACTAGTCCTTGAAGAGACCCATAATTCTTACAAAAAAGCATGTATAATTTAACTTCAATCTGTGGCTCAGGATCACTCCTGAACCATTAAGGGAAATGGCTTCATCTGGGCAGTGTCACAGATGTCAGAATTACGGACATGCTCAAAAGCCATGCAGAGCCGAATATAAATGTTTAAAATGTGGTGAAGGCTACCCCACCAACACTTGCACTAAGCAGAAAACCATCCCGGCCAAATTTGCGAACTGCATCGGCCTCTTTCTCTTGTACACAGACATCAGAATCTTCAGTTCCCCAGTCTCTCAAAGTCCAGCACAGAGGTCCTTAAGAGAATGGATAATCAACATCAGGGAAGGACATATGCTGACGTGGCTCGCCAGAAAGAGATAACACAACAAAAACAGGGCCAATCACAATCACATCCAAACCTAACAGCAATCATTACAGCTTCTCTTGCAAATATGCTTCGAGACTTTAGTAAATCCAAACATTCATTAAATTCTACAAATCGATTCCTGTGGGAAACCCAGTCCATCCTAACTGCACTCACTGATGATCAGAAATATACTTCTCCCGGATTCTCTACAGATTATTGCTTGGAATGCCAACGGCCTAACAAATAAAATCTTAGAACTCTAATAGTTCGCTCAGAAATATCACTCTGATATTATTTTAATAAACGAAACCCATCTAAGCCTGAAGATCACCCTAAACTGAAAGGATACTAGCTTCGCAGAAACGACAGGCTAGACTACAGAGGCAGTGGCACTGCCATCTTTATTAAAAATTACATTAAACACCATACATTAACCAACCGTTCAATCACTAATCTTGAGGTCACAGGCATTGAGGTTCACACCAACTCAGCTTGAAAACTTAAAATCTATACTGCCTACACTTCATCGGTAAGAACTTTACTATTTTCTGATTTGGATGCCATCCTTGGTGTTAGGGAACCCATCATTTTCGCAGACGATCTTAATTCCATTACAGTCCCACTGGCACTGCTGACATTCTAGATATTGTCATTCTACAGAATATTAAATATCAGTTCGGCCTCAGAACATTGAATGAACTATCGTCAGATCAGATCACAACCCCATTGAACTTCAGCTAGGAAAACAAGAACAACTATCTCCCCCTCCCCGCCACTCTTTCATAGTGTGGGAAAAATAATCTAAAGTTCTTTCGGAATACATCAGTAGTATACCGGCCACTTCTGAAAAGATCAAGAGCAAGATAAGATGAGGAATCGTGACGTGATTGGTTGTTGAGATTATGACATCTTTGTGTGTGTGACTTCATGAGTTTGGAATGTTTGGAATTTTTCTTGGGACCAGCTGTGTGTGACATCACGTTGTTTGTTTTGTTCACGTATGGAATTATGGGTGATGATTAGAGATAAGGATTCATGTCGTCATTGGTGGGGAACTTTGAACAAGATCAAGATCAAGATAAGATAGACATTTAACATTTTCCAAAGAGTTCAATAAAGAAAATTTTCTTTATCGAACTCTTTGGAAAATGTTAAGATTCTAAACTAAATATTGTGAAATATTTTTAGGTAATTACATGTTTCGAATTTTTCTCTGTGAATATACTTGTAAATAGTATTTCAGCAAAATAAAATATGCATTTGTAAACTTAAATGAACAAAGATGTGTGCTTTTGTTGTTCTGTTTTTCCACAGTGAAATTTTTACTTTAATGCAAATACTTTAATGCAATTCTGTTTAATTATTTTTTTAAAAAATCACTACTGTGAAATTAATGCCAGGAACGGGGGGAAAAAGTGTTGAAAACTGATATCCATGTATTGATTATTTTAGAAATTGTCTAATGCTAGCTATTGACATTGTTTGAGTTACCTGAAAACATTTCATTCACATAATTAAAAATCCGAAATGTTAGAATTTGATGGTTTTACAGAGAGACAGCAGATAATTTAACCCAAAAACATGACTTAAACTCTTAACGTTTGGTGTAGAAAAAATGTTTGTACTCTCCAGAAAACCCAAATACAAATTTTACCTTTCCCCACACAAAGTAAGATAAAAACACACCAACAGTATATCCAGCAGCATTCAAAAACATATCATTGAGTCATCTGCACAAAATCTGATAATATCTGACAGTGAAGGAACGGTCAGGGTAGGGCATAGTAAGGGTAAACAGTACTATAAGAAAAACCATAGAGTCAAGTGACTTTGGACTTAAGGAAATCATTCATCCACTGCAGCTGCTGTATTGTGTTGTGGGGTTTTGTGTCTGGTAATGTGAAAATAATGGGTGAGCCACAAAATTCTTTGAAAGTTTCTTTGTGAAAAGTTCTAATTGTTTAGAATTTTGTAATAGAAATAACATAAAATATAAGATCAGAGCTAATAATCAGAGAAATAATAATAATAATAATAATAATTAACTATTTATTTGTGGTGCCATATGAAGTAATCTAAGAAGAAGAATGAAGGAAAACGAATATGAAAAATTGACAGCTGGTGAAAAATACGAATTTTCAGTTATCATTGGTATAACTGATTGTCAATTTCTTTTGAATAAGACTTCAAATTTATTTCTTAAAGCAATTTGCATTTCTGATGGAATTATTTTAAGATATACATTGACAAAATCACCTTGTAGTTGGAAAGAATTACCTGAAAGAGTTAAAAAACAGAATTCTTGGTTAATAAAATATAACTATCAGCTGAAGTGGGAAAGTGGTTCACTATCTCTGGACAAACTAAGAAATTTGATGATAGAATCTACATGCAAATATCAAATATTGCTGGCCAAAGGAAGAGAAAAATCAAAAACATTACAAGGTTAATAGAGAGACCTGTTTTTGATTTAAATGAAATTGGATGCCCGAAACTTGAAAACATAATGTGTACTTTTAAATGCTTTTGGAAACATAGTGAACATTTATGTGCTTTCAATAATATTCAAAAATATATGTATGGTTTCAAAAAATAAAAATGTGACACTTAATTTTACTACAGTAAAAAATTCCCAACATTCACAAATGAAGAAACTTTCAGATGAGAGTTACATTGTCAAAAACAACATGATGGCAATTCCTCAACCATGGGAAGAACCTTTGAACAACAGATCAAAATTAACAATAAGCAGATTAAGGACCAAAAATAGATTGTAATTTGCACTTTATTTATTTTCTGTATGTTAGATTCAGTAGATACATTTTAAATAATATTTCACTCAAATAAAATATGTAAATTTAAATGAACAAACGGGTGTCGTTGATGTGTTATGCAAATTTAAGTAAGACCATACACACACACACATATATATATATATATATATTTTTTTTTCTTGTGAAATTTCTTGCCACAAACTAACCAGAGATTTTTTTTATCTGAAAAAATATGAAAATTTTTATATGAAAATTCACTCAGTGAATTAAAAGTTTTATTTGTTCATGCAAACCCTCAAATATTTCAAGAAACAGTGTCAACTCTTGCAAACAAAAGGAACCGGGTATTGAATTAATAGTTAGAATTTTAATGGAGATTTCACCTCAAAAGTGACAATTTGTTACTATATCTGTAGATACCTCCACGAGAATAGAAAAAAAAACAGTCGTACTTAAAGTACGACTGTTAGAATTTGGTTATTTTACAGAGAGACAGTAGATAGTTAACTCATAACGTTTCCTCAACTCTTAAAAAAAAACGTTTGGTTTAGGAAAAAAAGATAGATGTGATAGCTAATAATATAATTTCTAAAAGAAAACACTAACAGAGAGTTCAAAAGCTTGTTTGTCTCAATATCCATTACTTAGTTTGCTAATGCTAAAGAAAAATAAATAAATAAAATAAATTTTAGTTATAGAAATAGATTAAGAGTACAAGGAATTGAAGGTAAAATTAATAGTCAGAGAAGGACATTTACAGAGAGACAGTAGATAGTTCAACCCATCACATTTCCCAAACTCTTAAAAAAAAGACAGATAAAAGTTTAAAAACATGTGACAGACAGTCAAAACTTTTTTTTCAAAACTTAACACATAATATTCCATTAGGGGAACGAAAACAAAAATTGGGGATACTGACATCCTGTAATTAATTATTTTAGAAAATTTTCTAATGCTAGCTATTGACATTGTTTGAGATATCTGTAAACATTTTGTTCACATGTTTGAAAATCCTGAACTGGTAATCTCTAATAGAATGTTGGTGTCATAAGAACACAGAAAGACTGCGCAAAACATCAAAAGGGAGGAAATGAGTCATGAAAAGACACGTTGTACGCTTACGCATAACCCACAATGGTTATGCGAACCAAACACACCACGTGATATCACTGACAGAAGGGGGTTCCCCCAGCGAAATTCCAAACTGTATCTTCATCTGATAATAACACACATCCACGTCCCGATTCCTTATCTTATCTTAATCTTGATCTGGTTAAAAGTGTCCCACCAATCACAACACGAATCCTTATCCACTAATATATCTTACTTTTCTATTCAAAACAATAACGTCACTTATTTACAACTAACAGATTACGTCACTTATTTACAACTAATAAATTACGTGACTTATTTACAACTAACAAATGATGTCACTTATCTACATCTGATAATAACACACATCCACGACGCGATTCCTTATCTTATCTTGATCTTGATCTCTAATTATCACCCATAATTCCATATGCGAACAAAACAAGCAACGGGACGTCACACACACACACACACACAGATAGTCCCCAGAAAAATTCCAAACATTCCAAACTCATGACGTCACACACACGATGACGTCATCATCTCAACAACCAATCACGTCACGATTCCTTATCATATCTTGATCTTGATCTTGTCAGAAGTGACAGGTATACTACATACGTTGGCCCTGTTCCCTGTATAAAATCCAAGGAAGAAGTTGAAATAGCAATGAAATATCTCACAAATCAAATCAATGCAACTCTAACCACAGTCGCCAAAACTACAGCTGCCTTCAAGCCCAATTGTCTTCCAGAAAATATCATGAACTTAATAAGAAAGAAAACAAAGTAAGGAAAAGATATCATAACACGTGATCCTTAAGATAAAAAAAATCCTTAATAAACTAAATAGCTTAGAGATGCTCTGAAAAATCATAGAAACCAACTACAGGCTGACATCTATCACTCCTACTGATCATTCCATCTGAAAACGATTGAGGAATTTCAGAAACAAGAGTAAATCTCTTCCCCCCCCCTCTCCAATCAGATCTGGGCCTTGCACATATGGATGCAGAAAAAGCAGAAGCCATAGTAAGAAATTTAGAAAAGCAATGCAGACTGGCATATGAAAACTTAAACATCAACCATATATACAGAGTTCATTGCCATGTCAGAAGTATGCTAAAACTCTGTGACAACAGTTCCAGCTTGATGACACCTATTTCACCAGCGGAAGTAAATGCCATCATAAAGAACCTTAAGAATAAAAGAAAATTTTGAATACTGAGGATTGTGGAAAAACGTTTATTGGGATTATATTGATCAGGTGTATATAATAAACAGCTAAGTTATACCAACTAGTTTCACCAACTAAGTCTGTTGGCATCTTCAGGGTACATAACTGATGTAAGGCACTAAAAAGTAAAAAATGTTACAAACTAAAAACAACCGATTCCAAAATATTAAACAAAGAACAGAGCGCGTACAATACATTCATAGAGCGTGGATGATATCACTTGTTGTTATTTAGGAACGTTCTATAGTTGGCACTATAATTCAGTTCTGGCGAGTTGAAGGATCTGATAAGTCTTCCAGATCACGGGCAAGATTAGTCCTTGGTTCCTGTTAAGGTTTTGTGTACAGCGGGCAACTGTTGTGGCCTCCTTAAAAATTCGGGAGCGGAAGTCCTCCTCCATGTAAGGAATTGTGCTTCTTTCCCACTGTATGGTATAGTTCGTTCTTGAGAAATGAAAAGCTAACCCCGATTTTTCTTCTCTGTTATTATTGACGTCGCCTATGCGTTCTTTTTTGCCTAATTTCAAGGCTCCTTGAAGTTTGGCCGATGTAATTCAAGCCGCACGAGCATGGTATGTTTTTTTTTACTGAGGATTGTGTTAATAATGTTAGTAAGATGGACAACATCCCTGCAGGGTAATAGTTTGATAACTTTGTTTGTGATGCCATCTGGACAAGGAACTGGTTCCAATGGCATTACAAACTCCAGACTCCAAGATTCAATAGAAAAACTAAAAATCATCCCACAGTAACAATTTGGATTTCGCCAATATCATAGCACCACCCAACAAATACATGGATTGATAGAATACATGTATTTAGTATGTATTCTATCAATTAAAAAATTAGTAAAACCATAGGTTTTAGCCAGAAACAACACACTGGCGCTGTGTTCCTTGACATCGCAAAAGCGTTTGATAAAATTTGGCATTATGATCTATTATATAAACTCATTATCGCTAACATTCCGTTGAAACTGGTACTGTTAATCTCACGGACAGGTTAATGCATGTCAAGATAAATGGAACTGCTGTTTCAACTCAACGTCGTATTTTAGCTGGGGTTCCACATGGATCCTTACTGCCCCCAATTCTGTTTTCAATTTGTATGGCAGATATTCCGCACAGCCCCATGTCATCCATCGCGGCCCTCTATGCAGATGACATGGCTGTATTAGCTAGATCATTTCATTCACATCTTGTAATCAAGAAACTTCAAGAAAACCCTTCTAAAACTAGAACACTGGTTCCCCAACTAGAAATTACAAGTTAATCCCCAGAAGAGTATAGTGTGCTCTTCACTAGAAGATTAGCAACTCCCAAAGGGGATATCTTTCTGTTTATTACCAAAATTCCAGAAGCCAAATATCTCGGTGTACTGTTGGACAAAAAAATTAAGCTTCAATAACTATATTAAGGACATATGTGCATAGATATCTAAAAACCATTGCGCAACTTTAACCCCTTGATTAACAAAAACATCAACTTAAACACAAGAAACAAAGTGCTACTCTACCAGATGGTGATTCGTCCTATAATTACATATGCTTCTCCAGCTTGAAGCCATATCTCCAATACTAATCTTCTTAAATTGCAACGAATGCAAAACAAATGTTTACGAATGATTCTAATGATTTTAAATGCTCCATGGTTCGTCAGGGACATAAATATTCCATATATATCTACTCTTTCTTACTTTCTCTCTCTCTCTCTCTCTCTCTCTCGCAACTAGGTTCTTGAAAACGACTTCACACCCCAATGAACTGGTACAACCAGCTGCAAACTACAATGAAAATGATCTCTTCAAAATATAAAAGACCTAAAACCATTTTAATATCAAGTGAATAAACGTAACTTCCATGCCCTCGCAGGGCCAGCTAACAGCTCATAATTTTTTTCCCTCATTGTATATCTAGATATCAGACAAGAGTATAAAAAGCATTTTGCTCCACCCTTTGAAACAGTAGCGTTCTACGTTCTGCGTCTTCTGCCCAAGTCAGTGCAACTGTGTCCGGGTGAAATGGCTTCGAGAAGGGAACTGGCTGAGTTTGACAGACAGAGGTGTTGTAATAGAATATCATGTTACAGGCTTATCTGTTCGGCAAACTGTTGACAAATTGGGCCATCCCAGGTCTGAGATGGAAGCGCAGGGAATCAACTACAAGTGCTACCCGCAGTGGACGACCCATCACTTTCACTAAGCGTCATTAGGGAGTGTTATGAAGGATAATATGTAAAAACTGCCATTCATCGGCCTACACGTTGAATGTAAAATTCCGAGCATCGACTAGAACATGAATCCGTACAAAAGCATTCAAAACCGAGGCTCACAACATGGGTTTCCATTGTAGGACCGCAACATGTAAGCTCCAGAATAGCCAAACCAACATGCAGAGTCATCTAGTGATGCAAAGTGGTGCTATGAATATTAAACTCCGAGAGGTCACTGAACATTCTGGAGAATCAATGCTTCTTACCTGTGGCTTTTCTATAGAGTTGACCATTGTCTCTTTCAGCAAGCACCGTGTCATAAGGCGACTGCTGCAACTGTATGACTTGTGGTCATGAACATTACGAGACTTGACATGCTTCCACAGAGCCTTGATCTCAATCCTATTGAACGTCTGTGGTCAAGGGCAGTCCGCCCCACAACATTTCAAGACCTTATTACATGCTTACAGGAAGAATGGTCCACAATTCCCATTGACCTCGTAAGATTGCTGCAGTCATCACAGCCAAAGGAGGTCCAACATCTTATTAAAGTGGACGAAATGGCAGTTTGTTGCTCACACTATGGTGTCCGTTGACTTCTTTCTAAGTAGTATGTGTATAACATGTTCTGGGTAGCGTGAAGAACCCAGTACACGCGCTCACGGTCAACCACTGGGGCGCCCTTTAACTTAATTCAAAGGAGGCGAGGAGTCAGGCGTGTTTGCATCATTCTTTTAAGTATTTAAGTACTTTTCATCATCATGATTCGAGCACGGGGTGGCACATAATCTAAAGCAACGGGCAATGAAGAATTTTTTGAAATTGCAGAATGATTGCTTAAGAAAAAAAAATTAAATATATAAATATATATTCAACAGCACGCAATATAACGTGCTTCATGCTTTAAGTAAACTGTGAAAACAACCGCGAAAGGTTTTCCTATGCTGGGAATTCTATGATGAGTCCGCGAAGGGAAAAAAAAAAACATCTAAAGAGTTGAAAAAAAATAAAAAATAAAAAATTCAACACCAACAAATACATTTCTTGCGTCAGCGACAAAAACTTATAAGCAGTTGTCCAATGAGCGCAGAACGCAATTTAAAACATTTTTGAGTGGTCTGCCATTTTGCGCTGCAGAACAAAAAAACTCGTATATGCATATTTAAAGACATTGTAGAATTGAATCATTTTTATTCTGTTACACGCTTTGGTTTGGCTTACTACGTTGTTGAATGTGCTAAGATACTTCAGCAAAGTCATTGACTGCATTTTAAAACATACTGCGTAATTTTCTGCTCCCCATATCGACAGAGTGTGAGCGAGCATTTATTCAAAAAGTCAATAACTTTGGAATAAATGTCATTATGACTGATTACGCATTAGAAATAAAGAAATTCGACGCAACATTTCTCACAATAAATGAGCAACTATTATACTTTATAATGTTGGTTTACATATATATATATATATATATATATAATACATTCGTACGATTCGAACCCCCCCCCCCCCCCCTTGGAGTTACAAATCCGTCATTTGCAACACATTAATGTTCTATCACGTGAACTTTTTTTTTTTTCATTTTTATTAATTTTAGATTTTTTTGTATGGAATTTTAATCCACTTCAGAGATTCACTAAAGCGGGACGGTGGTCTCACACCAGGTGGGAGATGGATTTCATTGCCTAAAGACAATCACAAACAGAAACATCCCTGACAAGAAGGGATTCGAATCGAATCTGCATCCTGTTCGTTCCAGAGCGAATAAGCTAACATATGCCTGCCTGGTTGACCGAATGGTTAGCGTACCCGCTCTCTAACCAACCAATCGGTCGCGGATTCGAATCCTACCGGTTCAGACATGGTTGTGACGGTCGTTAAGTGGGAGATGAATTTCATCTCCGGGTGTGAGACCATCTGCTTACTGGAGACCTGAAGTGGCTTGAAAAAATTCCATGTTTGGTCTCTATGTACAAATGTAAAAGTATGGAAAAATAAATAAAAAATTACAAAAAATAATAAATAAATAAAATAAAATTATATATGTATATAAAATTGATAAAAATGGGGGAAAATCGTTAGCTCACCCACTGTACTAAAGTACTAGAGGTTTTGGAAGTTTTTTTCTCACTTGGTTAGACTATAATCAGGGGAGCGCCGGCCATATGTGCAATGTGCGCAACGCACACAGGCGCCAGGATCGTAAAGGCGCCAAAGAGGAGGAAATGCTTAAAAAAAAAGTTTTTTTAAAGTGATTTTTTTATTGGAAGGGGGGATAGGCCGCCAACTAAAGTTTTGCACACAGACGTCGGACACTACTGGCGCTCCCCTGACTATAATAAATTTAGTTTAATCCTTTATCCAAGTGTAAGCAAACAAAGTTTGCGCCTGAAGTATCTTCAGGACTGAGGCAACTCGTGGTAAAGGTGAATCAAGCTCTCATCACTCCTTGTCTTAGTATTTCCCATAATGCAAAGCACATCTCCTTGCGGACATGTATAATTCTATGCATTAAGGGAAGGGTCACTACCCAGACCGGTTTCGACCTTTATTGAGGTCTCGTCAGTGGGAGCCAGACCCAGAGGTAGTGATACCAAGGTGGGAAGCAATGGAGAAGGAATCTTTACCTATATTGTGGCATTATGGGAAATACTAAGACAAGGAGTGATGAGAGCTTGGTCCACCTTTACCACGAGTTGCCTCAGTTCTGAAGATACTTCAGGCGCAAACTTTGTTTTCTTACACTTGGATAAAGGATTAAACTAAATTTATTATACTAGAGGTTTACTAATAATATTTCTTGGATGGGAACCACAAATAAATAATAAAAAGTAACTTGGATAACCTCTTTAAAAGCCACATCACACTTCGACTAAGCAAAGAAGTGCTTTCGCACTGGACAAATGAAATTCATCTCCCATCTAAAGACAATCACAACACATGAATGCCCAGGGCAGGATACCCACCCTCGTCGGCTTGGTTAGAAAACTGATACGCTAACCACTCGGCCAATCAGGCAGGCAAGAAATCCTTCTTTTAGCAAAATTTTAATCTTTCATCAAACAAGATCAATATGATGGGAGGGGGAGGAGAGTTACTCACTGTACATGCAGTACATTTTGTCCTATTCATTTTTTAACGATAATTACTAATGTCATAAATAAACGAACGTTTAATTAATGACTTAGGCTCCATTTGTAAGTTACGATATCCTCTCATAAAAATTCACGTTTCCCCTACATTGCACCAGAACAAAAATAAATATGAGAATAATTTTTATTTTATTTATTTATTTATTTATTTTGTATTCAGATAAAATTCGATTGCATAAAATATCGTTAGATTTCGCTACCGTCACACTGTACAAAACCACACTTCTCCCTATCCCTCACACCATTTCCCCAAAGAGTGTTACGGACGATCTCATTCATAGATCCCTTTTAAATTATTTCAAACGCTTGTTTATTGAACTATCTTAGTATCAACAGCAACAAACAACAATGCACTATTCCGAGACTTAAAGTGTAAAACAATAAAATCGATTTTTATAACTATACTTATAATTTCCTCTATAAAAATTAATATGATACACAGTTTAAAAAACATACCTGAAACCTTATTTTCGAAGCTTTCCCACGTTTCCTTTGTTCTATATACTGATACACCGCACTTGTAATACAGGTGTAACTCTGTACAGGAAATGCATATTGCAAAATTTTCATCTCTTCATCTGTACATATACATCAGTCTAATATAAATTGCTAGGGAAACTCGAAGCTAATTTTTGTAACTGTAATCGGTCTTTTTCATTTATTTTAAGGCAACTATAAAAACGGTCCGAATGAAATAGGAAATGATTATTTATAAACTACAAAAAAAGTATTTGTGCTAAAAACAGTGGCGTAGCTAGAGCTTTTGCCGCCTGGGGTGATCGCTAAGTTTTCCGCCCCTCTCAACACACACCAAAAATAATACAAAAAGTCAAAACGATATAGGAAATAAATTAAAACATTATGTTTATTTTTGAAGCAAAACTTTAATTCCAACATTCTAAAATGTTATTTTTCTTGCTTTTTCTGTTAGCAAAATCGTCGAAGACATTTCAAAGTCGAAGTCTATTTCATCGCTCAGTTGCTGTTCTATAGACAGTTAGGCAAGATTTGTTAAACGCAAAGTGTCGTTCTGATTTCTTTCGACACATGTGCCTGTCTAGGCACAAAAACATCTTGAACTATTTTCTGCGTTAGCTGTCGTTTCATCCTGTTTATATGTGGATAATATTTATTGATAATGTTTGCTGCTACTGAGTATTTATTTTGTGTTATTATAATATTTTTGTTATTGTAGTCTAATTTCGGTACTTCATTATATCACGTGCTTTGTATACTCTTATTATGCTTTGTTTTATTTTTTATGCTTGGCGTTTTCTTGTCTGCGTAGCGCATTATCGCGTGTGACATCACTTCCTGTATTGTTAATCAGCTGAACGTATGTCATGGGTATTAATTCCTCAGTTATCGGAGAGAAGTAGCTGCCGTATACTTGGATCAAATCAAAGACGTTTGGCTGCATATTTGCTAACCGAAATCAGTGGCGGCTCGTGGCTTGAAATCGTGGGGGTGCTACAACTTTCGAAATATACATACACCCTGTAAGTACAGTGTATACGTGTTTGGATAAAATATCAAAATTATGGTAAAAATTAAACATGAAAAAATATTGTTTATTATCGATAAAATTATACAGTTTGGTATAATTCAAAATTACTATAACAAATGCTATGTCTTTAATTGTAATGTCCAAATATTTCAAGAGACGGAGTAAACACGATAAGCACTACGAACACTCTACTACTGCCGCAAACTGCATATAAACAATAGTGGAACTGCGTGACAGACAGTGCCGCATTACGCTAATAGCTCGCATCTCACTATGATGTGCATGTGCTTGCGTGCGTAGCAATATGACACTGTGCTGCTAGCGTCCTTCGTCCTCCTATGTGCTACAAAATGGATTTTTTCACAAAATAAGAGAATGGTATAGGATTGTTGATGATAAAATTAAATATTACAAGCAAATATAAATAAATTAATAAATATATTTATATATGGAGAAAAATTGGGGCTGCTGCAGTTCCGTAGTGCCTATGCACGAGCCGCCCCTGACCGAAATATTATAAACATATTTTATTTGTGTTCCGTAATGTCAAACAAAGGGAACGATTTAACTGTTAGAGAATAAGTGGATAATAGCGAGTTTAGCCAGTATGGAGTATCACAATCGCAAATATAGAGAATTGGTTTATTTACACTGTTGGTACTTTTGAGTCTTTTTGTCTATGCTTTTTTTTTTTTTTTTTTTTTTTTTGCAAAATACGAAAAGATATGAAAATTTTCTTTATTTATGGTATAAATTTATTAATATATCATTACATAAATAAATCGCTATGTATCGATTATCACTTCTTCCGATAATCTTATCACTCTCACAGTGAGAGAGTCTAGTTAACTAATATGGTCATTCACCGATTCGTTTGATGTCATTATGAAATCGAAGACATTCTCTAATAAATAAATAAATAAATTTTCCAATTCCGTTAGCTGCTTTACTTTGAACAAGGATTTGTCGTTCTTCAATCAACATCGCATTAATGAAATATATTTTTAGCTTTTGATTTGTGTATCTAATATGAGAGCCAAAAAATACACGTCTAGTCTTTTAAAACATTTTGTTGAAATCATTCGCTAACATTGCATCGCCTCAATTTCCTTATATTTTCTAACAGATAGCATTAGGTAGATGAATTCCTTTCGTTGCAGCCAAATATACTCGAGTAGCAGTCGCAATCTAATCCAAATGAAGGATATTCGATCTTCTGACAATAAACGAGCCCATAGATTTTAATGTCAATGCTTACAGCGGATATATCTGAAGAAAAGAAAGCATCCTTGGTTTCATCGACAAAAAGATCTGAAGTATAACTAGAATTGTGTATCCCGATCAATTGTTTTTTGAACCCTGATCGTGTGTTAACTCTAACGCTTCGCTAGTAATTTAGCCACTATATTCATTTCATAAGGAATATCTTCAGTTAGGCAATATCTACATTTACAAATCTTAAATCTTTCACTGATTCCCCCCACCACACACACCCAAAGCTGACGTTTGGTACTGTGCAGTAATCGACATACTTGTTAATATCTGCAGTATTCGCTAAAAATGTAAATAAATAAAAATGCCGTTTTCTTCTCGCTTCATGTGGTCTGATGTAATAAACATATTTCTTTGAAATTAACTGATTCAATCGTTTCTATATCAATAAAATAAAAAATTACGTTATTATATTATATATATAGCCTTTTATTTTTATAATTGCGTTTTATTTTTATAAATACAACATATTACTAGCTTATCGTAAATATTTAAAATTCAAACTTACTATAAACAAAGTCTTCTTTAGTAGTAATTTATCACAGTTGAACTTTTATAGCACGGGTATAAGATAATACGAAATTCGTCAAAATTAATAGAGTAAGGTATCTCTCTTTCTTCCTCATAAACACCGTCTGTTTGTGGGCGAATGTAATATTACCGGGTAATATTACATTCGTGATATTATATTACATGCGTATTATATTACATGCGTGAATCATTTTATGTATTTGAAAAGGGGGGAAGTCATCAGAAAGGAATAAGCAGGATCATGTCCCCATAAAAAAATCTTTCTTTTCCCCTTAATTTTCATCAAATTTCAAAAAAATAAATAAATAAAATAAAATAAAATAAAAAATTAAGTTCAAACGTTTTTTTACTTTTGAAGAAACGTTTTATTTTTACTTTTAAACAAAGAAAGATATATAAGAAATATGAAAAAAAATAAAAGAAACTAACGCCTTTTATTCCCCTATAGTGAATAAATAGGCAAGGCCGTTTTCGTCCTAATTTTGTAAACTGAGGAACGAATACAATCCCCACCGGTAGCCAATCAGAGATAGCAACCCCAAGACTATCACTAATTATACATCTCGTGGTCCCTAAAATCCTACAACTATATTTGATGATGATGATGATGATATTTAATGTCTGAAAATAGGGTGGGTTCTACGGTCGATTTTCTTGAGTTTACGAGACGTAAAGCCCGAGTTTACGTGAGATAATACCCCCTTTTGAGTGCCAAAGATAGCTAACTCAGGAAGCAGTCGAAAACGATAGTAAAAATATTTTTCAACTAATATATATATATTAGTTTGAAAAATAAGTTTCATATCCTAACACAACTTATGGTAAGTTCAAAGTAATTTAGAAACAAAACAAAAATGAGTCATGTTAAATTTTTAAGCTAATCTTAAGCAAACTTTATGTACTTTTTAACAGATTTGAGTAATAAGTACCTTTAAGTAAATCAAGAACTGTTATAGAACCATTAGCCATTTAAACACCACCTGTGTTATAATTTTGATATACATTATAAGATAAGTTGGTCACCCTAGAAAAATAAGGCATAAATCATGAATACATAAGCAGAAGTAACATTTTAATGCTAACAAGTAACTTAAATTTAAATCATGTACATTAAAAGTAGTTTTATTTCTTTTCTTTTATATACTAGAAACTAAGCACCTACCTTTCCTGATACTGCCATTGTTGAAATATATTGATGACATTTTCCTGTTCATCGCCAATCAGAATTACATTTAAATGAAATCCGAGTACTAATGTAAGTAAATTTTTAGAAGTACTCGGAAGCCTAAGCTTTTATAATTTTCTAATAAACTACATACCAGAATCTCAGATTGCATGCTATTGCTTCGTTTATTCTCAGACAGTGGATCTGGAAATACATTCCGATTTCTGACGCTAACAAATGTCTCTCAGGTAATATAATATAGTGTTAGGCTTAAGGACCACGATAGCGGCATTTGTCTGCCGTACTCTCTCCAGGATGTAGCTTAAAATCATTCATAGCGTGTTTTTACAAATTTGTGATTAACTTCCATAATTATATGTGCAGAGCGATATTTCTTCAAAGTTAAATAACTTATGATATTTTGCATTACTT
The DNA here is from genome assembly GCF_054136105.1 of Typopeltis vanoorti. Taxonomy (NCBI): domain Eukaryota; kingdom Metazoa; phylum Arthropoda; class Arachnida; order Uropygi; family Thelyphonidae; genus Typopeltis; species Typopeltis vanoorti. Next base: position 42,594,960 of record NC_143556.1, on the reverse strand, counting down.
TTTTTTCAGAAATTTCTTTCCTTTTATGGCCATTACTTAACATTATCATGTTCCTTCTTTAGATAGACTCTTCTTCCAAAGAAGAATGAAAACCTACTTTGTGAAGATCCTTTCACAAAAAAAAAATCCATAAAAAAAATAAAGGAAATTCCATAACTTTTAGTTAATTAAGGATCCTACTCTCAAGAATCCACTTCAATCCCTCTCCCATAGAGGGATTGAAGTGGATTAATTAATTGAAGAACAGGCATAAGACCCAGTTTCGGTCTTATGCCTGTTCTAGAGAACTTCAATGTAGCTCTTCTGGATTGGAAAACAAAAATTCAAAGTGCTATTTGAGTCATGAGATTAAATAAAGCAAGAACGGCCATATAACAATAATGTCCTGAAAGTGTGATATGGCCGTTCTTGCTTTATTTAATCTCATGACTCAAAAGGAGGCGGGTTTTAGCATGTTTGGTACTGTGGTTCTTGACCTTTGGTCTAAGTTTTATTTTGGTAATTAACAGAGAAATTCAGATATGAAGGCATCCTCTCTGCTATCCTCTACTTGGCGATAGGTCATGCAGCCATGAAACACGATCAGATGTAGAGATAGAGTTCGGAATAGCAAGTATGTCCGAGGAAACAATACGACCCTGCTCAGTTCTGATTAAGCCTTCACCATCAATTATTTGGAGCCACTATTTTCCATAGTTGCTATTTTATGCATTTCTTTAAAATTGTTTTTTTCAAGTAGATCTTCGTATGTTCGAAAGGCATGACTTAATTATGATCACTCTTATACAGAGTGTAATTCATCCGATCTTCAGAGAAATAAAAGTATCAGTTGAGGTTTGAATTACGGCCAAAACAACTAGGATTATGAAGCGCACTGTATTATGTCATGAGATTAAATGCGTATGTTCTTTTGACGGATTGACTACGTTTATTGTTCACATAGCGGAAGAGAGAACGCGCATAAATTTGTAATAAAAATAAAACAAAGAAAGAAAGTAGACGCACTGAGAGAAACGATTATAAAACTGACATTATTGCGTAAAATTATATTTTGAGTCCTAATTTTATCCGATGCTCAAAGTTTATGAAGTCGAAACATTTGTGAAGAAAATAATTAAATCTGTCATAGTCTTTTATTATTCCTCAGAGAAATTAGGCGAAGTCGTTTTAGCCCTATGTAACTTTTGGAAACATAGAATTGGGGGAGGGGGAGATGCAGTCAATTACACCCTTAATTAATCAGAAATAGTTATGATTTTCAATTGCCAGATGCCTTTTAAAATTTTATGACTACAGAAGATATATGCTGCCATCTGGTGATCCCAAACTCTAATATGAAGAAAAGAATAATGACACTAAAGCAAATACAAAGTTCAAAAATGATCAGAATGAAAAGAATAAAAAAAAATGTGAGGTTTTCGGGTGTAGTCTAGTCAGCCTATAAGTGAATCCCGCACTGTCAGCAAAGCTGGCCCTACGACACTGTTCATGAAAAAACTGATTAACATACAAAGATTAAAATAATAATGTACACTTTGTTTCTTCGAATAAATAAATAAATAAATAAAATCACACACACACACACACACACACACACACACACACACACACACACACACACACACACACACACACACACATTCATAACATAAATATGTGTTTCCATAGCATGAACGGAAGATTCATTCTCGAAGTCAAATTAAATTCTTTAATTCTTCTAAAACGTTTTCTGAATTCAATGATTTCAGAAGCTCTAGAAAGAGAGAGGACCAACGTCGGCTACTACCATCTCGTGGCTCTGAGCCCTAACAGGTATATATTAGTTTCTGAAATAATACAAATTCAAAGATCGAATTTCTTCTGTGGTACAAGGTTAAAAATATGAGAATTCTACTTTTCTGTGGCAAAGCTCAACTAACTCGGAAGTGTCGGGGAAAAAAAACAAAAGGCCTAGAAAAAGGTTTTCTTTAATTCGTAAAATAATCAGAATTAAATGATCAAAATTTGTATTGGGTCTGTTAATGGCTGCCATAATATCCCTCCCCCCCGATATACAAACATGGAAAAAGAAATTTAATCAATAATTACAGATACCCTTAGCAACACTCCCAATTATCAATCAAATAATGGAGCGGATCGCACTAAGCAAACTCGCAACATACACAGAGAACTTTCATATTATTCCCAAAACACAATACGGTTTTCAGAAAAATAAGGGAACAACATCTCTCTTGGAAACTTTTATGGAGGTAATTAACACCGCCTTAGACAAAAACAAAAACTGTCATGGTAGAATTTATCGACTAGAGTAGAGTAGAGCATTTAATAAACTCAATCATCAAACTTTACTTCAAGAGGTGATAACGAATCAACATGTGATTGCAGCTGTACAGGGGTATTTTGCTTTACTTTTACTTGGGTATTTTTACTTTACTGAGAACCACTACAGGGACGGGATAATGGTGCTGGAGCATCGCTCGAATGAATGTATTAGTCTTAAGGAAGATTATGTTGACAAATAAAAATAATTTTGAAATTATAAATTCGTTTTTTCATTGTTAGGCCGAGAATTTTTCAGACCACCATCGTATTTGAAGAGCTAAGACATGTAGGAATAGATGGGCCTTTGCCACGTGATTTACAAACTACCTTCAAAACAGAAAACAAATCACTCACATCGTATCAAACCGCAGTAGACTGCTACTAGCAACCTGTGGAGTACCACAGATTGAGCTGTTCACTTCCCAAGTCTATTCAGCAACTATATGCACGGTATTTCGCAGCTAAATCCCAGAAACAAGATATTGCACTATGCAGACGATACAGCTATATATCTTCCTCCATTTTTCTAAGATGAAAGTATACAAAGGAAACTAGAGATGGTTCCATGTCACCAACTGACTTTCGCAAATCTTTTCCTCCATTGAATGGGAGTTTCAGGCATCAACTGGAACACAAATCTGCACAGAAGCATTCAGAAACGAACCACGCAACATGAATTCCATGGTAGGACAGCAATATGTAAGCCTGGCATTACCCACACAAACATGCAGCGTTATCTCTGGGACAAAGAGCGTACACATTGGGAAGTCGAAACTTGGAAACCCGTGTTACGGAGACAAGAATCATGCTGCACCCTCTATGAGATGAAGGACTGGTGTAGGTGTGACGGATGCCTGGATAATGTCTCTTACTGATGTGCATTATGCAAACTATGAAATTAGGAGGTCGCGGTGTGATGGCATGGTCCAGTTTTTCCTGATTTGGCTTCGAAGTTCTGTTTGTGGTGCCATGTAGTTTGAACTTCGAGAAGTATGAGAACATTCTGAATAATACAATTCTCCCTACCTTGTCACATTTCTATAGATCTGAGCATTGTCTCTTTCAGCCAAACAATACACCCTGTCATAAGGCTACTGCCGTAACTGCCTGGTTTGTGGACACGAACACCTTCACATTTAACCAATCCCAACACCGCCCTGATTTCAACCATAGTGAACATATGTAGATGAACTGGAGTGTAAGGTGAGATTAAGGGACGTCCATCCCCAGCACAGCACTGGAGCTTATTAGATGATGGCTACAGAAAGAATTGTCCACAATTCCCACTGATCATCGTACGCTTGTCCAAAATGTACCCCGTACGACTGCTGCAGTGATCGCAAGGAAAGAGGTCCTACATCTTATTAAGGAGGGTAACATGGGTGTTTGTTCCTCACACACTTCTTTATTCCAACCAAATAAAGAGGAAACCAGTTTCCTAGTTATTCTCCTATGTAGTTCTTCAGCACATCTTTAAGGTCACAAAAGCTACGATTGTCGAATGCCATTTCAACAATGAGCTAAAAGCTTCATAGTTTTTAATTGAAATGTAATTGTTGAGTCACCAGCTATATTGTTTTCTCTCTGAAATATCGAGAAGTGCTAACTCCGTTGTAATGTAGACAAAATCTACGTTCACCGAGTATAAATAGAGCAGCAGTGTTTTGCATTAGTATAAACAACTTCAACTGAAGGTCATCTCCAGCTTTTTTTTTTTTTTTTGAAAAAAAAATGGATTGTTATTTTATATTACGCTATGTTTTTCTGAATTTATTTATATTTCAATTCTTAAAAATATCGGAAATTAGCAAAACAATTTCAGGGTAACAGTCCTCGTAAGCTGCACATCGCTAACGAGGACTGGGTAGGGAGGAACTTGTGGACATGCACGAAGATGTATGAAATTTCCGACAGAATGTGTAGTTGTGGTAGTGGCTGGACAGGTACACATGGATGAAGAGGAGGTTGGAGCACAAGGTATGTTACTCCTATGGTCAGTGTAATGTCATTCCCCTCATGAAACTACGCTGATTATAGCGATAAGAAACCCGCGAAAAGCTACAAAAATTTCATACGACTGTTCAGTGTGTGGGAATGAGTTCCGCAGGGATTAACTTCTGCAAAGTGAATCTTACATTAGATTACACTTTAGAAGTTCGAAGTTGTAATATCGGGAATATTAGATAACAATTCACGGAACACTTTTCCGTAATTTCTCAGTTGAATTAATTTAGGATCTCAAGAGGCTGAAGCTGATATCATAATTCGTTACAGTTGCATGTATATTATCGAGAGAAAGGTGGTGTCATATTCTCAATCACTAACTATATGATATCATCCAAAGTAAAATAATAAAAAGCAGGGGAGGATGCTGGTCTAGAAATTAACGCTTGCTCTTCTTTACATTCATGGAGTGAGAGGTGTGATTGAAGTCTGATTAGCGGAATAATGAATTACTGACCATTTAAAACTATATATTTAGAAATTGAAGTACATTTAATCATACAAATACAACATTTATTTTACAAATGATATTCTATCGTTTTCAATTTAGCTACTTGAATACAAATTATACCCTACGGTTCTTCTTTATGAACTGGTCAATAACATCGTAATAAAAAGTCGGTTGCAACTTAATTTTCCCAAGCAACACGTACACTTGTAAAGGCTGGCTAAAGCTCACTAGCTAGAGCTACGTTTACTGCGTATGACTTGTGTTTAAGCAACAGACCGAGACGATGTGAAATGGCTATAAGCGCGCATGAAATCACAGTGCTGCTGCGAGGACCTGGAAGCTCCTAAAACCGAGCAAGCCATCGGCCTTCGATACACAACGCAAAGCTCAATTATTGCCGCTCAAGCTTAAGACGCCTTCTGTCTACAAAAATAAAAGCCTAAATGGAATGTTTATAAATGCATGCATTTATTAACAAATATTATTTTTTTCTCAAGTAATGAGCTTGCGCAGCAAGCATGGAGAATTCGCCACTGATAAAAAGTCACATTTCCAAACACGGTTTATTTTATGCGCACAGGACTTTTTTCTGATAGATTTTGATAATATGCTGGATTGAAAAGTCAAGCGTCATCTTATAGAAATTTGTTAACAGCTGAACTCCATCGTTAGCGTTTTTTTATTGCAACTAAGCGCTTGATGACAGTTGCAATGAAACGAAACTGCTAAATGGCAGACGATTTCCGGCAAGAGAGACAGAGAGAGAGAGAGAGAGAGAGAGAGAGAGAGAGAGAGTGAAAGAGATAATACTCTGGTTCTTCGACTAAGAATCTTCGATTATGTACGTTGGAATGCTTACAAGATGTACGACAGTGTATGCTTAAACTGCATTTAGAAATTAAATTATGATATTCAGATCTTGATTATTCTTTATTTAGTCAGGCATCGCTGTGCAATTGCCTGTGAAAATCAGTAGTAGTCAACAAGAGGTTTATATATTTCATGGCAAATAAGAGTAAAACTGAATAATACTAAACGCTCATTGTGGTGGTGCTCTCAGGAACAAATTCGCGTTGGATGATTCCCACAGCATCGAAAGAAAAGAATGGATATTTTCTTGACATCTGATATTTTTCCAATGTTCCACGTCCATGCTCCTGCGTTTCATATCTGGATCAAACCGAAAGCACCAACACATCCAACCCCGGTAACAATTCTTTTCATCACATCACTATTTTGATCAACTACATGGATGAAGTCTTGACAACATCCAACCCCTGAGCTCCCTCTGTTCGTGTGTCAACGTGTGCGGCACAAACCTCAAACAAATCTTCTTGTGTAAATTATGATTCAGTGGTGGCCGTGAAAATTTTAAGTGAGGGTGCTGCATATACGAAAAAAAAAAAAACACTTTTTTTTGCTAATCACTAACGAATTTATTAATAAATAAATTTACATATTAACAAATTGCTTTATTAAAAATATTTCATCCTTACCACGAACAAACTCCAATAATAAAAGTTTCGTATCAATAGTAATGACAAACGAATATCGGCGTTAGATCGCAGTGCATTTGTTTCGTGTAACGATAATTGAAAAAAAAAATATAATTCTTTTCATATTTTCAACAGTGACAGTCGTCATAATTCAGCCTTGTATCTATAATAAATAAATAATTATATGTTATTTTAACAAAATAAAATAAGATTTCCAAAAAATAGTTCACCACGAACACGCACCAATAATAAACGTTTCATATCTCACAGAAATAACGCGCAGAAATATGTGATACATTGCCCAAGCGACAGTGTATCTAAAGACGTAACGTGCAATGACACGCGCGAACAAATATCGGCGTTAGATCGCAGTGCATTAGTTTCGTAATCTAAAGCGTTAATCGAACAATTCCAATTATTAACCATTCAATCAATGTCAAAACATAAGCTGTAACCTTATGTTGTAATATAATGTTGTAAGCATTGTTATTATTTATAAACACAAACGAAATTTAATTTTTTCATTTTTTCCTTGGGGGTGCTACAGTGTCGCAGTGCTTATGAACGAGCCGCCATTGCTAAGATTACTCTGCGATTTCCTTAACAACGCCAATAACCACTAGCCTAGTGGTTATTCGCCTGTCACAGTCACCAATTTCCCTAGCTTTCACCACATTTTCATTTTTCTGAGCAGAAACTGGCCGTTCACAGCAGCGTGATTCATTCTCTAGGGACTCCCACCCTTCTTGGACCTCTTGTGTTCTTTTGGCGAATTTCCTTGTTTTTCGGGAATGCAATTAGAATTTTCGGCAGATCCAAGATCTGTCATTGCCATATGAAACCGACTAATTTTCAGTTGATAAACACTTATCAAGATTTCTCGTCTTAAATAACATTTAAATCCAGCCCTATCAAAAAAAAAAAAAAAGAAAAGAAAAGAAAACGTCGATACTGTAATAAATCAGATAGTGAAATATAATATATTTTTTTTTATATCGTATGATGATATAACGGCCATGAGTCCCCTTTTACGGGGAAGTACGGCACCATCGCAATCCCCCCCCAAATTTTATCCTGGCTGGGGACCGGGATAGCTGACGAATCCGGCCAATGCCGGAGTCTTAATTATTCCTGACTGTAATCCGTGTGGGTGTTCACAGGACCTGTTTGCCTGTTTGCGTGAATAAATCCCCAGATAAACTGAGGAGAAAAACTTGTCCACGCACAAGACTAACTTGGCTATGTCTGAGAAAGATCCTTAAGAATCGAATCTAGGACACTCTTTTCCCAGGCATATGGTTGAGAAGCGCATATCTCCTCGGCTAGCCGCGCGGACAGTGAAATATAATGAGATGTAATGAAAATTTCATGAGCTCTATGGAACTATAGTTTCATGACATGCCTTGTTGCTAGTTGTAGAACTGTTCTTTCTTGGACTTACCATTAAAAAAATAGCAATAATAGAATACTGTATATGACAATGTTTGACAAGTTGAAATGCATCTGGTGGAAAGAAGACTTCTATTAATTCTAAGGTTTTTCTACTTGGTAAATAGGAAACACAACATCCAGGATGGCGTAAATGTTCATCAGGGAAATTTAGCCACTGCCATCTATACTACACGTAACAAAATTTTGAACTACTACTAGCTGCGTCTAAGGGACCTCTTAATAATTATTAATAGAAACCCTGTAATATATAGACTTCGCAGTCGGGACGGAGAGATAGTGTACGGAACTTTCCATGAACCTCAAATGCAAAAGGCTGATATACCCATTGAACATCCGGAAGACAAGTATCTAATCGAACAAGTACTTAAACAATGCAAAAAGAAAGGAAAGCTTCATTATTTTGTTAAGTGGCTCGGTGATCCCTCATCGTATAATTCTTGGGTTCGTAGCGAAGATGTTTTACTTAACCCTTTCCAGTAACGCCAGTATGAAAATGTTTCCTACTAACACACAAACGAAATTTCAAGTGTAATTATCACATGAGATCAGACGTAAAGGTAAATGGGAAGTTGCTCTTGCCGAAATTCATCTTCCGGGAGAATTTAATAACATTCATTCCGGTTACGATGAGTTCCATATGATACGTGGAGTTAAAGGAGGAGGAGGAGGAGGAGTCAACACTATTGACAACAAAAACATCACAGGAAATAAAGTTTTCGAAAAGTCTAAAGAAGGATTTTACAAAGTGTACAAGATTCCCCATGGCAGTTATAATTCACCCTCTGAAGATGTGAGTTCTGTGATTACTGGAAAAAAGTACGCAAACAACACCATTTCTCTGACAGTCCCAAAATATTACAACATGTTGTTTCCCAAGGAGGCTTCGGGTTTGGGTCGTCTACTGGGTTTTAATCAGATTGCTGTTAAACTGAAAGATACAATCACCGGGAAATATCCAGTTGATATAAAGAGGGGTGTAGCCGCATATTTTGTTTATTCTGATTTAATCCAAGAACAGATAGTTGGTGATACATGTGCACTATTGTTACGAGTTGTTCAGTGCAGCACTAAGTGTTCCTTCGTTTGTGCTCACCCTGGTTATTATCCGTTACGAAAACAAACATTTCAATTAGCATTGAAATTCGCTCTGACAGCAGCGAGTTCTTCTACGTTCGTGGCTGCAAGACAATAGTTAAATTACAGTTCCGACAAGTGAAGGATGACTGATTATCTCAGATATTACACAATGCAAGCAGGCGGGGCTCAAATCTTTAAGGGGCCCCCAATACAGCGTGGGTACGGAATAGGTAGCATTTTCAGAAATGCCTTCTGCTTTCTAAGTCCACTATTAAAACCTGCAGCCCAATTTGTCGGTCGTCAAGCCTTAAACGTCGGTCACCATATGATAGATGTATTGGAAGAGGTACCTGTACATCGAGCCTTTATAAACAGAGCATCAGAAGCTGGGAAAACCATTGCTGAACTCAGAGCCGATTACTTCAGAGAGGTCAAGGAAGCAAGAAGAAAAAAACGAATACTAAAAAGCGCAAGCGAGATGACATCTTTTGCTGAGGATGTGATGTCAGAGTTAGATCTTTTTTCCCACCCTCGTGTCAACATGTGTGGGGAAAGAAGTTCTTATGTCACCTACCAACATATATCCAGTATACTGACAGTGGAGGTTCTGTGGAGTTTTGCATACCAGGTACATCTGAAGAATACTTGGATTTGGGAAAATCCTACCTACGCTTTCGTGTGCGCATCACTGACAATGATGGTAAACCTATCGAAGATTCTTCAGTTGGTGTCGTGAAAAATTTTTTCCATTCTCTGTACAGTCAAATTGACTTTTTTCTCCAAGAGAAACTAATGAATGTGGCATCAGACACATATCCTTATAGGGCTTTTATTGAAAACCTACTAAATTATGACAGAGATGCTAAAAACAATCAACTGACAAATGAACTATTTGTTAAAGATGATGTGGCTAATTTTAGTGATATGTTTACCAAAAGTAAATGTGGGATGCGTATACGACAAGCACGAATTAACTAATCGAAAAGTGACACGCTGACATCATGCATCAAAACCGGTACTTGATCAACAACGTTACTCTTCGTGTTCGTATAGTTCGCAGTTCTCCCGAATTTTGTTTGCTGACTGCAAATGCTGATGCTAAGGCTAAAGTGCAAATTGAAGAGGCTACACTTTTTATCCGCAAAGTCAAAATAAACCCAAAGATTCAATTGGCTCACCTGTTTGCGTTAGACAAGTCAAACATGGTATATCCCATCAATCGAGTGCAAGTGTCTTATTTTTCGATTCCCAAGGGTATGTCAGATGCCACAGGAGACAATCTGTATCAAGGTGAAATACCATCTAGATTATCTGAGCAATAGTGAACAATTCTCCTGTCCAGTTACGCCAATATCCTTTTCTAAATTTGTGGGTATCATCACTTAAAACCACATTATCACCTACTTGAAATTTTGGTTTGGTAGTCTCCTCTTGGGTTCCGTACAAATATTTCCAAACACGATCCTCGTTGTGAAGGTTAACTTCCGAAGGAGTCATACCGATAGTGCGGTGTGGTGTGAGGTTATAAGTATGTACAAAGTTCGGAAAAACGATCGTATAACTTTTAGTTTTAGTATACGTCATCCATTTGTAGATCTTTGTTTTCAATGTTCTGATAAATCTTTCTGCAATGGGTGCTTTCATTTCGCTCCTGGTCGTGTAGAAATGAATATTATGGTTCTTGAACAATGCACGAACTTTCTAGTTGCAAAACTCGTTTCCTTGATCAGTGTTTATGTAACATGGCACTTCTTCTTTAAAAATAGACTCGAAAGCATTAACACAGCGTCTGCTGATTTCTTCTTCAGTGTTCGAACCCATGCAAATCGGGAAAAACAATCAATGCATACAAGAAGGAAACACACGCCCCCATTCTCTTTTGCATGGGATGACATATCCGCAAAATCACATTGAAAAGTGTGTAAAAGTGTAGGAACTTTGATTTGATTGCGTTTAAACTTTCTTCTAATGGAAACATGTCTCACATAAGTAGGCTGTGTTGCTAACCAACTTTTCACGGTTTCATGTGACAAAGTTGTATGTTTCTGTAAAGCTATGATACTTCCAAAACTAACTTCTGTATTAAGATTATAGTAATCTGATAACTTTTCCATTACTAACAATAAGTTTTTTTTCTTTACAGGTGAAAACCAAGAACCATCACAAAAGTGGCAGATACTTGCTTTTATAACACTGCTGCTAATATTAGTGTATGTAGAAATTGCCATACTCATCTGGGAAGCAGTATCAAAATCACCCAATCGTACATGTCTGATCAAAGAAATGTTACGACAAGAAAAACACCACATGCATTGGTGATATCTGTAAATTCCTATTTCTGCATATTACATTGTAAATAATATCTGTGAAATAAAATGTGTAAAATTAAATGAACAAACGGTTTCGTTGAAGTGTTATGTATATTTAAGTAAGATCACTTTTGAAATCACAGTGAATTCACACACAATTTATTTATTTATTTGTTGAACTTTAAGATCTTAAATTTAGACAAAAATATTCGGATGAATTATGAATAAAATATGAATTCGAATATGAATATAGAATAAAATATGTATGAGCTATGGAAAAAAAGTGTGTATAATTAAATTATTCAGAAAAACCTAATCACTGCCGCCACTAGACTATACTATGCTCTAAGAATTCCTACCCTTTAACAGGAAAGAAATACCCCAAAATGTATTGGAAAATTAGTACAGTCATCTATAGACAACCAAAGACAAAACATGACGACAATAACGGATGCGTGTCACCCTGGGAAAATTCCAAGATACCTTATCTCAAAAACATCGCCCATAATTCCATAGGCAAACCAAAACACCACGTGATATCACAGAGAGACATATGTTCCCCAGAAATTTCCAAACACATAACGTCACGATTGCTTATCTCTAAATATCACCCACAGAATACTGTACGCGAACCCAACACACCACGTGATGTCCCTGAGAGAAGGGGGGGGGGGTAAGCGAAATTCCAAACATTCCAAAATGTATCTTATCAATGTCCATCACCCATAATGCCATACGCAAACCATTTACTTATCTACAACTCATAACAACACGCATCCAGGACACTGACGTCGCTTCCCCTTTAACTCTACCCCTATTTTGTTCATAGTGTCCCAACAATCACGACAGGAATGCTTATCCACTAATATATTTCCTTTTTCCATTCAAAACAACAACGTCACTTATTTACAAATAACAAATGACGTCACTTATTTACAACTAATAAATGACGTCACTTATTTTCATCTGATAATAACACACGCCCACGACACGATTCCTTATCTTATCTTGATCTTGATCTCGTCAGATGTGTCCCACCAATCACGACACGAATCCTTATCTCTACCATCACCCATAATTCCATACGCGAACCAAAACACAAGAACTGAGCCCATTGATACATATTCCCCCAGGGAAATTCCAAATATTCCAAACACATGACGTCACACACACACAATAACGTAATCTTCTTATCAACCAATCACGTCACGATTCCTTATCTCATCTTGATCTTGATCTGTTCAGAAGTGACCACCCTACTACTAAAAGGCATGACTTAATTATGATCACTCTTATACAGAGTGGAATTCATCCGATCTTCAGAGAAATAAAAGTATCAGTTGAGGTTTGAGTTACGGTCAAAACAACTAGGATTATGAAGCGCACTGTATTATGTCATGAGATTAAATGCGTATGTTCTTTTGACGGATTTACTACGTTTATTGTTCATATAGCGGAAGAGAGGACGCGCGTAAATTTGTAATAAAAATAAAACAAAGAAAGAAAGTAGACGCACTGAGAGAAATGATTATAAAACTGATATTATTGCTTAAAATTATATTTTGACTCCTAATTTTATTCGATGCTCAATGTTTATGAAGTCGAAAAATTTGTGAAGAAAATAATTAACTCTGTCATAGTCTTTTATTATTCCTCAGAGAAATTAGGCGAAGTCGTTTTAGCCCTATCAAACTTTCGGAAACATGGAGGGGGTTACAGTTAATCATACCCTTAACCAATCAGAATTAGTTATGATTTTCAATTGCCAGATGCCTTTAAAAATTTTGTCAGGCTACAGAAGATATCTGCTGCCATCTGGTGATCCCAACTCTAATATGAAGAAAAAAATAATGAAACTAAAATACAAAGAGCAAAAATTATCAGAATTAAAAGCTACGAAGTCTAAAAAAGTTGAGGTTTTCCGGTGTAGCCTAGTCAATCCCGTACTGTCAGCAAAGCTGTTCCTACGACACTGTTCATGATATTAAAACTGAGTTAACATACAAAGATTAAAATAATAGTGTACATTTAAATCAATAATATAATAAATCATTCTTCTAATAAATAAACAAACAAATAAATTCATCACACACACACACACACACACACACACACACACACACACACACACACACATTCATAATATAAATACCGTGTTTCCATGGTATCATCGGAAGATTAATTCTTCAAGTCAAATAAAATTCTTTAATTCTTCTAAAACGTTTTCTAAATTAAATGGTTTTAGAAGATCTGGGAGGAGAGAGGACCAACGAGGGCTATACTATCTCGTGGCTCTGAGCCCTAAGAGGTATGTATTAGTCTGAAATAATGCAAATTCAAAGATCGAAATTTCTTCTGTGGTACAAGGTTAAATATATGAGAATTCTACTGTTCTGTGGCAAAGATCGATTAACTCGGGAAGTGTCGGGGGAAAAAAGCCTAAAAAACGGTTTTCTTTAATTAGCAACAAGAAGTGGACATAAATCGGTCTATCTTCCAATGATTTAGCTCTCTTCCAAATTACCCCATTTCTACCAACATACAAAAGACAGGCACCTGATTTTCCACTTATACTTTCATATCCTTCCCACTCAAGAAGAATCATATTTTTCGAGATGTTCATTTCCCTATTTGATTTGTCTGTGAAATAACGTTTCTCCTAGAAAGGTACAAAATATTTCACATGGAAAGAAGGTCAACGTTTATATTCAGCATTTTTAAGCTGCTTGAAAGATCAAGCAGGTGAAGATCAAGCATTTGTTCTTGTTGAGAATAACTCCCAATGAAAAATGTATATCGGGTCTGTTAATGGCTGCCATAATCACACCCATATACAAATATGGAAAATAAAAATTTAATCAGCAATTACAGACACCCATAGCAACACTCCCAATTATCAATCAAATTATGGAGCGTATCGTACTACGCAAACTCCAAACATATACAGAGAACTTTCATATTATTACCAAAACACAATATGGTTTTCAGAAAAATAAGGGAACAACATTTCTCTTGGAAAATTTCACGGAGGTAATTAATACCGCCTTAGATAAAAACAAAATTGCATGGTAGAATTTATCGACTGGAATAGAACATTTCATACACTCATTTATCAAACTTTATGTCAAAAGGTGATCACGAATGAAGAGGTGATTGCAGCTGTAGAGGGGTATTTTGCAGATCTTACTGAGAAACTTTACAGGGATTGGATAATGGCGCTGGAGCATCGTTGGAATAAATGTATCAGACGTAAGGCAGATTATGTTGAAAAATAAAAATAATTTTTAAATTATAAATTCTTTTTTTTTTTTCATTGGTAGATCGAGAACTCTTCAGACCACCTTCGTGTTAGGGTGGTCTGAAGAGTTCTACCTTCAAAATAGAAAACACACTCGAATCGGATCAGAGTGCCACAGGGAGTTGTTCACTCCCCAAGTCTATTCAACATCTATATGCACGGTATTTAACAGCTAAATCCCAGAGCCAAAATGTTGCACTATGCAGACGATACAGCTATATATATACTTTCTCCATCTTTCTGAAATGTTAAAAATAATATTATCTAGGTTAAAAGTATACAAAGGGAACTGGAGATCGTCAAATGACACCAACAACTGCTCACATCCCCGACTGAGATGCTCTATTTCAAAATTATTTCTTTCATGTGCTCATATCATCTGTTCACTTCCAACTATTTCAAAAAGAATTTCATATAATCAAAGAACTAGCAGTACTCTAAGTAGTATTAACAAAACACAATGGAAACTTCTACTGTTTTTATCCGAAATCTATTAGAAGTGGAAAGTGGATACCAAAAATTGCTAAACAAATATAATGTCCACACTCTATGCACAGCACACCACAAATGGAAATCATTATGTGTGCATGAAAGGATAACCGCGTCTTCGGTAAAATATTCTGATGCATAAAATTCATTCAAAATTATGGGGAAAAACTGCCATGTTCGAGCAACTACTTTATATATCCTATCTAAAATTCTACTCAACGATCAGACCTCTACATTACTTGACGATAAAAAAAAGTACTGAATAACTACAACGATATATGTTGAAGAGTACACTTAACACGAGTAACATCCTATGACACTTCAGCAAGCTGTATCCAAACTGATGTGTTAACCTAAGATCATAGTCTGACATTTGACGGATCGAAAATGAGGAAAGACGAAATTTTAAAATTAACGCTTATTCATAAGGAAGGAATATACATTGACTGAAAAAAAACTCAACGCACGCCGCCTTGGTTAAAGGGCATCGTGTCATACATCCACTTGAATGTTTGTGGCCGGAATATAATGCTTCCAATTTAGCGCAAATCTATCCGGGTGAAGTGGCTGCGATAAGGGAACTGACGGAGTTTGAAAGGGGCGTTGTGATAGTAGGCCAAGTCGCAGGACTAGCTTGGAGAGTCAACTGTCAGTGGTACACACAGAAGCAGACTCTCTATGCCCAACATATGTGACCGTGGAGTGCTACGAAGGATAATATGGAAAGATAGCCATTCGCCGGACGACACGTTGAACATAATTGGAGTTTTTTCAGGCATCCACTCGGATAAGAATCTGTACAAATACATTCAGAAACGAACCTCGCAACATGGATTCCTTGGTAAGCCAGCAACATGCAAGCCTAGCAAATACCCACACGAATATGCAGCGTCATCTGGAATGGGCAAACAGCGTATACATTGGGAAGTTGACACTTGGAAAGCTGTGTTATGGAGACACGAATCATGCTACACCCCTCTATGAGAAGACGGACGGTGTAGCCGTGATGAATGCCTGGTGAAAGACTCTTACTAGAGTGCATAACTCCAACTATTCAATTCGGAGGAGGTGGTGAGAGGGTATGGTTCAGTTTTCCCTGATTTGGATTCGAACTTCTGTTTGTGGTGCCAAGTAGTTTGAACTTCGTGAAGTATGAGAACATTCTGGATTATACAATGCTTCCTACCTTGTCACATTTCAATAGATCTGAGCATTGTCTCTGTCACGAAAACAATGCATCCTCTCATCAGGCTGCTACTGTAACTGCGTAGTTTGTGGACACGAACACCTTCATATTTAACCAATCCCAACAGTGCCCTCATTTTAATCACAGTGAACATAATATGCAGATGAACTGGAGCGTCAGATGAGATTAAGGGGACGTCCATCCCTAGCACAGTGCAGAATATCATTAGATGATGCCTACAGGAAGAATTGCCCAGAATTCCCATTGAACATCGTACGCTTCTTGAAAGTGATCCGTTATGACTGCGGCAGTGATCGCAACGAAAGAGGTCGTACATCTTATTAATGAGGGAACCATCAGTGTTTGTTCCTCACACTGTTGTGACCATTGAATTCTTTCCGAGGAGTATATAATAATCAGGTAAATATGTATGAAATGACAGGAATTTAAGCGAACTCATCAATGAAATGTTGCATACCATCATTATTAAGCCTAGTTCTTCCGTTCACTATTAAGCCTAGTGGCCTCTTACGGAGCTATCCTTAGCCATTCTAAGCCGTACCCGTCGCGAGGATAAAGTGGCTAACCCTATTCCTCCCGGTATAATCCTAAGGCTGCATCTCGTGTGTTCATTAGGCCGGTTTGCTGCTTGCAGGAGGAAAAAATTCAAGATAAACTGGAGAGAAAAATCCCGCAGTCCATGCCCAAGACAGGCTGACTTGGATATGTCTGAGAAAGATCCTTAAACTCCTCACGTCGGCGACGGGAATCTAACCCAGGACACTCCTTTCCCAGGCATATAGCTATTCGACTAACCGCTTGGACAACTGAAGAAACTGACAGGCATAAACAGTCAATTTCGATTAAAAAACAAAAAAATAGGAGGTGCTCTTTAAAATTTCTGACTTATCACTGGGACAGCCAATTTATTGTGAACAAGATAGTGTTCGGTTCCATTGAGAAGTCAAAGCCTTTGTGAGTTTTCCAACTTACTTTGAACAAACCCTTTAGTTTCTACCTGAAATAATCGTGATGTGCCATTAATTATTAAAGGTACATCACAATTATTACAAGTAAAATGGGAAGAAATTCTAATTTTTAGTTATTAAAATTTAATAACTAAAAAATTCTAATTTCTTCCCATTTCCCTTAAAACTTCTGTAAATATGTTAATACCATAAATTCTATGAACATGGCAATACAGTCTGCGCTAATTCTATTTCATTAATTTTTTTAAAACTAAATATTGTTAATCTAGTTTTGAAATCTAGCTTTGATTTAAATTCGGGCAGTATAAAACTCTGTATTTTATTATAAGTAAATTACTCACTCTGTCTAGTATGTTTTCTAAAACCTCTCAGACTAAACATACTAGACAGAGTGATTAATTTACTGTGAGCAAAGCAACACAGCATGACTAAGATATATTAATGATATTCTCATCATTTGGCTCTGTTCCACCAAGCATCAAGTACAAGAAATTTTCCCTCGATGAAGAAATTCCAGCCTAGAATCAAACCCAGTTTGGATGTGAAAGCAATAGATCACTAACATTTTTAGATACGCTCGTAATCGTATCCAAACAAGACAAACTAAGTTACTCAGTTTATAGGAAGCAAATTCATACCGGAAGATACTTGATCACCAAATCCCATCAACATCCGGCGCAAAAAAAAATG
The DNA here is from genome assembly GCF_054136105.1 of Typopeltis vanoorti. Taxonomy (NCBI): domain Eukaryota; kingdom Metazoa; phylum Arthropoda; class Arachnida; order Uropygi; family Thelyphonidae; genus Typopeltis; species Typopeltis vanoorti. The sequence goes on along the minus strand of NC_143556.1, from coordinate 42,577,197 downwards.
CATTATACAAACTCTAAGAGATAAAGATAAAAGAAACTAAGAGCTGGCATATCCCAGTTCCATTTCATCTAATTGCCGGAAATTGAGACGAGTTCAAACTCCACCAATCGCAAACCTTAGATGGCTAACGGAAGACAATCACGAATTGGGAACGATATCTGGTGAAGAGGTAAGACAGGAAGATGCTTTCAAATATTTAATTATTATAATATTTTATATTTACAGCATTATTTTATTTTATTCACTACTGTTGACTATGGGATAAAAAGCTAATTCACTAAATTAGTCGTGACTCAATTTAATATCACTTTACTATCAAGTTGTTCTCCGTGTGAGAATGATATCAAAATTAAATAAAAATAAAATAGTAACAGTTTATAACCAGGGAGATATTTGATCACACAAGAACTGCTTCACTGGCAGTGCGCCGGCGCATATTCGTGCAACTGCAACCAATTGTTGAGGAGCAGTGCTTCTTGACACGCGCGTGTGGGCGTACAGACGTTGTATTACTCTTAAATTATACTAAACGCTCACTGTGCTGATGCTCTCATAAACAAATTCGCGGTGGATAATTCCCAGAGCATAGAAAGAAAACTATGGCTATTGTCTTGACACCTGATTTTTGCAACCTGTCTTTCTTTTGCTCAAAAGAATACTTTCCATGTTCATACTCTGGCATTTCCACCAACAGATTTTCAGAAACATCTCCGACTGAGGTGCAGTATTTTAAAATTATTTCTTCCATGTGCTCATTTCTTCTGTTCCACTTCGAATTCAAAAAAAGATTCATAAAATCAATGAACCGCCAGTACTCGAATTAATAACCAAACACAATGGAGACTTCCGTGTTCATCCGAAATCTATAACAATACCTAAACTCGATACCAAAGAAAGGTAAATAAATATAATTTCCGCACTACATGAAAGAGCACATCGTTATCCGTGCATGAAAGGATAATTGCGTCTTCTCTAACTTATTCTGATGCATAAAATTCATTCAAAATTATCCAGAAAAACTACCATGTTCGTGCAACTACTTTATGTAACTTAGCTTAAATACTACTCAACTATCAGATCTTTACAGTATTTTACATAACAAAAAGTACTGAATAACTACAACAATATATCTTGAGAGTTAACCGGTGTCGAAGCTTAGTATTTTTTTTTTTTTTTTTTTTTGCACAACACCTTATACTACGGCCTCCACTGGACACAAGTAACATCCCAAGACATTTCAGCAAGCTATAGCCAAACTGCTGTGTTATTTTAATGCAATTGTCTGACTTTTGACGAATAGAAATTGAGAATGGACGAAATTTTAAAATTAATGCTGTATAGTATAATAAAGAAAAAATTAAATAATAATTAAGAATATTAATATCTAAACACAAATTTACGTCAATTGTTTGTAGTTCAGGGCAGTAGAGGGGTATTATTTTCCCGTCCTCTTTATTGTTCGTTTATTAAATTTTCTGTGCCTTTGAGTTTTTGGATTTTTGTCATCGTGTCCTCCGTTGTTCTATTCGTGTATAGTAGATGACTTCAAGACTCTTGTAACTCGATTCCTATTGAGATTTCCATAATGGATTAGCATCTGAGCAGTTTAAACTTTCTTTGATCTCAAGGATTGGTATAAAAGAATATTAAAGAGTTTAACCGGAAACACTCAACTGATCCATCATAAACGAATATACTCTGATTGAAGAAAAGTCAACGCCCACCGACTTGGGCAATTGCATCGTGTCATTTATTCACTTGAATGTTTGTAACCTTGGAATATAGTGCTCCCAATTTAGCGCAAATCTGTCCGGGTGAAATGGTTGCGAACAGGGGACTGACGGAGTTTGAAAGGGCCGTTGTGATAGGATGCCAAATCGCAGAACTAGCGTCGAGAATCAACTGTAAGTGGGACATGCAGGAGTGAACTCAGTGAACACTCCCCAAACGTAACTGTAGAGTTTTACGAAAGATAATATGAAAAAAAACGGCATTCGCTGGACGACACCTTGAATGGGATTTTAAACTGGAACTGGAATTTGCACAAAAACATGCAGAAAGGAACCTCTCAACATGGATTCCATGATAAGACACCAATATGCAAGACTGGCATTACAAAAACGAACATGCGGTGTCATCTGGAGTGGGACGACGAGAATCTAGAAAGTCGTGTTATGGAGAGAAGATTCAGGCTACACCCTAGATGAAATGGACGGGTGTAGGTGTGAGTGACGCCTAGTGAACGTCTCTTATTCGACTGTATCACCCCAGCTATGAAATTCGAAGGTGCTGTATAGTGATGGTATGGTCCACATTTTCCTGAGTAGGCGTCGAACTTCTGTTTATGGTGACACGAAGTTTGTACTCCGAGAAGAACACAATGCTCCCGCTTTTGTGACATTTCTGTAGATCTGAAGATTGACTCTTTCACCAAAACAGTGCACCCTGTCATAAGGTGTCCAAAAAACACGCAGTTACTGTGTAACTGCTTGTTTTGTGGATACGAAAACCAAATATATAATCACTCTCCACACCACCTGGATTTCAACCATTGTGACGATCTAGTTCATATGTTGGTAAACTGAAGCGTCAGGAGCGATTAACGGACGTCCATCACCAACACAGTGCAGGACTTAATTAGAAGGTTGTTCATCATCTTATTAAAGATGATACTATGGGTGCTTGTTCTCACATTATTGTGACCATTGACTTTTGTTCAATTATAATAATCAGGGAAATATGTATGGAATGATAGGTAATTACGTGAACTCATCAAGGAAATGTTGCACACCACCGTACAATCAACTACCGTGAATTGGGACTTGAAGTAGTTTTGGAATTAGTTTTGGTTTTGGAAGAAATTATTATTTTCAGAATATGTAACTGCATTTCTCTATTAGAATCAAACAAAGAATAAGACGGATTCAAACTCGAAATTTACGATTATCGGATGCTATTTCAACAATGAGCTAAAACCTTTCAAGAGGTTATTAAATCGAACTCTAATTGTTGAGACATCAGCAATATTGTTTTCTCTCTCAAATATCGAGAAATGCAAACTCCATTGTGACGTTGACAAAATCTACATTCACATAGTATAAATAGAGCAGTAGTGTTTTACATTAGTATAAACAACTTCAACTCAAGTGCATCTCCAGCTTTTTTTTTTTTTGAAAAAAAAAATGGATTGTTATTTTATATTACGCTATGTTTTTCTGAATTTATTTATATTTCAATTCTTAAAAAAGATCGGAAATTAGCAAAACAATTTCAGGGTAACAGTCCTCGTAAGCTGCACATCGCTAACGAGGACTGGGTAGGGAGGAACTTGTGGACATGCACGAAGATGTATGAAATTTCCAACAGAATGTGTAGTTGTGGTAGTGGCTGGACAGGTACACATGGAGGCGGAAGAGGTTGGAGCACAAGGTATGTTATTCCTATTGTCAGTGTAATGTCATTCCCCTCATGAAACTACTGATTATAGAGATAAGAAACACACGAAAAGCTGCACAAATTTCATACGACTGTTCAGTGTGTGGGAATGAGTTTCGCAGGGGTTAACTTCTGCAAAGTGGATCTTACAGTGGATTACACTTTTGAAGTACGAAGTTGTAATATCGGGAACATAAGATAACAATTCTCGGAACATTTGACATAATTTCGCAGTCGAGTTGCTCAGCGATGTCAAGAGACAGAAGGTGGTGTCATAATTCTTTACAGTTGCATGCACTCGTACATTATCGAGAGAAAAAGTGGTCTCGTAGCGTCAGTTGCTTAGGATATGATACCAACGTACGAAAAAAAAATAAAATACACCATTTTCAAACAGTATTTTCTTTTTCTTTTTTATGCAGACTGGACTTTTATCTGATCGATATTGATAACATGCGGGATTGAAGACAAACGTCATCTTATGGAAATCTGTTAACAGATGGACTCCATCGGTAGCGGTTCTTATTGCAACTGGCGCTTGATCACAGTTGCAATGAAACAAAACAAAAATGGCCTACCATTGAGAGAGAGAGAGAGAGAGAGAGAAGGTTATTCGAATAAGAATCTTCCACTATGCACGTTTGAATTTTTACAAGAAACAAGTCCAAGATGTATTAAGTGTATGCTTAAATTGCATTTTAGAAATGAAATGTTAATATCTAGATCTTAATTATTCTCTAGTTTGTCAGCCATCACTGTGCAATTAACTCTGTAAATCAGTAGTAGTCATCAAGGGGTTTATATATATTTCGTGGCAAACATTTAAGAGTCAAACGAGAACAGGTAATATCTCATTTTGTTTTTCCAACAATTCCTCATGAAAGATGAGAATGCGTAAAACAGTTAAACCAATCTTGAATAAAATCGCATCGACAGTAAACATTTACGTCTTCCAAACAAAAAAAGCGAATCTATAGAACGGGCGAATTTTTAACTGAAGAAACTGACAGGCACAAACGGTCAATTTTGAAAACAAAATTAAAAGGTACTCTTTAAATTAATTTATGACTTTTCTATACACAGCCAATTTATTGTGAACACGATAGTCTTTGGTTCCTTTGAGAAGCCAACTCTTTGTGAGTTTCCCAACTTAGGACTTAATTAAAATAACTAAAACGCCATCTTCGCACTTGACAATACAGTCTGTGCTCATTGTAATTCATTAATTTAGTTTAAAACTAAATAACGTTAGTCTAGTTTTAATAGTAAGCTTTACTATAAAATCGGACAGTAAACAACTTAGTATTTTTAAGGTAAATAAATTATTCTCTTTGTCTGGTATGTTTTGTCTGAGAGGTTTTAAAACACAAGCCTTCGAGAAAAGAACACAGCCTGACGAAGGTATACGAATGATATGTTCATCAGTTCTCTCTGTTCCACTAAGCATCAAGGACAAGAAATTTTCCCTCGCTTACGCAGTTCCACCGTAGAGTTAAACTCAGTTTCTACGAAAAAGCAATAGATCGCTATCATTTTTAGATACGCTCGTAATGGTGTCCGAACATGACAAACTAAGTTACTCAGTTTATAGGCAGCAAATTCATACCGGAAGATACTTGGACACCAAATCCCATTAACATCCGGCGCAAAAAAATTCATTATACAAACTTGAAGAGATAAAGATAAAAGAAACTAAGAGCTGGCATATCCCAGTTACATTCCATCTAATTTCCGGAAACTGAGATGAGTTGAAACCCCACCAATCGCCAACATGAGATAGCTGATGGAAGACAATGATGAATTAAGAACGATATATGGTGAAGAGTGAAGACAGGTAGATGCTTTCAAATATTTAATGATTATAATATTTACAGCATTATTTTATTTAATTCACTACTGTTGACTATGGGATAAAAAGTAAATTCACGAAAGGAGTCATGTGACTCAATTTAATATCACTTTACTATCAAGTAGTTCTCCGTGTGAGAATGGTTATTAAAATTAAATAAAAATAAAATAGTAACAGTTATATAATACATTTTGATTGAAAGTCATTTAGATCTGTACAAAAACGAAAGGATTATGCCATATATTCATCATACGCAATAATCAAGTTTCGATGGCATAAGTAAAAATTTGTATGTGAAAAGTGCACTTGTTGAAGTCTAAAATTTCTCGGAAGCAATTTTCATCATGATGGAAGCATTGTTTGTCAACCATATGATCTCCAGGCGATTTATTATTATTATTATTATTATTATTATTATTATTATTTCAAGGTTAAACACATCGATATCCAGATGAAAATCAATTCAACCTGAGTACACAACTAATGAACAACCTGTTAGAAGAAACCACTCACACGAAGAATGCAAACCCAAGTTTCGAAACAAAAAGCACGTTTGTGTTCGTCAGACTATGGTAAAAGCATTTAATTAACGCAATTTTATGTTTATGAGGTTCAATGTGCAACTTCAAAACAGATTTTCCTTCGAAAAATCACATAGCGAATCCTATAAAATAAATCCGCATTGTAATAGATAAATGTACATTTAATTGCTAGAGAAGAGTTAGATTCATTTGGGATGGCGTCACATGACGAGCGATGAGAACAACAGCAGCGACAATAATAAGACAAATTTTTCTTAAATGAGTTTTAGTAACCACCTGTTACCGGTGAATGAAATTCACATAGTCCACTGACATAGTCCACTGATATATTTTATTGATAGAAATAAAATATCAATATCTGGAATAGTGCAAGATCTAATTTCGGCAATACAATCATTGGATATCCTCAAGCAAAAGAGATTCCCTTTTCAAAGCACAATTCAGGTTTGAAAGGAGGAAAAAGGGTGCGGAAACAAAATCTCGGAAAATAAGGGTGGGGGGAGGAAGTTTGATCACATAAGAACTGCTTCACTGGCAGTGCACAGAGCGCGGGCGAATATTCGTGCAACTGAAACCAATTGTTGTAGAGCAGTGCTTCCTGACACGCCGCAAGACGGCGCACAGAGGATGTATTACTCCTAAATTATAGTGAACGCTCATTGAGGTTTGCTCTGAGGAACAAATTCGCGGTGGATAATTCCCACAGCATCGAAAGAAAACTATGGCTATTGTCTTGACACCTGATTTTTGCAACCTGTCTTTCATTTGCCGAGAAAAATACTTTCCACTACCCTGCTCTGGCGTTCACACCAACTGATTTTCGGAAACATTTTCCTCAGATGCTTATATCTATCTCTTTTCAACTCACATCTCCGACTGATGTGCTCTATTTTAAAATTATTTCTTCAATGTGCTCATTTTTTCTGTGTCACTTCGAACTAATTTAAAAAAGACATTCATTAAATCAATGAACTAACCGTATTCGAAGTAATAATCAAACACAATGGAGACTTCCTTTTTTATCCGAAATCTATAACAATACCTAAACTCGATACCACAGAAAGATAAATAAATATAATTTCCGCACTTCATGAAATAGCACATCCTTATCCGTGCACAAAACGATAACTCCGTCTTCTCCAACTTATTCTGATGCATAAAATTCATTCAATATTATCCCGAAAAACTACCATGTTAGTGCAAATACTTTATTTAACTTAGATTAAATACTACTCAAATATACAAATCAGATCTTTGCAGTATTTTACGTAAAAAAAGTTCTGAATAACTACAACGATATATCTTGACAGTTAACCGGTGTCGAAGTTCAGTATTGTTTTTTTTTTTTTTTTTTTTTTTTTGCGCGACACCTTATGCTAAGGCCTGCAGAATATACTCATACCTAGAGACTGGACAGAAGTAACATCTGAAGACATTTCAGCAAGCTATAGTCAAACTCTGCTGTGTTATATTGATGCAGTTGTCTGACTTTTGACGAATGGAAATTGAGAATGGACGAAATTTTAAAATTAATGCTGTATAGTATAATAAAGGAAAAATTAAATAATAATTAAGAATATTAATATTTGAACACAAATACAGTAATTATATCTACGTCAAATGTTTCTAATTCATGGCGGTAGAGGGGTGTTGTTTTCCTCTTTATTGTTCATTCATTAAATTTTCTGTGCCTTTGGGGGTTTGGATTTCTGTCGTCGTGTCCTCCGTTGCTCTATTCGTGTATAGTAGATGACTTTCAGACTCTTGTAAGTCGATTCGTATTGAGATTTCCATAATGGATTAGCATCCGAGGAGTTTAAACTTTCTTTCATCTCAAGGATTGGTATGAAAGAATATTAATGTGGATGACCCGTAACACTCAACTGATCCATAATGAACGAATATACTCTGATTGAAGAAAATTCAAGGCACAACGACTTGGGCAATTGCATCGGGTCTTATATCCACTTGAATGTTTGTAGCCTTGGAATATGATGCCTCCAATTTAGCGCAAATCTGTCCGGGAGAAATGGTTGCGAACATGGGACTGACGTGACTGTAAAGTATTACGAAGGATAATATGGAAAAAACCGATATTCGCTGGACGACAGGATCATTGCGAGTTTCAACTGGGACTGGAATCTGCACAAAAACATGCAGAAAGGAACCTCTCAACACGGACTTCCTGGTAAGACAGCAATGTGCAGCCTGGTGTTACCAAAACGAACATGCAATTTCATCCGGAGTGAGAAGACGAGTGTGTGCAGGGGAGAGTTGAAACCTAGAAAGTCGTGTTATGGAGAGACGAAACAGGCTACACCCTAGATGAGATGGACGGTTGTAGTTGTGAGTGATGCCGGTGAACGTCTCTTACTCGAGTGTATAACCCCAAGAATGAAATTCGGAGGTGCTCTATGCTGATGGCATGATCCATTTTTTTCTGATTTGGCGTCGAACTTCTGTTTGTGGTGCTACGAAGTTTGTACTCCGAGTAGAATACAACGCTCCAGCTTTTGTGGCATTTCTGCAGATCTGAAGATTGAATGTTTCACCAAAACAGTGCACCCAGTCATTAGGTACTGTTCTAAATGCGCGTTTTGTTCACACGAAAACCACACATATAATCACACTTCACACTGTCCTGATTTCAACCATTGTGTCAGGAGAGATTAATGGACGTTCAACCCCAACGCAGTGCAGGACTTCATTAGAAGGTTGTTCATCATCTTATTAAAGATGATACTATGGGTGCTTGTTCCTCACACGTTGTTTTACTCCTATATTAAACAGAATGCTCGTTGTGGTGGTGCTATCAGGAACAAATTCCCGTTGGATAATTCCCACAGCATCGAAAGAAAACCATGGATATGGTCTTGACACCTGATTTTTGCAACCTGTCTTTATTTTGCAGAGAAGAATACTTTCCACGTCCATGCTCTGGCGTTTCCACCAACTGACTTGCAGAAACCTTTTCCTCAGATGCTTATATCTATCACTTTTCAACTCACATCTCGACTGATGTGCTCTATTTTAAAATTATTTCTTCAATGTGCTCATTTCTTCTGTTCCACTCCGAACTATTTCCAAAAGACATTCACAAAATCAATGAACTACCAGTACTCGAAGGTATCTTACTCCTATGGTCAGTGTAATATCATTCCCCTCATGAAACTACTCTGATTATAGCGATAAGAAACACGCGAATAGATGCACAAATTTCATACGACTGTTCAGTTTGTGGGAATGAGTTCCGCAGGGATTAACTTCTGAAAAGTGGATCTTAGAATGGATAACACTTTTGAAGTACGAAGATATAATATCGGGAATATAAGATAACAATTATCGGAACATTTCACATAATTTTGCAGTCGATTTGCTCTACGATGTCAAGAGACAGAAGCTGGTGTAATAATTCTTTACAGTTGAATGCACTCGTATATTATCGAGAGAAAAAGAGGTCTCCTAGCGTCAGTAGCTTAGGATATGATACCGTCGTACGTAAAAAAATAAGATACACCATTTTCAAACACTCTATTTTCTTTTTCTTTTTTATGCAGACAGGACGTTTATCTAATCAATATTGATGACATGCGGGATTGAAGTCAATACTCATCTTATTGAAATCTGTTAACAGATGGACTCCATCGGTAGCGGTTTTATTGCAACTGACGCTTGATGACAGTTGCAATGAAACAAAACAAAAATGGTCTACGATTGAGAGAGAGAGAGACTTCAACTGAGAGACAGAGAGAGAGAGAGAGAGAGAGAGAGAGAGAGAGAGAGAGAGAGAGAGAGAAAGAGAGAGAGTTATTCGAATAAGAATCGTCGATTATGCACGTTTGAATTCTTAAAAGAAAAACCTCCAAGATGTATATTGTGTATGCTTAAATTGCATTTAAGAAATGAAATGCTAATATCTAGATCTTAATTATTCTCTAGTTTGTCAGACATCACTGTGCAATTACCTTTGTAAATCAGTAGTCATCAAGAGGTTTATATATATTTCATGGCAAACAGTTAAGAGTCAAACGAGAAAAGGTAATATCTCATTTTGTTTTTCCAACAATTCCTCATGAAAGATGAGAATTCATAAAACTGTTAAACCAATCTTGATTAAAATCGCATCGCCAGTGAATATTTACGTCTTCCTAAAAAATAAAATAAAATAAATAATAAAATAAAATAAGCGAATCTATAGAACGGTAGAATTTTTTAACTGAAGAAACTGACAGGCCCGAACGATCAATTCTGAAAACAAAATTAAGAGGTACTCTTTAAAATAATTTATGACTTTTCTCTGGCACAGCCAATTTATTGTGAACACGATAGTCTTTGGTTCCTATGAGAAGCCAAGTCTTTGTGAGTTTCCCAAATTAGGACTTAATTAAAATAACTAAAACAACATCGAACATGACAATAAAGTGTGTGCTCATTGTAATTTATTAATTTACTTTAAAATTAAATAACGTTAGTCTAGTTTTAAATCTAAGCTTTACTTTAAAATCAGACAGTAAACAGCTCAGTATTTTTAAGGTAATTAAATTATTCTCTTTGTCTAGTATGTTATTTCTGATGGGTTTTAGAAAACATGCCTTCGAGAAAAACACCACAGCCTGACGAAGGTATATTAATGATACATTCATCATTTTTCTCTGTTCCATCAAGCATCAAGTACAAAAAATTTTCCCTCGCTAAAGCAGTTCCACCGTTGAGTTAAACTCAGTTTGTATGAAAAAGCAATAGATTGCAAATGTTTTTAGATACGCTTGTAATCGTATTCGAACAAGACAAACTAAGTTACTCAATTCATTGGAAGCAAATTCATACCCGAAGAAACTTGAACACCAAATCCCATCAACATCCGGCGCAAAAAAAAAAAAAAAAGCATTATACAAAGTTGAAGAGATAATGATAAAAGAAACTAAGAGCTGACATATCCCAGTTCCATTTCATCTAATTGCCGGAAACTGAGATGAGTTCGAACTCCACCAATCGCGAAACTGAGATGGCTGACGGAAGACAGTCACGAATTGGCAACGATATCTGGTGAAGAATGAAGACAGGAATTTGCTTTCCAATATTTAATTATTCTAATGTTTAATATTTACAGCATTATTTTATTTTATTCACTACTAGTGACTACGGGATTAAAAGTAAATTCACGAAAGAAGTCCTATGACTCAATTTAATAACACTTTACTATCAAGTTGTTCTCCGTGTGAGACTGATATCAAAATTAAATTTAAAAAAATAGTAACAGTTAAATAATAAATTTTGTTTGAAAGTCATATATATCTGTACAAAAACGAAAGGATTATGCCATAAATTCCTCATACGCAGTAATGAATTTTAAATAGCATAAATAAAAACCTGTATTGAAAAGTGCACTTGTTGAAGTCTAAAATTTATCGGAAGCAATTTTCATCATGATGTAAGCATTCTTTGTCAACCATATGATCTCCAGGCGATTTATTATTATTATTTTTATTATTATTATTATTATTATTATTATTTCAAGGTTAAACACATCGATATCCAGATAAAAACCTATTCAACCTGAGTACAAATCTAATGAACAACCTATTAGAAGAAACCACTCACACGAAGAATGCAAATCCAAGTTTCGAAACAAAAAGCACGTTTTGTGTTCTTCCGAGTATGGCAGAAGTATTTAATTAACGCAATTTTATGTTTATGAGATTCAGTGCGACACTTCAAAATCGAATTTTCCTTCGAAAAGTTACATAGCGAATCCTATAAAATACGCGATGAATAGAAAAATGTACATTTAATTGATAGAGAAGAGTTAGATTCATTTGGGATGGAGTCACATGACGAGCGATGAGAACAACAGCAGCGACAACAATAAGACAAATTTTTCTTAAATGAGTTTATATAACCACCTGTTACAGGTGAATGAAATTTTCATAGACCACTGATATGTAGAGAAATAATATATCAATATTTGAAATAGCGCAAGTTCTAATTTCGGCAATACAATCATCGAATGTCCTCAAAGTCGGAAAAGAGCTCCTCTTTTCAAAGCACGCTTCATTTTTGAAAGAAAGAAAAAGTCTGTGGGAGCAAAATCTCGGAAAACTACCAGGGAGATGTTTGATCACACAAGAACTGTTTCACTGGCAGAGCGTGGATGCATATTCGTACAACTGAAATCAATTTTTGTTTAACAGTGCTTCCTGACACGCCGCGTGTGGGTTACAGACGTTGTATTTCTCCTAAATTAAACTGAATGCTCATTGTGGTGGTGCTGTCAGGAACAAATTTGCGGTGGATAATTCCTACAGCATCGAAAGATAACTATGACACCTGATTTTTGCCACCTGTCTTTCATTTGCCGAGAAAAATACTTTCCGCGTCCATGATCTGGCGTTTCCACCAACTGACTTGAGGAAAGCTTTTCCTCGGATGCTTATATCTATCACTTTTCAACTCATCTCCGACTGATGTGCTGTATTTTAAAATTATTTCTTCAGTGTGCTCATTTCTTCTGTTCCACTTCGAACTATTTCAAAAAGACATTCATAAAATCAATGAACCACTAGTATTTGAAGTAATAAACAAACACAATGGAGACTTCCTTTTTTATCCGAAATCTATAACAATACCTAAACTCGATACCAAAAAAAGGTAAATAAATATAATTTCCGCACTACATGAAAGAGCACATCCTTAACCGTGCGAGAAAGGATAACTGCGTCTTTTCTAACTTATTCTGATGCATAAAAGTCATTCCAAATTATCGCGAAAAGCTACCGGGTCGTGCAACTATTTTCTGTAGTCGTGTCCTCCGTTGCTCTATTCGTGTATAGTAGATGACTTCCAGACTCTTGTAACTCGATTCGTATTGATATTTCCATAATGGATTAGCATGTGAAGAGTTTAAACTTTCTTTCATCTCAAGGATTGGTATAAAAGAATATTAAAGTGGATAACCCGAAACAATCAACTGATCCATAATGAACGAATATACTCTGATTGAAGAAAAGACAACGCACACCGACTTGGGCAATTGCATTGGGTCTTATATCCACATGAATGTTTGTAGCCGGAATATTACTAGCCGGAATGTTTGTAGCTGGAACACATGAAGGAAATGTTACACACCACCATAGATGCAACTACCGTGAATTGGTACTTGAAGTAGATTTGGAATTAGTTATGGTTTTGGACGAGATTATTATTTTCGCAATATAACTTCATTTCTCTATTAGAATCAAATAAAGAATAAGACGGATTCAATCTCGAAATCTTCGATAATCGAATGCTCTTTCAACATTGAGCTAAAACCTTCCGAGAAGTTATTAAATCGAATTCTAATTGTTGAGTCATCAGCTATATTGTTTTCTCTCACAAATATCGAGAAATGCTAACTCCTTTGTAATGTAGACAAAATCTACATTCACAGAGTATAAGTAGAGCAACAGTGTTTTGCATTAGTATAAAAAACTTCAACTGAAGGACATCTCCAGCTTTTTTTTTTTTTGAAAAAAAAAATGGATTGTTATTTTATATTACGTTTTTTTTTCTGAATTTATTTATATTTCAATTCTTAAAATGAACGGAAATTAGCGAAACAATTTCAGGGTAACAGTCCTCGTAAGCTGCACATCGCTAACGAGGACTGGGTAGGGAGAAACGTGTGGACATGCACGAAGATTTATGAAATTTCCTACAGAATGTGTATTTGTGGTAGTGGCTGAACAGGTACACATGGATGCGGAAGAGGTTGTAGCATAAGGTATGTTACTCCTATTTCCATTCCATCTAATTTCCGGAAACTGAGATGAGTTTAAACTCACCAGTCGCCAACCTGAGATAGTTCACGGAAGACAATCACGAATTGGGAACGATATCTGGTGAAGAGCGAAGACCGGAAGATGCTTTCAAATATTTAATTATTATAATATTTAATATTTACAGCATTATTTTATTTTATTCACTACTGTTGACTATGGGATAAAAAGTTAATTCATGAAAGTAGTCATGTGACTCAGTTTGATATATCTTTACTATCAAGCTGTTTTCCGTGTGAGTATGATATCAAAATTAAATAAAAATAAAATAGTAACAGTTAAGTAATAATTTTGATTGAAAGTCGTATAGATCTGCACAAAAACGAAAGAATTATGCCATATATTCATCATACGCATATAATCAAGTTTAGATAGCATAAGAAAAAATCTGTATGTGAAAAGTGCACTTGTTGAAATCTAAAATTTCTCGGAAGCAATTTTCTTCATGATGTAAGCATTGTAAGTCAAAAATATGATCTCTAGGCGATTTATTATTATTATTATTATTTCAAGTTAAACACATCGATATCCAGATGAAAACCAATTCAACCTGAGTACAAAACTAATGAACAACCTATTCGTAGAAACCCCTCACACGAAGAATGAAACCCAAGTTTCGAAACAAAAAACAATTGCGTTAACTAAGTGCTTCTACGATTGTTCTTCAGACTATGGTAGAAGCACTTAATTAACACAATTGTATGTTTATGAGGTTCAATGCGCAACTTCAAAATCGGATTTTCCTTCGAAAAATCACATAGCGAATCCTATAAAATATGCGATGAATAGAAAAATGTACATTTAATTGCTAGAGAAGAGTTACATTCATTTGGGATGGAGTCACATGACGAGCGATGACAACAACAGCAGTGAGAATAATAAAACAAATTTTTCTTAAATGAGTTTTAGTAACCACCTGTTACCGGTGAATGAAATTCATATAGTCCTCTGATATGTAGAGAAATAAAATATCAATATCTGGAAGAGCGAAAGATCTAATTTCGGAAATACAATCATTGGATATCCTCAAAGTCGCAAAAGAGCTTCCCTTTTCAAAGCACACTTCACGTTTGAAAGGAGGAAAAAGTCTGCGGGAGCAAAATCTCGGAAAATAGGTGGGGGGGGGGGGAGTTTGATCACACAAGAACTACTTCACTAGCAGTGCACTGTGCGCGGGCGAATATTCGTGCAACTGAAACCAATTCTTTTCGAGCAGTGCTTTTTGACATCCGCGAGACGGCGTACAGACGTTGTATTACTCCTAAATTATACTGGATGCTCACTGTGGTTGTGCTCCCATAAACAAATTCGCGGTGGATAATTCCCACAGCATCGAAAGAAAACTGGCTATTGTCTTGTCACCTGATTTTTGCAACCTGTCTTTCTTTGCCCAGAAGAATACTTCATGAAAGAGAACATCTTTATCCGTGCATGAAAGGATAACTACATCTTCTCTAACTTATTCTGATGCATAAAATTCATTCAAAATTATCGAAAAAAACTACCATGTTCGTGCAACTACTTTATGTAACTTAGCTTTAATGATACTCAACGATCAGATCTTTGCAGTATTTTACGTAAAAAAAGTACTTAATAACTACAACGATATATCTTGAAAGTTCACACCGGTGTGGAAGTTCAGTATTGTTTTTTTTTTTTTTGCACAACACCTTATGCTAAGGCCTCCAGAATATACTCATACCTACAGACAGGACACAAGTAACATCTCAAGACATTTCAGCAAGCTATAGCCAAACTGCTGTGTTATAATAATGCAATAGTCTTACATTTGACGAATAGAAATTGAGAATGGACAAAATTTTAAAATTAATGCTGTATAGTATAATAACGAAAAAAATTAAATAATAATTAAGAATATTAATATCTGACCGCAAATACAGTAAGTATATCTAGGTCAATTGTTTCTAGTTCAGGGCAGTAGAGGTGTGTTATTTTAATCTTTATTGTTCACTGAGTAAATTTTCTGTGCCTTTGGGGGTTTGGATTTCTGTCATCGTGTCCTCCGTTGCTCTATTCGTGTATAGTAGATGACTTTTAGAGTCTTGTAACTCGATTCGTATTGAGATTTCCATAATGGATTAGCATCTGAAGAGTTTAAACTTTCTTTCATCTCAAGGATTGGTATGAAAGAATACTAAAGTGGATGACCCGAAACACTCAACTGATCCATAATGAACGAATATACTCTGATTGAAGAAAAGTAAACGCCCACCAATTTGGACAATTGCATCGTGTCATATATCCACCTGAATGTTTGTAGTCTTGGAATATGATGCTCCCAATTTAGCGCAAATCTGTCCGGGTGAAATGGTTACGAACAGGGGACTGACGGATTTTGAAAGGGGCGTTGTGGTAGGATGCGAAATCGCAGGACTAGCGTAGAGAATCACCTGTAAGTTGGAAACGCAGGAGCCGACTCCCCAAACTTGACTGTAGAGTATTACGAAACATAATATGGAAAAAACCGACATTCGTTGGACGTCACGTTGAATGGGAGTTGCAACTGGGACTGGAATCTGCACAAAACATGAAGAAAGGAACATCTCAACATGGATTCCCTGGTAAGAGAGCAATGTGCCGCCTGGTATTAACAAGACGAACATGCATTGTCATCCGGAGTGGGATTACGAGTGAGTGCAGGGGAGAGTTGAAACCTAGAAAGTCGTGTTATAAAGAGACGAATCAGCTACACCCTAGATGAGATGGACGGGTGTAGGTGTGAGTGATGCCTGGTGAACGTCTCTTACTCGAGTGTATAACTCCAACAATGAAATTCGGATATGCTGTATGGTGATGGTATGGTCCAGTTTTTTTCTGATTTGGTGTCGAACTTCTGTTTGTGGTGCCACGAAGTTTGTACTCCGAGAAGAATACAACGCTCCCGCTTCTGTGACATTTCTGCAGATGTAAAGATTGAATCTTTCACCAAAACAGTGCACCCTGTCATAAGGTTCTGCTGTAACTGCGTGTTTTATGGACACGTAAACCACACATATAATCACTCTCCACACCGCCCTGATTTCAACCATTGTGTCAGGAGAGATTAATGGACGTCCAACCCCAACACAGTGCAGGACTTCATTAGAAGTTTGTCCGTCATCTTAGTAAAGATTATAGTATGGGAGCTTGTTCCTCACATTATTGTGACCATTGACTTTTGTTTAATTATAATAATCAGGGAATATGTATGGAATGATAGGTAATTACGTGAACTCATCAAGGAAATGTTGCACACCACCGTACATGCAACTAACCGTGAATTGGTACTTGAAGAAGTTTTGGAATTAGTTCTGGTTTTGGTCTAGATTATTATTTTCTCAATACGTAACTGCATTTCTCTATTAGAAGGAAATAAAGAATAAGACAGATTCAATCTCGAAATCTACGATTATCGAATGCAATTTCAACAATGAACTAACACTTTCCGAGAGGTTATTAAATCGAACTCTAATTGTTGAGTATTCAGCTATATTGTTTTCTCTCTCCAATATCGAGAAATACTATCTCTGTTGTAATATAGACAAAATCTACATTCACCGAGTATAAATAGAGCAGCAGTGTTTTGCATTAGTATAAACACCTTCAACTGAAGGACATCTCCCGCTTTTTTTCTTTTTTTCTGGAAAAAAAAATGGATTGTTATTTTATATTTCGCTATTTTTTCTGAATTTATTTATATTTCAATTTTTAAAAAGATCGGAAATTAGCAAAACAATTTCAGGGTAACAGTCCTCGTAAGCTGCACATCGCTAACTAGGACTGGGTAGGGAGGAACTTGTGGACATGCCGAAGATGTATGAAAATTCCGACTGATTATGTAGTTGTATTAGTGGCTGGACAGTTACACATGGATGCGGAAGAGGTTGGATCATAAGGTATGTTACTCCTATGGTCAGTGCAATGTCATTCCCCTCATGAAACTACGCTGATTATAGCAATAAGATACCCGCGAAATGCTGCATAAATTTCATACGACTGTTCAGTGTGTGGGAATGAGTTCCGCAGGGATTAACTTCTGCAAAGGGGATCTTACAATGGATTACACTTTTGAAGTACGAAGTTTTAATATCGGGAACATAAGATAACAATTCTCGGAACAATTCAAATAATTTCGCAGTCAAATTGCTCTACGATGTCAAGATACAGAAGCTGGTGTCATAATTCTTTACAGTTGAATGCGCTCGTATATTATCGAGAGAAAAGGTGGTCTCGTAGCGTTAGTTGCTTAGGATATGATTCCGACGTACGTAAAAAAATAAAATACCCCATTTCCAAACAATGTTTTTTCTTTTGCTTTTTTTTTTATGCGGACAGGACATTTACTGATCGATATTGATGACATGCGGGATTGAAGTCAATCGTCTTCTTATGGAAATCTCTTAACAGCTGGACTCCATCGGTAGCGGTTTTTATCGCAAGTGGCGCTAGATGAAAGTTGTAATGAAACAAAATAAAAATTGTCTAGGATTCAGAGAGAGAGAGAGAGAATTATTCGAATACGAATCTTTGATTATGCAAGTTTGATTTCTTACAATAAAAACGTCCAAGATGTATATAGTGTATGCTTAAATGGCATTTAAGAAATGAAAGGGTAATATCTAGATCTTAGTTATTCTCAAGTTTGTCAGACATCACTATGCAATTACCTGTGTAAATCACTAGTAGTCATCAAGAGGTTTATATATATACATATATAGTTTGCCATGATATACATATATATATATATGTATATCATGGCAAACATTTAAGAGTCAAACAAGAAAAGGTAATATCTCATTTTGTTTTTCCAACAATTCCTCATGAAAGATGAGAATGCTTAAAACACTTCAACCTATGTTGATTAAAATTGCATCGTCAGTAAACATTGACGCCTTCGAAAAAATAAAAAATAAAAAATAAGCGAATCTATAGAACGGAAGAATTTTTTAACTGAAGAAACAGACAGGAGCAAACAGTCAATTTTGAAATCAAAATTAAGAGGCACTCTTTAAAATAATTTATCACTTTTCTCTGGGACAGCCAATTTATTGTGAACAAGATAGTGTTATGTTCCTTTGAGAAGCAAAGGATTTGTAAGTTTTGTAACTTAGGACTTAATTAAAATAACTAAAACATCATCTTCGAACATGACAATACAGTCTGCGCTCATTGTAATTCATTAATTTAGTTTAAAACATAATAACGTTAGTGTAATTTTAAAAGTAAGCTTTACTTTAAAATCGGACAGTATACAACTCAAAATTTTTAAGGTAAATAAATTATTCTCTTTGTCTTTGATGTTTTGTCTGAGAGGTTTTAGAAAACAAGCATTCGAGCAAAAGAACACAGCCTGACTAAGGTATATTAATGATAGGTTCATCATTTCTCTCTGTTCCACCAAGCATCAAGTACAAGAAATTTTCCCTCGCTTAAGCAGTTCCACCCTACAGTTTAACTCAGTTTGTAAGAAAAAGCAATAGATCGCAAACATTTTTAGATGCACTCTTAATTGTGTCCGAACAAGACAAACTAAGTTACTGAGTTTATAGGAAGCAAATTCATACCGGAAGACACTTGAACATCAAATCTGAACAACATCCGGTTCAAAAAAAAATGCATTATACAAACTTGAAGAGATAAAGATAAAAGAAACTAAGAGCTGGCATATCCCAGATCCATTCCATCTAATTGCCGGAAACTGAGATGAGTTCAAACTCCACCAATCGCGAACTTGAGATAGCTAACGGAAGACAATCACGAATTGGGAACGATATCTGGTGAAGAGTGAACACAGGAAGATGCTTTCGAATATTTAATTATAATATTTAATATTTACAGCATTATTTTATTTTATTCACTGCTGTTGACTATAGGATAAAAACTTAATTCACGAAAGTAGTCTTCTGATTCAATTTAATATCACTTTACTATCAAGTTATTCTCAGTGTGAGAATGATATCAAAATTAAATAAAAATAAAATAGTAACAGATAAATAATAAATATTGATTGAAAGTCATACAGATCTGTACAAAAACGAAACTATTATGCCATAAATTCACCATACGCAGTAATGAAGTTTAGATAGTATAAGTTAAAACCTGTATGTGAAAAGTGCACTTGTTGAAGTCTAAAATTTCTCGGAAGCAATTTTCATCATGATGCAAGCATTGTTTGTTAACCATACGATATCCAGGCGATTTATTATTATTATTATTATTATTATTATTATTATTATTATTATTATTATTATTATTATTCTCTTCAGACTCTGTTGAAGCTGTATATAATAATCTTAAACTTGCATTTAACAATATATACAACAAAGCATTAACAAAAATAAAAATACGTCCCCAAACGAAACAAAATCCATGGATAACAGACAACATACTAACAGACATACAAAGAAAAGATGCCCTATGGAAACAACTTAAGAAGTCTCCGAACAATATCGCTTTAAAAGCTGAATACAAAAGAAAACGGAATCTCCTAACAACCCAGATTCGAACGGCAAAAAGAAACTATTACAGCAACAAATTAAAAACAGCACAGAACGACATAAAAGAAACCTGGCACCTGATTAATGAAATGCTGGACAATATACACAGAATCACTGCCACAGAAACAATAAAACACAGCTTTGCCTGCGATCCCAAATCCCTTAAACAGTTGGCAAACAATTGTAATCAGCACTTCGTGAAATCTGTCCAAAAGCTACAAGAAACAACCTTTCCTCACACATACGAACATTCTCCACTAGATCCACGAGCAACCCTGTCGATGTGGTTCCCCAAAGTAACAAAAGAAGAACTATCATTGGCAATTCAACAAATTAATCCTAACAAAGGACCGGGGATAGACGGAATCAGAACAAAAGACATCAAGAAACACTTAACCGACCTACTTCCAGTTATACAAAAACTGTTAAATAAAATCTTCGAAACGGGACACATACCTGAAGCACTGAAGACTGCATTAATCACACCCATACACAAACAGGGAAAAAGAAACATAATAAGTAATTACAGACCTATCGCCACGCTGCCTGTAATCAACCAAATCATGGAGCGCATTGTACATCAGAAACTCTCCACATACGTTGAAAAATTTCAAATCATACCCAAAACACGATATGGCTTTCAAAAAAATAAAGGAACAGCAACACTCCTGGAAGATTTCACAGATCTAATAAACGCTGCATTGGATAAAAACAGAATAACATTAGTGGTATTCATTGACCTAACAAAAGCTTTTGACACACTAACACATAAAACCTTGTTAACGAAACTTACCCATATCGGAATTGGAGGTCGTCTACTCCACTGGTTTCAAGCATACACGAAAAACAGAAAGCACATCACACGTATAGGATCAGCACACAGCAAAGAGGTACATGTAACCTGTGGAGTACCGCAAGGAGCTGTCCTATCTCCCATTCTATTTAACATATACACACACGACATAAGCCACCTTCCCCTAAAAAGTAAAATCTTCCAGTATGCAGACGACACTGCCATAGTATCCATTCACAACACTGCAAAAATCGCTTACAAAAATATGCAACACGACATCAATCAAATCACTAACTGGTTAACCGAAAACGGCATATATATAAACCCTGGAAAAACAAAGCTAATGATATTCAAAAACCCCCAAACCCTGCCCATAGAAACTAAATATCTCACTATCAAACATTCATCCTCCTATACACAAAGTGCAGAACCTAAAATCACAACCATCACACAGGTGAAAACAACACGCTACCTTGGACTTCACTTCGATGCAGATCAAAGTTGGAATAGCCATACAAACTACCTACATACCAAGCTTAGGATAATAGCAAGCAAACTATACAGATTAAAAGACATTGCCCCAACCCACATAAAAATACTAATCTATAAAGCATTATGTGAAAACATTTTAAGATATGCAATCACATCATACGCATTCTGCGCAGACTACAGACTTAACAGGCTACAATGGTTGCAAGATAAAATGATAAAACTGATATTCTGGGAACAACCCACTCTTATGCACGAAGCACGGACAAAACACAAAATATTTAAGGTGAAACAATTACGCCACTACACAGTCATGTTAAAACACTACTACAGTCCAACATATAGAGTAACCAGAACAACATATCAAATAACAAGACCACAGTCAACAAACTACATAACATATAAGTACAACAATCACTACGGCAAAGCCACCCGAAACGTCTACGTACCGGACATGATAAACAAACTGCCGTTCGACAACAGAAACCTAGGAACATACAGAGAGCTGAAACAGGCACTATATAAACATTATAGCGAGAATGAAAATTAGAGCAATTCCTGTTTCTCTCTCCCCCACCACACACACACACACACAAACCTACGACAACTCCCCCCCTAAAAAAACTACCACTACAAGAACACAAAGAAACAAACACACCATGTCTAAAACCAACTCTATAACCACAAAAAAAAAAAAAATGTTAAACTGTAATAGCAGTCGAAGTCTTTCAAGCACGTACCAACAAACAGTAAAATCAACACCTGGTTTGTGACCACTATAGGAACACAACCATGAAACCACCACCCTCTGTCATCTATTATCTTCCTCATATAAGCTCAGCTAAGCTTCGAGAAAGAAAATTACTAACTTGCAAGTATCTGTTATACACACTTGTAATGCGTTATAAATATTATATACATATAATTACTACAGCAACTATGTATGCAATTCATCTGAGATATAAAAAAAAATTCTGTATATTCCTTATTGTAAATACAGTAAATATTATTATTGTATGTAACTTATACTGAGACATAATAAAATGTAAAAAAAAAAATTATTATTATTATTATTGAATTGTGTGTGTATGCTGCATTACTGCATCGTATCGTGAATTGTGTGAACATTGGTGCCAATCCATATTTAGCTAGTATAAAAAAATGTATATTCATATTTATAAAATGAACTCTGCATTTTGTATATCGAATTTTCGTACTGTACAGAAAAGATAATATGTTTTTCAATGTGTGTGTGTGCAGATACTCTGTGTGATAGTAGACTTTATCATTTTCATTGTAAAAACAAAAACAAATAAGTCGTTTATTAAAAAAAAAAAAAAATATTATTATTATTATTATTATTATTATTATTATTATATTCTAAATTCAAAAATTCTGTATAAACCTTACTGTAAATATTGTAAATATTATTATTGTATGTAATTTATACTGAGACATATTAAATGGTTAAAAAAATTATTATTATTATTATTATTATTATTTCAAGGTTAAACACCATTGTTTTTCAGAATATGGTAGAAGCACTTAGTTTACGCAATTGTATGTTTATAAGGTTCAATGCGCAACTTCAAAATCGGTTTTCCTTCGGAAAATCACATACCGGATCCTATAAAATTTGCAATGAATAGAAAAATGTACATTTAATTGCTAGAGAAGAGTTAGATTCATTTGGGAAGGTTTCACATGACGAGCGATGAGAAGAACAGCAGCGACAACAATAAGACAAGTTTGTCTTAAACGAGTTTCAGTAACCACCTGTTACAGGTGAATGAATTTTTCATAGACCACTGATATGTAGAGAAATAAAATATCAATATATGGAATAGCGCAAGTTCTAATTTCGGCAATACTTGAATGTCCTCAAAGTCGGAAAAGAGCTTCCCTTTTCAAAGCACATTTCATGTTTGAAAGGAGGAAAAAGTCTGAGGGAGCAAAATCTCGGAAAATAACCAGGGAGATTTTTGATAACACAAAAATTCTTTCATTGGCAGAGCGCGGATGCATATTCGTGCAATTGAAACCAATTGTTGTGGAGCAGTGCTTCCTGACACGCCGCGTGTGGGTTACAGACGCTGTATTACTCCTATATTTAACAGAATGCTCACTGTGGTGGTGCTATCAGGAACAAATTCCCGGTGGATAATTCCCACAGCATCGAAAGAAAACTATGGCTATTGTCTTAACACCTGATTTTTGCAACCTGTCTTTGTTTTGCAGAGAAGAATACTTTCCACGTCCATGCTCTGGCGTTTCCACCAACTGATTGCGGAAACCTTTTCCTCTGATTCTTATATCTATCACTTTTCAACTCACATCTCCGACTGATGTGCTGTATTTTAAAATTATTTCTTTAATGTGCTCATTTCTTCTGTTCCACTTCGAACTATTTCCAAAAGACATTCAGAAAATCAATGAACTACCAGTACTCGAAGTAATAACCAAACACAATGGAGACTTCCCTTTTTTATCCGAAATATATAACAATACCTAAACTCGATACCAAAAAAAGGTAAATAAATATAATTTCCGCACTTCATGAAAGAGCACATCCTTATCCGTGCATGAAAGGATAACTGTGTCTTCTCGAACTAATTCTGATGCATAAAATTCATTCAAAATTATCGAGAAAAACTACCATGTTCGTGCAACTACTTTATGTAACTTAGCTTAAATAATACTCAACGATCAGATCTTTACAGTATTTTACGTTAAAAAAAGTACTGAATAACTACAACGATATATCATGAGAGTAAACCGGTGTCGCAATTTAGTATAGGGGGGGGCAACACCTTATATTAAGACCTCCAGAATATACTCATACCTATAGACAGGACACAAGTAACATCCGAAGACTTTTCTGCAAGCTATAGCCAAACTGCTGTGTTATATTAATGCAATAGTATGACTTTCGACGAAGAGAAATTGAGAATGGGCGAAATTTTAAAATTAATGCTCTACAGTATAATAAAGGAAAAATTAAATAAAAATTAAGAATATTAATATCTAAACACAAATACAGTAAGTATATCTAGGTCAATTGTTTCTAGTTCAGGGCAGTAGAAGTGTGTTATTTTCAACTTTATTGTTCACTGAGTAAATATTCTGTGCCTTTGAGGGTTTGGATTTCAGTCATCGTGTCCTCCATTGCTCTATTCGTGTACAGTAGATGACTTCCAGACTCTTGTAACTCAATTCGTATTGAGATTTCCATAATGGATTATCATCTAAGGAGTTTAGACTTTCTTTCATCTCAAGGATTGGTATAAAAGAATATTAACGTGGATGACCTGAAACACTCAACTGATCCATCATGAACGAATATACTCTGATTGAAGAAAATCAACGCACACCTACTTGGCCAATTGCATCGTGTCTTATATCCACTTGAATGTTTGTAGCCGGAATATGGTGCTCCCAAATTAGAAAAAATCTGTCCGGGTGAAAGGCTGCAAACAGGGGAGTGACGGTGTTTGGAAGGGGCGTTCTCATATGCTGCCAAATGACAGGACTAGCGTAGAGAATCAACTGTAAGTGGGACACGCAGGTGCCGACTCCACAAACGTGACTGTAGAGTATTACGAGGGATAATAAGGAAAAAATCCGACATTCGCTGAACGAAACGTTGAATGGGATTTTCAACTGGGACTGGACTCTGCACAAAAACATGCAGAGAGGAACCTCTCAACGCCGATTCCATGGTAAGACAGAAATATGCAAGCCTGGCATTACCAAAACGAACATACAGTGTCATCAATAGTGGGATGACGAGTGTGTGCAGTGAAACGTTGAAACCTAGAAAGTCGTGTTATGGAGAGACGAATCAGGCTACACCCTAGATGAGATGGACGGGTGTAGGTGTGAGTGATGCCTGGTGAACGTCTCTTACTCGAGTGTATAACTCCCAACAATGAAATTCGGAGGTGCTACATGGTGATGGTATGGTCCAGTTTTTCCTGATTTCGCGGCGAACTTCTATTTGTGTTGCCACGAAGTTTGTACTCCGAGAAGTATACAACGCTACCGCGTTTTGTGACATTTCTGCAGATCTGAAGATTGAACCTTTCACCAAAACAGAACACACTGTCATAAGGTACTTCTGTAACTGCACGTTTTGTGGACACGAAAACCACACATATAATTACTCTCCACACCGCAATGATTTCAACCATTTGTGTCAGGAGAGATTAATGGACATCGAACCCCAACACAGTGCAGGACTTCATTAGACGTTTGTAAGTCATCTTAATAAAGATGATACTATGGGTGTTTGTTCCTCACACTATTGTGACCATTGACTTTTGTTCAATTATAATAATCAGGGAAATATGTATGGAATGATAGGTAATTACGTGAAATCATCAAGGAAATGTTGCACACCACCGTACAAACAACTACCGTGAATTGGTACTTGAAGTAGTTTTGGAAATAATTATGGTTTTGGACGAGATTATTATTTTCGCAATACGTAACTGCATTTCTCTATTAGAATCAAATAAAGAATAAGACGGATTCAATATTGAAATCAACGATTATCGAATGCTATTTCAACAATGAGCTAAAACCTTCCTAGTAGTTATTAAATCGAAGTGTAATTGTTGAGTCATCAGCTATATTGTTTTATCTCGCAAATATCGAGAAATGCAAACTCCATTGTGACGTTGACAAAATCTACATTCACCGAGTATAAATAGAGCAGTAGTGTTTTATATTAGTATAAACAACTTCAATTGAAGGACATCTCCAGCTTTTTTTTTTTTTTTGAAGAAAAAATGGATTGTTATTTTATATTACGTTATTTTTTTTCTGAATTTATTTATATTTCAATTCTTAAAAATATCGGAAATTAGCAAAACAATTTCAGGGTAACAGTCCTCGTAAGCTGCACATCGCTAACGAGGACTGGGTAGGGAGGAACTTGTGGACAAGCACGAAGATGTATGAAATTTCCGACAGAATGTGTAGTTGTGGTAGTGGCTGGACAGGTACACGTGGATGCGGAAGAGGTTGGAGCATAAGGTATGTTACTCCTGTGGTCAGTGTAATGTCATTCCCCTCATGAATCTACGCTGATTATAGCGATAAGAGACACACGAAAAGCTGCACAAATTTCATACGACTGTTCACTGTGTGGGAATGAGTTCCGCAGGGATTAACTTCTGCAAAGTGGATCTTTCAATGGATTACACTTTTGAAGTACGAAGTTGTAATATCGGGAATATAAGATAACAATTCTCGTAACATTTCACATAATTTCGCAGTCGAATTATTCTACGATGTCAAGAGACAGAAGCTGGTGTCATAATTCTCTTCAGTTGCATGCACTCGTATATTATCGACAGAAAAGGTGGTCTCGCAGTGTCAGTAGCTTAGGATATGATACCGACTTACGTAAAAAAATAAAATACACCATTTTCAAACATTCTATTTTCTTTTTCTTTTTTATGCGGACAGAAATTTTATCTAATCGATATTGATGAAATGCGCGATTGAGGTCAATAGTCATCTTATTGAAATCTGTTAACAGATGGACTCCATCGGTAGCGGTTTTTATTGCAACTGGCGCTTGATGACAGTTGCAATAAAACAAAACAAAAATGGTCTACGATTGACAGAGAGAGAGAGAGAGAGAGAGAGAGAGAGAGAGAGAGAGAGAGAGGGAGAGAGAGAGAGAGAGAGAGAGAGAGAGAAAGATAGAGAGTTATTCGAATAAGAATCTTCGATTATGCACGTTTGAATTCTTACAAGAAAAACGTCCAAGATGTACTATAGTGTATGCTTAAATTGGATTTAAGAAATGAAATGCTAATATCTAGATCTTAATTATTCTCTAGTTTGTCAGACATCACTGTGCAATTACCTGTGTAAATCAGTAGTAGTCATCAAGACGTTTATATATATTTCATGGTAAACAGTTAAGAGTCAAACGAGAAAAGGTAATATCTCATTTTGTTTTTCCAACAATTCCTCATGAAAGATGAGAATGCATAAAACTGTTAAACCAGTCTTGATTAAAATCGCATCGCCAATAAATATTTACGTCTTCCAAAAAAAAATAATAATAATAAAATAAAATAAGCGAATCTATAGAACGGAAGAATTTTTTAACTGAAAAAACTGACAGGCACAAACGATCAATTCTGAAAATAAAATTAAGAGGTACTCTTTAAAATAATTTATGACTTTTATCTGCACAGCCAATTTATTGTGAACACGATAGTCTTTGGTTCCTTTGAGAATCCAAATCTTTGTGAGTTTCCCAAATTAGGACTTAATTAAAATAACTAAAAGAACATCTTCGAACATGACAATACAGTGTGTGCTCATTGTAATTCATTAATTTACTTTAAAATTAAATAACATTAGTCTAGTTTTAAAACTAAGCTTTACTTTATAATCAGACAGTATACAGCTCAGTATTTTTAAGGTAATTAAATTATTCTCTTTGTCTGGTATATTTTGTCTGAGGGGTTTTAGAAAACATGCCTTCGAGAAAAACAATACAGCCTGACTAAGGTATATTAATGATATATTCATCATTTCTCTCTGTTCCACCAAGCATCAAGTACAAAAAAATTTCCCTCGCTAAAGCAGTTCCATCGTAGAGTTAAACTCAGTTTGTGTGAAAAAGCAATAGATCGCTAACATTTTTAGATACGCTCGTAATCGTATCCGAACAAGACAAACTAAGTTACTCAATTCATAGGAAGCAAATTCATACCGGAAGAAACTTGAACAGCAAATCCCATCAACATCCGGCGCAAAAAAAAAAGAATGCATTATACAAACTTGAAGAGATAAAGATAAAAGAAATAAGAGCTGGCATATCCCAGTTCCATTCCATCTAATTGCCGGAAACTGAGATGCGTTCTAAGTCTACCAATCGCCAACCTGAGATAGCTGACGGAAGACAATCACGAATTGGGAACGATATCTGGTGAAGAATAAAGACAGGAATTTGCTTTCCAATATTTAATTATTCTAATGTTTAATATTTACAGCATTATTTTATTTTATTCACTACTGTTGACTATGGGATAAAAAGTAAATTCTCGAAAGAAGTCCTATGACTCAATTTAATAACACTTTACTATCAAGTTGTTCTCCGTGTGAGAATGATATCAAAATTAAATAAAAAAAATAGTAACAGTTAAATAATAAATTTTGATTGAAGGTCATATAGATCTGTACAAAAACGAAAGGATTATGCCATAAATTCCTCATACGCAGTAATGAATTTTAAATAGCATAAGTAAAAACCTGTATTGAAAAGTGCAATTGTTGAAGTCTAAAATTTATCGGAAGCAATTTTCACCATGATGTAAGCATTCTTTGTCAACCATATGATCTCCAGGCGATTTATTATTATTATTATTATTATTATTATTATTATTATTATTATTATTATTATTATTATTTCAAGGATAAACACATCGATATCCAGATAAAAACCAATTCATCCTGAGTACAAATCTAATGAACAACCTATTAGAAGAAACCACTCACACGAAGAATGCAAATCCAAGTTTCGAAACAAAAAGCACGTTTGTGTTTTTCCCTCTATGGCAGAAGAACTTACTTAACGCTATTTTATGTTTATGAGGTTCAGTGCGACTCTTCAAAATCGTATTTTCCTTCGAAAAGTCACATAGCGAATCCTATAAAATACGCGATGAATAGAAAAATGTACATTTAATTGCTAGAGAAGAGTTAGATTCATTTGGGATGGAGTCACATGACGAGCGATGAGAACAACAGCAGCGACAACAATAAGACAAATTTTTCTTAAATGAGTTTTAGTAACCACCTGTTACAGGTGAATGAAATTTTCATAGACCACTGATATGAAGAGAAATAATATATCAATATCTGGAATAGCGGAAGTTCTAATTTCGGCAATACAATCATCGAATGTCCTCAAAGTCGGAAAAGAGCTCCTCTTTTCAAAGCACACTTCATTTTTGAAAGGAAGAAAAAGTCTGTGGGAGCAAAATCTCGGAAAACAACCAGGGAGATGTTTGATCACACAAGAACTGTTTCAATGACAGAGCGGGGATGCATATTCGTACAACTCAAACCAATTTTTGTTTAATAGTGCTTCCTGATACGCCGCGTGTGGGTTACAGACGTTGTATTTTTCCTAAATTAAACTGAATGCTCATTGTGGTGGTGCTCTCAGGAACAAATTTGCGGTGGATAATTCCCACAGCATCAAAAGATAACTATGACACCTGATTTTTGCAACCTGTCTTTCATTTGCCGAGAAAAATATTTCCACGTCCATGCTCTGGCGTTTCCACCAACTGACTTTCGGAAACCTTTTCCTCAGATGCTTATATCTATTACTTTTCAACTCACATCTCCTACTGATGTGCTCTATTTTAAAATTATTTCTTCCATGTGTTCATTTCTTCTGTTCCACTTCGAACTATTAAAAAAGACATTCATAAAATCAATGAACCACCAGTATTTGAAGTAATAACCAAACACAATGGAGACTTCCCTTTTTTATCCGTAATCTAAAACAATACCTAAACTCGATACCAAAAAAAGGTAAATAAATATAATTTCCGCACTTCATGAAAGAGCACATCTTTAACCGTGCATGAAAGGATAACTGCGTCTTCTCTAACTTATTCTGATGCATAAAATTCATTCAAAATTATCGCGAAAAGCTACCATGGTCATGCAACTATTTTATGTAACTTAGCTTAAATAATACTCAACTATCAGATCTTTACAGTATTTTACGTAAAAAAAAGTACTAAATAACTACAACGATATATCTTGAGAGTTAACCGGTGTCGAGATTTAGTTTTTTTTTTTTTTTTTTTTTGCACAACACTTTATTCTAAGGCCTCCAGAATATACTTATACCTATAGACAGGACACAAGTAACATCCGAAGACTCTTCAGCAAGCTATAGCCAAACTACTGACTGTGTTATATTAATGCTATAGTCTTACATTTGACGAATAGAAATTGAGAATGGACGAAATTTTAAAATTAATGCTGTATAGTATAATAAAGGAAAAATTAAATAATAATTAAGAATATTAATATCTAAACACAAATACAGAAAGTGTATCTAAGTTAATTGTTTCTAGTTCAGGGCAGTAGAGGGGTGTTGTTTTCATCTTTATTGTTCACTGAGTAAATTTTTTGTGCCTTTTGGGGTTTGGATTTCTGTCATCATGTCCTCCGTTGCTCTATTCGTGTATAGTAGATGATTTCCAGACTCTTTTAACTCGATTCGTATTGATATTTCCATAATGGATTAGCATCTGAAGAGTTTAAACTTTCTTTCATCTCAAGGATTGGTATAAAAGAATATTAAAGTGGATGACCCGAAACAATAAACTGATCCATAATGAACGAATATACTCTGATTGAAGAAAAGTCAACGCACACCGACTTGGGCAATTGCAACGTGCCTTATATCCAGATGAATGTTTGTAGCTGAAATATTTGTAGCAGGAATGTTTGTAGCCGGAACTCCTCATGGAAATGTTACACACCACCGTACATGCAACTACGTGAATTGGTACTTGAAGTAGATTTGGAATTAGTTACGGTTTTGGACGAGATTATTATTTTCGCAATACGTAACTGCATTTCTCTATTTGAATCAAATAAAGAATAAGACGGATTCAATCTCGAAATCTACGCTAATCGAATGCTATTTCAACAATGAGCTGAAACCTTCCGAGAAGTTATTAAATCGAATTCTAATTGTTGAGTCATCAGCTATGTTGTTTTATCTCGCAAATATCGAGAAATGTTAACTCCGTTGTAATGTAGACAAAATCTACATTCACATAGTATAAATAGAGCAGCGGTGTTTTGCATTAGTATAAAAAACTTCAACTGAAGGACATCTCCAGCTTTTTTTTTTTGAAAAAAAAAATGGATTGTTATTTTATATTACGCTATTTTTTCTGAATTTATTTATATTTCAATTCTTAAAATGAACGGAAATTAGCAAACCAATTTCAGGGTAACAGTCCTCGTAAGCTGCACATCGCTAACGAGGACTGGGTAAGGAGGAACTTGTGGACATGCACGAAGATGTATGAAATTTCCGACAGAATATGTAGTTGTGGTAGTGGCTGGACAGTTACACATGGATGCGAAAGAGTTTGGAGCATAAGGTATGTTACTCCTATGGTCAGTGTAATGTCATTCCCCTCATGGAACTACGCTGATTATAGCGATAAGAAAGACGCGAAAAGCTGCACAAATTTCATACGACTGTTCAGTGTGTGGGAATGAGTTCCGCAGGGATTAACTTCTGCAAAGTGGATCTTACAATGGATTACACTTTTGAAGTACGAAGTTGCAATATCGGGAATATAAGATAACAATTCTCGGAACATTTCACATAATTTCGCATTCGAATTGCTCTACGATGTCAAGAGACAGAAGCTGGTGTAGTAATTCTTTACAGTTGAATGCACTCGTATATTATCGAGAGAAAAGGTGGTCTCGTAGAATCAGTTGCTTAGGATACGATACCAACGTACGTAAAAAAATAAAATACACCATTTCCAAACAATCTTTTTGGTTTTACTTTTTTTTGATGCGGACAGGACTTTTATCTGATCGATATTGATGACATGCGGGATTGAAGTCAATCGTCATCTAAAGGAAATATATTAACAGCTGGACTACTTCGGTAGTGGTTTTCATTGAATGGCGCTAGATGAAAGTTGGAATGAAACCAAACAAAAATGGTCAACGATTCAGAGAGAGAGAGAGAGAGAGAGAGAGAGAGAGAGAGTTATTCGAGTAAGAATTTTCGATTATGCACGTTTGATTTCTTAGACGAAAACCGTCCAAGATGTATATAGTGTATGCTTAAATGGCATTTATGAAATGAAAGGGTAATATCTAGATCTTAATTATTCTCTAGTTTGTCAGATATCACTGTGAAATTGCCTGTGTAAATCAGTAGTAGTCATTAAGAGGTGTGTATATATTTCATGGCAAACATTTAAGAGTGAAACCAGAAAAGGTAATACCTCATTTTGTTTTTCCAACAATTCCTCATGATAGATGAGAATGCATAAAACAGTTAAACCTATCATGATTAAAATCGCATCGCCAGTAAACATTTACCTCTTCCAAAAAAAAAAATAAATAAAATTAGTGAATCTATAGAAAGGAAGAATTTTTTAACTGAAGAAACTGACAGACACAAACGGTCAATTTTGAAAACAAAGTTAGAAGGTACTCTTTAAAATAATTTATTACTTTCCTCTGGCACAGTCAATTTATTATGAACACGATAGTATTAGGTTCCTTTGAGAAGCCAAGTCTGTGCGAGTTTCCCAACTTAGGACTTCATTAAAATAACTAAAACAACATCTTCGAACATGACAATACAGTCTCTGCTCATTGTAATTCATTAATTTAGTTTAAAACTTAATAACCTTTGTTTAGTTTTAAAACTAAGCTTTACTTTAAAATCGGACAGTATACAACTCAGCATTTTTAAGGTAAATAATTTATTCTCTTTGTCTTAGAGGTTTTAGGAAACAAGTCATCGAGAAAAAGAACACACCCTGACTAAGTTATATTAATGATATGTTTACATTTCTCTCTGTTCCACGAAGCATCAAGTACAATAAATTTTCCTTCGCTTAAGCAGTTCCATCCTAACGTTAAACTCGGTTTGTATGAAAAAGCAATAGATCGCTAACATTTGTAGATACGCTCGTAATGGTGTCCGAACAAGACAAACTAAGTTACTCAGTTTATAGGAAGCAAATTCATACCAGAATATAACTGAACTCCAAATCCCATCAACATCCGGGGTAAAAAATGCATCATACAAACTTGAAGAGATAAAGATGAAAGAAACTAAGAGCTGGCCTACTGGGATTTGTTCCATTCCATTCCATACCATACAGTTCCATTCCATTTATTTCCGGAAACTGAGATGAGTTTAAACTGCACCAGTTGCAAGCCTGAGATAGCTAACGGAAGACAATCACGAATTGGGAACGATATCTGGTGAAGAGCGAAGACCGGAATATGCTTTCAAATATTTAATTATTATAATATTTAATATTTAAAGCATTATTTTATTTTATTCACTACTGTTGACTATGGGATACAAAGTTAATTCATGAAAGTAGTCATGTGACTCAATTTGATATATCTTTACTATCAATGGGGGGGGTGGGGGGGGGGGGGGGTGGGGGGGGGGGGGGGTGGGGGGGGGGGGGGGTGGGGGGGGGGGGGGGTGGGGGGGGGGGGGGGTGGGGGGGGGGGGGGGTGGGGGGGGGGGGGGGTGGGGGGGGGGGGGGGTGGGGGGGGGGGGGGGTGGGGGGGGGGGGGGGTGGGGGGGGGGGGGGGTGGGGGGGGGGGGGGGTGGGGGGGGGGGGGGGTGGGGGGGGGGGGGGGTGGGGGGGGGGGGGGGTGGGGGGGGGGGGGGGTGGGGGGGGGGGGGGGTGGGGGGGGGGGGGGGTGGGGGGGGGGGGGGGTGGGGGGGGGGGGGGGTGGGGGGGGGGGGGGGTGGGGGGGGGGGGGGGTGGGGGGGGGGGGGGGTGGGGGGGGGGGGGGGTGGGGGGGGGGGGGGGTGGGGGGGGGGGGGGGTGGGGGGGGGGGGGGGTGGGGGGGGGGGGGGGTGGGGGGGGGGGGGGGTGGGGGGGGGGGGGGGTGGGGGGGGGGATTATTATTATTATTGAATTGTGTGTGTATGCTGCATTACTGCATTGTATCGTGAATTGTGTGCACATTGGTGCCAATCCATATTTAGCTAGTTTAAAAAAATGTATATTCATGTTTATAAAATGTACTCTGCATTTTGTATATCGAAATTTCGTACTGTACAGAAAAGATAATATGTTCTTCATTGTGTGTGTGTGCAGATACTCTGTGTGATAGTAAACCTTATCATTTTCATTGTAAAAACAAATAAGTCGTTTATAAAAAAAAAAAAAAAATTATTATTATTATTATGATTATTATATTCTAAATTCAAAAATTCTGTATAAACCTTACTGTAAATATTGTAAATATTATTATTGTATGTAATTTATACTGAGACATAATAAAATGTTTAAAAAAAAAATATTATTATTATTATTATTATTATTATTATTATTATTATTATTATTATTATTATTATTATTATTTCAAGTTAAACACATCGATATCCAGATGAAAACCAATTCAACCTGGGTACAAAACTAATGAACAACCTATTCGTAGAAACCCCTCACACGAAGAATGAAACCCAAGTTTCGAAACAAAAAACAATTGCGTTAACTAAGTGCTTCTACGATTGTTCTTCAGACTATGGTAGAAGCACTTAGTTAACACAATTGTATGTTTATAAGGTTCAATGCGCAACTTCAAAATCGGATTATCCTTCGAAAAATCAAATAGCGAATCCTATAAAATATGCGATGAATAGAAAAATGTACATTTAATTGCTAGACAAGAGTTACATTCATTTGGGATGGCGTCACATGACGAGCGATGAGAACAACAGCAGTGACAACAATGAGACAAATTTTTCTTAAATGAGTTTTAGTAACCACCTGTTACAGGTGAATGAAATTCACATAGTCCACTGATATGCAGAGAAATAAAATATCAATATCTGGAATAGCGCAAGATCTAATTTCGGAAATACAATCATTGGATATCCTTAAAGTCGCAAAAGAGCTTCCCTTTTCAAAGCACACTTCACGTTTGAAAGGAGATAAAAGTATGCGGGAGCAAAATCTCGGAACATAAGGGGGGGAGGGAGTTTGATCACACAAGAACTACTTCACTAGCAGTGCACTGAGCGCGGGCGAATAATCGTGCAACTGAAACCAATTCTTTTGGAGCAGTGCTTTTTGACATCTGCGAGACGGCGTACAGACGTTGTATTACTCCTAAATTATACTGGAAGCTCACTGTGGTTGTGCTCTCATAAACAAATTAGCGGTGGGTAATTCCCACAGCATCGAAAGGAAACTGGCTATTGTCTTGTCACCTGATTTTTGCAACCTGTCTTTCTTTGCCCAGAAGAATACTTTCCACGTCCATGCTCTGGCGTTCACACCAACTGATTTTCGGAAACCTTTTCTTTAGATGCTTATATCTATCACTTTTCCACTCACATCTCCAAATGATGTCATCTATTTTAAAATTATTTCTTCCATGTGCTCATTTCTTCTGTTCCACTTCGAACTATTTTAAAAAAGACATTAATTAAATCAATGAACTGCAAGCACTCGAAGTAATAATCAAACACAATGAAGACTTCCGTTTTTATCCGAAATCTATAACAATACCTAAACTCGATACCAAAAAAAGATAAATAAATATAATTTCCGCACTTCATGAAAGAGAACATCTTTATCCGTTCATGAAAGGATAACTGCGTTTTCTCTAACTTATTCTGATGCATAAAATTCATTCAAAATTATCGAGAAAAACTACCATGTTCGTGCAACTACTTTATGTAACTTAGCTTTAATAATACTCAAAGATCAGATTTTTGCAGTATTTTACGTAAAAAAAGTACTTAATAACTACAAAGATATATCTTGAAAGTTCACCGGTGTGGAAGTTCAGTATTGTTTTTTTTTTTTTTTTTTTGCACAACAGCTTATGCTAAGGTCTCCATAATATACTCATACCAACAGACAGGACACAAGTAACATCTCAAGACATTTCAGCAAGCTATAGCCAAACTGCTGTGTTATATTAATGCAATAGGCTTACATTTGACGAATAGAAATTGAGAATGGACGAAATTTAAAAATTAATGCTGTATAGTATAATAACGAAAAAAATTAAATAGCAATTAAGAATATTAATATCTGACCACAAATACAGAAAGTGAATCTAAGTCAATTGTTTCTAGTTCAGGGCAGTAGAGGTGTGTTATTTTCATCTTTATTGTTCACTGAGTAAATTTTCTGTGCCTTTGGGGATTTGGATTTCTGTCATCGTGTCCTCCTCCGTTGCTCTATTCGTGTATAGTAGATGACTTCCAGACTCTTGTAACTCGATTCGTATTGAGATTTCAATAATGGATTAGCATCTGAGGAGTTTAAACTTTCTTTCATCTCAATGATTGGTATGAAAGAATATTAAAGTGGATGACCCTAAACACTCAACTGATTCATAATGAACGAATATACTCTGATTGAAGAAAAGTCAACGCCCACCAATTTGGACAATTGCATCGTGTCATATATCCACCTTAATGTTTGTAGTCTTGGAATACGATGCTCCCAATTTAGCACAAATCTGTCCGGGTGAAATGGTTGCGAATAGGGGACTGACGGATTTTGAAAGGGGCGTTGTGTTATGATGCGAAATCGCAGGACTAGCGTAGAGAATCACCTGTAAGTTGGAAACGCAGGAGCCGAATCTCCAAACTTGACTGTAGAGTATTACGAAACATAATATGGAAAAAACCGACATTCGTTGGACGTCACGTTGAATGGGAGTTGCAACTGGGACTGGAATCTGCACAAAACATGAAGAAAGGAACATCTCAACATGGATTCCCTGGTAAGAGAGCAATGTGCCGCCTGGTATTAACAAGACGAACATGCATTGTCATCCGGAGTGGGATTACGAGTGAGTGCAGGGGAGAGTTGAAACCTAGAAAGTCGTGTTATAAAGAGACGAATCAGGCTACACCCTAGATGAGATGGACGGGTGTAGGTGTGAGTGATGCCTGGTGAACGTCTCTTAATCTAGTGTATAACCCCAACAATGAAATTCGGAGGTGCTGTATGGTGATGGTATGGTCCAGTTTTTTTTCTGATTTGGCATCGAACTTCTGTTTGTGGTGCCACGAAGTTTGTACTCCGAGAGGAATACAACGCTCCCGCTTCTGTGACATTTCTGCAGATGTGAAGATTGAATCTTTCACCAAAACAGTGCACCCTGTCATAAGGTTCTGCTGTAACTCCGTGTTTTATGGACACGTAAACCACACATATAATCACACTTCAACCGCCCTGATTTCAACCATTGTGTCAGGAGAGATTAATGGACGTCCAACCCCATCAGAATGCAGGACTTCATTAGACGTTTGTCCGTCATCTTATTAAAGATTATAGTATGGGAGCCTGTTCCTCACACTATTGTGAGCATTGACTTTTGTTCAATTATAATAATCAGGGAAATATGTATGGAATGATAGGTAAATACGTGAACTCATCAAGGAAATGTTGCACACCACCGTACATGCAACTGCCGTGAATTGGTACTTGAAGTAGTTTTGGAATTAGTTCTGGTTTTGGACTAGATTATTATTTTCTCAATACTTAACTGCATTTCTCTATTAGAAGGAAATAAAGAATAAGACAGATTCAATGTCGAAATCTACGATTATCGAATGCAATTTCAACAATGAGCTAACACTTTCCGAGAGGTTATTAAATCGAACTCTAATTGTTGAGTCATCAGCTATATTGTTTTCTCTCTCAAATATCGAGAAATACTATCTTTGTTGTAATGTAGACAAAATCTACATTCACCGAGTATAAATAGAGCAGCAGTGTTTTGCATTAGTATAAACACCTTCAACTGAAGGACATCTCCAGCTTTTTTTCTTTTTTTTTGGGAAGAAAAATGGATTGTTATTTTATATTTCGCTATTTTTTCTGAATTTATTTATATTTCAATTCTTAAAAAGATCGGAAATTAGCAAAAGAATTTCAGGGTAACAGTCCTCGTAAGCTGCACATCGCTAACTAGGACTGGGTAGGGAGGAACTTGTGGACATGCCGAAGATGTATGAAAATTCCGACTGATTATGTAGTTGTATTAGTGGCTGGACAGTTACACATGGATGCGGAAGAGGTTGGATCATAAGGTATGTTACTCCTATGGTCAGTGCAATGTCATTCCCCTCATGAAACTACGCTGATTATAGCGATAAGATACCCGCGAAAAGCTGCACAAATTTCATACGTCTGTTCAGTGTGTGGGAATGAGTTCCGCAGGGATTAACTTCTGCAAAGTGGATCTCACAATGGATTACACTTTTGAAGTACGAAGTTGTAATATCGGGAATATAAGATAACAATTCTCGGAACATTTCACATAATTTTGCAGTCGAATTGCTCTACGATGTCAAGATACAGAAGCTGATGTCATAATTCTTTACAGTTGAATGCACTCGTATATTATCGAGAGAAAAGGTGGTCTCGTATCGTTAGTTGCTTAGGATATGATACCAACGTAGGTAAAAAAAATAAAATACCCCATTTCCAAACACTGTTTTTCTTTTACTTTTTTTTATGCGGACAAGACTTTTATCTGATCGATATTGATGACATACGGGATTGAAGTCAATCGTCATCTTATGGAAATCTGTTAACAGCTGGGCTCCATCGGTAGCGGTTGTTATTGCAACTGGCGCTTGATGACAGTTGCAATGAAACAAATTAAAAATGGCCTACGATTGAGAGATTAGAGAGAGTTTGTGTGTGTGTGTGTGTGTGTGTGTGTGTGTGTGTGTGTGTGTGTGTGTGTGTGTGTGTGTGTGTGTGTGTGTGTGTGTGTGTGTGTGTGTGTGTGAGAGAGAGAGAGAGAGAGAGAGAGAGAGAGAGAGAGAGAGAGAGAGAGAGAGAGAGTTATTCGAATAAGAATCTTCGATTATGCACGTTTGAATTCTTACAAGAAACACGTCCAAGATGTACTATAGTGTATGCGTAAATTGCATTTAAGAAATGAAATGTTAATTTCTAGATCTTAATTATTCTCAGTTTGTCAGGCATCGCTGTGCAATTACCTCGGTAAATTAGTAGTCATCAAGAGGTTTATATATATTTCATGGCAAACATTTAAGAGTCAAACGAGAAAAGGTAATATCTCATTTTGTTTTTCCAATATTTCCTCATGAAAGATGAGAATGCGTAAAACAGTTAAACCTGTCTTGATTAAAATCGCATTGACAGTAAACAGTTACGTCTTCCAAAAAAATTAATAAATAAATATAATAAGCGAATCTATAGAACGGAAGAATTTTTTAACTGAAGAAACTGATAGGGCACAAACGGTCAATTTTGAAAACAAAATTAAGAGGTAATCTTTAAAATAATTTATGACTTTTCTCTGGCACAGCCAATTTATTTTGAACACGATAGTGTTTGGTTCCTTTGAGAACCAAGTTACCATGTCTTTTGTGAGTTTCCCAACTTAGAACTTAATTAAAATAACTAAACCAACATCTTCGATCATGAGAATACAGCCTGTGCTCATTGTAATTCATTAATTTAGTTTAAAACTAAATAACGTTAGTCTAGTTTTAAAAGTAAGCTTTACTTTAAAATCGGACAATAAACAACTGAGGATTTTTAAGGTATATAAATTATTCTCTTTGTCTGGGATGTTTTGTCTGAGAGGTTTTAGAAAACAAACTTTCGAGCAATAGAACAAAGCGTGACTAAGGTATATTAATGATATGTTCATCATTTCTGTCTGTTCCACCAAGCATCAAGTTCAAGAAAATTTCCCTCGCTTAGGCAGTTCCACCCGAGAGTCAAACTCAGTTTGTATGAAAAAGTAATAGATCTCTAACATTTTTTGATACGCTCCTAATGGTATCTGAACAAGGCAAACTAAGTTACTCAGTTTATAGGAAGCCAATTCATACCGAAACATGCCTGAACACCAAAACAAACCAACATTTGCACACAAAAAAAAGCATTACATAAATCACTAGAGGTAAAGACAAAAGATACTTAGAGCTGGAGTACCCCAGTTCCATCCTATGGAACTGGGGTACTAATTTACGGAAGTTGAGATGGAGTTCAATCTGTACCAATAGCCAACCTGAGATATCTGACGCAAGACAATCACTAATTCGGAACGCAATCTGGTGAAAGAAGACAGGAAGATTCTTTAAAATATTTACGTTATCATCTTTACAGCATTGTTATTTTATTTCATTAACTACTGCTGGCTATGGGAAACAAAGTTTTTTCACGAAAATAGATCACTGATTCAATAAATGTCCTTTTAATATCAGGTTGTTCTCTGTGTGAGAATGATATGAAAATTAAATAAAAATAAAATAGTGGCAGATAAATAATAAATCTTGAACCATCTTATAAATCTTCACAATAACTAAAGGAGTATACCATAAATAGATCATACGTAGTAATCAAGTTTATATAGCATAAGTAAAAATCTGTATGTGAAAAGTGCACTTGTTGAAGTCTAAAATTTCTCGGAAGCAATTTTCATCATAAAGCAAGCATTGATTGTCAACCATATGCTCTCCAGGCGATTTATTATTATTATTATTATTTCAAGATTCAACATATCGATGTCCAGATCAAAACCAATTCAACCTGAGTTGCGAACTACTATTAGTAGAAAAGACTAGCGAATAACCTATTAGTAGAAAAACCCCTCACATGAAAAATGCAAACCCAAGTTTTGAAATAAAGAACTCGTTTGTATTCTTTAGACTGCGGCAGAAGCACTTAATTAACGTAATTGTATGTTTACGAGGTTGAATTCGAAACTTCTAAATCGGTTTCGCCTTTCGAAAATCACATAGCGAATCCTATAAAATGCGCGATGAATAGAAAAAAAAAGGTACCTTTAGTTGGTAGAGAAGACTTAGATTCATTTTGGAATGATGTCACATGACGCGCGATGGGAACAACAGCAGTGATAACAATAAGACAAATTTTTCTTAAATGAGTTTTAGTATTCACCGGTTATAATGCACTGAACTTCATATAGTCCACTGAATACAGTCTGTACAGGAATAATATAGGAACATGTTGAACAGTGCAAGATCTAATTTCATCAATACAATCATAGTCAGCTTGCGAGAATAGGAATTTTTCCTATTTTAAGAAAATTTCACAGAAAATATGCAGAACTCATTCCTCATTCAATCAATGCTATAAAGGTATGGGATTCGGAGAAATTTTTGCTGCCTTCTTTGTAGTCTGCAACGACGACTGAAAAATAATATGCCGTTGGTCCTGCAGGTTAAAATATAAAGCTATTTTCATTTACCGTGAGCAATTCTGGAAGATGGACCTAACTACACAATTGCAAATTGTGTAGTTAGGTCCAACAATGAGACAATTATATCAAAACGAAGAACTCTATTTGGAATTGTCAATTACGCAGATTCGATATAATCTCTTGCAACTTCATCTCAACGTTTAATCCGCCGTGTAGGTTTTTCAAGCGACGGTGTAAATCCTGCACGGGAAGCTCCTGCAGTCTCTAGGTCACAAAGCATGGGATGTCCCCAAAGTCGCTGAAGCCCTCCTCGTTTCGACGCAGGCTTCATGTTTGAAAAGAGGAAAAAGTATGGGAGCAAAATCTAGGAAAATAGTGGAGGGGGGCGGTGGAATTCGATCATACAAAAACTGCTGCACTGGCTGTGCACAGTGCGCGGGCGCATATGCTTGCAACTGAAACCAATTGCGGAACAGTGCTTCCTGACAGGCCGCGTGAGGGCGTACAGACGTTGCATTGCTCCTAAATAATACTGAACGCTTACTGTGGTGGTGTCTGGAACAAATTCGAGGTGGATAATTCCCACGTAATCGAAAAAAAAAACAATGGCTATTGTCTTGACTCTTGATTTGTTGAATGTTCTAAGCCATTCCATGCTCTGGCGTTTCGTTTCGGGATCAAACTGAAATACCAACTTTCATCCCCGGTAATAATTCTTTGTAACACATCACCATTTTGATCAACTGCATGGATGAAGTCTTGACAACATGCAACACGGAGCTCCCTCTATTCGTGTGTCAACATGTGTGGCACAAACCTCGAACAAATCTTCCTCCTCTGCAAATCTCTTTCGAAGAGTAATCTCCCATTTCCTTATCGACACAAGCTGTACAGCGACGAGCCGAGTGGTTATTTGCCTGTCATGGGCAACAATTCTCCGGCTTTCATCACATTTTCATATGTCCCAGCAGAAACTGGTTGTTCACAGCGTGATTTATTCTCCAGGGACTCCCACTCCTCTTGAATTCCTTGTGTTTTTATGGCGAATTTCCTTGTTTTTAGGAATGGCAGTTAGAATTTACGGGAGATGTATGCTCTGCCATTGCCATATGATTTTATTCCAAGGGAACAAGGAGTTAGACTTTAGTCTAACTCCTGGTCTAACTTCATAACAAGATTAAGTAATCTTATTATGAAGTAAACAGTTGGACCGGATTGAGACTTCGCTTCGTGTTTCTTAAAGAGTATGCTAAGAAACATATAATACTTTTTACCTTGAGGGTATCGAGATCCGTGCGTCTAAAACGATGTTCCGTAAGGAGTGGAATCAGGATGAAAGACAAATACAGATATCAAACTGGAGATCTGTTTGCATATTTTGAATTAGTTAAGTTTTTATGGAAGTCGACTGAAAATAGAACGCAAGATTGAATAAAAGACAGAAACGCCTTTATGTAAAAAGATTGTTTATAGAGGTCAATACTGTTTGCTTATAGAGGTCAGTGATTTTTTTTCAAAATCTAGAACTATGGTTTGATATTTCTGGATTTCTACAAAGTCATCTGACAGGTTGCAACATAGTAAACTTGCATATGAGTTGCAGCAAATGAGTTTTCCGTATTAATTGATTGGATAACAGCAACGCACTCTTACAGGAGAATATGAGGGATTGCTTTGACTACTACTGCAATGAAAACGTTTAAGGCTAATACTTGTGTTAATACTTGTAT
The DNA here is from genome assembly GCF_054136105.1 of Typopeltis vanoorti. Lineage (NCBI taxonomy): Eukaryota > Metazoa > Arthropoda > Arachnida > Uropygi > Thelyphonidae > Typopeltis > Typopeltis vanoorti. Next base: position 42,534,071 of record NC_143556.1, on the reverse strand, counting down.
TAATACTTGTGTTAATTTCCTGTGTTATCTGGCAGGGTATGACTGCTTCGCGGAATCGGAAACAAGACTTTTTAGGAGAAAAAACCCTGCTGTAGCCATATGAGACAGACTAAATCACCTTCAATTGAAAACGTCTCCTAAAGGACCTCGGGTTCTAGACAGGAGTCGAACAAATAATCGAAAAAAAGAAATGCTATTGTCTTGACACTTGATTTTTGCAACGTTCCACTCCATTCCATGCTCGGGCGTTTGGTTTCCTAATCAAACTGAAAATACCAATGGGATGATTGGAATAAATTATTTGAAAAGCAATGAAACAATATTAATTAACGTTAACTTCATTAATTACATTTAATTCCATTCAATCTACTATCTGCTAATCTTCACTAGCAGATAGTAGATCGAATAGAATTTATTTAGTAATCAAATTTAGATTCTTACAGTTTTAGAACACAAATACAAATAATAAAAACAAAAAGTGGAGGAAAAAAGCACCAATGACTTGTTTAATTGACGTTCTAGATTACTTATTATGCACAACAGAACTCATGATTTTATAAAATAAAAAAAATATATATATTCATATTGTTTGTGTACATGTGCGTGCGCACATACAACATTTCCATAATGACAATAGGGAAATTATAATTAACTCTATTGAAAATGAAACACTTCTCGCCAGTTAAAGAAGATCAATTTTGATGTTAAGATTGTGAAGTAACAGCGATAGAAATATGAGCATTTCACTTACGCAATCAAACTTGTTTGTCCATAAATTACAAGCCTCGCCGTATCACCAAATGTTTTATTATAAGTTTTTATATTTTCTTCGTCAAAATCTTTTGAGCCATTCCCAATAGATCTGTGCCGCATCAGTAGATGAATAGCATAGAAATTATTGTATTCATCACTATGGGTGTTATATAACAAGGGAATCAAGTGATGCACTCCACAGTCCAGTGGGACTCGATAAACAAGCTCCGGATGAGGGTATCTAATGTGGTTCTTTTATGAGCTTGCCGGTCCCATATGTTACTTTCTCTTTCTCCTATTTCTGAGTGCCTGTCCACAAATTCTCATCTGCCTTCAGAATCTACATTCTGCAATCCTGAAATCATCTTTAACACACTTCTTTATTAAAGGTAAAGTGGACATATCTGTCTACTTTACATGTATCACCTCAGAAACCATGAGACCAGATATACAAACAGTACTTTAGGAAATCAGATTGCACACAATGGCGAGATCTTCATGAAGCCCTTATAAAGAGACAAAATGACTTCCTTATCTAATATGTCAATGTTTGTTTCAACATTTCAGTTTTGCTCTGAGTTTTATTTGCAGTCATTGCTGGTGTATGCCCCGAATTGAACACATAGCAACACCCTCAAGTGCATAACTTGACATTTACTAAGTAATGGAACTGACAGCGTTTCAGATGTCAATAGTTTCTTGTCTATTTGAATTCAGTTCATTTTACAATTGCTGCATGTCTGTTCCATTCCTGATTAGTCTGCCTATCTTTACACCTCTAGCAAACAACTGCATGTTTTCTATCAAATCCTTCCTAGTGTCATTAATGTAAGGACAGGATAACAACAGGCCAAGGACTTTTCCCTGAGGTACACCACCGGTCATCTTTTATCTTGTAGACTCTCATCCCTCATATACCACTTTTTCATATCTATCAGTCGGTCATCCTCTTATCCAAGTTCACAGTTTATAATCTAATCCCATATTCTTCAATTTATGCAACAGTTTTCCATGCTGTGTTCTTCTAAACAACCTTGGAAAAATTCAAACGTATCATGGTCTATCCATTCCCTTAACAGGAATATTCTTATAGAATGTGAGCAAGTTGTTTAAACATGTCCTTCCCTCGGTAAACCCACGATGTTCGTTGCAAAGTATAAATTCTCTGTCAACCCGTTTTTGTATGCGAGCTCTAACCCACATTTCCAAAATCACCTCAATGGGATCATCATACATGGTTTTCACTTTTGTGGAATCTTCTCTATGACCAGACTCCAGATTATACGGCCTGGTCATCTAAACACGTTAGCATTTATGCTAATATCCTATCAGACGCTAAGACCGTATTCGTTTTTAGTTTATTCAACAATTCTGATATCTCCTCCTCCTCATACACATCTGAATTTCCTTTCTGTATAGAGGTAGCACTAAGTTCCATGTTACATGCACAAGTTTGATAGCTCTTAGCAATGTAGGCACTCATTAGCTGAACAATCCCTTCTTCATCTGCTAGACGCATGCCGTCCCCATTCAGTAGTTGTTATTTCACATTCATTCTTTCTCTTCTTTGCAACATAACGAAAGAATTCTTTTTGGTTATCTTTAACTTGCAGAGCTAGATTCTTTTCGTACTTAGACCTTTGCAATATTTGTAATTCTTCTGGCCTCAACATTAGTATTCTCCTCAGTTAGTCTAATTTCCTACTTTCTAGTTCAGCATGTAATCTTATTTTGGGAGAACATGCATACATACTGTATACTTAGCCAGTCAGTATATCATACAAACGGTAGGCAGAATAATCACGTTTATAACTGAAACTCTCACTTTGACATTATAATCAGTCTTTCACCTCGAGTCCCTTCTGTCACATGCTGCTTAATAAAGTGTCTCGCAAATTTCAATCAATTCCGATCCACTATTCTCAGATTTCACGGCCTAATCAGTGTTCTGATAATTAATAAGCACTCATGACTCATTCGTTCCATGGAATAATTCGGAGAAAACATGTGTTGTTGCTTTTGACATTTCCAAAGTATTCGATAGTGTTTCGAATCAAGACCTGTTTCACAAACTGCCTTCCTTCGGTCTACCTGCCACCCTCTGTAACTGGATAACCAGCTTTGTCTCTGGTCATTTACTGAATGTCATGGTGGACGGCACCCTCTCTTCGAGCTTTGCCACTAATGCAGGAGTCCTTCAGGCTCCATTCGTTCTCTCACCTACCCCTCTTTCTGCTATATGACATACTCTCAATCATCAAATCCCAACCATAGCTTTGCCGACGATAGCACTCTCCATTCATTCCACTCCTTTGAAAAAACCGTTCTCAGAAATCACTAACATCAAGATCCTCTTCAACCAGTGTCTTCAACACTGATCTCCATATCATCCTTCAGTGTGACAAGGATAACCTAGTCATCTTTAATGCCGCAAAAATACAGTCCTGCTTTTTTTCTCACAAAAGAAATCTCCGCTCACTTTCACTCATCTTCCTTGGACTGACATTTACCTCCAACCTCTCTTCCCACAAACACACTACACGAATAGCTTCTTCAGCTTCTAAAAAACTAGGTATGCTTTTCCGCTTAAGAAACTAGTTTACACCCGCCCACTATTAATCTATATAAATCCAAAATCCGTGAATCCTTAGAATACTATACACACACACACACACATTTGGGGTGGTGCACCTAGAAGTTCCTTAAAAATTCTTGATGCCGTACAGAGGCAAGCAGTACAGCTTACAGACGACCCTTCCTCACAGGCTCACTTCGACCTCTATCTCACAGACACAATGTTTGAGTGTCTGTTCTACAGGTACTTCCATCGTCACTGCTCCAGTGAATTGGCAAACATCATTCCTCCATTTACTGTTACGCCTGCTAAAACAAGAGCAGCAGCTGTCCAATTTCTCTTTGCAGTACAATTGCAAACTCATCGAACCTGCTTCTCCTCTTCCTCATTTATTTCTCGGTCCTCTGAAACAAACTTTCTCATGATGTTTCCCAACGATTTCAACCTCTTTAAGAAAAATCTTTGTAGTTTTCTTCTTTCTCCACCCTCAAATGCACGTCACACATTGCGCTGATGCGCGCACGCACGCACGCACGCACACACACACACACACACACACACACACACACACACACACACACACACACACACACACACACACACACACACACACACACACACACACACACACACACACACACACACACACACACACACACACACACACACACACAATCATGGTTTCCCGTTGCCTTCCTTGCCATAAGTATATTTATGACTGTAATAGTGTGTATTCATGGGACTGGTTTGCCTGTTTTGAGGGCAAACCGGTCCCGTGAAAAACCCGAGTTACCAGTAGAAAAACCCTCCACCACTGTATGAGACCGGTTAACTCGCCTTTAGTCGAAGAAATATCAGATAAAGTTCCTCACGTCGTAGACGGAATCCAACCCAGGTCTTTTGGACCAAAGCTCTTCATCTATACTGACTGAGCTACGGAGGCTCCATAACACATTGGTCCTGATAAGCATAATTTTTTGTCAGATCTAAAGAACCACAACAAATTCTCCAGGAGTCCGTCTCTTGTTTATGGTAATCTGACAAATGAAGCATCCAGATCTCCAACCAATTACTTAAACACACTAATCTCTACACCATTGTTTAACTGAATGAGAAAAACCCAATTATCTTTTAAAGAAATTACTTTTGATAAACCTCTGATCATTTCTTTGTCTTACAATATCATCTATTCTTTGCTAAGCACAAATACATCACATTCATTCTTCTCTAGCTGCCAAAAATGTGGAATCTTTTTTCCACTCAAGACTTAACTTTTCTCATATCCATCTCCTGATTACGAACAAATTTTAAATCCACAGAACCTATGAATACTGTTTGCAAGCAAAAAATGTGAAACCTTCTTGGCTCATTACATAATGACAGGGTTCGTTTGTTTTAAAAACCTGGATTAGAGTCAGCAGGGCTCACATATTGGTAGCAGTGCTTTCTCTTCCTGAAACTTGATTTTATCCTCTTAGATTGACAGACTTTAAATATATGCAGAGATAGAAATTTTCTTTACAAACAAAGAAAATACATCACAGCCAACAATAATATGTCATTTAATAAGACATCAGATGGATTTTTTCATGTTTTCCCCTCTTATGAAGAAATGCATATTTTAAATAAGAAAATATATTTATTTTCCTGTTTGATTTTGCTGTAGAAAAATATTTCTTATTGAGAAGGAACGCAAATTTTTCTTCTGGAAAGAGGACTCACTTTTATATTTCCAAGAGACAAATCTTCCAAGCTGGAATCAGTATTACTACACTACTTGTGAAAATTCTTATATTTCTGTAAACATATGAATCTGTCTCAAATAAGAAAATTGGGCATAAAGTTCTACGAGTCGGAATTTTGGATCCAAAGCATAAGTCAGCTAACGCCTTTTATTTCTTGAACCGAGTAGGCTAGGCTCTAATTAGCGTTTAATGGTTAATGGGCAGCTATCATCCATCCTTAGCCAATCACACGTGGCACCTGGGGAAAAAAGTACAGCAGATAACTACCATAATCTGTTGGTAGTAAACATGACATTAAAAATTTTGTCTAAAATAGTGTGTCCCAGTCGAGTGTCTTGAGTTTAGGATGAAAAAACATTTCTAGAAGAAAAACCTACTCGTCTGTGTCTGAGATCATCTGGCATGGACGAGTGCATTTTACTTTCAGAAAAAGTTCCTCTAGTCATTGACTAGAATTTAACCTAGAATGGTCTTTTCTCGGATAGCCTACCACTATGAATGCAAACGCCATTTCTCCAGTTCTACATAGGCCTGAAAGATAAGTTGTTTTTGAAAATATTTAGCCACAATTGATTAATTTTCTATATTATTTTTTTATGAGTGTTTGTTTGTTATCTTGTATGAGTCGATTGCTTGTTCCTTTAGTTTTAAAAGTTATTATTTTCATAATACTGTTCACTGTATATGTAATTGCATCGATGCATAGAACAATGCTGGGCGATTTCAACATATGTGATTTCGTTAGCTACAGTGGGAAAAATGTATTCAATTCATAGAATGAAAGATCTGTGGAAAGAGAGCAAAACTGGTGAGTGGGAGTGTCCGAAGTGTTTCAAGAGCGAGTAAGTAAAACCATAGCAGTGAATTGAACAATGGAATGCAAGAAAATGCGATTGTCACCATTGAGGTTGTTGATTTGCTTTGGTTTATAGTTTATTTGGCACAAAAACTACAAAGGTCATACTGTGCCATACTAAGTTTACAACTATACATAAGCAGTTAAATAAAATTGTAAACAAATGCATTTACAAAAATTAGGTTCCACAAATCAGCATCTACATAGAATCAGAATCAGAATTGCTGCAGAGTGCACAGCAACACACAAGGTTAAAGGTTACAGTAGTACAAAAATTGTAAACGAGCCAAATGGTCTAAAGTTGACCGAAGTCTACGAGACCCACATTGTGTATTGCAGAGAAGATTGCTGCTTTCTAAATACCAGAGAAGTCTGGCATTAACCATTTTCTCTAGTATCTTACAAAGACAGCTGGTCAGAGCAATGGGTCGATAATTATTTGCTTCTGTTGGATCTTTTCCTGGTTTTAGGATAGCAATGACAATTGACTTTGCGAAGAATTTGGAAACTCTTCCTCTGCAAGTATTCTATTGTATAGTAGGAGAAGAAGATCCATTGAAGATGATGGTAGATGTTTTATCATTTCATAATGGATGTTATCAGTCCCTACTGCACTAGGGTGAGATAGTAGGAGAGCTCTTTTTAGTTCCTCCTTACGAAATGGCTGATTGTATGGCTCAAGAACATTGGTAGAAAAATTTAGCCTTTGTTTCTCTTGCTGTTCTTTCAGAATTAAAAATTCAGGAGGATATGAAGCTGTTGCTGAGATTCTGGCAACATGTTCTCCCAGAGTGTCTGCAGTGGCATTGATATAAGCAATAACACTTCCATTATGGTCTAAGGTAGACAAACAATGTGTACTATATCTGTCTTTCATTTTCCGGATTTTATCCCATACAATTTTTGGACTGGTCATTTGCTTAACTGATGTAGTAAATTGGATTATAAGGTTTGATGTTGTGGGATATCTACGAAATATATCCCAAACTCTGTGTTGATCTTTTTTGGCTGTCTGACATTCTTGGTTCCACCAAGGTTTTGGATAAAGTGGAAACCGAGATGATGTTTTTGGGATGGAGGTTGTTGCTGCCTGGACAATGCACTCTGTTGTATATTTTATCGCTTCATTGACAGACGTTTGACTGATGGCATCGGCATTAAATTTTGCAAGATGAGAGAAAGTGTTCCAGTTAGCTTTGTCCATCTTCCATATAGGTATCCGTGTGGGTGCACATGGTTCCTGTGAAGACATTGTGCAGAGAACAGGAAAGTGATCACTTCCATATATGTTCTCTTCAACGTCCCACATGAGCAGTGGAAGAATGGAAAGGGGAGCAGGTTGTAAGATCAATTGCAGAATATGAACGGGTAGGCATATGGAAGTATTGAGTTTATTATTTAAAAAGGGAGAGGTTATTATTTTCAAGAGTTCTTTCAGTGATTCGACCTAATCTATTAGTGTAGGCACTACCCCATATTGTGACCATTAAAATCACCCATCAAAAGTATGGGTTCAGGAAGTTGCGAGATAAGGTTATCAAGATCGATTTCATTTAACTCAACACTTGATGGTAAATAAATTGAACATACTGTAATAAGAAATCCCGCTGAGAAGCGAATCTCCACTGCTTCCAGAAAAGTATTAAGTTGGCCCTGATGGAAAGGAATATGACTGCCCATTAGGATAGCTACTCCTCTATGAGCAGGACAACCTCCAGTTCTATCCTTGCATACAAGAGTGAAATTCCTAAAGGTAGGGTCCTCGTTGGTACTCTTAAGTACGTTTCCTGTAGACAGAAACAGAAAGGTTTGTGTTTCTGCAACAAAATCTTGATATCATCGATATTCTGGAGAAATCCACGACAATTCCATTGTACAAATTTTCCTATTATTTTGGTTTTATAGATTTGTCTGGTTTTCGGGAGTTTGAGAGCTTATCTTTGTCATATTTATATTTATCAGTTGTTTTGGGGAAATATGGACGGCCAGTGTCCATCTCTTCTTCTGGTAGAGTATTCAATGCGTTTGATGTGTTATGTTCAGTTGGTAAGTTTAGTTTACTTTCACTGGGTACTGAAGTATCCATTTTTTTCCGTGGGAGTATCTGGTGGTTTATCTTTAAGTGATATCTTTGCCATAATTTTTTGACAAGTGAGTTTTCATCGAGTGGGATCATTTTTGGAGTTGTCTCTGGAATAAAGCCATAGGTCATGTGATTGATGCGCTCAACAGAGAAGTACTTGTGATCATAAGGTGCAGGTATGGTGAAATTGTCATATGGTGGAACACATGCAAGTTTGAGTTGCTACTGTCACTTTCTTAATTGTTACCTTCTCAGCATAAGAGGATCTCAGAGCAGGTAGTGACTAGCTTTCTTTTTGCATCGTGGTATATTATGTTTTGCTCTGTTTTCATTCTTTGTATTTCTTTTTCATCTTTCCATTTCTGACACGCACGAGAGTTAGCTGGATGATCTCCCTGACTGCTGACACATTTAGCTTTTTTTGCACAGCAAGATTTGTTATTATGCTCTTTACTACCACGTAGAACAGGTAGTAGCACCACGACAGGCAGTTTGGGCATGTCCATATCTCTGACATTTAAAGCATCTCAGTGGGTTAGGAATGTACACTCTAACAGGAGAGTTGAGATAACCTGCTTTTACAGATGCTGGATGCTTAGGTGTATCAAAAGTAAGGATAATGTTCTTGGTTGGAATTAGGCGACCGTCCCCCTATGTATCAGGATGCACCTCACACCTGTCACTCCTTGATCTTTAAGTTCTGGGCATATCTCCTCATCAGGAACATCAAGGAGGTTCCATTCTGATATCACTCCTCTACAGGAGTTAAGTGTTTTATGAGGCGTTACTGTAATTTCTATTCCATCCATTGTTGTTGTTCTCAGTAGTTTCTCGGAATGTTGCTGACATTATGTTTCCACAACGGCATCATCAGAATGCAATTTCTTGACAGTTTTTGGAGGTCCTGCCAGTCCTTCTAAATCTTTTTGAATAAATAAGGATGACATTTTCCCTACTGATTTTTCACCTGTATGCATGTGTGATTAAAAATGTTGGTACATTTATGTTAGCATCATATATCTTTTGTTTCTTACTTCTGTTTTCATATGCTGTGTCTACGGTATCAGTACTTGGTTGGGACTTTGTTAGGGCCCCCTGATACATTTGATGATGAAGAATTCATCTCAAAAAGTTTTTGTTCGGCGCCAGAGCTCCCCACCCACCATGGACCACACATGGACGCTCACTGCCTGGCAAGCAATGACAGTGCTCAGGAGTGGAACGCCAGGTCTACCCCGGACGCTATACCTACAGGTATAGCGTCCGGCACTACAGCAAGCCTAGGATCCCAACCCCGTATCATGGGGGTGAGAGACTTACTGCAACACAGTTTACCCTCGCAGGCAAGCCCACTAGCCGATTGATCCTGGTTGGACCATCCAGGACCACCCGTCTTGGCGTGTGGTATGACATGGAAGCAAAAGAAAGGAAAGATAGTAGGAGAAAGAAATTAGAGTATGAAAGAGCGTAAAGGGAGAATAAGGATCAGATTTTGTATGGTGATTCATAAGAGTAGTACTTGAGGAGCGTAATGAAATCGTGTGGCCCCTGGGGCCAAGAATAAAGATGTTACGATGCTGTAAGGATGCAGAGAAGGAAGGTTAAAGAAAATACATGACTATCTTGAATAGTATTAATGATATAGCTGGTAACATGTGCGATATGTGAGAGGTTGGTTGTACAGGCGAATAAGAAAAGTGAGAAAGTAAATGTTGTGTCTGCTGCCATGGCATGACAGAGATGAGCTAAGACAAAGAGTTATGATTGTGAATGCGTCAGTGCGCTGGTTGTGAATATGAAATTATGCAGAGTTTGTGGATGTGTGGAGTGCACTTGATGGAAGGAAGGACTTGTACAAGGCAGAAAACTTGTATCTGAATGAATTCACAGTCAGGTGTCTTTCGCAGCCAGGAGCAAATGTTGTCCAGTGAGAGCTTGGAAGAGTAAAGCCAGGGTATGGAGGGCTTAGGGGTGCAGTCCGGTGTAGGTCCAGGAAACCTTGAGGTGCAGAAATGGGAGAGCAATCACATGATGCTGAATACTGCTGCCGAGGTTCTTAATTTTTTTATGAGATCATCAACACAATATCTAAGGGAGATATTTCAGTCTATGTAAACTATGCCAGAATTATTTAAATAAGGTAGAGGAGTTTGTGGCATTGGTTATCTCAAAGTGGTCAAAGATCATAGACATTAGTGAGACTTGACTGAACAAGAATGATATAATCATAGGGAATGAATGCAAAGATAGGTATTTTCAGAGAGGATAGGGAATCGAATATGTGGAGGAGTTTTGCTAATGATAACAGAAGAAATGAAGCCAAAAGAGTATAAGTACATCAAGAGGGCAGAAATGCAAAGGTCGGTTCATATGACGCTATCTACTTTGAGAAAATATGAGAAAATGATTCGATTTCGGTATCACGATTTATGAGCATTACCTAGTGCTGTGGAGCAGTAGGTAATGCTTCAATACATACCTTGGTGTAAACACTTTGGGGCTTCCCTGTACGCATCCAAGCACCAGTTAATCACAATTTCTCAAATCTGGCAAACAAAGACTAAAATTTCAGGGTAAGTAGCTTTCTTCGATTACGATATTGCCTTTTCCCGTAATCCCAGAAACAAATCTTTGGTAATCGAAGATTTGTTTCTGGGTCTTGCCAAAATCTTCCCTTGTTTCTGGCATGTATCGTGTTGATTGTGGCAATTGTTGTGTGCATGTGTGTACGACTCCATCCACAAATTATTTAGGGTGATCTTTTACAATCTGCAAATAAATAAATAAATAAAAATACAAAAGTATGTCTATTTAAACTGTTATTACCTATAATATTGTTTCTTTCTTTGTTTTTTTTAATCTTTATTATCTAAATATTTTCATGTTTTTTGCAGACATCCATTGAAATGTGCAATATGTCATTCTGTTTATTTACTTATTAAATATTAGCTCTTGCTGATTCTTTGTATGTCACCGAAGTGTAAATAACTGGTTCTTTACTATACTACAGTGTACTATACTACTTTGACTTTAATAGAAAATGTCTGTGATTGTTTTTATTTTCAGAAAGAAATACGAAGTCCATTTTTGTGGTTCACTCGATTTTATTACGCGTTTGCTGTCGTACATTAGCAAAACCTTTTTAACATTTTTATAGAAGAACTTACTAAAAAAAAAATCCACACTGCCCAAAAATTTTGGTAAGTTAGCCTGGACATTGCTCAAGATTTTTCGCTAACATTATCCTTGGTCATTAACATTAACTTTTTACTTATTTACTTACGGAAGTAAAGTAAAGGAAGGAAATTTCACGAGTCCTTCAGAGATTTTCGTATAGTTTCTAATGGAAGACCATGCTGGATAAGGATGATGATGCTATAGATTTGGTAATAGCATCGGATGATTTTGATTTGAATCCAGCAAAAATATATCGTCGGCACGGCAATAAGAGACTGTGGAAATTATGTACCTAGATCGAAATAGAATAAGTCAAATGCATGAGAGAGAGAGAGAGAGAGAGAGAGAGAGAGAGAGAGTAGTTAGCAGAAATTGGAGACAACAAAAATTTGTCAAAAAAAGAAAAGTGGTGAATAGTTACATGAAGACTATCAATAGTAAGCTAGAAGAGTGATTCCTAAAGGGTTTCCCCGCTATGGGAGAATCACTTTGTTAGATGAAGTGGTTGGTAACCATACTTATTATTGTAATCCTCGACTGAACTGGGAGCAGTCGAGGATCACATTTGCTCCTTCACACACAATTCCATGTGTATGGAGGAGCTTTTTTATAAGAGAGGAGGCCTGTGGGGCCCAATAGAATTCTTTCCTCTAAAATGAGGAGCAAGAGCAGAGAGTATCTCTGCTCCTGTTTAACTTGAATATTAAATAATATCGCGCTTTAGCAGGTTTCAATTGTTTTCTGATGGTGCAAAGATGAGCAAAACCATAAGTAATGCTGATGATCTCAGAATGATTTGAATAGACTAATATGTCAGTAGAAGAGTAAGGATTTCAGTTCCTTAGACAAATAGAATACTAGTTAGCTACACGCTTGGAGTTCAATTAACGTATTACAAAATGTTCAAAATCGCGAAGTCATTACACGGTGAGAGGAATAACGGCAAGTAAAGAGAATGAAGTTGTTGTTCTACTGAACAAGGATTTGAGTTTGATCTACCAAAGACAGACTACATATGAACTACTATGCAGGGTGTTGATTTCCTGAATTTCAACGAGATTAGTAAACTTTTGAAAGAGTTCAAAGACTAAATCAAGTCTGTGGAATACTGCTTACAAAAAGACTGAGTGAATGTAACTGCCAAATCCTCATAAATAGGGAAGGAAGGTCGATATGACTAAGACTAATAAGATGCTTAGAAAAGTGATGATGTAGATAAATGCGATGATTGGAACAAATGATTTGAAAAGCAATGAAATAATAATAATAGCCATCATATCAAAATATTCGCTGCTTGACACTAGCAATAAGAAAAATCTGTTGAACTGAATTCAATTAGTAATTGAATTTAGACACTTCGTATTTTTTATTTTTTTTTTACAGAATTCACAAACTTTATTAACTAAGGAAGTGATACAAATGATAACATCGTACAATAGTGTTGTTTGTTACAGTAATACAAATGACATATCTACTGAAATATAATATCAGTACTTGAACAGTAATATAGATACTGATATGTTATGGAAAAGACAAGATGATGAACATGAAAAGAAATATAAGGAACTGTACGGTATGTGTATCCAAGGTCCGTAGCCATGGGTTCCCATAACATGGTATATACTTGTCATAATATATTAGAATCATAGTTGGACATAATATGTTGGTTATAGTGATCTCTCATAATATACGTTTAAAATACAGGTCAACGTCATTCAGTCCCATGAGGTAGTCTCTCAGTGTTTTTCTGAAAGCATATTCCAAAGTTATTGATTGGATTTCGTTTCGGAGTTTATTATAGCTGCTTGTTGCTAGGTTTTCAAAGGATTTACGAATCATTTCTTTGTTTGCCTTAGATACTACCAGCAAGTTCCGGTCACAGCGTAAACCATAGTCTACATTATAAATCAAAAAACTTACAACGTTCTTCTTACATAAAATATACAATCCTAGAGATAGAGTTTCTGTAGTGGAAAAATATTATTAATGACAAACAGATCGTTGTTTGAATGTGCGAAGTCAGTAATGGCTACTCTAATTATTCTATTTTGTATTCGTATCAAAGGAAGGGGGATTGTTGTAGAAATCTCCACCCCAACAGGTGATACCATATTGCAGTGAGGAATTAACTCAAGAATCCTAATGACATCTTAAGAATTCTGTATTTACAATTTTTAACATAATATATTATGTTAATTACGAACTTCAACTTATCTGAGTTTCATAATTAACAGAGTTCAGAATTCCATTTCAGATTGCTATCGATGTAGAGGCCCAAATACTTGACGTTTTTTTTTGTTTTTTTTTTGACTAAGCTACAGTTGCAATATTGGATCTCCCTACATTTTATTCCATGCCATTTTATGGTTATACTATATTGTGATTTAGCTTATCTGTTAACGTGAGTACATAAAGTATATCGCGTTGTATCGGTATTCATTTTAATGCCATTATTGATAAACTACTTATTTAGTTTCAACATATCATGGTTAATCTGATTTTCTAGATCCTCAAAGGTCTTTTCGGTGTGTACTAATTAACGGACAATATCATTTTGCCAAAAGGTTTGTATTCACACAGATCATTAACATATATTGAAAATAGGATGTGTCCTATCACCGAACCTTGTGGGACCTCGTATTTTATTATTTTCGTTGCGCTATTGAATGTGGTAGCTAGTATATTATTTTCTATTATTTTAATAGGATTTGAACCAGTCATTAGTAACTCCTCTAATGCCACATCTAGACATTTTCAGTAGTAGTAGTAGGCACTGCCAGGTTATTTTGCGTCCTAGGCAAAGTTTACAAGTGCACCCCTTATTTCACAAGTTGGATATTTTTTTAAATGAAATTTTAAATATAAAAAATAAAAATTATTTTGGCATGCTTTATTAATAATATACAAAGTAATATACAATATATATAATATACGAGAATCAAATTTGAATTTTCCTTGCCTTCAATTTTGCAAAATTTTGAAAGTTTTGCACCCTAGACGGTTGTCTAGTTTGCCTAAATGGTAACGCCGGCCCTGGTAGTAGGTCATGAACACAGTCGAACGCCTTAGATATGTCAACAAAAATTGCTGCTGTATACATTCATTTATTTATTCCACTATAAACTGCTTCATGGAACTCTAATAGCGCTGTTTGGTATTCAATCTGGATCTATACCCGTATTCATTAGATGCATAAAAGGATATGCTAGATAGCTCTTTAATCGTTTTTTTTTTTTAGGATTTCAGTGAACTTTGAGACTGTGGGTAGTATAGATATTGGCCTGTAATTTCTGTTACCTCCTTTAAATAGCGGAATAATTGAAGCAATCTTTAAGTTTTCTATAAATTTCTCGTGATCAAAGGATTTATTAATAATATATGTAAAGAACTTTAATTTATGTTTAATGATAATATTTATTGATATTTATAGGGTCACATCCCATTGTTTTTCCCTTTTTTTAAAATCCGATTACTACAGTCTTTACATCTTCGTTTATTGCTTATAGGTACATGGAATTCCTAATCCACGGAAGGTGACTCACATACTTTATCCACACTGTAGGATCAATATCACAATGACCATAGCTGGTAAAGTTCATTTCATTAAATACAGGGTGGCCTTAAATTAACTTTCCCTCTTTGGCGGTATCCGTAGCTAAAACTAATACACGGAATGAGACCACATTTTACATTGAGACTTTCGAAGGCATGAGGAGATGAATTCCACGAAAAAAAAAAAAAGATTTAGTATCAAACAAAAATCGCCGATAGGAGAAATTTTGCCGCTGGCGGAGCCGAAAGCACTCAAATATTTGTAGTAAACGCAGGTAAAAAGGATTATGCAAATTTTATTGCGCGTAAAAATTGGTGATAGCAGTACCACCAATTCCACTTAAAAAGGGATTGGGAACGTTCAGGCAGTTATTCGAATGACTGACGAATTTTGCTCAATATGCGTCGTACCTTGCCTCAGCGTGCTTTACTTGTTACGTTGTTTTACCTTAAACAGTGCAATGCCGTAGCGGCCCTTCGGGAATTTAGAAGGCTTCATAACCTGCGTACAGGTCCGATGTCATCTGTAGCACTGAGAGCTATGATTAAGAAGTTTGAATAAACTGGATCACTAGGAGTTAGACCTGGCAGAGGATGGAAACCAGTGCAAGAAGGGACAGTAACAGACGTTGCTTCTGCGGTGTTCGAGGACACAGGGACCAGTACTGGTCCAAGCGTTCGTGCCATAGCTCGCAAACTTGATATGGCTTATGGTACAGTCTGGAAAATCTTACGGAAAATGCTTCACTTCTATCCGTATAAGTTCAGTCGTGTGCAAGCACCAACTACCGCAGATTATGATAAGCGCGTGACCTTCGCGCTAACATTTCTTGCCCGAATGGAGGTCGACAATGACTGGCCTTGGAGAATATTGTGTGGTGATGAGGCTCATTTTTATCTGAATGGGTCGGTCAACACTCACAACTGCAGAATTTGGGCATCTGAACATCCCCAAGCGATCCAGCAAGTATAGTACACGCACAGATTCGAGACCCTTCTACACTTCTGCGCTCGTCAGAAAAAGGCGAATCCATTCCGATAATAGGGTAATCAATCCGTCTTCTGGGATGAGTTATTATTACACTTCGGAAAATTAACTTCTCTTTTATGATCATTGTAGTTTTTAAAGTGGTAACTATTTTGCTTATATAACAGTTGGAAAATTTTATCTATAAAGCACGTGATTTCGCGTGTTGGCAACCAATTCGTACGTCTTTCATTTCTTTCTCCCCTTCAGCATGAATCGACAATTGTTGGCACCAAGCCAAGCGAAGCAAAGTGTGGGCGTACTATACCACTGCATTCTCCAAAAGTAACAGTGTGACTTCACAGTCGATTTCATAAGAGGACCATACTTTTTTGAGCGTATTACCCCTACAGGTGCTGTAACCTGCTCCACTGCTGGAGAGATTTATTGACGAATGGTTGAAAATTTTGTCATTCCTGCATTGCAGCAAAGACAATGTTTGGACTCCATAATTTTCATGCAGGATGGAGCATGGCCACACATTGAACGTTCAGTACAGCGCCTTTTACGCCAGCATTTCAGTAATGAGAAGGTTATCAGTCAGTTCTTTCTGACGGCATGACCGCCTCGATCCCCGGACATCGCTCCACGTGACTTTTGGCTGTGGGGGGGGGGGGGGTATTTGAAATCCGTTATGTATGTTGGTGGCGTTCCTAACTTGCATGTCTTGAAAGAGAACATAAAACGGGATGTTAGGAACATCCAATCCGACTCCTTACGCTCAGCTGCAGAGCATGTCGCACACCGGATGCAGTTTGTTGTACACAAGAAAGGTCAGCACATTGAAAATCGTGTATGTGGTCCAGGGGACCCTGATCCTGATGAATAAAACATTATTTCCCGTGAGTTCAATCACTACATTAATTTCTGTGTCTTTCGCAAGTTGTTGTTTTAGTTTAATTATTATTATTATTATTATTATCATTGTAACGCGCCACATAACCAGCTGGAATGAGTGACGCGGCTGTCGCTTACACCGTTGAAATGTTATTATTCCATTTTATCTGCCTTTAATGTAATTATCCGCTTGTTTTCGGCTCCGTCAGCGCCAAAATTTCCCCTACCGGCGAATTCTGTACTTTTTTTTTCGTGGAAATCATCTCCTGATGCTTTCAAAAGTCTCAATACAAAATTTGGCCTCATTCCGTTTATTGGTTTTAGCCAGATGCCTCCAAAGAGGGAAAGTTATTTTATGGCAACCCTGTACAAAGGTGACGGCATTTCCCTCTAGGAATTTGTGTGTTTCTGTTTTGCATTACCAATTATCATGTTAACCAACCCCAATTCTTTACTTTTGTCATTCGTCCAAGAAAGAAATTTCATTAAGAGATAATGTTGTTTTGCGTGATCTATTTTATCCTTTATATAGCGCAATTTTTATAGTCATGTTCAAACATTAGATTGTAGAGATCTTCATATGCTTATAATAGAGCTTTTCTTTCGTCCTTATCATATTTTTAGTTTATCCGTTATCGGTGTGTGAACATCCTTTTTCACAGTAACTCTTTTGTGATATTGAGATTTGCTGTCTGCATATTTAATCATTTTGATTAATTTCTTATGTAACTGATTTGAATCTAATAGATCATTTTGGGATAGTTAATAATTTTTATGTAATTCTCAAGTTATTATAATTAGTTCCAATTTCCAATTTTTATGACTCCCTGCACAGCTCATAACAACACTATTAGGTAATTTAACAGCGTAGAAACTGTTTATCTGTTATTTTGCTAAAACACATTGCAGAGGATACCTCATAGGCCATTTTGTTTCTTATGAATACATGATCAATACAACTTATTGAGTTGTTCGCTTCTCTTGTATTGCCACCAATGTATGCATGCAAGAAACCCATGTGAAGATAATGTATGTTTATATTCTTCAATTTTGCTATTATTCTTATATAAATCCAAATTTATATCCCCCACTAGTATGACATTATCGTGTTTTAAGATCTTTAGGATATTATTTACTCTGACAGAAATATATCAACAATATATAAAACATATCATGTGCACTGTGTACATCAAATACAGGGTGTTCGGGATAAATTTGACAGTTTCGTAAGGAAAAAGAAAATCTTCTTTGTATCTATTAAATTTAATGAATTGACAAAAAAACATTACAGGCAGAGTTAATTACAATACTATCAACAAGATTTACTCAAAATAACCACCATTAGCATCGATCACAGCTTCAATTCTGCTTCGGAACCTCGAACAAGCTGATGCTACAGTCTCCCTGGGAAGGGCCGCAAAAACTGTTTTAATTTTATCCATTAACTGGGCTTTTGTATTACTGGAAGTGCGATTGGTGTCTTTTTCAACTGCGCCCCATACAAAATAATCCATGGGGTTAAGGTCTGGGGAGTTTGGAGGCCAAACATTTGGACTGGTGAAGTCGTAGAAATTTTCAGACAACCATTTTTGACTTTTCCCAGAGGTGTGGCAAGGGGCCGAATCCTGCTGCCATACATACGGCCTACCATTGGCTACCCTTGTTATCCAGGACTTGACTACAGTTAGCAACTCCACAAACAAAGCCCGAATTCCAATGCCAGGGTTCTTCAACACCTGTTCCTGCAGATTTGCGAGGAATTCTGCTGTACGAACGCAATCAGATCGTCTGCTAGGGATCTTTCTTCTTGCTACATCCTCGTAGTCACCATTGCAAGTCTCTAATTCATGCCTGATTGTTTTTACTGTATTCAGGGAGCATTGGGCAGCAGTCGTAATATCCTTATTTTGATGGCGGGCACGAATCATCATGATACAAGTTATTCTCTTCCATGATTCAGGTGGGTTCCAGCTATCCATCCTTTCTGACATCTTGTATATGAATGAAGAAGGGTCCAAACTTTTAAATGAAGAGAAGTGTGTGTTAATACATGTAACTTACGGAAAAATATAATTAATTATAAATATGTCAAATTTATCCCGAACACCCTGTATAAGTATATTCATTATTGTGCACAGTTTTGAAACTGTGCAAAAATATGCACAGGTTCAGCACTGTGCATATTTGATTCCAGTCTATGAAATTTATAAATATTTTTTCTACCGTATAGAATTAATCCACCTGAACGATTGGAGTCGCGACAATTATAATACGAGTCGTAATTTGTGAGAAAATAACGATCAACCTCAAGTTTTTTTATCCATATTTCAATTAAGACTAGTACATCTATATATGGTTCGATTTCTTAGAAAAGTAATATTAAATTATCAAAATTTGACCTTAATGAAGTAATATTTACAAAACATAAGCTGACGTTCTTGGATGAATTTGAAGTAGTATAAAAAACATTTTTTACATTTGTATAGGTTAGATTATACATTTTTTTACAGGTGACAGTTGCACCAAGATCTAAGTTATTCGTGTGCTATCGTTTATTTAGGTCTTTATTGTTCCAGTTATTCATTGGTGGCATTTAGATTTACTGCCTTCTTTAACTGTGTTCGTTGAGGTTATTAGGTGGTTTTATCCGTATCACTTTGGTGTTGTCCTTTCTCATGAACAATTTACCGTCTTTTACCCATATATACTTCATTGCACCACTTGCACTCTCTTTTGTTTTGCTTCATAGGAAGTTGCTTATTAAGTTTGGTGAAGTGGTCGTTTATATAGACCAGCACTGGCTTTAACTGTTTACCAAACTCTGTCATCCATTTACTTTTAATATTTTTGTTCACTAATGGGATAACAACTGGCTTGAAGTCTGTTTTTCTGCTAGTGCGTATTCTGTGGGTGTGCGCGATGTCTTCCATTTTAACTCCAAGTAGGTTCACCAATTTTTCAGTCACGGTATGCATATTTTCATTACGCTTCTGGTAAACTGTTTACTTCGATATTATTTAACCTGAAGCATTGCTGAATTTCATTAACTTTCCATTTAAGTTCGTTCATCTGAGCTTTCAGTGTTTTGTTTTCATTTGTTACTTCGATTTAGTACACAACTCTTTGATTAGTTTTTCATTGCATTCGGCTTTGTTCTTTTAATCCTGAATGCATTCAAAAGTGTACTCCAGCGATGACTTCAAATCGTTTATTTCAACTTTGAATAATTACTTCTGATTCCCTTCTTATCACGGAATTATCGCCTTTAATTTGTACTTTAATTTATAAACACAAACATTACAACACATCAAAATAACACTTGAAAAAATTACAAATTACTTGTTTTAATAATTTGGATTACTGAATATACACGTATAATTAATGGTTCTAAAAATAAATGATACATACTCGTATATAGTTCCATGCTTTGCGTTTGATAATGTTATAACTATAATATGAAAGATAACCCTGCATCAGAAATAAAAATGTTAACCGGTTACTTAACACATCTGAAAACTACACTTTTTTTTTTTTTTGAGAAAGCTCTCCTTTTTATTTTCGGATGATGGATTAACAGCAATAAAAAATAATGTTTTTGAGCTTCGCACTTACTTAATGAAATCTGTTTGTCCATAAATTGCAAGTCTTGCCATGTCACCAAATGTTTTATTATAAGTTTTTATATTTTCTTCATCAAAATCTTTCGGACCAGTCCCTTTCTGTCGATGACGAATCAATAGATGAATTGCATAGTATTTCTTCCATTCATTACTATGTGTTTTATACAACAAGTGATTCAAGCCATGCACTCCAAAGTCCAGTAGAACTCGATGGACAAGCTCCGGATGAGGATAAAGTACCGACTTAGTTGGGAGTTCACCAGCATTGTAATACCACTTTTTGCCATCATATAGATGATAAGTATCATACCATAAACGAAGAAATCTGGCATTCTTATGAGCTACTAAAATCTGTGTTCCAAGAAATTGGTTAATTGACCAACCAATTGCAAATTCATATTTCCTGAAAGGATCTAATGATTTCACAACATAAGAGTCGCTGTCGAGAAATATTCCTCCGTATTTCATTAACAGTTGGATACGTGCAACGTCTGATGCATGCCAAACTTGACTAAGACGCTTTCCAAAAATATGAGTTGGTTTTTTCAAATATTTTACTTGTAAAACTGGTATATTCTTTACCATTTCCCAGTATTTTCCACTGAGTTCAAGATGATTGGAATGGATAATTATTTTCTCTGGTTTCTGGTGCATGTAGGCAGCTTTAATGGATACGACTTCTATGAAGCTAAGATTAGGGCTATCAAAATGAATAAAGTGGACCATATTTGGAACGATGTAGTAACTGAATCCTGTAATATTATCTGCGTTTGAGAAATCAATAGTATCTTTTCCACTTAAACTATTCTGGAATATGCGATCATATATCCATAATAAGCAAGCCAAAAATACTGTGGTTACAGCAAGTGACAATAAGAATTTCTTTGGGAAACGTTTATATTTTATGTTTTTAAAACAATAAACAGTCATGGCTTTTGGTTGATTAGGAAAACTGTAATCAATTTAGAAATATCACTGAATGTCACTGGAATAAGGCATAGAAATCTTGTCTGGAAAAGCTGAAAAATCAAAAGTCATATTTGAAATAAATATATATATATATAATAAAAATTGAGCGATTATTTCAAATTCGCAATTTCAACATTAATTTCAAAATTAATTAACAATGAAAAACTACAAAAATCCTCAGGTTCAACTTCCAGTTTTGATCGCCTAAGGCATCATCGGATAATCTTAACACAAAGAGTCAAGGATATCTAAAGAAACTTTGCCAGAAGAAGATGAGACAACTGCTGTAGTTCATTAAAAAATCACGAATGAATATTTGATATTTAACAAGATCAAAGACGTTATTTGTTTAGGGAATTAATGTCTTTGATCATGTTAAATTTCAAAAATTCATTTGTGATTTTTTAATGCACTTCAGTTGTCCCATCTTGGCCTGGGAAGGTTTCTAGAGATATCCTTGACGCTTATGTTAAGCTTATCTGATGATGCTTGAGGCGATTTTTACATAGATACACACAGATGTAGTTTAGTGGTTTGATTCGATATACACAAGGTGTGTTTAGCATCAGCTTTACTGCATATACATTTCCATTTCATGTTTATTTATTTGTTTCTTTTTCCACGTTTGAACACGCACGCACACACATACACACACACACAACACATATCAAACCCCAGTAGATTAGTTTAGATTCACGATACCTTTGGTTCGTTTTCCAAACGAACCAAAGGTATCGTTCGTTTGATTTCAAATCCTGTTTAGAACACTAAAAACTTCTTTATAAAGGCTTTTCAGTGGATGGTGAGTTAGCTTGTCTTATCCAGAAACGATAGGTTTTTCTCCTATTGAAAAACTCGTGTTTTTCTTCGCTCTAAACAACAAAATGAGCAGAGAATTGATGCAGTTAATAAACATGACACACTAGTCTCATAGCTTTAGTTGATTCATCCATAATTCCTAACAACAAACTCATGAACATTAATCGCATCATATTTATGGATGTGCGATATAATGTGAGCAAAAATGTGTTTTGTTGTTATTGTTTTTGTCTTTGTTCGCATTTGAAAACTTTTTAAGGCTTATATGAAACTAATTAGCCTCTCATCATAATAAGACGCTTTATTATCTGTCTATATGCCGCCATGTTTCTCATATTGAAATCAGAAGGTTGTTGATTATTTTGATACCGGGACCAAAGACTGTTCTCCTGAGTTTTGTCATAATTTTCGGTTTTGTAGCTCAGCACGTAACCTTTTCCGAATGGAACACCTATATATTTAGCCACTTGCCAGGTCAGTACAGCGTGATCACAGTCACCAATCGGAGGCTGAACAGCAACATCTTTAACCCAGTCCTCTTCCTTTTTGGGCACTATAATTAGGTCTAACATTCTTCGACCTCCAGTTCCTTCTGTGATTTGCTGCTTGAGGAGGTTTTCTTGCAACAACAGCTCAGTAAATTCAGCTTTATTCTTCTTCTGAGATTTCACCTCTTGGTTCGGATAATTTAAACCACGCATGATAGACGTTTAGCACTCATCAGGTTGATTTGGCAATGACTTTCCTCGCTACTGGTTAGACTCCACCTCATACTACATAGCTTCAATCATGGCTGCATGAAAAATTGTTACCAATACTTCTATCCTAACTGGATAGGAGTATTGATAATTATTCCATATAGAAGTATTCGATATTACTGATTATGGTAATTCGATATTACTCTCCCTTCGCTTCTATTTTCTCGATCCTTCTTTACCGTAGGATTTATTCTCGATTACAGTTAGTACATCTGTCTCTAGCCAGATATATTAATATTGTTTTTAAATAAATGTGTAAAATGTGTATAAATTTGTGTACATCGTGTATACATTTGTGTGCAGTTAATTTTAAGTATAACGCATTATCATTAATACATATTTTACATTTTTGAGTTGTTAACAATCATTAATTAAGCAACAGTATTTTTCTTATGTGTTTATTTTTATAAGTTTGTTTGCATTTATTTGTTTGTGTGCCTACTTGTATATTTTCATTCTTCATTTCATTCTAGATTACTAATTTATTATCAGAAAGATGTTGGAAATTTATTATCCACTTGGTTATACTATAATAAATTTAGTTTTATCCTTTATCCAAGTGTAAGCAAAAGTTTGCGCCTGACGTATCTTCAGGACTGAGGCAACTCGTAGTAAAGGTGGACCAAGCTCTCATTACTCCTTGTCTTAGTATTTCCCATAATGCCACAATATATGTAAAGATGACTTCTCCATTGCTTTCAACCTTGGTATCACCACCTCTGGGTCTGGTTCCCACGAGACCTCAATAAAGGTCGAAACCAGTCTATGTCGGTTTCGACCTTTATTGAGGTCGTGCGGTGATATAAACCGGTGGTGCGCCCTCTATGGGCTTTGCCGGTGGCCTAGGATGTAAAGAGGGATCTCTGATAATATTTCCCAATTTTTTGAAGTTTAATGCAACCGTATTTGTTTAAATTCGGTTGATTCCTGAGTGCAGATGCAGATTCAGTCTTTCTTATTTGAATTTACTATGGTGGAGCATGGTGTTTTTTTTTCAGGAGATCCTGTGGGTAGTATCCAAAACATGGTCTGCAAGGCCAGATTGACCATAATCGTGATTGCAGAAGTATGACTTGTGTTCTTCTAACCGGATTGTTGCTGATCTTCCTGTCTGTTTGAAGTAAGCCAGTTTGCAGGCACAAGGTACTCTATGCACTCCAGGCACTGAGAGAGGAGGGAGCTGGTCTTTGGTGGAACGTATAAGGGTAGTAAATTTACGGTGGGGCTTAAAAGCTGTATGGTGGTTGTACTTTTTTAATGATTTGGCTATTTTTTCTGGTGTAACACGACGTAAGGTATGGTGATGTCATTTCTGAAGTCCTTCTGAAGAGATGGTTGGGGAATGGGGAGGGACTTGATTATTTTTTTAATTCTGTAGTCACTGTAGCCATTGGAAAGGAAGGTGGTGTGCATGTGTTTGAGTTCAGTTGAAAGGACAGTTTCACTGGAACAAAGATTGTAGGCTCTATTGGTAAGAGTTTTAATAATGCTATATTGCTGAGAGGGGTGGTGGTGGGAGAGTTTGTGAATGTATCTGCTTGTATGAGTAGGTTTTCTATATACAGAGAAAGAAAGGTTACCATTAGGAAGACGTGTTACTAAGGTGTCTAGGAAGGGTAAACAATTCTTATTTTCCTTCTCCATCGTAAACTGGATTCTTGGATGTAGACTATTGAGGTGACTGAGGAAGGAATGTAATGAGGCCAAATAGAGAACCAATAATCTACATATCTTAGCCAGGTAGAATATTTTAGAGGGGAAGGGTCTATGGCTTGTTTTTCAAAGTTTTCCATGTAAAAATTGGCAAGAGGGGGGAAACCCATGGCAGTTCCATCTATCTGTTTGTAGATTTTGTTCTTCCAAGAAAAATAACCAGTGTAGATGGCAAAGGAAAAGAGCTCTAAGGTATCAGAAGGAAAAACGTTTTTCAAGAGTGTTAAGGTGTCAATTAGGGGAATATTGGTAAACAATGAGATGATGTCAAAGCTGACCAATATGTCTGTATTATTTAAAGTAAGATTTTCAATTAAGTTTTTAAAATGGGTAGAAATTTTTTTACATGAGATGTGGTAAGACCAGTGAGGGTGGTCAAAGAGTTAGCTAGCTGCTTTGACAATTTGTAGCAAGGAGCATTGGTGGCATCTACTATAGATCTTAGGGGAGAAATAGGTTTGTGAATTTTCGGTAAACAGTATATACTTGGGAAGGACGAGTACAGAATGGTGTGAGTTTTTTTTGTGATGTCAGGAGTTTTAGGAGTTTTTAGGTGTTTTAAAAACCATCACGCTCCACCATAGTAAATTCAAAAAAGAAAGAGTATTCTTTGAATCTGCATCTGCACTCAGGAATCAACCGAATTTAAACAAATACGGTTGCATTAAACTTCCTAAAATTTGGTAAATATTAATTATCAGAGATCTCTCTTTACATCCTAGATCACCTGCAAATGCCCATAGAAGGCGCACCATCTAGATAGGACTTTAGTTTCACTTACTATTGTATTATATTTGTTTGTGTGTGTTGTTACGAAAGTTTTTTTGTAATCCGAGATGACGTCTCTGTGACAGAGACGAAATATTGGAAGTATTAAAATTGTTTTTAATCCTTTCTTAGTGCTGATAATATTCCATTAAACCCCCATCATGAATTCTTCACAGCACTTAAGCCTCAACACATGGACGTAACTAAAATTATTGTTTCTTGACTTTAAAATTATTCTAATTGTTCAAAGTAGACTTCATTTAATTTGTTTCGAGTTAAACTTTTTTATTGCAGTAATTTTAATTGACTCTGTTTTTCTCTCCCTCTTCTCTCTTTTTTTTAATCTTGTTCTTCTTTTGTTGTCTCCTCTCCTCTTCTTGTTTATTTTTTCCTGGTAGATCGTGAAGAGCCGTCTGACGCGTGGACGCGAGCAGCATGCGGAGCGCGAGCCACGTTGTGGCCACCCGTGATATAGTCTATTAATCATCGTAGTCTTCTAGCATTTCAAGTATATTTATGGATATCTTTTTTTTTCTGAGAAATGCGTGATTTTTAATTCATAAAATGATGAGAAATCTTTAAATTTGTTTTCAGTTTGATTTAAATGTTGTTCTCCATATCTACCTACAAACTGTGGTATACTTTAGTTCTTTTACTATTCATACTTTTCGTCTGAATGTTTCTGAGTGCATCTATTTTTTTTTTTTTTTTTTTTTTTGTTGTTGTTGTTGTTATGAGAAGGGGATTGAGCCAAAGATGGTAACCTCAACCTGTGAATCAGGGTGCCGTTGGTGTCATTCAAATCACAGTGAATCTATTCAAAAATATATCACTTCGGTTCAAATCACCTAATTTTTCTTTAATCTAATCTTTTGTAATAAATAAACTTGAAAATATTGGCGAAATTACAAACTTAAAGAAGCTTTATAATGATAAAAATAAACTTATCATAATGGCTTGAAAGACAATCGTTTCGATCATCATAATAAAAACGACAAAAAGATTAGTTTTTTTCAAAGAAAAAAAAGAGGTAAATCTGTGTATTGTTATGCGGGTAAACTATTTTCCAAATCATTTACATCAAAGTTTATAGAAGACCACCCTCGAAACTGGAACAACTCTTGGAGGACTGTGAAGTTTCGCATAATCACATATTTGGTGTGTGCGTGTGTGTGTTTCAGACGACGATCAAAAATAAACAGAATTGATAATGAATTACTAAAGCAATTAGAAATTGAAGAAAACTATTGGAGAGAATTCATTATTTTCAGAGTAATTGCAAAAATCAAATTATTATCTAGATTACTTTTTAGGTGCCTTGAGGAAAGGGGGAAATCCAAAAACAAACAAAGAAAAAAATGCTTGATATGTTTAATTTACTCAGCAAGTATGGTACTTTTTTTTTAATTACATTTAGATAAATATAGGTCTTGTGGTTCAAGAAAAGCAAATTATTTATCCTATTCCACTTGCGATGAATTTATATTAATTAGTGAAAATCATATAACGAAATATATAATAACAGAAATTAACTATGCAACTTTTTTAATATATTTTTTCATTCCACTGAAATATGTCCCATGTCCGGACACTAAGTGGCTATTGCGTAAAGTATTTACTGTCCAGTAGGGAAGCCAAAGAAAAATTTATTTGCTTCATCTTGGTCGAGCAGCATGACAGTCAATATATAGAAAAGGTAACTAAAATGTTGGCCGATATGAACAGTGATATTAAAATAAAAAAAAAATGCAGAGAGCAAGCATAAAATAATACTGCGAAATGGCTGGCCAACAATATAGTCCCATCCAACTGCAGTTTGTCTTCCATGCGCTACTCATTTTCTCAATTGCTTCCGAAAGATATAGTCATGCATCAAATTATTCTGATTTTGTTCAACATTATTGACTTACTTTTTTTCTGCGTCTACTCGTAAATGGAATATTTTAAAAAAACAAACTTCAAGAGTGTGATTGGCTAAAAGGATGATAGCTACGAGCTGGTCTGTTAAAGCAGACGCTACGCTGCGAATTCTTACGAAAAGGCTACAAGTATATAAAAAAAGTTTAATCGTAATTGCGAACGAAATTAACAAAAAAATCGCTATTTTAGTCTAAAAAATTAGCAAAAAAATTGATACGTTTGGAATTGAATTTATGACTATATTTTGGAATAATGTATTACAAAGAATGGATGCTATTAGTAAAATTCTGCAATCATTTAAATGCAATATTTTTTAAACAATCTCTAATCTTTTGAAATCCTTTTCAAAATATGTTAACAAAAAAGTCAGAAAAATGTGGTAAATTTGAATTTGAAGTCTCTGAATTTATGAAAAAATAATAATTATCAAAAAAAATTAAAACAGAATTAAAATAAGAAAACCATTTATTTAAAAAAAAATAACTCAAATGAACACGCATTTCCAAAAAAAGAAATTTTTCAAGTGAATACCATATTTGTCATATGCGATTCTTTAAGCTTGTACTTAAATAAAATTAAAAATAAAAACTTGTTTCAAAAATTCTAAGATAATAATGTACCAATAAAATCTATCAGTATCAGGAAGTGTTCATATATACTTTGATTTTTTTATATAGTCTGGCCATTAGCGCTAGGTGTCGCCCTCCAAATGTCTAAACCGCTACTGAATTATTATTATTATTATTATTATTAGGATAATAATTTATATTAGATAATGTCTGTTTGCATGTGGTGTAAAATCAATTTTCTAATAATGTCATTAAAGGAAATTAAAACAATTAATTTGTCTAGGGCAAACCCTGATTTCTCAGCTAATTTTAATAAAGAGAACACGTGACTAACTATACGAGAATTACTCAAATTACTTACTTTGTCAAGCAAAAAAAAATGTGATTTTTTTTTCTACTCTTAAAGAAAGCGTCCAGAAATGTTTATAATGTTTGCATATTGAATAAAATAGCTTTCTTTTTTTAGGCTAAATTAGCAGTGAAAATATATAATTTAATTACTATAATATATCAATCAATCTTTCAACTAACGCCTTTTATTCATTAATAGGGTAGGTGAGGCCTTTATACCCTATCTAGCTTTTGGAGACTGAGTGGGCAGTTCAATCTCCACCGGTAGCCAATCAGAGATAACTGGGCTGGCAAACAAGCGCTGCCATCTCTTGGCACCTACCCCTAACAAGATAGGTCACTGTCTGAAATAATGTGGGTACTACGGTCGATTTTCTTGAGTTTACGGGACGAAAAACCCGAGTTTCCAGGAGGAAAAACCCGCTTATTTTTATTATTATTATAAAATTATAATTATATATTATATTATAATATATAATTATATAATTTAATACAATTAAATGCCAGCAAAGGTTGGTCGATTCGTAGAGCTTCTGCTACCAATGGCTCGTAAAAAAGTTAAGCAAGTTTGAGCACTGTTAGTAGTTGGAAATCGTTCGATGCTGTTGGCACACTCTCCCTCCATGAGTCTTTGGATTCCCTGGAGGTGTCACATAATAATAAATATAAGTTAATAATATAATTTCTTGGAAATATATAATTTAATTTTTGCTTTATTATGCGTATAATATGCTTACCGTATATCAGGAAACTACTTAAGTGATGACGTCACTGGCATTATAACAAGTAAACATGCTCGTGAGACTTATTTGTTTCTGTTCTCACTACTCAAATCTGCTATTTTTCGAAAGATGAAAACATGCAAACAAATTTAAAATCGCTGACAAAATAAATTAATTGTTTGCACAATATCGACAAATTAATTCCAAGTATTTTAGTATTAACTTTCGAAGAGAGAAAAATCTTTAATATGCTGTTTATTTTAATTCCATAAATATGGAATTAAAATAAAGAGCATATTTTATCATCTCATTATTCATGTAATAAAGTTTCTCGTTCATATTATGTATGCTCTTAGAGCCCTTTTTAATATACTATAGTTTGTAAGAGTTCTGTTTTGTAAAGGTAGTTCATTTAACATCTCATGTGGAACTTACTGTTACTCTTCCATAATGGCAGTTATATTTGAATGCGATATAGTGAGTTGTCCACGGTCTTGTTATAAGATGTGTAGTTCTGGCTATCCTTGAAGTGGTGTCAAAGTTCTGTATTATTTTAGCATAGCTACATAGTAATATAGGAGTTTGCTGTTAACATTTTATGTTCTGTTGTTTCAGTGTGGATAAAAGCTGGTACGTATAGTCTCATTTTTTCCGTAAGATCAGCTTTATCATTTTATACTCTGATATTAATCTATTTAACTGTGTATTCTGAAAGAAAAAAAAACGCGTGCGTTATAATAATAATAATAATAATAATAATAATAATAATAATAATAATAATATTTTGGGAGGTCACAGACTACTCCCACCAGCTATCATAGGTGCTCTTGTATTCATTCACACAATTTGCACACACGACATTCAAATGGCAATCCTCTCTAATTACACATCATTCTATAAGAGAAAAATCTAGCTCTCAGAACCTTGTAAACAGCATTTATTCTTAATCGCTATGATGCCCTCTTGTCATTTTCCCGCCCTCCATAAATTGAAAAATTCCGTTTAATGATATCCTGTATGATCCTTTCAGTTTGTAAGTCTCAATCATATCACACCCTCTTTCTCCTGCTTGCTAATGTCTACAGTCTACAAATTCTCAATCTATCTTAATAATCAGTATTCGGCAATTCAGATAGCATTTTAGCCTCTCCTTTGCTCTCTCTCTCTCTCTCTCTCTCTCTCTCTCTCTCTACTGTATCAGAATCACCACGGAAACCAGAAGACCATACATACACACACAATAGTCCAAGTGATTTCTTATCAAGGCCGTAGAGAGACAAAATGATATACTAATCTTTACATGTCAAGATTCGTTTCAGCATTGGAACTTCCTCTGAGCTGTATTTACAATCTTTACTATATATGCCTTGAACTTCAACTTTCTGTCTACTAAAACTCCAAAATCCCTAGCCTGATCAGTTTCTTCTAGCATATTTCGGTCTGTGGGCAGTCCTCCCTGCTTCCAACAATTTTTGACAAACTGTCATATCCGAAAAATTAATCCCACTAGCCGCCAAATTTCTATTTAAGTCTACAGCAGACAATCTTCGATTCATTTCGCTTTTGCTAACTAGCTTGAGTAAGTGTAGTTTTTCCTTTTCTGTCAGGAGAAAAGGTACCTGTCTCCCTAAACCTCTTTAAAATTGCATTAACAGTACCCAAACCAACACCACACTCGTTGGCAATTTATCTTTGAGTCAGGGATGGGTGCTCAGAAAGAATACCTATCTTTGAACGCTTTCTTGAAGATGTATCCATTTTATAGCTGCACGAAATAAATAAAACACTACGAATATCAACTTGTTTATACTATTAAAAAAACTTAAAAACGCACAACGCTATTAATAAACATCGTAGAGACAGTTAAAACACGCAGCACTGAACCAAAATACTGAAGTAAAACCAAAACTGAAAATACTAAACTGAAATTATTGTGAAATGAAACAAAAACCAAAAACTTGACGAAAATTCGGCTTGTTCGGATTAATTTGTTCCCTTCAATCATATTAGAACTGATTTTCTATTGATGCGGCATGTTTTTCGACACTGTGTAATAAAGAGAATTAGGCTTAACTTTCCCCACCACTAAAGTCATGCAATAAACGAATTACTTACCTAACTACTTAAAAAAAAACTTCGTAGGTATTTGCCAAAATGCTTCATCAAACACATCATTACATGAATAACATTAAACAAAAACCAAAAAACAATCTAACAAAAAAATTTACATACGTAGCTTCAAACAAGCATCTAACTGAATATTAATCACTTATAATCGACAATTTCCAATTTAAAAAGGGTATACTAAAAACCATCCAACACCTACCACACATTAAGTTTAACAAAGCTGTCGGCAATCACTGTAAAGATAAATAAAGTTTATCTTTACAGTGATTACTAGTTAGTTTCTTTTTGTTATCAGTCCTATTAAGTGACATACAAGGTTGTCAATTAAAATATATATTTTGCAGGGATTCTGTGGAACGCTGGATTAAGCCTGGTGCTTTGAGGCATAAATCTGGCGAAGTTTGTGGAAATATTAAGGAAAAAATATGTGAAAAAAGAATGAGAAAACAATGATCAGTCAAGATAAAAACGTGCTTAATGAGTGATTATCTACAGGGTGTTCGGGATAAATTTGACAGTTTCGTAAGGAAAAAGAAAATCTTCTTTGTATCTATTAAATTTAATGAATTGACAAAAAAACATTACAGGCAGAGTTAATTACAATACTATCAACAAGATTTACTCAAAATAACCACCATTAGCATCGATCACAGCTTCAATTCTGCTTCGGAACCTCGAACAAGCTGATGCTACAGTCTCCCTGGGAAGGGCCGCAAAAACTGTTTTAATTTTATCCATTAACTGGGCTTTTGTATTACTGGAAGTGCGATTGGTGTCTTTTTCAACTGCGCCCGATACAAAATAATCCATGGGGTTAAGGTCTGGGGAGTTTGGAGGCCAAACATTTGGACTGGTGAAGTCGTAGAAATTTTCAGACAACCATTTTTGACTTTTCCCAGAGGTGTGGCAAGGGGCCGAATCCTGCTGCCATACATACGGCCTACCATTGGCTACCCTTGTTATCCAGGGCTTGACTACAGTTAGCAACTCCACGAACAAAGCCCGAATTCCAATGCCAGGGTTCTTCAACACCTGTTCCTGCAGATTTGCGAGGAATTCTGCTGTACGAACGCAATCAGATCGTCTGCTAGGGATCTTTCTTCTTGCTACATCCTCGTAGTCACCATTGCAAGTCTCTAGTTCATGCCTGATTGTTTTTACTGTATTCAGGGAGCATTGGGCAGCAGTCGTAATATCCTTATTTTGATGGCGGGCACGAATCATCATGATACAAGTTATTCTCTTCCATGATTCAGGTGGGTTCCAGCTATTCATCCTTTCTGACATCTTGTATATGAATGAAGAAGGGTCCAAACTTTTAAATGAAGAGAAGTGTGTGTTAATACATGTAACTTACGGAAAAATATAATTAATTATAAATATGTCAAATTTATCCCGAACACCCTGTATTTACAAACACAAGGACTGAGAAGAAATTCTTGACAAAATAATAGAAATTTAATTGTGTATTATGGCTATAGTATCATGTGCACTCCTTGATGATATGTGTTAGGAATTCAAGATGAGTTGACGACAAAAGACATTCTTCATACTAAAGGAAGGTGGGGGAGAGATGTGAAGATTCTCAAGACAACAGTTGCAAAAAAAAAAAAAAAGTACATATTTCTTTTGGGTTTGGTTATAAAATAAAGATTTTTATCTGTCTTAAGTAGTTCGGGTGCTGTCTGAAGTGATATCACTTATTATATACTGTGTATATTTTTTTCTTTTATGGATTAAAACATTGTAAATTAATTTGTTGTTCTAATTATAAAATTTCAAAAAGGTCTCCTGTAAAACAAACTAGTTTGCAAATCCCCACGTATTTTATTTTATTTTAGAACTATGGAAGTCGCTGCATATTCTTCTCAAGACATCAAAGGTAAGGTGGACGCCAGTATTAACCCTGAGCTGGGATGAATTAACCTTTTCATATTTTAAAAACTAATTATTCTTTAAAAGAAATTTCAGTTTTAAGCAAATAATGTATCGTTAAGCGTAATGGAAACGTTTAAGCAAATAATATATGGACAACTCCACTTTTACTCATTGGTCACTACCAAGAAATACAAAGAAATATCATACCTGGTTCCAAAAGCTTCTCAGTACTGCACATGTGACATGTATAAGAGCCTGTCAAAGTGGATATAACTGAACAGTGCGTAAATACATGTATCCAGTTATCTATGCCTACAATTTAAAACACATGCAGTATTCTGCCGCTAAATATTTTACGCAATCCTTATAGCTCATCAGCTGACATGTGATGATCTGAAAATTCGCTTGCGGTACTCAACATCTACTTCCTAATGAAAAAACAAATAAAAAAATCAGTAGATGTAACAGGAAGTGAATGGAAACTTCCAACTCATATTGGCAAAGTAACAAATCAGAAATGTTATAGCTGTAAAAAGTCTCAACTCTTTATTGACATATCAAATGAAACAATACTTCATTTATATCTGTTGTTCTCCTGTAATAAACAGCTTTTTTTTTTTTTTAAACGCACATTCCCCTCCATTCCTAGCATGTTTTTCTTCTGCTTAGAGAAGCACTAATCAATCCTTATAATTGACTGCGCTCATTAATAAGCTGATCACAGTCATCAATTATACATTCGATTTCTTGTGTGTGTGTGTGTGTGTGTGTGTGTGTGTGTGTGTGTGTGTGTGTGTGTGTGTGTGTGTGTGTGTGTGTGTGTGTGTGTTGTATCGTATGAACTATACATCATTTTGATTAGAAAATTTTCTGTCGATTCTATATGCAGTATGTTTTCTTTATTTTTATGTTCCAGTCGCATGAAGTGGCGCTGCTGTCAATCGGTAGCAGACAACGTCTGCGTATGCAATCTTATGCTACCATGCTTAAATGATAGCGTATGCTACATGCTTAAAACATCTAAAAATATGGTATAAATTTGGTCTTTACTGGTGATTCACATAATTAAAGTATGAAAAGAAATAGTAAGTAATAAGGAGAACCAGATTTACCACCACCTCCTCGGATTGATAATGAATATTTTGTGTATACTTTTTATGTTCAAATAATGAGTTCATTATTGGTATCTGTTACCATTAATCACTGGTATCTTCCCTAAATTTATCTACGTTTGTGTGAATTATATTTTTCCTCTTCTTGCATTTTATTACGTCTGTTAGTAATAATAAAATATATTGTTAGGTTTATCTAATATTCTGCAGTTCTTTATAAAACAAAAGTAATTCCAGTTTTCTTCTTTTTCCCCTCTTTTGGTGCATTAAGTGTATAAGTAATATAATCTGTGATTTTTGCATTTAAAACAATGTTTGTTTTAGCAGAGAACACTTATTTGTCTAAATCATATCCATTATGTCTGGTGATTAATATAAAGAGGTGATGAAAGGAGACATTAAGATACCCGTGCTATATCTTAGAGATATAGTCTATGCGATATATTACTTTTTTCTTTATTTTTTTCCCAGGAGTACAAAAGTATTTGTTTTAATTCCCTGTAAATAATTTATAATTTGAAAAGAATAATTAAATTAAATTTTTAATTTTTATTCACGCGATGAGTTCTTGGACTCCTTGAAGTGTTTTAATATTTTAGCACAAACATTTACATATGTACAGTGAAAGTATTATTATTATTATTATT
The DNA here is from genome assembly GCF_054136105.1 of Typopeltis vanoorti. Lineage (NCBI taxonomy): Eukaryota > Metazoa > Arthropoda > Arachnida > Uropygi > Thelyphonidae > Typopeltis > Typopeltis vanoorti. The sequence goes on along the minus strand of NC_143556.1, from coordinate 42,499,493 downwards.
ATTATTATTATTATTATTATTATTATTATTATTATTATAACATTAACTCTCCTGATGTCAAAGACTTATCGCGAGAGAGAGAGGTTCATACTATTAACAATTACATACGTTATGCAAGTATATTTACAAAAGTCCACAGACTTACAGGAAATCTTGTCTGCCTGTACCATATTTATTATACCGATGCTTAAACTCATTCACAACATACCGAGGCAATGCAATTACACTCACCCACCACTTAAAATAATAAAAAGTTTTCACCCTCTTATTTACACTTTCTGGCTTGAACTTTACATTCCTCGTGCAACTGATCATCGTCTCTCATTCTATATGTTTTCCACAACCTCTTTTTCATCTGAAATTCTTTCTTAATCTCAATAATTATCTATTTTACCCCGTTTTTTTTATATTACTTTATTATTTGAGTCTTTCCAACATAATATTTTATATGGTCTGCAACGAGATACTGCACACATTTTCCATTTTCTACATAGACTGTAATTTTTTATTTAATAATTAATGTTATTTATTTTTATTTATTTAAATAAATATCTAAGTAAACTTAATAAAGTATCTTAAGATATACATAGAAAGTTAAAGATAACTGAAAATTGAAGATTTAATCAACAACAACAACAACAACAACAACAACAACAACAATAATAATAATAATTCTGTTTATTCCAGTACACTACTGAGGTTCAGTATGAAACTGCTGAATATTTTTTTAAAATAAATATACATAACGCATTTATATATCTTTTTTATTTTTTCACTTGCATTCCACCCTTCTCTTTCTTTTTTGTTCTACTAATACTCTATTCGCATCCTTGAACTTTGTGTTCGAGGATGCGAGTAGACGATTAGCAGAACAAAACAGGCTTATATGAGTAAGCAGGGCCGTCCCTAGGAATTTTGTCACCCCGTGCAGTAGCATATTTTGCCGCCCCTTCTCCCTTATTTTTCGTGTAGTTTATGCCAACTTTGTCCCCCAAAAAAAATTGTCGCCCCGTGCAAATTCAAGTGCACAGTTGGTAGAGCCGGCCCTGTGAATAAGGTTTTGGAATAGTGAATGGTTTCGTGTTTTTGATGTAGTAATCAAAAATCAACATGTTACGCGAAGTATTTGTTTAAATGCTTTTAAATTTCAAATTGAACATGCAGAAAATATACAGAATATAAGACGGATTCAAATTAAATATCACACACAAGCCGTGTCAGGTAAAAATTACAGGGGATAAAATTACACGAGGACGAAATTACACAGGGACAAAATTACACAGGAAAGAAATTACACAAAGAAAAAATTACACATAGATAAAAATACACACTAAGAAAAAAATTAAAAGGAAAAATAGAAAAATATTTACACAAGTAATTTTGAAATTACAAAATTAAGAAATCACACAGGGAAGAAAAAACAAAGAAAAAATTAAACAAACAAAAAATTACACATAGATAAAAATACACTAAGAAAAAAATTAAAAGGAAAAAATCCACAAGTAAGAAATGACAGATAAAATAAAATTTACCAAAAATTGTACAAAATTTATAACCTGCAAGGGGTAAGTCACTAGTGCGGATTTGGGCAAGGGGATTAGGGAAGTGGTTGAGTTGAAAATTCAAAATGATGTAGTGATTAGCTACCCTAATTAGTACTTACCTCAGATTTACAAGGAATAATTTCCTAAGGTAAAACCAATCGACAATTGTTAATCACCATAAACTTCTCAAGAATTTCTAAGAATTGTTTGGGTGATGGTATAAGTAAATTTTTGTCTTACATTTTTCAGTTTAAGTTTAGTGACTAGTAATACACTTGTGCATAACGTGCGACGTAATAAATTTCGTGATTAATTTTTTAAATTAATTTTAATTTACCCATGGCTGATTTTAAGTACGGCGTTAGTAATAAAGGTGGTCAAATTATAATTTACAAAGGATTCGAGTTTGTTCGTCACCGTGAAACTGCTATCGAAACTATTCATTGGCGTTGATCGACAATGTAAAGTTCATTAGAACTTTACATTGTCGATCGCTGCTCCATACCAGAGACAACAAGATTATCCGTGAGTCTTCAGAACACTGTCATGTTAATAGGACTTTTGAATCTGAAGCTCATCAACTTGCAAATCAAATGAAAAGAAAAATGTCGAATCCAAGCGCAACTGCTCGTGCAATTATAGCTAACAGTTAAGTGACTGTATCAGACGGATTAAAAATGTGCCTACCGAAGAAGAGCTCCATGACGAGGCGATTAAATAGATCCAAGGTTAAAACAATCGGAAACGTTCCATCAAATCCAGATAACAAAAATTTTGAAATACCAGAGAAATACTCTAAATGGATTATTCATGATTCCAGGCAGAAGATCCAGAACGTATAATACTAATTGGTCACAAGACTCTTCTAGATCAACTTGTAGTTAACGATTTTGGGCTAGCAGATGGTACATTTAAAGTGGTTCCACAAATATATAGAAATATATTATCAGTTATACAGTATCCATGTCCAATATGATTCAGGCGTCGCTTTTCCTTGTCTACTGGCTCTTCTTCTTTCTTCTTTTTCTTTCACTACGCGTTATTCCCGCTTCCTATGCAGGCTCTGCGTGTTACTCAGATGCGACTTCCTGTTAGTACCACTCCCAACCGACCTATCGCCTGGTCTGACGCTTGGGGCGGGGGGGGTATATTTTTGACTGTAGCAGCGTGTGTTCACGGGGCCGGTTTGCCTGCTTGCGGGATGAAAACGACTGGCTCTTCTACCAGGGAAAAAAAGAAGAAATATACGTGAAGATGCTGAACATGTTACTGGAGAAAATTCCTCAAGCTCGACCACAAAAAATTTTGACCGATTTTGAAACAGCATCAATGAATGCTTTCCGTGCCGTGTTTGAAAACATCGAAATTGGTGACTGCTTTTTCCTCTTATCACAATCTATTATACGGAAAGTAAATGAATGTGGACTAAAATCTCTATATGAATCCAATCAGTCATTTGCAGTACACATTAAAATGTTACAATCACTTGCACATTTGTCAGAAGAAGAAGTATTAGAAACATTTTTAGAAGTTGCTGATCTGTTCTCTAATTTAGACGAATATAATGAACAAATCGAGCAAGTTCTCCTTTATTTCGAACGTACATATATTTGAGGTCAACAGTTCAGGAACGGCACTTATAGACAACCTCTATTCAATATTTCTACTTGGAACCACAGACACTCTGCAGCCAACTGTATAGTTAGAACTACAAATTGTATCGAAGGATGGCACTATCGACTTCAGTCTCTCTTTCAGTGTTCCCATCCAAATGTTTGGAAATTTTTGGATAACATTGTTAAAGAATTATCTTTACAACATACAAACTATTTGCAGCATTTAACTGGTCAGCGAAACCCAGGACGTCATAGGTACATTTCCTTAAAACAACGTATTTCAAATATTGTACAAAATTACGACTCTGATAGACGATTGGATTTTTTACGTTGTATAGCTTATATGACTTAGTGTTTGTTTGTTTATTATTTTTTTAAAATAAAAGTAATTTTTGCAATATTAAGAAAGTTTATTTGTTTCATTTGACAACAAAATACCAATAATATTTTAATCGAATTAAAGTCAACAGGTAGGTCTTATAAAGTATTACAAAATTAAGAACTCTTATCTGAAAATAAATATAAAATTCATCATAAAAATTTATAAACTCTAAAGTAAAAAACTTCGGTGTGAATATTCAAATTTGTGTAATTTTTTCTTAGTGTATTTTTATCTATATGTAATTTCATCCTTGTGTAATTTCTTCCTTGTGTAATTTCTTCCTTGTGTAATTTTGGCAGTGTAATTTTATCCCGTGTAATTTCGTCCCGTGTAATTTTATCCCGTGTAATTTTGTCCCGTGTAATTTTAACATGTAACCCACAAAACACGTGCGCTCGCGCCTGTATTTTAATCTTCTCATCTCTCACTCTCTATGACGAGAAAGACGATAATAATGGTATATCTTTCATTTAGTAACTGATGCTGCTCCTCGGGCTCTGATTATCGAGTTGATTCAAAGAATATGAATGCAGAACTTGCATGATATTTCAAATCGAGATAGGTGAAAAGGAACTGTCTGTTGTAATCAGCTACACTGAATTTAGTATGCATGATAGTTCTATAAAATATTCAATGCATATTCATGTATCCTCTATGTGTGTTGAAACAGCCTCATCATTCTACATCCCTAATCTACAAATATGTCAGCTTTTAAAAATAACTACGAAATGTGTACTTTCCAATACATACAACCTATACATACCCTACAGCCCGCATGCACAAGAGTGAGGCCTTCATCTGTATTAAGAGATCGATAATGTTTGAATACATTTATGAGCTATCAGATTTATTTGAGAAAACAAGAATTTCTTGTATTTGTATAATTTTAAAAAGAAATTATATTTCAAGTTTTGTCTTGAACTGTTGTAGCTGCCTCTCATGATTTAGACATATTTAGAAAATTTATAAACTATTATAGATAATTTGTAAAATGCTAGCAGCTCATGTTAATCGTCAAGTTAGGCACATATTTTATTGTTCTTTCAAAACTCTGGACAAGAAATTTCTCTACACGTGAAACTCACTTATCTGGTACCAAGTCATGTTTTTTTCGTTAGAGAAGCAGCAAACAAAGCTGTTGGACCAACTGTTGGAAAAAAGTTGAATCTCTGAGAGCTGTCACGTAATAATAATAATAATAATAATAATAATAATAATAATAATAATAATAATAAATTAATAAAAAAGAATAAAATTTTTAATTCGTTTGAAATTTAATTACGAGAAATGATTAACTTAAAAAAAACGAAACGACTGTTATAATTTATTATTTTTTTTTAGTAAATGTAAAGAAATACAAAATTTTTTGTTCGCATCTGTACGTGTGCATGTTTGGGATTTGCAATCACGTTTTTTTTTTGTTTTTTTTTTTTTGCATTGCACATACAATTTCTGCTCTCCACCTTAAGCTGCGGAATGATATGAACTCCCTAGAGCGACATTTTGGTCTTAAAAAGAAACTTCAACTCACCTTACCTTTTTTTTGGAAAAAATCAGTACAACCATAGGCGCAATCGAAACAACACATTTCCCTTTGGTAGGTAAATGCAACCTATGATAAGCAGAATGTTTATAAGAACCTTTCATCTGGAGATCAAGGAAACCTGTGTAGCTTAGTAGGTTTCCAGTTGAAAAAGAAAAAAAAAAGAAAAGAAAACTGAGTTCTATCATTCTACGACGCGAAAAACTTTATAAAGCTATTCAGTTTTACAAGTAACATGTTTACCTTGATAAGGAATTTTCAATTGAAGGGAGTTAGCGGGGCTCATAAGAAGTCGGCGTGCTTTTCCTCCCGGAAACTTGGGTTCTTTCATCCGTAAAACAGTCAAGCCAGTCAGAAGAATACACGCAAATAACAAACATAATATACTAGCCTTAGTGGCTTCCCGCGTAATTGCAAATAATAACAATAGCATTAACAATTGTAGATGACTTAGATAAGTGCTGCTAGAGTGTTCCTTCCTAGAAACTTTTTTTGTTTCTTTTCTTTCATTAAAACTGATTTAAAGCATTCGCCTCATGGTCTTAGCTGTCTTGACATGATCAAGAAAATAGCGACAGCCATTTCATTAAATAAGAACTTTATTAAATAACAAAAAGATATCGATTCATACGGCTGAATCTGTCATGATTATTTTCAATGGAGATCGAGTTTACCAAATTCAGAGTGAGGCAAGGCCTTTCCTCTTACAATACAGAAAATTCTTATGAATATATTCGACAGGTGGCACTAACGCATCTTCGGCCTTCATAGTCTAAAAACTAATCTGACAAACAAATCATGATTACATACTGCTGTATAGCGTTTGACTTCGCGTCAAACTGAAATTATTGCAATCATTAGGAAACGAATACGCTGCTGGCATAATAAGAATAATTTTGATTGACGGGTATGGATAATATAAATAGCATTTAGCGGAAAAAGAAAGACCTTCATTCGCTTCCTCATGAATAATGGTAATTTATATACAGTACCCTCGCTCCACAACTCAATAAACGGCGCGAGTGAAGAAATCACATTCCCATATTTTTAAACATCATATGAGGGACGCTGGAAAGTTTTGATCAACTTTCCAGCCTCCCTCATATTTCATCCGTGATACCTGTGAAATATTTGTTGGGATTCTCAAAGCCTTAATTTTTGCCTCGTATGCTCTCCAGCCCTCACCCATTCCGCCTTGTATAGGTTTCGCAGTATGGTTACGTTCTGGTCGCACGTCTGCTCCGCTATTTCTGTTTTTCGTTTCGTACCTGCACATATACTCCGAGTTAAGATCGGGGGGGGGGGGGAAATAATAATAAATATATACAGGGTCATCAAAATTAAATCGTCCCTGTTTAAGGCATCGTCCAGCACCACCCAATGATCGATTTGCAGCGAAACTTCGCAGGAATACATTGTGCGTCATGTGGAAGCTAAATACGGAAAAAAAAAAAAAAAAAAAGTAGTTGCGACATTCGCTTCGCCAACAGGGAAATGTGTGCTGAATGTCAATGTAGTAATTTGTGTGTGTGTGTGTGTGTGTGTGTGTGTGTGTGTGTGTGTGTGTGTGTGTGTGTGTGTGTGTGTGTGTGTGTGTGTGTGTGTGTGTGTGTGTGTGTGTGTGTGTGTGTGTGTTGTGTGTAAGAAGGAAAAAAGCGACACAAGCATAAATAACACATTTTTATTCTCTTCCATCATGTATTCACAGGCTGTTCAATGTGCTACCCTTCCCAATATGCCACACATACTGGGAAGATGTTGTGCACATGCTGCATTACGCTATCTTTCAGCGCTGGCAAGTTATAACGATGAGCCTAATAAACCCTATCTTTGAAAAATCCCCAGAGCCAGAAGCCACAGGGGATCACATCAGGTGAACGAGGCGGCCATGCAGCGAGAAACGCATGGTTGATCACTGTGGCTTCCGTGAAATGTTCTCGAAGAATCTCCTACACGGATCGACTGATGTGTGGAGGGATCCCATCCTGCATGAAAATACTGAATCCATGCACAGGCGCTGCTGTGGCACAACCAAATTGTTTATCATGTTGGAATACCTCTCGGCAATAACGGAGCAGGTCACAGGACCCGACTGGCGAATGTCCTCAAAGAAGAAGGTCCAATGATAAACGAAACTGTAAACCCACACGAGACAGTAACTTTGGGTGAATCCAAAGGAATTTGTTGATTTGCATGAGGGTCTTGCAAGTATTCACATCTCCGTTCAGGTAAAAGTGAGTCTCATCTCCTCACGAAATCATCCAAGGCCACGCAGCATCTAACTCTGCTCGAGCGAGGAATGTTAAAGCGATTGTCAATCGACTTTCAAAGCCCTGTAAGAGCGCAACTCCCGTATTAGGGTTATATCGAAAGTGTAGAAATACAGAATCTTACGTAGAATGTTTTTAAACAGTTGTGTAAGGCACATTGACGCATCTTGATACAGTACCTGCACTGCAGGAACAAACGTTGTTATACATGGCCTGCTCCACAACGGAAATAGCAACTTCATTCACTTATTGTGAACTGATTGGCTTGCTACCTCTGTCAAGTCTAACGTTTTTGTACTTTATTGTATGTATTTATAAGCGTGTTCTGTACCGGCAATCCAAAGTGAGGTGATGCTCCATCTTGCATGAACATGGTAGAGTCAAGGCATCTTCGTTGCTGTAGTTGAGGAACAACAGAGTTGCACAGCATGTCTTGATACGTAACAGCAGAGACTGTACAAGTGACTGATCCTGTCGGGCAAAGTTCTTCGAAAAGTACGGACCGATAATAAATGATGAAGTGAAGCCACACCACACTAACTTTCGGTAAGTATAAAGGTGTCTGATGGAACACATGAGGGTTATTCGCAGCCCAAATATGACAATTGCGTGCGTTAACACTACCGTTCAAACTGCAGTCGGAAAGTCGACTGCAGTTGACCCTGACGTTCGTAGCTCGAATGGAGGTGAATGTGCCTCGTCACTCCATAAGATCTTCCACGGCCATGCATCATCCACCTCCATTCGAGCTAAGAACATCCGTGCCAACTGTAGTCGAGTTTCCGCATCACTGTGAAGCAAACGTTTGAGTATGCGAGACCTTGTAGAGGGAAAATCTCAGCAATTGACGCATGACTTTACACACTTTGACAGGTGTCCAGTTGCCCTGATATATTGCCAGCGCACTTCTGGACCCTAACGAGTCATTTATTCCGTGTTCGATGATGATAGTTTCAAGTTTGGTCATCTTGTTGAGGAATAATCCGTTTGAGCCCTCGTCTTGGCCTCACTGTTAAAGATCCGCTATTTTCAAATAGTTTAATCACTTTTCTAAGATTTAGATTTATTATTGTCATTGAACCTTTTTTTCCTATCTTTTAAATTCCTGGAATTCTCGAAGTGCGGTATTAGCATTACCGTGCTGTTGATAGTAAAGCTTGACTAGCAATGCACGTTCAGGTTAGATGAAATCCATAACTCTTCAGTTTTATCAGAATGACGCGAATCCGTTTCGGTTTTCCTTATGTCCACCAACTCGTCATTAGAAAAAGTGAGATTATGCAAATATCATGTAATTCTGGTTCTAACTGTTCCCTATGGCAGAATTGTGTACTTTTTTTCCTGTAAATCAAAACTCCATGCTCCAGAGTGTATTTACATCACGTTTGGTTGGATTTCGTCCAATACATTTTTTGCTACAGGGCTCTGAACACCTCTTTAATTATGGCCACCCTCTATATAAAGATATATATTATATTTTTATCCATTTTTACCTCCTAAAAACCCTACTCTAGAGACCAAACATCAAACTTTTTCAAGCCACTTCTGGCTTCCAATAAATTAAACACCGATATGATTCTCCTAATGTCATTATTCATTATTACCGTATTTCCTTGAATATAACTCGTCCTCGCATATATCTCACACCTTTAAGTTTACTTTACGGAAAAAGAAATTAAAAGAATAGATTTTGAATGTTATTATGGAAGTTTCAGATATTTTGCAATCCGGTTGAATAGAATCAATATTTCAACTCAACAACCGTCACCTTGCCTTTGTTGAGTCGCCCGATCTTTCATTAATACCGCACCAATCATATGCGAGACAGGTAGTAGCGATAGTGAATAGCAGATTCTTGGTACCTATTTTCATTTTTTTTAATCATTGTGATCTTATGATTCATAAATGATAAAAGGACAAGCAATAATGAAACTGTTTGTTTTAATTTAAATACAGAAGCATTGCCGCTAAGGATTCAAATATGTCGGGTGATGAAGGATCGCGTAAATAATGTTGATAATTAAAATTTAATTGCATTCATCTTATAAATAATGCGAGCAATTATACATTATAATGAACACTGAGATGTGCAGCTCAGTGGAAGTGACGCTTGCGTCCTGCGCGCTTGGTCGCTCGAAGTTTAACTTAAGTTCAAGTCTAATCGCTGACTGGAGGAATTTTCTTAGCTTTTCTTCGATCGTTCCCGAGTTAGTCGATCTCTGGCACGGGAAAGTGGGTTTTTCCTCCCAGAAACTTGGGTTTCTCATCTCGTAAACTCAAGAAAATCGACCATAGTACCCACATTATTTCAGACAGTAACATACCTTGTTAGAGTTAGGTAGCAAGGGTTGGCAGTACTTGTTTGCCAGTCTCTTCATCAGTGACTGCTATAATTAGCGATAGACATGGGCAAGCTATCTCTGATTGGCTACCGGTGAAGATTGAACTGCCCACTCAGTCTTCAAATGCTAGATAGGGTATAAAGGCCTCGTCTACTCCCTATAAGGGAATAAAAGGCATTAGCTGATTTTATTTTTTAACTTCAATTTAATTTTTTCCTGAATCCTCGCATATATTTCACACGACGATTTTTCTCTTTAATTTTGGGGAAAAACGTGCGAGTTATATTCGAGTAAATACGGTATATACTCCATATGAGTCTTTTGACTGCACGGAGATTTAATGCTGTAGCATGTGTAGCTCAGTGGATGTGGCATTTGCACACCATGGCACTTGGCTGCATGTTGTAATTCTTTCCTTTCCTGTGTTATCTTTCCTTAGCTGAGACTCAAGTTATACAAGCATGCCTTTAGCTTACGAGCTGATATTCTGTCCCTATTGCCGAATTCTTATCCAAGTTAGGCAACAGCTTTTCAGTCGCATTCTCATTCACCACTAACGTTTCGTCCAATGTAACAGTAGAACTATGAATCATGTTACATACATCTGGCTGATATATCTTAGCAAATTGAGCACGCATTAACTGAACAATCTCATTAGCATCTGACACTAGAGTACTGTCTACATTCACTAAAGTTATACTTCCAAAAAAACGTTATACTGAGCTTCGTATATTTCATAACTCCTCCCACTCTTATTCCCACGATATTCCTTCCAAATTATCTTCTAATGGATCTCTTGGATCCATCTCACTTCCACCCTATTTATTCTTTGAACTCTAAGAATAAATACAGTTACTGCTTCATTTAAACATTTATTTCAGATTCCCACTCATTGCCGATTTCTCTCCATTCATTAACTGATACTATTGGACCGAAGATAGTATTTTCCAAGTTGGTCATAATTTCTACCTTTGTAGTTCCGCATGTCACCTCTAATTGGAACATCTATGTAGTGTCTACTTCCCAGGAAAGCACGGCATGATCACTGTCACCAACTAATGGTAAAATTGTCATATTCTGAACAGAGACGTCTTCTGACGATATGAATAAATCTAACACTCTTTGCTCTGAATTCCTTCTTTCGCATGCTGCTTGAGAAAGCAGAGACTTGTAAGGACTGTTGTCTCCCAAGGATTCAATAAATTTTGCTTTATTGTGATCGTGAGATTTCTTTCTACCCAATCGATGTTTGGATAATTAGTTGCACATAATAATCAATAGCTTAGTAAGTGGGCGATGCATTTCGTCGTTCTCCTGCAGCTGAACAGCCAAGTCTATAGCAACCCATTATACCCAGTAACTGGTATAATGTAAATATAATTTACATTTTTAAAAGAAAGAAAGACAACTACTAAAACAAAGGGAGATGTTTATTAAACTCAAGTTATAAAATATTTCAAAAAACCATTAAAGATATCCTCAGTGAATATTCAGACATGAGAAAAACAGCAAAGTATACTAACTAGACATAAAACGAAATTAAGACATATTAAGAAACTAAATTTTATACAGAGTTGAGGTGGGTTGCTTTGAATTCTGCTTAAGGAAGAGAATCCATGACTAGTGTATTACGTATGTAAATTGCGTGTATTCTTCTGAGTGTGCCTGTTTTTCATGATAAAAAACCTGTATTTCTGGGAAGAAAACTTCTGCGGCCTCCATTTGATTATAACAATAATAATAATAATAATAATAATAATAATAATAATATTTTTTCAGAGTTTGGAATAATTTATTATCATGAACAGTATTTACATATATAAAATTAAAAACTTAAACTTTAAATTTTTTGTCCATTACAAAGACTTCAGAAAGTACAGAGGGCATTCATTATTTTTCACCATAATTGATTATCTTTCACACTTTCTATTTCCATTGTATGCATTCGTACTTACATACATACACATACATTACTTATATATATATATATATATATATATACAGTATATATATATATATATATATATTATTTATTGTACATATGAACAATAAACGTTTACATAAAATTCATTTTTTACAATTTTTATACTATAATATAAGTTTATTTTAATACTTTTACAGTTGTATAAATGAAATATTTTTTCCTTTAGATGGATTCTGGATAAGCACTAATGGATCAGCTTGCATCCTCGAAGTTTGTGTTAGGTTTGTCTCAGGAATGACTAAATAGACTGAAAATTAATACGTTGAGATATACAGGGTGTTCGGGATAAATTTGACATATTTATAATTAATTATATTTTTCCGTAAGTTACATGTATTAACACACACTTCTCTTCATTTAAAAGTTTGGACCCTTCTTCATTCATATACAAGATGTCAGAAAGGATGGATAGCTGGAACCCACCTGAATCATGGAAGAGAATAACTTGTATCATGATGATTCGTGCCCGCCATCAATATAAGGATATTACGACTGCTGCCCAGTGCTCCCTGAATACAGTAAAAACAATCAGGCATGAACTAGAGACTTGCAATGGTGACTACGAGGATGTAGCAAGAAGAAAGATCCCTAGCAGACGATCTGATTGCGTTCGTACAGCAGAATTCCTCGCAAATCTGCAGGAACAGGTGTTGAAGAACCCTGGCATTGGAATTCAGGCTTTGTTCGTGGAGTTGCTAACTGTAGTCAAGCCCTGGATAACAAGGGTAGGCAATGGTAGGCCGTATGTATGGCAGCAGGATTCGGCCCCTTGCCACACCTCTGGGAAAAGTCAAAAATGGTTGTCTGAAAATTTCTACGACTTCACCAGTCCAAATGTTTGGCCTCCAAACTCCCCAGACCTTAACCCCATGGATTATTTTGTATGGGGCGCAGTTGAAAAAGACACCAATCGCACTTCCAGTAATACAAAAGCCCAGTTAATGGATAAAATTAAAACAGTTTTTGCGGCCCTTCCCAGGGAGACTGTAGCATCAGCTTGTTCGAGGTTCCGAAGCAGAATTGAAGCTGTGATCGATGCTAATGGTGGTTATTTTGAGTAAATCTTGTTGATAGTATTGTAATTAACTCTGCCTGTAATGTTTTTTTGTCAATTCATTAAATTTAATAGATACAAAGAAGATTTTCTTTTTCCTTACGAAACTGTCAAATTTATCCCGAACACCCTGTATATTAAAAAGACGCAGTAGGATGAGAAACACACACACACACACACACACACACACACACACACACACACACACACACACACACACACACACACACACACACACACACACACACACACACACACACACACACACACACACGAGAGAGAGAGAGAGAGAGAGAGAGAGAGAGAGAGAGAGAGAGAGAGAGAGAGAGAGAGAGAGAGAGAGAGAGAAGCTAGCAATCCTCCGATGCATTATTGAACAGGAAAGCGTGAAGGAGTACAGTGTATCTCTCTCATTAATTCTTTATGGTATGTAAGATATCTGTTTCTTGTTGATACTCTGCCCTTAAGTCTCTGTTTAGGGCACTGTAATTTGTAAGCTTTCTGTTTTCAAAACTTAGTTTAATATATTTGGAATGTGGAAGCTCCAAATGGCTTTTCCATTGTTATATTTGTATGCGATGTAATTAGTTGTCTGAGGTTTTGTGATATGACATGTGGTTCTGGTTATCCTGTAGTTGCCATCAAAGTAATGTTTTAGCTGCTGTGATTAAACTGAACCACGTGTTTTTCCGTATTATATGTTCTATCATTGAGATTCGTTTAAATCTGGTATGGTTTCTTTGTTCTCAAAAGGTCGGCTTTTTTCATTTTATTATAATAATAATAATAATAATAATAATAATAATAATAATAATAATAATAATATGCAGAAATAAATAGAAAGAACGAACAGTACACGATAATAAAATGAATTATACCAAGAAAACTAAGAAACACAACTAGACCGATGAAACGTGGGAAACAGATGAAAACAGGTAAAAACCTAGATAAAAGTTATGAAAAAAAAAAGACTAGAAGATTACGAATCGCTCATAATATTTGAAATTCAAAACATAAGTTGGATACTTAAATGCCATTAAAACATTTCTTCATAATACTAAAATATAATATTATCGATTTTTGATTTTCATTCTTACATTTACTGAATCAAATCCGTTATCCCATAAATTGCAAGACGTGCCATATCACCAAATGTTTTATTATAAGTTTTAACATTATTTTCATCAAAAACTTTTGGACCACGATTTCCGTAATGCCGAATCACCACATGAATTACATAGAAAGTTTTCCACTGATCACTTCGAGTTTCATATAACATACCAAACATATCAAGTACTCCGAAATCATTGGCAGCTACTCGGTGTACCAAATGAGGATTAGGAACGAGTATAGACTGTGTCGGTAGTTGTCCAGCATTATAATACCACTTTTTACCTTCATAGAAATGATAAGTATCATAAGACAGACGAAGAAAACGAGCATTCCTATGAGCCACTATAACTTGAGTTCCAAGATAATAATTTCCATCGGGCCATCCAATAGCCATTTCCTATTTTCTGAAAGAATCTAATGATTTTACTATATAAGAATCGGTGTCCAGGTAGATTCCACCATATTTCATTAATATTCGAATACGAGCAACATCCGATGCATGCCAAACATGGCTAAGAGGTTTTCCGAAAATGCGAGTTGGCTTTTCAAAATCTTTCACTTCCAAAATAAATATATTCTTCACCATTTCCCAATACTTTCCACTGAGCTCTCGTTGGTTCGAGTGAATAATTATTTTATCGGGTTTCTGGTGTTTGTAAGCTGCTTTTATGGTTACTGCTTCTATAAAACTAAGTTGAGGCTTGTCAAAATGGACAAAATGGGCTATGTTTGGGACTACGTAATAACTAAATCCAGTAATATTATCAGCGTTTGAGAAATTAATCACATCTCCGGTCAAATAATTTTGGATGTTAGGAATATATAGCCATATTAAACCTGCTACTGATGCAGTAATTATTAGGGAAAAGGATATTATTAAAACACTTTTTCTCTGTCTCGGTAATTTCATGTTACCCAGTATCATATTGTGCTTTGTTGGAAACAAGGGCAGAAAAAAGGTAGCTTATGTGGCTTCCCAATACACACTGGTAAATCTGAAAAATAAAATTACCTATTAAGATACGAGAAAAATTTATGAAATAGTACATTTATTACTCAGAAATATAATAAGATTAGAATAATATGTATCATAAAACACATCTATCTAAGTTCTGTGGAACAGCCTTCTGCATGAAGTATTCCCTCAAGACTACAACTTCCAATCCTTTAAGAGGAATATCAACCGATTATTTTGCTCTTTACCTCAGCCCACACACGACATTTATATTTTAATAAGGCGGTGACGTAGCTAGAGCTTTTGCCACCCGGGGCGATCCCTGAGTTTGCCGCCCTTCTCAATACACACCAAAAACACTACAAAAAAGTCAGAAAAACATACAGCATTTCTGACAATCTGAGGCTTAGTCACGTCACCAGTGGTCAAACTGACGGGCATTTTCGTCGTCGCAGCTCCCTGATGGCAGTAAACGCGCAGCAGTATGATAGATTTGTTTAAATCTAAACTCTAGAACAGGGGGTGAGTAACTTTTTTGTGGTGTGCATGCCAAAATCGTCAAATCTTTGATGCAAAATTTTCTCACGTGCCAACCGAAATTTTGTTCCCGTACACTCCCCGTATACGGGAATAAAAAGTCGATCTCTGCCACGGGCAAGCGGGTTTTTCTTCAAGGAAACTCGGGTTTTTCGTCCCGTAAACTCAAGAAAATCGACCGTAGAACCCACATTATTTCAGATATTAAATATATTGTGTTACGGTTAGGGACCACGAGATGGCGGCACATTTGAGCCGTCTCTCTTCACTATGTACCGCTTAATTAGTGATAGCCTTGGGCCATCTGTCTCTGATTGGTACCAGTGGAGATTGAACTGCCCACCCAGTCTCCAAAAGTTAGATAGGGCTAAATGGCCTCGCCTACTCCGCGTATACGGGAATAAAAAGGCGTTAGCTGATTTTTTTTTTTTTAGCTGAAGAAATTATTACACAACACGACACAGAGACGAAATAATAGTCCGCACTGCGCTACTGTCAGTAGCCTACTGAGATGCGTACCATATGACTGGTTAACTAGCAACAAATGTTTTGTACGAAAGTTCGTTTCTGCAGATAAAAACCGTTCACCATTTCACTTTAGATAGACTACAGTAGACCCAACATTCTGCAGGCAAGTTTAGCCTGCTCTCGCTGCAAAATTGTAAACAGCCAGCTGATCAAAGAGACGACAATATACAATTTTTTAAAATTTTTATTTGGTGTATCCGGCCTTATTTATTTTAACATTGATCATTCTAAGAATTTTTTGTTTTCATGATAAAAATTTTGTTTGTTAAAAATGAACTTATGACCGGTTCCCCGCAGCGGCTCCCGCATTCACTGCATGATCTTGTTCATGCCCGCTTCGGTCGGCCCTGCAAACATCCTATTTCCAAGCCGTTTATCTCCGCAATATCCTGACATACAAATTTTGTCCCGTTCAGTTGTTGCTTCATTCGCCATGCAGCCAGACGTAGCGTAACTCATTTACCATCATTTTATATACTGTATTTTATCGTGTTTCGTAAAGAATTTATCGGTTTTCAAAAGTGTGTATATGTGGATTTGGATTTAATTAAATCGTAAGTCATTAAAATATGGATTGGAAGCATTTATTGTCAATTAATATGTTTAATTTATTAGATATAAATGTAAATTTTCTTTACATTGCCATATCATCATCAATGATCCTAACAGGCACTTAAGTGCCCCCGACCTTCCAACTACATTACATTGCCATAAACATAAGTTATTGTTAAAGCTATGTGAAATATATTATCAATATTCAAAATTATTAAGTGTTATCTGCACGTGATTAGATGGCATGCGTACCTTTCTCTTTTATTGAGATGTGTGTTGGTGTAGGTAGGCTTATATTTGTACTAGTTTTGGTGGTTGCTTAAATTTGGTGGTTGTATGCAGAGAGTGATTATGATGAGATTTTCTGAGTTCAAATTATAATTTTTGTCACTGTTCATACGTCTCTGCCCACATTTTTTCATCCCATGATCCGATTTCATTAAAGTTGGAAGTGTATGAAGAAAGCAATCGTTTTTTTTTTTTTGTGTGTGTGTGTGTCTTGTGGTTGTACAACTTTGATCATTCAGTTTTAATTTACTTTTTCCCTTTTGCTTTCCGCTTTATTCCCTTCTTGGCTTCCTTTCTTTATTCATCTTTTTTACTATTCATATTTATGCTATATATATAAATATACCATTATCATATTTTTTTTATTTGCTTCCTACCCTTTACACATCGAACGGAATGCCACAACCACCAGCATAGAAACATTGACATTCAAATAAAGAGGATATTAGAGAATTAGAATTTATGAAATTTATTTCATAAATTCTAATTGTGAATTTATGAAATTTTTAATCTGTTACACATTTATATCATTTGGGTCGTTATCGAAACCGTGGAAAACATATTTATTGTATTCTTTATCTATGATTACTCTAGAGCAAGGGTAGGCATGTGTTCCAAACGTGCAGTGGCGGCTCGTTATTTATACATACACACTGTAAGTCAATGTATACGTGGTTGGATAAAATATCAAAATTATGATAAAAATTAAAAAAAAACATGAAAAAATATTGTTTATTATCGATAAAATTACAATTTGGTATAATTCAAAATTACTTAAAAATAAAATATATTCTTCTTGTTTTGTTTCATAAAAAGATATTGTTTATTATCGATAAAATTATACAGTTTAGTAAAATTCAAAATTACTTAAAAAATAAAATCCATTCCTTTAATTGTAATTAAAAGAATGGATTTACAATTTTTGGACATTACAATTAAATCCTTTAATTATAATGTTCAAATATTTAAAGAGACGGAGTAAACACGATAAGCACTATGAACACTCTACTACTGGCGCAAACTACATATAAACAACAGTGGAACTGCGCGACGGACAGTGCTGCATTACGCTAATAGCTCGCATCTCACTATGACGTGCATATGCTTGCGCTCGTAGCAATATGACACTGTGGTAAACACAGTGCTCCTAGCGTCCTTCGCCCTCCTAAGTGCTACAAGATGGGTTTTTATTATTTTTTATACAAAATAAGAGAATTGTATAGGATTGTTGATAATAAAATTAAATATTACTAGCAAATATAAATAGATGAGATTTTCCTCGTGTGCTGCAGTTCTGCAGTACCTATGCACACGAGAAACGTGGCACACCGACGACTTTTTTCCAGCACGCAATCCACGGCTCACCTTAATAATTAAATAAATAAATACATTTCAAACATCTTTGCCGACTTGTATATTTTAACTTAATATAATACAATAAGTTTTAAAAGAGGTAAACCGTGAGTAGACATAACTATACATAAAAATATAACGGAAAAACTCACGTAGAAAAATTATTTAATGGTATAATTTTCGCCCCTGTGTCACAGGCATCTTCAGTACAATTAGGCACAAAAATTAAACATTAACTGACAATTCCAAAAAGCGCCACCTAAGTAGCTGGTGTAAGATAACTAAAAAGGTCAATAACTTTCCTAAAAAAAAAAAAAAAAAAAAAAAAAAAAAAATTAATACAATAAAAAGTTAGGAAAGATTAGCTGATTTGTAAAGTACTATCTCCCATAAAGGGGACAGACGTAAGCCGTCGGATCTGTTTAAGTTAGGAGAATGAAGTAGAGTTTCACATGCTTCTTTATAAAGGCGTTCCATGAGAAACTGACTTTTGTGAAGAACTCTTGTCTTTTTCCAATGAACTCTGTGTCTAGTGAAGATGGCATGTTCTGCAAGTCCAGACTTTTCAGGTTTAAAGTATTCAATATAAGATTGGTGTTCTTCTAGCCGAATGGAGGCAGATCTTCCCGTTTGTCCGAAATAACATAATCCACAAGAGCACGGAATCTGGTAGACACCTGGATGATTGAGATGTGGAAGCTTGTCCTTTGGAGAAGCGAGAAAGGTGGAGATTTTTCTAAAAGGTCGAAAGGCAACAAAAAAATATTCAGTGGTTTTAAAATTTTTGCTATACGTTCACTGATGCCTTGTATATAAGGGATGGTAATGCGCGTTATTTCCTCTGTGTTTGAAGAGGGAGACATATTAAATCTACTCAAAGTTCTTTTAATGAAGCAATTCTTATAGCCATTAGATAGAAAGGAAGAAGTTATATATCGTATTTCTTTCTGTAAAAGATCGTCTGTAGAACAAAAGGAGTGGGCCCGATGAACCAGTGTTTTAATAGTTCCTGCCTTTTGACTGGGATGGTGATGAGATTCCGCATGGATATAATGGCCTGTATGAGTCTTCTTTCTATAAACTGAGAAATGTAGGTTACCATCTGGTTGGCGAAGAATTAGAAGATCTAAAAAGGCTAACTGCTTATTTGATTCTACTTCTAGGGTAAACTTGATCCTAGGATGAAATGCGTTTAACTTATTGAGAAATTGTTGAAGTTCATCAGAAGAGCCATTCCATACAGCAAAAATGTCATCGACATATCTGAACCAATGAGTAGGTCTGGGAGAAATATTGTCAAAGATACGTTGTTCAAAATGTTCCATAAAGAAATTGGAGATAGCAGGAGAGAGAGGATTACCCATTGCTGTTCCTTCAATTTGTTGATATAACTTATTTTTAAAAGAAAAATAACCAGAATTTATTACAAAATCAAATAAGTTTACAATGTCTGAAGGAAATTCCTGTTGTAGTAATTCAATACTTTCCGAAAGAGGCACATTTGTAAATAAAGAAACAACATCTAAACTGATCATGATATCAGAAACGTTCAAATGAAGATCTGAAATTTTATTTTTAAAATCCAAAGTATTTTTTATATAAGTATCAGTTCTTCTAGTTGAAGAGGAGAGTAAATTAGATAAAAATTTTGAGATTTTGTAAGTAAATAGGTTGCCCAACTTACAAAATTAATTTTGTAAGTTGGGCAACCTTAATTAAAATTTTGTATTAATTTTTTTTTTTTTTTTTTTTTTAGGAAAGTTATTGACCTTTTTAGTTATCTTACACCAGCTACTTAGGTGGCGCTTTTTGGAATTGTCAGTTAATGTTTAATTTTTGTGCCTAATTGTACTGAAGATGCCTGTGACACACGGGCGAAAATTATACCATTAAATAATTTTTCTACGTGAGTTTTTCCGTTATATTTTTATGTATAGTTAATATAATACAATTTTATTAAGTATAGCTGTACCAAATAAAAATGCAATAAAGAAGCAAACTCTACCAACTGTTTTAGTAATAATAAGTCATAAGAAAATAAGAAACAAAGATCCTATTTACAAGTCATCTATCTTCGCGATATACTGATGTATAAGTTTCGTCCAGTTCAGTTGTTGCATCATTCGCCAGGCAGCCAGACGTGGCGTGACTCCTTTACCATCATTTCATACATCTTTTCGCGTTTCGTAAAGAACGTATCCGTTTTCTAAAGTGTGTATATATGTGGATTTGGATTTTATTAAAATATGGATTGGAAGTATTTATTGTCAATTAATATGTTTAACTTATTAGATATAAAAGCAAATTTCCTTGACATTGCCATAAACATATCGTATTTCCTCGAATATAACTCGCACTTTTTTCCCCCCAAAATTAAAGCTAAAAATCGTGGTGCGAGATGTATGTGGGGATTTTCGGAACCTAAATTTCGGAACCGGTATTAACCTAAAGTTTTCAGTTTTTTTCGTAAAATACCCGCATATATAAGCGCCCCCATAGCACAATTGGAAGAACGACGGTACATTGCGCCCTTCGATTGGAATAGGCCTAAGTTCGATTCTCGTCGCGACGGGAGGAATCTTTATCTGGACGATTTTCAATCGAAGGTGAGTTAGCCGATCTCATACGAATGTAGCAGGGTTTTTCCTCCCGGAAACTCGGGTTTTTCATCCCGCATACAGACAAATCGGCCCTTCAGAACACACGCAATTTACAGACAAAAAATACTAGTTGTGGTGGTGGTGGGCTGTTGATGGGGATGATTCGTAGTAGAGGTTCGATGTAGTGGTTGAAACAGTTGTAGGTGTCCTCCCGCGATGAGTCTTCGGACTCCTTGGAGGTGTCAGGAATAATAATAATAATAACAATAATAATAATATTATTAATATCTCGCACCATGATTGCTATTGCTATTTCCTGCCTAGAGAGCAGTTTCCTTGTGTGCATCCTACCAAAATAGCGCCATCTTCTTTCTCATTATTTCAAACAAAAATTACAAGTAATTTACAAGACGTAAGATACTTAATGAACAATCCTTCACGAATGACTAATGAACAAATGAACAGACACTATGGTACTAGGCCAATAAAAATAGAGCAGCTATGAAGACTGCATATAATTGGTGCGGTATTAACCAAATATCGCTGGAGTCAAACATAAAAGCAAGCTGAAAATTTTGAATTGAAATGCTAATTCCCTTCATTCCCAAATTCAATATCTGAAACTACCATAAAATATTCACTATATATTTCTTAGTTTTAACACATTTACGAATTTTAACACTTTCCGTTTCTTTTTATTGTTGCTCTGCATTTCAGCTGGGGGGACAGACTCCCGCACATCTAGTTTTTAGTTAGAACCGTGTTTGCTGGTGCAACACATGGTTTTGCTTGAGTCTAAATAGCATAGTTTCTGTGGAAAGGGAACATGTGATTCATTAGTTAGTGCCATTTTTATCCCAGCTGTCTCGAATTGCACTATTTGTTGAGAAATATATTACACAGACTGCAAATGTCTCTGTACCTTGTTCAGTGATACAATAAAACGACCTATTTTTACTTCTGTCTGCATCGCTATTGGCTACTGGGGAGGGCATGTGGTTTACCACGGGAAGCGAGTTACTATCGTCCTGAAGTGTGTTTAAATTTAATTTTTCTTGTGCGAGGTATACGCGAAACGTTTCAATTTCTTTTTTCGTAAAGTAAAATCAGGGATGTGAGTTATTCGCGAGGGCGAGTTATATTCGAGTAAATACGGTAAGTTATTTTTAAAACTATGTGAAATGTATTATCAATATTCAGGATTATGAAGTGTTATCTGCAGTTGATTAGATTACATGCGTACCCTTCTCTTTCATTTGCATGTGTGTAGGTTGGCTTATAATTGTACTAATTTTTGGTTTGCTTAAACTTGGTTGGTATATGAAGAGAGTGATTATGATGAGATTTTCCTCGTCCAAATTATAATTTGTATCAGTGTCTATATGTCTCTGTCCACAATTTTACACCCCATAATGCGATTTTCATTAAAGTTAAAAACTGCATGAAGAAAGAATTATATATATACAGTATATATATATATATATATATATGTTAAAGATACCAAGCTATTTTAAACCTGGTTTTACTCCATTTTGTATTAAAGGCAAGGGGCCACTACCCAGATAAAGGGCGAAACCGGTCTGGATAGCGGGCCCCTTGCCTTTAATACAAAACATCATACATCTCCTCCAGGAAATGTGCTTTGCATTATGGGTAAATATTAAGATTAGTAATAAGAGCTTATTCTACTTTTACCATGAGTTACCTTGGTCTTGCACTACCTACAGGGTCAGCTAGACTTGCATTACGTGCAGGCGCAAACTTACCTATTTGTCTGTTTGCTTACTTGGGAAATGGAGTAAAACCAGGTTTAAAATAGCTTGGTATCTTTAACTTTTATTATACCCAAGGTAAAATACTTTCTACAAGTATATATATATATATATATATATATATATATATATATATATATATATATATATTTGTAGGAAGTATATATATATCTCTGGTATCTCCTCCAGAGATTTTTATTTAATAAGGTTAAAACACCTTATGGCAACTTGCTCTGGTAAAATACTTATGAGCTCTGTATTACTAAATCTTGGTATTTCTAGCCTAGCTCCCACTGATGAGACCTCAATAAAGGTCGAAACCGGTCTGGGTAGTGGCCTCTTGCCTTTAATACAAAACATCATGCATCTCCTTCTTGGAGATGTGTTTTGGCATTAAGGGTAAATATAAAGATTAGTGATCAGATATCATGCCACCTTTACCACAAGTTGCCTTGGTCTTGCACTACCTGTAGGATCAGCTAGACTTGCATCACTTGCAGGCGCAAACTTGACTTATTTGTCTGTTTGCTTACTTGGGAAATGGAGTAAAACCAGGTTTAAAAATTGCTTGGTATTCTTAACATTTATTATACCCAAGGTAAAATACTTTCATATATATATATATATATATATATATATATATATATATATATATATATATAATGTTTAGTAATTTTAATGACTACAACCACCGAGATAATTAAGAATAAAAGTTTAATACGAACACAACTAGTTTCGTTGGTAAGCCAACTTCTTCAGGTCTCAAAGTACAAAGATATATACACAAAAAAGACCGACAGAAACATTACACACTTACAGCAACAGAGCTGTCAAAAATCTACAGTTAAGTTCAGATTGGAGTCCGTGCTTCATTTCTAGTTACATTTACACGCGTGCGAGTGATCTCGCGAGAACGCCAGCATTGAATAGCAGAAATATGCGAATCTGGCAAATTTTAGCTAAGGTTGTTATTCATGTGGGTAGAATCGAGGGTGATTTCTTTTGACTCCAGAATACGTCTTTCAAGTTCATCATAACATTTGTGAATATTAAAAATTTGAATTCAGTCTATTTGGTGTTGGCGGCCTTCATTAGAGTATACAGAGAACAAAACATGGCTGGCGAGGGCACTGGCTCGGATTCTGTTATAGAAATGTTTCTTTTGTGTTCTTCAAGACGGAAAAAAGATTGATTTTTCAGTTTGTCCGTAGTAAGGTTTACCAAAACTACAGATCATTCTGTATATTCCTGGGAACTGAAGATGGTGATGTTTTTCTTTTGGCTGACTAAGGATAGATCGAAGTTTAGGAAGAGCAGAGAAGCACGTTTTGATGTCGAACTTTTTTAAAATTCTAGCCAGTTTGGGGGAGAAAGAGCTAATGTAAGGCAAGGAAATTTAAACTCTGGGGATAGTAGAATCTTCATTAGTTTGTTGATGGCGATAAAAAAGAAGTTTCTCAATACTTTTTGGCGCGAAACCATTATTGACAATGGTCTTTGTGAGGAAGTTTATTTCATTTTGAAACTCTTCGTCGTCTGATAATAAGGAACTGGCCGCGTGTGCAACAGTGGAAATAATGACATATTTCCGAGGAGGGTAGTGGTGAGAGTAAGCATGAAGATATCTATCTGTATGCATTGGTTTTCTGAAGATTGAAATTTTAATATTATCACTACTCCTGTTTAGTTTTATGTCTAAAAAAGAAAGACAATTGTTAACTTCTAGCTCAGAGGTGAATTTGATGTTGTGATGAAAGCTATTTAGATGCTCTAAGAAACTTTGAGATTGTCTGGGCCGTGTTCCCATATAAGAAAAACATCGTCAATATACAGGAGCCAGATTTTGGGTTTCATTGTGACCGAAGAAATTCCTTTTTCTTCAAAGTCTTCGAGAAATAGATTTGCTAGTACCGGCGAAAGCGGACTACCCATTGCTAGACCGGTGTTTTGTTGGTAGATCTTGTCTTCGAATCTCAAGTAGCCTGAACGGACCCAATGGGTAAGTAAAGTGAAGATTTTCTTGGATAATTTGTTCTTGAGAAAAGTGACAACTTCCTAAGTTGGTACATTGGTGAAAAGCGAAACTACGTCGAAGCTTACCATCATGTCTGATTTGACTAGGTTTCCGATCTTGGACACAAAGTCAGCTGAATTCTTGATGTAAAAAGCGGATTTACCTGTGAGATGTCTTAAGGATGAGGCGAGATATTTAGATAAGTTATATGTCGGCGAGTCGATGCCTTCAACTGTGGGTCTTAAGGGAGTATTTATTTTGTGAGTCTTAGGAAGGCCATACAAACGTGAGATAAGAGGATGAACGGATCTGAGCGAAAGGCAGATATTCCTAGGTAATTCTGAAGTTGATTTTAGAAGATTGTTGGTCCTATTATGTAACTCTCTTGTGGGGTCCATATTAAGTTCTGAATAACTATCTGCCTCTAGTAATTAAGAATTTTGTTGCGGTAGTCTGTTTTATTAAGATTCATTGTAGCATTTCCTTTGTCAGCTGGTAGGATGATAATATCTTTGTTCTTTCTCAGTTTTTTAATGGCCACTCTTTCACCAGGAGAAACCTTGTCAGAAGGAGGTTTTGTATTATTTATTGTGAAAATAGCTTCCATCCGAAGTAGGTTTGCGTCTTGGGTTGGAAGTAAGGAAGCAACTTTTATCTTAGTGAGAAAAAGCTCTTTGGGAATGGATGTAGGAGCGAGGACGATATTGAGTTCCTTTGCAAGAACACTTTCTTCCGCCGTTGTGAGGATATGTGACGATTTATTTACAACTACTTCTTTAACAAAAGAGGAAGCATAAGAAGAGAAGGAACGTTCCTGTGTATGTCTGAGAGAATCGAACTTCCTGACAAGTTTAAATTTGTTTATGTTTTCCGATCTGGAAGTGAAAAGTGCGCTGATTGCTTTCATGTTGTTCCTTAACATATTGTCTAAGAGAAAAGCGGTTCTTAGGAAGATCCGTTTTTCTAGAGCGGTTTTCTAGAGAACTTTTCTTGGTGAAAAAAGAAGCTAGACTGCGTTTAGTATCTACAATTAGTTCCGATCCTTTGGTAGTCTTTGATGAGATGTTGGGTATCCTCGTCATAAGGAATATTTTAATTTGTATGTAGATTGACTCGGTTTATGAACATGTTTAGTAATTTTAATGACTACAACCATCGAGATAATTAAGAATAAAAGTTTAATACGGACACAACGACTTTCGTTGCTAAGCCAACTTCTTCAGGTGTCAAAGTACAAAGATATATACACAAAAAAAATCGACAGAATCATTACACACTTACAACAATAATAATAATAATATATATATATATATATATATATATATATATTTTTTTTTTTTTTTTAATTTTTTTATTTTATTTTTTTTTTTTTTTTATTTGTTATTTGTTCTTTACAGATTTAGCACAATGTCACAACCACCGGCAAAGAAGCAGACATTCAAATGAAAAGGATATTAGACAATTTAAATAATATTGGACTGAAAAATTTGGCATGATTAAGAAAGATAATAAAGCATTATGCATTTTATTTTCCGAATCAGTTGTTTGTAAGAATTCTTCTGTAAAGAGATATTTTGAAACTGTTCATAAGAAACTAAGTAATAAAAGTGAGCAAGAACAGAGAGATTAATTTCTAGTGAACTGAGCAAGAGGTAAAAAAACAGTCTGATACGTTGATAAAATTTATTTCAGGTAGACCTAGTTCGAACTTAGTTGCTGCTAGTTTTAAGGTTTCACAAGTAATTGCCCAACATGGAAAACCACTCGATTATTATGGGGAGTATATTAAAGACGCATGGCTAGAATGTGCGCCTTTCCTTTTTCACAATCTTTCAGAAAAGGTAAAAATTATTCAGCGCATTAAAGAATTGTCTGTGAGTAGAAAAACAATTAATGATAGGATACGTAAGTTGGAAAGGAATACAGCAGAACTATTAACAAATTTGGCTTCGGGTAAGTTCGTTTCTATTTGTGTTGATGAGAGCACAGACATTACATCATCAGCTAGGCTGGTAATCTTTGCTCGATTTTGTAGGCATGACGAAGTATGCGAAGAGAGGATTAACCTTGGAACACTACCGGAGCGTATCAGTGGGGTTGAAATATGTAAAGCAGTTATGAACGAATTATCTATTCGACAAACTGATATTTTAAAAGTGGCAGCCGTCACAACACATGGTGCGCCCAGCATGATTGGTTTTGTAAATCTGTTTGCAAAATATGGTGATCATCCACTGATAGGTTTTCATTGCATCCTACGTGAGGAGAATTAATGTGCAAACGCTGGCCTTAAAGAACTTCAAGAAGTGATGCAAACAGTAACCAAGGTTGTTAGTTACATTTCTGCACCTGCTTTGAATAAAAGACAATTTCAGAATCTATTGAATGAGGTGGATTGGTGTACGAAGGAATAATAGCGTACAACAATGTTCGTTGGCTTAGTCGAGGTCTTGTTCAGAAAAGTTTAATGTCTGGATGAGATAAATCTCTTTTTGACTAATCAACAAATGTGTTATAAAGAAATGTATGACATAATGTGGGTTTGTAAACGGATGTTTTTTGCAGATTTTTTTGGAACATTTAAATGACTTAAACCTCAAACTACAGGACACGAAATCATCTTCAAATAAACTTGCAGATGTTTTCATGAATAAATATGGATAATTTTGAAATTCAGTTGATCGATTTTCAAAGTAACTCAATTTCGAGGCAGAAATTTATTGATCTCATAGATGACTTGGAATGCTATTCCCCAAACTTTTATATGTTTAGAAACTCTTGCAACAGCATTATTATCCATTTCTACTTCCCAATAGTGAATCATTGTTCTCAGTGATGAACTTTGATAATTCTCGTAACAGGAGTAGCCTTGTAGATGAAATTAGTAGCGCATGCATATATCTACAGGTTACAAAATATAAACCTGATATAAATTATCTCTCATTAATGATGTAGCAACAGCAGAAGTTTCATTGATGCTAAATAAATAAAATGTCCACTATTTTTCTTTCTCTAGTTTTGATTTGATGTTTTCTGATAAAAATGGTAAAGATTAATTTCAGTTTATATTATTATGTAGGTAAAATAACAATTTATCTGTAATTTTTATGTATTACTCATAAAGGATTAAGAAGTAATAAAATTACATCTTTAATTTTATTTTCTTTTATTTAGTCAAGTAAAAAGATTATGAGATTGTGCACTACCATATATTGGAAAAACTTAAAAAAAATTATGTCTGACTGATCTTTATTAAAAACAAAAAAGAAATTCCGAATTATTGTTTACTCTTGCTGATGTTAAAAACTGCGTTTGTAAATTGCGTTTTTAAATTATAGGGCTTTATATGGCAGCTAGAATTACACTGAAATGCAAATAAAAAATATTTTTGCTATCAACAGGGTAGAAGGACTTTTAAGTAAAAATTCCGTCACTAATTTTTACATTCATTCAATCTTACATGGCTTACAATAATCATTCTTACAATATTCTTTGATTTTACCATTCTAGTGTGATTTTTGATTATTTGAAAGTGTCTTCCCAATACTTGAAAGACACCAAGTAATAATATGTTTCCCAAAATTTCGGTTGGCACGTGAGAAAATTTTGCATCAAAGATTTGGCGATTTTGCCATGCACACTAAAAAAAAGTTGCTCATCCCCTGGTCTAGAGTTTAGATTTAAACAAATCTATCATACTGCTGCCCGTTTTCTGCACTCAGGGAGTTGTGACGACGAAAACGCCCGCCAGTTTGACCACTGGTGACGTGACTAACCCTCATATTGTCAGAAATGCTGTATGTCTTTGACTTTTTTGTAGTGTTTTTGGTGTGTACTGAGAAATGCGGCAAACGCAGGGATCGCCCCGGGTGTCAAAAGCTCTAGCTACGTCACCAATTTATTAAAATATAAATGTCGTGTGTGGGCTGAGGTAAAGAGCAAAATAATCGGTCGATATTCCTCTTAAAGGATTGGAAGTTGTAGTCTTGAGGGAATACTTCATGCAGAAGGCTGTTCCACAGAACTTAGATAGATGTGTTTTATGATACATATTATTACAATATTATTATATTTCTGAATAATAAATATACTATTTCACAAATTTTTCTCGTATCTTAATGCGTAATTTTATTTTTCAGAATTACCAGTGTGTATTGGGAAGCCGCATAAGCTACCTTTTTTCTGCCCGTGTTTCCAACAAAGCACAATATGATACTGCGTAACATGAAATTACTGAGGCAGAGAAAAATTGTTTTAATAATATCCTTTTTCCTAATAATTACTGCATCAGTAGCACATTTAATATGGTTATATATTCCTAACATCCAAAATTATTTGGCCGGAGATGTGATTAATTTCTCAAACGCTGATAATATTACTGGATTTAGTTATTACGTAGTCCCAAACATAGTCCATTTTGTCCATTTTGACAAGCCTCAACTTAGTTTTATAGAAGCAGTAACCATAAAAGCAGCTTACAAACACCAGAAACCCGATAAAATAATTATTCACTCGAACCAACGAGAGCTCAGTGGAAAGTATTGGGAAATGGTGAAGAATATATCTATTTTGGAAGTGAAAGATTTTGAAAAGCCAACTCGTATTTTCGGAAAACCTCTTAGCCATGTTTGGCATGCATCGGATGTTGCTCGTATTCAAATATTAATGAAATATGGTGGAATCTACCTGGACACCGATTCTTATATAGTAAAATCATTAGATTCTTTCAGAAAATATGAAATGGCTATTGGATGGCCCGATGGAAATTATTATCTTGGAACTCAAGTTATAGTGGCTCATAAGAATGCTCGTTTTCTTCGTCTGTGGTATGATACTTATCATTTCTATGAAGGTAAAAAGTGGTATTATAATGCTGGACAGCTACCGACACAGTCTATACTCGTTCCTAATCCTCATTTGGTACACCGAGTAGCTGCCAATGATTTCGGAGTACTTGATATGTTTGGTATGTTATATGAAACTCGAAGTGATCAGTGGAAAACTTTCTATGTAATTCATGTGGTGATTCGGCATTACGGAAATCGTGGTCCAAAAGTTTTCGATGAAAATAATATTAAAACTTATAATAAAACATTTGGTGATATGGCACGTCTTGCAATTTATGGGACAACGGATTTGATTCAGTAAATGTAAGAATGAAAATCAAAAATCGATAATATTATATTTTAGTATTATGAAGAAATGTTTTAATGGCATTTAAGTATCCAACTTATGTTTTGAATTTCAAATATTATGAGCGATTCGTAATCTTCTAGTCTTTTTTTTTTCATAACTTTTATCTAGGTTTTTACCTGTTTTCATCTGTTTCCCACGTTTCATCGATCTAGTTGTGTTTCTTAGTTTTCTTGGTATAATTCATTTTATTATCGTGTACTGTTCGTTCTTTCTATTTATTTCTGCATATTATTATTATTATTATTATTATTATTATTATTATTATTATTATTATTATTATTATTATTATTATTATTATTATTATTATTATAATAAAATGAAAAAAGCCGACCTTTTGAGAACAAAGAAACCATACCAGATTTAAACGAATCTCAATGATAGAACATATAATACAGAAAAACACGTGGTTCAGTTTAATCACAGCAGCTAAAACATTACTTTGATGGCAACTACAGGATAACCCGAACCACATGTCATATCACAAAACCTCAGACAACTAACTACATCGCATACAAATATAACAATGGAAAAAGCCATTTGGAGCTTCCATGTTCCAAATATATTAAACTAAGTTTTGAAAACAGAAAGCTTACAAAAATACAGTGCCCTAAACAAGACTTAAGGGCAGAGTATCAACAAGAAACAGATATCTTACATACCATAAAGAATTAATGAGATAGATACACTGTACTCCTTCACGCTTTCCTGTTCAATAATGCATCGGAGGATTGCTAGTTTCTCTCTCTCTCTCTCTCGTGTGTATGTGTGTGTGTGTGTGTGTGTGTGTGTGTGTGTGTGTGTGTGTGTGTGTGTGTGTGTGTGTGTGTGTGTGTGTGTGTGTGTGTGTGTGTGTGTGTGTGTTTCTCATCTTACTGCGTCTTTTTAATATATATCTCAATGTATTAATTTTCAGTATATTTAGTCATTCCTCAGACAAACCTAAGACAAACTTCGAGGATGCAAGCTGATCCATTAGTGCTTATCCAGAATCCATGTAAAGGAAAAAAATATTTCATACAAACAACTGTAAAAGTATTAAAATAAACATACATTATAGTATAAAAATTGTAAAAAATTAATTTTATGTAAAAGTTTATTGTTCATATGTACAATATATATATATATATGTATATATATATATATAAGTAATGTATGTGTATGTATATAAGTACAAATGTATACAATAGAAATAGAAAGTGTGAAAGATAATCAATTATGGTGAAAAATAATGAATGCCCTCTGTACTTTCTGAAGTCTTTGTACTGGACAGAAAATTTAAAGTTTAAGTTTTTACTTTTATATATGTAAATACTGTTCATGATAATAAATTATTCCAAACTCTGAAAAAATATTATTATTGTTATTATTATTGTTATAATTAAATGGAGGCCGCAGGAGTTTTCTTCCCATAAATACAGGTTTTTCATCATGAAAAACATACACACTCAGAAGAATACACGCAATTAACATACGTAATACACTAGTCATGGATTCTGTTCCATAAGCAGAATTCAAAGCATCCCACCTCAACTCTGTATAAAATTTAGTTTCTTAATATGTCTTAATTTCGTTTTATGTCTAGTTAGTATACTTTGCTGTTTTTCTCATGTCTGAATATTCACTGAGAATATCCTTAATGGTTTTTTGAAATATTTTATAACTTGAGTTTAATAAACATCTCCCTTTGTTTTAGTAGCTGTCTTTCTCTCTTTTAAAAATATAAATTATATTTACATTATACCAGTTACTGTGTATTATGTGTTGCTATAGATGGCTGTTCAGCTGCAGGAGAACGACGAAATGCATCGCCCACTTACTAAGCTATGATTATTATGGGCAACTAATTATCCAAACATCGATTGGTTAGAAAGAAATCTCATGATCACAATAAAGCAAAATTTATTGAATCCTTGGGAGACAACAGCCCTTACAAGTCTCTACTTTCTCAAGCAGCTTGCGAAAGAAGGAATTCCAGAGCAAAGAGTGTTAGATTTATTCATACAGTCAGAAGACGTCTCTGTTAAGAATATAACAATTTTACCATTAGTTGGTGACAGTGATCATGCCGTACTTTCCTGGGAAGTAGACACTACATAGATGTTCCAATTAGAGGTGACATGCGGAACTACAAAGGTAGAAATTATGACCAACTTGGAAAATACTATCTTCTGTCCAATAGTATCAGTTAATGAATGGAGAGAAATCGGCAATGAGTGGGAATCTGAAATAAATGTTTAAATGAAGCAGTAACTGTATTTATTCTTAGAGTTCAAAGAATAAATAGGGTGAAAGTGAGATGGATCCAAGAGATCCATTAGAAGATAATTTGGAAGGAATATCGTGGGAATAAGAGTGGAAGGAGTTATGAAATATACGAAGTGCAGTATAACGTTTTTTTGGAAGTATAACTTTAGTGAATGTAGACAGTACTCTAGTGTCAGATGCTAATGAGATTGTTCAGTTAATGCGTGCTCAATTTGCTAAGATATATCAGCCAGATGTATGTAACAAGATTCATAGTTCTACTGTTACATTGGACGAAACGTTAGTGGTGCATGAGAATGCGACTGAAGAGCTGTTGCCTAACTTGGATAAGAATTCGGCAATAGGGACAGAATATCAGCTCGTAAGCTAAAGGCATGCTTGTATAACTTGAGTCTCAGCTAAGGAAAGATGACACAGGAAAGGAAAGAATTACAACATGCAGCCAAGTACCATGGTGTGCAAATGCCACATCCACTGAGCTACACATGCTACAGCATTAAATCTCCGTGCAGTCAAAAGACTCATATGGAGTATATACCGTATTTACTCGAATATAACTCGTACGTTTTTCCCCAAAATTAAAGAGAAAAATCGTGGTGTGAAATATATGCGAGGATTCGGGAAAAAATTATATTGAAGTTAAAAAATAAAATCAGCTAATGCCTTTTATTCCCTTATAGGGGGTAGGCGAGGCCTTTATACCCTATCTAGCATTTGGAGACTGAGTGGGCAGTTCAATCTTCACCGGTAGCCAATCTGAGATAGCTTGCCCATGTCTATCGCTAATTATGGCAGTCACCGATGAAGAGGCTGGCAAACAAGTGCTGCCATCTCTTGCTACCTAACTCTAACAAGATATGTTACTGTCTGAAATAATGTGGGTACTATGGTCTATTTTCTTGAGTTTATGAGATGATAAACCCGAGTTTCCGGGAGGAAAAACCCACTTTCCCGTGCCAGAGATCGACTAACTCGGGAACGGTCGAAGAAAGGCTAAGAAAATTCCTCCAGTCGGCGACTAGACTTGAACTTAAGTCAAACTTCGAACGACCAAGCGCACAGGACGCAAGCGTCACTTCCACTCTGTTGCACATCTCAGTGTTCATTATAATGTATAATTGCTCGTATTATTTATAAGATGAATGCAATTAAATTTTAATTATCAACATTATTTACGCGATCCTTCATCACCCGACATATTCGAATCCTTAGCGGCAATGCTTCTGTAATTAAATTAAAGCAAACAGTTTCATTATTGCTTGTCCTTTTATCATTTATGAATCATAAGATCACAATGATTAGAAAAAAATGAAAATAGGTATGACTTACCAAGAATCTACTATTCACTATCGCTACTAACTGTCTCGCATATGATTGGTGCGGTATTAATGAAAGATCGCGCGACTCGACGGTTGTTGAGTTGAAATATTGATTCTATTCAACCGAATTGCAAAATATCTGAAACTTCCATAATAACATTCAAAATCTATTTTTTAATTTCTTTTTCGTAAAGTAAAATTAGGGGTGTGAGATATATGCGAGGACGAGTTATATTCGAGGAAACGCGGTGATAATGAATAATGACATTAGGAGAAACATCGCGGTGTTTAATTTATTGGAAACCAGAAGTGGCTTGAAAAAGTTCGATGTTAGGTCTCTAGAGTAGGGTTTTTAGGAAGTAAAAATGGATAAAAGATATAATATATATCTTTGTATAGAGGGTGGCCATAATTAAAGAGAAAAAAAATGTATTAGACGAAATCCAACTAAACGTGATGTAAGTAAACTCTGAAGCATGGAGTTTTGATTTACAAAAAAAATAAAGTACAAAATTCTGCCATAGGGAACAGTTAGAACCAGAATTACGTGATATTTGCATAATCTGACTTTTTCTAATGACGAGTAGGTGGATATAAGGAAGACCGAAACGGATTTGCGTCATTCTGATAAAACTGAAGTGGATTTCATCTAACCTGAACGTGCATTGCTAGTCAAGCTTTACTATCAACAGCACGGTAATGCTAATACCGCACTTCGAGAACTCCGGGAATTTAAAAGATAGGAGAAAAGGTCCAATGACAATAATAAATCTTAGAAAAGTGATTTAACTAATTGAAAATAGCGGATCTTTAGCAGTGAGGCCAGGACGAGGGCGCAAACGGATTATTCCTCAACAAGATGACGAAGTTGAAACTGCCTTCGTCGAAAACGGAATAAATTACTCGTTAGGGTCCAGAAGTCAGCTGGCAATATATCAGGGCAACTGGACACCTGTCAAAGTGTGTAAAGTCATGCGTAAATTGCTGAGATTTTCCCTCTACAAGGTCTCGCATACTCAAACGTTTGCTTCACAGTGATGCGGAAACTCGACTACAGTTGGCACGGACGTTCTTAGCTCGAATGGAGGTAGATGATGCATGGCCGTGGAAGATCTTATGGAGTGACGAGGCACATTCACCTCCATTAGAGCTGAGAACGTCAGGGTCAACTGCAGTCGACTTTCCGACTGCAGTTTGAACGGTAGTGTTAACGCACACTCTTGTCACATTTAGGCTGCGAATAACCCTCATGTGTTCCATCAGACACCTTTATACTTACCGAAAGTAGTGTGGTGTGACTTCACTTCATCATTTATTATCGGTCCGTACTTTTCGAAGAACTTTGCCCGACAGGATCAGTCACTTGTACCGTCTCTGCTGTTAGGTAACATGAGATGCTGTGCAACTCTGTTGATCCGCAACTGCAGCAGCGAAGATGCCTTGACTCTACCATGTTCATGCAAGATGGAGCACCACCTCATTATGGATTGCCGGTACAGAACACCCTTATAAATACATACAATAAAGTACAAAAACGTTAGACTTGACAGAGGTAGCAAGCCAATCAGTTCACAACAAGTGAATGAAGTTGCTATTTCCGTTGTGGAGCAGGCCATGAATAACAACGTTTGTTCCTGCAGTGCAGGTACTGTATCAAGATGCGTGAATGTGCCTTACACAACTGTCTAAAAAATTCTACGTAAGATTCTGCATTTCTACCCTTTCAAAATAACCCTAATACGGAGTTACGCTCTTACAGGACTTTGAAAGTCGATTGACAATCGCTTTAACATTCCTCGCTCGAGTAGAGTTGGATGCTGCGTGGCCTTGGGTGATTTCGTGGGGAGATGAGACTCACTTTTACCTGAACGGAGATGTGAATACTTGCAAAACCTCATGCAAATCAACAAATTCCTTTGCATTAACCCAACGTTACTGTCTCATGTGGGTTTACAGCTTCGTTTATCATTGGACCTTCATCTTTGAGGGCATTCGCCAGTCGGGTCCTGTGACCTGCTCCGTTATTGCCGAGAGGTATTGCGATATGATAAACAAATTTGTTGTGCCAAAGTAGCGCCTGTGCATGGATTCAGTATTTTCTTGCAGGATGGCGTCCCTCCACACATCGGTCGATCCGTATAGGAGATTCTTCGAGAACATTTCACGGAAGCCACAGTGATCAACCATGCGTTTCTCGCTGCATGGCCGCCTCGTTCACCTGATGTGATCTCCTGTGGCTTTTGGCTCTGAGGATTTTTCAAAGACAGGCTTTATCAGGATCATCCTTATAACTTGCCAACGCTGAAAGATAGCGTAATGCAGCATGTGCGCAACATCCGTCCTAACCAGCTTCATTCTGCTATTGAACACACTGTGCGAAGGTTCAATGGTGCTACCCTTCCCGGTATGTGTGGCAGAGTAGCACATTGAACAGCCTGTGAAAATAATGGAAGTGAATAAAAATGTGTTATTTATGCTTGTGTCGCTTTTTTCCTTCTTACACACACACACACACACACACACACACACACACACACACACACACACACACACACACACACACACACACACACACACACACACACACACACACACACACACACACACACACACACACACACACACACACACACACACACACACACACACACACAAATTACTACATCGACATTCAGCACATCTTTCCCTGTTTGGCGAAGCGAATGTTGCAACTACTTCTTTTTTTAAGTTTTAAAAGAGGTAAACTGTGAGTAGACATAACTATACATAATAAATAACGGAAAAACTCACGTAGAAATATTATTTAATAGTATAATTTTCGCCTGTGTGTCACAGGCATCTTCAGTACAATTAAGCTCAAAATTAAACACTAACTGACAATTCCAAAAAGCGCCACCTAAGTAGCTGGTGTAAGATAACTAAAAAGGACAATAACTTTCCTAAAAAAAAAATAAAAAAATTTAAAAAAAATTAATACAATAAAAAGTTAGGAAAGATTAGCTGATTTGTAAAGTACTATCTCCCATAAAGGGGATAGACGTAAGCCGTCGGATCTGTTTAAGTTAGGAGAATGAAGTAGAGTTTCACATGCTTCTTTATAAAGGCGTTCCATGAGAAACTGACTTTTGTGAAGAACTTTTGTCTTTCTCCAATGAACTCTGTGTCTAGTGAAGATGGCATGTTCTGCAAGTCCAGACTTTTCAGGTTTAAAGTACTCTACTTCATTCTCCTAACTTAAACAGATCCGACGGCTTACGTCTATCCCCTTTATGGGAGATAGTACTTTACAAATCAGCTAATCTTTCCTAACTTTTTATTGTATTAATTTTTTTTTTTTTTTTTTTTTAGGACAGTTATTGACCTTTTTAGTTATCTTACACCAGCTACTTAGGTGGCGCTTTTTGGAATTGTCAGTTAGTGTTTAATTTTGAGCTTAATTGTACTGAAGATGCCTGTGACACACAGGCGAAAATTATACTATTAAATAATATTTCTACGTGAGTTTTTCCTTTATTTATTATGTATAGTTACTTCTTTTTTTTTTTTTTTTTTTTTTCGTATTTCGCTTCCACATGACGCATAATGTATTCCTGCTGCAAGGTTTCACAGCAAATGGATCACTGGGTGTGCTGGACGATGCCTTAAACAAGCACGATTTAATTTTGATCACCCTGTATATATTTATTATTATTTGTCCCCCCTCCCAGATCTTAACTCGGAGTATATGTGCAGGTACGAAACGAAAAACAGAAATAGCGAAGCAGACGTGCGACCAGAACGTAATCATACTGCGAAACCTATACTACAAGGCGGAATGGCTGAGGGCTCGAGAGTATACGAGGCAAAAATTTAGGCTTTGAGAATTACAACAAATATTTCAAAGGTATTACGGATGAAATATGAGGGAGGCTGGAAAGTTGATCAAAACTTTCCAGCGTCCCTCATATGATGTTTAAGAATATATGAATGTGATTTCTTCACTCGCGCCGTTTATTGAGATGTGGAGCGAGTGGACTACATGTAAATTACCATTATTCATGGGAAGGTCTTTCGTTTTCCGCTAAATGCTATTTATATTATCCATAGCCATCAATCAAAATTATTCTTATTATGCCAGCAGCGTGCACGTTTCCTATTGATTGCAATAATTTCAGTGACGCAAAGTTAAACGCTATACAATAGTATGTAATCATGACTTGTTTCTGAAATTAGTTTTAGACAATCAAGGCCGAGGATGCGTTAGCGTCACCTGTCGAATATATTCATAAGAATTTTCTGTGTTGTAAGAGGAAAGGCCTTGCCTCACTCTGAATTTAGTAAACTCGACCTCCATTGAAAAAAATCATGAAAGAGTCAGCCATATGAATTGATATCTTTTTGTTATTTAATAAAGTTTTTATTTAATAAAATGGCTGTCGCTATTTTCGTGATCATGTCAAGACAGCTAAGACCATGAGGCGAATGCTTTAAATCAGTTTTAATGAAGGAAAAGAAACAAAAAAAAAGTTTCTAGGAAGGAACACTCTAGCAGCACATATCTAAGTCATCTACAATTGTTACCGTTCTTGTTATTATTTGGAATTACGCGGAAAGCAACTAAGGCTAGTATATTATATCTGTTATTTGCGTGTATTCTTCTGACTGTCTTGACGAAAGAACCCAAGATTTCGGGATGAAAAGCACGCCGACTGCTTATGAGTCCCCGCTAACTCACCATTAATTGAAAATTCCTTATCAAGGTAAACATGTTACTTGTAAAGCCGAATAGCTTTATAAAGGTTTATCGCGTCGTAGAATGATCGCACTCAGTTTTTTTTTTTCCAACTGCAACCCTACTAAGCTACACAGGTTTCCTTGATCTCTAGATGAAAGGTTCTTATAAACATTTTGCTTATCATAGGCTGCATTTACCTATCAAAGGGAAATGTGTTGTTTCGATTGAGCTATGGTTGTACTAATTTTTTCGAAATAAAAGGTGAGTTGAAGTTTCTTTTTAAGACCAAAATGTCGCTCCAGGTAGTTCATATCATGCCATCATGCCGCAGCTTAACGTGGAGAGCAGAAATTGTATGTGCAATCCAAAAAAAAAAAAATCGTGATTGCATTTCCCAAAAATGTACACATACAGATGCGAACAAAAAATGTTGTATTTCTTTACATTTACTAAAAAAAATAAAAATAAATTATAACAGTCGTTTCGTTATTTTAAGTTAATCATTTCTAGTAATTAAATTTCAAACGAATTAAAAATTTTATTCTTTATTATTATTATTATTATTATTATTATTATTATTATTATTATTATTTTCCCCTCTCAAAAACTATCACTACAAGAACACAAAGAAACAAACACACCATGTCTAAATCCAACCCTATTTGCTCAAAAAAAAAAAGAAAAAAAAAAGCTAAACTGTAATAGCAGTCGAAGTCTTCCAAGCACGTACCAACAAACAGTAAAACCAACACCTGGCTTGTGACCAGTATAGGAACACAACCATGAAACCACCACCCCTGTCATCTATTATCTTCCTCAGATAAGCTCAGCTAAGCTTCGAGGAAGAAAATTACTAACTTGCAAGAATCTGTTATACACACTTGTAATGTGTTATAAATATTATATATATATAATTACTACAGCAACTATGTATGCAATTCATCTGAGGCATAAAAAATAATAATAATAAATAAATAAATTATTATTATTATTATTATTACTATTATTATTATTATGTATATTCTAAATTCAAAAATTTTGTATAATCCTTATTGTAAATATTGTAAATATTATTATTGTGTATAATTTATACTGAGACATAATAAAATGTTTAAAAAAATTGTTAGTATTATTATTATTATTATTATTATTATTATTACTTGACAGCTCTCAGGGATTCAACTAATCGCTGGGGTGGACTTCTACTACATACAGGTTATCTACACGAAATGTCACTATCCGCCATCTAAATTGCTTGAACACAATTATTTTAGTTTAAAATTAAATACTAAATGTTCTTCACGCTTTAGTCTAATGATCATTGATCTGTCATAATCTCATTTCGAATTTTGTCTCTGTCTTCATCTATAAAACTGTATTAACGTTTACTGTTGTCTCAAAAGCTTGGACCAGTGTTCAAGGTGGAGACAACAGCTTTTTTCCAACAGTTGGTCCAACAGCTTTGTTTGCTGCTTTTCTAACGAAAAAAACATGACTTGGTACCAGATAAGTGAGTATCACGTGTAGCGAAATTTCTTGTCCAGAGTTTTGAAAGAACAATAAAATATGTGCCTCACTTGACGATTAACATGAGCTACTAGCATTTTACAAATTACCTATAATAGTTTATAAATTTTCTAAATATGTCTAAATCATGAGAGGCAGCTACAACAGCATTCAAGACAAAACTTGAAATATAATTTCTTTTTAAAATTATACAAATACAATAAATTCTTGTTTTCTCAAATAAATCTGATAGCTCATAAATGTATTTAAACATTATCGATCTCTTAATACAGATGAAGGCCTCACTCTTGTGCATGCGGGCTGTAGGGTATGTATAGGTTGTATGTATTGGAAAGTACGCATTTCGTAGTTATTTTGAAACGCTGACATATTTGTAGGGATGTAGAATGATGAAGGCTGTTTCAACACACATACATGAATATGCAGTGCCGTTTTTTATAGAACTATCATGCATACTAAATTCAGTGTAGCTGATTACAACAGACAGTTCCTTTTCACCTATCTCGATTTGAAATATCATGCAAGTTCTGCATTCATATCCTTTGAATCAACTCAATGATCAGAGCCTGAGGAGGGGCATCAGTTACTAAATGAAAGAAATATCATTATTATCGTCTTTCTCGTCATAGAGAGAGTGAGATATGAGAAGATTAAAATACAGGCGAGAGCGCACGTGTTTTGTGGGTTACATGTTAAAATTACACGGGACAAAATTACACGGGATAAAATTACACTGCCAAAATTACACAAGGAAGAACTCATACAAGGATGAAATTACATATAGATAAAAATACACTAAGAAAAAATTACAAAAAAATTTGAATATTCACATCGAAGTTTTTTACTTTAGAGTTTATAAATTTTTATGATGAATTTTATATTTATTTTCAGATAAGAGTTCCGATAATTTTGTAATACTTTATAAGACCTACCTGTTGACTTTAATTCGATTAAAATATTATTGGTATTTTGTTGTCAAATTAAACACATAAACTTTCTTAATATTGCAAAAATTACTTTTATTTTAAAAAAATAATAAACAAACAAACACTAAGTCATATAAGCTATACAACGTAAAAAATCCAATCGTCTATCAGAGTCGTAATTTTGTACAATATTTGAAATACGTTGTTTTAGCGAAATGTACCTACGACGTCCTGGGTTTCGCTGAACAGTTAAATGCTGCAAATAGTTTGTATGTTGTAAAGATAATTCTTTAACAATGTTATCCAAAAATTTACAAACACTTGGATGGGAACACTGAAAGAGAGACTGAAGTCCATAGTGCCATCCTTCGATAGAATTTGTAGTTCTAACTATACAGTTGGCTGCGGAGTGTCTATGGTTCCAAGTAGATATATTAAATAGAGGTTGTCTATAAGTGCCGTTCCTGAGCTGTCGACCTCGAATAAATGTACGTTCAAAGTAAAGGAGAACTTGCTCGATTTGTTCATTATATTCGTCTAAATTAGAGAACAGATCAGTAATTTCTAAAAATGTTTCTAACACTTCTTCTGCCAAACGTGCAAGTGATTGTAACATTTTACAATCACTTGCAAAATTTAATTTAACATGAACTGCAAATGACTGATTGGATTCATATAGAGATTTTAGTTCCACATTCATTTACTTTGCGTATAATAGATTGTGATAAGAGGAAAAAGCAGTCACCAATTTCGATGTTTTCAAACACGGCACGGAAAGCATTCATTGCTGATGTTTCAAAATCGGTCAAAAGTTTTCATGGTCGAGCTTGAGGAATTTTCTCCAGTAACATGTTCAGAATCTTCACGTATATTTCTTCCTGTTTCCCTGGTAGAAAAGCCAGTCGTTTTTCACACCGCAAGCAGGCAAACCGTCCCCGTGAACACACGCTGCTACAGTCAAAAATATATCCTCCCCCAGCGTAAACCAAGCGACAGGTCGGTTGGGAGTGATACTGACAGGAAGTCGCATCTAAGTAACACGCAGGCCCTGCATAGGTAGCGGGAATAACGCGTAGTGAAAGAAGAAGAAGAAAGAAGAGCCAGTAGACAAGGAAAAGCGACGCCTGAATCATATTGGACATGGATTCTGTATAACTGATAATATATTTCTGGAACCACTTTAAATGTACCATCTGCTAGCCAAAAATCGTTAACTACAAGTTGATCTAGAAGAGTCTTGTGCCCAATTGGTATTATACGTTCTGGATCTTCTGCCCCGGAATCATGAATAATCCATTTAGAGTATTTCTCTGGTATTTCGAAATTTTTGTTATCTGGATTTGACTAAACGTTTCCGATTGTTTTAGCTTTGGATCTATTTAATCGCCTCGTCATGGAGCTCTTCTTCGGTAGGCACATTTTTAATCCGTCTGATACAGTCACTTAACTGTTAGCTATAATTGCACGAGCCGTTGCGCTTGGATTCGACATTTTTCTTTTCATTTTGATGTGCAAGTTGATGAGCTTCAGATTCAAAAGTCCTATTAACATGACAGTGTTCTGAAGACTCACGGATAATCTTGTTGTCTCTGGTATGGAGCAGCGATCGACAATGTAAAGTTCTAAACTTTGCACAACGCTAATGAATAGTTCCGATAGCAGTTTCACGGTGACGAACAAACTCGAATCCTTTGTAAATTATAATTTGACCACCTTTATTACTAACGCCGTACTCAAAATTAGCCATTGGTAAATTAAAAATTAATTAAAAAACATTAATCACGAAATTTGTTAACTCGCACGTTATACACTAGTTGTATTCAAGTCACTAAACTGGAACTGAAGAATGTAAGACAAAAATTTACTTATATACCTTCACCCAAACAATTCTTAGAAATTCTTGAGCAGTTCATGGTGATTAACAATTGTCGATTGGTTATACCTTAGGAAATTATTCCTTGTAAATCTGAGGTAAGTACTAATTAGGGTAGCTAATCACTACATCATTTTGAGTTTCCAACTCAACCACCTTCCTAATCCCCTTGCCCAAATCCGCACTAGTGATTTACCCGTTGCTGGTTATAAATTTTGTACAATTTTTGGTAAATTTTATTTTATGTGTAATTTTTTACTTGTGTATTTTTTCATTTTAATTTTTTTCTTAGTGTATTTTTATCTAGGTGGAATTTTTTGTTTAATTTCTTATTTGTGTATTTCTCCTTTTAATTTTTTTCTTAGTGTATTTTATCTATGTTTAATTTTTTCTTTGTGTACTTTCTTTCCTGTGTAATTTCGTCCTCGTGTAATTTTATCCCGTGTAATTTTTTCCTGACACAGTTTGTGTGTGATATTCATTTTGAATCCGTCTTATATTCTGCATATTTTCTGCATGTTCAATTTGAAATTTAAAAGCATTTAAACAAATACTTCGCGTAAAATGTTGATTTTTGATTACTACATCAAAAACACGAAACCATTCACTATTCCAAAACCTTACTCACAGAGCCGGCTCTACCGACGGTGGAAGC
This sequence comes from Typopeltis vanoorti, assembly GCF_054136105.1. NCBI lineage: Eukaryota > Metazoa > Arthropoda > Arachnida > Uropygi > Thelyphonidae > Typopeltis > Typopeltis vanoorti. The sequence continues at coordinate 42,456,571 of NC_143556.1, read as the reverse complement.
CTTACATTTGCACGGGGCGACAAGTTTTTTTGGGGGGAAAAGTTGGCATAAACTACACGAAAAATAAGGGAGAAGGGGCTGCAAAATATGCTACTTCACGGGGCGACTATACGAAAAATAAGAGAAAAGAGGCGGCAAAATATGCTACTGCATGGGGTGACAAAATTCCTAGGGGCGGCCCTGCTTACTCATATAAGCCTGTTTGGTTCTGCTAATGGTCTACTCCAATCCTCGAACACAAAGTTCAAGGATGCGAATAGAGTATTAGCAGAACAAAAAAGAAAGAGAAAGGTGGAATGCAAGTGAAAAAAAAAGATATATAAATGCATTATGTTTATTTATTTCAAACAATTATTCAGCAGTTTCGTACTGAACCTCAGTAGTGTACTGTAATAAACAGAATTATTATTATTATTATTATTATTTATATATATATTTATATAAATTATTTATATATTTATATACTATATTTATAACAAGAGGGCGCTGTGTAGGCATACGAATGGTTGCATGGTCGTTTTATAGTTTTAATGTGGTGCAAACTCCTGTTTTTTAATTTAAAAGTATCATAAAGTAACTCTACTTGTCACGCTGAAGACAGTGACATATAATGCATCGAAATTTTTTTTTTTTTTTTGCAACTGTTGTCTTGAGAATCTTCACGTCTTTCTCCCACCTTCCTTTAGTATGAAGAATGTCGTTTGTCGTCAAATCATCTTGAATTCCTTACACATATCATCAAGGAGTGCACATGATACTATAGCCATAATACACAATTAAATTTCTATTATTTTGTCAAGAATTTCTTCTCAGTCCGTGTGTTCGTAAATAGATAATCACTCGTAAAGTACGTTTTAATTTTGACTGATCATTGTTTCCTCACTGTTTTTCCCATCTTTTTTCCTTAATATTTCCACAAACTTCGCTAGATTTATGCCTCAAAGCACAAGGTTTAATCCAGCGTTCCACAGAATCCTTGCAAAATATATATTTTAATTGACAACCTTGTATGTGTTATGTCCCTATCTTACGATTTTTGTTTGTCTTACAAACTGCCTTCGTCTATATTCTCCTAACTTCTACTTTCAAGACATCACCAAAATTTCTACCAATATCTGAGCTATTGTTCCCCGTAAGTATCCCTAGTATTTGTATTTTAACTGCGCCCTTTGGGATATTTAGTTTAAGATATTTTATACATAAACAGAGAAAAGGAACTCAAATATCTTAAAGTGTAACTATTGCAGTCGTGACATTATTCCTTGTTACTCAACATTAATTCCTTAAACTTCCCGTTTCTTAACATTGATTTCCCGCGTGGTTAGGCTCGAATGTTTCTAAGCGGTGCATTGGATTAGCAATATCAGACAACTTTCTTTATCATTAAACAAAGGGTTTATTATTTCTCTAAACATGGTACATATCAAAATACTCAACTAAATTACTTACACACTAAGATTAGCTTAATACAAGTAGTTGGGCTATGATTCGACAAAAGATACTACGATCATGCCGCCACAAAACTTCATACAAAACATGAATTCATTTAACATGGAAAAATTAGATTACCACACATTATTAAATTATTTAACTTCAAGTACACTAACAAAATCATTAACTACTCTAGCACATACTTATGACAAATTCCGATTCTCTACACATCACACTAGGCATTCAAATTCCTCAGGCTACTTGATTAGTCAATTTACACTAATCAAACGCAATATTAACAAAACCATTTACTTCATTAATACACAACTATGTCATTAACTTTCCTTTTACAATGTAGTAGGCATTCAAGATTCTTAGGATAATTAATTATTCACAAATTATCAACACTAGCTAGCTTACTTTTAACACTCTCTATCAAATTCTAAAGTCCTATTATAATTTCTCCCTAATCACTTTAACAGTTCCGTATTATGACAATGGTACCTATCACAAACAGCTTCTAGTTAACATAAGACAAAATTCACAATACCTTTCTTTAGCTTCACTTACGGGCCTTTACCTTCTACTGAACGAACTTGCTTGCATAACTTCTTGCAATTCAGGACTATATAAACATCTGTGCCGTCGGCTGTACCATCCGAAACGAGGACATCGATATTTTCACAACTTCCTATGACTCTATGGTATATTTCGCTTTCTACATAGGAATACGGGAATAGCTTTCCCGCTCACCTTCGATTCCTTGTTGTGGCATGAGGATATAAGCCATACCTCTCCACTCAGGAACACCGTGAAATCCACTAGAAAACCAAACTCAAACCACCGCGACTATCCAAACGTTTCTTCTCTTCTCGCAAAAAGTAAAAAGGCCTCAAGCCTCCTTGACTATCTAAACGTCTTCCCCAAAACCCAAAAGAGCCTACTCTTCGAAAAAAGTCTTGAGGGGGGGGGTTTACCAACCCTTTTATAGCTGCTTCCCTAACGGCGCCCTTTCTTACTTCTTTTTCCCACCTCCTACTTGTTTTCCGTCTGTCTACCAATTGGGTAGCATCTGGCCGCCATACGTCATTTTGATCGGCAACTCGTAACGAAGTTTCTATCCGGGTAGAGGCCCTAAGCGATATTCCATTATTTCTCTTGTTAGCCTCTATCTTAACCCCCTTTTAAACCTTTTCTCAGAATTCTACTTAATGCGTAATCTGTAGCCTCTTACATAGCGTATTTCATGACTCATTCTTTTATACTTATGCACTTAACTCTTTCATTCTTAATCGCATTACTATATTAATTCTTAGTTAGCTACTTATTTAATACAAATTCCTTGTTTAGTCATAATACATCTTAATACATTCTTTTCTTTTGTTATCTTAACTAAACAATAGACCTTTACATTTTACTCAATTTATACTGGATGCAAGAATATTTTATTAATTAAATTATCCTTTTTATGTAGGGGTTTTTATTTATGTTATTTATTTTTCATGTTACACCATGATAACTGACAATATTATATTCTCAAGATATCAGGTGTAACAAAGGTCCCCCCTTTAAACAAAAAAATTTCTTTAAGAGAAATTTCTTTTTCTCGAAGTGTTTTCCACTCCTTCTCCTCTCATCCCAATAGGAACTTGCTGCTTGTTAAAAAAATACCTTGTGAAGTGTATGCACCAAGCTCTGCTACATGCTTTATCCTGACTGTATCTCTCTCCTTCAGATTTCCTTCTCCCACCTAACCTATGTATTGAGAAATTCTTGTCAGATGTCCATTTATCATAGGCGTGCATCCTTAAAGGATAAACTCCTTTCCTGTGATCTACGTTCCCATTTCGTCGGGGCCTAAGATTGTATCGGGATTGTTCTAGTATTCTGTCTTCACTTTGATCCCTATCTACCTCATTTTCTGTTCTTGTCAGCACTTGCTTGTTTGCTATGCCTTCCCCCATGCATTGTTCAAACTGATTGAACCTGGAGAACTGCCTTTCTGAGCCTGGCATTTCCCTCTCTCCTTGATAATCCGTACTGTTCTCTCTTCCTGAGGGGGCATTCACATTGCGGCTTCCTCCTTGACAAGGACTGTTATCCCCTCTTGTAATCCTTCTATTTCTACATACTCTCTCCATTGAATCTCCCAGGCACACCAATCTTTTTGACCTCGTCTTATAAAGTTTTAATCTATCAGAATGCACTACCCAAGATTTCCCTTGTTCCTTTTTCTCTCTTATCTTAAAGGTCACTGGGGACAGTTTTTCTTGAATTTCATATGGTCCGACTGCACTCCTTCCAAACTTTCCCCCTCTTTTATTAACTGAATTCTGTTCTAACAAGACCAGATCGCCAGGATTCAGATCCTTGTATCTCCTCAATTTGTTGGCATAATTTCTTGCCTTTTGTGAGCAAGCTTCACTGGCTTCGTACACCATCTCATACGCAATTCTATTATCAGTGATCAGGCTGTTGAGATAATCATCAATATCTGGAAACCCCGAATTCACATGGGAATTCCTGAAATCAGCTGGGAATGTTGGCTCAAAACCATAGAGGATAACTGCGGGGGCCTCTCTGATGGCGGTATGTAGAGCGATTCTGCACGCAAATAACGTGTGAGGCAGAAAGGTATCCCAATTCGAGATCTGGAGGTCGGATATCTTTGACAAGGTAAGCTTTAAAGTCCTGTTCAATCTTTCCACCATTCCATTGCCTTGAGGATGGTAAGGAGTAGTGAACAATTTCTTTACTCTTAATAACTTACACAATTGTAACATAACTTCAGCTGTGAAGTTGGAGCCTTTGTCAGAGAGAAGTGTCTGGGGTGTTCCATATCTAGAAATAATCAGCTTGAAACATTTACTAGCTACTGTTTGGGCAGATTGATTCTTAATAGCTACCGCCTCTGGATATCGTGAGAACATGTCTATGACCACTAAAATGTACCTATTTCCTTTCTTGGTGATAGGTAGGGGGCCCACGATATCCATGGCTACAGCCTGAAAGGGACGCATTGGGTTAGGGAAGGACTGGAGAGGAGCCTTACCTACAATGCTGGACTTCTGTTGACACAAATGACAAGAAGTCACATATGATTCTACATCTCCCTTCATCCCCTTCCATATATAACGATCACGGATTCGGTTCCACGTTCTATGTATTCCTTGATGACCTGCCAGATCAGAGTCATGAAAGGTGAACAGTACCCATGGGATCATTTTTTTGGAACCACTATTTTGTCCTTCCATCTTCCTGTGACGCTTTGCTTAGACAATAAGAGACCATTCGAATCAATGTATAGTGTATGATTGAAGGAATCTTTAATATGGAACTTCTCTCCTCTCAAAACTTTCTCATAAATCTCCCCCCATACTGGATCCCTCCTTTGCTCTTCGATTATGCGAGACTTATCCCATACTTGTTGTTCTGAAGAATTGATTCCCCCTTTTCCTCTCCCCTTTTCTCTGTATATAGGGAAAATCACCTCTTCACTAAGAATGACATCACTATCATGTGCGACATCCAGAGATCTGGATAGATAGTCAGCGACCACGTTCGCTGAGCCAGGGATGTATTTTATTTCCAAGTCAAATTCCTGCATCTCCAGAGCCCACCTAACGATTCTCTGATTCTTGTCCTTCATTGAGGACATAAATGACAATTGTTTGTGATCAGAACGTAAGATAATATGTTGTCCTAATAACATATACCTGAACTTTCTCAATGCATAAACAATGGCGAGGGCTTCCTTTTCTATTACTGAGTAATTTATCTCGGAAGATGAAAGTTTCCTGCTGATAAAAGCAATCGGTCTAAACCCCTCTTCCTCTCTTTGCTCTACAACGGAGGCGATTGTATCGTTTGAAGCATCAGCGGAGAGATAAAAATCCATACCTAGTTTAGGATAGGTCAGAACAGGTGACTTAGTTAGGGCCAGGTTTAAGCGTTGATGAGCAATTTGCTGTTCGTTTCCCCACTCGAATTTTCTTCCCTTCTTTGTGAGTCTGACTATGGGTTCCATCAGTTTGGAGCATTCGGGAATGAATTTCCAGTAAACGTTGACCCTTCCCAAATATCTCCTAACTTGTCTTATAGTTGAGGGAGTTCTTGCCTTCAATATGGGAGACATATTTTCCTCTGTGGGAGTTATGCCGCGTTCATTTACCACGTGACCTAAATACTCTACCTCTTTGAGAAAAAACTGGCATTTGGAACACTTTAGGGATAGCTGAGCTTTGTTAAGTCTTTCCATGACCCCTGTTAGTAGTCTCTTATGCTCCTCGACGCAAGATGAGTAAACCAAAAGATCATCCTGGAAACAGATAACCCCTTCTCCCAACATATCAAATAGCATTTTGGTTTTTGTTTCATTTCACAATAATTTCGGTTTAGTATTTTCAGTTTTGGTTTTACTTCAGTATTTTGGTTGAGTGCTGCGTGTTTTAACTGTCTCTACGATGTTTATTAATAGCATTGTGCGTTTTTAAGTTTTTTTAATAGTGTAAATAAGTTGATATTCGTATCGTTTTATTAATTTCGTGTAGCTATAAAATGGATACATCTTCAAGAAAGCGTTCAAAGATAGGTATTCTTTCTGAGCACCCATCCATGACTCAAAGACAAATTGTCAATGAGTGTGGTGTTGGTTTGGGTACTGTTAATGCAATTTTAAAGAGGTTTAGGGAGACAGGTACCTTTTCTTCTGACAGAAAAGGAAAAACTACACTCACTCAAGATCGTTTACTAGTTAGGAAAAGCAAAATGAATCGAAGATTGTCTGCTGTAGACTTAAATAGATTGGCGACTAGTGGGATTAATTTTTCGGATATGACAGTTTGTCAAAAATTGTTGGAAGCAGGGAGGACAGCCCACAGACCAAAAAATGCTAGAAGAAACTGATCAGGCTAGAGACCTTGGAGTTTTAGTAGACAGAAAGTTGAAGTTCAAGGCATATATAATAAAGATTGTAAATACAGCTCAGAGGAGATTTACTAATGCTGAAACGAATCTTAACATGTAAAGATTAGTGCATCATTTTGCCTCTCTACGGCCTTGATAAGAAATCACTTGGACTATTGTGTGTGTATGTATGGTCTTCTGGTTTCCGTGGTGATTCTGATACAGGAGAGAGAGAGAGAGAGAGAGAGAGAGAGCAAAGGAGAGGCTAAAATGCTATCTGAATTGCCGAATACTGATTATTAAGATAGATTGAGAATTTGTAGACTATAGACATTAGCAAGCAGGAGAAAGAGGGTGTGATATGATTGAGACTTACAAACTGAAAGGATCATACAGGATATCATTAAACGGAATTTTTCAATTTATGGAGGGCGGGAAAATGACTAGAGGGCATCATAGCGATTAAGAATAAATGCTGTCTACAAGGTTCTGAGAGCTAGATTTTTCTCTTATAGAATGATGTGTAATTAGAGAGGATTGATATTTGAATGTCGTGTGTGCAAATTGTGTGAATGAATACAAGAGCGCGTATGGTAGCTGGTGGGAGTAGTCTTCGACCTCCCAAAATATTATTATTATTAATTATTATTATTATTATTATTATTATTATTATAACGCACGCGTTTTTTTTTTCAGAATACAAAGTTAAATAGATTAATATCAGAGTATAAAATGATAAAGCTGATCTTACGGGAAAAATGAGACTATACGTACCAGCTTTTATCCACACTGAAACAACAGAACATAAAATGCTAACAGCAAACTCCTATATTACTATGTGGCTATGCTAAAATAATACAGAACTTTGACACCACCACTTCAAGGATAGCCAGAACTACACATCTCATAACAAGACCGTGGACAACTCACTATATCGCATTCAAATATAACTGCCACTATGGAAGAGTAACACTGAGTTCCGCATGAGATGTTAAACGAACTACCTTTTCAAAACAGAGCCCTTACAAACTATAGTATATTAAAACGGACTCTAAGAGCATACATAATATGAACGAGAAACTTTATTACATGAATAATGAGATGATAAAATATGTTCTTTATTTTAATTTCATATTTATGGAATAATTTTTCTCTCTTCGAAAGTTAATACTAAAATACTTGGAATTAATTTGTCGATATTGTGCAAAGAATTAATTTATTTTGTCAGCGATTTTAAACTTGTTTGCATGTTTTCATCTTTCGAACAATAGCAATTTGGTAGTGAGAATAGAAACAAATAAGTCTCACGAGCATGTTTACTTGTTGTATTGCCAGTGACGGCATCACTTAAGCAGTTTCCTGATATACGGTAAGCATATTATACGCATAATAAAGCAAAAATTAAATTATATATTTCCAAGAAATTATATTATTAACTTATATTTATTATTATGTGACACATCCAGGGAGTCCAAAGACTCATGGAGGGAGAGTGTGCCAACTGCATCGAACGATTAAACTCCTTCCAACTACTAACCGCTCTCAAACTTGCTTAACTTTTTACGAGCCAGTGGTAACAGAAGCTCTACCAATCGACCAACCTGCTGGCATTCAATTGCATTAAATTATATAATTATATATTATAATAATAATTTTTATATATTTTCACTGCTAATCTAGCCTAGAAAAAGAAAGCTATTTTATTCAATATGCAAACGTTATCAACATTTCTGGACGCTTGCTTTAAGAGTAAGAGGGGAAAAAATCACTTTTTTGCTTGACAAAGTAATTTCAGTTATTCTCGTATAGTTAGTCATATGTTCTCTTTATTAAAATTAGCTGAGAAATCAGGGTTTGCCCGAGACAAATTAATTGTTTTAATTTCCTTTAATGACATTATTAGAAAATTGATTTTACACCACACAAACAGACATTATCTAATATAAATTATTATCCTAATAATAGTAATAATAATAATTCAGTAGCGGTTTAGACATTTGGAGGGCGACACCTAGCGCTAATGGCCAGACTATATAAAAAAATCAAAGTATATATGAACACTTCCTGATACTGATAGATTTATTGATACATTATCATCTTAGAATTTTTGAAACAAGTTATTATTTTCAATTTTATTTAAGTACAAGCTTAAAGAATCGCATATGACAAATATGGTATTCACTTGAAAAATTTCCTTTTTTGGAAATTCGTGTTCATTTGAGTTATTTTTTTTTAAATAAATGGTTTCAAATTTACCACATTTTTCTGACTTTTTTGTTAATATATTTTGAAAAGGATTTCAAAAGATTAGAGATTATTTAAAAAATATTGCATTTAAATGATTGCAGAATTTTACTAATAGCATCCATTCTTTGCAATATATTATTCCAAAATATAGTCATAAATTCAATTCCAAACATATCAATTTTTTTGCTAATTTTTAGACTAAAATAGCGATTTTTTTTTGTCAATTTCGTTCGCAATTTCGATTAAACTTTTTTTATATACTTGTAGCCTTTTCTTAAGAATTCGCAGCGTAGCGTCTGCTTTAACAGACCAGCTCGTAGCTATCATCCTTTTGGCCAATCACACTCTTGAAGTTTGTTTTTTAAAATATCCCATTTACGAGTTGACGCAGAAAAAAAGGTAAGTCAATAATGTTGAACAAAATCAGAATAATTTGATGCATGACTATATCTTTCGGAAGCAATTGAGAAAATGAGTAGCGCATGGAAGACAAACTGCAGTTGGATGGGACTATATTTTTTGGCCAGCCATTTCGCAGTATTATTTTATGCTTGCTCTCTGCATTTTTTTTTTTTTTTTAATATCACTGTTCATATCGGCCAACATTTTAGTTACCTTTTCTATATATTGACTGTCATGCTGCTCGACCAAGATGAAGCAAATAAATTTTTCTTTGGCTTCGCTACTGGACAGTAAATACCTTACGTAATAGCCACTTGGTGTCCGACCATGGGACATATTTCAGTGGAATGAAAAAATATATTAAAAAAGTTGCATAGTTAATTTCTGTTATTATATATTTCATTATATGAATTTCAATAATTAATATAAATTCATAGCAAGTGGAATAATATAAATAATTTGCTTTTCTTGAACCACAAGAATTATATTTATCTAACTCTAATTAAAAAAAAAAAAAAAAGAGTACCATACTTGCTGAGTAAATTAAACATATCAAGTATTTCTTTGTTTGTTTGTTTTTCGATTTCCCCCTTTCCTCATGGCACCTAAAAGCTAAACTAGATAATAATTTGATTTTTGCAATTACTCTGAAAATAATAAATCTCTCCAATAGTTTTTTTTTTCAATTTCTAATTGCTTTAGTAATTCATTATCAATTCTGTTTGTTTTTGATTGTCGTCTGACACACACACACACACACACACACACACACACACACACACACACACACACACACACACACACACACACACACACACACACACACACACACACACACACACACACACACACACACACACACACACACCAAATATGTGATTATGCGAAATTTCACAGTCCTCCAAGAGTTGTTCCAGTTTTGAGGGTGGTCTTCTATAAACTTTGATGTAAATGATTTGGAAAATAGTTTACCCGCATAAATATATACAGATTTACCTTTTTTTTCTTTGAGAAAACTAATCTTTTTATCTTTTTGTCGTTTTTATTATGATGATCGAAATGATTGTCTTTCAAGCCATTATGATAAGTTCATTTTTATCATTATAAAGCTTCTTTAAGTTTGTAATTTCGCCAATATTTTCAAGTTTATTTATTGAAAAAGATTCGATTAAAGAAAAATTAGGTGATTTGAGCTGAAGTGCAATATATTTTTGAATAGAATTACCGTGATTTGAATGACTCCAACGGCACCCTGGTTCAGAGGTTACCAGTCTCTGGCTCAACTCCCTTCTCATAACAACAACAAAAAAAAAACAATAACAACAACAAAAAAAAAATTGATGCACTCAGAAACATTCAGACGAAAAGTATGACTGATTTACTGGAAATGATAACAGCAAGAAAAAGGGCAAACGATTTGGAATTACCGATAATTAAAAGCCGCCACGTTTAATGGTAGGGCTAATCTAGGAAAGAAACCGAACTCAACACACAGTTAAAAGAAAAAATATAAATATAACAGTATTAACTGAAACTAAGAAAAAATTAAAAGGAACTGTCGAAATGGCAGATTATTATATGACTGATGAATTGGAGTTTTATCACGCATCACGCCGAGATATTTGACTTTGCTCTGCCATGGAATCTTGACTCCTAGCAGGTGTATGTCTTCCTTGGTCGGAAGCTTCTTTTTAGTGAACAGTATACTAAACTCTTCTGTCGGTTTGTTTGGATCCTCCAGTCCATGAGCCACTTCTCCAATGTATGAATGCTGTTTTGGAGTCTTCTTATAGCTATGTAGATAGAAAATAGCAGTGGGGCCAGAAGTGCGCCCTGGAATTAAAATTCTAGGGATCTTGCATCTGGTTGATACAATTTCATTTATTTTGACTTGCATGAATCTGTCTTTGAGGTATGTGTGAACTATTTTTACTAGATTAATTGGTATATTGAATATTGATGAGTTTGTAGAGACGACCCTGATGCCACATCTTATTAAAAGCCTTGGCAGCATCTATAAAGACCACAGCTGTGTGGAGATTCCAGTTGAAACCTTTAGTGATAAATTCGACCAGTCGATGTATCTGTTGTACGGTGCTATGTTTTTTTTTTCTGAATCCTAATTGCTCATTAGGAATAATTCCTAATTTATCCGTTGCTCATTGAAGCTTTGTAAGGATGACTTTTTCTACAACCTTTCCAAGGCTGGACAGAAGACTGAAAGGTCTGTCACTTTCCGGGAGCTGGGTGTTTTTTTCAATCTTTTTGATTGATGTGATTCCGTCTTCCATGATAAGGGAAAATACTTGAATCTGAGGAAAGCATTGATTATATTGACTAGATGCACAATGACTTTTCTGGGGGAGTAGTTTGATTATTCCGTTTGTGATTTCGTCTGACCTGGAGCCTTATTGTTGTTCAAATGGGTTATGATGTTTATAACTTCTGCTGGAGAAGTGGGTGTGATTGGTTCAGAGTTGTCCTTTTGTTGTGTTCTGACCTGCTTGGCTTGGCGGTGAATCTTGTAGATAAGATTGATAATCAGATTTGAATACGAGGGGCTACATTTTGTTTTCAAGCTGTCAACTAGAGCTTCTGATTTTTCTTTGTCAGTGTGGGCTATTCCCTTTTGGTCTGAATTGGGGGTATAAGTTGCCTTTTAGTGCGGAGGGTTCTTAAGAATTTCCAGATGGAGGTATCCTCTGGGTTCAGTTTCGTCAACTTGGTTTCCCAATCTTGGGTTCAATGTTTTGCAGAGCTTCGCGGACTTATCTATTAAGATTATTTAGAGTTGTTTTATCGTGTGGGGCTCTTGTGTTATGGTACCTCTTTCTGGCTTTGTTTTTGAATCTAATTAGATCAATGATTTCCTCGGGGATTCGACCGCTAGGGTGAAAAACTACAGTTTTGGCGACTGACTTTATTGATTTTTTGATTTGATTGGTTAGGTTGTTTACAGCAGAGTCTATCTCCTCTTTATTGTGAATAACAGGGACTGGACCAATGTGCTCTGGGAGAATTTTGGAAAGCTTGTCCCAAGATATAAAAGAGTGCGGAGGAGAGAATTGCTCTTGTGTACCGAGCTTAAGCAGAATGGGGTTGTGGTCGGAAGACAGCTTATTTAATGTTTCTAACTAATATTGGTATCTAATGTTTCTGGGGGATGACTATGTCAAGTACATTTGAGCTTCCAGCTGGGATGTGATGGGTGGGTTCTGTTGGTCCGGCTATGACAATGGAATTTTGCGTTGAGTAATGGTTGAGTACGACCTTTGTCATTGATTGTAGAGCTGTGCCAAGCTGTTTGCTTGGCATTGAAATCTCCAGCCATGATGATGGAGTCTGTGGAGCCAAGAATGGAGTCCGAGTCAGATACCAGTAATGGGATGCTGGGTGGATTGTATACTGCATAGATTTTGATATTGCCAGAATTGTTTGTATGAACTTCAACGCCCCTGTTATCTCCAGGTTCTTGGTTTGCGGATTGGTCAGGATATTATGGCTTAGGTACTATACTTCCTCCACAGGTAGTGAGTCTGTCTGTTTTGTACAGTATGTAGCTCCGTAATTTAGGATTATTAGCTGGCCTGAGATGTGTTTCATTTACTAATATTATATCAGGATTGTGTGTGTGAGTGAACTCTTGCAATTCCAGGATTTTGTTGTTCAGTCCATTTGATTTCCATGCAGTGATCATGAGAGAGTTTGGCTTGTATTTTCTTTTACTCATTGTTGAGAGAGCTGTCAAAATTGAAGGATACCTTAAAGGAATCTTTTCGTGTAAGATGGTGAAGGATTTGTCATGCTGAATTCTTGTAACATGGTAGCTAGTGAGGCAGTCGATACTGATATTAGATTAGAGCTTATTTGTTCATGGAATGAAATAGCCTTGTTCGTGTGGCTTCGGCATAAGTTTTGGTCGTTGCTGCAGCTTGTTTTCATTCCTAAGTTGCCGAACTGGAGATTGTTTGGACCGGGGGGTGGGCGACCTACACTGCTGCATTGAGCATCGCTGCAGGGTATATGGAAGGGCAGCTTTTGCTGACCCACGGTTCTTTGGGTGTGCAATTCACCCCTTGTAGTTGGAGGGTGAGGTCTTCCAAGTTGGCGCATTTAGCTGGCGTGGATCTTGGTTTGGTGCATGTGATGGTCTGATGGCCCTCGCCGCATTTTAAACCTGAAATTGGTCTTGCATAGTTTTTGGGCATGGCCAAACCTTTGGCACCTATGGCACTGCCCAGCTGACAACTTTTTCCTTAGAGGCTCAGTAGAAATTCTGAGGCCACAGATAACGGTAAGTTCATATATGTTCTTCTGCGTCTTGTCAGTCTCTACCAGCACCAGTGGAACAGGCCGTTTATCTGACCTGAACATCCTAAAAGTGAACATCCTGCTCACTTTTACTGGGGTCAGGCCCTGACAAGGTCAGCAGTGATTTCTTCAGAGGTGACCCCTTCGGTTACCCCACGAAGTACCACCTTCAGATTCTTTTTACTGTGTAAAGCAAATGTGTGGTAAGGAAGACTTTTGTTTTAAGGTTAAGACTTTGTTTAAGACTTTTGTACTAAGGCACTTGAAACGTCGGAGAGGTGTATTTTTTGTAAACGAACTGTCGATCGGTGCGTAAAAGTACTGTATTTACTAATATGAAAAGCCAAAAGGCTTCAGTTCGGCGATCCATGAAATTGTAAGATATTGATCGGAACAATATTAGTTAAAATGTACATGAAATTTTATTATGGTAAATTTATATTTGAATAATATTAGTAATAATCATCTAATGATAATTTATTCCCAAAGGAGATACGGGCAGCACTTTTTTTCTTTTTGTAGTCCTAACTTTAAAAAAACAATCGTCTAAAATATTTTTAAAATTGTTTCCACGTTCGGAAAAGTAGACCTTAATCCATCGTTCATAAATTTGTACACGTTTTTATTTGAAGAAATATCTTCCTTTATCATTACTAACAATTAATTAACTTCAATAAATTTTTCTGAGTCAATATCATTCCCATAAGTTTGTAAAATTTTGTTATAATGAAATTTTCTTTCCCATGTAATATAATCTCATCGTTAGATTGTGAAACGACGTCACGCTTTTTTTCCCCATTTTTTCATTCTATCCTTCTCATCTTTATATTTTGGGTCATCTGTTAATAAATTCTCTTCTTCATTTAAAGCAGCAAAACTATTTCTTATATCTAAAATGAAACTAACTAAAGACTGCAACAAATTATTCATCACCATCATCACGAACCATGGGCTCACTGCCCGTTGATGTCCGATGCCTCCTTCACTATCTTCTTCCACCAAATTTTTTCGGCACGCAACCCAGGGCTAACCTTATTCACTGAGTTACACATTTTAACTTAAAGAATACAATTTTATTAACTAGAGCAAAACCAGATAAAAATGCAATAAAGAAACAAACACTATCAACTGATTTAGTAATAATAAGTAATAAGAAAATGATACAAACATCCAGAGCCGGCGCTATGGTCTTTGTTGCCCACATTCAATGTCTATCTAAGCGCCCCCTGAAACGATCCGGGCGTGTTTGGTTCTTTTACGATAATTAAAATTGAAATTATTTCAAATTTCTTAAATAAATTTTGATAGAACAGCCACACGTTGGTTCGCTAAATGTAACGAACCGGGGATGTTGACCAGGCAGGATAATCGTTAAAAACCCGAATATTCAAAAAATTCTCAAAAGTTAAAGCAAATTTTGATAAAGCCAATTCACTTTAGTCGTTGAATATAATGATACATGGATTATAGTCTTCTCACCGACCCGAATCGCTAACAAAATTAAAATGAATTTTAATTAAAGTTAAAATTTATTTGAACTAAAGTTTAAAAAATTCTTGCATTTTACAAATTACTAAATTCTTAGTAACTTGTAAAAATTTTTAACAATTTTTATAAGTGGAACTATCTTTTAGGAAAATAAAAGAAACTCAAGATAGATGAGAAAATAAGAAATTAATTCAGAAATAATTAGAACATTTAATATAAGTATTCAAAAAATAACATCTTTACAGAATAACAGAAAATAAATTAAATTACAAAAATATACTTGAAATTTTTAAAAATAAAATTTTAGGGTTTTTGATTTCATATTCATAAAATTAGAAATAATAGTGTTAACGTCTAATTCCGCACATATATCATTTTCAATAACTATTAACGCCAAACTAACAAGCCTTTTTTTTGTGACATACTTGTTCTTAAGTAGGTTTTAATCGATTTCATCTTGGAAAAGGAATGTTCGCCGCTCTCTACACTAACAGGTAAGGTTAATAGTATTCTTAAAGCAATTGAAAAGTTAGGGAAAGATAAATTATTGGGCACAATAAAATTAAGAATATCGAAATGGTTTTGAATATTTAAATTATCCTTCCGAAAAATATCCCTGAAAGCACATAACTCGTCATACAGTTCTATTGCTTTTACGTCTTTATTGTCGCGGTCCTTCAAGAGAATCTCTAAATCGTCACAATTTTTTGTAAATCTTCGTTATTAATTTGTAGTAATCTATACAAGAAATTGAAATTATCATCATATGTTTTTAGTTGTTCAAAACGTTCTATTAACGAACACATTGCAACGTCTAGAAGTGTATAAAACACATTCACTCTAAATTTATCTTCTGTCGATAGTGGCGTTTCGTCGTAATGCTCGTAGTCAAATTGTCGTGTCTTCTTTCGTCGTCGAACTTCCGTACCAGTTTTAAATTCTTTTTCTTTGTCCACCTCTTCACTCAGTTCTTTTGCCGTTTTAGAACTTCTTTAAAATTTGTATCTGATCGATACTCTTGTAAGAATATTTTTAAGTATTCGATAGATTCTAAAGCATGTATAATGTTTATATTTTTGTCTTGAAGCATTTTACTTACAGGGTTTATTCTGTTAAGTAAATCATGCCAAGTTATAAGAGAGCAAATACATTTTTGTAGTCCTTTATTTTAGCATGTAATGTTTGTGTTTCATGCTGATTTTCTTTATTAAAATTTTCATTATTTAAAATTTCAAAAAGTGCATCATAAATTTCTCCTGATATCATAGAGGGTGGATTGCATTAATTTTACTTTCCGATCGCGTTTCTGATGGCTGTTTCAATGTTAATTTTTTTACGAACCTTTAAAAAGATTGCCCGACGTTTGTAAGAGAAAGAAAAGAAATTTTATATTTCTTGAATAATTGCAAAGAAACTAATTGCATCTGCATTCACTTTGGCTGCATCGTTAAAGTAAATTTAGAGTATGAGCAGCACATGGCACGTAAAAATCTCGAGGATTTTTGTTCAAAAGCAAATTTTGGAGCCCATATTTTTTCCCTTTCATATTTGCCCCATTGCCATACCCTTGACCTCGCATGTCTTCAATGGGAATGTTCCATTTTTCCAGTTGTTCCATTATTGTTGCACATAAACCACGTCCTGTGGAATCTGATATATTTGCAAAACCTAGAGTTTTCCCTGATCTCTACAATTCCATTGTCACAGGAAAGAAAGCGAATAATAATGGTCATTTGTTCTGTTTTACTTACATCAGGTGTGCAGTCTAAAATTATGGAATAATATTTAGATTTTCGAATTGATAATAACATTGTATCCCTGATTCCGTTACTTGAAGTTTCCAATATTTCATTTTGACTGTCTTTACTCAAATAGTGTACTCTATTGTTTCTTGTAGGGCCCTTTCAACATGATTTTCCATAACGGGATCAAGCTTCGCAAACAGTTCGACTAATTTTTAAAAAATCGCCGTTATTCCTTTCATATAATTTATCAGATGATCCGCGAAAAGCTAAATTTTGGCTACCAAGGAATTTTATAATTTCAATCAAGCGTTCTAAAACACTCGTCCAATGTTTCTTTTCCATTTCATACATGCTTTGAGTCTGGCAGTCAATAGTAGTTTTGTTTTTTAAACTTTTATCTCCTTCCATTTTAAGAAATTTTTCATGTGAGTTAAACTAGTCTCATGCCTATGCAAAGTTGTACTTACATTTCTCCAATGGTTATAACCTTCTACAAGACTACATGATTCGGGTGCGAAAGGTTTGCAACAAAAGCAAAAAACAGAATTTAAAATTTCGGAATAAATGAGCCATGTTCTTGGCACGTTTATCATTTTTCTATTATAATACGTGTCGCCAAATTTATGACCATATGTATTTCTGGGATATATCATATTTTTCTTTTGAACAGGCCCCATTTCAATTAAAACAACTCGTAATTTTTCATCAATATTTCCCCTGGATCTTCTAAATTCACAGAGACTAACAATGTGTTAGTTTCGTGGTCAACTACAACTAAATCTTCTCCTAACTGTTTTTCACTTAAATCATGCGTCTTGTTGTCTTATTCAATAGTTGCAATAGTACTTTCATGCAAACTGGATGATGTGCACAGTTCTTCAACTCTGATTTCTGATGTATCGAGTTGGTTACAATCTGCATCGGAATATTTTAATATTTTAACAAATTTATTAAGAGCCCCAGTTTGTTTCTTAACATCTGCTTCTTTCACAGCATGACGCTTACGATTTTGTGCACCGGATAACTTTTTTTTCAAATTTTTGATTCCATTTCTATTTTATACCCACAAGAAGCTTAAGGAGCCTGTGTAGCTCAGTGGATGTGGCGTTTTTACACCACGGCGCTTGACCGCACGAAGGAAGACTTGGCTTCGAGTCTAGTCGGCGACTAGAGGAAATTTTTCTAAGACTTTTTTCGACCAGTTTGCCCGTGGCAGAGATCGACGTATAAAATTTCGTATTCCATAGCACTTCAGTTTTATCAGAATGACGCGAATCCGTTTCGGTCTTCCTTATATCCACCAACTTGTCAGTAGAAACAGTGAGATTACAACTATTATGTGATTCTGGTTCTAACTGTTCCTATGGCAGAAGTTTGTACTTTGTTTTCTGTAAATCAAAAATTCATGCTCCAGAGTGTACTTTCACCAAGATTGGTTGAATTTCGTCCAATACATTTTTGCTACAGGATTCTGAACACCTCCTCTTTAATTATGGCCACCCTCTATATAAAGATATATATTATATTTTTTATATATTATATTTTTATCCATTTTTCCTCTGAAAACTCTACTCTAGAGACCTAACATCGGATTCCTCCAGGAAGCTCTGGTTTTTCATCCCGTAAACTCAAGAAAATCGACCGTCGTAGTACCCACATTATTTCAGACAGTAACATATCTTGTTAGGGTTATGTACCAAGGGATGGCAGCACTTGTTTGAAAGCCACTTCATCGGAAGCTATATAATAAGTGATGGACATGGACCAGCTATCTCTGATTGGCTACCGGTGGAAATTAAACTGCTCACGGTATAAACTAGGGTATAAAGGCTTCGCCTCCTCCCTATAAAGGAATAAAAGGAGTTAGCTGATTTTATTTTTTAACGTCAATTTAAATTTTTCCTGAATACCCGCATGTATATATATCAAACCATGATTTTCACTTTAATTTTAGGGAAAAACCTGCGAATTATATTCGAGTAAATACGATCTATACTGTATATGAATCTTTTGACTCCACGGACGTTTAATGCTGTAGCTCAGTGGATGTGGCATTTGCAACCAGGCACTTGGCTGCATGAAGGAAGACTTGGTTTTAAATCTAGTCGACGGATAGAGGAAATTTTTCTAAGCCTTTTTCGGCCGGTTCCCGAGTTAGTTGATCTCTGACATGGGCAAGCTGTTTTTTTCTTCTGGAAATTCGGGTGTTTCGTCCGTAACTCAAGAAAATTGACCGTACAACACACACTATTTTTCTTTAAATATATTGGGTTAGGGACAACGAGATAGCGACACTTGTTGAGCCGTCTCTTCACTGTGTGCCACTTAATTAGTGATAGCCTTGGGTCAGCAATCTCTGATTGGCTATAGGAGATTGAACTGCCCACTCAGTCTCCAAAAGTTGGATAGGGTTAAAACGTCCTTGCCTAAACTCCCTATACGGGAATAAAAAGGCACTAATTGATAGCTAATAATAATAATAATAATAATAATAATAATAATAAAATAAAAATAATAAATCATGTTTTAAGAAATGTAATTTTTATTCATTTATTAATAAAATTAATTTTATTTGTGTAAAATTCATTCTAAAATTAAATACATTACAATTACTGGAGTGTTATCTAGGAACAGAAGAATGGGTTTTTTTTTTTTTTAATTTCAGTTCTGAACAGCTATACTCATCAATATGAATATTAAAATAATATACGTTGTAAACAATAACTGTTTACAACGTATATTATTTTAATATTCATATTGATGATTATTACAGATGTTTCTTTGCAATCTTACACTCTATATATACAATATCAATGGATATAATCCCTCTATATTGCATACTTTTGTTACAGTTATTACATACATTTGATTACATATGATACATTACTTACATTTGTTAACATATAATACATACATTACATACATTGGTTTTCATGTGATACGTACATTACATGCATTTTTTTACATATGATACATCTTGGATGAGAACTAATTTCTCTGCTTTCATCCTCGAAGCTTATATGTAAGCTTATCTGAGGATGACACCAGTTGGTTATTATTTATTGTTTTTTTTTTTTTGCTATGTTGGGAAGCTGCGAAATCTATGATTGAGAAATTCGCGCGCACGCACAAACTTGAAATGTATTGATGCGTCGCTGAACTGGAAGCCTGAACGAAACGAATATATTGTGTTTCATTAAGTTTGTATGGTATTTTGGGTGCGTGTTTCTTGTTCATAGTATGTCCTTAGAGCTCTTTTCAGGCTGTTGCAATTTATGAGGTTTCTGTATTCAAAAGGTAATTTGTTTACCATGTCTGGGATGTAGAAGTTTCGCGTGGCCTTTCCGTAGTGATTATTGTATTTATATGTGATATAATTAATAGTCTGAGGTCTTGTTATACGGTATTTATTTTTGACTGTCCTGTAGTTGGCATCGAAATAATGTTTTAGCAAAGCTGCATAGTGATATAAATGTTTTGCTGTCAGTATTTTGTATTCTGACATTGCAATGTATATAAGGTCGTTATTTTCTCTTTGTTTCCAAACGATCAGTTTTATCATTTTGTACTGTAGCGACATTAATCAATTTAATTTTTAGGGTGCACAGAAAGCATACGTTGTTATAGCGTATCTTAGTATATTTTGGCATAGTGCTTTGTATATTAGTGTTTTCAGGCGTATGGGAACTGTCTTTTAACCTGTAGAATTTGGCACTTATTGTTCGGAGTTTGTTGTGTAGATGGTTTATGTGGCTATTCCAGTTCATATTTGCATCGAAGTAAATTCCAATAAAATAAAATCCTTTAAGTAACGTAAATGTTTCTATCATCCCTCATCCTTTTTTTTCGAGTTATCAACTAATTTTATGCCATGGTACTGCTTCAGGTTGCTCCTAAGAATGTCATAGCCACTTGCCTTGTAGTTCCACATACACACTTTCTTAAATACAATTTCCACAAGTTTTGCTGCCTCCCAAGTCAAGACCACTTGGCTACTCTTCCCAGTTGAAGGCAATGTAGCCAGACAGGTATTGCGATCCTATAACCAGATCCAACCCTCTCGTATCCCTAATTCCTTCCTTCACATTCTGCTTCAAGTAATTATCTCGCAGAAAATGTATAAATTCATTTACCTTTCTGCCATGTGATCTTTCCTCCTTCCAGTTTATGCCTCCGAAGTTAAAGTTCCCATAACAATTACTTGACTTGCACTCATTGTACTGATTTGTTGATGCAGTCTTCCACATCGTCCCTAGCGTATAGCAGCAACCAATTTTATATTTGGTCTTATCGGCCTCAATCTCACACCAGATTAACTCAAAAGAACTGCTATCTGCTATGCTTACTCCTACTCTTTTGGCTGCAAATTCATCTAATATCACAGGAGTACCCCACCCCTTGTCTAACTTACCATTCTTGAAAATATTAAATCCATCACCCGTCCCCGCAACTACGTCATCTACTGTTAGCCAAGTCTCATTAGGTTTACTCTCCTAGGTTCCTAGGAGATAAAGAAGCTGTGGAGGTTGTGCACAAAAGTGATTATGGGAAGGTATAAAGCTGGTTTGGGTGATATGTAGCCTCCCTCGATGGATCTTTGATTCCCTTGAGGTCTCAGATAATAAAAAAAAATAAAAAATAAAAAAAAAAAAAAATAATAATAATAATAATCGATTGAAGAAACAACCCAGCTGATGTACAGTGCTCTAGTTGTAATTACAAGAGAACTTGATTATACAATAAAACAGATGAATAAAGCAAAAAGAGGAACTCCAAAATGGAAATTACATTTAAAATCAAAAGTAAAAGTTAGCAATTTAAAGAGTTTAAAACAAGATAAAACGTATGCAAGAAAAGTACAAGAGCAGTTTAGTAAAACGATACAATCCTGAAAAAAATCGATAACTGAAATATCAGAAGAATTACAGCAAAGAATTTTGGCTACAGCAAATATATATATATATATATATTTTTTTTTTTCCCGCTATGAAAGCATAATTAATGAATATCAGGCAAAACATTCAATTTTATACTAACCAGTAGTATCAGTTTTAATAAAATATTGATGAGAAATCCGAACACAGTGTTAAACACCTAAACGCAATATTACGTTTTTAAGACTGTGAACTCTGTGAATCTTTTTTTTTTGTTTAGAATAACATATTTTTTTTATTTCTAAATTATTTACTCATACAATAAACATCTTGAGTGACATTGCAACTTATAATTTTACAGAATTCAGCACTAAGTGCTGCATTTTCTACATCGGATTTCAATTAAAAATTTTAATAGTATTTTTTTTTTGCCTCTATATTATGTATTTACAACATTTGTTTATTAGAAGACATCGCCGACACAATAAACAAAGCTCTCGACAAAAAACAAGTACGCCGTCCTTATACTGCTGGACCTAACCAAAACATTTGATACACTTGAACAAGACATACTACTCACCAAACTATACTCAATAGGTATAGGAGGAACACTGCATACATGGTTCAAGAACGACCTCTCAAACAGAACACAAGTAACAAAAATAGATATACATGTCACAGTCGTGGTATACAAATAAAATACGGTGTACCTCAAGGTACTATATTATCACCAACTCTATTCAACATATACATTAATGATGTTCATAACATATCCATAAGAAGTCAAATATTTCAATACGCAGATGATACTGCACTACTAGCAATCCACACAGACATCAACACGGCTCTCTGCAAAGCACAAGACCTAAACGAAATCACAACATACTTCCACCAAAACGCAATTCTAATCAATTGCACCAAAACACAGATGTTGATAATACACAAACCCAAGAATCATACGCCCCGCATCACTATCGATACACTGTCACACATACCGCTACATTAATAACAAAAATACCTGCCAATGTGCCAAAATCAAACCTGTAACACATGCAAAATACTTCGGTCTCTACATAAATTGCCACCTTAAATGGACAAAACATATAGAATACCCCTACACACACCAAACTCCGGATCATCGCAGCAAAACTCTTCCAAGTAAAAGATATTATTCTATCCACCATAAAAAAAATCATACATCATGGTATCTGCGAATCCCTACTCAGATAAGGAATAACACTCTATGCAAACACATCAAATAGCCACCTAACAAAATTAGAAACATTACACAGGAAAATCGTGTCGACAGTGATCTGGACACCTTACACGCAACAACCAATATCCGACCAGCACATGGCGACACACAGAATCCTGAGCATTAAAAACCTGAAACAATACATAGCATTAACATGCATATATATATATATATATATATTATTATTATTACTATTATTACTATTATTACGGGCAACTCCAGGGAGTCATTAGACTCATCGAGGTAGGCCCCAAATCATATTCATCACAACTATTTGACATTCATACAGTATCTATCATACCTCGCCTTAAACTCATTCACTGTCACAGCATCCACCACAGACTCAGGGAGCGCATTCCACTCATTCACTACTCTAAAAGTAAAGAACCTAGCTCTAACACCTTTACTAACCACACTTTTGCCCAGTTTCCATGGATGTCCCCTAGTCCTCCCACAACCAGCCCTGTTCTCAAAAATATCTTCTGAATTAATTTTATAGAAACCCTTCAGTAATTTGAATGTCTCAATCATATCTCCCCTCCTCCGCCTATCAACCAATTTTTGCAACCCACAAATCCTCAACCTGTTCTCAACCTCCCACAACCAGCCTTGTTCTCAAAAATATCTTCTGAATTAATTTTATAGAAACCCTTCAGTAATTTGAATGTCTCAATCATATCTCCCCTCCTCCGCCTATCAACCAATTTTTGCAACCCACAAATCCTCAACCTGTTCTCATACGGTTCATTCCACAGACCTGCTATCATCTTGGTCACTCGCCTCTGGATCCTCTCCACCTCCTCCCCACCAAGAAGAAACCTAGGTGACCAAATCTGAGCACAGTAGTCTAGATGGGGTCTTATCAAGGCTCGATACAGAGGAACAATAACCTGCTTGTCTCTGCTTGTCAACGTATTCTTCAGCAACCAAGTGATTTGATGAGTTGTTTTGGTCACTTTTGCAATGTGTCCCCTAAATTTCAATTCCTTATCTACCAACACTCCTAAATCTCGTGCCTCATCAATTTCCTGGAGCACGGTTCCACCAATGCAGTAAACTGCCGCGAAATCTTTTCACCCCAAATTGCATAACCTTACATTTTGCCACATTAAACTGACATCCATTTTCCTTAGCCCAGACCTCCAATCTATCCAAATCATCCTGCAAAATTTTGACATCATCTGCATTCACTATTGCCCTACCCAACTTCGCATCATCCGCAAACAAATGAACTGTTCCTCTCAGATCATTTCCTATATCATTTATGAACAAATTAAACAGCAGTGGTCCAAGAACAGATCCTTGTGACACACCACTAGTCACAGGCCGTCTTGTGGACTCTACTCCCGAGTAAACCACTCTCTGATATCTCTCCGTCAACCACCCTCCTATCCATCTCACCAACCCTATGTCCATTCCCATATGCTGCAATTTACTGATTAGAATTCCATGTGGAATCCTGTCAAAGGCCTTGGCAAGGTCCAGTAGAATCACCGTAAACCCATTACCCTTATCCAGTTCGGCCGTCACTGTGTTATAATACGTGAGCAAGTTACTGAGGCATGACCTACCCTTCACAAAACCATGCTGTCCCCGATACAGTATCCCATTTTCTTCTATCCAATCTTGTATTTTCCTCTTGACTATTTTCTCTAAGACCTTGACAATGATTCCTGATATGCTAATCGGTCGGTAATTTACAACAGCAGTCTTGGAACCACCTTTATGCAGTGGAACTATTTTCCCCTCTTTCCACCCGCTCGGGACTAACCCAGACCCGAGACTCAAATTAAACAAAATGGTCAAGGGTACTGACAATTCTTTAGCTGCTTCTCGTTCAACACGAGCTGGTATACCATCCAATCCCACAGATGTATTGACATTGAGGTTATGCAATAGACTACTCACCTCCACTTCATTAACCACAATTCCCGTATAATCTACTGGTTTATTCGTTTCTGCAATGTCACCACCTGGATGATATACTTTTGCAAAGTGCTCACTCAGTAACTCAACTATCTCAACTGATTCAGTTACCTCCCTACCATCGGCATTCTTTAAAATCAATCTGCCATGTACATTTTTCCTTTTACTTGCTACATATCTAAAAAACTGTTTAGGATTCTCTTTAGCCCGCATGGCCAATGTTCTTTCGTAATCCTTTTTTGCTTTTCTTACCACACTCGTCACCCTTCTGGCCTGCGCTTTATATCGTTCATATGCCTGCCGGTCACCCTTCTCCTTAAATTCCCTCCATAGTTGTTTCTTTTTTTGCAACTCAAGCTTAATGGTGTTATTCATCCATTTAACCCCTACTTGATTTATTATTCGGACTCTAGGTATACAGTCAGCCATTGCTTCATGCAAGCACTTCTTAACTACCTCCAATGCACTATCAACTTCTAGTCCTTGCAGTTGTACATGCCATGGCACTGAACCAATCAAACTCCTAAGCTTGTCATTCTTTCCAGCCCGATAATTCCACATGTATCCTGTCTTAATTGAAAATTCTGCACCTTTAGCCACCTCCCAAGTTAAGACCCTATGATCACTCTCACCGATTGGTGGCAATGTGGTCATATTTGTTACAGCCAAATCCTCAGATGTAATTACTAGGTCAAGCACTCTCTGACCCCTAGTATTTTCCATTACATGCTGTCGCAGATAGTTATCCCTTAATAACCGCATAAAATCCAGTTCCTTCCACCCTCCTTCCTCCTTATATATATATATATATATATATATATATATATATATATATATATATATATATATATATATATATATATATATATATAATCTCACCTACTTCGGTGGGAACAGAGTGGGATTTAGGCTTCAGTATTTATGTTGTTGCTACTGTTTATGTGTGGATGTTGACATTGGATGCTGGTGATTTGTGATGTGTATATTAGTGTTAATGTTATATTAACTTTGTTCGTATATTTTCCAGAGTTCGTGTTTTAATATTCTGTAGTTATCAATGTGTTTTAAATTTCTTGGTAGCTTGTTGAGTTGCGTGGGTATCTGATGTGATCTCGCAAAAGAACCGTATGAATTGTTGAAGGGTGTAGGGATGTAGAGAGTTGTTGTGGGTCGTGTTATACGATATGTGTCTCCGTTGTTTCGATAGGTGATGTTGAAGTAATTCCTTGTTAATATCATGTAGTGTTTCAGGTTTTTAATGCTCAGAATTCTGTGTATCGCCATGTGCTTGTCGGATATTGGTTGTTGCGTGTAAGGTGTCCAGATCACTGTTGACACGATTTTCCTGTGTAGTGTTTCTAATTTTGTTAGGTGGCTGTTTGATGTGTTTGCATAGACTGTTATTCCGTATCTGAGTAAGGATTCGCAGATACCGTGATATAGGAGTTTTTTTATGTTGGATGGAATGATGTCTTTAACTTGGAAGAGTTTTGCTGCGATGATCCGGAGTTTGGTGTGTGTAGGTATTCTATATATTTTGTCCATTCATGGTGGGAATCTATATAGAGACCGAAGTATTTTGCATGTGTGACAAGTTTGATTTCGGAACATTGGCAGGTATTTTTGTTGTTAATGCAACGGTATGTGTGACAGTGTATTGATAGTGATGCGGGACGTATGATTCTTGGGTTTGTGTATTATCAACATCTGTGTTTTGGTGCCGTTGATTAGAATTGTGTTTTGGTGTAAGTATGTTGTGATTTCATTTAGGTGTGCTTTGCAGAGAGCCGTGTTGATGTTTGTGTGGATTGCTAGTAGTACAATGTCATCTCCGTGCTGAAATATTTGACTTATGTTATGAACATCATTAATGTTTATGTTGAATAGAGTGGGTGATAATATGGCACCTTGAGGTACACCGTATTTTATTTGTATACCACGACTGTGACATGTATATCTATTTTTGTTACGTGTGTTCTGTTTGAGAGGTAGTTCTTGAACCATGTATGCAGTGTTCCTCCTATACCTATTGAGTATAATTTGGTGAGTAGTATGTCTTGTTCAAGTGTGTCAAATGCTTTGGTTAGGTCCAGCAGTATAAGGAGGGCGTACTTGTTTTTGGCGACAGCTTTGTTTATTGTGTCGGCGATGTCTTCTAATAAAGTGATGGTGCTTTTTGTTTTCTGAAAGCCGTATTGGTTTTGTGAGATGATGTTGTACTTCTGTAAATAGTTCTGTAGTCTGGTGTGTGTTATTTTTTCTAGAATTTTTGAGATGACTGGTAGGGGAGCTATTAGTCTGTAGTTCTAAGTATCGTTTCTTTTGCCGTGGTTGTATATTGGCGTAATTATTGCAGTTTTTAGTTGTTGCGGAATAATGGCTGTGTCGAATATTATGTTCACGAGTTTCAAAAGTATTGGATTTATTTGTTCAAAGTGTGTAATAAGGTCTGTGAGTCTTATTTTGTTTACTCCTGGAGTGGTCTTTGGTTTTAGTTGCAGGAGTGCTTCTTTCAGTTCCTGTTTTGTTACGGGTGGAAAATACATCGTTTGTTGTTGACTTTGTGTCGGTAGTTTTTTGTTGATCGTTGGTAGTTTGTCTTTTTTGAGTTGTGTGATATTGTTTGTGAAAGCATAGTTGAATGAGTCTGCTAGTTCCTCTTGGTTTGTGTCCTGACAGAAGCTTTTTTGCAATAAAATCTTGTGCTGAAGTTTTTTTTTTTCGGATTACAAATTCGTTCAGTGTAGCCCATGTTTGCTTAATGTTGTCGTTATATTCCATGAATTTTTGGAAGTAGTAGCGTCTTTTTGCCCTACGAATTTTTGTTGTTAGTTGATTTCTTGTGTTTTTGTATAAGGTTTGTAAATGTGTGTTACTTGTTGACTTTTTAAGTTTTTTCCATAGATTTTCTTTTACATTAATACTCTTTAGTATGTCGTCATTTATCCATGGATTGTTGTCTGTTTGTCGCCTCGTTTGTGTAGGCTTTGTTGTTTTTTGTATATTTCTGTGAACTTTAGTTGAAAATTCTCGTATAATGTTACAGGATCATTTATTTTAAGTAGCGAATTCCAGTCTGTATTTTTTACATGGTTGTCGACAAAACTCGATCATACTGATCGAGTTTTGTCGAGTTTTCTGTGGTGGTGGGAGAAGGGGATAGGAAACGTAATAAAACGAAGTTGAGACAAAGTAGTGATCTGCAATTTTGACGTTAATTACTGATGATGTATATGTATGGATGGGAGCCCGTATGTTGATATGATCAATGCATGATTGTATTAGTGAGTTATTGAGTATTTCTTCTGTCGTTGGGGAGTTAATATTAGGGTTTATGTTGTACTGACTTAGTATATCAAGATATGTGTTAGTGGTTGAAGAAGCGTGGTCAAGAGTATTTATGTTAATGTCTCCTATTAGGATGAGCCTGTGTGTTGTACGGGGTTCAATGCCGCTTAGCCATGTTTAAAATTCGTGAAGAAAACTGAGTGGATTATTATCTGGGGGTCTGTATATTGTGTTTATTGTGTATTTGATACTATTGTGGTTATTTGTGATTTCAAAAATCAAATATAATAATAATACATACATACATACATACATACATACATACATACATACATACATCTTCAAGGCCCACTCTTCCTAATTGGGTTGTGGGGGCAACAGCTGCAAGAGGAACTTCCAATGGTCACGATCCTCTGCCACCAAGCTCAGGTGTTCTGGTGGGATTCCCAAACGTGTCCAACCAAGGTTTTGGATATAATCTATCCAGCGAGTCCTTGGCCTTCCACGTGGCCTCCCATCCTCTGGCTTGGCGGCAAAGAGGGCCTGCTGAGGGAGCCCCCCCTCTTGTGGCATTTTAACCAGGTGCCCGTACCAGCGTAACTGTGATCTCTCAACACGGAGAAGCAGCGGTTGAGTATTGATGGTTTCCCGAATTGCAGAGCTTCGGACTCTGTCGAGTTTTGTCAGCCCCGCAACCCCTCGAAGGAACATCATTTCAGCCGCTTGGATTCGTGTCCGCATTCTTTCGGTCATTACTCAACTCTCATGACCATAGGTGAGGATGGGGACATAGACTGTATTGAAGACAGCCAACTTTGCCTTCTGGCTTAACTCCCACTTCAATACTACCGAACGGCCAAGCTCCCGCAATATTGAGCTTGCTAAGCCAATTCGAGTATCTAGCTCAACGTCCCATTTTCCATCATCCGTGAATATGGACCCAAGGTATTTAAACTTCTCCATCTGTCTCATTGGGACTCCACTTACATTTAGAGTGCACTGGGATGGTTGTCTTGAGACCACAAATGTTTCAGTTTTGGCCACACTGATATTCATTCCGGCGTCTGTACAAACAGCTACAAACCTATCCAGGGTCCGCTGGAGGTCATCTGTGGAAGATCTAAGCAGAACTAGGTCATATGCAAAAAGCAGACGTCCAATGCTACATTTACCAATTCTGACACACTCACTGCCTCGGCTGTGAGTGTGTCATAAAACTAAACACGAGTACTGATAATATTAAAATTTCAATCTTCAGAAAACCAACGCATACAGATAGATATCTTCATGCTTACTCTCACCACTACCCTCCTCGGAAATATCTCATTATTTCCACTGTTGCACATGGGGCCAGTTCCTTATTATCAGACGACGAAGAGTTTCAAAATGAAATAAACTTCCTCGCAAAGACCATTGTCAATAATGGTTTCGCGCCAAAAAGTATTGAGAAACTTCTTTTTCATCGCTGTCAACAAACTAATGAAGATTCTACAATCCCCAGAGCTTACATTTCCTTGCCTTACATTAGTTCTTTCTCCCCCAAACTGGCTAGAATTTTAATGAATAGAAAAAAAAAAGAAGAAATAAAGAAAGGAAGCCAAGAAGGGAATAAAGCAAAAGGAAAAAAGTAAATTAAAACTGAATGATCAAAGTTGTACAACCACAAGATATATACAAAAAACAATTGCTTTCTTCATACACTTCCAACTTTAATGAAATCAGATCATGGGATGAAAAAATGTGGGCAGAGACGTATGGACAGTGACAAAAATTATAATTTGAAATCAGAAAATCTCATCATAATCACTCTCTGCATACACCCACCAAGTTTAAGCAAACACCAAAACTAGTACAAATATAAGCCTACCTACACCAACACACATCTCAATAAAAGAGAAAGGTACGCATGCAATCTAATCGCGTGCAGATAAAACCTCATAATCATGAATATTGATAATATATTTCACATAACTTTAACAATACCTTATGTTTATGGCAAGGCAGTGTAGTTGGAAGGTAGGGGGCGCTTAATTTAATTAATTAGGAAAACATTTGGTGGAAGAAGTTGGTAAACGAGGCATCGGACATCAACGAGCAGTGAGCCCATGGTACGTGATGATGATGATGATGAATAATTTGTTAGTGTCTTTAGTTGGTTTTATTTAAGATATAAAAACTAGTTTTGCTGCTTTAAATGAAGAAGCGAATTTATTATCAGATAAGATAAAATTTAAAGATGAGAAGGAAAGAGTGAAAAAAGGAAAAAAAAATGCGTGATGACGTCGTTTCACAATCTGACGATGAGATTATATTATATTAGAAAGAAAATTTCATTTTTAATGCTTTTAATTTAATGTCAATTGAGATAAGCTAATTTTGGAAATTAATGAAGAGTAAAAAACTATTTAGACATATAGATCAAGTGTTGACATGAATAAAAAAATATTTAAGAAGCAACTTGCTCGAAAATAAAACAAATGACCTGTCGTTATTATGCATTGAATCAATAATGACCTCGATTAATTATGATGACATTATAGATATATTTGCTAAAACAAAGCTGGAAAAAACTTTGCTACTATTTATTTTTTTAAATTTAAATTTGAACTGATTTATTTTTATACTTTTTTTTTAAAAAAAATCCAAATTTATGTATACCAATGTTGTGTTATTTTTATTTTATTAAAACGAGTTATTATGAAAATTACGACTTTCATTTTCAATAAACTAAAAAAAAAAAAAAAATTCGCATGAATTTTATTAACTGAAATAGACTTCTTCTTTTGAGGCCTCATCATGATGTTGCGCCTAGGGGCTCAAAAGAGTAGAAATGCTGCCCTGCCTTTAGTCTTCAAAAAGTAAGTTGGTCTAAAACAGCCTCGCCTACTCCCTGTAGGAGAATAAAAGCCGTTAGCGGATTTATTTTATTATTAAAATACAGAATGCCTGATTTTACCTTGTGCTTCTCAGTCGGTGTCCCCCCCTCCTGTTTTTATTATTTTTTTAAAAGCCTTTTCTGCCGGGAATGTGGCGTTTCTTTCCGAAGACAGCTGACTGAGTTTTTAACGTGGAACTCGAAAAATCGACCTTAGATCTCACAATAATGTTGCCTGCAATATTCACGTGCACCCTTCCTTCTGAGCATGCCACCTAGGAATGCAGTCTAGATAAAGGATCGAGGTGCCGATCGTTTTTTTTTAAAGTTAGGACTACAAAAAAAAAAAAAAAATCCCTTGGGAATAAATTATCATTAGATGATTATTACTAAATAATATTATTCAAATATATTATAAATTTATCATAATAAAATTTCATGTACATTTTAACTACTATTATTCCGACCAATATCATACAATTTCATGGATTTTGCTCAGTTCCTTATTCCTCATAAAATATGCTATTCCTTGTCTGCATGGCATCGGTTGCACTCTGTTGACTATGATCGGTGATCTTCCCGTTTTTTGGGGGAATTGCTTGGAATTAGCAGATTCCCCCTACCGCAAAATTATCGTTCAATAAGTCTTATCTCTAATCTGGGTAAGGTAGCGGAGAAGGTCATCCTTCACGACTCCAAACCTCAGTAAATGACCTAAACATCCTCCATAAAAAACAGTTTGGTTTTCGGCAACACCATAGTACTACCCAGCAAATCCACAGAATTGTGGAATACATCACCACCAGCTATAACTGGCGCCAGTACACAAGAGCTGCTTTCCTAGACCTATCCAAGCATTTGACAAAATCTGTCATTTTGGACTCCTACACCAACTTATCTCAGCCGGAACGTCACTAAAAATGATTCATCTAATCCATTCATATCTTCAGAATAGATCAATGCAAGTAAAAATCAACGGTTCTACATCGTCCCAACGCCATATCTTTTCAGGAGTGCCAGAGGGATCCCTACTAGCTCCATTGCTGTTTTCTGTATACATGTCGGACATCCCGCACAATCAGATGTCTTCCATTTTTGCCGTTTATGCGGACGATACAGCAATACTAACCAGATCTCTCCGACCCCATATCGTTACCAGAAAACTTCAAGAAAACCTTCTAAAGCTGGAGGGTTGGTTCTCGAAATGGAGATTGGAAGTCAACCCCCAGAAAAGCTCAGCCGTTCTTTTCACAAAAAGGCCAATGTCTCCTGCAGGAGATGTGCTACTATTGAATTTTAAAATTCCCTGACAGACAGAAACAAATTACCTGGGTGTAATTCTCGACAAAAAGCTATCTTTCAACCAACACATCAAGTCTACGTGCGCAAAAGAATCTAAAGCCATAGCTCAGATCTATCCGCTAATTAATAGAAATAGCAAGCTCAGCAATAGAATCAAATTCCAGCAACACCAGATGGCGATTCGTCCAATAATCACCTATGCCTCTCCAGCCTTGAGCCACACCTCTAATACTAACATTATCAAGATACAACGAGTACAGAACAAGTGCTTGAGAATGATTCTGAACTGCCCGTGGTATGTTAGAAACAATCAACTTCATGGAGATACAAATATTCCTTAAATTTTCTCTTTTCTACAATCCTTAGCATCCACGTTTTTCCTAAAGACGTCGGCACACCGCAACGATTTGGTTCAGCAAGCTGC
Organism: Typopeltis vanoorti; assembly: GCF_054136105.1. Classification (NCBI taxonomy): domain Eukaryota; kingdom Metazoa; phylum Arthropoda; class Arachnida; order Uropygi; family Thelyphonidae; genus Typopeltis; species Typopeltis vanoorti. Next base: position 42,424,098 of record NC_143556.1, on the reverse strand, counting down.
AGCATGCGAGGCACCGGAAATGTTCAAATATAGAAGACCAAAAGCTATATTAGCCTCCTTTAGCGATGCATAATCTCCATGCCCATCCAGGACGAGCAAACTGCTCGTAAATTTTACCCTCACTGTAACCACAACAGAGAGCGGGGAATATGAAAAGCATCTTGCTTTAACCCTAAAGACATAAATGTCAATTGTCAATTGTCAATTCCTTAGTACTCAGAATGATTACGAAGAAGAGAGAACCCCGTCCAATAATCCCGTTTTTTTAGGATTAACGTTAGTGACGTTTTTAGTCGATTCAGGAAGAAGACAGACGTGTTTACTTTCTTCTGCTAGAAACCGTGCTATTTTAGGCTGTATTATACTATTTACGGAACTATTTAAGGAACCAATGCAGTTCTGTGAATCTTGAATTGCACTGGCTCTAACCGTGCCCGAATTCCTACTGTCACCCTCTACACGAAATGTGTAAGAGATCAATGGCTACGTAGGCCCCACCCGAAATCAGGAACTTTGGTGGATGTATGGTTTTAGGGAGGTAGATAATTCGAGCTGGGCCAAGTAATTCTCTTATTCTTCCCATAACACTTATTGATTCTTTTCTAACATAGACTGCTAATAGACCTCCTCAGTCCACAAGTGCACAGGTCCCTAGAACTGAGGGATTTCTTCTTGCGGCTAATCGCACAAGTAATCACCGTGAGCTTGTTCGATCCAGACACCATCATAGACTTGCTCGATAAAGAGCTGGCACTCAGCTTCTTAAACAAACTTTTAAAACAGTTTGAACTTGATCGGCCCGCAAGTATGATTGATTCAGACATTATAATTGACTCTCTTGATAAAGGGCTAGTACTCAGCTTCTGTAGCTCAGTGGATGTGGCATTTGTACACCATGGCACTTGGCTGCATGTTGTAATTCTTTCCATTCCTGTGTTATCTTTCCTTAGCTGAGACTCAATTTATACAAGCATGCCTTTAGCATACGAGCCGATATTCTGTCCCTATTGCCGAATTCTTATCCAAGTTAGGAAACAGCTCTTCAGTCGCATTCACATGCACCACTAACTTTTCGTCCATTGTAACAGTAGAACAGTGCATCATGTTACATACATCTGGCTGATATATCTTAGCAAATTGAGCACTCATTAACTGAACAACCTCATTACCATCTGACACTCCACTACTGTCCACATTCACTAAATCCATACTTCCAAAAAAACGTTATACTGCGCTTCGTATATTTCATAACTCCTCCCACTCTTATTCCCACGATTCCTTCCAAATTATCTTCTAATGGATCTCTTGGATCCATCTCACTTCCACCCTATTTATTCTTTGAACTCTAGGAATATATTCAGTTACTGCTTCATTTAAACATTTATTTCAGATTCTCACTAATTGCCGATTCATTAACTCTCCATTCATTAACTGATACTATTGGACCGAAGATAGTATTTTCTAAGTTGGTCATAATTTCTACCTTTGTAGTTCCGCATGTCACCTCTGATTGGAACATCTATGTAGTATCTACTTCCCAGGAAAGTACGACATGATCACTGTCACCAACTAATGGTAAAATTGTCATATTCTTAACAAAGACCTCTTCTGATGCTATGAATAAATCTAACACTCTTTGCTCTCGAATTCCTTCCTTCGCATGCTGCTTGAGAAAGCAGAGACTTGTAAGGACTGTTGTCTTCCAGGGAATCAAAAAATTTTGCTTTATTGTAATCATGAGATTTCTTTCTACCCAATCTATGTTTGGATAATTAGTTGCCCATAATAATCAATAGTTTAGTAAGTGGGCGATGCATTTCGTCGTTCTCCTGCAGCTGAACAGCCAGGTCTATAGCAACACATTATATCCAGTAACTGGTATAATGTAATTATAATTTACGCTTTTAACAGAAAGAAAGACAGCCACTAAAACAAAGGGAGATGTTTATTATTCTCAAGTTATAAAATATTTCAAAAAACCATTAAAGATATTCTCAGTGAATATTCAGACATGAGAAAAACAGCAAAGTATACTAACTAGACATAAAACGAAATTAAGACATATTAAGAAACTAAATTTTATACAGAGTTGAGGTGGGATGCTTTGAATTCTGCTTAAGGAACAGAATCTATGACTAGTGTATTACGTATGTTACTTGCGTGTATTCTTCTGAGTGTGCCTGTTTTTCATGATGAAAAACATGTATTTCTGGGAAGAAAACTCCTGCGGCCTCCATTTGACTATAATAATAATAATAATAATAATAATAATAATAATAATATTTTTTCAGAGTTTGGAATAATTTATTATAATGAACAGTATTTACATATATAATATTAAAAATTAAACTTACTATTAATTAAACTTATTATTAATTAAACTTATTAAAAATTAAACTTTCTGTCCAGTACAAAGACTTCGGAAAGTACAGAGGGCATTCATTATTTTTCATCATAATTGATTTTCTTTCACGCTTTCTATTTCCATTGTATACATTCGTATTTTATATATATATATATATATATATATATATATATATATATATATATATATAAATATTAAATCCAACATCCTTCCAAACCCGAATATAGAAAGTATAAACGTTTCGTGCGGAGATTACCAGAGAGCTAACGGGAATACACCGTGCCATATTACTAGTTACCCTCGCCGAACCTAATAGGAAAGCACGACCGCTAAAAGCGTAGGTCCAGTTAATCTTTGCACGAAACTTTTATAGTTTCTGCATTCGGTTTGAAATGACGTTGGATTTAATATCCACTTAATTTATATATATGTATATATGTATATATGTATGTATATGTATATATATATATATATATATATATATATATATATATATATATATATATATATATATATATATATATATATATATATATATATATATATATATTATTTCTTGTACATATGAACAATAAACGTTTACATAAAATTAATTTTTTACAATTTGTATACTATAATGCAAGTTTATTTTAATACTTTTACAGTTGTATAAATGAAATATTTTTTCCTTTGCATGGATTCTGGATAAGCACTAATGGATCAGCTTGCATCCTCGAAGTTTGTGTTAGGTTTGTCTGAGGAATGACCAAATAGACTGAAAATTAATACATTGAGATATATTTTAAACTGATGCAGTAGGATGAGAAACACACACACACACACACACACACACACACACACACACACACACACACACACACACACACACACACACACACACACACACACACACACACACACACACACACACACACACACACACACACACACACACACACACACACACACACAGAGAGAGAGAGAGAGAGAGAGAAGGAGAGAGAAACTAGCAATCCTCCGATGCATTATTGAACAGGAAAGCATGAAGGAGCATAGTGTGTCTCATTTATTTTTTATGGTATGTAAGATATCTGTTTCTTGTTGATACTCTACTCTTAAGTCTCTGTTTAGGGCACTGTAATTTGTAAGCTTTCTGTTTCCAAAACTTAGTTTAATATATTTGGAATGTGGAAGCTCCAAATGGCTTTTCCATTGTTATATTTATATGCGATGTAGTTAGTTGTCTGAGTTTTGTGATATGACATGTGGTTCTGGTTATCCTGTAGTTGGCATCAAAGTAATGTTTAATCACCGCAGCTAAAACACCTGAACCCCGTGTTTTTCTGTATTATATGTTCTACCATTGCGATTCGTTTAAATCTGGTATGGTTTCTTTGTTCTCAAATATCTTGTTAGATTCCTCAGAGCACTACTTTCAATTTTTTTTTTTTCGAGTTACGTGAGAAGGTGTGATATTAAATACCCCTGGCGTCTATATATTTTGTTAAATTTCTGTACTCTGTCACCGGGGCGGGCTGAATTTGGTGCCCTTGTCTACATTTTTAGTTGTAGAATAATTTATCTGTAGATTTGCCATTGTGATTCGTAAGGTTGTCCATCTCTGCTTTTCCCTTAGGATGATTGGCGGCACCTTCTCATTGGAGGAGGAAGAGGAGTCCAAATTGAGAGCGTCTTGATTCATGGCAACATCATTTGTTGGCTCCGAGTCGTGAGTTTTGCGCTTCTTGCGTACTTTATTTCTCCACCACTGGTCCTCATTTCCGGTGGGGCCTACGCGGTCATTGACCTCGTACACATTTCGTGTAGAGGGGGAGAGAGAGAGTAAGAATTCGGGAAGGGTTAGAGATAGTGCAAGGCAAGGTTCACTGAATATCTCCGTAAATAGTATAATACAACGGAGACCACTAAGTTAAGTTTTTACTCCATTTGAGGAGTGTCTTCATTCTCATCATCATCAATCCGAGGAAATGAATATAAATTTCGGGAGCCTAGCCATTCATGCTCAAATTTTTTTAGAAGCTTTTTTAAGAAGCTGAGTACTAGCCCTTTATCAAGAGAGTCAATTATGATGTCTGAATCAATCATACTCGCTGGCCGATCAAGTTCAAACTGTTTTAAAAGTTTGTTTAAGAAGCTGAGTGCCAGCTCTTTATCGAGCAAGTCTATGATGGTGTCTGGATCGGACAAGCTCACGGTGATTACTTGTGCGATTAGCCGCAAGAAAAATCCCGCAGGTCTACGGACCTGTGCACCTGTGGACCGAGGTGTTCTACTAGCAGTCTATGTTAGAAAAGAATCAATAAGTGTTAAAGGAAGAATAAGATAATTACTTGGCTCAGCTCGAATTATCTACCTCCCTAAAACCATACATCCACCAAAGTTCCTGATTTCGGGTGGTGCCTACGTAACCATTGCTCTCTTACACATTTCGTGTAGAGGGAGACAGTAGGAATTCGGGCACGGTTAGAGCCAGTGCAATTCGAGATTCACAGAATTGCACTGGTTCCGTAAATAGTATAATACAGCCTAAAAGAGCACGGTTTCTAGCAGAAGGAAGTAAACACGTCTGTCTTCTTCCTGAATCGACAAAAAACTTCACTAACGTCAATCCTAAAAAACAGGGTTCTCTCTTCGTCGTAATCATTCTCAGTACTAAGGAATTGACAATTGACAATTGACATTTATGTCTTTAGGGTTAAAGCAAGATGCTTTTCATATTCCCCGCTATCTGTTGTGGTTACATAGAAAGTAAAATTTACATCGCTAAAGGAAGCTAATATTTGACTGGAGGCAGATCCTGAGAATTCAGGTCAGCAGCTATTTATGCTGTGTCAATGTCTTCACAGACACCACGAAGGACCACTTTTAAGTTTTTTCGGAACTGAGCGCAAAGGTATGATACTGGATGCCTCTGTCGTCCAGTTCTTTGGACAACCTTCTGTAGTCTGTCACTGTTGCTGGCTGGATCTTTATGCCTTCATCTATGTTTTTGGCCTTAATGAAGCCAATGTGCAGATTGGACATTGTGGATGTTAAAGCTGCCCACTTCTGCTTTTCTCTGAGGATGATCGGAGGCACCTTTTCTTTCCGAGAAATAGCGGCGTCCGAACCCTGAGAATCCTGTTCCATTTCATTATTGTCATTGTGCGGTTCTTCTGTTGTTCTTCGCTTTTTGCGTGCTCGCACTTCTACAAAGTCTGAAGAAGTAGAAGGCACTGAATCTGACTGACCTTCTGCGATAACGTCTGTGACACTTTCCGGGGAAAACGTGTCGTAAAATATCACTTTTCCCTGCCAATTGTTGTTAAGTAGTTCACCTAGTCTTATAAATTCTTTATCTACCTCCTCGAATATTGTCTCATTTAGCTGTTTTTCCATGATTATCAATGTGAAGTATCTATCTTAAAAAGAAAGGAAAAAAAAAAAACACGCTTACCGTGCAGTTGTAGTCTTACCCGCACTGCTGCAGGACTCTGTACTGTTTTGGCAAGAGCACTGAATCAAAAATTGTATGAAAATAATAATAATAATAATAATAATAATAATAATAATAATAATAATAATAATAATAATAATAATAATAATGGACGCCTGTGTAGCGTGCATGTTTTCTAAAGTGATCCGCGCTAGGCTGACTCGTAGCCGGCCGGCGTATTCCCGTAATCTCTCTGGGCAACTTATTTGTACGAAACTTTCATAGTTTCTACATCCGGCTTTGAAGTAATGCTGGATATAATATCCACTTGATTTTTATAATATACTATATTATGCTATGTATGAAATCTTTATAAAGTTATTGGTTGCTTTTTCGGAAGAATATATGGTATTAGATGTATTATCAAAAATCTCATATTTTCTATTTTTATTAGTGTGTTTTTCCATGATTTTATCGTTTTCTGATTCTCGTGCATTGTAAAGTTTATTCCGCTTATCTTTTTTAAACTTTTTCATTTACTTTTGTCTTTGTGATGTAGTAAGTGCTATTTGAATTACTGACAGACAGAATATCCAACGCTTGATTGCTTTGGTGTTATAGTTTCATTTTTATCTTTTATCTTTTTTATATTTCCAGAGATTAATTATAGCATTACGCCTTCTGGCCATGTTTTGATTAAAAGCTTGTATAATATGTACAGCGTCAGTACTATCACCCTCTTTATGACAGTCTCTTTATTGAGCGATACAGTGTTAGAGATAACCAAATAACCTCTGTCCGTCATTACAGAAAATTCCAGTTGAACATTGGCATTGCGTCTTCAAAAGTTAAAATTTTGTGTACTTAAACAATTATTATTATTATTTTTTTTTTTTTTGTGCATTCGAACAGCCAAGCCATTATTTACGATCATCTTACTCCGAGCTGCTAATTCCAAGCAATTCCCCCAAAAAACGGGAAGATCACCAATCATAGTCAACAGAGTGCAACCGATGCCATGCAAACAAGGAATAGCATATTTTATGCGGAATAAGGAACTGAGCAAAATCCATGAAATTGTAAGTTATTGATAGGAATAATATTAGTTAAAATGTACATGAAATTTTATTATGATAAATTTATAATATATTTGAATAATATTAGTAATAATCATCTAATGATAATTTATTCCCAAAGGATATGGGCAGCAGTTTTTTTTTTTTTTTTTGTAGTCCTAACTTTAAAAAAAAAAAAACGATCGATCCTTTATATAGACTGCATTCCTAGGTGGCATGCTCAGAAGGAAGGGTGCACGTGAATATTGCAGGCAACATTATTGTGAGATCTAAGGTCGATTTTTCGAGTTCCACGTTAAAAACTCAGTCGGCTGTCTTCGGAAAAAAACGCCACATTCCCGGCAGAAAAGGCTTTAAAAAAAAATAAATAAAAACAGGAGGGGGGGGACACAGACTGAGAAGCACAAGGTAAAATCAGGCATTCTGTATTTTAATAATAAAATAAATCCGCTAATGGCTTTTATTTTCCTACAAGGAGTAGGCGAGGCTGTTTTAGACCAACTTACTTTTTGAAGACTAAATGCAGGGCAATTTATACTTTTTGAGACTCTAGGCGCAACATCATGATGAGGCCTCAAAAGAAGTCTATTTCAGTTAATAAAATTCATGCAAATTTTTTTTTATTTTTTTAGTTTATTGTTTCCATAATAACTCGTTTTAATAAAATAAAAATAACACAACATTGGTATACATAAATTTGGATTTTTTTAAAAAAAAGTATAAAAATAAATCATTTCAAATTTAAATTTAAAAAAGTAGTAGCAAAGTTTTTTCCAGCTTTGTTTTAGCAAATATATCTATAATGTCATCATAATTAATCGAGTCCATTACATTTGATTCAATGCATAATAACGACAGGTAATTTGTTTTATTTTCGAGCAAGTTACTTCTTAAATGTTTTTTTATTCATGTCAACACTTGATCTATATGTCTAAATAGTTTTTTACTCTTTCATTAATTTCCAAAATTAGCTTATCTCGATTGACATTAAATTAAAAGCATTAAAAATGAAATTTTCTTTCCAATGTAATATAATCTCATCGTTAGATTGTGAAATGAAACGACGTCATCACGCATTTTTTTCCTTTTTTCACTCTTTCCTTCTCATCTTTAAATTTTATCTTATCTGTTAATAAATTCGCTTTTTCATTTAAAGCAGCAAAACTAGTTTTTATATCTTAAATAAAACCACCTAAACACTAATAAATTATTCATCATCATCATTACGTACCATGAGCTCACTGCCCGTTGATGTCCGATGCTTCCTTTACCAACTTCTCCACCAAATTTTTTCTGGCACGCAACCCAGGGCTAACCTTATTTACTGAGTTGTATATTTTAACTAATAGAATACAATTTTATTAACTAGAGAAAAACCAGATAAAAATGCAATAAAGAAACAAACACTATCAACTGATTTAGTAATAATAAATAATAAGAAAATGATCCAAACATCCTATTTCCAAGCCGTCTATCTCAGCGATATACCGACGTACAAGTTTTGTCCCGTTCAGTTGTTGCATCACCAGTCAGCCAGACAGTGTAAAGAATTTATTGGTTTTCCAAAGTGTTATGTGTGAATTTAATTAAATCGTAAGTCATTAAAATATGGATTGGAAGCATTTATTGTCAATTAATATGTTTAATTTATTAGATATAATTGTAAATTTTCTTTACATTGCCATATCATCATCAGTGATCCTAACAGACACTTAAGCCACCCCGACATTCAAACTACACTACATTGCCATAAACATAAGTTATTGTTAAAGCTACGGAACGCAACATGTTACAAGAAGGTTGTTACGCAACCTTCTACAATTCCCAGGTGTATACAAGGTCACATATGAGTGCGGAAAGCCTTACTATGGGCAAACGGAGAAATGTATCCTACTGCGTCTCGAGGAGCACCAGAGAGACATTGCTTATAAGAGAACCAGAGCTACTGCTCTGTCGGGCCATGTCCTGTTTTCAATAAACACGAACAACGAAAGCCGCCAACATGAAATAAATTGGACAACAACTTCAAACCTACACATTTGCCACGATGAGGTAGAACGCCGCATTGTCGAGTCAAAAGAAATCACCTTGGACCCTCTTCATATTAACAACAATCTCAGCTATAATTTGCCTGACTCTTTCATCTCTACTATCAGATACTGGAGATCGCGTGGTTCCACACACGCACAAGTAGACAACTATAGAACTGTAACACGGACTATAGCTCAAGTTCATAATAACTGCAATTTACAGTCGAATATTATAGTTTTATAATTGTATAGTTTCAGAGCGTCTCAATGTTTTGTGTCTTTTAATATCTTTCTATGTTCTTAACGCCTGATGAAGTCGATCCCGACGAAACATGTTGCGTTCCAAATAAATCTCAATTTGTTAGAATTCTCGGTTTTTTAGTCAGTTTATATTAAAATGAACATATCCCAACGCCGAGTTAATATTAGTAGTCATATATATATATATACATATATATATATAAACATACTATTATCATATATTTTTCATACATTTATCATATATCATATATTTAAAAATAACAAGTGTAATTAATTCTATATTTAAACCAAACCTAGTTCAAAAACAAACCAGGCTAAAAGTATACAATACATTAGCCTTACCGGTCTTAACGTATGGAAGAGAAATCTGGACAATAAAACAAAACGACAAACAAAGATTAACAACAGCAGAAATGAAGTTTATGAGAAAAACTGCAAAGTATACCCTATTTGATCACAAAAGAAACGAAGGTATTATGAAAGAATTAAACCAAGAACCAGTAGTAGAAAAAATTAAAAAATATAAACATAAATGGATGGAACACGTTCAAAGAATGAAAACAGAAAGATTACCAAAACAAGCCTTAAAGTACAAGCCATTAGGAAAAAGAAAACCAGGATGTCCTCTTAAACGATTCAACGATGACTTCTAAGGCCGGAACAAGCCATGCTAGGCCTAAATCCTAGATACGTATGATGATGATGATGATTATCATATATATTTATTTGCTTCCTGCTCTTTACACATTGAACAGAATGCCACAACCACTAGTTTAGGATGTTTAGGAAGAGCAGAGAAGCACGTTTTGATGTCGAACTTTTTTAAAATTCTAGCCAGTTTGGGGGAGAAAGAACTAATGTAAGGCAAGGAAATTTAAGCTCTGGGGATAGTAGAATCTTCAATAGTTTGTTGACGGCGAAGAAAAAGAAGTTTCTCAATACTTTCTGGCGCAAAGCCATTATTGACAATGGTCTTTGTGAGGGAGTTTATTTCATTTTGAAACTCTTCGTCGTCTGATAATAAGGAACTGGCCCCGTGTGCAAGAGTGGAAATAATGACATATTTCTGAGGAGGGTAGTGGTGAGAGTAAGCATGAAGATATCTATCTGTATGCGTTGGTTTTCTGTAGATTGAAATTTTAATATTATCAGTACTCCTGTTTTGTTTTATGTCTAAAAAAGAAAGACAATTGTTAACTTCTAGCTCAGAGGTGAATTTGATGTTGTGATGAAAGTTATTTAGATGCTCTAAGAAAACTTTGAGATTGTCTGGGCCCCGTGCTCCCATATAAGAAAAACATCGTCAATATAAAGGAGCCAGATTTTGGGTTTCATTGTGGCCGAAGAAATTCCTTTTTCTTCAAAGTTTTCGAGAAATAGGTTTGCTAGTACCGGGGAAAGCGGACTACCCATTGCTAGACAGGTGTTTTGTTTGTAGATCTTGTCTTCGAATCTGAAGTAGCCTGAGCTGACCCAATGGGCAAGTAGCGTGAAGAGTTTCTTGGATAATTTGTTCTTGAGAAGAGTGACAACTTCCTGAGTTTGTACATTGGTGAAAAGAGAAACTACGTCGAAGCTTACCATCATGACTGACTTGTCCAGTTTTAGGTTTCTGATCTTGCACGCAAAGTCAGCTGAATTCTTGATGTAAAAAGCGGATTTACCTGTGAGATGTCTTAAGGATGAGGCAAGTTATTTGATAAGTTATATATGGGCGAGTCGATGCCTTCAACTGTGGGTCTTAAGGAAGTATTTATTTTGTGAGTCTTAGGAAGGCCATACAAACGTGAGATAAGAGGATGAAGGGATCTGAGCGAAAGGCGGATATTCCTAGGTAATTCCGAAGTTGATTTTAGAAGATTGTTGGTCCTATTATGTAACTCTCTTGTGGGTTCCATATTAAGTTCTGAATAAGTATCTGCCTCTAATAATTAAGAATTTTGTTGCGGTAGTCTGTTTTATTAAGATTCATTGTAGCATTTCCTTTGTCAGCTGGTAGGATAATAATATCTTTGTTCTTTCTCAGTGTTTTAATGGCCACTCTTTCACTAGGAGAAACGTTGTCAGAAGGAGGTTTTTATTATTTATTGTGAAAATATCCTCCATCCGAAGTAGGTTTGCGTCTTGGGTTGGAAGTAAGGAGGCAACTTTTATCTTAGTGAGAAAAAGCTCTTTGGGAATGGATGTAGGAGCGAGGACGAAATTGAGTTCCTTTGCAAGAACACTTTCTTCTGCCGTTGTGAGGATATGTGACGATTTATTTACAACTACTTCTTTAACAAAAGAGGAAGCATAAGAAGAGAAGGAACGTTCCTGTATGTCTGAGAGAATCGAACTTCCTGACAAGTTTAAATTTGTTTATGTTTTCGGATCTGGAACCAAAAGTGCGCTGATTTCTTTCGTGTTGTTCCATGACATATTGTCAAAGAGAAAAGCGGTTCTTCGGAAGATCTATTTTTCTAGAGCGGTTTTCTAAGCGGTTTTCTAGAGAACGTTTCTTGGTGAAAAAAGAAGCTAGACTGCGTTTAGTATCTACAATTAGTTCCGATCCTTTGGTAGTCTTTGATGAGATGTTGGGTATCCTCGTCATAAGGAATATTGTAATTTGTATGCAGATTGACTCGGTTTATGAACATGTTTAGTAATTTTAATGACTACAACCATCGAGATAATTAAGAATAAATGTTTAATACAGACACAACTAGTTTCGTTGTAAAGCCAACTTCTTCAGGTGTCAAAGTACAAAGATATAATATACACGAAAAAGATCGACAGAAACATTACACACTTACAACAACAACAACAATATATATATATATTTATTTATTTATGTATTTATTTATTTATTTGCTATTTGCTCTTTACAGATTTAGCTCAATGTCACAACCACCAGCAAAGAAACAGACATTCAAATGAAAAGGATATTAGACAATTTAAATAATATTGGACTGAAAAATTTGGCAAGATTAAGAAAGATAATAAAGCATTATGCATTTATTTTCCGAATCAGTTGTTTGTAAGACTTCTGAAAATAGACATTTTGTAACTGTTCATAAGAAATTAAGTAATAAAATTGAGCAAGAACAGAGAGAATTTATTTCTAGTGAACTGATCAAGAGAAAAAAACAGTCCGATACGTTGATAATATTTATTTCAGGTAGACCTAGTTCCAACTTAGTTGCTGCTAGTTTTAAGGTTTCAAAAGTAAATGCCCATCATGGAAAACCACTCGGTTATTATGGGGAGTATATTAAAGAAGCATTGCTAGAATGCGCGCCTGTCCTTTTTCACAATCTTTCGGAAAAGCTAAAAATTATTCAGCGCATTAAAGAATTGTCTGTGAGTAGAAAAACAATTAAGGATAGGATACATAAGTTGGAAAGGATTACAGAAGAACAATTAACAAAAGTTTGGTTTCAGGTAAGTTCGTTTCTATATGTGTTGATGAGAGCACAAACGTTACATCATCAGCTAGGCTGGCAATCTTTGCTCGATTTTGTAGGCATGACGAAGTATGCGAAGAGAGGATTAACATTGGAACACTACCTAAGCGTATCAGTGGGGTTGAAATATGTAAAGAAGTTATGAACGAATTATCTATTCGACAAACTGATATTTCAAAAGTGGCATCCGTCACTACAGATGGTGCGCGCCCAGCATGATTGGTTTTGTAAATCTGTTTGCAAAATATGGTGATCATCCACTGATAGGTTTTCATTGCATCCTACGTGAGGAGAATTAATGTGCAAACGCTGGCCTAAAAGAACTTCAATAAGTGATGCAAACAGTAACCAAAGTTGTTAATTACATTTCTGCACCTGCTTTGAATAAAAGACAATTTCAGAATCTATTGAATGAGGTGGATTGGTGTACGAAGGAATAATAGCGTACAACAATGTTCGTTGGCTTAGTCGAGGTCTTGTTCAGAAACGTTGAATGTCTGGATGAGATAAATCTCTTTTTGACTAATCAACAAATGTGTTATAAAGAAATGTATGACATAATGTGGATTTATAAACGGATGTTTTTTGCAGATTTTTTTGGAACATTTAAATGACTTCAATCTCAAACTACAGGACACAAAATTATCTTCAAATAAACTTGCAGATGTTTTCATGGAGAAATATGGATGATTTTGAAATGCAGTTGATCGATTTTCAAACAAAGTAACTCAATTTCGAGGCAGAAATTTGTTGATCTCAGAGTTGACTTGGAAAATATTGAAAACGAGCGACTAAAGACGGGAGTAACAGAGAGACGTGCGGAAGAAGAGGTACTGAGAACTTGGAATGCTATTCTCCAAACTTTTGTATGTTTAGAAACCCATGCAACAGCATTATTATCCATTTCTGCATCTACATAGTCTTGTGAATCATTGTTCTCAGTGATGAACTTTGTTAATTCTCGTAACAGGAGAAGACTTGCAGATGAAATTAGTAGAGCATGCGTATATCTACAGGTTACAAAATATAAACCTGATATAAATTATCCGTCATTAGTGATGTAGCAACAGCAGAAGTTTCATTGATGCTAAATAAATAAAATGTCCACTATTTTTCTTTGTCTAGTTTTGATTTGATGTTTTCTGTTAAAAATGGTAAAGATTAATTTCTGTTTATATTATTATGTAAATAAAATAACAATTTATCTGTAATTTTTATGTATTACTCGTAATGGATTAAGAAGTAATAAAATTATATCTTTAATTTTATTTTCTTTTATTTAGTCAAGTAAAACGATTATGAGATTGTGCACTACAATATACTGGAAAAACTTGAAAAAAATTATGACTGACTGATCTTTATTTTAAAAAAAAAGAAATTCAGAATTATTGTTTACTCTTGCAGATGTTAAAATTGCGTCTTTAAATTGTGCGGCTTTATATGTCAGCTAGAATTACACTGAAATGCAAATAAAAAATATTTTTGCTATCAACAGTGTAGAAGGACTTTTAAGTAAAAATTCCTCACTAATTTTTACATTCATTCAATCTTACATGGCTTACAATAATCACTCTTACAATATTCTTTCATTTTACCACCCTAGTGTGATTTTTGATTATTTGAAAGTGTCTTCCCAATACTTAAAAGACACCAAATAATAATATGTTTCCCAAAATTTCGGTTGGCACGTGAGAAAATTTTGCATCAAAGCTTTGGCGATTTTGGCATGCACACTAAAAAAAAGTCGCTAATCCCCTAGTCTAGAGTTTAGATTTAAACAAATCTATCATACTGCTGCGCGTTTTCTGCACTCAGGGAGTTGGGACGACGAAAACGCCCGCCAGTTTGACCACTGGTGACGTGACTAACCCTCAGATGTCAGAAATGCTGTATGTCTTTTTGAATTTTTTGTAGTGTTTTTGGTGTGTATTGAGAAGGGCGGCCAACTCAGGGATCGCCCCGGGTGGCAAAAGCTCTAGCTACGTCACCGATTTATTAAAATATAAATGTAGTGTGTGGGCTGAGGTAAAAAGCAAAATAATCGGTTGATATTCCACTTAAAGGATTGGAAGTTGTAGTCTTGAGGGAATACTTCATGCAGAAGGCTGTTCCACAGAACTTATATAGGTGTGTTTTATGATACATATTATTCTAATCTTAGTATAATTCTGAGTAATAAATGTACTATTTCTTAAATTTTTCTCGTACATTAATACGTAATTTTATTTTTCAGATTTACCAGGGTGTATTGGGAAGCCGCATAAGCTACCTTTTTTCTGCCCGTGTTTCCAACAAAGCACAATATGATACTGCGTAACATGAAATTACCGAGACAGAGAAAAAGGGTTTTAATAATATCCTTTTCCTTAATAATTACTGCATCAGTAGCAGGTTTAATATGGCTATATATTCCTACCATCCAAAATTATTTGGCCGGAGATGTGATTAATTTCTCAAACGCTGATAATATTACTGGATTTAGTTATTACGTAGTCCCAAACATAGTCCATTTTGTCCATTTTGACAAGCCTCAACTTAGTTTTATAGAAGCAGTAACCATAAAAGCAGCTTACAAACACCAGAAACCCGATAAAATAATTATTCACTCGAACCAACGAGAGCTCAGTGGAAAGTATTGGGAAATGGTGAAGAATATATCTATTTTGGAAGTGAAAGATTTTGAAAAGCCAACTCACATTTTTGGAATACCTGTTAGCCATGTTTGGCATGCATCGGATGTTGCTCGTGTTCAAGTATTAATGAAATATGGTGGAATCTACCTGGACACCGATTCTTATATAGTAAAATCATTAGATTCTTTCAGAAAATATGAAATGGCTATTGGATGGCCCGATGGAAATTATTATCTTGGAAATCAAGTTATAGTGGCTCATAAGAATGCTCGTTTTCTTCGTCTGTGGTATGATACTTATCATTTCTATGAAGGTGACAAGTGGTATTATAATGCTGGACAGCTACCGACACAGTCTATACTTGTTCCTAATCCTCATCTGGTACACCGAGTAGCTGCTAATGATTTCGGAGTACTTGATATGTTTGGTATGTTATATGAAACTCGAGGGATCAGTGGAAAACTTTCTATGTAATTCATGTGGTGATTCGGCATTACGGAAATCCTGGTCCAAAAGTTTTTGATGAAAATAATGTTAAAACTTATAATAAAACATTTGGTGATATGGCACGTCTTGCAATTTATGGGACAACGGATTTGATTCAGTAAATATAAGAATGAAAATCAAAAATCAATAATATTATATGTTAGTATTATGAAGAAATATTTCAAAGGAATTCAAGTATCCAACTTATGTTTTGAATTTCAAATATTATGAGTGATTCGTAATCTTTTAATCTATTTTTCTTTCATGACTTTAATCTAGGTGGCCCGTTTTAATCTGTTTCCCACGTTTCATCGGTCTAATTGTGTTTCTTAGTTCTTTTGGTATAATTCATTTTATTATAGGGTACTGTTCATTCTTACTATTTATTTCTGTATATTATTATTATTATTATTATTATTATTATTATTATTATTATTATTATTATTATTATTATTATTATTATTATTATTATTATATGGTCACAACAAGTGACAATCCCCAAAAAAGGACTATCTATTCTCCAGATCAACATCAGAAGCATTCAAAAATAATGGCTGACCCTGCAAGCTTATCCGAAGGAAGATATTGACGAAATAGACATTTTAATACTGACTGAAATATCTACGACAAACGAAGAAGCATCCACCTACCAAATGCCACACTTCCAACAACACAAACACTGCAGACAAACAAAACGAGGCGGTGGTATAATAATATTTACCAAACATAAACTAGAAGTAACAGAAATAAACTATAAAGTAGAATACGCAGAAAACATATGCATCGAAATTAAAAACATCAAACAGGAAAACTCCCTGATATTAAACGCAATATACAGACCACCCAAAAGCACCACAATATTCCTAGAAGAACTAAACAGATGGCTTTCAGCTACGGAAGTAGGTACCTCAGGAAACTTGATAATAATAGGAGACATTAATATAAACATTAGGAACATAAATAACAACACAGAACAATACCTAGACCTATTATCGACATATAACATAACCCCATCCATACAGTCGTATACACGAGAAGAGATAGTTGGAAACACAACAACCTCATCCTGCATTAATCATATAAATATAAGGGGCCACTCCAAACAGCCACAGAGCAGCCGTCATAACATGCAAACTGGCAGACCATTATTTCACAGCATTACAGTTACACACTGAACCAGAACCCATAAAAATCACTGACTACTAAACAGTATCATAGCATTCTAAACGAAACAAAAGTAAACGGTGAAATCAGAAAAACAGACTGGATGCAAATAGCATCTTTAGACTCTGCTGAAGCTGTATATAATAATCTTAAACTTGCATTTAACAAAATATATAACAAAGCATTAACAGAAATAAAAATATGCCCCCAAACGAAACAAAATCCATGGATAACAGACAACATACTGACAGACATACAAAGGAAAGATGCCCTATGGAAACAACTTAAGAAGTCGCCGAGCGACATCGCTTTAAAAGCTGAATACAAAAGAAAACTGAATCTCCTAACAACACAGATCAGAACGGCAAAAAAGAAACTATTACAGCAACAAATTAACAACAGCACAGAATGATATAAAGGAAACCTGGCATCTGATTAATGAAATGCTGGACAATATACACAGAACCACTGCCTCAGAAACAATAAAACACAGCTTTGCCTGCGACCCCAAATGCCTCAAACAGTTGGCAAACAATTTTAATCAGCACTTCGTGAACTCTGTCAAAAAGCTACAAGAAACAACCTTTCCTCACACAAACGAACATTCTCCACTAGGTCCACGAGCAACCCAGTCGATGTGGTTCCCCCACAGTAACAAAAGAAGAACTATCACTGGCAATTCAACAAATCAATTCTAACAAAGGACCGGGGATAGACGGAATGAGACCAAAAGACATCAAGAAACACTCAACCGACCTACTTCCAGTTATACAAAAACTGTTAAATAAAATCTTCGAAACGGGACACATACCTGAAACACTGAAGACTGCATTAATCACACCCATACGTAAACAGGGAAAAAGAAACATTATAAGTAATTACAGACCCATCGCCATGCTGTCTGTAATCAACCAAATCATGGAGCGCATCGTGCATCAGAAGCTCTCCACATACGTTGAAAAATTTCAAATCATACCAAAACACAATATGGCTTTCAAAAAAATAAAGGAACAGCAACACTCCTGGAAGATTTCACAGATCTAATAAACGCTGCATTGAATAAAAACAGAATAACATTAGTGGTATTCATTGACCTAACAAAAGCATTTGACACACTAACACAAAACCTTGTTAACGAAAATAATCCATATCGGAATTGGAGGTCGTCTACTCCAGTGGTTTAAAGCATAAACAAAAAACAGAAAGCATACCACACGTATAGGATCAGCATACAGCAAAGAGGTACATGTAACCTGTGGAGTACCGCAAGGAGCTGTCCTATCTGACATTCTATTTAACATATACACACGACATAAGCCCCTTAAAAAGTAAAATCTTCCAGTACGCAGACGACACTGCCATAGTATCCATTCACAACAATGCAAATATCGCTTACACAAATATGCAACACGACATCAATCAAATCACTAACTGGTTAACCAAAAACGGCATATACTGTATATAAACCCTGGAAAAACAAAGCTAATGATATTCAAAAATCCCCAAACCTTGCCCATAGAAACTAAATATCTCACTATCCAACATTCATCCTCCTACACACAAAGCGCAGAACGTAAAATCACAACCATCACACAGGTGAAAACAACACGCTATCTCGGACTTCACTTCGATGCTGATCAAAGTTGGAATAGCCATGCAAACTACCTGCATACCAAGCTTAGGATAATAGCAAGCAAACTATACATATTAAAAGACATTTCCCCAACCTACATAAAAACACTAATCTATAAAGCATTATGTGAAAGCATTTTAAGATATGCGATCACATCATACGCATTCTGCGCAGACTACAGACTTAACAGGCTACAATGGTTGCAAGATAAAATGGTAAAACTGATATTCTGGGAACAACCCACTCTTATGCAGGATGACGGGCAAAACACAAAATATTTAAGGTGAAACACTTATGCCACTACACAGTCATGTTAAAACACTACTACAGCCAACATATAGAGTAACCAGAACAACATATCAAATAACAAGACCACAGTCAACAAACTACATAACATATAAGTACAACAATCATTGCGGCAAAGCCAACCGAAACTTCTACCTACCTGACATGATAAACAAACTGCCATTTCACAACAGAAACCTAGAAACATACAGAGAGCTGAAAGAGGCGCTATATAAATATTATAGCGAGAATGAAAATTAGAGCAATTCCTGTTTCTCTCTCCCTCCCACACACGCACACGCACACAAACCTATGACAAACCCCCTCTCAAAAACCATCACTACAAGAACACAAAGAAACAAACACACCATGTCTAAATCCAACCCTATTTGCACACACACAAAAAAGTTAAACTGTAATAGCAGTCAAAATCTTCCAAGCACGTACCAACAAACAGTAAAATCAACACCTGGCTTGCGACCAGTATAGGAACATAACCTGAAACCACCGCTATCAATAATCTATTATCTTCCTCAGATAAGCTCTGCTAAGCTTCGAGGAAGGAAATTATTAACTTGCAAGTATCTGTTATTCACAATTGTAATGTGTTATAAATATTATATATATATATAATTATTACAGCATCTATGTGTGCAATTTATCTGAGACATAAAAACACATAAATAAATAAAATAAATAAATAAATAAATTATTATTAAAAAAATATTATAAAATGAAAAAAGCCGACCTTTTGAGAACAAAGAAACCATTCCAGATTTAAACGAATCGCAATGGTAGAACATATAATACAGAAAAACACGTGGATCAGGTGTTTTAGCTACTGTGATTAAACATTACTTTGATGCCAACTACAGGATAACCAGAACCACATGTCATATCACAAATCCTCAGACAACTAACTACATCGCATACAAATATAACAATGGAAAAGCCATTTGGAGCTTCCATGTTCCAAATACATTCAACTAAGTTTTGAAAACAGAAGCTTACAAATTACAGTGCCCTAAACAGACACTTAAGAGTAGAGTATCAACAAGAAACAGATATCTTACATACCATAAAAAATAAATGAGACACACTATACTCCTTCATGCTTTCATGTTCAATAATGCATCGGAGGATTGCTAGTTTCTCTCTCTCTCTCTCTCTCTCTCTCTCTCTCTCTCTCTCTCTCTCTCTCTGTGTGTGTGTGTGTGTGTGTGGGTGTGTGTGGGTGTGGGTGTGTGTGGGTGTGGGTGTGTGTTTCTCATCCTACTGCATCAGTTTAAAATATATCTCAATGTATTAATTTTCAGTCTATTTGGTCATGTGTGTGTGTGTGTGTGTGTGTGTGTGTTTCTCATCCTACTGCATCAGTTTAAAATATAACTCAATGTATTAATTTTCAGTCTATTTGGTCATTCCTCAGACAAACCTAAGACAAACTTCGAGGATGCAAGCTGATCCATTAGTGCTTATCCAGAATTCATGTAAAAGAAAAAATATTTCATTTATACAACTGTAAAAGTATTGAAATAAACTTACATTATAGTATAAAAATGGTAAAAAATTAATTCATAGAAATAGAAATAGAAAATGTATATATATATATATATATATATATATATATATATATATATATATATATATATATATATATATATATATATATATATATATATATATATATATATATATATAAATTAAGTGGATATTAAATCCAACGTCATTTCAAACCGAATGCAGAAACTATAAAAGTTTCGTGCAAAGATTAACCGGACCCTACTCGCTTTGCGCTCGTGCTTTCGTATTAGGTTCGGCGTGGGTAACTAGTAATATGGCGACGGTGTATTCCCGTTAGCTCTCTGGTACTCTCCGCACGAAACTTTTATACTTTCTATATTCGGGTTTGGAATGATGTTGGATTTAATATTATATATATATATATATATATATATATATATACTGTATATATATAAGTAATGTATGTGTATGTATATAAGTACGAACGTATATAATGGAAATAGAAAGCGTGAAAGAAAATCAATTATGATGAAAAATAATGAGTGCCCTCTGTACTTTCTGAAGTCTTTGTACTGGACAGAAAATTTAAAGTTTAATTTTTAATATTATATATGTAAATATTGTTCATGATAATAAATTATTCCAAAATCTGAAAAAATATTATTATTATTAATATTATTATTATTATTATTATTATTATTATTATTATTATTATTATTATTATTATTATTATTATTATTATAGTCAAATAGAGGCCGCAGGAGTTCTCTTCCCAGAAATACATGTTTTTCATCATGAAAAACTGTCACACTCAGAAGAATACACGCAATTCATATACGTAATACACTAATCATAGATTCTGTTCCTTAAGCAGAATTCAAATCATCCCACCTCAACTCTGTATAAAATTTAGTTTCTTAATATGTCTTAATTTCGTTCTATGTCTAGTTAGTATACTTTGCTGTTTTTCTCATGTCTGAATAATCACTGAGAATATCTTTAATGGTTTTTTGAAATATTTTATAACTTGTGTTTAATAAACATTCCCTTTGTTTTAGTAGCTGTCTTTCTTTCTTTTAAAAATGTAAATTATATTTACATTATACCAGTTACTGGGTATAATGCGTTGCTATAGACCTGGCTGTTCAGCTGCAGGAGAACGACGAAATGCATCGCCCACTTACTAAACTATTGATTATTATGGGCAACTAATTATCCAAACATCGATTGGGTAGAAAGAAATCTCATGATCACAATAAAGCAAAATTTATTGAGTCTTTGGGAGACAGTCCTTACAAGTCTCTACTTTCTCAAGCAGCATGCGAAGGAAGGAATTCGAGAGCAAAGAGTGTTAGATTTATTCATAGCGTCAGAAGAGGTCTCTGTTAAGAATATGACAATTTTACCATTAGTTGGTGACAGTGATCATGCCGTACTTTCCTGGGAAGTAGACACTACATAGATGTTCCAATTAGAGGTGACATGCGGAACTACAAAGGTAGAAATTATGACCAACTTGGAAAATACTATCTTCGGTCCAATAGTATCAGTTAATGAATGCAGAGAAATCGGCAATGAGTGGGAATCTGAAATAAATGTTTAAATGAAGCAGTAACTGAATGTATTCCTAGAGTTCAAAGAATAAATAGGTTGGAAGTGACATGGATCCAAGAGATCCATTAGAAGATAATTTGGAAGGAATATCGTGGGAATAAGAGTGGAAGGAGTTATGAAATATACGAAGCGCAGTAACGTTTTTTTGGAAGTATAACTTTAGTGAATGTAGACAGTACTCTAGTGTCAGATGCTAATGCGATTGTTCAGTTAATGAGTGCTTAATTTGCTAAGATATATCAGCCAGATGTATGTGACATGATGCACAGTTCTACTGTTACATTGGACAAAACGTTAGTGGTGCATGAGAATACGACTGAAGAGCTGCTTCCTAACTTGGATAAGAATTCGGCAATAGGGACAGAATATCAGCTCGTATGCTAAAGGCATGCTTGTATAACTTGAGTCTCAGCTTAGGAAAGATAACACAGGAATGGAAAGAATTACAACATGCAGCCAAGTGCCATGGTGTGCAAATTCCACATTCACTGAGCTACACAAGCTGAGTACTAGCCGTTTATCAAAAAAGTCAATTATGATGTCTGAATCAATCATACTTGCGGGCCGATCAAGTTCAAACTGTTTTAAAAGTTTGTTTAAGAAGATGAGTGCCAGCTCTTTATCGAGCAAATCTATGATGGTGTCTGGATCGGACTAGCTCATGTTGATTACTTGTGCGATTACCCGCAAGAAGACAATTGAAGCAAGATGATTTTCATATTCCCCGCTATCTGTTGTGGTCACAGTGAGGGTAAAATGTATGAGCAATTTGCTCGCCCTGAATGGGCATGGAGATTATGCATTGCTAAAGGAAGCTAATATTGCTTTTGGTCTTCTATATTTGAATACGTCCGTTGCCTCGTATGCAGCAACATGCTGAACCAAATTGTTGGGATGCATGGACGTCTTTAGGAAAAACTTGGATGCTAAGGATTGTAGAAAAGAGAAAATATAAGGATTATTTGTATCTCCATGAAGTTGATTGTTTCTAACATACCACAGGGTGTTCAGAATCATTCTCCAGCACTTGTTCTGAACTCGTTGTATCTTGATAATGTTAGTATTAGAGGTGTGGCTCAAGGCTGGAGAGGCATAGGTGATTATAGGACGAATCGTCATCTGGTGTAACTACAATTTGATTCTATTGATGAGCTTGCTATTTCTATTAATTAGCGGATAGATCTGAACTATGGCTTTAGATGCTTTTGCGCACGTAGATTTGATGTATTGGTTGAAAGATAGCTTTTTTTAGAGAATTACACCCAGGTAATTTGTTTCTGTCTGTCAGGGAATTTTAGTATTCAACAATAACACATCTCCTGCAGGAGACATTGGCCTTTTTGAGAAAAGAACGGCTTTGCTTTTCTGGGGGTTGACTTCCAATCTCCATTTGGAGAACCAACCCTCCAGCTTTAGAAGGCTTTCTTGAAGCTTTCTGGTAACGAAATGGGGTCGGAGAGATCTGGTTAGTATTGCTGTATTGTCCCCATAAAAGGCCAAAATGGAAGACCTCTGATTGTGCAGGATGTCCGACATGTATACAGAAAACAGCAATGGAGCCAGTAGGAATCCCTGTGGCAATCCAGCAAAGATATGGCGCTGGGACAATGTAGAACCGTTGCTTTTTACTTGCATTGATCTATTCTGAAGATATGAATGGATTAGATGAATCATTTTTAGTGACGTACCGGCCGAGATAAGTTTGTGTAGGAGTCCAAAATGCCAGATTTTGTCAAATGCTTTGGATAGGTCTAGGAAACAGTTATAGCTGGTGGTGATGTATTCCACAATTCTGTGGATTTGCTGGGTAGTACTATGGTGTTGCCGAAAACAAAACTGTTCTTTAGGGAGGATGTTTAGGTCATTTACTGATGTTTGGAGTCGTGAAAGGATTACCTTCTCCGCTACCTTACCCAGATTAGAGAGAAGACTGACTGGACGATAATTTTGCGGTAGGTGTGGGTCTTTGCCTGGCTTATGAATAGGAATTACATCAGCCAGTTTCCAGGTGGAAGAAAAATAGTGAAATCTTTAGATTGCATTTATTATACTGGTCAAGTGCACTACAGCTTTCAGAAGCAGCATCCTGATCACCCTGTTTGTGATGCCATCTGGTCCAGGAGCTTTATTGTTCTTAATTTTTTTAATAATATCATATAATTCAACAGGTGGTGTGGGTGCAATATGGTCAGCCCTGGTATCTCGGAGATTCAAAGCGTGTTTGACCTGTCTGTGGATTTTGTACAAGTGATTGGAATCTAAATCGTTATAAGAGGGTTTGCACTGCTCCTCTAGAGTCTTGAGTATTGCTTCTGCCTTATTTACATCGGTGTGAACTAAGCCCTGGTTTGAGATTATGGGCGGGACTGTTTTTATTTCTGATGTTTCTCAGTAACCCCTAGATAGAGTGATCAATAGTGAAATAGAGGATAACTTTTTATCTCAAACTTGGTTTCTATGAGTTTTAAGTGCATCTCTAACTGCCCCATTTATCCTGTTTAGAGCTGTTTTATCTTGTGGTGCACGCGTGTTACGGAATCTTTTCCTAGCTCTGTTTTTGTCTCTGATCAAGTTCATGATGCTTCAGGCATCATGAACTTGATGCCTGAAGGCGTCATGCATTTGATGTTCCTGTTGATTAGAGGGTAGATCTCTACCCTCTAATCAACAGGAAGAGCAAATTAGATACTAAATTAATAACTACAGAGAGTGCAAAACAAATGCTTACGTATGATCCTAAATGCGCCATGGTATATCAGAGATGTTCAACTTCATACGGATACAAATATCCCTCATATCTACTCTTTCCTGCAATCTTTAACAGTAAAATTCTTCTCAAAATCTTCCTGACACCGAAATGAATTAGTTCAACAAGCAGCAAACTAGGATGAATCGAATTTCAAATATAGGAGACTAAAGGCCATCATAGTTCCTAACAATGATCTATAACTCGCACCCACTCGGGCAGAGCATTTAGCTCACAAACTTTCCCTACACAGTATTCCTATCAGATAGCAGGGATTATTTAAGCATAATGCTTCACCCTTATAGACAGAAATGTTATGCGTACTGGTGCTTCTTAGTACTGAACGAGGGGTTTCGCTCTCTTAAGGTTTTTCCGAAATTTCGTTCCCGCTGATTTGGGGGGTGGGGGGGGCTAAAGATTTTGTAAAAGTTTTGCCTTGAGAGAGAGAGAGCATTTTGAGTCCCCGGGAAGAGAACTTTCCTGCGTAGCCCGTGGGGGAGCCTTGTCGGTGGATGCTTTTCCCTGGAATATGACCGGTTCTGCACATAGTAGGGTGAGCCTGTTTCTGAGGGGAACCAACGCTGAAGTGGCCGATCTTTCGGTCACTCATAGCGAGTAGTCCGAGGGATCGCTTAATTTTTAGAGAGGGCTTTACTTAAGTATCTTCGTGATCTCTGATGAGAAGCAACCAATTGGAAACAGCTGAAAGACTAGTTAAACCTTAAAAATTGACTAAAATAGAAAGAAGATATATGGACACCTGGGCAGCGTGCATGTTTTCTAAAGTGGTCCGCGCTAGGGCGACTCGTAAATGAAGGCGGGTGTATTCCCGGAAGCTCTCTGCTCAACTTATTTGTACGAAACTTTCATAGTTTCTATATTCGGCTTAGAAATAATGCTGGATATAATATCCACTTGATTTTTATAATGCTTGAATCGAAAATACTCAGGATTATACTGGATGTCAATTTGTTCAGTTTGCTTGAATCGTAAATACTCAGGATTATACTGGATGTCAACTTGTTCAGTTTCATGAAGCTCAGTGGAAGTGGTGCTTACACTCCTCAGCACTAAATTGCCCAAAGAAAGAGCATCACGAGTTCGATTCTAGTCGCCGACTAGAGGAACATTTACTAAGCCTTTTTTCGACCGGTTCCCGAGTTAGTCGATTTTCGATTTCTGGCAGGGTAGCGGTTTTTTCTCTTGGAAACTAGGATTTTTCGTCCTGTGAACTCAGGAAAATCGACCGTAAAACCGACACTAATTTCAGACATTAAAATATTGTGTTAGGGTCAAGTACCACGAGATGGCGGCACTTGTTAGCACTTCACTGCATGCTGATTAATTAGTGATAACCTTCGGCCGGATATCTCTGATTGGCTATCGGTGAAGATTCAGCTGCCCACTCAATATCCAAAAGTTAGATAAGGCTAAAATGACCTCGTCTACTACCTACTCCCAATGATGCTTATCAAGGATTTAGGCCTTGTATGGCCTGTTCCGTACTTAGAAGTCATCGTTGAATCGTTTAAGAGGACGTCCTGGTTTTCTTTTTCCTAATGGATTGTACTTTAAGGCTTGTTTTGGTAATCTCTCTGTTTTCATTCTTTGAACGTGTTCCATCCATTTATGTTTATATTTTTTAATTTTTTCTATTACTGGTTCTTGGTTTAATTCTTTCATAATATCTTCATTTCTTTTGTGATCAAATAGGATGTACTTTGCTTTTTTTTTCTCATAAACTTCATTTCTGCTGTTGTTAATCTTTGTTTGTCTTTTTTTTTTACTGTCCAGATTTCACTTCCATACAATAAGACTGGTAGGGCTAATGTATTGTATACTTTTAGTCTGGTTTGTTTTTGAACTAGGTTTGGTTTAAATATAGAGTTAAATACACCTGTTATTTTTAAATATTTTGCAATTTTTACGTTTATATCTTTTCAGAATTTGTAATTATTATTTGGTCATCGGCAAAAAAGGAGAGTGTTTATATATATATATATATATATATGATGGCGGCACGTTTGAGCCGTCTCTCTTCACTGCGTACCGCTTAATTAGTGATAGCCTTGGGCCATCTGTCTCTGATTGGGTACCAGTGCAGATTGAACTGCCCACTCAGTCTCCAAAAGTTAGATAGGGCTAAATGGCCTCGCCTACTCCCGTATATACGGGAATAAAAAAATGCGTTAGCTGATTTTTTTTTTTTTTATATTATATTTAGGATTATACTGGATGTCCATTTGTTCAGTGTGCTGAACAAATAAATAAATAAATATTTATATAAATATTTTTATATAATTATTTATATTTTATATAATATATAAATATTTTTATTATTTATATATTTATATTTATTTACTTATTTATAAAAAAACAAACAAATAAATAAATATATATAATCATCATCAAATCATCATCTAACGCCTTTTTATTCCCGTATACGGGGAATAGGCGAGGCTACTTAGCCCTATCTAACTTTTGGAGACTAAGTGGGCAGTTCAATCTCCACTGGTACCAATCAGAGATAGATGGCCCAAGGCTATCACTAATTAAGCGGTACCCTAACCCTAACACAATATACTTAATGTCTGAAATAATGTGGGTTCTACGGTCGATTTTCTTGAGTTTACGGGACGAAAAACCCGAGTTTCCAGGAGAAAAAAACCGCTTGCCCGTGCCAGATATCGACTAACTCGGGAACCTGTCGAAAAAAGGCTTAGAAAAATTTCCTCTAGTCGCCGACTAGACTCGAAACCAAGACTTCCTTCGTGCGGCCTAGCGAGGTGGTGTGCAAACGCCACATCCACTGAGCTACACAGGCTCTGAAATATAATATATATATATATATATATATATATATGATATATGGCTGCGTCCTTTATGTGCGTGTATATATGATGACTGGATTTGTGCTCAAGGTAAGACTTTGATTTAGATGCAATTAAATTGCTATTGCTTCATTTAGCCTACGCTTGGTATTGCTGGCAGCCCTTTGCAGCTGCAGGATATTCTACATAATTTCTGCTGGCAAGTCTTTAGACCTGCAGGATTTCTAATAGAGCTCATACGCAATTAAATCGATATGGGCGTGTCTGACCTAGACATATTCACTGATTTGCTCGATAAAGAGCCGGCTCTTATACTCATAAATATACTTCAAAAGAAGTTCAAGCTGACATGGCCTACTAGCATTATCGACCCCGACATCATTATCGAGTCACTCGATAAAGGGCTAGCACTGACTTTTGTCAAAAAGCTTCTCAAAAAATTTGAACGAGATTGGCCCGGCTACTTAAACTTATATTCTTCACCTGAAGTCGACGCAGAGGAAAATGAACACTCTTCTGACATGGAGAAAAAACTCAATCTAGTTGTCTCTACCTCTAATCCTTCTGATCAAGGAGAGTTCCACGCTCGTAAGAAGCGAAAAAAAATTACTGAGTCAACAATTGATGTTGGTATGGCTGAAGACACTCCCATTCAGACCCCTCTGCTTCCTCTAATGAAAAGGTGCCACCGATTATCCTAAGGGAAAAGCAGAGATGGACAACACTAAGAACTATCATAGCTAACTTACAAATAAGTTATAGATCGGCAAAAAATGTAGATGAGGGCATAAAAATTCAGCCCGCCACGCTGATTATAGAACTCTTACAAAGGAGCTGGACGCAAGAGGAACAAAATATCACACATTTTCACTTGCCTCCGAAAAAAATCTGAAAGTGGTCCTACGAGGAGCCTCCGAGGATATTGACAAGGATGAAATAGTTACTGACCTTAACTAACAAGATCTACCTCCCATAAAGGTCACTAGAATGTTCAGATCAAATAGGACACCTATGCCTCTGGTCTTGGTAAAAATTCATAATATTTACAGACATATACAATCTAAAATCAATCTGTGGACTTAAAATCACCCCCAGAACCATTGAGAAAGAGAGCATCTCCTGGGCAGTGCCACAGATGTCAAATATTTGGCCATGCCCAGAAGGTATGCAAAGCCCAGTACAGATGCTTAAAATGTGGCAAGAATCACCCTACCAACACCTGCGCCAAGCCAAAATCCACCCCGTCTAAGTGCATTAATTGTGGGGGTTCTCACGCTGCTAATAATAGAAGGTGTATACACCACCCCAAAAACAGGTGAAATGATCGAAATAATCATACCTCGTCATCTAGTGCGAGGGTTCCTGAAGTTCAGGCTCCTCAGTCCTCCAAGAGTGAGAACATGAGAACATGTGCTCGCCCACCATTAACTGAGCCCCTTAAGAAAATGAATCTTGAACATTAAGTGAGAACATATGCTGATGTGGCCTGCTCCAAACAGATAGTACAAACCCAGAACCTGGCTAATCCACATTCAAATCTATCAGCTATTATCATCTCTTCTCTTGCAAACATGCTACAGGATTTCAGCAACTCAAATCCATCACTAAGTGTTACAAAAAGATTCTTACAGTAAATCCAATCCATATTATCTGCACTCTCTGATGCATTGGAATAAAATCGCCCCAGATTCGCTTAGGATTACCTCTTGGAATGCCAACGGTATTAAACATAAATTGTTAGAAATCCAGGAAATGAATAATAGATATAACCCAGATATATTTCTAATCAATGAAACTCACCTGAGGCCTGCTGACAACCTAAAAATCAGAGGGTATCAGATTTACAGAAATGACAGACTTGGATATAGAGGTGGAGGTTCAGCCACCCTTATCAAAAACTATATCAACCAACATTCAATAACCAACCCTACAACCACCAACCTCGAAATCCCAGGAATTAATGTCCTCACAAACTCAATTGGAAACCTTAAAATTTTTCTGCTTACAACCCTCCATTAAAGACATTGTTGACTTCGGATCTGGATGCCATCCTTGGAGTAAAAGGACCGGTCGTCATCGCTGGAGATTTCAATGCAAAGCATCCTGCCCGGAACAGTACATCTACCAATAAAAATGACCCCATCCTTTCCACCTACATAGGATCAAACTATGCTGTTCTGGCTGGACCTACTGAACCAACTCATCTCAGAACGTTTGGCACTGCTGATATCCTATATATAGCTATCCTTCAAGACATTAAACTTCAGTACAGCCTTAAATCACTAAACGAGTTGTCATCGGATCACAATCCAATTCTACTATAATTGGGAGAACAAGAATACTTATCGCCTCCCTCTCATACAGGCATATCGTGGGAAGTGATTGTCTAAAGCACGTAGGGATCAAATTGGACCTGTCCCCCACATATGCACAGCAGAAGATGTGGAATCTGCAGTGACTAGCCTCATCCAACAGATTAAGTCCGCTATAACAGTTGCAACCTTCCACAAACCTGTTCCCAAGCCTGGTTGTTTGCCTGAGGATATTATGGACCTGATCAGAGAGAAGAACAGAGCTAGGAAGAGATTTCGTTACATTCGCGCTTCTCAGGACAAAACAGTTCTTAATAGATTGAATGGGGCTGTAAGAGATGCACTTAAAACTCATAGAAACCAAGTTTGGGATAAAAAGTTAGCCTCTATCTCACCTATTGACCACTCTATCTGGGGGTGTACTGAGAAACATCAGAAATAAAAACAGATCCCTTCCCCATAATCTCAAACCAGTGCTTAGTTGGCATAGATGTATATAAGGCAGAAGCCATACTAAAGACTCTAGAGGACCAGTGCAAACCTTGTTATAACAACTTAGATTTCAATCACTTCTACAAAATCCACAGACAGGTCAGACATGCATTAAATCTCCCAGACACCAGTGCTGACCATATTGCACCCACATCACCTGTTGAACTGTATGATATTATTAGGAAACTTAATAACAATAAAGATCCTGGACCAGACGGTATCTCAAACAGGCTGATCAAGCTGCTGCTTCGAAAAGCTGTAGTGCACCTGACCAGTATAATAAATGCAATCTTAAGATTTCACTATTTTTCTTCCACCTGGAAACTGGCTGATGTAATTCCTATTCATAAGCCAGGCAAAGACCCACACCTACCGCAAAATTATCGTCCAGTCAGTCTTCTCTCTAATCTGGGTAAGGTAGCGGAGAAGGTAATCCTTTCACGACTCCAAACATCAGTAAATGACCTAAACATCCTCCCTAAAGAACAGTTTTGTTTTCGGCAACACCATAGTACTACCCAGCAAATCCACAGAATTGTGGAATACATCACCACCAGCTATAACTGTTTTCCTAGACCTATCCAAAGCATTTGACAAAATCTGGCATTTTGGACTCCTACACAAACTTATCTCGGCCGGTACGTCACTAAAAATGGTTCATCTAATCCATTCCTATCTTCAGAATAGATCAATACAAGTCAAAATCAATGGTTCTACCTCATCCCAGCGCCATAATTTCGCTGGAGTGCTGCAGGGATCCCTTCTAGCTCCTTTGCTGTTTTCTGTATACATGTCGGATATCCCGCACAATCCGATGACTTCCATTTTGGATTTGTATGTGGACGAGACAGCAATACTAACGAGATCTCTCCGACCCAATTTCATTACCAGAAACTTCAAGAAAACTTTCTAAAGCTAGAGGTTGGTTCTCTAAATGGAGATTGGAAGTCAACACCCTAAAAAGCTCATCCATTCTTTTCTCGAAAAGGCCAATATCTCCCGCAGGAGATGTGTTATTATTCAATACTAAAATTCCCTGGCAGACAGAAACAAAATACCTGGGTGTAATTCTCGACAAAAAGCTATCTTTCAACCAACACATCAAGTCTACGTGCGCAAAGGCATCTAAAGCCATAGCTCAGATCTATCCGCTAATTAACAGAAATAGCAAGCTCAGCAACAGAATCAAATTGCAGCTTTACCAAATGACGATTCGTCCTATAATCACCTATGCCTCTCCGACCTGGAGCCACACCTCTAATACTAACATTAACAAAATACAGCTAGTGCAGAACGAGTGCTTGAGAATGATTCTGAACGCCCCGTGGTATGGTAGAAACAATCAACTTCATGGAGATACAAATATTCCTTATATTTTCTCTTTTCTGCAATCCTTAGCATCCAAGATTTTCCTAAAGATGTCCACATACCCCAACAATTTGGTTCAGCAAGCTGCAGCATACGAGGCAACGGACATATTCAAACATCGCTATTAAATTAGCGATGCATAATCTCTATGCCCATTCCGGGCGAGCAAACTGCGCATAAATTTTACCATCACTGTAACCACAACAGATAGCGGGGAATTTGAAAATCATCTTGCTTCACCCCTAAGGACATAAATGTCAATTGTCAATTGTCAAGATGGCGGCACTTGAGTGTTCACTGTGTTTCTACTTTTAGTGTTAGATGAGCGATGAGTGTTGACTACTGTAATGTAAGTATGATGTGAAACTCTGGTTTTGTTGTGTAGCTGCTAGATTAACTATCAGAGACGAGATTGTAGTTTTTAAATTATATACAAGAATAGCAAGTTAACATCACAGGTAAGTGGACTACAATTTGGCGATTCGATAGGCCTAACCGCCGTTGAAATCGCAATTGTCGATTATTTACTAAAAGCAACTGAATCGTAGGCTCACTACCCCACGTTGATGTGGAGTTTTTTCGTAGCCCTTACATAACTCCAGGAGACTCCCGATTGGTATGGAAGATATCAAGGAACAGATTAAGACTCTAAAGAAGGAGGAGTCATTAGAAGTTTTAAAACTTATCATGACAAAGTTTGAGGCTGACTGGCCAGGTTATTTAAACCTGTATGCCCAAACAAATGATCCAGAAGTAGAGGATGAAGAAACCAAAGGAGAAATTCATAACTGTTCTACCACCTAAAAAACCCCGTCATAACAACTCACAAGAAGAGCACTCCAACAAACGGAGAAGAACAGCAGACGATCTTATGGAAGATGACTTACCCACACAGGACGCGCCGAAAAGCTCAGAGAGGGTCCCTCTAATTATTCTTTGGGACAAGGAGAAATGGATTTCTGTCATATCAGCTCTTAGGGAGCAAAACATCACATATTTCTGGGAAAAAGTCTCAGATGAGGTAGTCAAAATCCAGCCAGCCACCATCACTGACTACAGGCAGATGACAAGGCTGCTGGACACCAAAAATCTTCCTTACCACACATTCGCTTTACCGAGTGAACAGTCCTTAAAGGTAGTAATACGTAAAGTCACAGAAGGAATCACTCCAGAAGAAATCTCAGCTGATTTAAGCAACCAGAACCTGACCCCAATCAAAGTAAGCATGATGCTCAGGTCTGATAAAAGGCCAATGCCTTTAGTACTCGTGGAGATTGATAACACCCAGAAGAAAATATAAGTGCTGTCTGTGCCCTCAAAATTACTACGGATCCTCTAAGAAAGAGAGCGTCAGCAGGACAGTGCCACAGATGTCAGCGGTTTGGGCATGCCCAAAAGCTATGCTGGGCCAACTTCAGGCGCTTAAGATGTGGTGAAGGTCACCAGACCATCATTTGCACCAAGCCAAGATCTATGCCATCTAAGTGCACAAACTGTGGAGATCCTCATTCCGCCAACTATAAAGGATGCATAGTACATCCAAAGAACCCCAGGTCTCCCAAAAACTGCTCATCCATCACCCACCAGTGACACCATAGGCAACTGTGCAGATCGCCATCCAATTCAAATAACCTCCTCCACCTTGACAGCTCAGAAAGGAAATCGACCTGAAACCATGACCAAAACATATGCTGAGGCAGCACAATCCAAGAATACTTCCTCCAACGAATTTACAAACTCCAATCTTATATCAGTTCTAACTGCCTTACTAGCTACCATGCTTCAGGAATTCATCAAAACAAATCCTACACCATCCTCCACGAAGAAATTCCTTCAAAGTACCGATTTCATTCTGACAGCACGAGTTAGGTTTATATTCCCTATTGCTCAATCATGAGTAATAGGGAATATAAACCTAACTCACTTACCATAACTGCATGGAATGCAAATGGATTGAACAACAAAATCCTTTAACTACAAGAATTCACTCACACATATACTCCTGATAAAATTCTAGTTAATGAAACACATCTCAGACCAGCTAATAACACTAAATTACGGAACTATGCAATGCAATGTACAAAACAGACAGACTCAATGCCAGTGGAAGAGGCAGAGACATATTCATTAAAAACTACATAAGCCACAATGAACTGACCAATCCACTGACCAATAACCTAGAGATAACTGGCATCGAAGTCCACACAAACAATTCTGGCACTATCAAAATCTATGCAGTATACAACCCACCCAGCATTCCATTACTGGTATCTGACTTGGACTCCATCATCATGGCTGGAGATTTCAATGCCAAGCATACAGCTTGGTATAGCTTCACAATCAATGACAAAGGCTGCACCCTAAACCATTACTCAACGCAAAATTCTATTATTATAGCCGGACCCACTTAGTCCACTCATCACAGTCCAAATGGAAAATCAGACATACTGGAGATCACAGTCCTTAGAAACATCAGATACCAATACCAACTGGAAACGCTAAACGAATTATCATCTGATCACAACCCCATTCTGCTCAAGCTCTGTACACAAGAAAAATTCTCTCCTCCACACTCCTTTATATCATGGGAAAAGCTCTCCAAAACTCTCTCAGACCACATTGGCCCAACGCCCATCATCCATAATAAAGAGGAGATAGCTGTCAACAACCTTACTTACCAAATTAAAAAAGCACTAGCTTCAGTCACCCAAATCACAGTTTTTCATTCCAGTGGTCGGATCCCTGAGGAAATTAAGGACCTGATCAGGCTGAAAAACAGAACCAGAAAGAGGTACCATAACAAAAAAAAAAACCACAAGATAAAACAACTTTGAATAATTTAAATAGACAAGTCTGGGGAGCTCTACAAAAACATCGAAATCAAGATTGGGAAACCAAACTGAACAATCTGACAGAGGATAACTCCATCTGGAAATTCTTGAGAACCCTCTGCACTAAAAGGCAACTCATACCCCAATTCAGATTAAGAAAGGAGCAGCTCACACTGACCAAGAAAAAGCAGAAGCTTTGGTTGACAATTTGGAAACTCAGTGTAACTCCTCATACGAGAATTTAAACATCAGTCTAATCTACAACATTCACTGCAGAGTCAGGCAGGTTATAACAGAGCAAAAAGAAGGCAGAACACATCACACCCACATCTCCAGCAGAAGTTATAAATATCATAACCCGCTTGAATAATCACAAGGCTCCAGGCTCAGACGGAATCACGAACAAAACAATCAAATTACTCCCCAGAAAAGCCATTGTGCACTGGTCAATATTATCAATGCAATAATCAGATTCAAATATTTTCCCTTAGCATGGAAAACGGCTGACATTACACAAATCAAAAAGATTGGAAAAAACCCTCATCTCCTCAAAAGCTACAGAGCTATCAGCCTACTGTCCAGCCTAGGTAAGGTTGCAGAAAAAGTCATCTTTACAAGGCTTCAATCAGCAACAGATAAAATAGGTATTATCCCAATGAGCAGTTCGGATTCAGAAAAAACCATAGCACTACACATCAGATACACCGACTGGTTGAATTTATCATCACAGGTCTCAACTGGAACCTTCACACTGCTGCGGTCTTTATAGACGCTGTGAAAGCTTTTGACAAGGTGTAGCACCAGGGTCTTCTTTACAAACTCATCAATTTAACATGCCTACTAATCTAATAAATATCATACACAGTTACATTAAAGGCAGATTTATGCAAGTAAAAATAAATTAAACCATATCAACCAGACGCAAGATCCTTGCAGGTGTGCTGCAGGGTTCTCTTCTGGCTCCCCTGCTGTTTTCTATCTACATAGCTGATATTCCACAAAATCCAAGTTCAACAATCACAGCATTATATGTGGATGATGCTGCTTTATTAGCAAGATCTCTCAGTCCCAGCATAGCTATCAAAAGACACCAAAACAGTCTTCAAACATTGAAGAAATGGCTGATGTAGTGGAGAATCCAAACAAACCCACTGAAGAGGTCAGCCATCCTGTTCACCAAAAAGAGGTTTCAGATCAAGGAAGACATACACCTGCTAGTTGTCAAGATCCCATGGCAGACTACAGTCAAATACCTTGGTGTAATACTGGACAAAAAACTCCAATTCACCAATCATATAAAACACATAAGCTCAAAGACATTCAAAGCAATTACCCAGCTCTACTCCATGATCAACAGAAGAAATAAACTGGATATCCGAAACAGACCACTCATATACAAGATGGTAATATACCCAATCATCACTTATACATCTCCTACATGGAGCCACACCTCGAACACAAATATTCAAAAACTGCAGAGGATACAGAACAAATGGCTGAGAATGATTCTGGATGCCCCATGGTTTATCAGAAACTCCCAGATTCACTGAAAAGTCAACGCTCCCAACATCGCATCCCTCCTCCATGATCTAGCAGCAAAGTTCTTCACCAAGACAAACAATCATCCAAACCCACTGATCAAGCAAGCTTCAGACTACAAAGAAAGAGAATTCTACAAATACAAAAGACCCAAGTCAATTCTATGCTCAGCTGAACACAGCTAATCTCACTGCCCTTCTTGGGTGAGCTTAACGCTCAATAACTCTCCACTCAAAGAACTCCCCCCCCCCTCAGACAAAGGGGAATATGAAAAGAATTTATGCTTCATCCATCAAGTCAGCAGCGTTCTAAAAAAAAGGGGACAAATATTCCGGGTGTGCGGTAATCATCCACGAAATATCAGTAGCACCGAAAATATATTTTTGCATTTATTCGCGTTAAAGACTCATCCATTTATTTGCAGACTTCGCGCGATTCCTAAAATTGAACACAATATACTGTACTAATGCTTCATTGTCCTGTTCACGAGGGTAATAAACCATTAGTGCTTCATGAAGAAGGCACTTTTTTCCGCATACACATTGCGTCACATTCACGTTAATAGCCCGGGTGTGCTTTCAAATTGCATACACCTTTGAGTCATTCGAAAAGATGAAAGGGCACAACATGTCAAATTCTTAGCATTGTATTATTTTTAAACTGCTGAGAAGGCGTGACTAGGTGAGCGTAAATTTTGACTTACTCAGCACCTAGCGGCTGTGATTGGTTATTGTGTCAACCAATCAATTGAATGTTGTCACTATCATGAGCTGAGAGATTATTATATGTGATAAAGAGAGGTCACTGCCCAGACCGGTTTCAACCTTTTTTTGAGGTTTCATCAGTGAGTAGGTAGACCTGGAAGATAACAAGGTTTAAGTGAAAAGAACTTACATACCTTTACTATACGAATGCTATAAAGGTGTGTTTGTGTGTTTGGCTTTATAACATAAATTTAAAGCCAAACGGCTATTTTTCTGGCATCCATAATAATAATTAACTAGGTGAGCTTAAATTTTGACTTACACAGCACCTAGCGGCTGTGATTGGTTACTGTGTCAACCATCCAATTGAATGTTGTCACTGTCATGAGCTGAGAGATTATTATATCCGATGGCTTTATTACGAACAGCTGTTACACATAATAATTAAGGGGATACAAATCCCTTGTTGTTCAACTGCCAGTAAGCAAAACTCTAAGATCGAGAACTACGAATCTATGAGTTTCATATATACCGAAAAACTATCGGCGAATCCAAGTGTAAATGACCACTTGGTAGTACCACACCAACGCAACTCGAAGCAAAGGTGGAGCAAGATCCCTCACTATCCTTGATATATTCTCATAATGTAAAAACACAGCCCCTAGGGGATGTAATACTGTAATTACATTACGAGGAGAGGTCACTACCCAGACCGGTTTCAACCTTTCCATTAAAAAAACTATCGGCGAAACTTTACCAGTTTCACCGATAGCTTTTCGGTATATATGAAACTCATAGATTCGTAGCTCTCGATCTTAGGGTTTTGCTTACTGGCAGTTGAACAACAAGGGATTTGTATCCCCTTAATTATTATGTGTAACAGCTGTTTGTAATAAAGCCATCGGATATAATAATCTCTCAGCTCATGACAGTGACAACATTCAATTGGATGGTTGACACAGTAACCAATCACAGCCGCTAGGTGCTGTGTAAGTCAAAATTTAAGCTCACCTAGTTAATTATTATTAAGGATGCCAGAAAAATAGCCATTTGGCTTTAAATTTATGTTATAAAGCCAAACACACAAACACACCTTTATAGCATTCGTATAGTAAAGGTATGCAAGTTCTTTTCACTTTAAACCTTGTTATCTGGTCAATTCAATCCAATACCCTTGGAGGGTAATGGATAGCACTGCTGTAGCTAATGAAGCTCTAACTGAGGCTCGGCTATTGCTGTTACCCTCCTGCCATGATCAGAGCTTTAATAATAGCTCAATAACCTTATTCCTACACTGTCCGCTACAGATAACGGGGAATATGAAAAGCATTCTTGCTTCGCCCCTTTAAGCCAGTCCTTATAAGGACTATAAGGACCTTGTTATCTTCCAGGTCTACCTACTCACTAATGAGACCTCAAAAAAAGGTTGAAACCGGTCTGAGCAGTGACCTCTCCTCATTATGTAATTACAGTATTACATCCCCTAGAGGCTGTGTTTTACATTATGAGAAAATATCAAGGATAGCGAGGGAGCTTGCTCCACCTTTGCTTCGAGTTGCCTTGGAGTTGTACTACCAAGTGGTCATTTACACTTGGATTCGCCGATAGTTTTTCGGTATATATGAAACTCATAGATTCGTAGTTCTCGATCTTAAGGTTTTGCTTACTGGCAGTTGAACAACAAGGGATTTGCATCCCCTTAATTATTATTAAGGATGCCAGAAAAATAGCCGTTTGGCTTTAAATTTAAGCTGTTAGACATGTTTGCTGGAACTGAAAATCTGAAAGTGGATGTTAGGAGAAAAATGCTAATTGTTTTTTCTTTTGCTTGTGCAGTATAGCATCTGTGAGGTTGCAAGGTTTTTTTAATGGTATAGAGACATTTTCATTCTAGTCTTCGGAAACAACAGACAGTAAAAATATCTATCCCTCAATAAAAATGAATATTCTGTGTATTATAAGAGGTTGTTGATCTACAATAAAATATCAGCATATGTGAGATTGATAAGACAAAAGAACCGCTGATACTAAAAAAATAAAATGAAATAAAATAACCTAATGAATTTAAGATTCCCAAAAGTGTGATAAATTCCGATAATGATCGGATGTTATGTATACTGAGTCTCAGTAAACAAAATAAAATTCTTGGAAAATGGAGCGAAATATACACAAACTAGACAAATCTTGTCCTTTAAAGGACAAGATTTGTCTGGTTTTTGATTTTTCTGTTGATATTATCACACCATAATAGTTTTTGATTTTTCTGTTGATATTATCACACCATAATCTTTGGTATCTCATTTAGATCTAAAATAGCTTTCTGAAATAACATGTGCAACAAATTTTATTAGATGATTTGTTGCTCCATCAAACCATATTTTTTCCTGCAATACTCTCTCTCTCATAAGTTTTTTAATTATGCCATCATAAATTCACTTATTCATGTTTAGAATTTATAGAATCGTACTATTTGCTCTACCCAGCAACTTATAGGACACACATATCAAAAATTATAATTATTAATTATTCTTTACCATTAATGAAAGTGTTTCTACTCACACTTATTCCTTCCTATTCTCACATGTCTCTATATGATGGTTCACATATTTCCATCTTTATGTATTTCAAATATACCAACCAAATATAGCATTCTCCTGCATTGTTGTTTTCTAATTAATCATAAAACAGATTGTTCCCCCACTCTACGCAGAAATATTCAAAGTTATCCTGCAATTAATTGCATTGGACCAATTAAGATGAGTGCTGATGTGCTGTGACCTGTCAAAACTTTCATACATCGATAAATTGCAATCCAATGGTCATGGGTGTCCGCAGGGGGGGGGGAACTTCCCCCGGGGTCGTTTAAAAATTCCACAAATTATAATCGTAAAATTGATTAAGATGTGTTATCTTACACACTCGATCCTCAGAATGCTTTGTCTGTCTTAAAATTTTATTATGAGTTGGCCTGTTGCGGGGTAGCCATAGAACAAGTGTTTTATTACTACAATAAAACACGTGTTCCTCTTTTTGGTTCATCTTTTTCATTTGTGAATAGTGACCGGTTAGTTTTCTCTCTGTCTAGTAAGTTACAGAGTGAAGTGTGAATATTTATAGTGAAACAAATTTTAAAAAAAAATACATTTTTAAAAGGTAAGTGTATGTAATTTAATATTATTTTACTTGTTAGTTTTATGATTTTTTTTTTGCTTTTAAACTGAAATAATTTAATTTAGGGTTAATTAATTTGCTGATTTTTAATAAAATCAAAAAAAAAATCAGCTAACGCCTTTATATACCCGTATATACGGGAGTAGGCGAGGCCATTTAGCCCTATCTAACTTTTGGAGACTGAGTGGGCAATTCAATCTCCACTGGTACCCAATCAGAGACAGATGGCCCAAGACTATCACTAATTAAGCGGTACGCAGTGAAGAGAGACGGCTCGAATGTGCCGCCATCTCGTGGTCTCTAACCCTAACACAATATATTTAATGTCTGAAATAATGTGGGTTCTACGGTCGATTTTCTTGAGTTTACAGGACGAAAAACCCGAGTTTCCGGGAGGAAAAACTTGCTTGCCCGTGCCAGAGATCGACTAACTCGGGAGCCGGTCGAAAAAAGGCTTAGAAAAATTTCCTCTAGTCACCGACTAGACTCGAAACCAAGACTTCCTTCGTGCGACCTAGCGCGGTGGTGTGCAAACGCCACATCCACTGAGCTACACAGGCTCTTTTAATAAAATATGCCGGTCAATTTTTTAATATATGAAATTGTGCTAAAAACTATTAATTCTGAAAACCTTCCCCCCCCCAAGAATTAAAGATAATTAAAATCGATGCAAAATGAAAATAATGTATTTATAGTTTACATCGACAAATAATTATAAAAAGCTCTAAAAGATGCTTATTGATGTAATTATTTAATTAAACGAATAAATTTATTGATGTAATTATATGTCTTCAAGCTTCCCCCCCCCACCATCCAGGAAAACATGACAGCACACCCAACCGAAATCGAAATGATCACGCGACGCCACTGATATATATATATATATAGAAAGTATTTTAATACTCTATATATATAAAAATATAAGCCGAAATTTGAAACGTTTTGAAACTCACGGGCTACCCTGAGTGTCGAGTCTTCAAAATTCGAGTCATCAGAATTCGAGGAGAACCGGCCTACCAGTCTGTAATTTGGGGGGTGTAGCCCTCCCCCTAATATATATATATATATATATATTGATGTAGAAAGTTACCAAGAAATTTTTATAAACTTGGTTTTAATCCTTTTTCCCAAATAAGCAAACAAGCAAATAAGCTATATAACTTAAGCTGCACTATGAACGGTAATAGTAAAATATAAATTATACATTTGTACTGCATTAGTTATTACAAATGCATCATCAATTACCCTTGATGAGTCCTTGGACTCCCTGGAGCTGCAAATTATTTACAGCAGCACTTCAAACCAAATTTCATTGCTGAATATGTAAATAATGCTCTATTATAGAAGATTAATACAATTCCATAGAAGAGTCAAAATTATTTATTTTTTACTTAAACCTGAATAAGCATAATTTCTCAATATCAATAATTATATGTTATTAGAATGGGCTATATTAATATTCAAAAAATTCATCAATTTTGGACTGTCTTTTGAACGAGATGAAAAATGTTCAAAGGAAAATCTACAAAGGGTCACTAATAGCCTGATGATGTGCAACAAGATGAGTATTCCTATCTTTCAATATGGTGTGGCCAGTTTCCAAAAACGAGATTCTAGCAAACCAGAAGTGTATTGACATATTTTTTTTTCATTGGAATGAATATCAAATAGGTTCAGAATTGTGAGGACTTTCATAATTCCCATTGAAACAACATAGCCTTGATTGTTAGAGGCCCTGACAAGCTTTTGAGATGTTTAATCTGCCCATTCCTCGAAGTTTTCTGCTCTACCCTTCTTGCGTTCCATTGCAAGTGACACTGAGCTTCCTAGCATACTGTAAGTAATTAGGGTGCTAGATACTCCATTCGGGGTATCAGTAAACTGATTCCTCATACACGCTATTAGATATTACATGGATCCAACATAATTGCAATGCGTTACTTGCCCTGTTCAGATACTGTTCCTCAACAGTTGTGCTCAAAACTTGATCTTCACAGTTAATATCTATTCCATATATCGTTTCTACAAATTGTTCTGGTTGTCTGGCATCTACCAGACAGTATAAAAGCAAGACTAAATTCTGTCCATTTCCTCAAATAAGATATTTAACTATCATTCTATATCTTCACGTCAATTTTCGCCAAAATACAACGTCATTAACAGCCACCTTCTTCATTATCTAGAGCAAAGGCAATTTTGGGCAGTTTTCTTGAGCCTGTATAGCTCAGTGGAATTGGTGTTGCACACCACAGTACTTGACTGCACGAAGGAAGACTTGCATTCGAATCCAGTCGGCGACTAGAGAACATTTCTTCTAAGCCTTTTTCTGACCGGTTCCCGAGTTAATCGATCTCTAGCACAGGAAAGCATGTTTTTTCTCCCGGAAACTCGGGGTTTTCGTCC
Source organism: Typopeltis vanoorti (assembly GCF_054136105.1). NCBI lineage: Eukaryota > Metazoa > Arthropoda > Arachnida > Uropygi > Thelyphonidae > Typopeltis > Typopeltis vanoorti. The sequence continues at coordinate 42,381,772 of NC_143556.1, read as the reverse complement.
CGTAAACTCAAGAAAATAGACCGTCAAACCCACACTATTTTCAGACATGAAATATATTGTGTTAGGGTTAGGGACCACGAGATGGCGGCACTTATTGAACCGCTTCTCTTCACTGCGTGTCGCTTAATTAGTGATAGCCTCGGACCAGCTATCTCTAATTGTGTACCAGTGGAGATTGAACTGCCCACTGAGTCACCAAAAGTTAGATAGAGCTAAAACGGCCTCGCTTGCTCGCTATACTGGAATAAAAAGGCGTTACCTGATTTTTTTAATTATATGAATTCTTGAGGACTCAACATTATGGACATAGGATACACTAGGGTGTAAGGCTGACCACCTTATTGAACTGTTTGAGCTCTGATGATTAACCCCTTAACATACCAATTAAAAATTAGAAAGCGGTCATTTTTCTGCCAATGTTTTGGGCGAAGGTGATTTGCTGGATCAAATAATGATATTCATCATTATTTGAAAAATAATGATGAATTTGTGCAAATGCAAACGAAATAGCCGATACACGCCGTTGGCAACTTTTCTCGGCTGAGCGGTTGTATTTATATGTGAAACCAAAATTCAAAATCAATTTTGGTGCAATAAACAAAAGACGTGTCACATACGTCTTTGTATGTTAAGGGGTTAACCAACCCTCGACCCCGCAAGGTAAAAGAGGGATAAGGAAGATGAGATGAGATATATGAATTCTACTACTGTTATACAGCAGTAGATTAGCAGTTCTACTACTTCTGCTATACACTTTTCAACAGATATAATCATCTATCTCTGTAAACCTTAGAAAGAAGTCAACTGACACCATAATCTGAGGAACAAACGGCTATGGCGCCCACATTAGTAAGATGTAGGATTGCAGCAATCCTACAGGGTATACTTTCCACAAGCTTACGATAGCGATCAAAGAGAATTTTTGAACATTCTTCCTGCAGGCATGTAATGCTCTCCTTCACTATCGTGGAGAGGACGTCCCTTAAATTCACCCAATGTTCCATTTCATCCCACAGATGTTCGATGAGGTCAAGGGATGTCAACATTGACTGGCCTCCACAGAGCCCAAAATTAGGGCTCTCTAGAGACCAGCCAGATGTAACTGTGTGGTTTGTGGACATGAAAAGATTTTCATGTCCACAAACCACGCAGCTACAGCAGCAGCTTTAGATGACACAGTGCATTGTCTTGCTGAAAGAGACAATGATCAGTTCTGTTAAAGTGCTACATAGTAGGAAATGCTGCATTGTCCAGAATGTTCATATAAATCTCGGAGTTCAGTGTTCGTGGCACCCCAAACAGAGGCCAAGCAAGTAAGAACAGGACCATTTCATTACGCTGCCACCTCAAATTTCATATGTCGTGGGATTACATATTCTGGTAGGAAACATTCACTGGGCATACACCACACCCATCGGTCTCCTGGGTAAAGGATATAGCGTGATCGCCGCTCCATAACACAGTTTCCAATGCCTCACTGTACATAACCTTTGCACCTGAAGAGGATGCTGCATATTGTTTCGGGTAATGTATGGCTTGCATATTGTTGTCCTACCATGTAAATTCATGTCGTGAGCCTTGGTTCAGAATTATTTTGTGCAGATTCGTGTTTCAGTCGATGCCTGTAATTCTGTATTCAGCATGGAGGCAGAAGAATGGGCCATCCACTGAAGTTAGTAATAGCAGTTTACTCCCTGTGCTTTCATCTCAGTATGGTATCACTGGTAGACCTAGGATAGTCCAATTTTTCAAACAGTTTTCTGAACAGATAGGCCCCAACATAGCATCCTACCACAACTCATCAATTAAGCTACCTCAGTTGTCACAGCCATTTCATCCTGACACAGTTGCATTGACTTGGGAGCATCATATTACTCTAATTTATACTGCCTGCACACACGTGACTCGTTACATGGCACAATGCACCTTGCCCATGGGGATGTCAGCTGATTTCCTTTCAAGTAGGGTGCACAGTCACGTAAAGTTAAGACGATATTTTGCAAGTGAGGCAAATAGCAGAAGATGAAAAGCGACTCCTGAATGATTACATCAAGGAAAGAATAGAAAACATGTTATTTGAAGCTAACAAATAAAATGTAGTGAATGTAGTAGTTTAAGAAAAGCTGTAGGAGGAGAAAGAAATGCTAAAGCGATCAGAAGTTTGGAAAAATAAAGTATTCCATGATCACAGTAGCTTAACTTGGCAATGGCTTCAGCAGGGCAGCATCAACAAAGAGACATAAGGTCTGATACCTTCTATTCAAGAACAAGCACTACAAACCAATGCAATAAAGGCAAGAATTGAAAACATCTGTAACGTTTGCAAATGCCAACTGTGCAGAGATTGAGAAGAGACAGTGGACCAGCTAATTTGTTATTGCAGTAAGATTGCCCATACAGACTACTATACAAAGGCATAATCGTGAAGCAAAAAGCTGTATACTGGGATTTGTGCACTATATATGGTTTTCCAACTTGCAAAATCCCTTAGGAACACACAGTTGAAAAAGGTTTTGTAGAAAATACTAAATATTATGGGACTTTAAAATTCCGACAGACAGATATCTTGAACATATTATGTCAGACATCACTGCAATCGAATAAGATGTGCGGTTTATTGATGTGGTAATACAAGGAGGATAGGAGAACACAAGAAAAAGTGCATGCAAAAACTGACCAAGTAGAGGGATCTGGAGATTGAAATTCAACGACTTTGGATCAAGAAAGGAACAGCATTTTCAATTGTAATAAGACTGCTAGGAGTAATACCAAGACCGTTTGTGAAACATATGGAAAAGTTCAGCCCCCCCAAGATATAACACCACCTTAACTGCAGAAAATAGCACTTTTATGGAATCTCATTTTACGACAATATCAAGTCGATTACTAGACGTTGGATAAGGCCCGAATTGGACTTATTTGGCAGTCAAAGGTTTCTTTGTGTAGTTTCATGTTTTTGTGACTGTGAGCTCTATTAATTTAATATAATAATAATAATAATAATAATAATAATAATAATAATAATAATAATAAGCGTTTTTTTTTCTCCCAGAAACTCGGATTTTTCGTCATGTAAACTCAGAAAATCGACCATAGAACCCACAATATTTCAGGCATTAAAAATATTGTGTTAGGGAGACCATGAGATGGCAGCATTTGTTCAGCCATCTTTCCACTGCAGTATACTTAAATTAGTGACAGCCTAGGGCAAGCTATCTCTGATTGGCTACCAGTGGAGAATGAACTGTACACTCAGTCTCCAAAAAAAGTTAGTTAGTGCTAAAACAGCCTCGCCTACCCCCATATGGAAATAAAAAAAGGTTTAGTTGATTTTTTAATATTGTAATTTAATAATTTAACATGCCATTTATAATCACATCCTCTGATGATATGATCAAATCAAAGACTCTCAACTCTCATGTGCCCTCTGATAGATATTTCCTAAGCTAGTTGTCCTTCAAGAACACAAGAAATTCATTCACCTTATTCCTAGGTATCATCTCTTCATTCCAGTCAATATCACCATAATTAAAATTCTCCTTATCTTGCTCATCAACTAATTTTCCTATACATTTCTATTTATCTATACAGGGAGATGCATGAGAACGAGCAGAGTCTCTCTGTTCGTTCTCATGCATCTCCCTGTATATCTTGTAATCCTCAACATACGTTCTCATCTCTCTCACTACTCTATTCTACTCTCCATTCACAAACACTTCAGTCGAATCCTTTCCATTCTCGTACTCTATGATATCATCCCTGACTTCTGATCCCCTTTTCACATCATTCATCATAGTCTCTCCAGCTGATTCATACCAAACCCATGTAAATGCAATGAATCACATTTATACAGTTTCATTCGTTCCTCGAATGAGTTCCGTATATTTACAAACCATTTCTAATGACACTGCTGTGATAACACACCATTGGTTTTTGCTTGCCATCTCGACTCATCATTATCATTTATAATCAGTCATATGAACAACACTTCCAACTACGCGCAAGGTTACTAGCTGGATGGGTGAAGTAAAGATGCTTTTCATATTCCCCTTTGTCTGTAAAATAAACTTTATAGATGGGTGTTATTGAGCTTTATGCTCGCTCTATGGGGGTAGTGAGATTATTTGTGTTCAGCTGGCGTTAGCTGATTTTTTTATTATTTTTTTGAACTTGCGCTAGCACAAATATAGACCTAGATAATAGAGTTCTTGTGGTGAACGTTGAAAACGCGTGGTAGTCACTCTTATTGAGATAAATAGGTTTTAATTTTAGCTTTGAAAAATTTGAATTTAATGTTTGAAAAATATCTTAAAAGTTTATAGAATTATGCTCAATGCTGTATTTGCGTAATTATAAATAGAGGTCATGTTTCAATTTTTTGATTAAAACGTATGGCTAACAGTCAGGTTGCTCTTTTACGCAAGAAAAGAGGCTTGACAATAGTCGTTCTCCTAAGTTATTTAAATAAAATGCAGGTAGTTAAATGTTATCATTGTCAATTGATATACTGTACATTAAAATTAATAGGCATGAAGTATGTCGTTGAGCTAGTAGAGATTACGTAGGAAATCAGTTTTCTTGTTTTTGTGATAATGCATCAAAAGTATAATACATAACCGGATAAACAGCGGCAAATTTGAAGTGGTCTTCGCCCCTCTCCCACTTGAGCGATTCTATGACAAGACGCTATATCTTTTTTTTTTACATTGGTTTCAGTAATGATATATTGTCTCATTTTCATGTTTTTCAATACATCCCCCCCCCTTCTTAATCAAGTTTTCATTAGATCATCCCAATCATGGTTTCATGTTACTCTCAGAAGAAGGGTAAACATTCAGATTTTTAAAAGTAAATATTTTTTTAAAAAATCTTTTAAACATAGAGTACTCTGTACATCCAGTAGTGACTGGGCCATTGAAGGTTTATGTCATTTGGGTGGGATATATCAGCTAGGATTCCCTCCCCTCAAGCTTAGCTTGTAGCCTGATTTTAATTATTAAAAAAAAAGTGATGTTATATATACATCTTATATATAACGTCTTATGTAATTGTTAATGGTGTGAACCTCTTTCTTCCTCGATGAGTCTGACTCTAGGAGAGTTGATGTAATAATAATAAGCAAAGTTGTGGAATGACTTTTAATGGAATTATATTGATTAAGTGCATATAATAAACAACTGTGTTATACCAACTAATTTCACCAACTAAGGCTGTTGTCATCTTCAGCCTTAGTTGGTGAAACTAGTTGGTATAACATAGTTGTTTATTATATGCACTTGATCAATATAATCCCATTAAAAGTCATTCCAGAGCTTTTTGGTCAAGAAAATTAAATGTTTTTTTTTTTAACATAAGCAAAGTTGGTCGATTGGTGGAGCCTCTGCTACTAATGGCTTGCAAAAAGTTAAGCTAGTTCGAGCGTGGTTAGTAGTTGGAAGGGACCAATCGTTCGATGCTGTTGGCACACTCTCCCTCGATGAGTCTTTGGACTCCCTGGAGGTGTCACATAATAATAATAATAATATATATATATATATATTTGCTAGCCTGGTTGGTTGAGTGGATAGCACTTCTGTTCTTCAACCAAATAAATAAGGATTCAGATTTCACTGCAGGCATGGATGCTTTGCAGATTCTTTAGGTGAAAGATGAATTTTATCACTCCCTCACGAGATCAGTTCACCTAGTGGAGGCTTGAACGAGCTCCATGTTTGGTCTCTAGATTATATGACTCTATACTTACTGAGAAATTATGTTTTTGTTTAATCCTTTACCAAGTGTAATCAAGCAAAGTTTTCATGTGAAGTATTTGCACAACTAGGCTACCTGTATATAGAGGCTGATAACTTCACATCAGTTGCTTTAGCATTCCATAATGTAAAGCATACTTTCTTTGGGATATACATAATGATATACATAATACTATGCATTAAGGGAGGGTCACTATCCAGACCAGTTTGGACCTTTATTAAGGTTTCATCAGTGAGGGAAGACCGAGAAAGATAGCAAGGTTGAATTAATGCAAAATTAATATACTTCCAGTATACAAAATTTTTACTACTCGTATATGTAAAATAAGAACTTCTGTAGCTCAGTCATAGACAAAGTCCTTGGGTCGGAAAGACCTGGGTTCGATTCCCGTCAGTGATGTGAGGAACTTTTATCTGGTCTCTTTCAACAAAAGATGAGTTAACCAGTCTCATATGGAGGTAGGGGATTTTTTTTTTTTTTTCACCCGGAAACTCGGGGTTTTTTTGTCCCCCAGAACAGTCGAACCAGTCTCATGAACACACTCATCTAGAGACATAGGGCTTAACCACCTTATCCTTGAGTACAGTTGCAGTTACAAGAATACATACCTCAACATTGTAATAGGTAGAAGAGGGGAGGATTAAGAAAGAAAGAAATATGTGAAATATATGACACTTGCATTAATTCAGCCTTGGTACTTTCATGGATCTGGCTCCTCCCCTAATGATACTTTCATAAAGGTCAAAATTGTTCTCTCTTAATCTACAACATGCATTATAAATGTGTGAAAGGAAGTAAGCTTTGCATTATGGAATGTTAAGGCATCTTATGTGAAGGCATCAGCCTTTATATGCAAATATCCTCATCGTGAAGACACTTCACATGAAAACTCATTTGGTTACACTTAGATAAAGGATTAAACAAGAATATTATTTCTTATAACCTAATGAAGAAACTTTTCATGTAACCCTTATTCTGTCCAAAGACCTAATGCATGATAGGTTTATAACTTTTCAGGAGTTGGATTCACATAAAAATATATACATATATATCTGTAAATAAAAACAAAAGTCAACACTTATATGATAAGTGTTTAAATACACATCCTCATACTCTTCGTATCCATCGTATATTTCAATGTAATGTCAGTGGTATTACAATTTTAATATGCACTTTGCATCCATGGTAACTTGGACATGTATATACATCCTAGCCGGTAGCATGGTTAAGTTATACAAATAAAATGATTGTTTTTATTAACAAGTATGGTATTCAGTGTGTTGGAATGCCTGATAATTTGTGCAGGATCCCCTTATAACAAATTTAACCTTGCATTATTGGTTTCCATTGTGATGTGAGACTATGAAGAAGGTCTAGAGAAGAGTGACTAAAGGTGAGTTAGTTCTGGAGTATTATATAATATTCTGGAGTTCCATATCTGAACTCCAGAATATTATCTGGTCTCTTTTGACTAAAGGTGAGTTAGCCAGTCTCATACATAGGTACAGGGTTTTTTCACCTGGAAACTCAGATTTTTGGTCCCTCAGAACAGGTAAACCGGTCCTGTGGACACATGTGGATCTACAGTCGTGAATACTAGTCTTTAGGGGGATGCAACAGTGACAAGCCAGCTGCATTAATTCGTCGTAAACCACTCATTAGGGAACTCTACCTATCCTAAGGGACAGATAAGGGAAGGAAGGAAAGTTGAGGAAATGCAAATTGTAGAGTAAATTCACTTCTGTAAATTACTGAATAATGATAATAATAATAATAGAATATTATTATTATCATTATTAAGACTGCAAAAGTAGTGCAAATGATAAGATAATACAATAGTGATGCAACACACATTACAGCAATACAAGTGATAACAGAATATAGTAAAAAGTAATTTGTAATAATGTAGTATATACTTTTGTATGTACTATACTATACAATGGTCTGCCTACCGTTGTATAGTATATACTTATAATCTATATAGCTATAATCTATTGGAATTATATTTGGATATAACAGTTATAGTGATATCTTATATACGTTTAAAATAAAAATTCAACATTATTTAGTGCGATTAGGTAATCTCTGAATCTTTTCTAAAAACGTATTATCCTGAGGTTACTGACTTTATTTCATTAGGCAGTTATTGTAGCTGCTTGTTGCCAGATATTCAAAAGATTGCATCTCATTGTTGCTTACCAAATCTCAAAATCTTTCACTTTTTACACTTTGCAACATTGAACTGATAGTTCCACTTGCCCATTCATGCAATCTATTCAAGTCATCTTGTAAGGCCATAACATCTGCTTGACTCTGCATTGTTCTCCCCACTTTTGAATCATCTGCAAACAGCTGCATATCACAAGTTAAACCCGTCCCAATATCATTAACATGCAAATTGAACAACAATGGTCCCAAAACTGACCCCTGCAATATACCACTGGTGATCCTCCTTTTCAGGATACTGCACTCCCATATACAACTTTCTGATATCTATGATGGTATTGGATTGCACTTGGGGATAATGGTGGACAAAGAGTTGAAGTTTAGGGAGCATATTGCAAAAATTGGTAAAATAGTTCAAAGGATTACTTGGATGTTGAAAAACATGCTAACAATTAAAGATAAGGAAGTTATTTTCCCCTGTTTATAAGGCTATCATTCAGCCACATCTTAACTACTGTGCATACAGATTTGGGCACCTGGGGGTCTTGGGGGGACCAATAAGTGGTAGAGAGGATTCAGAGATGAGTGACCAAGATAGTGACAGGTCTGCAGAATACTCCCAAGAGGATAGGTTGAAGGTTTGTGGGTCATATTGGTTACAAAGTTTAGTTGATAGGTGGAAAAGACAGGACATGATAGAAACTTTTAAGATATTAAAGGATTTTATAAAATTGATGCGAATGAAATTTTTCTATATATGAGAAATAGTCAGAACTAGAGGCCATCATTGGAAGTTGCATAAGAGTGTGGTTAGTAGGTATGTGCAGACCAGATTTTTTGTGTGGAAAATGGTGAGTGAGTGGAGTAGATTACCAGAATTAGTTGTCAGTTCCCTGATGATGAATGGATTCAAGGAGAGGTATGATATGTGTGTATAATGGTTAATTTGGGTCTCCTATGATGCGTCTCTGAACTTCATGGAGATGCTGTAAAATAATAATTATAATTATTATTGTACATAGGGTGGAGGGCAAAGGAAGAGAAGCCATGCCTGCAAGTTGTGTAAAAGTGTGGTGAAGAAGGGAGTGAGGTCATATATATATATATATATATATATATATATATACAGGGTGTTCGGGATAAATTTGACATATTTATAATTAATTATATTTTTCCGTAAGTTACATGTATTAACACACACTTCTCTTCATTTAAAAGTTTGGACCCTTCTTCATTCATATACAAGATGTCAGAAAGGATGGATAGCTGGAACCCACCTGAATCATGGAAGGGAATAACTTGTATCATGATGATTCGTGCCCGCCATCAAAATAAGGATATTACGACTGCTGCCCAATGCTCCCTGAATACAGTAAAAACAATCAGGCATGAACTAGAGACTTGCAATGGTGACTACGAGGATGTAGCAAGAAGAAAGATCCCTAGCAGACGATCTGATTGCGTTCGTACAGCAGAATTCCTCGCAAATCTGCAGGAACAGGTGTTGAAGAACCCTGGCATTGGAATTCGGGCTTTGTTCGTGGAGTTGCTAACTGTAGTCAAGCCCTGGATAACAAGGGTAGCCAATGGTAGGCCGTATGTATGGCAGCAGGATTCGGCCCCTTGCCACACCTCTGGGAAAAGTCAAAAATGGTTGTCTGAAAATTTCTACGACTTCACCAGTCCAAATGTTTGGCCTCCAAACTCCCCAGACCTTAACCCCATGGATTATTTTGTATGGGGCGCAGTTGAAAAAGACACCAATCGCACTTCCAGTAATACAAAAGCCCAGTTAATGGATAAAATTAAAACAGTTTTTGCGGCCCTCCCCAGGGAGACTGTAGCATCAGCTTGTTCGAGGTTCCGAAGCAGAATTGAAGCTGTGATCGATGCTAATGGTGGTTATTTTGAGTAAATCTTGTTGATAGTATTGTAATTAACTCTGCCTGTAATGTTTTTTTGTCAATTCATTAAATTTAATAGATACAAAGAAGATTTTCTTTTTCCTTACGAAACTGTCAAATTTATCCCGAACACCCTGTATATGAAGAGTGGCAGATGCATTGCTAACATGTTTTGAATGCTAAGAGTATGAATAAATGTACGGTGCAGTATGACATATGTTGCTGGTGGAATGAGACGTCCCGTGATGAGACTTTTGACTCTATGGATGTTTGCTAATAATATTAAAAAAAAAAAACACCATCTTTATATTATTCTCTTCCCTTAATACTGACTTCTATCCTTATTCTTTTAGATATTTTCTTCCAAGTTGAAGACGTGTGTTAAATGTTCTCATCTCATGTAGCATATCACACCAATTCATCCTATATCGAGTGATGTTGTTTGATCATACTTTCTTCTCAATCGTGTCTTATCATCTTATAACTCTCGCTCGTTAGTATTTAATTAGTTGTAGGCTGATATATCATCCGAACATGAGGAAAATTTATAGTATACTGCGCCACTCCATGTTCTGAATTGCATGAGCAACTTTGATAAATCAACCTTCAACTGTACCAGGTTATTATAAAGCTGATTTTAGGCTGAGGTTCTCACTATTAAGCAAAGCTCCCGCTTTTGGTTCGAAATATTTAATCTGGTGGTTCAATGAAAGAAAATCAGGCAAACTCTAGATTGATCTTAGAAAAAAAAAACATTCAATGCAGTGTCACATATAATTACATCATAACACAGTGTTCCAACAGGGACATTACAATTAAACGAATATAAAACTCTCATTAAGATAGTAGTACACTACTCAGCTAACGTTAAAATTTATAATTAAAAACTATATTTAACAGATATCTTATTCTTCTTGTTGCAAAGAACTTTTATCACAACTTCACTCTGACCAAGGTTACATCTCAAAACATTTTAAATATCAAATCAGTTCAAGATATTCAGAAAGAATACAACTCATGAACCATCAGACATTCATTTGTAATTCTCTAAGCTCAGTCAATCAAAATTAGTTCTTGTAAGTTCGAGATTCCTAAATTACAACAAATAGGCTTCTGAATATTCTCGTTCAGTCAATGTACACTTAATTCAATAATATAGCATTTGTCACTTGAAGAGGGAAAAGTCTTAGCACATCACACATTCAATCTTGACTCTCTGAATACAGCAACTAGGAATAAATTACTTTCGGTGGAATTAATTTTCGTTACTTCACACTAAGTATAGTAAGGTAATCCTACCAGGATATAGCTTCATCACATCATAAGGAGATTGAACAACACCTTTAAAGTCCTTGCTGACTTTTACTTTGTAGTAACACAAACTTAAAAGAATCTTCTATTTCCGCGATTGATTTATAGACTCGGGAAAATATAACCTTTTTGCACTTGGTTTAAATTATCTACCCATTTCTTCCTTTTCTTATACGTATTATCCCATGTCCTGCACTTTTCCACTGCTAGGCGTTAGGAAGTTTTGGTAGAAATCCAACTCCGAAAAAGGTAAGTTAAAATGCCAAGCGATTCCTGGTCCTTTCTATTCCATTTTTGGCATGTCAAAATCCCCCTTCAGTCTCTAGCTACCATTCTCTATACTCCCCCACTCGTTTCCTTTTTTTACTTTCGTTTTTGTGTCCACTCGTTCCTTTTTCCCGCCAGTAACTGATTCTCTCCGGATTAGCCCACATCGAACTTGCTTTTCCCTTGGTATATAGTAGTTCATGCTCCAAAACGCACTAGGAGAAATTTGCATGATTTCTTACAACAACCAATCAAATGATATCACAAGGAATCTTCTGGATATATTAAAATTACATACATCACAGTTTCTTATATTATTATTAAAGGAATAAAGCAAATAAAATAAATGACACCTTAATACAGAGCCTTTTCATGTCTATGATATACCCTAAAATTACATAAATAAAATTAACTAACAAAACTCAAAAGGAATTACATGAATAACATTTTATAAGCAAGAGACTAACAAAATAAATTTAAATAAATCCTGCTTATGATATGGTAGGTCATGTTAATTATGAATGAAATATTATTAATTATAAATATCTTCATTCACAATTTAACAATGTCATGTTGATGTGTGCGTGTGAAGCAGCATGACTTTCATTGTAATTATGTGTTCCAAACTTGGGTGAGACTGTTTCCAGGAGACCAAATCTTAATTAGTTTTTATAAATCATAATTTATGGGTGTCAACAAAAGGCAATCACAAGAATCAGGCAAAAAAAGGAAAAAAAAGAGCTCACCATAGCCATCTGGCACAAAAGGAAAAAAGCTGATAAATCAATAATCACTTTATTCTCCCCCCCCCCCACAAGTGTGCCTTTATTCAAATCCAGTGTCTCACTGCTGAATGCATGGACTACAGTTTCTGTTTATTAAGTCTGTATTGTATCAATATATAATATATATATATATATATATATATATATATATATATATATATATATATATTTTTTTTTTAATACATATATATAATTTAGACTAGAAAATTTAACTAGTTGGTTAAATGTAAACTGAGTGCTGTGGTTAAAGACATTAATTACATAATTGTCATTTAATTCACCAAATTTTGTACGCAAAACAACAGTAATACTGTATTGCCTAATTAACAGTCAGTTGCCTTCCACTCCTAGAAAACCCAAATGCGAATTTACTGTATTATTTACGAAAATTATTCAATGTGAATAACAGGAATTAGAACTCTGCAGTGTGTTGGGGCACTGATAATTGGTGCTGCTGATTCATAATTCATATTTCAAACTAATTAACAAGATTGGTTGATTGATAATATATTATTTGATAATATATAGAGCAGTCATCATTAGCATACATCACAAAAAATAATCTTTAGCTTTTTTGCTATTGTCAATATTTCATATTACTCAGTCTAACAATATTGTTCCACACAAACAATTATTGATATCACACGAGTGGAACAAACTCAACCATTCTATTAAAATATGAAGAAAGGTTTATGTACTGATATAAAATTTTGTCACAAATACTATTAAATGTATTTAGAAAGAATTAAGCATCACTGAGGACCAAATGATTTCCACACTTTCACAAGAAAAAGTAGATTCTAGTTAAATTTATGTTACCTCTACAAGAGTCCTCCATTTCTACAAATTAAACATAAGTATTTTTATTTTTAGTTGTAATTTTTTACAAGATCTGAAATATGAAAGTTTGTGTGCAATATTAGTTTTTTCTTCGCTAGGAGAAAAGTGATATGGATTAAGTCTTGCCAGATAGTTTCCATCAAATTTGAAATGGACTCACTGTGGAGAGTATTACCAACCAGTTTTAAAGAATTGAACATTGATATCACTTTGGCATGTGGACAGTCTTTTAGGTACATACTTTTGAACTTTTTCTTTAAAGTTTATGTTATTTTATTTAAAATTTTTATTTTTATTAGATTTAAATTATTCTGATAAATATTAAGCAGCATTACATTGAATAGTGAAGTATTGTTGAATTCATTCATAACATTTATTTAATATGAAAAATAAATAATTTCATAGCTATGCCAGTATGTAACAGAACATTCCTAAACTATAATTGGAAGTGGATTCCTATATACTTCAGTAATATTAATAATACTTCAATAGAATATCACATCATAGGGAAAAAAAAGTTCCAAAATTATTGCCTGCTTGGTTGGCTGAGTGGTTATCATATCTGCTCCCCAGCCAACAGGCTGTGGCTTCAAATCCTGCTGTAGGCATGGATGTTTGTGATTGTTTTTAGGTGGGAATTTTATCTCCCCTGATATAGAACTACCATCCTGCTTATTGGAGGCCTGAAGTGGCTTGAAAAAGTTTCAAGTTTAATCTCTAGAGCAAAGTTTTCTGGACTAGATAAAAAAATAAATAAAAAAATACAAAAAAATTATAAAAAATAAATAAAAAAATAATCATTTCCACTTGCTGTACTAATGTGCTATAGTTTTTGTAACCTTTCATGAATGATATATAATTAACCATCACATTGTAGAGTTATTTTAATTGGATAGCCTTTAATAAGTTTAAATTCATAAACAGGTAATACTTTTTGTGAATTTTTATCCTTTTTGTCTTTATAAAAATATTTGCAATATTCAAATTTATATTGTACCATGAATATTATAATTATTATTATTATTATTACTGGCAACTTCAAGGAGTCCTTAGAGTCATCGAGGGAGGCCCTAACATCATGTCAAGAACAACTATTCAATATTCACACAGTATCTATCATACTTCGCCTTGAACTCATTTACAGTCATGGCACCCACAACAGACTCTGGCAGCTTATTCCACTCATTCACTGCTCTCCAAGTAAAATGCCTAGCTCTAACACCCTTGATAACCACACTCTTGCCCAGCTTCCATGGATGGCCCTTAGTCCTCCCATCACCAGTCCTATTCTCAAAAATATCTTCTGAATTAATCTTATAGAAACCCTTCAGTAATTTGAATGTCTCAATCATATCACTCCTTTCTCCTATCAACCAATTTCTGCAACCCACAAATCTTCAACCTGTTCTCATAAGGTTCATTCCGTAGACCTGGCTATCATCTTGGTCACTCGTTTCTGGATCCTCTCCACCTCTTCCCCATGAAGAAGAAACCCTGGCACCCAAATTTAGGCACAGTAGTCTAGGTGGGGTCTTATCAAGACTCGATACAGAGGAACAATAACCTGTTTGTCTCTGCTCATCAAAGTATTTTTCAGCAACCAAGTGATTTGATGAGCTGATTTAGCCACTTTTGTGATGTGTCCCCTAAACTTCAACTCCTTATCCACCAACACTCCCAAATCCCTGGCCTCATCAATCTCCTGGAGTATGGTTCCACCAATGTGATATACTGCTGCTAATCTTTTCACCCCAAAATGCATAACCTTACGTTTTGCCACATTAAATTTACATCTATTCTCCTTAGCCCAGCTCTCCAAACTATCCAAATCATCCTGCAAAATTTCGACATCCTGTGCATTCACTATTGCTCTACCCAACTTTGCATCATCAGCAAACAAATGAACAGTTCCTCTCAGATCCTTTCCTATATTGTTAATGAACAAATTAAACAGTAGTGGTCCAAGAACAGAATCCTGCAGCACACCACTAGTCACAGGCCGTCTTTTGGACTCTACTCCTGAATAAACCACTCTCTGATATCTCTCCATCAACCACCCTCCTATCCATCTCACCAACCCTATATCCATCCCCATATGCTGCAGTTTACTGATTAGAATTCCATGTGGTATCCTATCAAAGGCCTTAGCAACGTCCAGTAGGATCACTGTAAACCCATTACCCTTATCCAGTTCAGCTGTCACTGAGTTATAAAACTTGAGCAAGTTACTGAGGCATGATCTACCCTTCACAAAGCCATGCTGTCCCCCATACAGTATCACATTTTGATCTATCCATTCCTGTATTCTCTTCTTGACTATTTTTTCCAAGACCTTGACAACAATTCCTGATATGCTGATTGGTCGGTAATTTACAACAGCAGTCTTGGACCCTCCTTTATGCAGTGGAACTATTTTCTCCCCTTTCCACCCCCCCCCTCGGGACTAACTGAGACTCAAGACTCAAATTAAACAAAATGGTCAAGGGCACTGACAATTCTTTAGCCACTTCACGTATGACACGAGCTGGTATACCATCCAATCCCACAGATGTATTGACATTAAGGTTATGTAATAGACTATTCCCAGGGCAGAGCTGACATTTTCCCGGGGCAGAGCTGACATTTTTCCGGGGCAGAGCTGACTACTACTGGGTGCGTCCCCAGTTGGCAGATCGGGAACAGCCTTCGGATATGGAGGCTAGCTGTGATATAAGCAGAACAATCTGGCGAATAAGCAGCTGTGGACCAACAGCGACCGAGCTATCAGGGCGTGGGGGAGCAGAAGTGGCAACTCTGTTTCACTTAAAACCTCACAAAGCCCAATGACAACTCGGTGACATGGGAAGTAGTGCCGCCATTAAATAAGCACCTGCTAGGGTCACTGCTCCTGACATTGGGAAGCAGCATTGTCAGTACTGACACAAGGTTGAAGCCAAATGATGACGAAAAAGCTTGTGATCAGAGATTTGCAGATGGCAATATGATTATATTGTGTGCGTCTGTAATACTGCGGAGCAGAAAGCAAATGGAGAAACTACTGCTCTACCTTATCTCCAGAACAACCACCATTGCGAGCAAACCCTTACAATTGGCCCCAAGTTCCCGGCGTCCCTTAAATTGGACAGGGGTGCGAAGAATCTCCGGGCTTAAAATGGTGTCCACTTTTAAAATTACAACTTGGAATGTCAGAACTCTGTATGAAGCTGGCAAATTAAGAAATTCCACAACAGAAATGAAGAGACTGGGCATCCGGATTTTGGGAATTTGTGAGACAAGATGGCCAGGATCTGGAAAGTGCCAACAAGACAATACGACAATGTATTACTCTGGAAATGATGAGAACAAACATCGACATGGTGTAGCTGTAATAGTAGATGAAGAAATCAATAAATCAGTAATAAATTGGATTCCATTTTCTGAAAGGATAATGCTCTTACAACTTCAGGGAAACCCCGTTAACATAAATATCATCCAAGCTTATGCACCCACAGCTGACAAAAGTGAAGAAGATGTTGAAGAGTTTTATGAACACCTAAAAGAGATTAAAAACCTAACAAAGAAACATGATATAAACATAGTGATGGATGACATCAATGCAAAAGTGGGAAGAGGGGGTGATGGAGAAATTGTTGGCGAACATGGCTTAGGCACCAGAAATGACAGAGGAGATCGCCTAGTCCAGTTCTGTCAGGAAGAAGATCTAACAATAGCAAATACCTGGTTTAAACTTCCACCCAAAAGACTGTACACTTGGAAATCGCCACAAGATAACCAACATAACATTGTCAGAAATCAAATTGATTATATACTGATAAATAAAAGATTCCACAGTAGTATAAAGAGTGCAAAGACTTATCTTGGAGCAGATATCTCATCAGACCACAATCCCATAGTTGCAGAAGTACGTCTTAGATTAAAATCAGCTAAAAAATCACAAGAAGAAAAAGAAAATTCATGTAGAAAAACTGAAAGACCCGAACATCAATAAAAGTGCCAAGACACAGCTTAACCTGTGATTACAAGAGATTAACATAGAAGAAAATAAAAGTGTGGAATCTCTTTGGAATAGCTTAAAGAATGCAATCGTAACAAAAAGTATTGAAGAAGTAGATTATGTGAATAATATAAAACAACAGGAATGGATAACAGATGAGATTTTTTCTCTTATTGATTCAAGACGAATGTACAAAAACAAAGACCTAGCCAGGTATACAGAAACATATAACATCATCATCATCATCAAATTCCTGCCATGTACCCTCAACGGGTGTACAGGATATGACAGTACTACATGAAAAAATTACATCATTACTAACTTCCTATCTAATTTTCCTCCAAATCAGTCTGTTACTTGTCAAGGCTTCAACATTATCGGATCTTATATTTCTATCATCTAAGGCACTTTGTACCGCATTAATCCACCTATATCTTGGTCTTTCTCTGGTTCGTTTTCCTGCCAACCTGGCAGAGAACACTTGTTTTGCTAATCTTTTTTCGCCCATTCTGTTTATGTGACCATACCACCTGAGATTAGTTCTGCTAACGCATTCTTGGGTGTCGACAATGTCAAGTTCTTTACTAATATCGTCGTTTTTAATATGATATTGCCATTGATGCCATCTGTTCATGCCTATAATCTTTCTCAGGACTCTCATATCTGCGGTCTCTAGTCTTTGGCCAAGTGTTTTACTTCTGACTCAGATCCATAAGTTAAAACTGGTTTGAACACTGTCTTGTATACAGCTAATTTAGTGTTCTGACTAATTTCTCTCTTATTCCATATGAATTTATTCAATTGACTTCCTACCATACCAGTTTTGCTGATTCTGTTGTCTATTTCTATATTTGATTTACCATCTTCAGTAAAAATCGTGCCTAAGTAGCTGAAACTTGTTCCACAGGTTCTCCATTCACAAAGCAGTTGACATTTTCAATGATTCTGCCTATTTTCATTGTCTTTGTCTTTTTATTGCTGACCTTCATACCATATCTATTACAGCAACTATTCAATTTAGTCAGAGAATCTTGCAGACTTGTAGTGGATTTATTTAGAAGTATGACATCATCCGCATAAAGCAAAGAGCTGACATTAACATCTCCAATTTTGATATCATGTTTAATACCACTTTCCTTCATAATGTGATCCATATAGATAATAAATACCAGAGGGGATAATGTACATCCTTGTCTAACACCAGATTTAACATTAAACCATCTTCCTGTGCTTCCTTCAATTCTAACTGCTGACTTACAACTCAAATAAAGACTACGTATTGCTTGATATAATGCCCCATTGACACCATATAACTCTAGCATATTGAATAACTTCTCTCTTGGCACCTTGTCATATGCCTTTTCCAAATCGACAAAACTTAAATACAGATCTCTGTTATATTCCCATGCTTTCTCGACTATTTGCCATAAAGTGAAAATCTGATCCTGACAGCCTCTATTTGGCCTGAATCCAGCTTGTTCTTCACCAAGCTTTTCTTCCACAATTCTTCTTAACCGTTTCTCAAGTATACTTGCATAGATCTTACCAGGAACACACTCAGCAGGGAAATACCTCTATAATTCTCACATTCAGTTTTATTTCCCTTTTTATATATGGGTACTATGAGAGCTCTACTCCAATCATCAGGAATTCGTCCCTCTGTTCAGGCTTTCTGAACTATGCAGTGCAGCCACTGTAAGACTCTTATACCACCATACTTCAGCATTTCTGGTCGAATATCATCTACTCCTGCTGCCTTTCCACATTTCAAGCCTTTGATCGCTTTTTCTACTTCAAATATGGATATGTATTCCTGACTGCATGCCTGGTCAGTGTTTTTTACCACTGCACTGTCATCACTGCTTGTTTCATTTAGCAGTTTTTCAAAGTAATTACTCCATACTTCAGGCATATCGTTTTTCTCCGGTTTTCATGTCACCTTTATCATCTCTAAGTCCTTTTACAGCACTCTTTCTTCCATTCCTAAGCTTCTTCAACAACCTCCAGAATATTTTTCCACCTTCTTGATATTTATTTTCTATATTCTTGCCAAAGTCCTCCCATGACTTGTTTAGCTAGTTTTACACAGTGTTTAGCATTTTTGCATTTGTCTCTCTATTCTCTAAGAGAACAAGCTGACTTATTTGACAGGAACGTTTGATATGCTTTCTTCTTTAACTTCCTGTGTCCACCATGGAGTTCTGATTTTTTTATCCTTGCAGACAACCTTACCACATGCCTCTTTGGCTGAATCAATCAGGGTTTTCTTCAAGGCTTTCCACTGAATCTCTAAGGTTTAGTTGCTGTTCTCAAACTCTTTCATTTTTTTCTTCAATAATCTTAGTGTATTTTAGTCTTCAGTTTACATCTGAGAGCTGCTCAACTTTTATTCGCTTTAAAACTTTCTTACATGTTATTCTTTTCAATATGAAATTCAATTTTATCCTGCTCAAGACTAAATAGTGATCACTTCCAATTTCAAATCCTCTGTACACTCTAGTGTCCTGCACCATGGAGAAAACATCACTATCGACAATAACATAGTCTATGAGACTTTTCTTATTCCTTGCCTCTTCTCTCCATGTGAATTTGTGCACATTTTTATGTTGGAACATGGTGTTAGTAATAACCAGTCCATGTCCTGAGTAAAAATCCAACAGATATTTGCCATTATTATTAGCTTTGCTCTTTTCTCCAAATTTTCCCAAAATATTTTTGTATGTCTCACAATCATTTCCTACTCTGCTATTTAGATCCCCAACAAGGACCAACTTTTCCTTTTTCATTGTGTCAGTCACTTTTTCTAAAGCCTCAAAAAATTCCTACACTTCTACCTTAGTAGAGCTTTCTGTGGGACCATAGGCACAAATAAGTCTCATTGTCCAGTTCCCCATTCTCATATTTGCCCTCATTATTCTACTTGAGACTGACTGCAATTCAAGAAGATTAGCCTCGTATTTTGTGTTGAATACTATGGTTACTCCTTCTTTTCCTTGATTGTCATTGCCTGAATATAACATTTTGTATTTATTGCTCAGAAAGATCTCACCAGTTTTTGTCTTTTTTGTTTCAGTCAACCCCTATTATGTCGATCTGGTACTTATCTAATTCCTCAGCTAGCTCCATTTCTTTGCCATTCAGGCCTCTTATGTTGATAGTACCGATCTTTAACTCTGGTGATGTTGAGTTGGGGTTTGTTTTCAGATTTGTTCCAGTAGCTGACTTTTTGCTGTTCGCCTTGGTTCCCTGGTGAAAACAACGGGGACCTTGTTTAACTGGGCGACGCCCCAGCCGGCATGAAATTTTGTCATGTCGTACCAGCATTAAGAAAAATCATCAAGAAACACATAACATCATCAAGAAAAAAATAAAAGAAGCCAAGGAAAATTGGATGAAAAATTTATGTACTGAAATTGAACTGCTTCAGAAGAAGCATGATAATTTCAATATGTATAAGAAAATCAACGAAATTTCCGGAAAACTGAGGAAAAAGCAAATAGTGTCTCTAAGAGACAAAAATTGAAAAATAGTTCTAGAAGAAGAGAATAAAGCACAGATTTGGATAAAATATGTAACAGAACTTTTCAATGATACTAGACAGAAGCCTATAAATATAAAAGATAACATTCAAGGTCCAGCAATCATGAAATGCGAAATAGAGAATGCCATACGAACAAGTAAAACAGGAAAAGCCAGTGGACCAGATGGTGTGCAAACAGAATTTTTAAAATAGAACCAGATAACATCAAACTTCTTGAAAAACTATTTAATAAAATATATGAAAGTGATGAATTTCCATCAGATTGGCTCAAATCTACATTTATCACTGTCCCAAAGAAACCCAAAGCGAATTCCTGTGGTTACTTCTGACTTATATGATAAGACCCCATCTAGACTACTGTGCTCAGATTTGGTCACCTAGGTTTCTTCTTGATGGGGAGGAGGTGGAGAGGATCCAGAGGCGAGTGACCAAGATGATAGCAGGTCTGTGGAATGAACCGTATGAGAACAGGTTGAGGATTTGTGGGTTGCAAAAATTGGTTGATAGGCGGAGGAGGGGAGATATGATTGAGACATTCAAATTACTGAAGGGTTTCTATAAAATTAATTCAGAAGATATTTTTGAGAACAGGGCTGGTTGTGGGAGGACTAGGGGACATCCATGGAAACTGGGCAAAAGTGTGGTTAGTAAAGGTGTTAGAGCTGAGTTCTTTACTTTTAGAGTAGTGAATGAGTGGAATGCGCTCCCCGAGTCTGTGGTGGATGCTGTGACAGTGAATGAGTTTAAGGCGAGGTATGATAGATACTGTATGAATGTCAAATAGTTGTGATGAATATGATTTGGGGCCTCCCTCGATGAGTCTAATGACTTCCTGGAGTTGCCCGTAATAATAGTAATAATAATAGTAATTATTAGTCTATTGATCCAAACATTAAAAATATTTTTGAAAGTAATTCAGAATCGCATTTATAGAAAAAGTGAAGAAACTCTAAGTGAAACACAATTCGGCTTTCGGAATAGTTTTGGTACTAGAGAGGCTCTTTTCTGTACCCAAATATTGATACAAAAATGCATAGAAAAACAGAAATCTGTCTTTATGTGTTTCATAGATTTTGAAAAAGCATTCGACAAAGTCAGACACACTTACTTAATAGAAGTCCTTCAACAAATAAGGCTAGACGAACAAGACATAAGACTAATAACAAATCTGTATTGGAATCAGTCAGCTACCGTTCAATTAGACAACATTACCACCAGTGATCTTCTTCTTTTTCTACCCGTTATTCCCACTTCCTGGGGTCCGCGTGTTATTTAGATGCGACTTCTTGTTAGTACTACTCCCAACCGACCCGTCGCCTGGTCTGCCATTGGGGGGGGGGTATATTTTTGACTGTAGAGGCATATGTTCATGGGGCCGGTTTGCCTGCTTGCGGGATGAAAACGCCAGATAAACTGCCGGGAAAAACCCTAGTGGCCGCGCCCAAGACTGGCTAACTTGGCTATGCCTGATGAAGATCCTCAAATTCCTCACGTCTAGAACGGGAATCGAACCTGGGACACTCCTTCCCCAGGCATATGGTTGCGAAGCTCAAGGCCACTAGGCTAACCGCGCGGCTCATTACCACCAGTGATATTAACATCAAAAGAGGAGTGAGACAAGGATGTGTGCTCTCACTACTCCTGTTCAACATATATGCAGAGGTAATCTCTAAAAAAGCATTGGAAGAATGTCCAGAGGGAATCACAATAAATGGAAAGATTGTTAACAACCTACGATATGCAGATGACACCGTGCTAATTTCAGATAATATTATGGATCTCCAAAAACTCATTGACATAGTATACATAGAAAGCCAAAGAATGGGAATAAATATAAACATCAACAAGACAAAACACATGATCATCAGCAAACATCCAGCTTCATCAATGAAACTGACACTCAATGGGAAAAATATTGATCAAGTGTTAAGATATAAATATTTTGGTTGCTGGCTTAATGAACGGTGGGATCCAGAAATAGATAAAGACAAGGATTAAAGGATTGAAGTTGCACGGCAGTCCTTCATGAAAATGAGAACACTATTCTGCAATAAAGACCTAAACATGGAAGTCAGATGCCGAATGCTGAAATGCTACTTGTGGTCTATTCTGCTCTATGGAGTTGAAACATGGACATTGAAGGCAACAACCATCAAGAAAATCGAAGCCTTTGAGATGTGGCTATACAGAAGAATGCTAAAGATATCATGGACAGAAAAAATTACCAATGAAGATGTCTTAAAATCCATTGGCAAAGCTAAACATCTTGTACAAATAATCAAGAAACGAAAAACATCATATCTTGGCCACATCATGAGAAACAGCAAATACCAACTTCTACAAACTATTTTGGTAGGAAGAATTGATGGCAAAGGAACTAGAGGAAGAAAAAGAATATCATGGTTTGACAACATCAAGATGTGGACAGGAAAGAGCAGTGCACAACTGCTCAGATTAGCACAAGAGTGCAGTTTATTCGCCAAGATGGTCGCTGACCTTCGATAGAAGATAGCACAATAAGAAGAAGAATAGACTATTCACCTCCACTTCATTCACCACCATTCCCATATAAGCTGTTGGTTCCTTCATTCCTGCAATGTCACCACCTGGATGATATACTCTTGCAAATTGCTCCCTCAGTAATTCCAATATATCAACTAATTTGGTTACCTCCCTACCATCGGCATTCTTTAAAATCATTCTGCCGTATACATTTTTTCTTTTACTTGCAACATATCAAAAAAACTGTTTGGGATTCTCTTTAGCCTCCATGGCTAATTTTCTTTCATAATCTGCTTTTGCTTTTCTTACCACACTCGTTATCCTTCTGGCCTGTGCTTTATACCGTTCATCTGCCTGCAGGTCACCTTTTTTACTTAAATTCCCTTCACAGTTGTTTCTTTTTTTGCAGCTCAAGCTTAATAGTGTTATTCATCCATTTAACCCCTACTTGATTTACTATTTGGACTTTAGGTATACAGTCAGCCATTGCCTTCAAACACTCCTTAACCACCTCCCATTCTACTATTCTTTTATAACATTCTAATGTTATAAAAGATAAACATAGCCATGTTTATCTTTTATAAGCAAGATAAACATGGCTGTGTTTTTCTTGCTTATAGGTGTGAAGAACTGCCCTCGGCTACTGCTCTCTAACACTGAATGGTTTGAAAGTTAGCTGTTTTTTCTTCAGACAATGTATCATCATGAATTCAAATCTTAAATGCAAGACATATCTGTGACTCTATGGGGTCTTGGGATAATATTACTTGCATATCTGACCAAATGTCCAATCCTCACCTTCTCGTGGTACACCCTGTTTGGTAATCTACCTGGATACTGAACGAATGAGGATGGGCTGGCAATTTGGGATTTAGCCGACCAAATTGTATTCTTATTGGTTTAAACCAAAATACAAAATGATGGTACAACATTATAATATTTCACGCCGGCTGGGGCATCGCCCAGTTAAACAAGGCCCCGTTGTTTTCTCCAGGGAACCAGGGCGAACAGCGAAAAGTCAGCCACTGGAATAAATCTGACAACACACCCCAACTCAACATCACCAGAGTTAAAGATCGGTACTATCAACATAAGAAGCCTGAATGGCAAAGAAATGGAGCTAGCTGAGGAATTAGATAAGTACCAGATCGACATAATAGGGGTGACTGAAACAAAAAAGAAAAACTGGTGAGATCTTTCTGAGCAATAAATACAAAATGTTATATTCAGGCAATGACCATCAAGGTAAAGAAGGAGTAACCATAGTATTCAACACAAAATACAAGGCTAATCTTCTTTAATGCAGGCAGTCTCAAGTAGAGGGATGTGGGCAAATATCAGAATTGGAAACTCGACAATGAGACTTATTTGTGACTATGGTCCCACAGAAGGTTCTACTAAGGTAGAATTGGAGGAATTTCTTGATGCTTCAGAAAAAGCAAAGGTTGGTCTTTATCATCATCATCATCATCTTCCTTATACCCTCTTTTACCTTGCAGTGTCGAGGGTCCATTGATCATCGGACCTCACTCCGTTTACAGGATAAGGTGGTCAGCCTTATGTCCCATTGTATCCTATGGCCTGTCGTGTTGAGTTCTCAAGGTCAGTTTGCCTGCATTGCGGGATGAAAAACCCCGGAATAAACTGGGATAAAAACCCTGCTGGCCACGCCCAAGACTGGCTAACTTGGCTATGGCTGAGGAAGATCCTTCAGCTCCTCACGTCACCGACGTGAATCAAACCTAGGACACCAGGCATATGGTTGCAAAGCGCATAGCCACTAGGCTAACAGTGCGGACGGTTGGTCTTTATTGGGATCTAAATAGCGGAGTAGGAAATGATTATCAGACATACAAAAATATTTTGGGAAAATTTGGAGAAAAGAGCAAAGCTAATAATAATGGCAAATACCTATTGTTCCAACATAAAAATGTCCACAAATTCACATGGAGAGAAGAGGCAAGAAAAATAAGAAAAGTCTCATTGACTATGTTATTGTTGATAGTGATGTTTTCTCACTGGTGAAGGACACCAGAGTGTACAGAGGATTTGAAATTGGAAGTGATCACTGTTTAGTCTTGAGCAGGATAAAATTGAATTTCGTATTGAAAAGAATAACACGCAAGAAAGTTTTAAAGTGAATAAAAGTTGAGCGGCTCTCAGATGTGAACTGAAGACTAAAAATACACTAAGATTATTGAAGAAAAAATGAAAGAGTTTGAGAACAGCAACTAAACCTTGGAGATTCAGTGGAAAGCCTTAAAGAAAACCCTGATTGATTCAGCCAAAGAGGCATGTGGTGAGGTTGTCTGCAAGGATAGAAAAAAAAATCAGAACTCCCTGGTGGACACAGGAAGTTTAAAGAGGCAGTGAAGGAAAAGAAGAAAGCATATCAAACGTTCCTGGCAAATAAGTCAGCTTTTACTCTTACAGAATTCAGAGACAAATGAAAGAAAGCTAAACAGTGTGTAAAACTAGCTAAACAAAAGTCATGGGAGGACTTTGGCAAGAATATAGAAAATAAATATCAAGAAGGTGGTAAAATATTGTGGAGGTTGTTGAAGCTTAGGAATGGAGGAAAGAGTGCTGTAAAAGGAGTTAGAGATGATAAAGGTGACATGAAAACAGAAAGAGAGAAAAAGATATCCTTGAAGTATGGAGTAATTACTTTGAAAAACTGCTAAATGAAACAAGCAGTGATGACAGCACAGTGATAAAAAACACTGACCAGGCATGCAGTCAGGAATACTTGAAGTAGAAAAAGCCATGAAAGGCTTGAAATGTGGAAAGCCAGCAGGAGTAGATGATATTCGACCAGAAATGCTGAAGTATGGTGGTATAAGAGTCTTACAGTGGCTGCACTGCATAGTTCAGAAAGCCTAGACAGAGGGATGAATTCCCGATGATTGGAGTAGAGCTCTCATAGTACCCATATATAAAAAGGGAAATAAAACTGAATGTGAAAATTGCACTGGTATTACTCTACTGAGTATTCCTGGCAAGATTTATGCAAGTATACTTGAGAAACGGTTGAGAAGAATTGTGGAAGAAAAGCTTGGTGAAGAAGAAGCTGGATTCAGGCCAAATAGAGGCTGTCAGGATCAGATCTTCACTTTATGACAAGTAGTTGAGAAAGCATGAGAATATAACAAAGATCTCTATTTAAGTTTTGTCGATCTGGAAAAGGCATATGACAAGGTGCCAAGAGAGAAGCTATTCAATACGCTACAGTTATATGGTGTCAATGGGGCATTATATCAAGCAATACGTAGTCTTTATTTGAGTTGTAAGTCAGCAGTTAGAATTGAAGGAAGTACAGGAAGATGGTTTAATGTTAAATCTGGTGTGAGACAAGGATGTACATTATCCCCTCTGTTATTCATTATCTATATGGATCGTATTATGAAGGAAAGTGGTATTAAAAATGATATCAAAATTGAAGATGTTGATGTCAGCTCTTTGCTTTATGCAGACGATGTTATACTTCTAAATAAATCCACTACAAGTCTGCAAGATTCCCTGACTAAATTGAATAACTGTTGTAATAGATATGGTATGAAGGTCAGCAATAAAAAGACAAAGACAATGAAAATAGGCAGAAACATTGAAAATATCAACTGCATTGTGAATGGAGAACCTATAGAACAATTAAAACATTTCAGCTACTTAGGCACGATTTTTAGTGAAGATGGTAAATTAAGTATGGAAATAGATAACAGAGTCAACAAAGCTGGTGTGGTAGGAAGTCAGTTGAATAAATCGATATGGAATAAGTGAGAAATTAGTCGTAACACTAAATTAGCTGTATACAAGACAGTGTTCAAACTGGTTTTAACTTATGGATCTGAGAGCTGGGTCAGATGTAAAACACTTGACCAAAGACTAGAAATCCAAATATGAGAGTCCTGAGAAAGATTATAGGTGAACAGATGGCATCAATGGCAATATCATATTAAAAACTAGGATATTAGGAAAGGCTTGACGTTGTCAGCATCCAGGAATGCGTTAGCAGAGCTAATCTCAGGTGGTATGGTCACTTAAACAGAATGGGCGAGGAAAGATTAGCAAAACAAGTGTTCTCTGCCAGGTTGGCAGGAAAACGGCCCAGAGGAAGACCAAGATATAGGTGGATTGATAGTGTACAAAGTGCCTTAGATGATAGAAATATAAGATCGGATAATATTGGAGTCTTGACAAGTAACAGACTGATTTGGAGGAAAATTGTAGATAAGAAGTTAGTAATGATATAAATTTTTCATGTAGCACTATCATATCCTGTACACTCTTTGAGGGTACATGGCAGGAATTTGATGATGATGAAACTTATGCAGCAGTAAAAGTATTTTGATGACAACTAATGTTATTTGAATCATAAATAATGTTGAACTGCTTCATATACTTCCCATTCTATAAAAAGTTTGAACAAGAAGCATGATCTCCATTCCCCATACACCTTTGCACAAGATTTCCTTTCTAACATCAGAATGTTGCTCCAGTAGGATTTCTTTGACTTGATGCAAGTGCAAAAGAAATAAGTATATTTCAAAATCTATTTAACTGTGCTTTTGAGGAGCTTCCACCTAACCTTCAATTGGAAGTGACTGATCTGTAAAGCAGTGGCATATTAAACAAAAAATACCAAGAAGGGAGTCTGAAAGAATTTTATAAATGCCTTCCAGGTGACCAATATACTCAACTAAGATCTTTTGATTTTTGATTAATTTCAATATTTGGCACTACAGGTATTCAAATATGAAATATGTTAAATCTAATTACAGATATCAGCCTTACATGAAAAGCATTTGTAATCAGTTTTGATGAATTAGTGTTCCCAGTGTATCCAGCAGTTCAAACATAATTACAAGACATAATCACCCTTGCCCCCCCCCCCAACCAAGCATAATTATGTCTCATAAAAAGAATTCCATACTTCTTACTAATTTTAAAAGTCTATCATGATATCCTCAATTTTATCTCTTGGTCCACAAAGACTAAAATATTTAGTATCTACATGTCTCAAGAAAAAGTTTGCTGATCTCTGCTCTAGATTATAAGATTTTATTACTGAAAATGTGTAATATTACACTATTGCAACAAAAAATAAAAGAAAAGAAATAATAATATAGTACAACAGAACTAAAACTGAATGAAAACTTTCATACCCATTGTTTTCAATACACAGTACTGTTTTAAGAAAATTAATGATATGAGTAGACTAAAAATTTAAAAAAAAAAATCAACAGGTTAACTTTGTGTCTAATCCTCTTAATCCTGCAAATCATTTTAAAAATTACAATATCCCAAAATACAAAGACAAGATAAGATGCAGTTTGAAATACTAAACACAAGTCACTTAAGGATCAAAGCTACATAACTGAGAAGAGATCTCCACATAGCTTGTAAGAAATGTAAAAAAGCTGACTGATGGCTTCTGATCTGTTTAATCCTCATCTCCCAATCAGTGATTTTATCAAGGTCACAAACGCCTCAATAGTCACAAACAACCCCCAGTTTTTTATTTTTATATATATTTTTTTATTTTACTCCAGTCGTTCCAGTACTGTTCTGTCATCCAAATCACTTGCCTTATAGCTATAATTGTGTGTTTAGACTTAGTTGCTGGTTAGAATTCAAAATTCTAATTACATCAACAATTCCATCTATTTTAAAACTTCTGTGACTGATATTATGGTCAGCTTTGATATAACTTTTCTCTCTCTTCACTAGTATTACTTTGGAAAACACTAACACTTTATAAAGTGTTTTCTCTCTGTATTACAGATCTCTACTCCTTTGCCATACATATAGGTTACATCTTTTGGAAGAACAAAATATACAAATAAACACAGGGTACAATAATGTATTCTCTCTCTCTCTTCCCCTGCCAATTTTTACATGAAGAGTTTAAAAAAAGTAGTTCCTAGAGACATCCCCACTTAAGCCTTCTATCTGGCTGAGATATATTATGATATTACTAAATCACTTAAGGAATTGACAACGTAGATAATAATATAAATTAAATTACACTTTAATAAATATTTCTGATATTTCAACGTCACATTGCCATCTTCAAAAAGAACTTACAAAAAAGGCACGTGCACATAGGCACTACAACACAGTAACTGAGAATGAAGTGATGAAGCTATTGTTCTCCTAAAAGTCCTGATGGTGCCCCCTAGTGGGCTAAGTAGGTGTTCTTGGTCATTGGGCTAAAGGTCTGCTGTTATGTTCATAATCTGATCTCATGGCCTATAGACATTAGACACATTCCTCTGTCACCTCACTAAGGAAAAAGAGATAAACAATAGTCTAACTTTTCTAGACACTTTAACATGTCTTCCAAATGGTAGCCCCTCTTTTACAGTAGTCAATATACCCAAACTTTGTCATCACATACATCCCCCTCCCAACAGAGTGACATTATTAAAACTTTCTAATTATTATTATACAGGTATCTCCAAGAAGTCAGAAGACTCATCATAGGAGATCTATTCTTCACACAGTACCTATCATATTATTATTATTATTATGGCTCTACAGCAAAATTGAGTTTAGGCCTCCTGAATTTGTTGCCTCCAATACTGTCTATACAAAACTTTACTTCTCCAGTTTGGACACTGTAGTATGATGTTACTGTCTTGACTAATGGTGTCTGTCCATCTTGTTCTAGGTTTTCCTTTTGGTTTTTTGAGTGTCTTCATAAGAATACCATCATTTTCCATACAAAAAACATGTTCTACAACTACATTGACTACCCTTACCCTTTGTGTAAAAAATCTAGTCCTAACATCCTTGTTAATCACACTTTTACACAATTTCCATGGGCTATCCCCTCATTCTCTCATTATTACCTGATACCTCCAGGGAGTCCAAAGACTCATCGAGGGAGGGCAAGTCTCATATTTTTCACCTATCAGCTAGTTTTTGAAGCCAAATTGTCAGTCTGTTCTCATAGGGAGCATTCCATAGATTCGTGACAATCTTTGTCATTTGCCTCTGGATCCCACTTCTTCATCCCCGTGGAATCCGGGTGTCCAGATCTGTGTGCATTAATCCAGATGTGACCTTATTAAAGCCTTATATAGGGGAACAATAACTTCTCTGTCCTTGCTTGTTAGCATGTTCTTCAACAATCATGTAATCTGATGTGCTGCCTTTTGTAATATGCCCTCTAAAATTCAACTCCCTGTCTACAATCACTCCCAAGTCTCTGGCCACTCATCGGTCCCATCTGAAACTGCAGTTCAGTCCCATCAATATAGTGTACAACTTGCAATATCTTCTTCCAAAAATGCATCGCCTTACATTTAGCCACATCAAACTGGAAGCCATTTTCCTTTTGTCCATATTGCTAGTCTGTTTATGTCTTCCTGCAGGATCTCTACATCACCATCAATCACCATCAGTCTTCATAGCAAACAACTGAATATTTCCCATTAGATCATTTCCTATATCATTGATGCACAAATCAAATAAAAAAAAAATCAATAGATGACCAAGTACTGACCCCTCTGGTACACCAGTAGTCATCCCTTCTCCTGGACTCAGCTCCTCCAGAAACCACTCTTTTATATCTGTCCATCTACCACTCTCTACTCCAAATCTCCAGATTCATATCCATCCCCATTTACTCCAATTTATACAACAGAGTTCTATGTGGAATCCTGTCGAGTGTCTTTGCAAGGTTTTGCAGTATTGCCGAATAGCCATTTCCCTTATCCAACTCCATTGTCACTTTTTATATAAAAAATAATCAAATTACTAAGGTAAGACCTAAACCATGACCTAAACTTCACAAAACCATGTTGTCTCTTATAGAGTATCATATTCTTATTCACAAATCCTGAATCCTATCTTTTCTTTCACCAATTTCTCTAATACCTTAACTACCACTCCTGAGATGCTGATTGGCTTATAATTTACTACTTTTAGCTTCCTTTATTCAGTGGGACTGTTTTGTCCTCTTTTCATTCAATTGGCACTTTCCCAGTACTGAGGCTTAAATTAAACAGCTTGGTCAGAGGAGCTGATTATTCCATTGTACACTTATAACACATGGGCCAATATGCCATCTAGTCCCATGTTCACATTAAAGTTCTGCAATATTTTAAGAACCTCCTAGCTTTCTCTCATAATTTGCTTTGGCCTTCTTTGCCAGACAGGTCACCCTTCTTGATGTTCACCTTCTTACTGCTCACGGGCATGCCAATCACCTATTTCTTTATATTCCCTCCACAACGTCTTTGCCTGCAACTCCTGAATAAGGATGCTATTCATCCATCTAACTTCTACCTAATTTATTCTTCTGGTTCTGGGTATACATTGTGATGCTGCTTTCTTCAAACACCCCTTGACCACCTCCCATGCACCACCACCGTCTCTTCCCTCCTAATTATTTACTGTTATTTAATTCTCTGTTGCTATGACTAGCTCCATCGCTCTTGAACCTTGTGTCCCCTCTATTACATTAGGCCTCAGGTAATTATCTCTCATCAGCTGTATAAATTCCATTTCATTCCTTCCTTGTGATCATTCCTCCTCCCAATGTATGAACCCATAGTTGAAATCCTCGTAATCATTAAATTAGTACAGTTAAATTAAAATATATATACATATAATAATAAAGTCATCAATTTTTGTTCCATTGAGACCTCCATCATAGCTGAATTTAACTATAATATATATGCATACCTTCTTATCTAATGGCTATAGTTCCAACAGAATTAACAAAATACTTGATCGTTGACCTTATCTATGTACAAATTATCACAATGTGGTTACTATGCCTATGTCCAAGGTACTTTGAAAAAAATAGTTACAGCACTGCTTCAAGTCCTACTTGAAACTGATTTCCCTAATCATTCCCTGAGGACCAGCTCCATCATTTCTCAGTTCCTTGTTTCATTTCAGCGATGAGTCTCCAGAGTCCATGGAGATGCTGTAAATAATAATAATTGTTTATGCATGGTTTTTTGTTCCTGCAAATTAGCATACTGTGCTGGAAGATTAGCCAACATCCACTTGGAAGAACATAAAAAATACATCTAATTATGACTACAGACAGTCAAGTCTAGCAAACCATGCCAAGGACAACACACACGCACGCGCGCGCACACACACACACACAGAAACAAATGGAAAGTATACTACTATGCTTCATCGCAGCAAATTCAAAAGTGAGAGCTTTATCTAGAATATGCTGCTGCTTTTAAAAACCAACCTAATTTAATTTAACATGCCCATGCTTATAAATCTATGTGCATCCTCCCCAATATGTGGGGAGGATGCACATAGATTTCTTCCTTGCTGGCTAGAACTCTAGTTTTTATTCTGCTAAGTTTTGGTTTACTTTGTGCCTGTGTGTCAATTTGTATTGCATCCCATGCACTCTCTGTGGTAGAGACAAAATATTGGAAGCATTAAGCAGTTGCTTAATTCATTCCATTAAATGTTTAGCATGTGTTGCATAACTACATTACTTCCTCTGAGATTATCTCCCCTTTCATCCATCTTTGGCATCCTAGTTTCCCTGAGTTGACATATTCACTATTTCACTAATCTCTTTTTCTCTTCCTTTCTTCTTAGATGCAATCTGTCTTAACATGTAGATATACTGCTTTTATGCTATAATTTAGGGGGGGGGGGACCTCACCCATACCAAGCGTGTCCCTCGGGTGGCGGATGAGAGAAGCCCAAGCGGGCAGCTCCGAATAATGAATAAGGAACTGTAAACCAAAGGTGCATTTCAGAACCATGGTCAGGAGAAGTGCTGTAGACTACTGTAAATATGCCAGCAAGTAGAAGAAGAAAAAGGCCCTCAGTCCTGCGCGGCTCTTTGCAATTCCACCAAGGTGGTGGTGGTGAGAAATCTGCAAGGGCAGGGAGTGCTAAGAATCTCGCAGAGGAAGGTAGACCACCATCTGGAAATTTGACCCTATTTATTGGTTCAACACTTGAACTCTGTCTCCTCTCTCTCATATTGATCTTCTGCTTCAAGAACTGCAAAATGTAAAGTTTGATGTCCTCGCTATCTGTGAAACCCGAAGAAGCTCTGAATTAACAGCAAAATGGAACAATGGCAACCAAATTTTCCTGGGAGCCTCAGATAACACTACAAGGGCTGGAGGAGTTGACTTCATCATAAATGAAAAGCTAACTAAAAATATTATTTCTTGTACAATCCATTCTGAACGACTAGGAACACTAATATTAAAAATTGGAGAATCCATAACAATAAAAATAATAGTTGCCTACGCACCCATCTCAACAGCTGACAAAGAAGAAATAGAAAATTTCTATGAACACCTACGAGAAACATTACTGAAAAAAACAACATACACAATAGTGTGTGGAGATTTCAACGCAAAGATTGGTACAGGATTTATTGAAGAAAAATACATTGGACCATGGGGGAAAGGGGAAAGAAATGAACGAGGTGAACTCCTGGCAGAATTTGTAGAAGCAGAAAGGCTGTACATTATGAATAGTTTCTTTAAAAAGAGAACTGGAAAAAGATGGACTTGGCAATCTCCAAATGGAGAGACAAGAAATGAAATTGATTTCATCCTAACAGATTGCAAAAGAATAATAAAAAATGTCGAAGTCATTGGAAAAACTTACTGTGACATTCATTCAGACCACCGTCCAATAAGAGCCACTCTCAAAATACATAAAAAAAAATGAAGAATGCATACGAGCACAGTCCAACCATAAAAAATGCTCGAAACAGATAAACCCAGGAGAATTTAGAATAAAGGTGGAAGAAACCGACTGGAAATTAAAAAATGACATCGATGAAAATTTAACAAACTTTAACAATAAATTAATGAACTGCAAAGAAAGAACCTCGTATGAACTTCCTCCTAAGACCAGGGAACACCTATCAGCAAGAACAATAGAACTATTGAAGAAAAGAAGAATACTGAAAGATACAGGAAAAGATCATCTAGAATATAAAATTATTTCTAAATAACTGGGGCAGAATATCAAAGACGACTATAACATATATAAAACAACAAAATTGGCAGAAGCAGCTAGGCTCTGCAGTAGCCTAAAAAAAACTAGAAAAAGAAATAAATCTAAAGCAACCACTACTGTCAGCCTTCATAGACAATCAAGGAAACACACAAATTTGGAAAATATGGAAATACCATCTCTCCTACCTGAAGAAATAAAAATGGCTATCCGCCATATGAAAAATGACCGATCACCAGGAATTGACGGTATAAAATCTGATGAATTAAAAATGGGTGGACAAATACTCTTTAAAACTCTAGCAGAAAGGTTTACCCGATATATACAATTAAGGAAAGTACCTACTGAATGGAAAACATCAAAGAGCATAATTCTGCATAAAAAAGGTAATAAAGAAGACATCAGTAACTACAGACCTATCTGTCTATTAGCACACACATATAAAATATTTGCCAGAATCATCCTAAACCTCCATCAATGAAAATAGCTGCAAAGAACAGGCTGGTTTCAAAAAAGGCTTTTCAACAATAGATCACATTCAAACTATTACTCAGCTAATAGAAAGATGCAGAGAATACCATTTCCCACTTTGTCTTCTTTTTCATCATCATCATCATCAAATTCCTGCCATGTACCCTCAAGGGGTGTACAGGATATGACAGTACTACATGAAAAAATTACATCATTACTAACTTCCTATCTACAATTTTCCTCCAAATCAGTCTGTTACTTGTCAAGACTCCAACATTATCAGATCTTATATTTCTATCATCTAAGGCACTTTGTACCGTATCAATCCACCTATATCTTGGTCTTCCTCTGGGTCGTTTTCCTGCCAACCTGGCAGAGAACACTTGTTTTCCTAATCTTTCCTCTCCCATTCTATTTAAGTGACCATACCATCTGAGATTAGCTCTGCTAACGCATTCCTGGATGCTGACAATGTCAAGTTCTTTCCTAATATCCTCATTTTTAATATGATATTGCCATTGATGCCATCTGTTCACGCCTCTAATCTTTCTCAGGACTCTCATATTTGGATTTCTAGTCTTTGGTCAAGTGTTTTACATCTGACCCAGCTCTCAGATCCATAAGTTAAAATTGGTTTGAACACAGTCTTGTATACAGCTAATTTAGTGTTCCAACTAATTTCTTTCTTATTCCATATGAATTTATTCAATTGACTTCCCACGATACCAGCTTTGCTGATTCTGTTGTCTATTTCTATATTTAGTTTACCATCTTCAGTAAAAATTGTGCCTAAGTAGCTGAAATGTTTTACTTGTTCCACAGGTTCTCCATTCACAACACAGTTGACATTTTCAATGATTCTGCCTATTTTCATTGTCTTTGTCTTTTTATTGCTGACCTTCATACCATATCTATTACAACAGCTATTCAATTTAGTCAGAGAATCTTGCAGACTTGTAGCGGATTTATTTAGAAGTATAACATCATCCGCATAAAGCAAAGAGCTGACATTAACATCTCCAATTTTGATATCAGGTTTAATACCACATTCCTTCATAATGTGATCCATATAGATAATGAATAACAGAGGGGATAATGTACATCCTTGTCTCACACCAGATTTAACATTAAACCATCTTCCTGTACTTCCTTCAATTCTAACTGCTGACTCACAACTCAAATAAAGACTAAGTATTGCTTGATATAATGCCCCATTGACACCATATAACTGCAGCGTATTGAATAGCTTCTCTCTTGGCACCTTGTCATATCGACAAAACTTAAATACAGATCTTTGTTATATTCCCATGCTTTCTCGACTATTTGTCGTAAAGTGAAGATCTGATCCTGACAGCCTCTATTTGGCCTGAATCCAGCTTGTTCTTCACCAAGCTTTTCTTCCACAATTCTTCTCAACCGTTTCTCAAGTATACTTGCATAGATCTTGTCTTCTTTTTATAGATTTTAAAAAGGCATTTGACACTGTTGAGCATAACGCAGCATTCCAAGCTTTAATAGAACAAGGCGTAGAAAAAGCATATATCCAACTCATAAAAGATATCTACAAAGAAAGCACAACAAATATCACCCGATTAAAATTAACTTAAGTAGAGGAGTACACCAGGGTAATGTCTTATCACCTAATCTCTTCACATCTACTCTGGACAGCATCATCCGAAAAATTGACATGAAAGATGGAATAAACATTGATGGTGAAATATTAAATATCCTATTATTCGCCGATGATGTATTAATATCTCACTCACCCAAACTCTTAGAATCAATGCTGAATAATATAAGCCAAAACTACCAAAAAATTGGATTGGAAATACACCCTGACAAAACAAAATGGATGAAAAACAAATACCGTAAAGATCATACAATCACTCTAGAATCTCACACCATCGAAAAAGTTGAAGAATACATATACCTCGGCCAGTCCATAAAAATGAATAATGATATATCAAATGAAATAGCAAGGAGAAAAAGAGCTGCTTGGATAGCCTTCAACAAAATAAAATCAACAATTATCAACCAAAACATATATATAGACATAAGAGCCCATCTTTTCAATAGTCACATCCTACCAGCACTAACTTATGGCAGTGAAACATGGAACACAACTTTAAAAGTAGAATAAAGCTAAACAAAGCTAACAACTCAACATGCAATAGAAAGAAGAATATGCAATATAAACAAAATAGACCACGTAAGACACACAGAAATCAGGAAGAAGTCTGGACTCGCAGATATAATAAAAACAATCTACAACAACAAAAGAAGATGGGCAGGACATCTCGCCAGAATGAGAAACAACAGATGGACAGTCAGAGTTACAAACTGGTATCCAAGAGATACCAAAAGGAAACCTGGAAGACCAGCCTTAAGGTGGGAAGACCCAATGATTAAGAAAGTTGGAAGAAAATCGAGAAGAAAGGCCCAAGACAGGAATAGCTGGACACTTTACGACCTGCAGTCATGGAGAAATCCTGACTGAAACCACAGGTCCATCAAGGTAATCAAGGTAAAATGCTATAATTCATTCATGATATTTATCTAAAATTTAAAAGTGATTGTTTTCAATGCCAAAAGGAAGCTTCAATTGGCACTAAAGTGATTATTTTAGAAACTTGAAGTTTGAAAGGTATATGTTAACTACTCAGCCAACCAACAGGCTGTAGGGTCAGATCTCTTTGTTGTGGGCATCGATATTTGTGATTGTTTTCTGTGATTATGATTGTGACCTGCAGTCATGGAGAAATCCTGACTGAAACCACAGGTCCATCAAGGTAATCAAGGTAAAATGCTATAATTCATTCATGATATTTATCTAAAATTTAAAAGTGATTGTTTTCAATGCCAAAAGGAAGCTTCAATTGGCACTAAAGTGATTATTTTAGAAACTTGAAGTTTGAAAGATATATGTTAACTACTCAGCCA
This sequence comes from Typopeltis vanoorti, assembly GCF_054136105.1. Taxonomy (NCBI): domain Eukaryota; kingdom Metazoa; phylum Arthropoda; class Arachnida; order Uropygi; family Thelyphonidae; genus Typopeltis; species Typopeltis vanoorti. Next base: position 42,344,326 of record NC_143556.1, on the reverse strand, counting down.
ACCAACAGGCTGTAGGGTCAGATCTCTTTGTTGTGGGCATCGATATTTGTGATTGTTTTCTGTGATTATGATTGTGACCTGCAGTCATGGAGAAATCCTGACTGAAACCACAGGTCCATCAAGGTAATCAAGGTAAAATGCTATAATTCATTCATGATATTTATCTAAAATTTAAAAGTGATTGTTTTCAATGCCAAAAGGAAGCTTCAATTGGCACTAAAGTGATTATTTTAGAAACTTGAAGTTTGAAAGATATATGTTAACTACTCAGCCAACCAACAGGCTGTAGGGTCAGATCTCTTTGTTGTGGGCATCGATATTTGTGATTGTTTTCTGTGATTATGATTGTGACCTGCAGTCATGGAGAAATCCTGACTGAAACCACAGGTCCATCAAGGTAATCAAGGTAAAATGCTATAATTCATTCATGATATTTATCTAAAATTTAAAAGTGATTGTTTTCAATGCCAAAAGGAAGCTTCAATTGGCACTAAAGTGATTATTTTAGAAACTTGAAGTTTGAAAGGTATATGTTAACTACTCAGCCAACCAACAGGCTGTAGGGTCAGATCTCGTTGTTGTGGGCATCGATATTTGTGATTGTCTTTACATGAGAAATGATGTTCATCACTTAGTGTAAGACCACTTTTATTTATTTAAAAAATAAATAAATAATAAAAAATAAAATAATGATAAAAAAAATCCTTATCACATCCACAGTACTATTGTCCTATAGGTTTACAAACTTTTGTGGGTATTATTCTCTCTCTCTCACACACACACACACACACAAAAAAAAAAAGCTGTTTTGCTACTTGATTATAAAATAACTGATGTCATCATCCATTCTCCAATACATCCCTTGTGAGTACATATCACAAGAATTTAATGATGATTATGCTTTCTTTTATTGTCTTCAAAGCCAAATGCTCCTCTTCTATAATTATGATTAATGTGATTAATATTAAAGGTACAATTTTCAAGCATGAGATTCCATGGAATTGAGAAGATTTTTACTCTCAGAGAGGTTCTCAATATTTCTTAGAATGTACACAGTACAAAGAAGGTAACCAGGAACTTTCCAGGGTGGAAAAGTAGTATAATTTCCTGCTAGTTTGTGTATTGAATTATGCTGCTCTCTAAGCTTATCTGAACGTCTTTGGTGGAGCACCAACTCACAAGTTTACTCCAAATGTTGGTTCCCTTAATTTTTCACATTGCAAACATAGTCATAAAACATTACATTCCTGATCTGATAGCATCTTCCACAACCATATTTCAGAATTTAGAGAAAATAAGAGAACAGGAGTGATAGGGGAAATAGGCCTTGAGACCTCAATTCTGAAGGGAAGGGAGAGAAAAAGAGAGATAGTCTGGTCCAAACATTCAGCATATAATTTTACTTGCTCATTTTTTTCTTTTTACTGAAACCCATACAAATTGCTGGCTTTTGACATATTATAAATCAACTTAAAATTGTAGAATGAAACTGTAGTCATTGGTTTTACCTTAAAAGAGAAAAAGAAATTGTCGAAAGTAATGGCAGATTATATAAAATTTTTAGAGCTGACTTACCAGCATGTAAAATTCCTATCTCAGGTACTGGAATTGGCTTTTAGGGTGAAAATGCTTTTAACTTATAGTAGATAATTAGTAGATAATTTTCAACCACTATAAATTCAGAATGACTGGATTGAAGATTAAGCCAATGGGGAAATGTTATCCTTTATTTTGAAAGCCACCTAGAAACAGAGGATTTAACACTGAAAATGATTGTCAGTTTGAGTCTGAAATATCATTCAGATTGTGGGTTGCAGTCATGTATAAAATTATCCATTAGTCAAAAAATATGTTTGTCATTGAAACTTTGGTGTATCCCCAAAATACATACAAAACAAAGACGTCATTACCGAAATCCAAGCGAAATTAGAGTATGACCCTAACAAAGAAACAATATTCCACAAATTAATAACATCATAAACAGTAAAATAATAATAACCAAACATCACCCCCAACTTACAAAAAGCCCTATTATCCCTAAAAAGGAACCCGAACATTATTATCAATAAAGCTGACAAAGGGGGATACAGTAATCATCACAAACCAAACCGATTCTTCTTCTTATTGTGCTATCTTCTTTCGAAGGTCAGCGACCATCTTGGCGAACAAACTGCGCTCTTGTGCTAATCTGAGCAGTTGTGCACTGCTCTTTCCTGTCCACGTCTTGATGTTGTCAAACCATGATATTCTTTTTCTTCCTCTAGTTCCTTTGCCACCAATTCTTCCTATCAAAATAGTTTGTAGAAGTTGGTATTTGCTGTTTCTCATGATGTGGCCAAGATATGATGTTTTTCGTTTCTTGATTATTTGTACAAGATGTTTAGCTTTGCCAATGGATTTTAAGACATCTTCATTGGTAATTTTTTCTGTCCATGATATCTTTAGCATTTTTCTGTATAGCCACATCTCAAAGGCTTCGATTTTCTTGATGGTTGTCGCCTTCAATGTCCATGTTTCAACTCCATAGAGCAGAATAGACCACACGTAGCATTTCAGCATTCGGCATCTGACTTCCATGTTTAGGTCTTTATTGCAGAATAGTGTTCTCATTTTCATGAAGGACTGCCGTGCAACTTCAATCCTTTAATCCTTGTCTTTATATCTATTTCTGGATCCCACCGTTCATTAAGCCAGCAAACCGATTACCACAACAAAATAACAGCTATCTTAACCGACCAACACACCTACCAAAAAATCCAAATTGACCCCACCCCCCGACCTCATTAAACAAATCAACAGTACCCTACACACCCTAAAAAATGAAAACAAAATAGACAAAACTACAATGAAAAACACAACCCCCGCACCCCTTGCATGTTTGGACAAATAAAAACCCACAAAGATGGGTACCCGATGAGGCCAATAGTCTCCTACAAAAACACCACCACAGTACCTTTATCAAAATTCGTAGCGAAACTTCTCAAACCATTAATTAAAACGTCTAACTTAATGATAAAAAACACAGACGACCTTTTCAAAAAAATAAAAAACCTAACCCTATCCCAGGAAGACATCCTCACTTCATTAGATGCGGCCTCTTTATACACTAATGTGGACGTCCCCAGAACTTTAGACATCGTACACACACTACTCACAGAAGACCACACCCTACACTCTCTTACTAAACTAACGCCAAATGACATTATTAACTTAATAAAACTAATAATCTCGGCAAACTTCTTCAGGTTCAACAACAACATGTACATTCAAATCTTCAGACTCCCCATGGGCCAAAACATCAGCCGACAACTAGCGGAATTATTCCTAGCACACATAGAATCACTCCTACTCCCCCCTTCCTCCTGGCATCACCTTTTATGGCAGATACGTGGACGATATTCTGTGCATGGAAATCTACACACATCACCACCTTAAAAGCGTCCCTAAACAGTTACAGCAACAGACTAAAATTCACCACAGAAACCGAACAGAAAAAAAAAATCCATCAATTTCCTAAACTTGACATTAATCAGAGCACACAACAAAATAGCCATGAAAGTATACCACAAACCCTCGCATATCAGAAACTACCTCCATTTCCACTCATACCATCCATATTCTGTTAAAAAATCGGTCATCTTATCACAATTCATAAATGCGTACAAATTTTCAACCAATCAGAGTAATCTAAATGCAGAAATAAAAAAAACTAACACAGATCTTCAAAGATCGCAACTATCCTACACAACTAATAAATTACGCAAACAAGACGGCCAAAAACTGCCAAAACAACCCAAGTACCAAAACAAACTTCCCAACACAAAAAAATTATCAAACTACCATACACCCAAAACACATACAAAGCCTATATATACTTCTTCAAACATACTGACTACAAACTGGTATTCAGCACAAACCAAAAATTGGCAAATCTCCTAAAACCCACTAAATCTTGCACACAAAAAGAAATATTTGAACACCACAATGTAGTCTATAAATTTCCCTGCTAAAAAGACTGTGATATCACCTACACAGGTTCCACCATCAGGTCTTTATGGGCAAGACTACAAGAACATTTCCGCAATTGTAACATCCCTATTCTCGAACATTTAAACTCTAAAAAACGCAACATCAAAAAGAAAAATTGAATACAAAGCACAGGAAAAAACGCAAATAGCTGTTCACGCCTTTGAACAAAAACGTACCCCGCAGATCGACAAGGCCATCATAGTAGACAGACAAGACAATGAAACAATGCTTGGAATATCGGAAACAATAGCCAGCCATAAAATGTGACGCGAACTCTATCAACGTCCACATGCCCTACATAATTTCTGAGGTTTGGAAGCTTCACAACATAAAATTGAGGTCACAACCCCGACCAATAGACGATAACACAAACACTTCAAAAGCAGAAGCACCTACCCGACCTGACATAGCATCCACTTCCTCCATGTGTTCAGTTGACGACCAAGCATAGTCGAAATGGACCGCACCCCGTCAACCCCCTTCCCCCCCTCTAAAAATCACTTGCTGTTTTCAACCCCTTTCACCCTTTCCCACCCTATATAAATATTAAAAAACGCTCTGCCCATCCCTAATAATATAATATATATGTATATATATATATGTATATTATTCAAAAAAAAAAAAAAAAAAGGGGGGTTTCCATCTCTATTTTAATTCTCCCACATTGCCTACCCCCCCCCCCACACACACACACAGTAGTTTGGACATCGCAGATAGAAGAAAAGCCACAACACCCGGAAAAAGGTAGGTGTAAATTTCTCTTCCTTTATGCTACATATATTTATTGGTAAATATACTTCTACAATGCCCTAAAAATCCATGAGTAAAAAAGCCATTGACATTTAAACAGGGCACTCCTAAACAGAAGCAGGCAAAATAGCTGTAAATATAATAATGTTTGTCATTATTATTATTACGGGCAACTCCAAGGAGTCCTTAGACTTCTCGAGGGAGGCCCTAAACATCACGTCAAGAACAACTATTCAACATCCACACGGTATCTATCGTATATTCCGAACTCATTGTCATATGTAACCGTTTCAAAGGTCTTCTGCTAGAATTACAGAAAGGGTGTCCACCCCCTCCCCCAAACAGCTACAGCACAGCATCTGAAGAACTGACAATGGATGGGTGAACAGTAATGCTCACATGGAAGAGAGATGACATAAACAAGAACAATTATTAAACTGTGTTGAATTATTTCTTAGTGCTGTATTCATTCCATTAAAATCTAATTAGATTTTAATGGAATGAATACAGCACTGAGAAATTACATTTAGGCATAAATACTCATTTAAGAGCAAGTGTGTGTGTGTGTGTGTGTGTGTGTGTGTGTGTGTGTGTGTGTGTGTGTGTGTGTGTGTGTGTGTGTGTGTGTTTGGGAGGGAGGGAGGGAGTTCCAATAAATGTGAAGCTCTACGAATCACTGAGTAATATCACTAGCAGTACTTGATAAAGAACAGGAGTAGCAGACCTAAAGATTGGTGATATATGTAATCAGCAAATAGACAAGGAAGATAGTACAGAAAAAGTAGGGAAAATGAAATCAAAGCAATATCAGAACATCCAGGAAGAAACAAATAAATGAATAAAAAAAGAAACACAAGAAATTGAAGAGGACTGGAAAGAAGGGAAGACAGAAATGAGATGTACAAACAATTAATGAACAGATAAACAGTAAATAATGAGAAAACAAAAACAGTAAAATGAAGCAGGCATGTAATAAAATAATAAAACATATTTAAGACAAACACAAACAATACAATGAACCATTAACACAGCAGAAGGAGGGAAGAGGAAAGTAAAAAGACAGAACAGTATGATGGATCAGTCAGTAACTCCATGATAGGTGGACCAAACAAAGAATATCTGTGTGGTATGATCTTATCACAAAGGAGAAGAAAAAAAGGAAGATGAATTCATCACCACCATTTGTTGCCATCACCTGATATATTTATGATTATTATTAGACCCTCCATGGAGTTGGCAGATTCATCGTGGGAGGTTCATTCAACTGACAACATATTTATCATACCGAATCTTAAAATCCTTAACACTCCTTGCATTAACAACACATTCTAGTAATGCATTCTATTCACTGACAATTCTACACATACAAATCTACTCCTCACACCTCTTTTTTCACCACACACTCATAACTTCCAGGGATGACCTCTGGTTTTACCCCTCTCACCTTCTACTCTTTTTATAATCTCATCTGGATTAATCTGATAAAATCTTCTCACTAACTTAAATGTTTCTATCATATCACCTCTTTTCCTCCTATCCACCTAACTCTGCAATTTACATTTTTTCAACCTCTCTCTCTACAGCCAGCAGTCCAAAATCCTGATATTGTCTTGATCACTTGCCTCTGGACTCTCTCTCTCCAATGTCTCCACATCACACTGAAAACCAGGTGACCAGATTTGAGCATAATAGTCCAAGTGTGGTCTGACCAGTGCTTTATAGAATGGCACAACCACTTCCTTATTCCTACATGTTAGAGGACTTCTTATCATAGCAGCACTACGATGTACTGCCTTTGCAACACTAGCAAAATATGCCCATTACTGAAGTTTTCCTAAACTTCAGTCTACTATCAACCATCACTCCCAAATCTCGAATCTCATCCACTCCCTGCAGTACAGCACTGTCAGTATAGTACACAGTTCTATATTTCTGCACTCTAAAATGTAACACCTTGCACTTACTAATATTAAAACTACAACTCCACTCCTTTGTTCAAGTCAAACGTCTATTCAAATCTTCCTGAAGGGAATTAACATCAGCAGTGCTACTTATAATTCTCCCCAACTTTGCATTATCAGCAAATAAACTATGATTCCAGTCAGTCCACATGATATATCATTTATGAACAAGTTAATCAGCAGGGACCCAAGAACAGATGGTTCTTGGGCCCCTGCTGATCAACTTGTTTGTATTGCAGAGTCAGATGTAAAACTTTTAAAATTTGCACACTACTGATTTGATGCTGTGTTAATATTATAATAACAAAAATATGCTTCATTAGCATGTGACCTTTGACTGTGAGCAGAAGACTGAATCTCCTATTCAGGTGCCTGGATGAAACACATGCACACAGCATGCATTGCACACCTTGCATTGTACAAGATACTGTGATAATATACTACACCATTATGTTAACATTACAGTTGACTCTCACTATAGCACACACCATTAACCCACAGTCTGTTGGTTGGAGAGTGGGATATGCTAGTCATTCAGCCATCCAAATCAGCATACCATACTGGTAACATAATATACTGACCTCGTGGCCTTAGTTGACCTGTCCATGTTTATTTACTTGCCGCTTGTTCTCTAGTGTTCAACAAAATTAATTCTGATTCTGAAAAATAGAGAGAGAGAGATTGTCGAATGTGGGATTGTTATTTTATATGAATTTATTTATATATAACATTTTATATAGATTTAAAAATAGTACATCACTGTTTTTTATTTCATATAAAGTGGTCTTCATAACAGTGTATCATTAAAATATAATAAAAAAAAAAGAATTAATTTGTTTGATTTTGGTTGATTTGATTTTTTCTAGATGGCGCCAAAATGAAAATAAGGAATGGATAGGTATTTTAGAAGATAATTTATTGGCTCTGAAACAAGATAAAGTTGGAAATTTACTCTTCAAAATTCTGACTGCCTCCTCAGATCATCATGCTATATCAGAATCTGTTTCAAAAAGAAGAGTTAAAAAGGCTAGACTTTCTCCACTTTTGAGGCATTCAAATATTGTTACTTCATTACCTTCCAGATGTGCTGAAAAGAATTTTGATCACATATTAAGGGACTATTTTCAACTTCATGTCAATTTGGAAGCTCTGTATTGCAAGTGGAGTAAAGAAGATGATAATTTTAGACGTGCTTCAGTTGGTTTTTCTGGAGTAAGAATCCTCAGACAAGAACCTGTGGAAAATCTTTTCTCATTTATATGTTCTTCAAATAACAATATACCAAGGTATATTTCAACTGAATTTATTTATTCCATATATATATATATATATATCAATATTTATTCCTTTGTATTTATCTAGAAAATAGTTTTGGTATTATGGTATTTCCAGTAATAGTATAATTTCTAGAGCTCCATGGAATCAGAAGATTCATTCAGTGGTTGAGCACTCACGTACAAAGATACACATCATACTGGAAGTTTTTTTTCCCCACTTGGTTAGACTATAATAAATTTAGTTTAATCCTTTATCCAAGTGTAACAAACAAAGTTTGCACCTGAAGTATCTTCAGGACTGAGGCAACTCGTGGTAAAGGTGGACCAAGTTCTCATCACTCCTTGTCTTAGTATCTCCCATAATGCAAAGCACAGCTCCTTCCGGGCATGTATAATAATGCTATGCATTAAGGGATGGGCCACTACCCAGACCGGTTTCGACCTTTATTGACGTTCAAGTGCAGGTCAAACTCCAAAAACTCAGCGTTGTTCCCCTCAGTAATAGGCTCACCCTGCCACTGAGAAGAACTCTCAGAACCGGTTGGCTCTACACCGTGGCAGGCTTACCCCACCACCGAACAGAGCCGCTCATATCTCGAGGGGTAACAGCAACAGCCATGCCTCAGTTAACTTCACAGGATACAGCATTACCATTCATTACCCCCAACCCGGTCCTTGGTGACAGCAACAGCCAAGCCTGAGTTAAAACTTCATGGGCTACAGCATTGCCATTCATCACCACTACCCAGACTGGTTTTGACCTTTATTGAGGTCTCGTCAGTGGGAGCCAGACCCAGAGGTAGTAATACCAAGGTGGAAGCAATGGAGAAGTCTTCTTTACCTATACGAGTTGCCAAAAGGTGTCTCACCTTATTATTAAATTACTCTGGATTGAGAAAAAGATGTTGGAAGTTTTTTTCCCACTTATTTGTTAGACTATAATAAATTTAGTTTAATCCTTTATTCAAGTGTAAGCAAACAAAATTTCCACCTGAAGTATCGTCAGGATTAAGGATATGCTCTCATCACTCCTTGTCTTTTAAGTATCTCCCATAATGCAAAGCACATCTCCTTGCAGACATGTATAATGTTATGCATTAAGGGAAGGGCCACTACCTAGACCGGTTTCGACCTTTATCGAGGTCTTGTCAGTGGGTGCCAGACCCAGAGGTAGTGATACCGAGGTGGAAGCCAATAGAGAAGTCTTCTTTACCTATATGAGTTGCCAAAAGGTGTCTCACCTTATTATTAAATTACTCTGGATTGAGAGAAAGATGTTGATAGTTCCCCCCCCCCCACTTGGTTAGACTATAATAAATTTAGTTTAATCCTTTATCCAAGTGTAAGCAAACAAAGTTTGCACCTGAAGTATCTCCAGAACTGAGCAACTCATGGTAAAGGTGTACCAAGCTCTCATCGCTCCTTGTGTCGTAGTATCTCCCATAATGCAAAGCACATCTCCTTGTGGAAATATATAATGCTATACATGTCCACAATGATGGTGATAATTTTTCTTTATACCTACTGTTACACAAATATATTTTATTTTCTACCTAAAATACATTCTGTAATAATTTCTTTTGTGTATTATGATAAATTCTATCTGTAATTGTTATTAATAATTTTTTGTTTTGTTTTTGAATATTTCAATTGTCTTTAATAGGATTACAAGTATGATTGAAAAGCTCTGCCAGAAATATGGTAAAAAGCTAATAGAACTTAATGGGCATTCATATTACACTTTTCCATCCCTTGAATCATTAGCAGGTAAGCAGGTGGAACAAGATTTGAGACATCTAGGATTTGGCTATCGCGCCAAGTTTATCAACCATGCAGCACAGTATATTTTGAACAGCCAATCCTATGGATGGTTAGAATCTCTAAGAAATCTGCCCTATGAGGAGTCACATTCTGCTTTGCTAGAGATACCAGGAGTTGGAGCAAAGGTATTTACAGATGTATATGTATATGTGTAAAAAAAAATTATAATAGTAATAATAATTTCGTTGGAAGGTTTTTTTTTTCTCACTTGGTTAGACTATAAATTATATATTTAATTTAATTTAATCCTTTATCCAAGTGTAAGCAAACAAAGTTTGCACCTGAAGTATCTTCAGGACTGGGGCAACTCGTGGCAAAGGTGGACTGAGTTCACATCGCTTTCCTTAGTATCCCACAATACAAAGCACATCTCCTTGCAGACATGTATAATGCTATGCATTATGGGAAAGGTCACTACCCAGACCTGTTTCGACCTTTATTGAGGTCTCTTCAGTGGGAGCCAGACCTGGAGGTGATACACAGCCAATCTGGGTATCACCAGAGGTGATACCCAGATTGGCTGGGTATATACTCAACATCTTTCTCTAATCCAGAGTAATTTAATAATAAGGATGTGACACCTTTTGGCAACTCGCATATGGAAATATGACTTCTGCATTACTTCAACCTTGGTATCACCTCTGGGTCTGGCTCCCACTAAAGAGACCTCAATAAAAGTCAAAACCAATCCGTGTAGTGACTCTTCCCATAATGCATAGCATTATACATGCCTGCAAGGAGATGTGCTTTGCATTGTGGGATACTAAGAATTATATATTTAAACTAAATATATAATTGATAATAATTTCCAAAAATGTTTCCTTAAACCTACATTCCTTGGACAAAAAATGCAGAAAGTTATCACTTTGTAATATAGCTTAAGCAGTTCATGACCTGAGAACTGTCCATCTTTGCCACGAGTTGCCCTAGTCCTGAAGATACTTCAGGTGCAAACTTTCTTTTCTTATACTTAGATAAAGGATTAAACTAAATATATAATTGATAATAATTTCCAAAAATGTTTCCTTAAACCTACATTCCTTGAACAAAAAAGGCAGAAAGTTATCACTTTGTAATATAGCTTAAGCAGTTCATGACCATGCAGCATAAGCAAATGATATAGGAAGAGAAGAATAGTGATTTTTCTAGAATCTTATCTGTGAGGCCAGTCATCTGTTTAATTTCTACAACAGTTGACATATTTATGGATACATTAGTGAAGGCATTATGAAGATTTACTAGATCTGATAAAATAAAAATATCATGAAATATAAAAATCTCCAGGACAGGGAACATTAACATCATATTATGACTTACATAGTTGAACATGGGCATGAATAGATAATTTCTGCCACTTTTTTTTTTTTCCAAGAAGTGCATAAACTTGTTTGTGTATCTCTTCCCTGCCCCTTGTTTTGCTAATTAACCAACATTGGTTGTCAGAGCAAAGAATTGAACTTCTGATAAGTGGGGAAAGATTATATGACCTAATGAATCATGATTGATGATCAGTGTGCATGGTTGGAGAACTACAAGACACTCCATGGAATGTTGATATATGGAAATGTTTCACATAAAATATTTCAAGCTTGTTTTTTGGTACAAGTGTTACAAATTTTATGAACCTGATACTCCATTAATCCTGAAAAATAATGGTAGCATGTATTCATTATATCCTCTGTTTTGTTTAACAACTTCTTAAAGGTTTATACCATAGTTCTCCTCTGTAAGATTAACATTTATTCAAAAAAAACTTCTCTTTCATGCAAACTCACCATAAGTCATATCATTTCAAGTTAGACTATGAAATGGCCAAAAATACTCATACTAAGTATATCTGCTGGGTATCCAGAAGTAGCTGAGTTGCTTTGAGTTGAGGTAGAAGTCAATCTATAACCTATGTAGATATTGAGCAGAGTTAAAAGTTTTGTTGAATAAGACTAGTCCAATAAAACCATGATTTAACATAGCTACTTGCACAGTTTTCTAGATCAGTTTTAGCCCTTATTGAGATCTCATTAGCAAAAGTTAGACTTGTGGAGATACTGAGAGATCACCCAAATTGCAAGAGGTATTGTATTTGCACACAGGTAGCACTTGTGAACACACACACACACACGAATATAGTCAGGAATGCCAAAGACGATCCCTCCAGCCATAAGTCTGAATTGTCAGCTATGCCAGTGCCAAGCCCAGATAAAAAAATGGGTGGGGGGATTGAGGTGGTGCCGTACCTCCCCATAATAAGGGCTCACGGCCGTTGAATCACCACATGAAATAAAAAATAAAAATAAATAACACAGGTAGCAAAGTGATATATCATCATATTATTAAAATCATCTAGATTAGAGATAGTGGTAGTAAGTTATTTTTGCTGTGAAGTAAATAAAATATACTTGACTGTACATCATGAAGTTATACTAGTGCAACTTGATGTGAAATAGGCTGCCTTTTTATATTATTATTAAATACTTAAGGAATTGACAGCGTATACTAGAAAGATAAATTAAATCAAACTTTAATGTATATTTTCCAATATTTCGGCAACGTCACGTTGCCATCTTCGTGGGAACTTAAGATAAAGACGTGCACGCAAGTACTACACAACAGCAAATGAGATATGAAGCGAGAAAGCTACCGTTTTCCTAAAGTCCTGATGGTGCCCCCCTGGCGGGCTATATTAGGTGTTCTTGGCCTTTGGGCTGAAGTTCTCCTGATGTAGGTTTCCCAAATTTGGTGCAGTCTCATGCATCCAAATTTGTTGAGGTTTGGCATGTTCCTAAGGGCTGAGGCTGATTCCATGAAGAGCTTTCATATTTGAACTTGCTGCAGTGTATTACTGTGGCTTTCTTCCACCTTATTCTGTGGCAAGTATCCAGAGCATGGTCTGCAAGCCCAAAGTGGCTGTACTGGTGAAATCGGATGTAGTCCTTTTGTTCTGAGATTCTGATATTTGCTGTCCTGCCTGTTTGGCCAAAGTAGGAAAATTTACAGCTGCAAGGGACCTGGTATACACCAGGTAGGTCTAGGGGAAATGGTTAGTTTTTAGTAGGTTTTTAGGAGCGGATGCCAATTTTCTATATGGTCTGTAACAAGAGGTCAAGTCATGTTTTTTTAAGATTTTGTTGATTTTTTCCGAGGTGTCTCAGATGTTGGTAATGGATTTGGAGTAATCTTTTTTGTGAAGCGGGGAGGTGGGTTGTGGATAACTGGTTTTAGTATTTTCTGGATTTTTTTTTGTGGGGGTGAGGGGGTAGCCATTGGCTGAGAAAGTGTTAAGGATGTGATTTAGTTAAGTGGTTAGGGCTTTGTCATTTGAACAGATTAGTTTAGCCCTGTTGAATAGTGTCTTAATAACTCCATATTGTTGTGAGGGGGGGGGGGGTGTTGGCGAATGTATCTGCTTGTATGGGTGGGTTCTCTATAAACTGAGAAAACCAAGGTTCCATCAAGTTGGCGGGTGACTAGTGTGTCTAGGAAGAGGAGGCTATTGTTTTCCTCTTTTACCAGGGTGAACTTGATTCTCAGGTGTTTGGGTGTTTAAGTGTGTTAAGAAGGAGAGGAGTGTATCTGAACCATGTGGCCAAATAGCGAACACATCATCAATGTAGCGAAGCCATATGGTAGGTTTTTGTGGGGAAGTGTCCTACTTTGGCCAAATAGGCAGGACAGCAAATATCGGAATCTCAGAACACAAGGACTACATCCGATTTCACTAGTACAGCCACACTGGGCTTGCAGACCATGCTCTGGATACTCACCACAGAATAAGGTGGAAGAAAGCCACAGTAATACATTGCAGCAAGTTCAAATATGAAAGCTCTTCATGGACTCAGCCTCAGCCCTTAGGAACATGCCAAACCTCAACAAATTTGGATGCATGAGACTGCCCCAAATTTGGGAAACATACATCAGGAGAACTTCAGCCCAAAGGCCAAGAACACCTAATATAGCCCACCAGGGGGCACTATCAGGACTTTAGGAAAACGGTAGCTTCCTCGCTTCATTTCTCATTTGCTGTTGTGTTGTACTTGCATGCATGTGTCTTTATCTTAAGTTCCCATGAAGATGGCAACATGACGTTGCCGAAATATTGGAAAATATATATTAAAGTTTGATTTAATTTATATTTCTAGTATACGCTGTCAATTCCTTAAGTATTTAATAATCATATTTAACCGGCATATAACCTTTCTACAAGAATTGCCTTTTTATATAATAGCCCAGTCATAAAGATGTTTCATATATAAATTTTTGTTTGTTTATTTTTGGCTGAAAAGAAGAATATAACTTCTGAAGTATAATAATAATTCCTCACTTTCTTTAAATCTATTGAGATATCCGAACCATTTGGCTATTATGCATTCAGAGTGTGATTCCAAACTTATAGATCAATTTTTTTTACTCTTTGTTCAATCCTTTTACTGTTGTTATTTAGAACAACCTACAACGGGTTTAATCTTGCTTGAAAAGTGATATATGGAGCTGAAAGATAAGTCATATTTTAAAAATGATTGGTAATATTGGATTCATTTTGAATAGCTTCTTTCTACGAGAGTTTACTTGGTTGGTTTGAAGAGTTTGCTTATGTAATGATTAGGAAAAAGCTGTTTAATTCTATTGCTCATTATGACACCAATGTGTAGCAGAACAAATGGCAAGTGAGTTTAGCATGAGGGATTTTGTGGGAGATGTGTTATGAAGAGTGGATTTATGGAAGAAAAGGAGGACTGCTAAGTGTGTGGGTGTACAGGAGGTACTTTGAAAGTGAGCTAGAAATGTGGGAGAGTAAGAAGTACAATTTACTTGCAGCTTACATAGAGCAAATTAGAGAAAAAAATTGAATATGGCCTCATTTCTGAAAATGCACCAAAAATAGTTCTGTTACATCTAAATCCACTAGTTCAAGAAATAATAAATCATGCACTCTAAAGAATAAAGGACATGCCTCCAGATACATTAACAGGTGGGATGGATATCTCTTCCTCCTCACCCTGAGGAAAATAAAATCATTAAAATATCTGGTGCCCTTGAGTAGAATATGATGATATCTTTTCTTGTCTGCCATTCAAATAACTAATAAATTTCCACAATGGAATTGTCACATTATAGGAATTTGTCAAATGATGTGAAACTTGATGATATCAAGAGTCTGCCAAATGTTGGATAATATCAGAGTCCTGTGTGAAGGGTGTGTTTCTGTCTCCATGAGATGTATTTGAAAACCTGGTAAGGATGCTATGTTTCTGCATTCTTCCCTGTATCAACTGCAAGGACAGGATAAGTGACTGACCTGCCCATGAAGGAGTAGTCACTATCCTTGTAGGCAGCTATACTCTTTTCCAACAAGTCATACTTAATAATGACACAGAAGCGGTTGCCATTTCCCTCTCAGTATGATCTTTTATTACAGTATGCTGCATCTTCCCAGCATAGGTATTTCCCAGAATGACCTTGTGTTGCATTTGCCACTTAGTACTCTTAATGAGGTATAATTCAATACTAAGGCATTTTGTTCAGTAACTGAACAAAATTCCTTGGTAATGTATCACAAGATTTTTTTCTTTTTTTTTTCTTTTTTTCTGATTACTTGGTGTCAGCTTAGAAATATCAAGTTTCACTAAGCTGATGTCTTTAACTGAAGGATTCATTTTTTATAATAGGCTCTCCTCACCTTTAGCAGTTTCTGATGCTTGTCCAATATTGCACTTCTTTCCATATACAGCTTATGTATATAAGCTGTATATGGAAAGTTCTGTTTTAAATCCATTCCTAAACTGGTAGAATAATATGTTTCTTTTTTGTCATCATCATAAATTTCCTGATATTATTACCCTAAAAGTCCATGGAATCAAAGACTCATGTAGGAGATCCTTTTGTCATACACACAGCTCATACTTAAACACTCACATTCTCTGCAGACACCACACTCTCAAGCAAGGCATTCCAATCATTCACAACTCTGCATGCAAAAAACCTGCCTTCTTCCTTGGGAACAAGGGATGACCTCTTGTTCTTCCCTGATCTCCCACCATTTTATGTAAAACCTCTTCAACATTGATCCTATAACAACCCCTTACTAACTTGTAGGTGTCTATCATATCACCCCTCTTCCTCCTATCCACTAGACTCTGTAGATTGCATCTTCTCAACCTTTCCTTATTCGACATTCCAGACATCAGAAACTATCTTAGTCAGTCTCCTCTGGATCCTTTCCAACATCTCCCATCCTTTTGAAAACCAGGTGACCAAATCTGTGCACAGTAGTCCATGTGTGGCCTAATCAGAGCCTTATACAATGGAACAAGAATCTCCTTTGCTCTACAAGTCAGTGTCCTCCACATCATTCCCAGAATTCATTGTGTTGTTCACAATTTTGACCTCTAAATTTTAGATATTTATTTACTACCATCACCCCCAAGATCTCTTATTTCCTCCACCTCCAACAATATATTCCCACCAAGTATAAATTCTACATTCCATCTTTGTTTCCCAAATTTTAAAACCTTACATTTTGCAACATTGAACTTGTATTCCCACTCCCATGCCCATTCACTCAGTTCTATTCAAGTCTCCTTGTAAGGCCACAACATCTTCTTTACTCTTCATAGTTAGTCTCAAGTTTGCATCATCTGCAAACAACTGAATATCCCCATCTAAATCTTCTCCAGTATCATTAACATACAGGTTAAACAGCAATGGCCCCTAAAACAGATCCCTGATTCACACCACTAGTGACTTTCCTCTTCCAGGATCTTGCTCCCCATACACAACTTGCCTGGTTGGCCGAGTGGTTAGCATATCCACTCTCCAGCCAAGAGGCTGCAGGTTCGAATCTCGCCAAGGTCATGGATGTTTGTGATTGACCTACTAACCAATTATGATATGTACTGCTGTGACCCGTGTCCTGGCACTGTATGACCTTTGATGTCTTTATGCCATAAATATCAAAATCATCAAATCATCTTCTAGGTTTCTTTTTCTCATTGATTCTTAATGGCACTTATGACATAGCAACGATTATGAGAAACACATATTTGCAAGAATAAGTAGTAATAATTTTTTTGTTGTAAAAATTATTTTTATAACATTCAGGCTAATCGGCCATGAAAATATGGCCAATTTACAGACAGAAAAATACTGTGGTTCATGGTGGGCTGTTGATGGTGCTGATGTCGTTATGTGTAGTTGGATAAAATTAAGAAGTAAGTGAGAGATACGTGTAACAGAGTAGAGTGCCCTCCCATGAAGAGTTCTTTGCCACCACGTTGGCGGTTTCACTTAATAATAATAATATTGATGTCTGTTTATAATAACCAAACACTTCAATAAAAACAATGAAACCAATCGGTGATATAGGTCACATGGTCTTAATTTTGCAGTTATCACATATAGTGCAATTCATAAACTGATACTAAGAATATAAGTACTCTCTCCAGAACATTGCTGTGATTTTATTTGGTAGGGATCAGGTTCGTAAAATACACTGTATGGTTTTCTTTTCAATCACAAAAGTTCACAACACAGTTACTATTAAATGTAAATTAGCTTATTTGTGGGATGTTTCGTTAATTATGTAAACACAAAAATACTTTCATGATATTATCCTATTTTTTAGGAAATCTGTTGCACCTCTCTCTCTTTTTTTTTTTTTTTTTTTTTTTTTTTTTTTTTTTTTTTTATGTCTAGCTGCTTTGTTACATTCTTCCTTATGTCCATCAGCTGTTCTTATATCACAAAACAGCACACTGCGTATTTTCTGTGATTTGCATCTGCGTGAATTATGTCATTACATAGACAGCAAACAGAATTTCCATAATGGTGGTTCAAGTACGTTTATGAGTTGCACAATCAAGACTAAGCATCTTTCTTATTTGACTTCTTGACTTTTGATTTGATCTGCAGAAAAACGCCTTCAAGTATTTTAATTCCAATGATGCAAGAAGGTATGTATGTTTTGCTGATTACTCTTTTTGCTACTTAGTGAAACATTTCCATCTCTGACCCGAACTTTTCAGCTTAATACTCTCGCGTGATGTTATTAAGACTATCCATTGGAATCATTAGTGAGTCTTTTGCTAGTTATCTATTGCTGCATATTTTGCTGAAAGACAGCTTAATATCCGAACTAACAAAATTTTTCCTTAGACAAAAAGGCTTACGCCCAATGGCCTATTCCGATCTTATTCCATCTTTTCCTTGGTCTCGTCCCTAACTTGGAGTATCATTTTGAGTCTTGAACAGTCTATTCTTTCAATATGTTCAGTCCACTTCTTTCGGTATTCGTATACTTTGTCCAATACTGAGTATTTTTAGTTCTTGACGTATTTCTCTGTTTATTTTTTGTCCGCTGGAGTTATAGCCTGCTGTCCAACTTAGGAATTTCATTTCTCCTGTTTCTATTACGTTTTCTTCTGCAATTTTTATGGTCAACAATTCACATTTGTACAAAGTAGAGAAGGTCTTGCCCAAACTTTATAAACTCTTATTCTGTATGCTTGTGAACTTGATTAGGTTTGAAAATGTTATTGATTATCCCTGTTATCTAGCTTCTTTTGTATATGACATAGCATATCCAAGGTATTTGAAGCAGCTAATTTGTTCTAAAATTTTATTTTCAGTCATGATTTTTCTTCTGACTGTAGATGGTCCTTTAAAAACCATGAGTTTTGTTTTGTCTGTTGATATTTGCATTCTAAATTCTTTAGCAATTATATTTAAATGGTATGTTGAGTTCATCTTCACTTCTTGCTATAATTATCTTGTCATCTGAAAACAAAACGGTATTAAGTATAGTTCCAGATCCAGTATAAATGCTGGTTTTAAGTTTTTCTTCCATTTCTTTACTATTTTATCTATATAGATATTAAATAGGAGTGGTGACATTTGGCATCCTTGACAGACTCCTCTGTTTATTTATTTCCATTCTGTAAGTTTTTGATTGATTCTTACACTATTTGGATGTTTTGATACATGTTAGTTATTTCTGCAAGCAGCTCATTTAGAATGTTTAGATTCGTGAGTATGTGCCACAGTTTGCTCCTTAAGGCTATCAAAGGCTATGTGTTTCTCCATTAAATTCACATTGCTTTGCCATTAAGATTTTTAATGTAAAATATAGGTAAATACACGATTGTCCTTTTCAGAAGCTATTTTGTTCTTAATGAAGTTTATCTTCTAAGTTTTGAACTCAATATTTGTGCATATAACTTATAACTAATATTTAGGAGACTTATTCCTCTGTGTGGTGTAAGGTATGGATATTAGGGGTAGCACCTCTGCCTGCTCAGTAGTCGCATCAAAATATTTGGTGGCTGGGTGGAATTGGTCCCCACTGCTCATACAACTCTCACTTATGGCTCCAAGTAGCTGGTAGAGTGCACCAGCGGCCACACCCTGGGACCATGCCTTGACTGGCATGCAAAACTAAGTGAGGATATCAGCATTTTATGCTGTAGTGAAGGAGAGTGTCTCCTCCTCATTGCACTTGAAGACTGGAATGGCTGAGTTAGCAGATGACCAAAATTTAATTTGACAATGGTAATGAAGGCATGACAGCAAACTTTGTGATATAGTCCGGGCACACTCCGAGACAAAACAGAGATGTGGCCAGTCACCGTGAAAGAGACAGGAACCTCACCACGTAACCTTCCGTAGTAAACCATGAAACAGAGAACCATGTCAGATTTAAGCAGTAGAGACAAGGTTGGACCCTCTGCAACTTTTGTCTCTTGGAAAACATTACAGGGAAGAAGAGAAAGAAACTCTGGAACGTAAGATGGATACCATGAAAATAGCATATGACAAAGATACCTCAAACCCTCCAGGGAGGATATCTCCTGATCCTTCACATCTGAAAACCAAGAATCTTCTCTTAAGGCTTGCAAACTTGGAATGTAAGTACCTTATATGAAGCTGGGAAGTTAGATAACCTTATACAAGAACTTGAAGCAAAGAAAATTGACATTGCTGGTATCAGTGAAGTCAAATGGATTAATAGTGGAAAAATAAACTGAAAGAGCCATTCAATTATATACTCACGTGGAGACAGTCATAGAAATGGAGTAGCATTTGTACTAAAGAATAAGATTGTACAATCCTTACTTGGATTTTGGCCCATAAGTGAGAGGATAATTGCATTAAAAATTGCAGGACAATAAAAACAATTAATATTTTTATTGTCCAAATATATGCACCTACTTCTGACTATCCAGATGAAGATGTAGAATATTTCTATGAAGACATTCAAAATGCACTAAACAAGCTAAATCAGATGACATAACTATCGTTATGGGAGATCTCAATGCTAAAGTATGCTCAGAAAAGATCTCTTCCTGCATGAGAAACCAGGACCTGGGACATAGAAATCCAAGAGGAGAAACATTAATACAATTCTGTGAAGAAAACAATCTGGTAATAGCAAATACTTTATTTAGCCACCCTCCTAGAAGACTTTAGACATGGAAAAGTCCCAGAGACTGCTGTAGGAACCAGATCGACTATATAATGATTAAAAAAAGATTCTGGAATAACATCTTACAAGCCAAAACATACCCAGGGGCTGATATTGGATCAGACTGCAACCCTGTGGTCATTAAAGCAGCAATAAAATTAAAGAAAACAATGAAAGCTCTAAACATAGAAAAATATGATCTTGGCTCCCTTAAAAATCAAGAAATACAAGATAAATTTTTAAAGGAACTGGCACAATCCACTGCTGTTAATGTTCCGATCCCACCAAGTATCCTTACCCTAAAGATGAGATTGAGAATAGGTGGCAGAAATTTAAAGAGGGCATAAAAAAGGCAGTAAAACAAACAATTCCCAAATTTGAGAAGAATATGAGTAAACCTTGGATGAATGACAAGATACTGAAAACGATGGAAGAAAGAAAGAAACACAAAAATCGCCCTGAATACAAGAACTTAAACAAGGAGATCAAGAAAGAATGTAGCATTGCAAAAGAACTATGGCTACAACAAATGCAAGGAAATTGAACTTCTGGACAAAAAGCACAAAACCAGAGAATTTCATGAAAAAGTTAGGGAGCTAACTAACAAATCTTGTAAAAGGATAGGCTCTCATTGCATTGAAGATACCAGTGGAAACATCCTAATGGAGAAAGACAAAATAAGGGATAGATGGGTAGAGTATTCAAAGGAACTCCACAATCATGATAGAACAGATAAGCCAATGCAAGAAGATTTGGAGGCACCTACTATTCTTACCTGGGAAGTAACAAATGCCATTAGGAAACTGAAAGCAGGAAAAGCTCCAGGAATGGATGGAATTATAGCAGAATATCTAAAGGCTTTAGATGATAAGGCTATAAGATCACTGACTGACATATGTAACAAAATATACGAAACTGGACACCTGCCAAAAGATTTTAAGCACTCAACGTTCCTACCAATAACTAAAAAATCGAAGACAATCAAATGTGAAGAATACAGAACAATCAGTCAGATAGCAAAAGTTATGTTATATATCATCCTAGAAAGAAATAAACATAAAATCAAAATGGAAATTAATGAAATACAATCTGGTTTCCAGGAAAATAAAGGAACTAGAGAAGGACTCTTCAACATTAGAACTATTATAGAAAGATATCTGGAGAAGCAGAAAGAAGTCTACTTATGTTTTATTGACTACACAAAGGCCTTTGACAATATACAACATGAACAACTAATCAAATGCATCAGAAATTTAGGAGTAGATGGTAAAGATACCAGATTACTGATAAGTCTATATTGGGAGCAAACTGCCTCAATAAAAATATCAGGAGAAATCTCGGAGGAATCCTCAGTAAAGAAGGGTGTCAGACAAGGCTGTGTTCTTTCTCCTATATTGTTTAACCTCTATACTGAAAATATCTTCCAGCAATTAGAAGAATTTAAAGGAGTCAGCATAAGAGGCAGGAATATAAACAACTTAAGATATGTAGATGATACAGTACTGCTAGCTGAAAATAAAAAAGATCTTCAAAACCTACTAGAAGAGACGCTGAAGCTAAGTGAACAATATGGACTTAATTTCAACTTCAAAAAACCAAAAACATGCTGGTAACAAGAGAAAAAGGGAAAATACCCAATATAAATATTAAGATCAGAGGAAATACTTTAGATCAAGTAGAGAGTTATATATATTTGGGTCAACTAATTACAGAGAATGGAAAGTGTGATATGGAAATATTAAGAAGAATATAAATTGTTAGATCAACCTTCATTAGAATGAAAAACATTCTGACCTCTAGGGAAATTCACACAAAAACAAGAATTAGGCTGTCCAAATGCTTTGTTATATGTTTGGTCAACACTGTTATATGAACAGAAATCTGATATTAAAATATTGTGAAAATAAACTAAAAGCCTTTGAGAAGTGGATCCTCAGAAGAATTCTTAGAGTCCCATGGACTGCCAAAAAAACTAATTTAGAAATATTAGAGATGATTGGAGAAGATAGGAATCTGATGAAAACCGTTGAGGAAAGGAAAACCACTTACCTTGGTCACATACTAAGGCATGAATCCCTATAAAAAACACTTTTAGAAGGAATGATACAAGGAAAAAGAAGAAGAAGAAGAAAACAAAGAACAGATTGGATGGGAAATATTAAGGACTGGACCTTTTTGTCCTATGAAGAATGCAAAAGAGAAGCACAAAACCGTACATGGTGAAAGCTCATGGTAGTCAACCTCCTGGAAGGAGATGACATCTGACAACAATATTCCTCTGTAGTTTTCACAGTTACACTTATTCAACTTTTTTTTTTTTTATGTTGGGATGATAATTGCCTTCTTCTAACTTTCTGGGATTGTTCCTTGCTGCCAGATATTGTTAAATAATTTTAACTCATTTGATGAACAAAATGCCTCCACATTTTAATAAGTTCTATATTTATTCCCATCATCTCCAGAGTATTTTCCTGATTTACTTTGTTATATTGCTTGGAAGTTTTTCCACTCGGTTATACTATAAAGTAAAGATACCAAGAAATTATATACTTGGTTTAATCCTTTATCCAAGTGTAAGCAAACAAAGTTTGCACCTGAAATATAATCACAACTAGGGCAACTCGTATATAGAAGCTAATGACTGCACATTCACTTGACGTTTTTGAAGAAGTCCAGTGAGATTTTCTCTTTGATTATTTCAAGTTTAATTTTTTTCTTTTACCTTCTTATTCATATTTCTTAGAATTTTGTATATACGTGGGTGGTCTGAAATGTTCTCGGTCTCAACCATAAATGGGAAAACTGTCGGCAAGATTTTTTATTCTAAGTTGGTACATCTGTCATAAGCATTGATGTGAAATTGCAAGTCATTCTATCAAGTAGTTTTTTTTATAGTTGTCAGAAGCCAAAGTGTTGTCTGTGTCCCTTGAAATGGATAAAATTGAGTATTATGCAGTTATAAAATTCTTTGTAAAAGAAGGTTTAACGGCAAAAGAAATTCATTCGAAGTTCATAAAAGTTTATGGGCACTCTTCTTCATTTTGGACAATTAAGAAATGGGCTGCCAAGTTTAATCGCGGCCGTACCAGCCTTGAAGATGATCCACCTGAAGGACGTCCAAAAAGTGTAACAACACCAGAAATGATTGATCAGTGCATGATATGGTATTGGATGACCAGTGAGTCAAAGTGCATGAAATTGCTCAGACTATAGGCATTTCAAAATGACATTAGGATACATTTTGCATGAAGAATTGCAAATGAAAAAGCTTTGCACAAGGTGGGTTGCCTTGCAGATCAAAAACGCACTCGCATGTAAATCTCTGAACAGTACTTGGAATGTTTGAACAAGAATAAAACTGATTTTGTGCATTGATTTATTACTATAGATGAGCCTTGGATTCACCAGTACATAGCAGAATCTAAACAGCAGCCAAAACAGTGGCCAGAAGCCAGTTTTTCAGCACCAAAGAAGACAAGATCATGACATCAGTGTTTTAGGATGCTAAAGGCATTTTGTTTATTAATTATCTTGAAAAGGGTAAAACAGTAATCAGGGAATATTATTTCAATCTTTTAACCAGACTGTTCGTGAACCAGACTATTTAAATTCGTGAGAAAAAGACCTGGTTTGCAGAAGAAAAAAATCATATTTCATCAGGACAATGCACCTTCCCACAAAGGTGTTTTGGCAATGGGAAAATTAAGGGATCTGCATATTAATTGTTGGAAAATCCACCCCATTCCCCAGATTTGGCTCCCTCTGACTTCTATCTCTTCCCAAAGCTAAAACTTTCTCTTTTGTGTTTATCCATTGTTTATATGCTTCTTTCTTGTCTTGGATTATTGCTTCAGTGAACTCATCTCAGTTTCTTATTCTTTTCTCCTCTTCCATTTACTTTTTGTTCCAAGACAATCTGCTACTGTATTTATTAATATGTTTTTTAAATTATTTCTTTCTATTCTGCATCATTTTTTTTTATTTGCTTTAGTTTTTCATTTATTCTTTCCAAATATTTTTTTTTTATTTGCTCTAGTTTTTCATTTATTCTTTCCAAATAAATGTAGTTAATACTTTTGTTATTCGATAGTTGAACTCGAGAAGATTCCTGAGGATTTCTCTTTGCATTGATTTCGGTAATTTTAAACCATCTTGGAGGGGGCAGTATTCTTGATTTTCCTTTTAATAGATTATGATCAGATTCTGTTTCTGCACTTCTAAATACCTGGCTTTCGAGTATCCTGTTAGCTATTATAGTTCATTATATTTTTTAAGTTTCTTTTTTATGGAAAAAAATTATTAGTAATTTTTAAGTTATATGTGAAATATAATATATTTTCACATATAATAACTGTATATGTGGAATAAATAAATAAATATATGTGGAAAAATTTTTGTCTATATTCATTTCTATTGCTTGTAGTGTCATCATTTGTTCTTCTATTTGTAATCCTATAATATAATCAGAATTCTCTTGCTCCAGTGATTTTAATGTGTGATATTTTTTTAAAAAAATTGATGTGTGAATAAAAATCATTACTTCCAACTTTGCTCTTTCTTCCTGTTTGACTCCACTTTAGATATAGCTGTAATTATCTGTTTTATCTGAACTTTTTTTTCTCCCTTGTGTATGTTATAATTGCTAATTTGATATTTTTTTCCATTAGAATTTTCTCTATATCTTAGTATTTGAGATGGATACTCCTGATATTCTTGTTTGTTTTGATTTTTTTTACTTTCCATATCTTGCTTTTATCTGTTTACCTGTCTGAATCATTTTTCAAAGTGACAGTGCTGAATAACTGAGAGGAGACCTCCACATAGCCTTTAAAGGAATGCGGAGAACCGACCAGGGCTTCTGACCTAATGTCCAATCCTCACCTTCTCGTGGTATACCCTGTTGGGTATCTGCTTGGATACTGAATGAAAGAGGATGGGCTGGCAATTTGGGATTTAGCCGACCAAATTGTATTCTTATTGGTTAAACCAAAATAAAAGAATGATGGTACAACATGACAAAATTTCATGCCAGCTGGGGCATCGCCCGGTTAAACAAAGCCCCCCGTTGTTTTCACCAGGGAACCAGGGCGAACAGCGAACTCAACATCACCAGAGTTAAAGATCAGTACTATCAACATAAGAAGCCTGAATGACAAAGAAATGGAGCTAGCTGAGGGATTAGATAAGTACCAGATCGACATAATAGGGGTGACTGAAACAAAAACGACAAAAACTGGTGAGATCTTTCTGAGCAATATATACAAAATGTTACATTCAGGCAATGACAATCAAGGAAAAGGAGTAGTAGCCATAGTATTCAACACAAAATATGAGGCTAATCCTCTTGAATGGCAGTCAGTCTCAAGAAGTAGAGTAATGTGGGCAAATATGAGAACTGGACAATGAGACTTATTTGTGCCTATGTTTCCACAGAAGATTCTGTTAAGGTAGAAGTGGAGGAATTTTTTGAGGCTTTAGAAAAAGCAACTAACACAATGAAAAAGGAAACGTTGGTCCTTGTTGGGAATCTAAATAGTAGAGTAGGAAATGATTATGAGATATACAGAAATATTTTGGAAAAATTTGGAGAAAAGAGCAAAGCTAATAATAATGGCAAATATCTGTTGGATTTCTGCTCAGGACATGGACTAGTTATTACTAACACCATGTTCCAACATAAAAAAGGGCAAAAATTCACATGGAGAGAAGAGGCAAGGAACAAGAAAAGTCTCATTGATTATGTTATTGTTGATAGTGATGTTTTCTCCCTGGTGCAGGACACCAGAGTGTACAGAGGATTTGAAATTGGAAGTGATCACTATTTAGTCTTGAGCAGGATAAAATTGAATTTCATAATGAAAAGAATGACTTGTAATCAAACCTTGGAGATTCAGTGGCAAGCCTTGAAGAAAGCCCTGATTGATTCAGCTAGAGAGGCATGTGGTTAAGTTGTCTGCAAGGATAGAAGAATTAGAACTCCACGGTGGACACAGGAAGTTAAAGAGGCAATGAAGGAAAAGAAGAAAGCATATCAAAAGTTCCTGGCAAATAAGTCAGCTTGTGCTCTTAGAGAATACAGAGACAAATGCAAGAAAGCTAAACACTGTGTAAAACTAGCTAAACAAAAGTCATGGGAGGACTTTGGCAAGAATATAGAAAATAAATATCAAGAAGGTGGCAAAATATTCATGAGGTTGTTGAAGAAGCTTAAGAATGGAGGAAAGAGTGCTGTAAAAGGAGTTAGAGATGATAAAGGTGACATGAAAACGGGAGAAAAAGATATCCTTGAAGTATGGAGTAATTACTTTGAAAAACTGCTAAATGAAACAAGCAGTGATGAGAGCACAGTGATAAAAAAACACTGAACAGGTATGCAGTCAGGAATACATATCCATACTTTAAGTAGAAAAAGCCATCAAAGGCTTGATATGTAGAAAGGCAGCAGGAGTAGATGATATTAGACCAGAAATGGTGAAGTATGGTGGTATAAGAGTTACAGTGGCTGCACTGCATAGTTCAGAAAGCCTGGAAAGAGGGGCGAATTCCCGATGATTGGAGTAGAGCTCTCATAGTACCCATATATAAAAAGGGAAATAAAACTGAATGTGAGAATTACAGAGGTATTTCCCTACTGAGTGTTCCTGGCAAGATCTGGCAAGTATACTTGAGAAACGATTGAGAAGAATTGTGGAAGAAAAAACAAGCTGGATTCAGGCCAGATAGAGGCTGTCAGGATCAGATCTTCACTTTATGACGAATAGTTGAGAAATCATCGGAATGTAACAAAGATCTGTATTTAAGTTTTGTCGATTTGGAAAAGGTATATGACAAGGTGCCAAGAAAGAAGCTATTCAATATGCTACAGTTATATGGTGTCAATGGGGCATTATATAAAGCAATACTTAGTCTTTATTTGAGTTGTAAGTCAGCAGTTAGAATTGAAGGAAGTATGGGAACATGGTTTAATGATAAATCTGGTGTGAGACAAGGATGTACATTATCCCCTCTATTATTCATTATCTATATGGATCACATTATGAAGGAAAGTGGTATTAAACATGATATCAAAATTGGAGATGTTAATGTCAGCTCTTTGCTTTATACAGACAATGTTATACTTCTAAATAAATCCACTACAAGTCTGCAAGATTCTCTGACTAAATTGAATAACTGTTGTAGTAGATATGGTATGAAGGTCAGCATTAAAAAGACAAAGACAATGAAAATAGGCAGAATCATTGAAAATGTCAACTGTGTTGTGAATTGAGAACCTGTGGCACACGTGAAACATTTCAGCTACTTAGGCACGATTTTTAGTGACGATGGTAAATTAAATATAGAAATAGACAACAGAATCAGCAGAGCTGGTATGGTGAGAAGTCAATTGAATAAATTCATATGGAATAAGAGAGAAATTAATCAGAACACTAAATTAGCGTATACAGCTAATTTAGTGTTCTGACTAATTTCTCTTATGGATCTGAGAGCTGGGTCAGAAGTAAAACACTTGACCAGACTAGAGACTGCAGATATGAGAATCCTGAGAAAGATTATAGGTGTGAACAGATGGCATCAATGGCACTATCATATTAAAAACAGGATATTAGGAAAGAACTTAACATTGTCAGCATCCAGGAATGTGTTAGCAGGGCTAATCTCAGGTGGTATGGTCACTTAAACGGAATGGGTGAAGAAAGATTAGCAAAACAAGTGGTCTCTGCCAGGTCGGCAGGAAAACGACCCAGAGGAAGACCAAGATATAGGTGGATTGATACAGTACAAAGTGTCTTAGACGATAGAAATATAAAATCTGATAATGTTGGAGTCTTGACAAGTAACAGACTGATTTTAGAGGAAAATTGTAGATAGGAAGTTAGTAATGATGTAATTTTTTTCATGTAGTACTATCATATCCTGTACACTCCTTGAGGGTACATGGGAGGAATTTGATGATGATGCAGTCTAGTTACTATTTTCCTGAGACTTTGAAGTAAGAAAAGATTCAGCTGGGTTGGTTACCAGCCATCTGCAATCTAGTTTTGTGGTGGGGCTGTTACTCAGGGTCTCAATACATGTCCTAAATCTCCCTTCCCTTGTTTGTTCTTGACTAAGCTTACCACTTAGGTTAGTACCTAATCTTCCACTTGGTTGCTCAAGTTCTATTGTTCACCACATGGAGGTGAAAGTTGGATTGGGGGAGGAAAAGCTAAATGTAATACATAGAGTGTAAATCTCTCCGTACTGTCCTTCATGGTTACACAGTGATCAGAATTCATTATAAAAATTATGGGAACAGCTAGTGTTAGAGTAAAACTTCAGTTTATTATGGGAACAGCTATTGTGTTAGGGTAAAACTTCAGTTTAACATAAACCAAAATAATCACTCGAAGTGTCAACCTTCGCATTGAGGTCATCATCTGGAGTATACACATATATACAAAGTAATAAGCTGCACTACAATCAAATTGGTATGCTAAAGTTACATTGATTTGATCAACCATTAAAACTACTGGCCTGACTGTGGTGGAAAAAAAAAAAAACTTACTGCATCAACACTAGTCCTGTTGTTATTATTATTCTTCAGGCCTTCATGGAGTCAAAAGACTCATCGTGGGAGGTCCTTTCTAAGAAACACAAGTCTATCAAGACTCGTTGAGGGAGGTCCCTCCTAGGGAACACAAAGTCTATCATTCCACTCCTTAAACACATTGACCTTTCTTGCTCTCACATTATTATTATCTATTAATAATATAATAATATTATATATGTTGTTATCTATTAATAGCCAGTCCTCCAAAAGTATGGTATTGATCTTGATCTATTCTTGAAGGTTATTATATTATTTTCATGTCTCTTATAAATTTATGATGTTTATGTTTGAGGTTTATCAATATTGGTTTCTAAATTGGTAACGAAATTGTTCCATTGAACTTGGTCTTTTACATGTTTCTCTTTTTGCTGTTGCTCTTTTGTGTTTATATTCAATTTCAACCTCTATTTTGTGTGCACTTAACATTTTTTATAGCCCTTCCTTTTTTCATCTGTGATTTTCCTGATTTCTGGGTCCCAGTCATGACTTTTTTTCTTTTCCATTGTTTTTTCATTCTCAAGAAGCCTTAGGTTGAATCTCCTAAAATATTGCAGAGATGATTCCATTCTTCATTAATAGATTTATCTGAGGGTAATTGCTATAATTTTTTTATTTATTTCTTGCTGATACGGTTTTCTTTTATCGGAGTCAGATAATGAGCTGACTTTGAACCTAAGTTCTTGGTTATCTAATGGATACTGTAATTTATATCCATCTTGGAGGGGTGGGGGAACCGTATTGATGTCACGCATAATAATCTGATTCAATTTCAAAACCTTGGAAGACTCTACATCAAGAATGAATCTATTTTATTATTTGCTATTCTATAATCTATAATAGATTTTGATCATCTTGCTGACTAGGTGAATTTATGAACGTCTTTGTGTTTAAACATTGTATTCATTATTCTTAGATTATTTTAAATAGAGAAATCAAGTAATCTATGCCGTTTCTATTTTTTATTAATTCTCTGAAAGTTCCCACATGATTTTGAATTTTCATGTTGCCTATGAGAGCATTTAAATCACACAGCAGTAATAATGTTTTATTTATTTTCCCTGTTATATTTTGGAGTTGGTTATAGAAGTCCAAACTTTCTTCTTCTCCCCCCCCCCCTCTGGAGCATATAATCTGAAAACCATGAGATATTCTCTATTAAATTTCAATCTGAGTTGTAATATGCTTTTGTTCCAGTATTTATAGTTATTGATGTTGTCTTTAACGCTCAGGCACTCGCATCTGATCTGACAGATACATGCAAAATGTTTAACATAAATATTCTTACACAATTCACTGTATAGCTTGGAGGTCATGAGTAGCTGTGCATTCATGTTACAAGTGATATTCCGCACTGTTTTTTGCTGTCAGTTTGGTTTAACACATGTTATATAAAGGTTTGTGATATTTGACAGTAAATTGTATCCTAGAGATACCGCAACCTCTGATGTCAGTATAGTATGGTTTAGTTTTTTTTTTATTCTTTGTTCAATAATTTCTAGATTGTAACTGAAAATAAATAAACCATCATGTATTACTGAAATAGAGAGCCAAAGGCTTATTTTTATCATACATGTCCTCTAGATGTGCTTTACATTTATGGAAAATACTAAGGAAAGTGATCTAGAGCTCACGCCACCTTTACTATGAGTTGCCCATGCTTGCATTTGCCGAAACTTTTAGTTTCTATATATTCGGCACAAAACTCTTGTAGTTTCTATATTCAGCTATGAAATAATGTTGGATTCAATATTTATCATACATGTCATTTAGGAGATGTGCTTTATTCCATAATTTACATTATGGAAAATACTAAGGAAAGTGATCTGGAGCTTACTCCACCTTTACTACATGTTGCCCTAGCCTGAACTAGGTTGGCTTACGCTTGCATCTGCCAAAACTTTTATAGTTTCTATATATTCGGCACGAAACTCTTGTAGTTTCTATATTCGGCTATGAAATAATGTTGGATTCAATATCTACTTAATTTGCACCATCATGTATTTATATTTGAAGTGTTTTTCTTTCTTTATGTTTTATTGCATTTTAGCACATACTAGTAATGAATGTATCCCTGAGATATACCGCATTGTATGCTGCAAAATTACCGCTGCGAGCTCCTGAGTGTTAAGGGATTTGCGAATCATGTGAATTCACACAGTCCCTGATTTTTCTTCTGTGTTTCAGTCAATACTGCAATTTTGATTTTCTTTTGATATAGAATTTCATCTATTTGGTTTTCTTTGTGAGATAAACTTCTTACATTCCAGGTAACAAAATTAGTGATAATCTTTTTCCAGTCATTAATATTTGAATGATAATTTCTACTTAATTTGGTTGATAGGATTATTGAGTGATTCTGAAGCTATGAAATTAAAATTGTAGAATTTAATTTAGAAAAAAAAAGTTTTTCATTTCTAATGTTATGTTTCTTAAAGCAGTAAGCTCTTTTCCCATTTTAGTTACATTAAAATACTTCTATATCTATTTAATAGGTTGCTGACTGTGTGTGTTTAATGTCTCTAGATAAATCTGAAGCCATTCCTGTAGATACCCATGTCTGGAAGATTGCAGTTCGAGATTACTTGCCTCATTTGAGGACTACCAAATCACTCACATCAAAAGTGTACAAAGAAATTGGTATGTTTTAATATACCTGAAGCTATATCTAAGTTTCTTATAATATGACAATCCTACCTGTGAAAGTTAGAAATAGCACATTTTTTAGTACTGCAGGTAGATTATTAAAGGTTTGATCATTTGAGAGTCCTGCTCTGGAAAGTAGGACATATTTGGTACCATTTAACCCTTCAGAGGTCGTGGTCGTAAAAATTGCAGCTTAAGTTGCGTGTATCTGAGAGATACATTCATTACTAGTATGTGCTAAAATGCTATAAAACGTAAAAAAAAAAAACACCACTGCAAATATAATACATGATGGTTTATTTTCAGTTACAATCTAGAAATTATTGAACAAAGAAAAAAAAACAACAACTAAACCAATACTATACTGACATCAGAGTTTGCAGTATCTCTCAGATACAATTTACTATCAAATATCACAAACCTTTACATAACACATTTTAAACCAAAACTGACTGCATAAACAGCGTGGAATATCACTCATAATATATGCATGCACAGCCTGTCATGACCTTCAAGCTATACACGTGTAAGAATATTTATATTAAACAATTTGTTTGTATCTGTCAGATCAGCCGTGACCTCTGCAGGGTTAACAAAACAATAATTTGTCATGATTACCAAAACCTTTATTTATTACTATATGAATTTTGGCCAAACCAAGTTAAAATTGTTTTTATTATATGCATATCTTCTTTGAATCCAAGGACTCATTACAGGAGGTCCACACTGATTATTATTCACACAGTACCCAACATGCCTCTCATTAAACTCATTTACTGTCATAGCACGCTTATTGCTTCTGCCAACCCATTCCATTTGCTCATAATTCTCAAAAAAAAAAAAAAGACTCCTTGTTTCCTCCTTTACCATATTACATCAAAAATTTCTTTTCTGAATTGATTTTATTTTTAGTAACTTTTAATGTTTCTGTTATACCTGTCTTTTCTTCCTGTATCAGCTGTAACCCACACTTCTTTTGTCTGTCCTCATAGGAAATATTCCACAGACTTTTTCCATCTTCTTCACTTGCATTTGAATCCTCTTGAAAGAGGGATAATAGCATTTTTGTGTCTGTTCTTTTAAGCTACATTGCCCACTTTTGCAATATATCCTCTGTTCCCTATCTCCATGTCCACCATTATCCCTACATCCCACTGCTTCAATTTCCTACAGCCCAGTTCTGTCAGTGCAATTTGCATTGATAATACACATTAACCAAATAACCATCATTTCTTGACCATACAATGATTCTCTTCAAATCATCCTGCAGAATCTTTATCATCCTTATTAACTGTTTCTCTCCCCAATGTTGCATCATCAGCAAATAACTGGATATTTTCTTTCTGTCATTCCTTATATCATTAATGTACAAACTGAATTCTACTTATGAATAATATCAATATTGTAAGTCTTTGGCTAGGATCTTTCATTTGTTTGTTATAGGGAGAGAGTTCACTGTAGCATGAGCTTGACTATATACTTGCAGTTCCTTACTTGAATTTTGAATTCTATGCATTTTCCTATGAATGTTGAAGTTCATTTTATTGAGTTTAGAAATACCTCAAATTAACAAATTTTGGAAGATTTCCTGCTTGCAGATGATACCAAATTTGACTTCCTAATTGATTTTTGTTTGGTTGGGATATGGGACATTATAAACCTAATAGTATGTAGTACCTCAAGGATCATCCTTAGAATATGCATAAGGTTTTGTTGCAATGAAAGAGATTAATTAAGGCAATTTGAATATGAAGAGTAAATGAGCAAGACAGTCATTTATTGGTGGTGGAAAGCAAGTGTGAGATTTATTTTTTTATTTTTACGGGGAATCCATCCATGAGAGGTTAGTCATCCCATAGTACTGTGGATGGGCAGGAAGAAACTTGTTCACATTTACCTTGAAGCTTGGGAAACACATAAGATGGTAGACAAAGAGGAGGTGAAATTTGTTCTATGAGGGTGAGGTATTGTTGATGCCAATTCCAAAATTGAACACCACTGTGAAGTGTATTAGCAAGAGAGGGTCATTAATTAGTCTGTCTTTTTCTGTACAGAGTCCAGTATCTTTAGAGAGCTTAGGGGAACCACCACACATGTGAAAGCAATATTCAGTGGTAGGACAGATTTGTTGTTTGGAGTTATGCCTCAAGCAAAAAAGAAAACATAATTTCTTTTGAGGCAGAGGAGACGATATTTCTCATAATTTTGTGCCAGGAGAGATTTGAAGTTAATGCTATCCCAGTAAGCTAGGTCTCATCATGCTTATGGATTTGAATGTTGTCAATGAAGAGAAGGTTTTTTTTTTTTTTTTTTTTTTTTTTGTGGGAAATAAGGCAGAGCTGTGTTGCTAGCATTGAAATTGACAAGATTATCCAAACCTGACTGATGAATGTTTTGGAGATCTGTATTTAAGGTAGTAGTAGTAGGTTGTATTGGGTTGGTAGTCTTGCTGGAGTATCATTTATATTTATATGTAGAAGGAATATCTCTCTCCAGTCTGATTCAGATGGGTTGGGTCTCCTCCTAATGAGTCATCATGGCAAAATAATGCAGCTGGCATGCCACTCCTCTGCTGCATCCCTATTGTTGGAGGTATTCATGGCTGTAGTCCATGTGTTCACGGGGCCAGTTTGCAGGATGAAAAAAACCCAGCTAAACTAGGAGAAAAACCCTACTGCCCGCACCTAAGACTGGCTAACTTGGCTATGGCTGAGGAAGATCCTTGAGCTCCTCATGTTTCCGACGGGAGCCGAATCTAAGACACTCCTTCCCCAGGCATATGGTTGCGAAGTGCACCGCCACTAGGCTAACCACGCAGACATAGAAGGAATAGGGTGGGTAAAAGAATAGAGCCTTATGGGACTGTCTACATTGATTGTATACTAAGAAGATAAGGAACCATCACCTGAAGTAGGTGTCCAGTCAGAAAGCTGGCTGGCCAATTGCAGAGGACAGACAGAATGATGGAAGTTAAGTTAACAGGCCTTTATGCCACACCCGGTCAAAAGCCTTGGAGATATCAAGGGCAACCACTAGGAACTTGCCAAACTTTTCCATGGTATACTAAATACAAGGGACATAAGTGACAGATCACCTGTTGACCAACAGTGACAGAAAACATACTGATGGTAATTTATTAGCTGAGTGTGTTCAAGATGGTGTAGCAGTTGAGTGTTAACACTTTCCCTTACTTTGGAAGGAACAGGAGTAAGAAAAATTAGATAATTTTGAAAGTATATTTGTCACCCTTTTTAGGGATAAGTTGAATGTGGGCTAATTTCCAGACTGCAGGGTAGATACCAGTGGAATAAGAGCGCATAAAAAGGCAACACAGAATGGAAGTCATCTCTGCAGTGCAAACGTTTATGGCTTTGGCTAGAGACCAAAATTCATGGCTGCCATTTGGACAGGATGTAAGTTTTCAGCTCTTGGCTCTCTCAATCAATTTTTAATGCATCTGTTCTAGGCTTTGGTACAACTGCAATATGTAGATTGAGTTTTGGATGCAAGCCAGTTATATGCTCGATTCTTTTCTTGTACAGCTTTCACACACCTGTGGGAAACTAAGGGTGGAATAAATGTTTCCATGCTGATAAGAATTATTTTGGTGATATGTTCAGCACATACGTGGGTTGGATGCCGGAAGCAGTAATCCATCCAAGATAATCTGGCATAGTAGTTGTGTATGTTATAAGAAATCCACTTGGATTTTCTTGTAATGCTGTACAACGTGTGGATGTGAGTGATTGCATTCATGTTGTTTCATGGGGGGAGAGATGTACTTGGATGGGTCACTAGTGAGGAAGAGGTCCAGCATATTTGGTTGGGATTGTCTGATAGACGGGTAGGCATGTGTATTATTTAACTGAAACTTGCCATGAAATTATATTCTTGTTTTATTCTTTATCTACGTGATGTACATTCACAACTAGGCTGCTTGTATATATTCTTTATCTACGTGATGTACATTCACAACTAGGCTGCTTGTATATATATTCTTTATCTACGTGATGTACATTCACAACTAGGCTGCTTGTATATAGAGACTAAATGATTTTGGCCTCTATATCCCATGCAAAGCACACCACCTTTTGGATAAGTATAATGCTATGCATAATGGGAAGGGCTACCTCGACTAGTTTTCATCTGTATTCAAGTCTCATCAGTGGGAGCTAGACCCAGAAAAGATATCAGGGTTGTGAAGTAATGCAGAAGTCATATTTCCCATATACAAATAGTAAACATGTGTAACACCTTATTAAAATACTGTGGGCTACACTTGTAGAATTTTTTTTTTTTTCATTTGGTTATAAATTAAAATGAAGTCACGAAGATCTTCACACACAAACTTTGTTTGCTTATACTTAGATAAATGATTAAACAAGAATATAATTGGCAAGTTTAATTTATAACCAAGTGAAAAAAAAAACTTTTTATAACTAGCTTTTAATCCAGAATAGACCCAGAAAAGATATCAGGGTTGTGAAGTAATGCAGAAGTCATATTTCCCATATACAAATAGTAAACATGTGTAACACCTTATTAAAATACTGTGGGCTACACTTGTAGAATTTTTTTTTTTTTCATTTGGTTATAAATTAAAATGAAGTCACGAAGATCTTCACACACAAACTTTGTTTGCTTATACTTAGATAAATGATTAAACAAGAATATAATTGGCAAGTTTAATTTATAACCAAGTGAAAAAAAAAACTTTTTATAACTAGCTTTTAATCCAGAATGTTTTAATATGTTACACCTTTTCGCTACTTGTATATGGGAAATATGACTTCTGTATTACTTCAACCTTGGTATCTCTTTTGGGTAGTAGCCCATTCCGTAATGAATAGTATCACATACGCTCGAAAGGATGTGTGCTTTGCATTATGGGGTACTATTACAAAAGAGGTCATGTCAGGTTTCTGTAATATTGGGTATTAGAACAGGTTGAGGGAATGCCATTTGCAGATCCTGGTGGACAGGAGGAGGTTCAGTATTAATAACATAATTGAGACATACAATTTGGTGAGTGGTGTTTACCAGATTAATGTAGAAGAGATGTTTCATGGTGCAGGGGAGACAAGAGTAGAACAAAAGGCTATCTCTGGAAGTTGTATTTGTATAAGGATAGTGTGAACAGGGCGATGAGAGGGATTGATGAGCTTGAATGAAATGGTGATTTGTGGGGTGACTTGCAGGTCTGATAATCAAATTGTGGCAACACAGAATACTATTGAAAGATATAATTTATTATGTGGTATTCTTTCTTATTAATATACAAGGCCTGAGTAGCTCAGTGGAAGTGGCATTTGCTCTGTGTCCTCTGCGCTTGGTCACTCGAAGTTAGACTTAAGTTCAAGTCTAGTCGCCGACTGGAGGAACTTTTTCAAAGCCTCTCTTTGACTGGTTCCCGAGTTAGTCAATCTCTGGCACATGCAAGCAGGTGTTCCCTCCCGGAAACTCAAGAAAATCGACTGTAGTACCCACATTATTTCAGACAGTGACATATCTTGTTAGGGTCAGGCACCACTTATTAGCCAGCCTCTTCATTGGTGGCTGCTACAATTAGTGACAGACATAGACCAACTATTTTTGATTGGCTACTGGTGGAGATTGAATTGCCCATTCAGTCTCCAAAAGCTAGATAGGGTATAAAGGCCTCGCCTACTCCCTATAATGGAAGAAAAGGCATTAGCTGATTTTTTTTTTTATTAATACATATCTATATCAGGATGAAATCAAATGTATTTTTAATTTGATATTTTACAAATATTAATTTTAGATTTCTATTACAACGCCTTTCAATTTGCAGGCGATGCTTTTCGTGATAAATTTGGGGAATATGCTGGATGGGCCCATTCTGTAAGTGTTTGAAGTATGCTAAATCAGAATTGTGCAGATTGGTAATTCTAAAATGCTTTTTAATTAGTATAAATAATTGAATTATTGTGGATGGTTTACATCCATACCCTTGTAAAAAATCTAATTTAATCTACCTATATCTTGTCAGTGCTTCACAGACATTATCTAGGTAATTACAAACATGTCATTTATCTATCTAGCTTTAGCTACATGGGAGTTAGAATTTTTATTTTGACAAGGTTAATTTTATTACCAGTTGATTCCAAATTTACTATTATGAATCAGCTGGTGATAAAACTACCATATAAGTGACTTCTGCTTACCTGTCACATGTACACGTTGGATGTCATTGAGATGGATAAAATACAATTTTTTTCATGTTTGTTTCTGAACTGTAATAATTCCACAAACTTCCAAATGTATCATTATTGCTTTAAAATAAATTTATGAAATAAATATAAATGAAAATACAAATTAATAAAAAAATCATTTTGAGATTAATATAATTTGTTTTTCAGGTCCTATTTTCAGCTGATTTAAGAAAATTCAAGAATGTGAATACTTAGCATGTTCTCTTATGTATACTTGATAATTTTATTTTAATGATAGTGGTATGTTAGTGTATTCTTTTGGAATATCTAATAAATTAGAATTTCGTAAAAAAAGATGTAGTATTTAATGCTTTACAATTTTTGTTTGTGTTTTCCATTAAATTTCTGTGGGAAATAAATGTGAAGATGTGTTGCTAATACACAGTAAGTACTAATTTGAGAGAGAGAATTCTTTTTAAAAAATTTCCTGTTTAATTAGTACAATAATTGAATAATTTAGTTCTGTCATTGGGAAGCTTAGGTCTAATATATTGTTGAACTATTTCCAAAATATGACATCTTCCCAAAACAGTCATTATAGTAATCATAATTTAAATTGAAAGATACCAAGAAATTATATACTTGGTTTTAATTCATTTTCCAAGTGTAAGCAAACAAAGTTTGTGCCTGAAGTATCTTTCAGGACTGGGGCAATCTGTGGCAAATTTCTGGTTGAATATCATCTATTCCAGCTGCCTTTCCACATGTCAAGTTTTTGACAGCTTTTTCTACTTCAAGTATTCATATGTATTTCTCTTGAGAATTTTCAAGTATGGTTCTGTCACTGCTTGGTTCGTTTAATAGTCATTCAAAGTAATTACTCCAGACATCTAGGATATCCTTATATTCAGTTTTTTATCTATTTTATATTCAGTTCATCTGAAAAATGGCAGAAACACATTTTTAGTTTGTTTTAGTTTTAGTTTAGATAATCCAAATAGGTTACGAAAACTGAATATAAGGATATCCTAGATGTCTGGAGTAATTACTTTGAATGACTGTTAAACGAACCAAGCAGTGACAGAACCATACTTGAAAATTCTCAAGAGAAATACATATGAATACTTGAAGTGGAAAGGCAGCTGGAATAGATGATATTCAACCAGAAATTTGCCACAGATTTGCCTTCCCATAATGCAAAGCACGTCTCCTTGCAGACATGTGGTGTTGTGGATTTGCCTTCCCTTTATGGGAAGGCAAATCTGTGGCAAATTTCTGGTTGAATATCATCTATTCCAGCTGCCTTTCCACATGTCACGTTTTTGACAGCTTTTTCTACTTCAAGTATTCATATGTATTTCTCTTGAGAATTTTCAAGTATGGTTCTGTCACTGCTTGGTTCGTTTAACAATCATTCAAAGTAATTACTCCAGACATCTAGGATATCCTTATATTCAGTTTTCATAACCTATTTGGATTATCAAAACTAAAACAAACTAAAAATGTGTTTCTGCCATTTTTCAGATGAACACAATCTTTATTATTAAAAATATTCAATTTCCAATCTCTTCCAGGAATACGTTCGTGTCTTAGGAAGAAACAGATACCAACACCACATGTCCACAAGGAGACGTGCTTTGCATTATGGGAAGGCAAGAGATGTGAAGTCATACCACCTTTGCCATGAGTTGTCCCAGTCCTGAAAGATACTTCAGGCAGAAACTTTGTTTGCTTACACTTAGATAATGGATTAAACCAAGTATATAATTTCTTGGTATCTTTAATTTATAATATAACCAAGGGAAAAAATTTCAACAACTATCTTTCTCTAATCCAGAGTATTTTAATAATAAGGTGTGACACCTTTTGGCAACTCATATAGGAAAATATGACTTCTGCATTACTTCAATCTTGGTATCTCACCTACGGGTCTGGCTCCCACTGATGAGACCTCAATATAAAGATCAAAACCGATCTGGGTAGTGATCCTTCCCATAATGCATAGCATTATACATGTCTGCAAGGAGATGTGCTTTGTATTATGGGATACTGAGGCAGGTGATGTAAAGCCATACCACCTTTGCCATGAACTTTGGTTGCTTACACTTGGATAATGGATTAAAACAAGCGTATAATTTCTTGGTATCTTTAATTTATAATATAACCAAGTAAAAAATTTTTAATAATCATAATTTAATTAATGAATGTTATAGATCCTATAATTCACATTATTCCTGAATTAAACAGGTCACTTATGAAGAGTATGAAACATAAGTGAGGTTGATAACCAGGATGGTAACATTCTGGTTATCTCTCCCTTACGATATGTACTGTTCATTAGGAGGACGTGATCAGATTATGTGATAAAAATAGCTGTGCATAACTATGTTCAGCATTCTGAGAAAAATATTAAATAAGTAATGCTAAGAGAAACTATTTTAAAAAAAATATTGTTGTTCATGAAAAGCTGTGAAGCATTTCTACTTTTTTTTTTATGTTGCTTCCACAAAAGGTTGTTTGCAAACCTATTGAATAATTTGGTAATTGGATTTTTAATATATTTTTTATGTAGTCCAGAAACTCTTCTCTAGAGTACAAACATGGAACTTTTTCAAGCCACCAATAAGTGGGGAATTGGTCTCACACTGGGCAATGAAATTCATCTACCACCTAAGGTGAACATGAAATTACAATTAATTAATTTTAGGATAAAATTTAAAATTATCTGAATTCCAGAAACTTGTACTGTCCCTTCTAAACATAAAATTTTTATGTAACATTACAAAACTTGGAAAAATTCCCAAAGTTCATATTTTATCCTTCATCATCAAATTCCTGTCATGTATACCCTGAAGGGATGTACAGTATATGATAGTACTACATGAAAAATTTACATCATTACTAACTTCCTATTTACAATTTTCTTCCAAATCAGTCTGTTACCTGTCAAGACTCCAACACTATCAGATCTTATATTTCTACCATCTAAGGCACTTTTTACCATATCAATTCCTATATCTTGATCTTCCTCTGGGTCTTTTTCCGGAAAACCTAGCAGAGAACACTTGTTTTGCTAATCTTTCCTCTCCCATTCTGTTTAAGTGACCATACCACCTGAGATTAGCTTGGCTAACTCATTCCACAGATGCAGACAATGTCAAGTTCTTTCCTAATATCCTCATTTTTAATATGATATTGCCATTGATGCCATCTGTTCACACTGCCCAGGACTCTCATATCTCCAGCCTCTAGTCTTTGGTCAAATGTTTTACTTCTGACCCAGCTCTTAGATCAATAAGTTAAAACTGGTTTGAAGATCTTGTATACAGCTAATTTAGTGTTTTGACCAATTTCTCTTGTTACATATGAATTTATTCAGTTGACTTCCTACCAATACTGGCTTTATTGATTCTGTTGTCTATTTCCATATTTAATTTACCATCTTCACTAAAAATTGTGCCTACGTAGCTGAAATATTTTATTTGTTGTATAGGTTCTCCCTTCACAATGCAGTTGATATTTTCAATTTGTCTGCCTATTTTCATTGTATTTTTAATGAAAGACAAAGACATGACTTTTTTTAGTCCTTAAAGAAGAAAGTACAGTATATCAAAAGTTTGTGGTAAGTCAAATCAACAGGGTCCCCTCAGCAAACACAGAAAAATGCAAGGAATCTGAACTGTGTGTAAAAGTAACTAAACAAAAGTCATGGGAAGATTGCTGTGAACATAAAATGAAGGTGGACAAAATGTTCTGGGAGCTATGAAATTCACAAACAGATGTTGCATTACATGCTGTTATAGATGGGAGAGATTCCCAACCTCGAACTTAGCAAAGTATCTTTCAATCCTAGTAGTCCCACAAATGAGAAAGGCAAATTCATAAGTGAAGAATGATTTACATTTTATTGAAAGATATCAAATTTAAATATAGAACCTTTAGACAGTTTATGTGGCTGACAGATTAGACTGACAACAATTCTCCCTCGGGATGACACTGGCTTCAAAATAATTATTTCTGCTGATGGACCCAGGCTATTCAAAGATTGCATAGAAAATGCATTCTTTACATTTCGGGTTAAATATTGGGAACAAAGAAAAGACTGGCCATGGATTCTCCTACCTACACTATTGTAAAATAAAAAACCAAAAACTTGGTTGCATTATGTTGATGACATTTTTATGTTGGGAGGAACAGAAAATTTGGATATCTGAACAGCTTTCACCCAAACAAAATTCACTTTTGAATTTGAACCGGAAGATCACAGAAAATTAACATTCCTTCTCAAGTTATTTCATAAATAAATAAAATAATGACTTGATCTTTTTAACACAACTGGAAGATTCTATAAGACATCCTGTGTCTATTGGGGATTATCCTGTAATAGACATCCTGTGTCTATTACTTAATATTTAATTTATTTTCAATAATGAATTTAACCAGTCTGTAACATTTATAAGATAGCCCCAGCTATCTTATAAATGTAAAACAACTTCAACACATCTAATTTCTATCATAAACATAAATTGAATACTTCGTGAGGTTCATGTTGTTGCCACTCTAGATTGACCTGTTAATTCTGGTGGAAGGCAGATGATAGTTATAAATACTTTCACAAAAGTATTTATAACTAGGTTGTTGAGTAGTACTCAACAACCCGCCTGGAATATATTAACCACAATTTTTGAATGGTAATCCTACAAATAAGAGGTTGTTCGATCTACCCTGAGCACATTAAGTGTGAAAAGAAGAAACTTGTAAGCATTGGTTATTGATGACATGCCAATTGTACTTTTTTGGGAAATATGCAAGGGTAAAGGATGTTACAAAGTGAAAATTAATTTACAAGGGCTGTTCTGAAACTGTCTCTATTATGGTAATTTCCCTAGCAAAAAGATAAGCCAGTAAAATTAAATTTTAAAAAAGATAGCTTGACGTTTCTATTTTGTTCAAGATAATCTCCCATTTCAGTACATCTCTGCAGGATGACATGTTTTTCAAAGTCATAGTAAAAGTATTTAGGTTGTTGAAACCATTCCCTCAACACTACTTTGACCTGTTCATAATTTTTTTAAAATAAATATACACTGCAGTGTCTTCAATTTAGAAAATGCACCCAGAATGATGTTGAGTTCATACCAGACAATTCTATATAAAGATTTGATTAACTTTAATTTTTAATTTCTTCCCCAATTTTCACTAGTTGACTCAATGAAATCCACTATAAAACTCTCGCTATTCAAGAAAATAAAGTTAGAAAACATGTGAGTGTTTTTGTTGTCTGCCGTATTAGATGGAGGTGACTAGAATC
The DNA here is from genome assembly GCF_054136105.1 of Typopeltis vanoorti. Classification (NCBI taxonomy): domain Eukaryota; kingdom Metazoa; phylum Arthropoda; class Arachnida; order Uropygi; family Thelyphonidae; genus Typopeltis; species Typopeltis vanoorti. The sequence continues at coordinate 42,301,318 of NC_143556.1, read as the reverse complement.
CAAACTGAAGTCTTCTGAAGATCCAGCACAATGCAAGAAAACCAGGATGATAACCATACCTTTTAGTTTATTGCAAAGTCTGTATTCATTCCCGGGTTAAAATTATCGACACGATTTTATATGATTAAGAAACTGCTAACATCTTTAATTCAGAAAGTTTTAATCCACATAAAAAGACAAAAAAGAAAAAGTGTTGCTTAATGTAATGGATTTATTGCTATCCATTCCCAATATTCAAGAAATGTTCCCGAGTTTTTTTTAATTTTTTCATGGAATTTGTAAATTTGCTGACACTTTTTATTTACAGAATACAGAAGGTAACTGGCTAGGCCCTTTAGAAACTGGAGAAGCCCATCTTCAAACCTACCCCCCCTCCCCGCTGCATAGTGATAACCATAATCAAATTTCAGATACACTTTGAGTGTACACGTCAGGAATTTGATATCAAATACCATGGTAGCAGCACTATCTAATATGTTTACATTATTACTAACATCCTGTCCACAATTTTCCTTTAAATACCTCAAGAGTATGTCGGCCCACCTTTGTTCTGATTACATTTTCCTCTACTAGGCCAGATATACTTTCCACTGTGTGATAATATGAGTCGATATTTCTGACCATCCTTCAACATGACAATCATCCATGCACCGTTGTTGGACAACTAATTGTGTGATTACAAATTTATATCCTTCAGATCATGGCACATCCATCTACAGCAGTGGGTCTTAACCTTTTTAGTGATCGGCACCCCCTTGAATCTAAAAATAAGTTCTCGCACCCACTTGGAAAATGTGTTTCTATTTCTTTATTTACGAAATTACATTTATTGCAAGATAATTTATTAATTGAAAAATAAACACATACGTTTACATAGAAAACATCTCAATTTGTAATGGCTATGTTGTTGTTTATTCATAATACTTTTGAAGTGAGGCTCCTTTTTTTGAAAGAGCCACGCATAAGTCATCACTTGCATTTAAGTGCAAAAGTGATGAAAATCATCCCATTTCACACAGGTAGGTGGTGGCAAATGATAAAAGTGTCTGCAATGCTGCTTTTACCAGCTGTGGGTAAAAGCTGTACACCAGAATTGTTCTAAGTCCAGTTTTTCAAATTCCATTTGAATATGTGCACTGGCTCATATTTCAATAAGATCATCTTTTATTAAATAGCTTTTATTAAATTTTATTAAATCGGCCATTGAATCTAGGTCAAAATTTAGAAACTTCTCTCACACTCCAGGTTAAGAACCACTGATACTATGTACATGTAGATATATCTACAGTATGGGTAGTGGTTCTGCAGTGTCATGTTGAAGGAGACATGGAATGTAGTCTTTAAAACAGACAATACAAAAGTGCTGCATGCCTTTTAGCATGTATTTCAGAACTGTATCCAAAAGTTATAGTGAATATTTTTGATATCTTGCCAAAGCTTTTTCATTTGCAATTCTTCATGCAAAATGTATCCTAACGTTCTTTTGAAATGCCTATAGTGTGAGCAATTTCATGCACTTTGACTTGCCGGTCATCCAATACCATATCATGCACTGATCAATTATTTCTGGTGTTGTTACACTTTTTGGATGTCCTTCACGTGGATCATATTGAAGGCTGGTACGACAGTGTTTAAACTTGGCAGCCCATTTCTTAATTGTTGCAAACGAAGGAGAAGAGTGCCCATAAACTTTTATGAACTTCGAATGGATTTCTTTTAAACCTTGTTTTACAAAGAATTTTATAACTGCACGATACTCAATTTGCTCCATTTCAAGGGATACAGAAACACTTTTGCTTCAGACAGCTGTATAAAACAAACTACTTGATAGAATGACTTGCAGTTTCACCTGGATGCTTATGACAGATGTACCAACTTAGATGGTGACACTATCGGCAATATTTTTGTCTATGGTCGAGGCTGAGAAATATTCAGACCATCCTCGTAAATGATTTCCTTTCAGTGATTCATTTAACTTTTTTAAGTCCAGGAAGTCTCAATTTTTCTGTCCTTGTACTGAAGGTGGGTTAGCCAGTCTCATATAGAGGTAGCAGGATTTTCTATCCCTCAAAATGAGCAAACTAGGCAGAATACACAAGAATTTAAGATGCTATTTATACACTGGCTGCAGTGTCTTAGATGGTTTGGTGGTTAAAACCATATTGGAAATACATGAACTATCACTCAGAAAATTTCTCCTCTAATGGAGTTGAAGATTAGAGATGAAAACTTTTACATCGGTCTCTTGCTGCTCTCCTCAGTAAAAGTCCACATAACTTCAATCTTCCCTTCTATGCATTATTCAGTGTTTTTAGTACTTTTACAGCTGATCAACATTTCTTTTAGATTATGTCACTCAGTTGCTAAAGTTTTGTTCATTTACAAACTTTCATTTTTTTAAAATCACATTTGTATATCTGAGTACTGTTCTAAAAAAATAAAATAAAATCAGCTAACGCCTTTTTATTCCCATATATAGTGAGTAGGCGTGGCCATTTTAGCCCTATCTAACTTTTGGAGACTGAGTGGGCAGTTCAATCTCCACTGGTAGCCAATCGGAGATAGCTGGCCCAAGGCTATCACTAATTAAGCGGCCTGCAGTGAAAAGAGACGGATCAACAAGTGCGTCCATCTTGTGGTCCCTAATACTCGTATTTAATGTCTGAAATAATGTGGGTTCTATGGTTGATTTTCTTGAGTTCTGGGAGAAAAAATCCATTTGCCTGTGCCAGAGATCAACTAACTCGGGAACCGGTCGAAAAAAGGCTTAGAAAAATTTCTTCTAGTCACCGACTAGATTCGAAACCAAGAAGTCTTCCTTCATGGTGGTAAGCGTCGTGATGTGCAAACGCTACATCCACCGAGCTATACAGGCTTTCTGAGTACTGTTAATGTCTGAAAATTGCTTGACCTTGGTTCTTTTTTAAAAACTATACTAGACATTTTTCTTTACAGTGTGATGCTCATTATTATCTTGTTACAAAATCTAGGACTAACCACTACACTGCAATGCTACAAGCTTAAAACTGGGGTTATGCAACTTTTAACATTGCCAAACACTGTTGTTTTAAGTAATATTACAATAAAAAGTCTGATAATGTTGAATCTGTAACAAACAATGAATGATATTAAACAACAACAAAAAAAAAATTCATCTTTACTTCAAACATTTGTTGGTACACGATAGGAACTGTCTAGCTCTCTGGAGAAGTACAGTATTTCTTTTATACAGGATTATTGCATTCATACAATTTAAAGTAACATGATTATGCTTAAAAACAGAATGTCAATTTTTTTTTTTTTTACTCCTACCATAGGATTTTTTTGGGATAATTAAGATTATACAATCAGCCCTCACTCTAGAGAACAGGTACCAAAGGAAGAGTAAGTTTCTGTGAAAGATTTTCTACAATGAATTTCATTAGAATAGCAATGATGCTAAGAGGTTTCATCCAAATTTTTCAGGTTTTTTTTTAATAAATTGTAACAAGACAAAGACTGATAATTTTTACACAGCTCGATTATTATTATGTGACACCTCCAGGGAGTCCAAGGGACTCATTGAGGGATTATTCATTTTAGAAAACTACATATACATTGATAGGCACATTTTAAAAATGTTTTGCTGTTGTTTTGCTTAAAATTTTTATTTTAAAGCAGCAGCAAATAATAATATGTAAATTAACTTCATATATTCTCAACATCTTATAACAATTTGGATTTTAGCAAAACTTTAATATTTTTGCCAAAGATTGAGATTACTACATTAAAAGAATCGAATCAATAAGAATACCTAAAAACACATCTGTAATCAATGTATTGAGGTCTCCTCCTACTCCAGTTATAGTTTCCAACAAAACAGTAACATGGTAGTCAAGTGAAGCATCTTAATTATAATATAACTATATTCCAAACAATAGTGTTATGTAAACCAGCAGAGTTTGTTTTCACTGCATACAAGTGATCTGAGTACATGACGAGGAAGGTCAAAAATTTTAAAAATATTAACCCATGAAAAAAAAAATTCAAGTATACTGTATTTAGCAAAATGGAATAAATAAAGAATAAAAACTGCAAATAAAGGCTCAATTAGCTTTTTTTTTCTTTTTAACTTATTTCATCTTTTTATTTATGATATACTTACAATCCACTTTCCTCCTTAAAGATTCAGATTATATAAAATTTGCTATGCATTCAAATAAACTTCCTCATCTTGCAGCTATACTGGCAACATGTATTATGATCATAGTGGAATATGCAAATTTTCCCAAAGTGTGTAGTTGTCTATGCGAAAGGGGAGGGACTGATTTTCTTGATAGGGACAGAATCTAACTTCTGTTGTTGGATTATCTATTAATATGCTATCAATCAGAATAAAAAATTCATTGTAAGGATAATATTCATCCAAAATATGACAGTGACAAAACATCATTCTGTAGGCTGGCAAGGATATTCTATTTACCTGCAAACAATATTCATCTCCTTCAATGGAACTTAAATGTATGCTTCTCCGTTCCCATTCTGTTAATCTAATTTCACCGGAGGACTTTTCAAATGGTTATGGACAATCATTTAAAAGATTAGATGCTGAAACTGGGAAGGTGGCAAAGAAGAAAATTTTACTCAAAAATTAATTCAAAAGTGTAAGCACTTTATGTAAACAATGACAAAGAACAAGTAAAACATTTCTGCCATATGTGCACAACAATTTTTAGTGAATATGGCAAATTATATATGAAAAACAGACAACAGAATTAGCAAAAGCAAATAAATTTATACAAGAGGGAAATTAGTCAAAACACTAAACTAGATGTATATATGTAAAACAGTGTTCAAACCAATTTGAACTTATGGATGTGAGAGTAGGATTAGAAATAAAATACTTGATCAAAGGCTGGACACCACAGATAACTATTTATTCTGAGTTCTGAGAAAAATTAGGAGAGAGAACAGAGGAACATTAATGGCAGAACCATGCAGAATAAGTGAGCACTGCTAATCTAAAGTGATATGGTCACTTAACAGAATGGGAAAAGAAATGTTAGAAAACTGTTTTTGCCAAGATAGCAGGAAAAAGACTCAGAGGAAGAATAATATTTTGGATATTATTCTTCTCCAGATAGATTGATACAGTAAGAAGATCAAAATATAAAATCTGATTATATTAGAGTCCTGACATAATGGACTAAATTAGAGAAAGATAGTCAACAGAAAGTAAACAATTTAAACTTTTAGTGTAGTAACGTCTTATAATCCTGTACACCTCCTGAGAGTACATATCAGGAATTTCATGATGATAGGATCATATTTCAAAGCCTTCTATAAATTCCAAAAAAAAAAAAAATTAAGAAAGTATAAATACAGACTGATACATCATAAGGACAAAGTGGTCAACAATTTGATTCTTTTAAGATTTTCAAAATATTAAGTTTTGCTAAAATAAATATAAACCAAATCAATATATCCAGGTGCAGGGATGGCCAACCTTTTGTCAGCTATGCCCAATTAAATGCATAGTTCTTGTCCACTAGTGTTAAATGGGCTACATCCGTTCTATGGTAGGAAAATTTTCCAGTAGCATGTTATGTAGAAAACAGTTATAGAAAACTTAAATTTCACATTCTTATCATTAATTTCATATTGATTATTTAATGTTTCAGTGATTTATTTTAGCTTGCTTATGAAATGGACATTTTAAAATGCACTACGGTATGCCACCCCTGCTTTAATACTCTGAGTCTTCTAATACCAAATACTTAATAACAATATATTTATAACATTCAACATGGCTCATTTAGTAGCTTTAATCTAATAGTCAAATAATTAGGACTCTGAAATTACTCATTCCACTATTTCAATGTTTACTTAACAATTTTCATAAATGATTTAAAATTGAAATTTAAAATACCATTTATACTTTTCATCATTCCATAAATGAATCGCATCACTATATTGAAAATAAATTATTAACTAAAATATCACATCATTTAAGTTATATAACTTCCTTATATAAAATTTGCTGTTGCATTTATGAGAATTAAAAAAAAAAATTATCATTTGAAGAAGAAAAAAGACAGACACTAAAATAACTTTGTCAAAGTAAGTGGCATAAGAAATAGTATATTTAAGCCATTCCTATTGGAAAAACACACTAGAATCAGACTCATTCCACTATTTCAATGTTTACTTAACAATTTTCATAAATGATTTAAAATTGAAATTTAAAATACCATTTATACTTTTCATCATTCCATAAATGAATCGCATCACTATATTGAAAATAAATTATTAACTAAAATATCACATCATTTAAGTTATATAACTTCCTTATATAAAATTTGCTGTTGCATTTATGAGAATTAAAAAAAAAAATTATCATTTGAAGAAGAAAAAAGACAGACACTAAAATAACTTTGTCAAAGTAAGTGGCATAAGAAATAGTATATTTAAGCCATTCCTATTGGAAAAACACACTAGAATCAGACTCATTCCACTATTTCAATGTTTACTTAACAATTTTCATAAATGATTTAAAATTGAAATTTAAAATACCATTTATACTTTTCATCATTCCATAAATGAATCGCATCACTATATTGAAAATAAATTATTAACTAAAATATCACATCATTTAAGTTATATAACTTCCTTATATAAAATTTGCTGTTGCATTTATGAGAATTAAAAAAAAAAATTATCATTTGAAGAAGAAAAAAGACAGACACTAAAATAACTTTGTCAAAGTAAGTGGCATAAGAAATAGTATATTTAAGCCATTCCTATTGGAAAAACACACTAGAATCAGACTATATAATGTCTTGTCAAAACCAACTTACTATACGGAAGTGAAACATGGACCATAAAAAGGAAAGATGAAAAACTAATTCAAACAGCAGAAATGAAATTTCTCAGAAAACAGCTGGATATACCAAGTGGGACCATAAAACAAATGAAGAAATCTTACAATCCCTGAAGATAAAACCAATTAATTACTACCTAAGACAGTATAAACAAAAATGGATAGAACATTTAAATCTAATGGACAACAGCAGACTACTGAAAATATTACACCGTTAAAAATAAGTGGAAAAACAGAATTGGAAGACCAAGAAAGAGATGGCATGAGACCTGAACAGGCCACCTGGCCTAAAATCCATATTAGGAAGAAGAAGGGAAAAAATGTCTATCTCAGGCATTCTGTGCTCACATAATTTTGGATTAACAACTTCTGTTAATCAGTGACTGAAATGTCTCAATTTTTAACAAAATATAGCTGCACACATGATTTTTTAAATATCATGAGAGTTATCTAATCTGTTCATATGCATCTAGAGTATACTGTATGGAAGTAACAAACTAAAATCACTGCCAAGAATCTTTGTTGATAAGTCATAAGACTTAAATGCCTTTTCACAAAATTGCTGCCATCTTCTAGTCACACACTCATAAGAAATCAGCTCCCCTTCCCTTCTCAGATAAAGTAACAAAGTGTTATTTCATCAGTGTTCTAAACATTGAAACATTCAATTGTACCAGGTGTTGAGACTTCACATGCTCACAACATATTTCTGAAATCAGTATGCTTATGTTTAACAAAATTGGGAAAAAAAAAAAAAATCTGTATAAGACTAATGAGCTAGTATGCTTTACCTGAAAACAGGAGTGCACACATTCCTTGTATTATTAATGAAATATAAACAAATGCATTTTCTTTTTTCCTCTCCAGACAAATGACATCAAAACTGTTCTGAGAATAGATCTATTCTGAATTATAAGATATAGCCAGATCAAACAGAATAATAAAGTACATTGTAGTTGATCATATTTCATTTTGACTAATTTCACCAAGAAACTATTTAGGATCAACTTATCTCTGAATGAGAACAAGAATAATATAGTCTATTCAGTTTTACACCACATTACTTTATAATAAATTGCTTAGTGATAACTATCTGAAGATAATAAATACCTTTAACACAAAATGAAAAACAAAATGCTTGTCACCCTGTATTCAGTAAAAAAAATTTCAGTTGTATTTCTTCTAAAACAATTCATTATAAACTATCTGTGTATACCTGACTATTGAAATATCAGTGTACACACTAGTATAATATACTTGCCTAAATGAAATCTTAGTTCTTGTATTATCATTTCTAAATAAAAATATTTTATATTTTAAACATTATTTTTCTATTTTAACTCAGAGGGAAAAATATAAACCAAGAAAATACCATTACCCTACATTGTAGGATATCGCAACATTAAAAACAAAACAAAAAGCTTGAACAGTATCACTATATAATAATCTGAAATTATTAAAAACAAAAGCTAAAATCAGAAGTTAGAAAGTGGTGACCTGCACCAAGAAACTAAGTGAGAAATAAAGTAGACAATACAGTAAACCCTCGATTTTACGGACTTCGGATTTAATGGACAAAATTTCCGATCCGCATGTCACGTGAAAATTAACACCGTTAATTTTAAAATGCTTTTAATGAAGATCTGCTTATAATTAAATTAAGATTATTTTTTTATTAATTTCCTGTTATTTTTAACAAATTTTGGCAAATAGGCCATCATATGTTGGAAAAACACTGTAGTAATTTAGCTGACATAAATGAGTCAGTGCTCATAAAGCATGTTCAGTGAATGATTAGAACGCAATCACACCAATCGAGCTGTCATTGGTTCTTTTGTCACGTGCCATGACTTTCTGTGGCAGTTTTAACGCGTGTTGGCCGATGTTCCGATGTGCGCTAAGCCACTCCCAGTAGCATGCATTTGTTTACTCACGGCAAATGGTTTACGTACGTAGGCAATTTATAGACCTATTCAATATAAATTTAAAATTACAATTTTTCTGTGAAATTAAACTTTTCATAGATATAGTACTTAATTTTAATTACATAAAAGTTTCTACATAAGTAAAAACATGTAAATTAGCTATTTGTCAATTTTTTAACATACGTATTCAGAAAATCTACTTAATTATATAACAGACTTTCGGATTTAATGGACACCCCCTTCGCCCGAATTAGTCCGTTATATTGAGGTTTTACTGTACTATAGGGATATAAAAGTTATAATTTACTACATACTGAGATCTCTGTGCAACAAGAAAAAAAAAAGTTTTATGAATTCTCAAGCAATTTCACTCACCAGCAAAATGCTGAAAGAAAGTTTTTCAAAAAGAATGATGCAAATGCAGTAAAGCCACTTCCCCCCCCCCCCCCCACATTCTGAACATCTCTGAAAGACTGGATTTCATTCACTGCAAATCTCTCTCTCAGATAAGAAAGGAGTTGACCATAATAAAATAAGCCAATAACAATGATCTAATCATGGAAGCATTAATCATATACAACATTCTGCTATTGTTATTTAACAAGTGTACAGCACATTATTCTTCTTTACTAGATTTCCTAACCAAAACTTATTTTGTAAATGAAAATCTATTCTTTCATCAGTTCACTATTCTTTTGTAATTTTAATTTCAATCCAGAACCCAAAAAATTTGCTACTCAAAGTAGCAATCTGCTTAGAAAAATAATTAGTAAAGTTTAAGAAAATACATAAAAACAAATTTTATCACACTGTTGTTACAGTTGTGGCCTCCATTTAACAAAGCTAAAATTAGCATAACCATAGCAATCTTTTTGTACTATGGCTAATAATGAGATAAAAATGTTATAAGGCTAAAAGAGGTCCAGCTGGCATTGAAAGGAAAAATAATATTAATTTTTGCCCATTTAACTAGATTTCATTGTATTAACTATTCTAAAATGAAAAATGCCCTTAAAAAAATCACAATTGTGGTATAAACTACCACACTGAATTTAATTCTAAAACAAAACAAAAAATTGTAATGATCATTATATAACATTACAAACATTATGTGCAAATTGGTTAATACCCTGTTCATTTCACACTATTCTGGATAGTTGAGTGCATATTTAATTTTAAACAGCTTTATTTTGCAATCGCATATTCCGAAATGAAAGTGGTGCTTTATTATAGAACTGCCAATATTTATCCAGTCTTAGGTGTGGAAATGGTCTGTGTTTACGCTACATAAAAAAAAAAGTAGTGAAGTGCAGTAAAAAAAAACTTGCCCAAGGAGAGAAATATATCACATTGACCATATCCTAGAAAATGCAAATGAAATGCACAGAATGAGAATTTTGAGACCAGGTAAAATAATTACCTCTTCTCTCACAAAGAAACAATGTATATACACATAAAAAAAAAAAAAACCTACACTAAATTTGCAACCCAATCTTTGAATTCATATCACTTTGCACGTTGTGCAACAAGGATCACAGTCACTCATTACATGTCAAAACAAAGTGCAGTGCTGGACTTTTATTCGGCCACCGAGATATCTCTAAACTGATGATATCTGCCACTGCGATAACGGCGTATTAAATATGGTACAGCCATAGCAACAAGGACCCCAGACAAAAATGAGAGTGGAATAGCTAGTCCAAGTGCCACAGGAGAAACTGAAAAGAAATAAATCACAATATTACACTTTCAACTATAGCTTAACTAAAATTCTTTGCATATTGAATTTAGATAACTGTTTACTTCACCATAAACTAATTAAACTTTTCATTCATAAAAGAACTCCAATGTTATTAATAATGAATAACGGCCCTATATCATAAGCTATTACTCTTCTTGATGACATTACAAACATCCATGCCTCAGCAGTACTTCAAACCACAGCATTATTTAGGCTCTCTTCTTAAATTTATATGGATAAGGTCAATTCTCACTACAGCAAACATCACTATAACTCCATAAAAAAAGTTATACAGTAGAATTTGCTTATTGTGATCACGGATAATATTATCAATCGGCCCTGAAACACGTCATTTAAAATGAATTTAAAATAATCTGTCTATTATAATCAAAGTTCCAGTTATTGTTATCAGAATCCTTGAATGTTTAGCCTTTTGCGTCTCAGAATTCTAAGAAATAAGGGTTAATCAGGAGAAAATTTGACAAAGAACATTTGTCGAAATCAGAAAAAATATGCTTTTGAACTAAGTCAGATTGCAAACATGGGTGAGGTGCCTCTCAATTTTGATGTGCCTTCCAACAGAACTGTTGATATTCAAGGGGTCAAAACAGTGGCAATCAAAACAAGCAGTCATGAAAAGATGCATTATACTGCTGTCCTTTCATGCTGTGCAGACAGTACCAAACTGCCTCCAATGGTCATTTTTAAGAGGAAAACGTATCCTAAAGAGAGCATACCACTGCGTTCTTGTCCAAGTTCATGAGAACTGCTGAACGAATGAAGAGATCATGGCTATTTGGTTTGCAAAGATTTGGTCTAGAAGACCTGGAGGGTTCTCGAAGAGGCTAGCTCTGTTCATGTTTGATCAGTTCCGAGCACATTTAAGAAAAAGGGTTGCAGTGGATTTGCGAACACAGCTAGCAGTTATTCCTGGTGGACTTAGTCAGCTACAGCCACTAGATATTTCTATCAACAAGTCCTTCAAAGCTCTGATGAAGAAGAATGGAATAAAGATGCAAAAAAGCAGGTAATAACTTGACACCGACAGGAAGAGTGAAAAAACCAACCATTACTGAGGTATGCAAATGGATCCTAAACTCAAGGAATGGAGTCAAGCAAGAGGTGGTTGTTTAAGTCCTTCAAGAAATGTGGAATCAACAATGCCATGGATGGAACTGAGGATCTCATATATATAGACAGTGACTCAGAGGACAGCCGTGATACAGTAGAAGTTGAAGAAAGTGATATGTCTGGAACTAATATTGATAAAGAAAATTATATGTCCGGAACTGAGAATGATGCATAATTTCTTAGTATGTATCTTAAATATATTACCTAATTACTAAATATACTTTGAATATTTAAAAAATATATCAAATGTGTTTTGTTCATCATCATCATCATCATCAAATTCCTGCCATGTACCCTCAAGGGGTGTACAGGATATGACAGTACTACATGAAAAAATTACATCATTACTAACTTCCTATCTACAATTTTCCTCCAAATCAGTCTGTTACTTGTCAAGACTCCAACATTATCAGATCTTATATTTCTATCATCTAAGGCACTTTGTACCGTATCAATCCACCTATATCTTGGTCTTCCTCTGGGTCGTTTTCCTGCCAACCTGGCAGAGAACACTTGTTTTGCTAATCTTTCCTCTCCCATTCTATTTAAGTGACCATACCATCTGAGATTAGCTCTGCTAATGCATTCCTGGATGCTGACAATGTCAAGTTCTTTCCTAATATCCTCATTTTTAATATGATATTGCCATTGATGCCATCTGTTCACGCCTCTAATCTTTCTCAGGACTCTCATATCTGCGGTCTCTAGTCTTTGGTCAAGTGTTTTACTTCTGACCCAGCTCTCAGATCCATAAGTTAAAATTGGTTTGAACACAGTTTTGTATACAGCTAATTTAGTGTTCCGACTAATTTCTTTCTTATTCCATATGAATTTATTCAACTGACTTCCCACGATACCAGCTTTGCTGATTCTGTTGTCTATTTCTATATTTAGTTTACCATCTTCAGTAAAAATTGTGCCTAAGTAGCTAAAATATTTTACTTGTTCCACAGGTTCTCCATTCACAACACAGTTGACATTTTCAATGATTCTGCCTATTTTCATTGTCTTTGTCTTTTTATTGCTGGCCTTCATACCATATCTATTACAACAGCTATTCAATTTAGTCAGAGAATCTTGCAGACTTGTAGCGGATTTATTTAGAAGTATAACATCATCCGCATAAAGCAAAGAGCTGACATTAACATCTCCAATTTTGATATCAGGTTTAATACCACATTCCTTCATAATGTGATCCATATAGATAATGAATAACAGAGGGGATAATGTACATCCTTGTCTCACACCAGATTTAACATTAAACCATCTTCCTGTACTTCCTTCAATTCTAACTGCTGACTCACAACTCAAATACAGACTAAGTATTGCTTGATATAATGCCCCATTGACACCATATAACTGCAGCGTATTGAATAGCTTCTCTCTTGGCACCTTGTCATATGCCTTTTCCAAATCAACAAAACTTAAATACAGATCTTTGTTATATTCCCATGCTTTCTCGACTATTTGTCGTAAAGTGAAGATCTGATCCTGACAGCCTCTATTTGGCCTGAATCCAGCTTGTTCTTCACCAAGCTTTTCTTCCACAATTCTTCTCAACCGTTTCTCAAGTATACTTGCATAGATCTTGCCAGGAACACTCAGTAGGGAAATACCTCTGTAATTCTCACATTCAGTTTTATTTCCCTTTTTATATATGGGTACTATGAGAGCTCTACTCCAATCATCAGGAATTCGTCCCTCTGTCCAGGCTTTCTGAACTATGCAGTGCAGCCACTGTAAGACTCTTATACCACCATACTTCAGCATTTCTGGTCGAATATCATCTACTCCTGCTGCCTTTCCACATTTCAAGCCTTTGATGGCTTTTTCTACTTCAAGTATGGATATGCATTCCTGACTGCATGCCTGGTCAGTGTTTTTTATCACTGTGCTGTCATCACTGCTTGTTTCATTTAGCAGTTTTTCAAAGTAATTACTCCATACTTCAAGGATATCTTTTTCTCCTGTTTTCATTTCACCTTTATCATCTCTAATTCCTTTTACAGCACTCTTTCCTCCATTCCTAAGCTTCTTCAACAACCTCCAGAATATTTTGCCACCTTCTTGATATTTATTTTCTATATTCTTGCCAAAGTCCTCCCATGACTTTTGTTTAGCTAGTTTTACACACTGTTTAGCTTTCTTACATTTGTCTCTGTATTCTGTAAGAGTAATACAGAGACAAACACATTTTTTTTTTTTTTTTTTTTTTTTTTTTTTTTTTTTGTCATGTTGTACCATCAAAATAAAAAATGATGGTACAACATGACAAAAAAATGTGTTTTGTTTTATGTTTAAAATATTGATTTCTTAATTTTGGGTTTGAAAAAGTAGGATTCATCTTATACATGAAAAAATAAGGTATGTGGAAGTACAAAGCAGGTGATTATGACAAGCCTAAGAAACAGTTTGGAGCTATAGCATGGAATAAGGAATTGAATGGTAAGGAAATAAATGTTACTTGGGAACTGACAAAGAAATACATAACAGCATCAATGTGTGAATGTATTCTGAGGATCAAAAGGCTCAATAAGGTAAACGTAAAATGGATAAATGAGAGAATTAAGAATGAAATCTGGAAAAAGGCACTTTGGATGCAGTAGAAGACGAATAATGGTAATAATCAGTTGCATGAAGAGTATAATTCTCTTTGGGAGAGAGAATAATGCTTTCCATATTTTTAACAACCATGCAAGGATAAGAAATCCATTTGTCTTTGCAAGGCCTTGCATCTGTTATGTGCAGATCTAGTCTCCTGATTTCTGGGGTTATGCAGATAGTGGAGAGGGTGCAAAGGAATGTGTTTATCAGGACAGGAATGTAGATGCCAGAATGAGAAATTGTGGGCTGCCAATACTAGCAAACAGAAGAAAGAGGGGGTGATGGGAAGCCTCAAAATTTCTGAAGGGGTTGATCATATGGGATACTAGCATATGAATTTTTTTTTATTTTATGGAGGGTTAGGAGGGCATCAATAGAAGTGAGAATGAATACAGTTAAGAAAGATAATAGCTAGATTTTTTCTTTATAGAGCAGTGCATGAATGAAATGGTTTGCATTTGGAGGTAGTGAGTGCAGGTAATGCAAATGAATTCAGCAAAAGGTAAATGGTATTAACTGAACTGCCAATCTGTATACAGTTTTGGTGCTTATATTCCCTGTATTTATATCCATATGCTATATTAAAAACATCTTATAATAATAATAATATTTAGAACAGTTAGTGATGTTCATCAGGCTGATTCAGTGAATGGTCTCTAGCTCTAAAACTGTTTTGAATAGAAAGGAGCTCTTATTTCATTGGTCCTAATTTGCTACAATCTATCAAATTATTTTTCTTCCATTTACATCAGTGGTTCTTAACCTGATGGTAGTGCCCTGGGGGGGGTATGCATTATAATACTACTGATACAATAAAAGCAAAAAATTCCATATTGAATCTAGCATCCCTATTTATATTGTATTTTTGACAACACTATTCAGAATATTGTATGTCTGTAGAAATAAGTAGTAATTCACTACTTATTTTTTAAAATTTTTACATTGAAAGTTAAGTAATAGGACCGCTTTTTGTTCTAAATTTTCCTACATTGAAAATAATTAAAATAATAAATAAATAAAACTGAAACAATTTTTTTTAGCAGAATCCCCTACTTTTATAAGCTTTGTCTGCTATTTTTCCTAATGCCTATCTGCCAACCCTCGATTGCAGTTTACATCTAGCCCATGGTATCGTGTGGTGCACTTCGATGATATTGTGTAGCCCATTAAAATGAGTAAAAAGAGAAAGTGTCGACAATTCAAGTGGATATTTAAAATATGGAGTTATTTCATCTATAAATAATGAGCAGTTACCAATGTGCTTAATATGTGAAAAAACTTTCTCAAACGAAGGAATAAAGCCCTCAAAAATGATTGAGCATTTAAGAACAAAGCATCCAAATAAAGCCAAAAAGGATGTGGAGTACTTTTGCAAATTAAAGACTAAATTTAAAAATTGTCCTGGACTTAAACGGTTGGTCGCAGTACAAAGTAACCAACAAGAGAAGGGACTTGTGTCTTACAAACTTTCAAAATTAATTGCCGAATGTGGAAATCCACATGCTATTGGTAAAACTCATCTTACCGCTATAAATGAAGTTTAATATGCGATGATTGGCCCAGGTAAAAGTAATACGATGTAATCAATTCCTCTCAGCAATAGTTCAGTTTTAGATGCGAAAAGATTTATAAATGAAGTTTTAGATGCGATGATTGGCCCATGGTAAAAGTAATACGATGTCATCAATTCCTCTCAGCAATAGTTCAGTATCAACAAGATGCAACGAAATGGCAAGGGAAATTGAAAGGAAAAAAAAAAAAAAAACTGTGATGATTTAAAAACCATAGAATTTTCTTACAACTCGATGAGACAACTTTACGCGACACCGATCCTTTGTTAATGGCCTACATGCATTATATAATAAATAATGAAGAAATTCTTAAAGACTTCATTAAGGCTAAAAACATTCCTCTCACAAATATTATTGCGTATGCAACTGCTGGAGCACCAGCTATGACTGGTCGTCACTTTGGATTTATAGCACATTTAAAAGAAGGTTCCAAATATCTTTTCAATTCACTGTATTCTTCATAGTCAGCAATTAGTTGCAAAACATCTTAGTGGGAGACAACATAAGACTTTGGATGATGTTATTAAAGCAATGAATAAAATAAAACCCAGTCATTGAATACCAGTATTTTTTAGAAACTTTGTCATGAAAATGAAGAATTTGAGCATCTTTTGCTTCACGCTGAAGTTCAATGGCTTTCAAATATAAACTATGTGCAACTCTTTAATGATCTCTACAATACTATGTTTTCGAATTTATGAATTCATGTGATGAGAACATGTGTAACATTCTTAAAAAGGAACAGGCTGATATCACATATCTTTCTGATATTTTCACCAAATTAAACGAAGTTAACATCAAATTGCAGGGAAGCAACATGAATCTTATTAAAGCAAAGGGAATTATAAATGCTTTTATCAGCAAATTAACATTCTATAAGCAGAGTATTGCAAGACGAGATTTTCTGCAGTTCCCAAGTCTACAAATAATAGATAATGATTTAATATTAGATAACGGATTTGGATTGTTATTGTTCCCATCTTCTGATACTGAAAGAAGACTTCATGATCTTAAAATACCCAAAATTAAAAGACTTTCATGAGCTTAAAATACCCGATTGGATCATAAATCAATTTCTTTCTGATGCCATTTCTGTTCATCCAAATGTGGGTGAAAAATTTATTGACTTAAAAATTGATTTTGAAGCTCAAGTACAATTTCAACAGAGTGGGTATGAAAAATTCTGGCCAAACATGCAATGCAAGTATCCTTAGTTTTAACAAGAAATAAAATTATTGCTCATTCCTTTTCCTACATGCTTGGTTGAGAAAGGATTCAGCGTTGTGTTGCAATTGTTAGCTAAGCAGCGAAACAGATTGCAAATAAGTGAAAGAGGAGACTTGAGACTTCATTTGTCGAACATTGAACACTGATATTGAAAAATTAGCAATATCTCAGGCTCAGGGTGGCCATTAATGATTGGCTTATTAAATACAGTAAGTTTACATCTTTTTTTAATAAAAATGAATTAGCATCAAAGTCATTAATTTTTAATTAACTAGTTCAAATATGTTGATGATAATTTAGGTTTGCATAATATATTATAATTATCTTATTGAGTCATTAACCTAGTGTAAAATTGAGCAGGGGGCACTAGGCTATAGAAACAGTTGAAAGGGGACATCTGCAAGGAGCTTGTAGATTTTCTCGAAGGAAAATATAGCTGATACAAATATTTCCTAATACAGCTGATAGTGACTAACAAACTACTAAAAAGTCCTGACCAAAGTCCCATGGATACAACGCAAGGCTAAAGAAATTTCACTGTAGCAAACTATCTGCTATAACAGATATTCCTGTGGTCCCTATAGGTATGGCAATAATTTAGTAGAACTTTTTTTTTTCATATTTTTCTTTGAGCGTCCCCATATGCCATTGCAGTATTTCCATTTCCAGGCCTGCACAGTCAAGAACTAAGAACCAAAATACATATACATTATCTTGAACACAGTGTATGTACATACCATCAATTCCAGCAATGAATTTCAATCATTCAACAATCTCCATGAAAAAGATTTACTTCTTACTGATCTGATTCATACAGTTTCCAGGAATTTGCATGAAAGTGCATACCCCCTATATCTATCTGATAGATTCACCAACTTCATGTTTCAATGATATCACTTCTATGATGAGTTCTACAGAACACATCCTTGATCTGCCTTCACGCTCAACATTCTAAAGTCCTGCTATGGCAGTCATAGTTACTCACCACTCACATGCCAATGTGTTCTTATCATCAGGGCTGTACATATGGTGCTAGAGCAGTTTCTCAACCTGTGGTCTGCAGGCAGACTTAATTTAATTAAATAAATACATATTTTTTTAAATTATCCAAGCAAATTAAAATTGAATGAGTAAGTAAAAATTATTGAAATAAAATGGAGACTTAAAAAAAAAAAAAAAAAAAACAAATAGCATCAGAGTGTTCAAAGGCAGAAGCAATAAAACTATATTGTTGTTCACTTCACCCCTCTTTTATTACTCGTCATTCTGGCACTACAATAATTTGTAGTGGAAGAATGACGAATAATAAGAGGGATGAAGAGAACACCAATATAGTTTTATTGCTTCCACCTTCCCTTGCTGTTTTGTCAGATTTGAAGTGAACATGTGTTATCCACATTTCAACCAAGGCTCAGTATATCTTGAGAAGTGCTAAGTGATACTTGGACAAAGTGTGTCGTGAATTAACCCCAGTATTTATATATTTTTCGGAAACGTTTTTTAATAATAGAAAACTGACTTAGAACTAGGACTTTGAAAAGAAGAGCAAATGAAACAGGTGATGCTAACTAAATGTGATACACATGTTGTAAGGGAGAGTAAATCTGATACTATTAAAGCAGAAGAAACAACAGTACAAAGAAAAAATACAGTAAGAAATATTTTTAAGAAATATTCAGTTCATATTTGGAATTCGGGTTCACTTGGTGTGGAGATGAAAGTGAACAGATGTGTTTTTTTATGAAGTGTTGTCGAATGAGTGCATGAAACTCCGACGACATTTAGAAACTAAATATAATGATGTGAAAAATAAGAAAATTGAAAAAAAAAGTCAATTTCAGCGACACTTAGCAACATTAAATCATAGGAAAGATGTAGTTTCGGCCATGGGTTTTTGATTAATAGGAAGGCACTGGAAGCATCTATTCCTTAAGTTTGTGCATAGCGAAAACAGGGAAACCTCATTCTATCAGGGGAAAATTTATTACTTCCAGCTATAAAAGATGTGGTAAAAACTATGTTTGGCAACAAGTTACTAAAAGATGTTGATTTGATTCTTCTTTCAATGACACTGTGGGTCGTAGAATTAATGATATGGCAGGTGACATAGAATCTAAGTTAAACGAAAGAGTTAAGAAGAGCCCTTATTATGCATTATAAATAGACGAGACTACTGATATTACAGATGATGCGCAGTTAATATGCTTCGCAAGACATGCACATGATAACAACATTCATGATGATATTCTGTTTCGTAGAACTTTGTCATCCCGAACAACTGGAGAAGAAATATTTCACACTCTCAATAATTACATGACACACAAAGGGATCTAGTGGCAAAAATACACGGGCTTCTGTTCAGATGGAGCTCGTACCCTTACAGGCAGGCATAGTTGGGGGTTGTTTCTATGGTCAAGGAAGTGGCTGTAAAGCTAGTTGATTTTATTAAGGCTCAATGCTAAATAACAGCTTAATTTCAGTATTCTGCGATGAAATGGACAGTGAATATATACAACTTTTGCTTCGTTCTGAAATTCGCTGTATTTCCAGGGACAAAGAAGTACTAACAAGCTTATTTCAATTAAGGCATGCAGTTTTACTGTTTGTAAATGAATGGAATTCTAATTTTGCATCACTCCTTGTTGACAAAGCATGGTTATCAACACTATCCTATCTTTCAGATTTATTTTTAACATTAAATGAACTAAATCTCCCACTTCAGGGAGATTCTTTAACTGTTCTTGATGCCTACGACAAAATGAAGGCATTCAAGAAAAAAAACAACAACTGGTGTTGTGCATTAGTTATTTAAAGACAGATAATTTGCACCATTTCCAACATTGGAATCTTTTTTAGTGTAAAATTATCTTTTTGTTGATTCTGAGTTTCTGGAAAGGGTTTATGACCACCTCAAAACTCTGAAACAGAATTTTGAAACATTTTCCGAATAACTTTTATAAGAAATTTCTGAGTTCAAGATCTATTTCAGGCTTATAGTTGAACCGAATCCATCGCATGTAGACAACACCCGTACAGTCATGAATTACAATTACACAGAAACACACATCACAATGTAACAAATACAAGCAGCACACAGGATGGATATAAATAAAACCACCACACAATTAACAAATCTGCCAGATTTACGATGACCACTGTTGTGCCTCTGGATAAAACAGATCAGATATAATTAAAACCATCATAACACGATTAGTACAAATCTTATGGTATATACGGCACACGGTTGCTGGCAGGAAAATGTGCCCGACGTGGATGGCACTTTGCGACTGACATTGTGGGTTGGACTGATTATAGATATCATGAATGACCTCACATAACAGGATGTCTTAAATTTTTTTGCATCTGGGAAATAAGGCAATTCGTATCGGCCGGAAGAGAAAGACTCTACGTAACTGGAATGAACTCCGTAAATGAAAGTAATAAAAGAATGAGTATTGACATATAAGATGCACCCTGTTTTTCAGACCTATTTTCAAAGGAAAAAAGGTCTGAAAAATTTCTGTGTAATTGTCTTATACATCGGCAAATAGGGTAAGTATCCTTTGGTATTTCAGATAAATCTGCACTTAAAGAATTTCAAAAAATAAAAGGAAAACATTAAAAATGATGACAACCAATGTAGAACTGTTTCTCAGTCAGTTAGCCTCTCCAAGTTGTCATCCTTTCATCATAAAGACTTAACTAAACAGCTATCAATGTCTTCAGCTCAGCCAAAACTTTGTAGTAGTGCTTTGTCAAGTTCCAACATCAGACCTCATGTTGCATATAGAACGTAGTGTCTGCAAGATGCCTCTAAATATTGCCAACAATACCAAGATCAACATGATTGATACCCTTATGCTAACCTTGTTACCTAAAAGAAATTTCGCCAAAAGCCAAATCTATGCTCTTAATAAATTATGCAATTCTACAATCCACGAACTGTATAACGTGCTTGTACAGTTCGTGGAACGTGTAGAATTTTGAAATGAGCATTACGTTTTCTGCTCATTTCATGAATTGGGTGCATAGTGACAGTAGCAGCATATGAGCAGCGCATGATGTGCAGAAACTCATGATAAACTGGTGAAGAGCATTTCTTATTGATTGTTGCTGCATGGACAAGGATTCAAAAGATGCTCTTGTAAAACATGTACGATTAAGAAATGTAGCTGTTTTAAATATCAAGTTCTTTGTAACTCTTCATGCCATCCAAACAAGTCTTGTGAAAATCCTTAATTATTGTTTACTTGTTAGTTGTAATGAAAGAAGTTTGGTAATAATATTTTTCTTGTGTTTTGTCAAAGTACATAACTATTTTTATGTAATAAAAGTTTTTGAATTAAAACTATTTTATTACTCTTCACCCATTTATCATCTATTTATATGCTGTAACTATGCACCCAATTCATGAAATGAGCAGAAAACGTAATGCTCATTTCACGAATTGTGCAAAATTCTACACATTCCATGAACTGTACAAGTGTGTTATATAGTTCATGGAATGAGCAAAAATGTTGTGCACTCCATGAATTGTGCGATTTCATAATGCCATTGGGCCCTTAATACTAATGGCATTGCTCTTATTTAATTTAAGTGTTGCTAATATCAATAATTTGACATATAGGGTGTTTCAGAAAGAATGACCCAGTTTCAAATAATTATATTTTATAATTATATTTAATAATTAAAATGAGATACAGTTACAAAATAAATTACCAAGTATGAAGTAAGGTCTAACTCTGGGCCAAGCCCATTCACATGGTACAAGTCGCATTCATTTGTGGTTCGTGGTTGCAGAGATATACAATTTTCAAATCAGGACAATCATTTTGAAACACCCTGTATATTACAGATAAAGGAGAGGATGAGGTATTGTCAATGAGATCAATAACAATAACCCTCTCTTTTGAACTTAAATTGTACATATTTGGTCTGATGTATTACAATAAATAACTTTTATTATTAAAAGACCATAAGATAAATGATAAAATATACAAAGAGCCAACAAGTTTCACTAGCCACTGTCTAGCATTTTCAAGGCTGAACTGGTGTGAAAACAAATGCATTGAGTTACATTTCAAAAACATACACTTTAGTAACTGTTAGGCCGTTACATTTGATCATTCTGTTTGAAGGCGTGCATGTGTTCGAAAGCTTCAGTCAGATACCGGTACATGACCACGTGTTTTGTAGTTGTTTGCATATTGTAATTCTGTTGAACTGAGAGAGATGATGAGCTTTTTCCACATGTCTTTAAGAACAATGCCCTGATTTCTATATAAATTATTGCCTGTGCATAATACCACAGCTGCTTCTTTTAAAGTTCTGTATCTGTAGTCATTCTCGATGTAAGGCATAGAACTGTTTTTCCAATCTATAACGTGATTTGATGTTGAGAAATGATGTGCTAAACCAGATGTGATGATTCTATTATGATTGACATCCCCCACATGTTCCTTCTGTCTTATTTCAAAACTTCTAGAAGTCTGACCAATGTAAGAAAGGCCACATGTGCATGGAATTTCATATACTCCAGGACATTTGAAGAAAGGTACCTCATCTTTAGGTGATCCTAAGATTTGTCTGATCATGGTAGTTGGTTTAAAAACCACTCTGATGTTATGAGCTTTTAACATTCTTGCCAATTTTGTGGAAACTGAATTAATATATGGAATGACAGCTGTGGACACATATTGGGGTACTGTAACACGTTGTTGTTGGTTGTCTTTAAATAGCCATTTGTTTAAAATATTAGAAGGGTATCCATTAAGAGATAGAGTGTTAGATATTAGTGACAGTTCTCTCTGTACCTCTGTTTCTTTTGAAATCGACCTTAAGGCTCTATTACGGAGCATGTGAATGATGCTGTGTTTTTGTGATCTATGATGGTTGGACAAATAATGTAGATATCTACCAGTATCTGTGGGTTTCCTGTAAATGGACAGTTGGAAATTGTTATCTTCTTTCTTCACTAGGATGTCAAGAAAAGGAAGTTCTTTGTTCTTCTCTAGTTCTATAGTGAATTTGATCTTATTGTGTAATGAGTTGATTTTGTTCAGAAATACGAGAAGGTTTTCCATGGTGTCTTTCCAGATGATGAACACGTCATCGACATATCTCCACCAAATTGATGGTTTTGGTACAATGGTGGAAAGAATATCCTTTTCAAGTTATTCCATAAAAAGGTCTGCGCATGGTGGTGACAGAGGGCTAAAAACCCTCTCTTTTATCCTATCTCCACAAAAAATGCTATACCACATTCTATTCCTGTCAACCATGCCTTGCAGATGATTTGAGAACCAACTAATTTTAATCATGGCCTCAAATTCCAGCAAGAGTGGAGTTTGTGGTCCCTGTTTCTCTCTTCCTTTCTAGAATTCTCACCCGATTTTACAAAACATTTGATCTACTTCACTAGAAAGAGATCAAATGTCTTGATTCCTATAATGCTTTACCCTATTTCACAAGACATCTGATCTCTCTACTTCAGTGCAAGATGACTTTAGCAGAAGTCATCTCGCACTTATCCTAGTAGCTTATAAGACAGTAATCTACCCAGCTTACTACTGCCACTCCCAATTAGATGCAGACTATCACCAAACAAATAGATCTCTCTTGCCCTCAAATCTGTCCCATATATTCAAGGCTTCTCTTCTTACACATTGCTACTATCATACCATTGATAACTTTCATTCTCAGCTGCTTGCCATCATATCCCTCATCCTTTTACTTTGCTGTCTCTAACAACCAAATCCCATACTACCTCATTCATACTTCCTTTTCAATCAATCATTCATTCTAACAAATGTAGTCAGTTCTTCTTCACTTCCTTGTCTCGTGAGCCTTAAGTTCGTATTCTTATCCTATGCCCATATCTTTAACTCTACTCTATTTTAACATATCTCCCAACACTATGCTTCTATCCCTCTCTAACTACAATACTTGTTAGCACTCTTCTGACACCTATCAATTTACCTTTCACTGCTATTTTTCTTTTTCCACTTTCCACAACCAATCTCTTCTCTAGATCTAACTCTGCATCTTCCTTAATTCCTCAACCTCATCGATACATATCAATATATCTTTCCTTGCAGATATCTTCACTCGCTTTCACATCCTTATATATATTAAGTTTATTACTACTCTTCATTTGTCTCTACTTGCACTTCCTCCTCTTTCTTATCAATCCCCAACTCTTCCATATCATTACAACATTATAATAAGATTATTCAATCACAATTTCCCTCTGCCTGTTTTACACATTGTTCATATTATTTTCACTGGCTCCTTTCATAAGCTCACTCGCTTTTTTTTTTTTTTTGCTCTTTTTATGATTAAACATGCTGCTGTTATGTCCCTATCTTACGATTTTTGTTTATCTTGTTTTACAAACTGCTTTCGTCTATATTCTCCTAACTTCTACTTTCAAAACATCATCAAAGTTTCTACCAATATCTGAGCTACTGTTCCCCGTAGCATCCCTAGTATTTCTATTTTAACTGCGCCCTTTGGGATATTAGTTTAAGTTATTTTGTACATAAACAGAGAAAGGAACTCAAATATCTGAAAATGCTACTATTGCAGTCGTGACACTATTTCTCGTTACTCAACATTAATTCCTTAAGCTTCCTGTTTCTTAACATTAATTCCCCGCGTGGTTAGGCTCGAAGGTTTCTAAGCGGTGCATTGGATATAGCAATATCAGACAACTTTCTTCATCATTAAATAAAAGGTTTATTATTTCTCTAAGCATGGTACATATCAAAATACTCAACTAAATTACTTACACACTAAAATTAGTTTAATACAAGTAGTAGCGCTATGATTCGACAAGAGTTACTACGATCATGCCGCCACAAATTTTCATACAAAACACGAAATCACTTAACATGGAATAATTAGATCACCACATATCATTAGGTTATTCAGCTTCAAGTATATTAACAAAGATATTAGGTATTCTAGCACATACTTATGACAATTCCGATTCTCTACACATCACACTAGGCATTCACATTCCTCAGGCTACTTGATTACTTAATTCGCTCTAATCTAATTCAATATTAACAAAACCATTTACTTCATTAATACACAGCTATGTCATTAACTTTCCTTTTACAAAGTAGTAGGCACTCAAGATTCTTAGGACAATTAAATATTCAAAAATTATCAACACTAGCTAATTTACCTTTTATCACTCTATCAAATTCTAAAGTCCTATTATAATTTCTCCCTAATCACTTTAACAGTTCCGAATTATGACAATGGTACCTATCACAAACAACTTTTAGTTAACATAAGACAAAGTTCACAATACCTTTCTTTAGCTTCACTTACGGGCCTTTACCTTCTACTGAACGGACTTGCTTGTATAACTTCTTGGAATTCAGGGCCATATAAACATCTGTGCCATCGGCTGTACTATCCGAAACGAGGACATCGATATTTTCACAGCTTCCTATGGCTCTTTGGTATATCTTGCTTTCTACATAGGAATACGGGAATAGCTTTCCCGCTCACCTTCGATTCCTTGTTGTGGCATGAGGATATAAGCCATATCTCTCCACTCAGGAACACCATGAAGTCCACTCGAAAACCAAACTAAGGCCCAAGAGAGCCTACTCCTCGAAAAAACCCAAAAGCCAAGCCGACTCCCCCTCAAGTCTCCTTTCCGCCTATTCAAGTTCTGAAAGGGGAGGTTACCAACCCTTTTATAGCTGCTCTCCTAACGGCGCTCTTTCTTACTTCTTTTTCCCACCTCCTGCTTGTTTTCCGTTTGTCTACCAATTGGGTAGCATTTGGCTGCCATACGTCATTTTGATCGGCAACTCGTAATGAATTTTCTATCCAGGTATAGGCCTTAAGCGATATTCCGTTATTTTTCTTGTTAGCCTCTATCTTAACCCCTTTTTAAACCTTTTCTCAGAATTCTACTTAATGCTTAATCTGTAGCCTCTTACATAGTGTATTTCATGACTCATTCTTTTATATTTATGGACTTAACTCTTTCATTCTTAATCGCATTACTATATTAATTCTTAGTTAGCTACTTATTTAATACAAATTCCTTGTTTAGTCATAATACATCTTAATACATTCCTTTCGTTTGTTACCTTAACTAAACAATAGACCTTTACATTTTACTCAATTTATACTGGATGCAATAATATTAAATTATTCTTTTCATGCAGGGGTTTTTATTTATGTTATTTGTTTTTCGTGTTACACCATGATAACTGAGAATACTATATTTTCAAGATATCAGGTGTAACACTGCACTTTCACAATAATTTTTCTTATTCATGAGAAATCATTCTGCTAATATGCCCCTATCTGCTGCAGGTGAACTCATGCCATCCCTTCCTTCCTTCAATAATTTCTCACCATCAATTGAATTCTACATTCAAATCATACTTTGCATTCTTTCAATATCTGATTTGAACACAGAACTTATCCAAATAAATAGTTAACAAATGCACAACGCATTTAATACTTTGCAAAAATACATTAATCAAAAATGCATTGACAAGTGCCTTTTGACTGGTTCTTTTTGAACCAATCTAAATAATATACTCACTCTCCAACCAACAGGCTATGGGTTTGAATCCTGCCATTGCCATAGGCATGGATGTTTGCGATTGTCTTTAGGTGGCAGATGAATTTTAATGTCTAGTACGAAACCATTGCATCCACTTATTGGAGAGTGGCTTGAAAAGTTCCACATTTGGTCTCTAGAATAGAGTTTCTAGACTATGTGAAAAATACAAAAAAAAAAAAAAATCTTTAGCCCACCTAC
Organism: Typopeltis vanoorti; assembly: GCF_054136105.1. Classification (NCBI taxonomy): domain Eukaryota; kingdom Metazoa; phylum Arthropoda; class Arachnida; order Uropygi; family Thelyphonidae; genus Typopeltis; species Typopeltis vanoorti. The sequence goes on along the minus strand of NC_143556.1, from coordinate 42,274,461 downwards.
AGCATTAATACAACCTTTTGTGAGTTGGAATCACATAATTCTCTACAAAAAAAAAAAAAAAACTCCCACACACACACAAAGAAAAAAATCCTACAAGTAATTTACAAGAAAAAGAATAGGTAACTATTGATGCAAACCTCTGCAGACGACATTTTCTAACTAAGACTCTCCGAGTCTATCCAAGTAAACTGATTTAGTTTTTTGGATGAAGTAGTATGGAACTGTTATTGGAAAAGAATGTTTTTTAATAAGTTTTTCTTTCTTTCTTCTTAAGTAATTCCTTACTGGAATAAATATATCTTGCTAACTTTAAGAAGCTTTATTTGGAGGGGGAAAGGAGAAGCAGAGAAGTTTAAGTATTTGTTAAAAGCACTAGTGAATTTTCTGTAGACTATGAATAAGTGTTCTTTCAGGGGAGGGGAAGGGGTTTCAAATGACTAGTGGAAAGAAATGGGTTAACTGTGATTACAATAGTAAACTGATAATGTTTATTTAGATGAGTTATAACATTTAACATGTTTAGGCCATGAGAACCAAATTGCACACATCTTATGTGCAACAAAACCAGATGCACAATTTCAGTGGTGCTGAGTATTGTGCCTTTGTCCAAATTTTTCTTTAAAAAAGGAAAAGGAGATTTCATGTAAATGATTTATAATATCCACAAAGCATTATAAGATTTAAATAGTAAAGAAGTTTTTATAAAGTAAAGTATAAAGTAACAAAGTTTCTGTAAAAAAGGAAGCTGATTAGAGAAGGAAAAGGAGAATCCATGTAAAAGATTTATAATATCCACAGAGCATTATAAGATTTAAATAGTCTGATGGGAATTTATTTTTAATTAATGCATCATTAAGGAGTATGTTAATGAATAAAGATTCAGGTGTTACTTTTTACCACAGATATGAAGTGTGTTGCATTTTTGATACTGGAATCTGTATATCCAATTTTTTCCTTATGATAATCATTTTGCTAAGCATCTGAATAGTCCAAATATTGGGATGTCTTGGCCATCTATTATTAACTAAGTGATTTTCTGGATTTATCTATTTCTCGGTACTCCACAGGTGTGTGTGTATATATATATATATATATATATATATATGTCGATGGTCATATTAATAATTTATTTTTTATCATCATCAGGCCAGGTTGTTTTACCTAGTACATGACTTAGGTAATGCATTATAGCTAGCTAGCAAATGTTTGGTCACAACATACCAAATAATTAAAACAATAGTAAAAATACTCGTAGACAGGCTTATACGTTGGTTATGCATTATTAAAACACTTAAGGAAATTGAACAACGTAGTTAAGGATATAAATTAAATTAAACTTTAATAAATATTTTCCAATATTTCGGCAATGTCACATTGCCATCTTCTAAAGGAACTTACACCAAAACAAGCACGTGCACGTAGGCACTACAAACACAGTAACTGGGAATGAAGAGATGAAGCTATTGTTCTCCTAAAAGTCCTGATGGTGCCCTCTAGCGGGCTAAGTAGGTGTTCTTGGCCGTTGGGCTGAAGGTCTGCTGATGTAAGCCTCCCAGATTTGGGGCAGTCGCATACAACCAAATTTGTTGAGGTTTGGAGAATTTCTTAGGGCTGAGGCTGATTCCATAAATAGTCTTTCGAATTTGTATTTGCTACGGTGTATTACTGTAGCTTTCTTCCACCGTATTCTGTGGCGTGTATCCAGAGAATGGTCTGCAAGACCAGAATGGCTGTACTTGTGAAACCGGATGTAGTCCTTGTGTTCAGAAATTCTGATATTTGCTGTCCTGCCTGTTTGGCCAAAGTAAGACAGATTACAACTGCAAGGGACCTGGTATACACCAGGTAGGTCTAGGGGAAGTGGTTGGTCTTTAGTGGAGTGGATAAGGGATGCCAATTTTCTGTAAGGTTTGTAACAGGTCAGGTCATGCTTTTTTAAGATTTTGGTAATCTTTTCCGAGGTGCCTCAGATGTAAGGAATGGTGATGGATTTAGAGTAATCCTTGTTGTGGAGGGGGGAGGGGATCTGTGGTTTGTAGGTTCTAATATTTTTTGGACTTTTTTTTGGGGGGTAGCCATTGGCTGAGAAAGTGTTGAGGATGTGATTTAGTTCAGTGTTTAGGGCCAAGTCGTTTGAACAGATTAGTTTAGCCCTGTTGTATAGTGTTTTCACTACTCCATATTGTTGTGAGGGGGGGGGGGGAATTGTTGGTGAATGTATCTGTCTGTATGGGTGGGTTTTCTGTAAACTGAGAAAACCAAGGTTCCATTAGGCTGGTGGGTGACTAGTGTGTCTAGGAAAGGGAGGCTGTTTTTTTCCTCTTTTTCCAGGGTGAATTTGATTCTGGGGTGTTGGTTGTTTAAGTGTGTTAAGAAGGAGAGAAGTGTTTCAGAGCCATGTGGCCAAATAGCGAACACATCATCAACGTAGCGAAGCCATATGGTTAGTTTTTGTAGGGCAGAGGCTAAGGCTTTTTCTTCAAAGGTCTCCATAAAGAAATTGGCCAAGGGTGGGGAGAGTGGTGAACCCATGGCTGTCCCCTCTATTTGTTTGTAGAATTTTCCTTGCCAAACGAAATAGCCCGAGTTCATTGTGAACTGAAATAGGGCTGAGATATCGGGAGAAAATTTAGCTTGGATTACCTCTAGAGTTTCCTTGAGTGGGACATTTGTGAATAAAGAGGAGATGTCAAAGCTGACCATTACGTCAGTATGTTGGAGTGTAAGGTTTTCTATGCTGGCTTTGAAATGGGCTGAGTTTTTTATGTGTGATGGTGTGTTGCCAGTATAGTGTGTGAGCTCTTTGGCCAAATGTTTAGCTAATTTGTATGTGGGGGAATCAATGCCATCCACTATGGGACGTAATGGCACATTTTCTTTATGTATTTTTGGGAGTCCGTAAATACGGGGGGGGGGGTATAGAGTTAAATGGCTTTAATCTGTTGGTAACTTCTACAGGCCCCAAGAAGTGACTCTCTTAAGGAGCCTGTGAAGTTTTCTAATTTGAGAGTTGGTGGGATTGTAATTGATGGGGAGGTAAGTAGCCTGATCTAAGAGAAGAGCATTCAGCTTACCTGTGTAGTCCTTTTGGTTAAGGACTACAGTTGCGTTTCCCTTATCTGCTTTGGTGATAACTATTTCTTTATTATTCTTCATTTCCTGTAGAGTATTATATTCCTTGTTGGATATGTTGGATTTTGGTGGGACTGCTTTGGAAAGGACACAAGCTACATCCAGTCTCACACTGTTGGCGACTTGATGTGGAAGGTGGCGGATTCCGCGTTCGATCTGGATCATAATATCCTCACTGGGTATTTTTTTTGGGAGCAATCGCGAAGTTGTGGCCACGTGACAGCGCGTTGATTGCTTCAGGCTTCAGGGTGACTGAAGAAAGGTTGATTGCCGTGTTGGTAGCAGGTTTTGGAAGGACGGTAGAGTTCTTTTTTAATTTCTCGAACTTTTTCATCTGTCGGCCTCGTATTTTTTTAAATTCTTTTTCGGCAGCGGTACATGAGATGTCATGTAAAATCGACCAAAGTTCGTGGTTCAAAGTACACGAAAGCTCATCTTCGGCGGCACGAATAGCTTCATTAATGTCCGCTAAGAGCGACCGCGTGGCGGTGATTTGTTCGCGTAGCTAGCGCGGTTATATAACAATAGCTTCATCTCTTCATTCCCAGTTACTGTGTTTGTAGTGCCTACGTGCACGTGCTTTTTTTTGTGTAAGTTCCTTTAGAAGATGGCAATGTGACATTGCCGAAATATCGGAAAATATTTATTAAAGTTTAATTTAATTTATATCCTTAACTACATTGTGCAATTTCCTTAAGTGTTTTAATAATAGTAAAAATAAAAAATAAATATACACACTAGATAAAACAGTTTTAGCTCAATGATATCAAAAAGAAACTCCAGACATACAGTTAACCTCCATGCATCTAGAGTATATTTAAAATACAAACTGAAAACAGATGGCCAAGATGGTCATCACAGGAAAGAGAAACACAGATTCCAATATCAAAACCCAATTCATTTCATATCCCATTTTAAAAAAGATACATGTAGACATAAGCAAGTCTTGGCATAAAATTTACTAAGGCATCTCTTAATGATATGCCGATTAAATCCTATCAAATTATTTGCAAGATGGTCCTTGGCTCAAATAGATTAAATATTCACTAAAATCAGAAATATTCTTCATAAACCACTTTTTGTCCACCTGCTGGGCAAAGGCCTCTTCTTTCCTATGTTGAGCTTTCCTATGTCACTGAACTCCAGCCAACACTTTAATTTCATCCTCCCAATGATTTCTTTCCATCTCTGGAGTACCTTTCATAATATAATTTGAGTGTTCATACAATATGACTTAGCCACTGCCACTTAGATATTTTAATGGCCATTATGTCTCTCTATCAAATATTTTTTTTCTTTAATGGACAGACTGGCAAATCCCTTTTGCATGCTTCACAGTGTTTTCCCAAACCAAAGCAATGCCATCTCAATATACATATAAACACACTAAAAAAAAGTATGGTCAAACTACAACCTCATACATCAATGAAAGATGCCAAAAAATTACATAACCAAGTGGAAATAAACATTTCAACAACATCATGCTTTTCTGGAAAATAGTATCCTTTATCTCCTTCCTCTAAGAATAACCACATTACTACTACAAAGAAATTAGAATAACTACTTTCTTTCCAGGTATATCAAGTGACACCTTCCAGGTATATTAGGTGGCTCCAAGTTATTCTACAGTGGCCGTCTAGGACATTACGCCACCATCATACCAAGTAAAGAAAACGAGCTTTTTCCTTCATGAAAGGTAAGAAACTGAAAAGTTTGTTCCATTGTTTAAATGTGATGGAGAACTAGAATTTCCTCAACATCCTAGTGATGTGCATTTGGAAATACTTTTGATTAAAGACCTGAGTTCAACTCCCATCATGACAAGAAGATTCTTTATATGGACTTTTTTAAATGAAGGAAAGTTTAGCCTATCTCGATATATGTAAGAGCTGTCATATATTAAACAGATTATCTTTTTCTAAATATCACAAACATTTTTGGGGAACCAAAAAATTAAAAAAAAAAAAATTAAGCATATTTTGAAATAAGTCAATTTTCAGAGCATATCAGTGTGAGGATTAGATCCTGTGATTCTGCTTTGCTTCCATTAAACAAGGTAGCTTTTAATTTTTCAGGAAATGACAATGTTAACTAGAATATTAATTATAAAAAACTAATACGTTCCTATATTTCGAAGATGCTACATTGCCAGCATCAGGGATCACAAAAAAATAATGTGTATGCAGGCACTAACACTGAGCAAATGAGGCTGAATAAATCAACAGAAATTGGGCCTAGAGTCCTAAACCCAATTTAGCCCACTAGTCCCCCTAGTGGGCTAAATTGGGTTCTATTGGCTGATGAGAATGTATGCTTCCCAGATTTGAGGCAGTCTCATGCACCCAAATTTGTTGAGGTTTGGAAAGTTTTTTAAAGCTGAGGAAAATTTGATGAATAGTCTTTCATATTTGTATTTGATGTGGTGTAATAGAGTGGCCTTCTTCCAGCATACCCTGTGGTGGGTGTTCAAAGCATGGTCAGAAAGTCCTTGTGTTCAGATATCCTGGTATTGGCTGTCCTGCCTGTTTGGCCATACAACTGCAAGGGATATACTCCTAGGAAGTCTAGGGGATGTGGCTGGTCTTTGGTGGAGCAGATAATATGTGCCAATTTAGTATTAATTAAAGTTTTTTATAAGTAATATTCTAGTACACACTGTCATTCCCTGGAACATTAAAAGCTATATACATTCAACATACTTTCTACAACAATAAACAAGGTTGTCACGGTGTCACATTAAGGAAATTAATTGGGCATATAACACCATTCCACTTGAGATTTCAATTTGAAATTGAACCCTAGTAAATTGGGACCTGAACTCAAGTCTTCAGCAAGAAGCAAGTTTCCATCTTTACATAATCAAGAAAAGATCTCAATTTAAACATTTCATGCATTTCAAAAAAAAAGTAAAATGGTATTGTTCAAATCTGCACCTAAGAGAGAGAGAACATTAGAAATACATTAATGCTGCATCCAGTTCAGTATTTTTATATATATTTGCTAAATTAAAACAAAAATATTCAGTATAAATGCTTAAACACTGATTATCACTAATGTTTTGATTTAATGGAAGAAAGAGACATCTAGAGATAAAAAAAATTAAGCTGAATATTTCACTTTGGTCACCATCAAGCAAGCTTTAGATAAAGAGTCTGCAATAAATCTTTTGATACCACATAGGTCTGAGGATCATAAGATGCATGTGAACACAGTTACACATAAGGAAGGTAGACAACAGATTATGACTATGTCATTTAGTTCTAAAGTACCCTCAGTGAACATGGAAAAGATATCTTAACTGTTAGAATGATGGCTTTATAATAATTTTTTTAAAATTTATTTTATATTTATAATATTTATTTTATAGCTGGAGCTGATGCAAATTTTAAAATAATATACCATGGAGAAATACTGTCTTAATAATGAAAGAAAACATAATTAATCTTAGAGATAAATAATATCCTTTATCCTTTAGATCCATAATTAAAATAAGACTGCAGCCTTTTAGGTTCCATATTCTAATAATGAAAATCAGAGTTGTAAAAACAACCTGCATTCAAACAAAAGATTTAAATATAATCAAAATAGAAAAGTTACATACTACCACTTTCTGCAGGACTTCCTCCATGATCAGGAATTATAGTGCAATTCTTTTCATCACTGTAGTCACCACAGTCATTTTTACCATTACAGCGCCAATCAGGATGAAGGCATAAACCATTTTCACACTGCATTGACTTATTACATGCTAAAAAGAAAGATATTACAAGTTTCAGATTATGCTTTATGGTAGCATTACATTACAACTTGAACTACTTTGTGGAAAAAGAAAAATGCTAGATTTTAAGGAATACAAATATAATTTACAATTAAATTTTTTTACAAAAACTTCACAACCAATAAATATGTTTCACATTCATGTGGTGGCTTTTCCTAAATTTGTAAAAACTATTTTTTCCTCTATAAAATTGATTAATACAAGCAGAATTTTCATCCAGGTTTCATGACTATCTTCACAATAAAGGGGTTAACAGCCAAGCAGCATGAGAACATTGGTATTACCCTTTACTGCCTCTGAAAAGTGGCACAGCATAAGCCAGTTATTCTGATTTTAAGTTTGGCTGATGATCATAGCTTCAAAGCAATTTTCATACATAGTCTTTCTCATACAAAATAAGTGCAGTAAAAGACTAGTTGTGTTCCAATGGATCTGTATCAAAAGACATCACACAACATCGTTTTATATGTCATACTCCTGACACATTTCCAAGTGTATATTGTCAATCTTTCAAGGTAAAGTCATCCCTACCTTCAAGCAGTATAGCCTGTTTCCACAAATGTTGGGGGGGGGGGGGCTTTAGCGAACCTGCTGAGCATAGCCTCCAAAAAAGTATATCTACCTAGCTGTAGGAAATCCCAAACAGACTTCTAGGTGGTAGATGTCTTTCATCACTCAGTGAATTACCACCAATTTGCTTATTAGAGACCTGAAGTGGCTACAGCAGCCATGTTTGGTCACTAGAACAAGGATTCCGGTTTCTTTCTCCCCCCCCCTCAATTCTTCCAACATGCGGTGAGTGATATCCGATATACCAATCTCACTATGGCAGACCAGGACCCTCCCTCATTCAAGGGTACAGCAATAAAACGGTTCTGCAGGCCAGTTGCTGGGAACTGAACCAGTTAGAAACGAATCTGGAGCCTTTCCGATCAGCCAGTGTCAAATCTTGCAGTCACGTATTTATTTTGCCAGTTCATCGCTGGAAGGAGACCAAATACTCTGTGGCTGCAAAGGGAACTGTCGAGGCCATGCATAGACAGGAGACTGAGTTCCCGCTGTGTGGGTGGTATGTTTGCTACTCTGCAACCTTTCATTGCATGCCCCACTTCCTCTTTATCTCTTCCTCACAAAATACAAATGAACCACAACCCAAAGAAATGCAATTTTACTGTAGATCTCAAAAATTCACCCACAAAAATAGTTAAAAAAAATCCACACACAAAAAAACATCGAAAATCCAATGAAACAACCTACCAACATTAATTCTTACCAAAAAAAATTTCCACCTTCACTTCACCAACATCCATGGTCTAAACAGCAATATAAATGATGTGCACCACCATGTACAGTTATCTAAACCAGAAGTACTATTCCCATCAGAATCCCAACAGCCAGAAGTACTATTCCCATCAGAAGTCCATCTCATTTGCCCAAACTACACATTACACAGCTCTATCCACTATAAGGGTGACATCTTGTGCAGCTATCAGAACTAACATACCATGCTAGAGACAGCACATCCTTGAATTCCCACTGTTTGATCTGTTTTGGCTCAAAATGTCTTTACCAAACCGACCTGCCCTTTTCATATGCTCTCTCTATAACTCTCCAAACTGTCAACCACTCTGACCTCTTCAAATATCTCTCTTTAAAGCCCAACTTTCTGCGGTCGAAATACCTCAATAGTGAGACATTCTTTTTGAGGACTTCAATGTCTACAACTCACATTGGTTCTCTTTCTCCATTTTCACAGACCAAGCAGGCATGGCTGAAGTGTTTGCCATCACGAATGACCTCTCTCATTCATATTAATTAAATTAGGGAAACAAAACACATGTGTTAAAAAGATTATTTTACTGATTACAAAATAAAATAATAACTTTACGTTTCGACCCCTGTATTGAGGTCATCTTCAGAAGGATACATTCAGAAGTATAAGAACAAGCCACCTGCTGTTGCACACTACACAAGTAAATTACATCTACGTTGTTAACTAATCTTTTTTCTTAGGCTGCCCTCTAGTGAAAAAAAATAAATAAATAAAAATAAATAAATAAAAAAAAACTACAATAAACTCTGCTGAAGTCCTCATGTACTAGGCTTCTTCTGGAATTATACAGTTATATTACGATTATCTTCTGGATTTGTCCAGGTTGCTATTGAATGTTCAAGGAAGAAAAAAAAAAAAAAAACACTTCACTGGGTCTTGTATTGAGATTTTTGCTATGAAGGTTGTAGATGGGTCCTCCACATTCTTGGGATTGTTAGACCATCATTTTTATTCAGATTCGGATCATGTTTGAGCATTTCACATGCTTCCTTGAATTTACGCTCAAACCAGGTTTTGGTGCGGTGTAGGGACTTGGTACCTTTCCAGTCAATTCTGTGGTATGTTTGGAGTGCATGGTCAGAAAGGCCGGTTTTTCCAAAATGGAGGTATTTTGTGACGTTTGTGTTCATCCTTTCTGATTGGGATGGTTCGTCCTGTTTCCCCTATATCAATACAGGGGTCGAAACGTAAAGTTATTATTTTATTTGTAATCAGTAAAATAATCTTTTTAACACGTGTGTTTTGTTTCCCTAATTTAATTAATATGAATGCTGATCACCGTGTAACCTTAAAAGAAAGAATGACCTATCTCAGATCATCAATCTTCCTACCAGAATACCTGACAACCCCCCCCCCCCTCTGATTTGCCAACACACTTGACCTCTTCTTAAGAAGCTAACCTTCCAGGTATTGTGGTTGTTGGTTCTCCTCCTGGTAACTTGGACCACAACCTCATACAATTCTCTTTTGCCACAGAACAACCTTCACCCACTAGTTCACAATCTTGTGCCCTTTGGAACTGCAAGGGTGGAACTCCATGACTTCTATTCCTCTTTCCCATGGTCTGACTACTGCTTCAGTTCTTCTGATCCAAACACCTGCTCAGATCAAATAACAGAAATCATCTTCACAGGAATGAAGGTTCTCATCCCTCATTCCACTCCAAATCTTAGCCTTGATTCTCAAAAAAGCATGCCAATGCTGTAAAAGAAAACACCTCTGCCTACCAGAAATGGCTCAAGACCAAAACTCCAGCTGTTCACTCTGCAGCTCGCAACTGTTGCAAAAGAATCATCACCAAGTCCAAGTCAGACTTTGAAAGGGCCAAAATGATGAAAACCTTGCTTCCTGCCCAAATGGCAGTTCCACCTTCTCGTCCCTTGACAAGGCTACCGGGCACAACTTCTGTCCATCCAGATTTCCATCACTCTCAACATCTGGATGATACTGTAGTTACTTTACCTAAAGACAAGGCCAACTTACTGCATCATTCTTCTCTTCGAATTCCTGCATTGGTGACCCTCCACACTACCAAGAATGGCTCCCTTTGCGTTGCCCATAGTCTTCCAGCAAAAAAGAAATCCGAAGAACCCTCAATAACCTGAACACAAACAAGGCATCTGGTCCGATTGTATCCCAACTATTGCGTAAAAAAAAAAAAAAAAAAAAAAAAATTGTGCTCCAGAACTAATACCTATCCTGTATCACTTCTTCAATTTATCCTATTCAACTGGCATCTACCCTATCACATTGAAGCAGGCCAACCCATCCCAAATAAAAGGTGAACCAATGAACTATCATTTAATTGTTCTCTCAAATATTATGGAAAAGGTCGTCAAAAAGCAACTTGAAATACCTAGAATTATACCAACTAATCAGTGACCAGCCATTTGGATTCTGCCACTCGCAATATACAACTGATTTTAACCACCCACTTCTGGAATCAAGAAACTCATGTGGTTGCCCTCAACATTTCAAAGGCATTTGATTGGATATGGCACAAGGGCCTATTTAACAAAGTGATATCCTATACGCTGCCTTCCTCACTCTGCAACTGGATCACCAACTTTCTCACTGGATGTTCACAACATATCATGGGGGGGACGGTTCTCTCTCCTCAGATTTCTCCACCAATGCACGAGTACTCCAGGTTCTGTTCTTTCACCCACACTCTTCATCCTGTATATAAATGACCTGCTCTCAAACTTTCAATCCTATCCATAGCTTTGCCAATGACAGTACACTCCATTTCACCTTTTCATTCAACAAACCTTGTAGTGCTCGAGTATTTGAATCCTCAAGATCTACCATGACCAGTGACAACCATGTAAACTTCAATGCCACCAAAACTCAGTCCTGTTTGATCTCACAAGAAACAGCTCACTTCCCTCCCCTTTACTTTCAGTAATACCGAGATATACAAACAGATCAGATTTCTCTACTCGGACTGACCTGCACCTCCGATCTTTCCTGGCACAACCACATTTCAACTACAGCTTCCACAGCCACCAAAATAACTTGGTGTACATTTTCGCACAAAAACTACTTCACAACTGCTAACTCTATACAAAGCCCAAATGCTCCCAGTCATGGAATACTGCTCCCATATCTGTGGTGGAGCCAAAATCCTTCCTAAGATTGCTTGATTCTCTCCAGAAGAGGGCAATCTAACTAATTAATGTTCCCTCTCTCACATACCCACTTAAATCCCTCTCTCATACTTTCAAGTTTCTGTTTTATGCCTCTTCTACAGATACTTTCATGGACAGTGCTCTGCTGATTTGGCTTATTCCTCCGCCCTCCTCCAAAATCATTAAAACAAGAGCCAATGCTAACCAACACACTTTTGCAGTCCATCTTGAAACTCACCAAACCAACTTCGCTGCCTCCTCTTTCATCCCATCTACTTCTGTCCTTTGGAGCAGTCTCCCCCATTCTGCCTTCTCCAAAGATTACAACCCTCAGCTGTTCAAGCAAAATGTGAACAGATTGCAGCTTTCTTCTTTTTCTCTTGCCCAGATACAGGACTAATGTGCTATAGGTCTTATGGCTTTTCATGTGTGGATCAAATATAAAAAAAAAGTCTAAGAATAAGGAATTTGACATATTCCTAGACTGGATAGCAAAAGAAATTAGTCTTTTGAGAGCACAGGGAAGATGCAACTTTTGAATTGAAGGAAAGGAAATGTGCAGATTTAAAGAATGAAGAAAGCTGGGTAATTTCTTTAATATTTCGATGTACAAAAAATAAGACCTAAGAATGTATTTCTGGGGAGAAAATGCCATAGTATGTTCAATTTATCTGTAAATGCTAGGGTTATAGGCATTAGAGAGAGAAACATAGATTTAATGTGTTGAAGTCTTTGTTATAAAAGTGCTTCTGTGGAGTACAGGTTGTGCAAGATTGATAAACCAAAGTTCTGATGGTATCTATCTTTTGAAAACAATGCTGGGATACAGCATTGTCAAATCTCCTTGTGATGTTTTCTTTCTGTAAACTGCAGGCTGCTGGCCATTTGTCTTAGAATGAAGAAAAGAAAACAAGAAACAAAAGACTTGCAATTCTGACAGCAAAATAGTTCCTAACTGAGGAAAAAAAATTACTTATCCACAACTAGAACCATATGAAAGAAATGGAAGTAAAAGCTCTCTTCAAATACTTCATGCGATGGCTGGCAAGAGTAGGAAAGACTGGAGAACCCATTGCCTTTCCTTCAATTCGCTAGTATGGAAATTTAATTTTTTTTTTTTTTTTTTTGATAAAGAGAAAAAATCTTACTAACAAATGTAAAACTGATTGTCTCACAAAATTAATTTTCTAATGTCTGGATGAAAATCTTTTTTGTAATTCTAAGATATCAGTGAACAGAATGATAAAAACAGACTTCCATTTTTGCAAATGCTCTGAACAGCGATGAGATCCTGTTGAGTGATCTTAGAATTACTGAAGAAAATTTTTCTTCATCATCAAATTCCTGCCATGTACCTTCAAGGGGTGTACAGGATATGATAGTACTGCATGAAAAATTTACTTCATTACTAACTTCCTATCTACAATTTTCCTCCAAATAGGTCTGTTACTTGTCAAGACTCCAACATTATCAGATCATATATTTCTATCGTCTAAGGCACTTTGTACCGTATCAATCCACTTATATCTTGGTCTTTATCTGGGTCGCTTTCATGCCAACTTGGCAGAGAACACTTGTTTTGCTAAATCGTTCCTCGCCCATTCTGTTTAAGTGACTATACCACCTGAGATTAGCTCTGCTAACGCATTCCTGGATGCTGACAATGTCAAGTTCTTTCCTAATATTCTCATTTTTACTATGATATTGCCATTGATGCCATCTGTTCATGCCTCTAATCTTTCTCAGGACTCTCATATCTGCGATCTCTAGTCTTTGGTCAAGTGTTTTACTTCTGACCCAGCTCTCAGATCCATAAGTTAAAACTGGTTTGAACACTGTCTTGTATACAGCTAATTTAGTGTTCCGACTAATTTCTCTCTTATTCCATATGAATTTATTCAATTGATTTCCTACCATACCAGCTTTGCTGATTCTGTTGTCTATTTCCATATTTAATTTACCATCTTCACTAAAAATCATGCCTAAGTAGCTGAAATGTTTCACTTGTGCCACAGGCTCTCCATTCACAACACAGTTGACATTTTCAATAAATCTGCCTATTTTCATTGTCTTTGTCTTTTTATTGCTGACCTTCATACCATATCTATTACAACAGTTATTCAATTTAGTCAGAGAATCTTGCAGACTTGTAACGGAGTTATTTAGAAGTATAACATCATCTGCATAAAGCAAAGAGCTGACATTAACATCTCCAATTTTGATATCATGTTTAATACCACTTTCCTTCATAATGTGATCCATATAGATAATGAATAACAGAGGGGATAATATACATCCTTGTCTCACACCAGATTTAATATTAAACCATCTTCTTGTACTTCCTTCAATTCTAACTGCTGACTTACAACTCCTTGGCAGGAATTTGATGATGATGATGATGATGACTTACAACTCAAATAAAGACTAAGTATTACTTTATATAATGCCCCATTGACACTAAATAGAATGGGAGAGGAAAGATTAGCAAAACAAGTGTTCTCTGCCAGGTTGGCAGGAAAACGACCCAGAGGAAGACCAAGATATAGGTGGATTGATACGGTACAAAGTGCCTTAGACGATAGAAATATAAGATCTGATAATGTTGGAGTCTTGACAAGTAACAGACTGATTTGGAGGAAAATTGTAGATAGGAAGTTAGTAATGATGTAATTTTTTCATGTAGTACTGTCATATCCTGTACACCCCTTGAGGGTACATGGCAGGAATTTGATGATGATGATGATGACTTACAACTCAAATAAAGACTAAGTATTACTTTATATAATGCCCCATTGACACTATATAACTGTAGCGTATTGAATAGCTTCTCTCTTGGCACCTTGTCATATGCCTTCTCCAAATCGACAAAACTTAAATACACATCTTTGTTATATTCCGATGATTTCTCAACTATTCGTCATAAAATGAAGATCTGATCCTGACAGCCTCTTTTAGGCCTGAATCCAGCTTGTTCTTCCACAATTCTTCTCAACCGTTTCTCAAGTATACTTTCATATATCTTACCAGGAACACTCAATAGGAATATACCTCTGTAATTCTCACATTGTTTCATTTCCCTTTTTATTCCCAGTGATTGGAGTAGAGCTCTCAATCACTGGGAATTCGTCCCTCTGTCCAGGCATTCTGAACTATACAGTGCAGCCACTGTAAGACTTTTATACCACCATACTTCAGCATTTCTGGTCGAATATCATCTATTCCTGCTGGCTTTCCACATTTCAAGCATTTGATGGCTTTTTCTACTTCAAGTATGGATATGTATTCCTGACTGCATGCCTGGTCAGTGTTTTTTTTTTTTTTTTTTTTTTTATCACTGTGCTGTCATCATTGCTTGTTTCATTTAGCAAATTTTCAAAGTAATTACTCCATACTTCAAGGATATCTTTTTCTCCCATTTTCATTTCACCTTTATCATCTCTAACTCCTTTTACAGCACTCTTTCCTCCATTCCTAAGCTTCTTCAACAACCTCCAGAATATTTTGCCACCTTCTTGATATTTATTTTCTATGTTCTTACCAAAGTCCTCCCATGACTTTTGTTTAGCTAGTTTTACACAGTGTTTAGCTTTCTTACATTTGTCTCTGTATTCTCTAAGAGCACAAGCTGACTTATTTGCCAGTAACTTTTGATATGCTTTCTTCTTTTCCTTCATTGCCTATTTAACTTCCTGTGTCCACCATGGAGTTCTAATTTTTCTAACCTTGCAGACAACTTCACCAAATGCATCTCTAGCTGAATCAATCAGGGTTTTCTTCAAGGCTTGCCACTGAATCTCCAAGGTTTGGTTCCTGTTCTCAAACCCTTTTATTTTTCCTTCAATAATCTTTGTGTATTTTAGTCTACAGTTGAAATCTGAGAGCTGCTCAACTTTTATTTGCTTTAAAACTTTCTTACATGTCATTCTTTTCAATATGAAATTCAATTTTATCCTGCTCAAGACTAAATACTGATCACTTCCAATTTCAAATCCTCTGTACACTCTGGTGTCCTGCACCAGGGAGAAAACATCACTTTCAACAATAACATAGTCAATGAGACTTTTCTTGTTCCTTGCCTCTTCTCTCCATGTGAATTTTTGCCCTTTTTTATGTTGGAACATGGTGTTAGTAATAACCAGTCCATGTCCTGAGCAGAGATACAACAGGTATTTGCCATTATTATGAGCTTTGCTCTTTTCTCCAAATTTTCCCAAAATATTTTTGTATGTCTCACAATCATTTCCTACTCTGCTATTTAGATCCCCAACAAGGACCAACTTTTCCTTTTTCATTGTGTCAGTAGCTTTCTCTAGAGCCTCAAAAAAGTCCTCCATTTCTACCTTAGTAGAACCTTCTGTGGGACCATTGTCACAAATAAGTCTCATTGTCCAGTTCCCCATTCTGATATTTGCCCAAATCACTCTACTCGACACTGCCTGCCATTCAAGAAGATGAGCCTCGTATTTTGTGTTGAATACTATGGCTACTCCTTTTTCTTGATTGTCATTGCCTGAACATAACATTTTGTATTTATTGCTCAGAAAGATCTTGCCAGTTTTTGTCTTTTTTGTTTCAGTCACCCCTATTATGTCGATCTGGTACTTATCTAATTCCTCCGCTAGCTCCATTTCTTTGCCATTCAAGCTTCTTATGTTGATAGTACTGATCTTTAACTCTGGTGATGTTGAGTTGGGGTGTGTTTTCAGATTTGTTCCAGTAGTTGACTTTTCGCTGTTCACCCTGGTTCCCTGGCGAAAACAACAGGGGCCTTGTTTAACCAGGCGACGCCCCAGCCAGCATGAAATTTTGTCATGTTGTACCATCATTTTCTATTTAGGTTTATCCAATAGGAATACAATTTGGTCGGCTAAATCCGAAATTGCCAGCCCATCCTTGTTCGTTCAGTATCCAAGTAGATACCCAACAGGGTGCACCACGAAAAGGTGAGGATTGGACATTAGGTCAGAAGCCCTGGTCGGGTCTCCGCATTCCTTTAAAGACTATGTGGAGGTCTCCTCTCAGTTATACGTCTTTGACCCTTAAGCATCCCAAAAATTCTGACATTAAAAAATTTATTTTTAAAAATCCAATTGAGCTTCTTTTTTCTTCTAAATCCATAGTACTCCACAGCAAATCCATGCTCATTTATACATAATATTACCATTACAGAAGCTGAAGAAAAGCAATTATATAGTAAACCTGCATTTTTTTTTTTTTTTTGGTCTAGCTGATACAAGGTTAAAAAGGAATTTCTTCAACTATCACAGAAGCATGGAGGCTTTGTATTTACAGTGTTAAAATTCTGCTATTTAAGAAATAAAGCTTCAAAAATCCATAAAACGTTGCAGACCTATCACACATTTGCAGACCTTCTGCAGTACTACCTAGGTTTATGTCTCCTACTATTTGGAGTAAATGATTATACAAGTGTGGTAAAAGTTCTCTGCCTCAACCATAGATGGCAATACTATCGGCAAAATTTTTTTTCCAAGTTGGTACATCTGTCATAAGCATCCATGTGAAATTGCAAGTCATTCTATCAAGCAGTTTATTTTATACAGCTGTCTGAAGCAAAAGTGTTATTTGTATCCCTTCAAATGGATAAAATTGAGTATTGTGCAATTGAGTATTATGAAATTCTTGGTAGAAGAAGGTTTAAAAGAAATTCATTCGAAATTCATAAAAATTTAATGGGCACTCTTCTCCTTCGATTTCAACAATTAAGAAATGAACTGCCGAGTTTAAACGTGGCCGTACCAGCCTTAAAGATGATCCACGTGAAGGATGTCCAAAAAGTGTAACAACACCAGAAATCACTGATGAAGTGCAAGATATGGTATTGGCTGACTGGCGAGTCAAAGTGCATGCAATTGCTGAGACTATAGGCATTTCAAATGAACATGTAGGATATATTTTGCATGAAGAATTACAAATGAAAAAGCTTTATGCGAGATGGGTGTCGTGATTGCTCACAGCAGATCAAAAACACACTCGCATGAAAATCTCTAAACAGTGCTTGGGGCATTTTAACAAGAATAAAACTGATTTTGTGCATCGATTTATTACTATGGATGAAACTCGGATTCACCAGAATCTAAACAGCGGACAGAAGCCATTTGTTCAGTGCGAAAGAAGACAAGGTCGGTTCCATCAGTAGGAAAGGTCATGGCATTGGTGTTTTGGGATGCTAAAAGCATTTTGTTTATTAATTATCTTGAAAAAGCATAAAAACAATAACCGGGGAATATTATTCCGATCTTTTAACCAGATTAGACAAAAAATTAGTGAGAAAAGACCCGGTTTGCACTATAAAAAAAAAAAAAAAAAATCATCTTCCATTAGGACAATACACCTGCCACAAAGGTGTTTTGGCCATGGGAAAATTAAAGGATCTGCACTATGAATTGTTGGAACATCCACCCTATTCCCCAGATTTGGCTCTGTCTCTCTGACTTCTATCTCTTCCCAAAACTCAAACTCTTCCTCTCTGGTCAGCGTTTTTCTGGAATAAATGTATTAGTCTTAAGGGAGATTATGCTGAAAAATAATTTTGAAATTATAAATTTGTTTTTTCATTGTTAGGCCGAGAACTTTTCAGACCACCCTTGTAGATATCCAATAGCTGAGACTGTTCCTTGATATAACAATATCCTATGCTTAACTAAGATTGTTACAGCATTCTGGCATTGACATGCTTTCCATTAATAACAGCAAAACTGGGTGTAAAGAAATCTTGAATCTCTTTCTCCACAAACTTCCACAGTTGGGTAGTGACAACAACACTGTTTCATAACTTACTGAAGTTCTAAGAATACCCTAACAAGCGTGATCTTTCTTGAAGAATTACATATGGTTGACTCCCAGTTAATACCATCAAATGGAAGTACTTTGACATCAGAGATCTAATCTGTGACATCTGTTACCGATTGGAAACAGTATAACAAATTCTACAGCTGCTTTTACCCTGCATACTTGAAACTGATTATGGAATGTGTTGGGCATTACATAACTTTCAACACAACAGTTTTTTTTTTTTTTTTTTTTTTTTGCAGTATTCACCACCTGTTGGCAATGGGAAGGGAATTTTGATTTTTATAATTAATGAATTAAAATACCATTTATGGAAGGTTAGGAAGAAACATGGATTTGAAAACCAGCAATATGACATACAAATGCTTCATTATATGATGTGGAAATTAAATTGTTCAGTCAGATTTTTGTGTTTAGGAAGAAGCATTCTAGGAGATAACAAATTTTTGGCTAGGTGGTGTAGAGCACCAACATTATGCAATATTCACGGGGGGGGAGGTAAAATTCTGTCTATCTTTACTATGGGAGGTTTTTTAAATGGTTCCATCCTCTTAGTTCAATGTGGTTTTATGGCCAACTGCAAGAATGACTGGGGAGCAATCCCAGGCAGAGAAAGCTAACTCAAGACAGTTAACCCAGATAAAAGGCTAACTACCTGAGTATCAGTCATCTTTGTGCTTTAGTTTCAACTGGTCTTTTGGTTGTTCAGTTGCATGAGACTGGTGAAAAAGAAAAAATGATAGCCTTTGGCTACATGATGATGACAAAAGAGTTCAGGTCTTTTTTCTTTCTCTCATACTATCCATCTGTATTTTCTTTCTTCTAATATTAACAAGCTTTCTTGCACCCCTATACTAATTACTCTAGGCTTGTGATGAAACCTCTTTACTTTTCATCTGAATAAGGGTCGTAACTGACGTGGGTAGTGGCTCTTCCCATAAAGCATAATGTTATACACACCTGAAAGGATGTGTGCTTTGTATTATGGGATACTAAGGCAATCAATGTGAAGTCATTAACTTCTATACATAAGTAGCCCAGTTGTGAAGAAACTTCACATGCAAACTTTGTTTGCTTACACTTCGATAAAAAAGAACACAATTTCTTGGCATTAGAAATGAAGCAGAATCTTTCTTTGAGGAAATAAGGCAAGCCTGTGTTTTTATGGAACTGAAATTTACTAAACTGTCTTCACCCCATTTGAGGATGGTAAGCAGATTAGTATTTAAGTCACTGGTTATGGAATATCTTGAGGCTTCTATCATTTGAGTACTACAGGTTTACTCGAATGAGGAGGCGGAATGAAAAGTATTGTCACTGGTTAAAATTATAAATAAGATTCGAAGTCACAGAATACTGGAGTACTCCAACATTAATAAAAAAAAAAAAAATGAGGAGAGGAAACGCAATCCAATCACACAGTAGAGGAGAAGAATCATAAGATGGTAGTTTGTTCAGGAGGCTTCAATGCCAGACATGATTGAATGCCTTTGAAATACCGAGTAATCACATGGGTTTCTCCAAATCTTTACATGGCTTGTGTCCAAGGCTGGATGAGATTAGAGTATCAGTGGCAGAATGAGAATGATAGAATTCATATTGGTGATTGCTAATTAACTAATGAGTCTCCAGGTAGTGAAGATACTGCCTGTTGATAATCTTCTCTATCACGTTTGAAAGTACTGAGGTGAGAACAATGGGAGGATAGATGGCTAACTTTTGTTTCCCTTCTTAGGTACAGGGTGGATGAAGGATTGCTTCATTCAGCCTGCTAGTTTGATACATAGTCTGAATGTAATAGAACTTATACTTATCACTTTGGATATCATTTCAGATACTCCAAGTATATGAGACAGCAATAGTTTTGCTTCAATCTTATGTATTATGGGAGAAGGAATAGGGGGGGGCATTCAGTATTTTATCTATTTGGGGAAGGGGATGGATTATAGCCAATGAATAAAAATTTGTGGCAAAGATAGGCGAGTTCAGTAATAAGAGCAGTATCACTGGGATATGATACTGTTCTCAAAATATACAAGCCCTGATAGATCACAGACTAATCTAGAAGAAATCTTTGTTGGGAAAGTTTTTAACAATGTAAAGTTAATCAAGCAATTCTATCTTTCATTAGAGAATAGGACTACAGAAGAAAGGTATAAGAACATTAAGAAATGGATTTTGCCTCATCACCAGTATCATCAATAAACAGATCAAAGAATTTTGTTACTTCAAACATATCCTTAACATGCATGGACTAAAGATGATTAATAAATTTTAGGTATACCTCCTAAACTGCACACCAACAAGCCAGAATTTAGCAGTGCTATAATCTAACCCTACATCCATAATGTAAATGACAATATTACAGCAATGATACGTAGTTATGACATCAAAGTGGCATTAACCTCTTTACAAGATTTCCAGCAGGTTTTTACCTCTGAAGCCACCCAGCCACCACAACTACCCATTAGAAAATAATAAATAAATAAAGAGCATAAAATAGCCTTTAAAGGAATGCGGAGAACTGACCAGGGCTTCTGACCTAATGTCCAATCCTCACCTTCTCGTGATGCGCCCTGTTAGGTATCTACTTGGATACTGAACAAAGGAGGATGGGCTGGCTATTTGGGATTTAGCTGACCAAACTGTATTCTTATTGGCTTAAACCAAAATATCAAATGATGGTACAGCATGATAGAATTTCATGCCGGCTAGGAGGTTGCATGGCTAAATAAGGCCCCTGCTGTTTTCGCAAGGGAACTGGGGCAAACGGCGAAAAGTCAGCTACTTGAACAAACCCTAAAACCAACCATCACTAGAGTTCAAGATCAGTGCTATCAACATTAGAAGCCTGAATGGTGAAGAAATGGAGCTAGCTGAGGAATTGGATAAGCACCGCATCGACATAATAGGGGTGACAAACAAAAACGGCAAAAACTGGTGAGATCTTTCTAAGCAATAAATACAAAATGTTATATTCAGGAAATGACAATCAAGGAAAAGGAGTAGCCATAGTATTCAACACTAAATACGAGGCTAATAGTCTTGAATGGCAAGCTGCCTAAAGTAGAGTGATGTGGGCAAATATCAGAATGGGGAACTGGACAATGAAACTTATTTGTGACTATGGTCCCACAGAAGGTTCTACTAAGGTAGAAATGGAGGAATTTTTGAGGCTTTAGAAAAAGCAACTGACACAATGAAAAATTGGCCCTTATTGGGAATCTAAATAGCAGAACAGGAAATGATTGTCAGACATACAAAAATATTTTGGAAAAATTTAGAGAAAAGAGCAAAGCTAATAATAATGGCAAATTCCTGTTGAATTTCTGCTCAGGACATGGATGATTATTACTAACACCATGTTCCAACATAAAAATGTACACAAATTCACATGGAGAGAAGAGGCAAAGAATAAGAAAAGTCTCATTGACTATGTTATTGTTGATAGTGATGTTTTCTCGCTGGTGCAGGACACCAGAGTGTACAGAGGATTTGAAATTGGAAGTGATCACTATTTAGTCTTGAGCAGGATAAAATTCAATTTCATATTGAAAAGAATAACACGTAAGAAAGTTTTAAATAGAATAAAAGTTTCACAGCTCTCAGATGTAAACTGTAGACTAAAATACACAAATATTATTGAAGAAAAAATGAAAGAGTTTGAGAAAAGCAACCAAACCTTGGAGATTCGGTGGGAAGCCCCAAAGAAAACACTGATTGATTCAGCCAGAGAGGCATGTGGCGAGGTTGTCTGCAAGAATACAAAAATCAGAACTCCATGTTGGACACAGGAAATTAAAGAGGCAGTGAAGAAAAAGAAGAAAGCATATCAAAAGTTCCTGGCAAATAAGTCAGGAACTTTTGATATGCTTTCTTCTTTTGTGCTCTTACAGAATACAGATACAAATGTAAGAAAGCTAAACTGTGTAAAAGTAGCTAAACAAAAGTCATGGGAGGACTTTGGTAAAAACATAGAAAATAAATATCAAGCAGGTGGCAAGATATCTTGGAAGTTGTTGAAGCAGCTCAGAAATGGAGGAAAGAGTGCTGCAAAAGGAATTATTATTAAGAGAGGCCTTCAGGGAGTCAGAGACTCATTGAGGGAGACCACATACTACACACACACACACACCAGCTATCACACTTATTCTTGAATTCATTCACGCTGCTTGCACTCAACATCAAAGGCCATCCATTCCAATTCTCATGCACCACCCTCTGAGAGAAAAATTTAGCACTCATATCCTTCTTAGAAGCCTTCATGCTCAGCTTCCAAGGATGCCTTCTCATCCTTTCCCCCACCCTCCATAAATTGCAAAATTTCATCATTGAAATCCTGTATGACCCTTTCAGAAGTTTGTACATGTCAATCACATCTCCCCCTCTTTCTCCTGTCTGCTAGTTTCTGCAGTCTACAAATTCTCAATTTGTCTTCATAATCAATATTTCACAATCCTGATATCATTTTTAATACTCTCCTTTGTACTCTCTCCAATATATCAGAATCACAATGGAAACCAGACCAGCATGGATTAGTCCAAGTGAGGTCTTATCAACGCCTTGTAAATAGGCAAAACAACATCCTTATCTTTACATGTGAACATTCATTTCAGCATTGCAATTATCTTTTGAGTTGTATTGCAATCTTTGCCACATGGCCCCTGAACTTCAACTTCCTATCTATTGCACTCCAAGATACCTAGCCTCATCAGTTTCTTCTAGCCTAATTGCACCAATATAATACAACATTGCATATGTAATCATGCTGAAGTGAATGACTTTACATTTACTGACATTAAACTGACACCCATTTTCCCATGCCCACAATTGCAGCCTATTCAAATCATTCCACAAATACCGAATATCAGCAGCATTCCCGATTACCTTACCTATCTTTGCATCATCAGCAAATAACTGTATGTCGCTTGTCAAATCCTTCCCAATGTCACTAATGTACAGATTGAATAACAGTGCACTGATCCTTGTGGTACACCACTTGTTACCTTAAATTAGAGATGATAAAGGTGATATGAAAACAGGAGAAAAAAAAAAAAGATATACTTGAAGTATGGAGTAATTACTTCAAAAAATTGCTAAATGAAACAAGCAGTGATGACAGGGCAAAAAAACACTGACCAGGCATGCAGTCAGGAATACATATCCATACTTGAAGTAGAAAAATCCATCAAAAGCCTGAAATGTGGAAAGGCAGCAGGAGTAGATGATATTGAACCAGAAATGCTCAAATATGGAGGTATAAAAGTCTTACAGTGGCTGCACTGCATAGTTCACAAGGCCTGGACAGAGGGATGAATTCCAGATGATTGGAGTAGAGCTCTCATAGTAATATAAAAAGGGAAATAAAACTGAATGCGAGACTCACAGAGGTATATCCCTATTGAACATTCCTGGTACGATATATGCAAGTATACTTGAGAAATGGTTGAGAATGATTGTGAAAGAAAAGTTTGGTGAAGAACAAGCTGGATTCAGACTAAATAGAGGCTGTCAGGATCAGATTTCAACTTTATGACAAATAGCTGAGAAATCATGGGAATATAACAAGGATCTGTATTTAAGTTTTGTAGATCTGGAAAAGCATACGACAAGGTGCCAAGAGAGGAGCTTTTCAAAACGTTACAGTTATTATGGTGTCAGTGGGGATAGGTGGCACCTGTGAATAAGTTTTGCTAAACTAGTGCTCCCAAATTTTATCGTAATTGCAAGTATCTTTTTTGTCCAAAATAACCAGTAAACGGAATACAGCGGGTACTAAGGAGCCAGCTACTTCTACATAACTCGTAAGTACCCATATTCCTTCATATCAGTTATTTTTCAATAAAAAAAAAAACAGCCAAGTGAAAGCGCCCAATATGCTACCATGCGAAATAAAGATGGCGGCAAACAACGAAAGATCACTTCTAGTCCCGTCAGCATAGTGCAGCCGATAGACTACAAACCGAAAGACAATACGAAGTGCCGCAGTTGCAAAACTGATGTTACCAAAAGGAAAAAAGGTATATCGTGCAATTTCTGTTGCAACTGGCTACATACTTCCTGAGCAAAAATAGATGAATTGGCGCTCAAGCTTTTTATCGAACTGAACCAGCCTTTTTTCTGTTCAATGTGCCTTCCTATTAAACAGCTGCTGAACCTAGGCAAATGAGTTGAAAATCTCGAACAACACCTTAATAACACGATCGATAATTTCTCGTCCAAAATCCGAAATTTGGAAACAAAGCTCGAGATACTCGATGACCAGCGGCTGATCGCAGGTGCATCTGTACCTGCTAACCAACTCTGTGATTTAATCGCATCAACAGTACATGCATCGCTCTAGGCCGAAAAGAGGAGACTCAACGCCGTTATTCTGAACTATCCGGAGGAAAACGATAAATCTCTAAAAGAAGTTGTTAGCAAACTAACAGGTGAATGCAACTTCGATCCCAGGAATATCATCAAATGTCATCGCTTCACTCCCATAAACAAAAGGAAGGACGGAACGAACTTTCCACATCTCGTGAAAGTGATCTGTGATACACCGATAAACACTTCCAAATTAATAATGGTGATAAATACCAAGCTAAAGGATAGTTGCCCCAAATCGCGTGTACGTGCTCCTTACCTGACTTAACCTTCGAACAAAGATGCCAACTCCGAAGACAGGTAGAAGATAAATGGCAAAATGGAGACAACAGCTGGACCATATACTACAAACAAACCAAACTAGTGCAAAAACCAAGAGATGTCACTAGTAGTCACCAAGGAGATCAGTATGCAGGCACTGCATAGGGAACGTGCAAAACCCTTGTGGTCAAAGCCATGTCCCACAGACCCTTGCATATCCACTACACTAACATCCGTGGTCTCAACTCCAACCTTAATAGTGTTCACTATCATCTACAGTCAACCAGACCCCACCTACTCTTCTTAACAGAAACTCAAATTTCACCTTCCCCCGGCACCATCCATCTCAACCATCCAAACTATTCACTATTTAACTCCTTTCGATCCAAAGGTGGTGTGTGAGCATATATCCTCTCTGACATACTCTGCCAGAGAGCACCTAACCCAGAATCACCCAACTTCGACCTTCTTTGGCTAAAAATATCCCTCTCCACTCAGTAAAATTCATCTGCTGTCTATATTGCTCTCCCAATACCACCAACCACTCTGAGCTCTTTAAATTTCCTCTCCTCAAAAGTTGATTTCCTCCAGTCCCACTATCCTAATAGTGAAATCATCCTCCTAGGTGATTTTAATATCCATAACACCAACTGGCTTTCCTCTTCCAGTTGTACAGATCCTGCTGCAGAGACGCTGAAATATTTGCCATCACCAACAACCTTACACAAATAGTTCACAAGCCGACAAGAATACCAGATAACCCAAATCACTCCCCAAATACCCTAGATCTCTTCCTTACCAATGACTCTTCCAAATATACAGTGAATGTAGTGAGTCCCTGGATAATTCTGACCACAACCTAGTGCTCATCTCCTGCCCCATGCAACAACGCTTACACAGTCACACCTGCACAAGAGTAGTCTGGCATTATAACAGTGCCAAATGGGACAGCCTCCGAGACTACTATGCTTCATTCCCATGGTTGGACTATTGTTTGCAGTCCTCCAATCCAAACATATGCACCGAACACATCACCAAAGTAATCCTCACTGGCATGATAACATACATTCCCCACACCACTCTGAACTGCCATCCCCTATCTAAACCCTGGTTCTCCAAAAGATGTGCCAAGAATGTACTAATGAAAAACCAGGCATACCACAACTGGCTCAAATTAAGAACTCCATCCTCCTTCAAGTGCCTATATTGAAGCCTGAAACAGATGAAAAAAAATTATCAATGATTCCAAAACAGAATTTGAACAGGCAAAAAACAGGAAACTGTCTGTCCTAGTGGCAGCCATGCCTTTTGGTCTCTTGACAAAGCAATTGGTCGCAACTTTTGCCCTACACTACTCCCACCCCTATCATACCCAGATGGCTTGATTGCAACATCACCCACAAAAAAAGCTAATCTCCTGGTTTCACACTTTGCCTGCAATGCACGCATAACCGACAATGGCAAATGCTCCCCAGTCATTCTAACTGCCCAACATACAATACCCCCTGTATCCTTTTGCCAGAAAGAGATCACAAACCTGTTGTCAAAATTAGACACAAAAAAAGCCCCTGGCCCTGATGACATTCCTCAATTGTCCTGAAGGTCTGTGCAGCAGAACCGACTCCTATCCTATGCCGTTATCTTACTCCACTGGTATATATATCTAAAAGCCTGGAAATTGGCCTATATTCAACCCATTCCCAAAAAGGGAGCCAAATCACAGCCATCTAACTACCACCCTATCTCACTCACACCTCAATCCTATCTAAAATGATGGAGAAAACCATCAATTCTCAACTACTACTCTACCTTGAAGGTACCCAGCTATTAAGTGACCACCAGTATGGATTCTGCCGATGCCGATCAACAGGTGACCTGCTCTCATATATCACTCATCTCTGGATATATACCATGGAAAAATTTGGCGAATCCCAAGTAGTTGCACTCGATATCTCTAAAGCCTTTGACCGGGTCTGGCACAAAGGCTTACTAAGCAAACTTCCATCATTTGGACTATCTCAGGACTTCTACAGATGGATTACCAGCTTCCTGTCTGGACGCACACTATGTGTAATGGTAGATGGATCCCTATCCTCCCACTATCCAACTAACGCTGGGGTCCCACAAGGTTCAGTTCTCTCACCGACCCTCTTCCTTCTATATATCAATGACCTACTTCAGTTGACCTCTAACCAATACACAGTTTTGCAGATGACAGCACATTACATTCCTCCCTTTCATTTGACAAACTCTACTCTACACAACTCACCACAACCACCACTGCCATTAATTCTGACATCCAAGCCATCTGCCAATGGGGCTCAGATAACCTCGTCAACTTCAACGCTAGTAAAACCAAGTTCTGTCTTATTTCCCATAAAAAAGAACCATTTTCCCCAGTATTATTTTTGATAACACTAAAATTCCCAGAGAAGATGAAATTTCTCTTCTCAGAATTACCATAACATCAGGCCTCTCCTGGCATAAACACATCACAGCCATTGCATCCTCAGCTTCCAAAAACTAGGCTTTCTCTTTCGCTCAAGACATTATTTCACTTCAAAACAACTGTTAACCTTATACAAATCGCAAATCCGCCCAGCTATATACTGTTCTCACATTTGGAGTAGGGCTCCTAAAAGCTCTCTCAAAATGCTTGACTCAATACAGAGGAGAGCAATTAGACCAATAAATGATTCATCTCTTACCGACTCACTCCCCCCCCCTTTCACATAGACGTTTAGTCTCTGCAATGTGTATAGTCTACAAATATTTTCATGGAAAATGCTCATCTGAAACAACATCAATAATTCCCCCACTCTGTACTAAACCCATTGGAACACGTACAGCCACCTCCCAACATCCCTTCACAGATACACCTTGAAACCCACAGAACAAGTTTCTTTTCCTACTCCTTCATCCCTGCTACTGCTGTACTGTGGAACAGTCTTCGCCCAAGGTATTTCCCAAAGAATACAATATACAGGCTTTCAAATCGAATGTTAACAAGTTTCTCCTTTCCCAACCCACTACCCATATACGGTACTAAAGTACTATAGGTTGACTGGCCAACCTCTCGTATATGGACCCAACATAAAAAATAATAATAATAAAATATCAAGCAATACTTAGTCTTTGAGTTGTAAGTCAGCAGTTAGAACTGAAGTTCAGGAGGATGGTTTCATGTTAAATCTGGTGGCAGACAAGGATGTACATTTATCCCCTGTAATCAGTGGTATTAAACCTGATATCAAAATTGGAGATATTAATCTCAGCTCTTTGCTTTATGCAAATGTTATATTTCTAAATAAATCCACTACAAGTCTGCAAGATTCCTCGACTAAATTGAATAACTGTTGTAATAGATATGGTATGAAGGTAAGCATTAAAAAGACAAAGACAATGAAAATAGCCAGAAACACTGAAAATATCAACTGCATTGTGAATGGAGAACCTATAGAACAAGTGAAACATTTCAGCTACTTAGGAATGATTTTTAGTGAAGATGGTAAATTAAATATGGAAATAGACAACAGAATCAACAAAGTTGTTATAGTAGAAAGTCAACTGAATAAATTTATATGGAATAAGAGAGAAATTAGTCGGAACACTAAATTAGCTGTATACAAGACAGTGTTCAAACCAATTTTAACTTATGGATCTGAGAGCTGGGTTAGAACTAAAACACTTGACCAAAGACTAGAGACCACAGATATGCAAGTCCTGAGAAAGATTAGGGCATGAACAGATGTCATCAATGGCAATATCATATTAAAAACGAATATTAGGAAAGAACTTGACATTGTCAGCATCCAGGAGTGCACTAGCAGAGATAAGCTCAGGTGGTATGGTCAACTTAAACAGAATAGGAGAGGAAAGATTAGCAAAACAAGTGTTCTCTGCCAGGTTGGCAGGAAAAAGACCCAGAGGAAGACCAAGATATAGGTGGATTGATAACAGTAAAAAAGTGCCTCAGAAGACAGAAATATAAGATCTGATAATACTGGAGTCTTGACAGGTGACAGACTGATTAAGAGTAAATTATAGATTTTAAGTTAATAATGATGTAAATTTTTCATATAGTGCTATCATATCCTGTACATCCCTTGAGGGTATATATCAGGAATTTGATGATGATGATGGCATATAAAATTCACCGCTCTTGTGGCATTTACTACATTGACCAGACAGAATGCTCCAGAGACATCAGTTTACACAATATTTTAGTATGTTGAAAAGAAAAGAGAATGAAAATTGGGATTAGCCTTTCATGCAACCAATGCTAGCTAACAAATATTAGAGCAAAAGCAGAAAGAGGGATACTGATCACATTTGTTTAATAAGGAAATTCAACGAAGCCTCAGAAATGCTTTGCCTTCTGACACAGTGTAACAAAAATCAAAACCTGATCCTGCACCAAGTTTGTTTTCATTTATTAAAAATTTGTCATTCTTGGGTCTATGCTATGACATGCACTATGCCAACGAATGTGACACTGTTCTCTTTTGGTTATGTACACACTGATTTAACTGGTTTTCATTCTTTTATACTCTTGAAGTTCATAATGCTGACTAATTATATTTCTAGTTTTTTTGATCAGTTAATGTAACACCTTTCTCCAGACTATGTAAGTCCTGTGACTTATGAAAATAGTAGAGTTTTTCTGTCCTAAATAAAGCATTTATTCTTCAATGTAATCCAGCCAATGATGCAGCTATGTCACATCATGCCAGTACCAAGCCTGAGTAAATAAGTTAGGATTGAGCAAAGGGCTAGCAACTCATCCTCATAAAAAAGTGCTTTGATAAGAAAACCAAGACCGCAGAAAAATCTGACCGAAATGCAATACAAACTGTTGAGAATGACATCATCTAGTGAACACTTATGGAGAATACAATTCATATTGTTTTTTGGCTACAATTATTTAGGGCCAAAAAAACTATCAATTGGATGTTGGAATGGGAGGACTATGTCCAAAACATCAAAGCATTCAATATAGATATGAAGGCATATGCTCCCAATAGAGTGAAGAGAAATAAGTAAGTATTCTTCAATGTGGTATGCATATAGCATTTAGAGAGGGGGGGGAGCATCGATCTTTCCCGAATAGGATAATCCGCTGATCTGAAAACTAGAAGAAAAATGCAGTAATATGAAAGACATAAATATTGCTTTCACCTGCCCCTCAACAACCCTAATAAAGGATATTTAAAAATCAGTGTTTTTATTTTTTTTCTTTCTTTTTAAAATAACCTAATTGTTTTAAATTAAAAAAAAAAAGCAATTTCTTACCATGTGCACGATATGAAACAACAATTCCTGCAGAACTAGATTTATTTAGATGGCGATATACAAAGATCACAGTATTAGTTCTGCTCCAAATTTCATGTGAAACATTAGAAATGATTTCATCTCTCACAGAAGGTCCATCATAAATCTTTAAATTGCTAAATATAAAACATATGACATTTATAAGCAGTCTGTTATTCAGCAATTCAATTTAATTATTTTAATATCTTATTACAGAAAAGACTAATCGCATTTGTTTAAAGGTAAAAATAAAAACATACTCGAAATATTATGCTATAAACAAACCACTTAAAGAGTATTAGGGGGTGCTTAAGGGTCAAAGCTGTGTAACTGACAGGAGACCTCCACATAGCATTTAAAGGAATACAGAGAACCGATCAGTGCTTCTGACCTAACGTCCAATCCTCACCTTCTCATGGTGCACCCTATCAGGTATCTATGGATACTGAACAAACGAGGATGGGATTTAGCCGACCAAACTGTATTCTCATTGGCTTAAACCAATATACAAAATGATGGTACAACATGACAAAATTTCATGCCGTCTGGGGCTGGGGCGTCGCACGGTTAAACAAGCCCCCCCCCCCGACGTTTTCGCCAAGGAACTAGGGCGAACAGCAAAAAGTCAGCTACTGGAACAAATCTGAACATCCCAACTCAACATCACCAGAGTTATAGATCAGTACTATCAACATAAGAATCCTGAATGGCAAAGAATTGGAGCTAGCTGAGGAATTAGATAAGTACCATATCGATATAATAGGGGTGGGTGAAACTAAAAAGACAAAAAAGTGGTGAGATCTTTCTGAGCAATAAATACAAAATGTTATATTCAGGCAATGACAATCAAGGAAAAGAAGGAGTAGTCATAGTATTCAACACAAAATAATCTTCTTAAATGGCAGGCAGTCTCAAGTAGAGTGATGTGGACTAATATCAGAATGGGGAATTGGACAATGAGAACTTATTTGTGTCTGTGGTGCCACAGAAGGTTCTACTAAGGTAAAAGTGGAGAAATTTTTTGATGCTTTAGAAAAAGCTGCGACACAATGAAAAAGGAAAATTGGTCATTGTTGGAGATCTAAATAGCAGAGTACGAGATCTCCACATAGCCTTTAAAGGAATGCGGAGAACCGACCAGGTCTTCTGAACTAATGTCCAATCCTCACCTTCTCGTGGTGCACCCTGTTGTGTATCTACTTTGATACTGAACAAACGAGGATGAGCTGGCAATTTGGGATTTAGTCGACCAAATTGTATTCTTCTTTGTTAAACCAAAATAAAAAATGTTGGTACAACATGATAAAATTTCATGCCGGCTGGGGCGTCGCCCGGTTAAACAAGGCCCCCGTTGTTTTCACCAGGTAACCAGGACGAACAGCGAAAAGTCAGCTACTGGAAAAAATCTGAAAACAAACCCCAACTCAACATCATCAGAGTTAAAGATCCGTACTATCAACGTAAGAAGCCTGAATGGCAAAGAAATGGAGCTAGCTGAGGAATTAGAAAAGTACCAGATCGACATAATAGGGGTGACTGAAACAAAAAAGACCAAAACTGGTGAGATCTTTCTGAGCAATAAATACAAAATGATATATTCAGGCAATGACAATCAAGGAAAAGAAGGAGTAACCATAGTATTCAACACAAAATACGAGGCTAATCTTCTTGAATGGCAGTCAGTCTCAAGTAGAGTAATGTGGGCAAATATGAGAATGGGGAACTGGACAATGAGACTTATTTGTGCCTATGGTCCCAAAGAAGGTTCTACTAAAGTAGAAGTGGAGGAATTTTTTGAGGCTTTAGAAAAAGCAACTGACACAATGAAAAAGGAAAAGTTGGTCCTTGTCGAGGATCTAAATAGCAGAGTAGGAAATGATTGTGAGACATACAAAAATATTTTGGGAAAATTTGGAGAAAAGAACAAACCTAATAATAATGGCAAATATCTGTTGGATTTCTGCTCAGGACATGGACTGGTTATTACTAACACCATGTTCCAACATAAAAATGTGAACAAATTCACATGGAGAGAAGAGGCTAGAAATAAGAAAAGTCTCATTGACTATATTATTGTTGATAGTGATGTTTTCTCCCTGGTGCAGGACACCAGAGTGTACAGAGGATTTGAAATTGGAAGTGATCAGTATTTAGTCTTGAGCAGGATAAAATTGAATTTCATATTGAAAAGAATAACATGTAAGAAAGTTTTAAAGCGAATAAAAGTTGAGCAGTTCTCAGATGTGAACTGTAGACTAAAATGAGGATATTAGTAAAGAACTTGACATTGTCAGCATCCAGGAATGCGTTAGCAGAGCTAATCTCAGGTGGTATGGTCACTTAAACAGAATGGGAGAGGAAAGATTAGCAAAACAAGTGTTCTCTGCCAGGTTGGCAGGAAAACGACCCAGAGGAAGACCAAGATATAGGTGGATTGATACGGTACAAAGTACCTTAGACGATAGAAATATAAGATCTGATAATATTGGAGTCTTGACAAGTAATAGACTGATTTGGAGAAAAATTGTAGATAGGAAGTTAGTAATGATGTAATTTTCCATGTAGTACTGTCATATCCTGTACACCCCTTGAGGGTACATGGCAGGAATTTGATGATGATGATCTTCTTAAATGGCAGGCAGTCTCAAATAGAGTGATGTGGACTAATATCAGAATGGGGAATTGGACAATGAGAACTTATTTGTGCCTATGGTCCCACAGAAGGTTCTACTAAGGTAAAAGTGGAGAAATTTTTTGATGCTTTAGAAAAAGCAGTGACACAATTAAAAAGGAAAATTGGTCCTTGTTGGGGATCTAAATAGCAGAGTACGAAATGATTGTGAGACATACAAAAATATTTTGGGAAAATTTGGAGAAAAGAGCAAAGCTAATAATAATGGCAAATACCTGTTGGATTTCTGCTCAGGACATGGACTGGTTATTACTAACACAATGTTCCAACATAAAAATGTGCACAAATTCACATGGAGAGAAGAAGCAAGGAATAAGAAAAGTCTCATTGACTATGTTATTGTTGATAGTGATGTTTTCTCCCTGGTGCAGGACACCAGAGTGTACAGAGGATTTATAATTGGAAGTGATAACCATTTAGTCTTGAACAGGATAAAATTTGAATTTCATTTTGAAAAGAATAACATGTAAAAAAGTTTTAAAGTGAATAAAAGTTGAACTGTAGACTAAAATAAGAAAGATTATTGAAGAAAAAATGAAAGAGTTTGAGAACAAGAATAAAACCTTGGAGATACAGTGGAACACCTTGAAGAAAACCCTGATTGATTCAGCCAGAGAGGCATGTGGTGAAGTAGTCTGCAAGGATAGAAAAACCAGAACTCCATGGTGGACACAGGAAGTAAAAGAGGCAGTGAAGGAAACGTTCCTGGCAAATAAGTCAGCTTTTGCTCTTAGAGAATACAGAGACAAATGTAAGATAGCGAAAGTGTGTAAAACTAGCTAAACAAAAGTCATGGGAGGACTTGGGCAAGAACATGGAAAATAAATACCAAGCAGGTGGTAAGATATTGTGGAGGTTGTTGAAGCAGCTCAGAAATGGAGGAAAGAGTACTGTAAAAAGTGTTAGAGATGATAAAGGTGACATGAAAACAGGAGAAAAAGATATTCTTGAAGTATGCAGTAATTACTTCGAAAAATTGCTAAATGAAACAAGCAGTGATAACACAGTGGTAAAAAACATTCAACAGGCTTACAGTCAGGAATACATATCCATATTTGAAGTAGAAAAAGCGATCAAAGGCTTGAAATGTGGAAAGGCAGCAGGAGTAGATGATATTCGACCAGAAATGCTGAAGTATTGTGGTATAAAAGTCTTACAGTGGCTGCACTGCATAGTTCAGAAAGCCTGGACAGAGGGACGAATTCCTGATGATTGGTGTAGAGCTCTAATAGTATCCATATATGAAAAGGGAAATAAAACTGAATGTGAGAATTACAGAGGTATTTCCCTATTGGGTGTTCATGGCAAGATTTATGCAAGTATACTTGAGAAACGGTTGAGAAGAATTGTGGAAGAAAAGCTTGGTGAAGAACAAGCTGGATTCAGGCCAAATAGAGGCTGTCAGGATCAGATCTTCACTTTACGACAAATAGTTGAGAAATCATGGGAATATAACAAAGATGTGTATTTAAGTTTTGTCGATTTGGAAAAAGGCATATAACAAGGTGCCAAGAGAGAAGCTATTCAATACGCTACAGTTATAAGTATTGCTTGATATAATGTCAATGGGGCATTATATCAAGCAATACTTAGTCTTTATTTGAGTTGTAAGTCAGCAGTTAGAATTGAAGGAAGATGGTTTAATGTTAAATCTGGTGTGAGACAAGGATGTACATTATCCCCTCTGTTATTCATTATCTATATGGATCACATTATGAAGGAAAATGGTATTAAACATGATATCAGAATTGGAGATGTTAATGTCAACTCTTTGCTTTATGCGGATGACGTTATACTTCTAAATAAACCTGATACAAGTTTGCAAGATTCCGTCACTAAATTGAATAACTGTTGTAATAGATATGGTATGAATTTCAGCATTAAAAAGACAAAAACAATGAAAATAGGTAGAATTGTTGAAAACGTCAACTGTGTTGTGAACGGGTAACCTATGGAACAAGTAAAACATTTCAGCTAATCAGGCACGATTTTTAGTGACGATGGTAAATTAAATATGGAAATAGACAACAGAATCAACAAAGCTGGTATGGTAGGAAGTCAATTGAATAAATTCATATGGAATAAGACAGAAATTAGCCGGAACACTAAATTAGCTATATACAAGACATTGTTCAAACCAGTTTTAACTTATGGATCTGAGGGCTGCGATAGAAGTAAAACACTTGACCAAAGACCAGAGACTGCAGATATGAGAGTCCTGAGAAAGATTAGAGGCGTGAATAGATGACATCAATGGCAATATCATATTAAAAACGAGGATATTAGGAAAGAACTTGACATTGTCAGCATCCAGGAATGTGTTAGCAGAGCTAATCTCAGGTGGTATGGTCACTTAAATAGAATGGACGAGGAAAGATTAGCAAAACAAGTGTTCTCTGCCAGGTTGGCAGGAAAACGACCCAGAGGAAAACCAAGATATAGGTCGATTGATATGGTACAAAGTGTCACGATAGAAATATAAGATCTGATAATGTTGGAGCATTGACAAGTAACAGACTGATTTGAAGGAAAATTGTAGATAGGAAGTTAGTAATGATGTAAATTTTTCATGTAGTACTATCATATCCTGTACACCCCTTGAGGGTACATGTCAAGAATTTGATGAGGATGATGATTAAAAAGTATTAAGAGGATGCAGATTCATAAAATTATTATTATTATATATTTTTTTTTAATAGCAATCCCAGAGAAAAGATTGTTCACAACCTACAGTACCTAAGCACTGTGAACAGGCAGAAAGTTTAAAACAAGAAATTTGTTAAAACTAGATTTGAAGACCTGCATGTTCTACTTTTTAGGAAAAGAGTGAAAGGCTGTTCCAAAAGAAAGAAACAGTGACTTCTGAATGTTAAAGAAAAAGTTATTCTGTGAGTTTAGAATTGAACCACGAAGCGTTGAGTAACCAGTACACAATTCCACAAATGTGGAGGATGGAATGAAAGTCAGTGATGAAGGTTTAGCAAGTTTCAAGATGGACTGTAAAAGGACTGAAAGTGGAGGAATAATAGTGGCCAATTTAGCAAAGCATGTCCATGAAAGTATCTGAGGCAGAAACTGTACATCTGTGATTGAAGGATTGAAGTGGGTATGTGAACGAGGGATCATTAATTAGCCAGACTGCCTTCTTCTGAATAGAAATGAGCAATCTTAAAGAGGATTTTGGTGCACCACCCCAAATATTAGAGCAATATTCCATGGCTGGCAGCATTTGGGCTTTGTATAGAGTTAGCAACTGTGAAGCGTGAAGTAGTGTCTTGTGCAAATAAGTACACCAAGTTATTTTGGTGGCTGTGGAAGCTATAGTTGAAATGTGGTTGTGCCAGGAAAGATCGGAGGTACAGGTCAGTCCAAGTAGAGAAATCTGATCACGTTTAGATATCTCAGTATTACTGAAAGTAAAGGGGAAGGATGTGAGCTCTTTCTTGTGAGAGATCAAACAGGACTATAAGGTTGTCACTGGTCATTGTAGCTCTTGAGGATTCGAGTACTTGAGCACTACAAGGTTTGTCAAATGAAAAGGTGGAATGGAGTATACTATCATTGGCAAAGCTATGGATAGGAATGGAATTTTGAAAGAGCAAGTCATTTATATACAGGAGGAAGAGAGAGGGTGAAAGAACTGAACCCTGGGGTACTCCTGCATTGGTGGGGAAATCTGAGGAGAGTAAACCATCCACCATCACACGTGGACAGCATGGCTGGTTGCAAGGATAGTGCATCTGCTCTGCAACTAACAGACTATGGGTTTATCCCATCAATTTTTCAGATATTTATGAATGTCTTTGGGCCATAGATGAATTCATGATCAATTGGTTGATGTGGAATAATTGGCCTGCTTACAGGAAACCTGAAGTGGTTTGATAAATTCCATGCTGGATTTGTAAAGTATTTGGATTTATCTACCCTAACTCACACATGATCCTAAATGTATAATACATTTGCAACCTTTTGTGGGTGGGATTTACATTAAAAACGTCTGTATAAACCACAAATGTTGTGACAAGTGAACATTTATGTGAAAAGCAATGGAGTGAAATGACAAAATAAGCATCATTAATCAACTTAATTGATTAAGGATTTTCAGGGGGATACCACCCAAAATAGCAGAACAGCATCCAACAGTTGGACGAATTTTGATTTATATAGTTAAACATGTACTCAGTAGTAAAGCATAGTGCAATAGAAAACAAAGTTCTAACACTATGGAGGTCAGATTATCATACAAAGACAAATATTTTTTAGTGAGAAATAATAAAGATTGATTTTTGCATCCACTGAAGCTAATAACGTCATGTCAGAAATGCTGTGAAAAATAGTTTAGATATCAGAATATAAGATTATAGAAGCTGATGTTAAAAGCTAAATATATTTAAATTTATTAATGGTAGTACAGATGCAACAGAGATGATATAATACAAGATGAGATAAAATACTAAGTAATTACAATATATAATTACAGTATGTCTTATTAACATTAATACATGGTACAAATGCAACAAATCCAATACAAGATGATACAAAATATAAGACAGTATGGGATGATGTAATTTAAAAGTAAATATAAAATAGATGTGTAAAATATGTATTTAATATGTATTGAAGGTTATGGGAAAATTATAAATATAATTTTTGATGTAAATACTTGAAGTAGAAAAAGCCATCAAAGGCTTGAAATGTGGAAAGGCAGCAGGAGTAGATGATATTCGACCAGAAATGCTGAAGTATGGTGGTATAAGAGTCTTACAGTGGCTGCACTGCATAGTTCAGAAAGCCTGGACAGAGGGACGAATTCCCGATGATTGGAGTAGAGCTCTCATAGTACCTATATATAAAATGGGAAATAAAACTGAATGTGAGAATTACAGAGGTGTTTCCCTACTGAGTGTTCCTGGCAAGATCTATGCAAGTATACTTGAGAAACGGTTGAGAAGAATTGTGGAAGAAAAGCTTGGTGAAGAACAAGCTGGATTCAGGCCAAATAGAGGCTGTCAGGATCAGATCTTCACTTTACGACAAATAGTCGAGAAAGCATGGGAATATAACAAAGATCTGTATTTAAGTTTTGTCGATTTGGAAAAGGCATATGACAAGGTGCCAAGAGAGAAGCTATTCAATACGCTGCAGTTATATGGTGTCAATGGGGCATTATATCAAGCAATACTTAGTCTTTATTTGAGTTGTGAGTCAGCAGTTAGAATTGAAGGAAGTACAGGAAGATGGTTTAATGTTAAATTTGGTGTGAGACAAGGATGTACATTATCCCCTCTGTTATTCATTATCTATATGGATCACATTATGAAGGAATGTGGTATTAAACCTGATATCAAAATTGGAGATGTTAATGTCAGCTCTTTGCTTTATGCGGATGATGTTATACTTCTAAATAAATCTGCTACAAGTCTGCAAGATTCTCTGACTAAATTGAATAGCTGTTGTAATAGATATGGTATGAAGGTCAGCAATAAAAAGACAAAGACAATGAAAATAGGCAGAATCATTGAAAATGTCAACTGTGTTGTGAATGGAGAACCTGTGGAACAAGTAAAACATTTCAGCTACTTAGGCACAATTTTTACTGAAGATGGTAAACTAAATATAGAAATAGACAACAGAATCAGCAAAGCTGGTATCGTGGGAAGTCAATTGAATAAATTCATATGGAATAAGAAAGAAATTAGTCAGAACACTAAATTAGCTGTATACAAGACTGTGTTCAAACCAATTTTAACTTATGGATCTGAGAGCTGGGTCAGAAGTAAAATACTTGACCAAAGACTAGAGACCGCAGATATGAGAGTCCTGAGAAAGATTAGAGGCGTGAACAGATGGCATCAATGGCAATATCATATTAAAAATGAGGATATTAGGAAAGAACTTGACATTGTCAGCATCCAGGAATGCGTTAGCAGAGCTAATCTCAGGTGGTATGGTCACTTAAACAGAATGGGAGAGGAAAGATTAGCAAAACAAGTGTTCTCTGCCAGGTTGGCAGGAAAACGATCCAGAGGAAGACCAAGATATAGGTGGATTGATACGGTACAAAGTGCCTTAGATGATAGAAATATAAGATCTGATAATGTTGGAGTCCTGACAAGTAACAGACTGATTTGGAGGAAAATTGTAGATAGGAAGATAGTAATGATGTAATTTTTTCATGTAGTACTGTCATATCCTGTACACCCCTTGAGGGTACATGGCAGGAATTTGATGATGATGAAGCAGTGAAGTTTCAATAATGGTAAGACACCAAGGATGGTATAGTTCTTCAGTGGAGTACGACACTGGAAAGAAAGTGAGCATGCTCTTATTGTTCTGGGGGAAGCAGATTATTTCAATAATCTCCATCTCAGCAAATGATGCCATACTGGAATGAGGAATTAACCCATGAGTAGTACTGGCATTTAAGGAATGGTACTGATAATTTTCTGAAGTATCATACCTTTTCATGATGTATTTTATAGTTTGCCAAAAATGATGTGAGAATTCCACTTAAAGTTGCTGTTAATATTATGTGTAATGACAATACACAAATTCCCTGCAAACCTGGCAGAGAACACTTGTTTTACTAATCTTTCCTCTTCCATTCTATTTAAGTGACATACCACCTGAGCTTAGCTCTGCTAATACACATAACTTTTTATGTGTAATGACACAAATGCTTGTAACTGCAATTTAAGTCATGTTTTAGCAGTGGCTAAAACAAAAAAGACAAAATCTGGTGATATCTTCTAAGCAATAATTAGAAAATGTTATATTCAGACAATAACAATCAGGAAAAAGAAGAAGTAGCTAAAGTAATTAATACTAAATATGAGGTAATCTTCTTGAATGGCAGGTAATATCAAATAAAGTGATGTGGACAAATATCAGAATGGGGAACTGGACAATGAGACTTACTTGTGTTTGTGCCTATGGTCTGACAAAAGGTTCTAATAAGGTAGAAGTGAAGGAATTTTTTGAGCTTAAGAGAAAGTAACTGGCACAATGAAAAAGAAAATGTTGGTCCTTGTTAGAGATCTCAATCGTAGAGTAGGAAATGATTGTCAGACACATAGAAATATTTTGGGAAAATTTGAAGAAAAGCAAAATAATCAAATTCCTGACATGAACCCTCAAGAGATGTACAGGATATTATGATAGTAATAGATGAAGAACTTACATCATTATTAACTTCTTATCAACAATTTTCCTTCAATTCAATCTGTTATCTGTCAAGACTCCGACATTATCAGATCTTATATTTCTGTCTTCTAAGGTATATTTTACTGTATCAATCCACCTATATCTTGGTCTTCCACTGGGTCTTTTCCCTGTAAACCTGACAGAGAACACTTGTTTTACTAATCTTTCCTCTTCCATTCTATCTAAGTGACATACCACCTGAGCTTAGCTCTGCTAATACATTTCTGGATGCTAACAATATCAAGTTCTTTCCTAATATCCTCATTTTTAATATGACATTGCCATTGATGCCATCTGCTACTAATCTTTCTCAGGACTCATATCTGCAGTCTCTAGTCTTTGGTCAAGTGTTTTATTTCTAATCCAGCTCTCAGATCCATAAGTTAAAACTGGTTTGAATTCTGTCTTGTCTACAGCTAATTTAGTATTTTCACTAATTTCTCTCTTATTCCATACAAATTTATTCAGTTGACTTCCTACCAATATACCGGCACCGGCTTTGTTGATTCTGTTGTCAATTTTCATATTTAATTCACCATCTTCGCTAAAAATTGTGAATAAGTAGCTGAAATGTTTTACTTGTTCTACAGATTCTCCATTCACGATGCAGTTGATATTTTCAAAGTTTCTGCTTATTTTCAATTTCTTCAATGTCTTGCTATTGTTGATTTTCATGCCAAATTTATTACAACAGTATTCTATTTAGTCAGGGAATCTTGCAGACATGTACTGGATTTACTTAAAAGCATAGCATCATCTGCATAAAGTAATGAGATGAGATTAACATCTCTAATTTTGATATCAGGTTTAATACTGATTTCCTTCATAATGTATTCTATATACATGATAACAGAGGAGATAATGTACATCCTTATCTAAAACCAGATTTAACACCAAATCGTCTTCCTGTACTTCCTCCTATTCTAACTTACAACTCAAAGGATAAGCATTGCTTGATAGTATGCCCCCACATTGACACCATATTATTATTGTTCCGGGAAACTCCAAGGAGTCAACAGACTCATCGAGGAAGGCCCTAACATCATGTCAAGAACAACTATTCAACATTTACACAGTATCTATCATACCTTGCCTTGAACTCATTCACGGTCGTAGCACCCACAACAGACTCTGGAAGCTTATTCCACTCATTCACCACTCTCCAAGTAAAAAACCTAGCTCTAACACCCTTGTCAACCACGCTCTTGCCCAGCTTCCATGCATGGTCCCTAGTTCTCCCACCACCAGTCATATTTTCAAAAATATCTGCTGGATCAATCTTATAAAAACCCTTCAGTAATTTGAATGTCTCAATCATATCACCCCTCCTTCGTCTATCGTCCAATTTCTGCAACCCACAAATCCTCAACTGATTCTCATAAGGTTCATTCCACAGACCTGCTATCATCTTGGTCACTTGTCTCTGGACCCTCTCCACTTCCTCCCCATCACGAAGAAACCCTGGTGCCCATAACTGGGCACAGAAGTCCAGATGGGGTCTTATCAAGGCTCGATACAGAGGAACAACAACGTGTTTGTCTCTGCATGTTAAAGTATTTTTCAGAAGCCAAGTGATTTGGTGAGCTGTTTTAGTCACTTTTGCAATGTGCCCCCTAAACTTCAACTCCCTATCCACCAACACTCCCAAATCACTGGCCTCATCAATCTCCTGGAGTACGGTTCCACCAATGCGATATACTGCTTCTATTCTTTTCACCCCAAAGTGCACCTTACACTTTGCCACATTAAATTGACATCCATTTTTCCCAGCCCAGTCCTCCAAACTATCCAAATCATCCTGTAAAATTTTGACATCCTGTGCACTCACAATTGCTCTACCCAACTTTGCATCATCAGCAAACAAGTGAACACCTCCTCTCAAATCCCTTCCAATATCATTGATGAACAAATTGAAAAGCAGTGGTCCAAGAACAGAGCCCTGCGGCACTCCACTAGTCACAAGACATCTTTTAGACTCCACTCCTGAATAAACCACTCTCTGGTATCTCTCCTTCGACCACCCTCCTATCCATCTCACCAACCCTATATCTATCCCCATCTGCTCCAGTTTACTGATTAGGGTTCCATGTGGTATCCTATCAAAGGCCTTGGCAAGGTCCAGTAGTATCACTGTAAACCCATTACCCCTATCCAGTTCAGCCGTCACTGTGTTATAAAACAGTAAGCAAGTTACTGAGGTATGATCTACCCTTCACAAAACCATGTTGTCCCCCATATAATATCCCATTTTCATCTATCCAATCCTGTATTCTTTTCTTGACTAATTTCTCTAAGACCTTGACAATGATTCCTGATATGCTAATCGGTCGGTAATTTACAACAGCAGTCTTGGAACCACCTTTATGCAGTGGAACTATTTTCCCCTCTTTCCACCCGCTCGGGACTAACCCAGACCCGAGACTCAAATTAAACAAAATGGTCAAGAGTACTGACAATTCTTTAGCTGCTTCTCGTACAACACGAGCTGGTATACCATCCAATCCCACAGATGTATTGACATTGAGGTTATGCAATAGACTACTCACCTCCACTTCATTCACCACAATTCCCGTATAATCTACTGGTTTATTCGTTTCTGCAATGTCACCACCTGGATGATATATTCTTGCAAAGTGCTCACTCAGTAACTCAACTATCTCAACTGATTCAGTTACCTCCCTACCATCGGCATTCTTTAAAATCATTCTGCCATGTACATTTTTCCTTTTACTTGCTACATATCTAAAAAACTGTTTAGGATTCTCTTTAGCCTGCATATAAATGTAGTGTTTTCAATAGCTTTTCTCATCACCTTGTCATATGCATTTTGAAGGTCTACAAAACCTAAATACAAATCTTTGTTATATTCCCACAATTTCTCAATTATTTGTCGTAAAGTGAAGATCTGATCCTGACAGCCTCTATTTGTCCTAAATCCAGCTTGTTCTTTGCCAAGCTTCCCTTCCATAATCCTTCTAAACCATTTCTCAAGTACACTTGCATAAATCTTACCAGGAACACTCAGTAGCGAAATACCTCTAATTCTCACATTTCCCTGTTTTGTATATGGGTACTATGAGAGCTCTATCCAATCATCTGGAATTTGTCCCTCTGTCCAGGCTTTCTGAACTGTGCAGTGCAGCCACTGCAATACTTTTATACCTCAATACTTGAGCATTTCTGGTCAAACATCATCTACTCCTGTGGCCTTTCAAGTATGGAGATATATTCCTGTTTGCATGCCTACTGAGTGTTTTTTTTTTTTTTTTACCAATGTGCTATAACTGATTGTTTCATTTAGCAATATTTCAAAGTAATTAATCCATACACCAAGGAAATCTTTTTCTCCAGTTTCCATGTCAATTTATCATTTATAATTCCTTTTACAGCACTTTTTTCTCCATTTATGAGCTTTTTCAACAACCTCTGGAATATTTTGCCACCTTGGTGATATTTATTTTCTATGTTCTTGCTAAAGTCTTTCAATGACTTTTGTTTAGCTTGCTTACATTTGTCTCTGTATTCTCTAAGAGCACAAGCTGAATAGTATAGTGCAAAGCACAGAAAAGTCCCAAAGAACTAATGCAATAATATTTTACTCTATTACAAACAGTAAAAACTCAAAACCTTCATGATCGCAAACTGAATTTCCTGGCAAATGACATTACAATCAGTAGACAAAAGAAATGGGCAAGAAATGTTAGGAAAGCATACATTTAACAACAGAACAGCAACATGAAAAAGTATAAATGGAGACAATAACTGGGGACATATAAGAACTAGAAAAGTGTGAAATTATAAAAATGCAGAATTCGTGTTTAAATTTCAAAATATGATTTCCTTGAGAACATTTGAAAAAGTAAAGCAATCAGCCTGCAAACAAAAATAAGTCGCAGAAACTTATTTCTTCTTAATTAAAAGATAGATATTTCATACAAAAGACTAAGATCAATATTATTATTTTGCTAATAAAGTTACTATATCTAATGCTAGAAGCTTTAATAATATTAGAAAAATAATAATACATACTAATCTGAGTCATCTTCTCTACTAACAATATTGAAAATTATGATATTTACAGATCCATCACTTTGTTTAGGTGGAACATTTAGTATCCAGGTACATAATGTATTATTCTCAACAGATTTTGGATATCCAGGAGTAGTAAAATTGCCTTCAGTTGCATTAATAACTGCACCACAGTCTGTGAAGAAAAGATAGGCCATTATTATTATTTTTAATGAAGAATGAATCATCACAGTTGTTCATTACAGAGGTTATTTTGGTTATTGTATTTCTTCTTCAATAAAAATTTCTTCCTTATAAAGGAACTTCAATGCATTTATCATCAGCATGCAGCAAAATAATGATAATAAAATAAAAGATAAGTAAAACTTTACTTGTCTGATGTAATGTAATTCAGTTCTATTACAAATTCTATTCTGAGCATCAATCTTATATCCAAACACATGCAGAACAATTGAACATAAAATTACATTTATGATTACCAGTAAAGAAACTAAAAGGTTCAATTTCAAAATGAGTCTTATTAAAAAAAAATAATAATAAATAAATGCACATTATTATTCTTTATCATTTTCTGGTTGTATACCTTCAAAGAGTGTGAGAGATCAGTTCAATAGATTTCATGACTAGTTTCTGATCTACAAAATTCTATTAATTTCCAACAAATTGCTCTCATTTGTCAGGTCTCTGATTTGATTAGTACTTAATTGTCACACTTCTAAAGCACTTCTTGCATCAACTCAATTATTTTCCTCTTTCTCCAATGTTTTTTTTTTCATCTTTGATTTGTTTGAACACTAATTATTCAGTGCCTATATCATTTTAGATCAGCTCTCCTTACATATTCTTGAATATTCAATCATTTTTTTTTTCTATTTGCTTTCAATATGGTTCTGTCACTAATGCTATCTGTTCATTCTCTAAATTTTCCTCATAAGTCATATCTG
Organism: Typopeltis vanoorti; assembly: GCF_054136105.1. Classification (NCBI taxonomy): domain Eukaryota; kingdom Metazoa; phylum Arthropoda; class Arachnida; order Uropygi; family Thelyphonidae; genus Typopeltis; species Typopeltis vanoorti. Next base: position 42,229,469 of record NC_143556.1, on the reverse strand, counting down.
ATGTTTCCAGTCTTTGATCATCTGTTTTATTTCTGATCCTATGTTAAAAGAGGTTTGAGCACTATGTACTGCTAGCTTGCTATTTTGGCTGATTTCACACATTCCAAATGGTGAGCTTTACTTATTCTGTTACCTATTTTCATAGTTAATTTGCTATCTTCATTGCTTAAACATCTAAAATGTGTAAGCTGTTCTATAGGTTCACCAGTGAGAATACAAATCATGTTTTCTGTTTATCCTATTTTCACATAAAATTTGTCAAAGCATTTTTTTGACTAAAGGCTCATTAAAGACTTAAAAATTTATTTTTTTATATCAATCCCTCACAGAAAGGTTGCAAAACCTACAGAACATTAATACTGTGTGTTAACAAAATTTACAAGATGATATTTAATGTCACCTGGGCAGATATTTTCTTTGTATCTATCTGTATAAATAAACTCTACATGAAGATCGATTACTTTATATTCTGATTAAGTAGTCTGAATTCTTACAGAAATTGAAATAACTTGGCTGCCAATAGAGTAGACTGGAAACTTATTGTTCATTGTAGCTTCAATCCAACCTAGGCAGATAAGGAAGATCATGATAATGATTCTGTTTATACTAAAAATATACTTTGTGTTGCAGGTGATCAAGAGCTTACAAAATTTACAAATCTTTAATATAAGATATAGGAAGTCCACTTTTAAGTGGGTTTTGTTTATGCAAATTTAAACTAATGCAACACCATATTTAGCCATTTTAATTTTATTTGCATGCCCAAATCAAAGTTAGAAGCTTGGGAACATCTGAGAGAAAAATTTGGTCAATGACTTGAGCAAGAGTGAGTCCAGCTGATACATCATTCATGTGATGCCATATGATGGCATCACAATTAGACTGGCATCATGTGATGCCAGTCTAATTGTGACCTCAGTTTAATTTCTATAGTATGCCCACAGAATCGAGGCCCTTTGACATTTCTGCGCATGCCACAAAAAGAAGAATCCATTCCGATAATAGGGTAATCAATCTGTCTTCTGGGATGAATTGTTTATTATTACACATTGGAAAATTAACTTCTTTAATGATCATTGTAGTTTTTAAAGTGGTAACTATTTTGATTGTATAACAGTTGGAAAATTTTATCTATAAAACACGTGATTTCATGTGTTGGCAACCAATTCGTACATTCCTCATTTCTTTCTCCCCTTCAGCATGAATCGACTATTCTTGGCACAAAGCCAAGTGGAGCTCTACAAAGTATGGGCATACTATATTAATAGAGGACTATAATCATGTATATTTAATTGTAATGTTATATTATTAAAGAATTTTAATAGATTAGCATAAATAATATACCATATTGATCATATCATTTCTAAGATTTTTTGGTTATTAGTACTTAAACTGATAATACTGAAATTAATTTTTTATTAATATAGTGAAAACTGAAACCTACAGATCTGATCATTAAAGAAAGTGCACATAACATTACAAAAGGAAAAAAGGTTAAAATATTTAAAAAAAAAAACCAAGTTGAAAAAAAGACCAACTAATTGGAGTAAATAAGTGTAGAACTTACAGAAATAAATAAAACAATCAGTAAAACTTAACCCAGTACTTAATCCTCAAAGATAGGGAAAACAGAAGCTAAAATGATATACAACAAAAAATGTACAAAAATGTATGAAAGTATTATGAAACAACTTCAATAGGAAAAACAAAATAATACAAAATATCAATAAGTGCAAGGTGTTGCATTTTGGAGTGCAGAAATATAAGGCTGTGAACTATATTGATGGTGCCGTACTGCAGGAAGTGGATGAGATTAGAGATGTGGGAGTGATGGTTGACAGTATACTGAAGTTTAGAGGGCATATTGCTAGGGTTGCAAAGGGTTGCACATCATAGTGCTGCTATGATAAGAAGTACTCTAACATGCAAGGATAAGGAAGTGGTTGTGCCAATGTATAAGGCACTGGTCAGACCACACTTGGACTATTGTGCTCAGATCTCGTCACCTGGTTTTCAATGTGATGTGGAGACATTGGAGAGGATCCAGAGATGAGCGACTAAGACAATATCAAGAGTTTGGAATGCTGGCTATGAAGAGAGGTTGAAGAGGTGTGGATTGCAGAGTTTGGTGGATAGCAGGAAGAGAGATAATATGATAGAGATGTTTAAGTTAGTGAGAGGATTTTATCAGATTAATCCAGAGGGAATTATAAAAAGAGTAGAAGGTGAGAGGGGAAGAACCAGAGGTCATTCCTAAAGTCACGTAAAAGTGTGAAGAAGAAGAGTGTGAGGAGTAGATTTTTTTTTAAATGGAAAATTGTCAGTGAATGGAATGCATTACCAGAATGTGTTGTTAATGCAAGGAGTGTTAAGGACTTTAAGATTCTATATGATAAATGTTGTCAGTAGAATGAACCTCACACAATGAGTCTGTCGACTCCATGAAGGGTGTAATATTAATAATAATACTGGATGATGAAAATGGATGAGATATCAACGATAAATGCACAGTAGAAAGAATAAAGTATTTCTTGGAATTGCATAACACCATACACACTGTGTTGGAAGGATATCATGTTGCAGGTTTAATGGAGTTGACAGTACTAAGAAAGGAACAAAAACTAATTTTAATGCTGCCAATATTTCATCTCAGTCATTGAAATGAAATATTCAGGGAGTATACAACTAACACTTGTAACACACGCAAAGCTAACACAATACTCAGTGAAACTTGTGACTAACTCTGAAGTCCTATCTAGGTGGTGTGCCCTCTATAGGTGTTTGTAGGCAGCCTAGGATGTAAATTGGGATTTCTGACAATGTTTACCAAATTTTGGGAAGTTTTGTGCATCCATATTTGTTTAAATTCGATTGATTTTTGAGTATTGCTACAGATCCCAAAAGCAGGCTTTTTTTTTACATTTATTATGATAGAGCATAGTGTTTTTTTTCCCAGAAGATCCTATGATGAGTGGTATCCAATACATGGTCTGCAGGACCAGATTGACCATAGTTGTGATTGCAGATACAAGTTTTGTGTTCATATCAACCAAATTTAAATACAGGTGCAAAAAGACCTCCCAAAATTTGGTAAACATTAATCATCAGAGATCTCCTACAAACACCCATAGAGGGTGCACCACCTAGATAGGACTTGTGCCATAGCCACGTTTCATTGAGAATTGTGTTATCTTGTGTGTGTGTGTGTGTGTGTGTGTGTGTGTGTGTGTGTGTTAGCTGTACTCCCTGAAGATGTCTCAGTGGCCGGCAAAATACTGGAAGCATTAAAATTAGTTTTTAATCCTTTCTTAGTGTGTCAATACTCCATTAAACCTCCAGCATGAAGACCATACACAGCACTGAAAACATTACAAAAAAGCATAGAAAGATGCAAAAGTAATAAAATGCCAACCAAGGAGACATATGAACAGAAAAAGAACTAAAAAAAAATCTATTTAATAAATGCCTAAAAGAAAAAGAAGTGCTAAATAGCTGGAAGAATACTATCATGATACTCTTGTTCACAAAGGGTAATGAGAAAAAAGATAGAAAATTATGAGCCTATAAGCTTGCTATCAAAAGAATAATATTAAACTATTTATAAAAATCATAAACAGAGTCAGATTAGATGAAAGTCAGCCAAAGGAACAAGCTGGATTCAGAAACGGATTCAGCACAAAAGACCACCTGCAGATGAATCATCATCGAAGTGCTAACATGTTGCCTCAGGAGCTGTAGAGAATATTATCGCAGTAGTACATGAAAAAGTTACAATATTATTATATCATTAACTTCCTAACAATTCTTTTTTCCTCCAAATTAATCTGTTATCTGTCAAGACTCCAATATTATCAGAGCTTATATTTCTGTCTCTAAAGCATTTTTTACTGTATCAATCTGCCTACATCTTGGTCCTCCACTGGGTCTTTTTTTTTCTCTGCATCATGGCAAAGAACACTTGTTTTGCTAACCTTTCCTCTCTTATTCAGATCATACCACATGAGATTAGCTCTGCTAACACATTCTTGAATGCTAATAATGGCAAGTTCTTTCCTAATAACCTCATTTTTAACATGATACTACTATTGATTACATCTTTCTCAGAACCCTTATATCTGAGGTCTCCAATCTTTGATCAATGTTTCATTTCTAGCCCAGCTCTCAGATCCATAAATTAAAAATCAGTTTGAACACTGTCTTATATACAGCTAGTTTAGTGCTGCTATGATAAGAAACATTTATTTCTCTCCTATTTCATATAAATTTATTCAGTTGATTTCCTACCATACCAGCTTTGCTAATTCTATTGTTTATTTTCACATTTAATTTGCCATCTTCACTAAAAATTGTGCCTAAATAGCTCAAAAGTTTTACAGTTGATGTTTCCAATTTTTCTGCCTATTTTCTTTGTCCTTTTGTTACTGATTTCATGCTGAATGTATTACAGCAATTATTCAATATAGTCAGAGAATCCTGCATACATGTACTGGATTTATTTAGAAGCATAACATCACCTACATAAAGTAAAGAGCTGAAATTAATGTCTCCAATTTTGATATCAGGATTCAATACCAAAGAAAGTACCATTAAATCTGATATTAGAATCAGAGATATCAAATTAGCTCTTTGTTTTATACAGATGATGCCTGACTCCTAAACACACATCTTTAGAAATCTTCAAGATTCTCTAGCTAAATTGAATAACAGCTATAAGATGGAAATCATCAATAGAAAGACCAAAACTATAAAAATAGACAGGAATATAGAAAACTTCAGCTGCATTCTCATTGCAGAAAGAACTGTAGAACAAAATATTTCAGCAATTTAGGCACATGTTTTGGTGCAGATTAATTAAATTTGGAAATAAACAACAGAGTAAGCAAAACAGGTATGGTGGAGCATCAGATGAATAAATTTCTATCTGAATAAGAGAGAAATTAAAAAAAAAAAAAACACTAAACAGGAGTACTAAAACCAGTTTTAAGTTCTGGATGCAAGAGATGGATAAAGCACTTGATCAAAGATTAAATACCACAGATAGCTCGGAGAAAAATTAGGGGCTAAATAGATGGCTTCAATGGTAGAATCATTAAAAATGAAGACAATATGAAAGAACTTAACACTGTTAGTATTTAAGATGTGTGAACAAGGCTAATCTAAAGTGGTATGATCACTTAAAAGAATGGGAAGAAAGGTTAGTAAAATTGGTGTCTGATGCCAAAATGGCAAGGAATGACCCAGAGGAAGACCAAAATCTAGGTGGAGTGATTCAGTCAGAAGTGCCTTAGAAGTCCAAAATGTTAGATACGACAACATTGGAATGCTGACAAGTAGTAGACTAATTTGGAGAAAAATTGTTGATAGAATACATTATGAATAATGTAAAACTTAAGCATGTAGTGCTGTCACAGTATCCTGTACAACCTCTTGAGAATGCATATCAGGAAATTAACAATGATTATTATTTAGTTAGTTAAAAAAAAAAAATGCAATGCTTCTTTCCTAGCTAGATGTGCTTTGTGTGCTCATGCAAGTGAGACTGCTATACTAATATCTAAAAAAATCTCACTTTCCAACTGCATCCTTCCAATTCTACTAATAACCATCCAGATATTAATTCAACCAATGCAGTAGTCAATGCTCACTATAGAAAATATAATCAACTAGCAAAATATCTCCAAACAGAGATCAAACATGCATGATGCTATTCTAAAGAAATTTAGTCTAAAAACTCTCATAACAAGCTACAGTGAATTTACTTTATAATAAAGTTGAACTTACAGGGATTTGGTTAACACTTCTCATACTTGTTATAATAAAAGTCAACTGCATTCCTGTGGTCCATATGAGTTTGCTATAGTTAGAGTTGACTGTACTTGCAATTCAGTAGTCAGAGTTCATGAACTGCTACTTCCATCACAGAAAATATATTTTATATTTCAAGATATACAGCAAAAAGCTATGGCAAGTTTAACTGGTTAGGGACTGTCAAAGAAGGTAAGTAAATGAGCATTACTTAGTTCATCCTTTTATATTGATAAAAAGACTACACAGACTCCATCTTCTCTGAAGTAGCCATCATCTCAGTTATGTGATTTCATATCGAGTCAAATCCCTATAAAACAACCTATGAGAGAATCCAGCACTAGAGAATCTTAACTCCTTGGAGGTGTCACATAATAACAGAATAGCTTCAAGAACTGTTATCACCATACTTCTGAATGTTATATGCAAAACAAAACACACTGTGATGAAACTTAGTTTTGTAATATTCCAAAACACCTTTACAGTCATGTCAAAAAACAGTACTTTGAGTTGGGAGGTGGAAATGTAAATGTCCACTCTCTTCTAGTCTGATTGACTTGTGGAATAGAAGATACCTGGAGAATGTTTTCTGACTGTTGTAATAATAATGAAGTTTGGAAGCAGCAATGTAATGCTATGAAAAGCAACTTCAACCAATGGAGCTGCTTTGCAGGATGTGAATTAGCACTATTGGTTATAGTATTATGGAACATGATTGATAAATTCTAAATGTTCTGAACAAGGACATGAGTCATATGTTATGGCAATTTTATGATACTGGCCCTTATAACTTCCAACACATAACATTCCATATCAAAAAGCAATTACTGCAACTGCATTGTTTGAGGAGAATAACACTACAGCAGCCAACACAGACTTGATCAGAATTCAAAAAAATATCTATGGGATGAACTAAGAACCCAAATTAGTACATAGCTAAGAAGGCCATCTTCATTGGGTTTTTTTCTTTTTTTAAATGGTACTCCCATCTAGGAGAGATAGGATTACAATTATTACCATGCATGGACAGGCAAGTGAGAATTAAAAAGAAACTTGTAATAAAAATAACACTGCGTTTATTGGTCGTAAAGATTTGATACAACTAGTTACTGACTAGTTTCGCCAGTCAACTAGTGGCTTCATCTGGGTTTGGATGAACATACAAATATAAATAAACAACAAGCTTTGATTATGAATCAATACATTACTAAAAAAAATATAATAAATGCATAGGAAACATTACAGAATATGATCTAAATAAAAGTACAGATAGTCTAGATAATTGCCAAAAGTATGCAAGACGAATATTCCTCTTTGACCAATCGTAGATAGTATTAGCTCGCCAACTTATGTTTATAAAACATCTCACTCATCTACTAAAGGAGCACATTAGACACACGGACGGATATATAAAAAATATGCAACACTTTGTAGAAAAACTAGGAGAAATTTCTATCTCAAGAACAGACATTCTAGCTAGTTTAGATGTGTCATTATTTACAAATGTTCCTGCAAATGAAGTTATAGTAATTAAAGACTTATTTTGTAAGCTAGCCAAGTAAATAATAGTTTAATATCCAATGTTTCACTGACTAATATCTGTCAGCATTTTCAAAGGAATACACTGGTAGGCGATACAAAGTGACAAAAACTAGGAAACTAACCGACAATTCTAAAAATTATATAAAGTTATCACTGACGTGAAACAGTGATATGATATGCATCTCACAAGTACAACGTTTTATTTGTTGAGATATTTAATGTAATTTTCATGAAAGTTCATTTCTTTTTGGTTAAATGATCTGATTAGAGTTTTCCATATATCTGGTAAGATTAGGCCTTGATTCTTATTTAAGTTACCTGTTTAACGGGTAACCGTAGCAGCTTCTTTGAAAGTTCTGGAATGGTAGTTCTCTTCTATGTAGAGCATATGACTCATATCTCATTCAATATTATGGTTGGTAGAGGAAAAGTGGGAAGAAAGGCCTGATATATCATGTCTGTTATTCCTAACATAGCCAATGTGTTCCTTCTTTCTTGTTTCAAAACTTCTTGATGTCTGTCCGATGTAATTGATACCACATGAACAGGGTATGCTATAAACTCCAGAGTATTTGTAGAAAGGATAGTTATCTTTCGGTGATCGTATAAACTTTTCTATGGTCTCAATAGGTTTGATGGTTACTCTGATATTTATTTACAAATCCTATAAGGTTTTAGAAGAGCTAATTTTTTGGATATGGTACTAACAAATGGAATTGTTATAGAGCTGATGTATTGGGTTGCATCTTGTTGTCTTTGCTGTATGTCACTAAAGAGAATCTTGTTGATGATTCTTGTAGGGTAGCCATTTAGGGATAGATCTCTGGATATTTTCATTAATTCTTCTTATAAGTTGCCAGGGTCTGTGGTACACTGAATAGCTCTTTTTTTGAGCATGTGGATGATGCCAAGTTTCTGGGATATGTGGTGACATGAGTCGAAATGGAGGTAGTGTCCGGTGTTAGTAGGTTTTCTATATACCAACAGCTTGATGCTACTGTCAGTTTCTTTCTTAATATGGATGTCCACGAATAGAAGTTTATTATCTTTTTCAAGTTCCAATGTGAACTTGATTGTGTTGTGGAAGCAATTAATTTTGTTTAGATAATCTATTAGATCTTCCTTTTTGTGATTCCAAATGATGAAGATGTCGTCAACATACCTAAACCATGTGGTTGGTTAGGGGTAATTTGGGATAAGATTTGAGTTTCCAAATTTTCTAAGAAAATTTGGAAACTAAACAAGGCCTAATCTTACCAGATATATGGAAAACTCTAATCAGATCATTTAACCAAAAAGAAATGAACTTTCATGAAAATTACATTAAATATCTCAACAAATAAAACGTACTTGTGAGACGCATATCATATCACTGTTTCACGTCAGTGATAACTTTATATAATTTTTAGAATTGTCGGTTAGTTTCCTAGTTTTTGTCACTTTCTATCGCCTACCAGTGTATTCCTGTGAAAATGCTGACAGATATTAGTCAGTGAAACATTGGATATTAAACTATTATTTACTTGGCTAGCTTACAAAATAAGTCTTTAATTATTAATAGGTCAAGAAAAAGGTCATCATAATAATATGAAGTTATAGTATTTATAGATAATTTGTTCACTCAAGACATCTCCCAACTCTATAAACACTGTCTCAACTCAGTTTTTTCCAATGGAATGGAAAAATCTACCAACAACTTTCAGGCCTTGCAATGGGCATCCCTCTATCTCTTCCTTGTGCAGACTTATTCACAGAAAAGTTCAAAATTGACATCTTGTTATTTACAAATCCTAAACTGTCAATTTGGTGGAGATATGTTGACGACATATTCATAATATGGAAACACAGTGTAGCTGAGTTATGATTTTCTGTTATCTATTAACTTGTTCTACCATAAAATCAAATTCACCTTAGAACTTGAAAATGAAGGAAAATTACCTTTTCTATACATTTTAATTACGAAACAAGCAGATGAAGGCATTTCTCTTAATATGTAACATAAGCCAACCCACACAGGTCGTTACCTAAATGTTACCTACAGGAGAAATCTTGGTCATTACTTACATTTCTCCTCATTACAGAATATTTCAGAAAAATTGGGAATTGTGCATACACTGAAAAAAGGGCGATCTCTATTATAAGAGATAAAGGAACATTAACAGAAAAATTACATTCTATTCTCCAACTATCAATCAGCAATGGATATCCTAAAAAAATAGTAAAAAGAATGTTACTCTCTAATCCCTCTCTACAACAAATCCATGACATTCATTAAAACTTCAATTTCCATTCCTTTTGTTGGCAAACTTTCGCAAAAAATTGCTAATCTCCTGAAATCTCACAACATTAGAGTAGCCTTCAAACTGATTATGACGGTACAAAATCTATTACGCTTACCCAAGGACCACAACTCTTTCAACAAACATCCTGGAGTTTACAACATCCCATGTTCTTGTGGCCTTAATTACATAGAACAAACTTCAAGAAGTTTACAAATAAGACAAAGGGAACATGTTGGAGACGTCAATAACAACAGAGAAGACAGTCGGGATTAGCATTCCACTTCAACACTCACCACAATATTGAATGGGATAAGAGCTCCATGACATACATAGACGACTACAGCTCCTGCAACATAAAAGGCTACAGTGGATTTATTGTGTACTGTGATATTGTGAATTGGTAAAAGATGGTTCATTGAATCAATCTAATTTCTCTCTTATGCACAAAGTCAAGTATTTTGAGGTCTTGGGTGCACTACAACAAATATCAGAATTATCTATAAAATAAACACATGCCGCAGTAAATTTTGTCTACATAAGACATCATAAGCACAACTAGCAAACAACGATAGGAATTGAATTCAAAAAACAATAGTGTGCATGCTTAAATTGGAATCGCTCTACACATACAGTCACATATTTATTCATAGATTTAAAACGGCTGAAATTAAAATTACTTAAAATATAGCAGATAAATTATTGAATAAAATTAAGGATAACAATTTCTCAACCTTCTGGAATAGTGAGACAGTCATTTCAATTAAGATTATGAAGGAAGACTTCAGCACTTTCTTTATATAAAGGTTGCTTATATGGTAAGCTTCAATTGAAACAGTGTAAGCTGCATGCTAGAATCTCATTTTTAAAGAGGTACAGATGCAATAAATTAATTCTCACTTTCACTAGGTTAAAGGAAGTCATTAAATCGCCAGGTGCTCATAAAATTTAGCAAAAAGCTAACGATTCCTTGTTGCTAAATCAGTTACAAGTTTCAAAAAGGAACTGGCATTAAATATCATAAAAACAACAGAATTGGAAGCTGATCTGTCAAATATATTAAATCAAGACGTGATACACATGGTTATTAACATTTCAAAAAATGCAGGCACCACACCAAAGCATTTGAAAAAAAGTATCATACATCTCGATATAAAATACTTAGCATTGCTAAAACGGTATAAGAAAAATACAACTAAATTACCTGTTAACAAATGGGTTGTTAACTTACCTGGCCGGCCTCTAACTGAAGATGAGCTGAATATACTAGTACGAGGTCATGATTTCGCCCAAACTTAGTCCATATCTAGATTTCATACACAAAACTGAAAAGAGCACCAGTTATCTGTCTAGTATTGAAGCTAATAGACTACGTTTTGAAATAGCCAAAGTGATCAATGTTGCCTAACCATCAGAACTGAATATTCCACCAACAGAATTAAAAGCCTCAATACTAGACAGATAACTGGTGCTCTTTTCAGTTTTCACTAAAACATAATATTAATACAGTTATCAAAGCTATGATATGGTCACTTAAACAGAATGGGTGAGGAAAGATTAGCAAAACAAGTGTTCTCTGCCAGACTGGCAGGAAAACGACTCAGAGGAAGATCAAGATATAGGTGGATTGATACGGTACAAAGTGCCTTAGATGATAGAAATATAAGATCTGATAATGTTGGAGTCTTGACAAGTAACAGACTGATTTGGAGGAAAATTGTAGAATAGGAAGTTAGTAATGATGTAAATGTTTCATGTAGTACTATCATATCCTGTACACCCCTTGATACATGGTACATGGCAGGAATTTGATGATGATGATTATCAAAGCTAACAAAGGCAATATCACTGTAGTCTTAGATGCTAAATCATATGATCAGAAAATGAATTTACTGCTTTGTCATTGCAATACTTACTCCCAGCTTAATAACCATCCTACCAAAAGTCAGCTCAAAAAACTCAAGAGTTACTGGATGAAACAACATTCACAATCAAGAAACCATCAAACTTAAAAATATCATGCAAGACCACCTAGAATATATGGTTCACCAAAATTCCATAAAAGTAACTGTCCACTCAGTTGTGGATTCTACAGGCAGTTACACAAATAAAATATCAAGATTCCTATCTAACCTTCCCCCCCCATCTGGCTACTCAATCTCTTCGATAAAAAAATTCCATAGAATTTCATACAAGGATAAACTACGTTAAACTAGTAGATACAGACATGTTAGTAAGCTTTGACATTGTCTCTCTCTTCACTAACATCTCTCACAAAGAAACAATAGAAGTGTTAACCAAAAATTTCCACTGGAAATAGTGGAATTATTCAAATTTGTAATCACATAGGGGTTACTTCATATGGAAATATAAAATATATAAACAACAGGAAGGAACTTTTCTTTGCAGTTTGGAGTCACACAGAACCTGAACTCTACTCATTTCTAGAAAAAAATCAACACCCTGCATCCTCGTATCAAGTTCACACTAGAAGAGGAATCATCAAAAGGTATTTCCTTTCTTGATGGAAAGACAAACTCTCACCAATGATGATATGTGCCGTATAGCAAATACCATGTTCATGTAACTTGTCTTACTATGGATAAACAGGAAGATCTATAAATAAACATATCTCTGAACATCTAGACCACATCCGCCTTATCAAACCTCACAAATCTGATCCATTTCCAGTTCTGTCTACGAAAACCAACTTTTTCAGGTCATTATATCCATGATACATCAGCTGACCATCCATCTCAAAAATATGGCATCATAAAATCTTTAGTATCCAGAGCACACAAGATTTGTTGTTCTGAAAAATCCCTAAGAAACAGCCTTACTAAATGGATATAATCCAACAACAACCCAAAAAATAATTAACTCTCCCACAAATCAACCCCAAACAAGAAGCCCACAGGACTCATATATCATACATTAAAGGCAATCTCTAATTGTGTGGCATTTGAGATTGCCACACAATTAGAGATTTAGAGATTGTGTGGCAAAAATTATGAAAACATATCAACTCGTTGCTACCTACAAACCCATCAACCAAATTTACAACTTGCTGCCTTCTCCAAAAGACAAACTCTCACCAATGATGATACGTGCTGTATACCAAATATCATGTTCATGTGACTTGTCTTACTATGGATAAACAGGAAGATCTATAAATAAACATATCTCTGAACATCAAGACCACATCTGCCTTATCAAACCTCACAAATCTGGCCTTGCACAACATGGAATTGAAAATGCTACCTACAGAATCCAATGGCAAAATGCCAATCTAAGTTACTACATAGATCCATACATAAACAAACGTTTATATAAAAAAGGTGCTGAAGTATTAGACCTAATCTTAATCGAAATTACTGTCTCACTATTCCAAAAGTTTGGCAAATTGTTATTCTTAATTGTATTCAATAATTTATCTACTATATTTTAATTTAAGTAATTTTAATTTCAGCCCAGTAGTTTTTAATCCATGAATGTGCGACATGCACACTACTTTTTTTTTTAATTCAATTCTTATTGTTGTTTGTTAGTTGTACTGATGATGTGTTTGATACATAAGATGTATTTATTGTAAGATAAATTGATAAATAAGATATATTTACATAATAAAAAGTTATTTAATGTGGCATATGTGTTATTCTATAGTTATGGATACCCTCACAGGTTTCACTATATAAAAAAATATATATATACATTAAAAAATCAGAATGGAATTCAAATAGTTGGATGGATTTATGATTTAAAGAAATTGATAGCTGTTCAGAGGTACTGTAACACCTTGATTGAAAGCCAATATCTATAACATAACAGATTTGCAGCTCTTACATTCCAAGTAACTGAAAGTTACTAAAAATACTAATAAAAGGTTAATAAAGTTAACTTACCTATAGCTGTTGCATTCAAAACAAAACCAGGAGCATTATCATAGGTCTGAGAAGTAGCATTTTCTATGTGATTACATGAAAATGACATAAATTGCACATCAAGATCTTTTTCTATCAGGAGGTCAGGAGGAAGTGGTGTTTGGTATCCAAAATATGTGTAATTTGTTCTGGTACCATTTTCAGTTCTAAATATGTGAAGACAGTGTCCTTCAGCAAAATCTAATTCTTCAAATGTTAAATGAACAAATTTAACTGGTTCAGGAGACAAAATATTCCACTTGCAGTTTGCTGAAAGAGGATAGAAGTCTGGGAAGTTGGGTGAAACCAACTGGTACTTTTGTGATTGGTTCAAAGTAATGTTTCCTCCACAATCTAAAGATAAAATAAAGAAGGAAAAAAAAAGACTTAATGCATATAAATGCATATGATATTCATAATTATTATTTTGGTAATCAATTGTAGACTTTGAGGGATAACCAATTAAATGCGAATTCGGTAATTTTCAATTATTCAGATTTCAAATTAACTAATACATTTATCCAATTCATGATGAAGACTGCCTCTTTCCTCCCATCCCTATATACTGCATATTTTTTATAGGCTAAGAGATCAGCAATGGATCAAGATAGATAAAATCCATATTGCTAGGCCAATATCAGGTGAAGTTGATTGTTAACTTAATAACTTCTCCATTAGAGAAGAATTAGTTGATAAACAGTTCAATGACAGACTATCTCATTTATTTGCAATAAAATTATAGGATTGCTTCCATGTTTAAGATAATACCAGCTGAGTGTAGATAGGATAGGGAATGAATGTTAGTTCTGGAGCATACCTTAAGTCCAATTAGAGGAATACCTCTAATATTGTAGTATTTAGGATTTCTCTGTCTTTTTGATGACAGACTACAGAAGGTATGATGCTTTGTTAGATATTCATTTTCTGTATAGAGCCTCCATAACTCAGTTGGTATAGATGAAGCTCTTTGATTGGAAAGACCTGGCTTGATTCTCGTCTGTGACGTGAGGAACATTCATCTGGTTTCTTTCGACGAAAGGTAAGTTAGCAGGTTTCATACAGAGGTAAGGGTTTTTTTTCGTCCCCTTGTTAGAGATTCATTTCATTCATTCATTCTCTGACTCATTCTATTATTAAATTGTTTGACATATACTTAATTCCTGGAAACTCAGGTTTTTCCATCCCACCAGAACAGGCAAACCAGCCCGTGAACACACACAGAGGTTACAGTCAAGAATATTTAATACAATCCCTCCAGCCATAGGTCTAATTCGTCGGTTATGCCAGTCTCCAGCATGGATTAAAGTGGTGGGGGGGAGGAGATTCAGATAGTGCTGTACCTCCATGTAAAAGGGGATCATGGCCATCATATCATCATACGAAATAAATAAAATACATTTTCTGTATGGTGAGAGGTGATCTGTCTTAGCCATCTATGCAAGAGCTGAAGAATGATGATGGAGACTAAAGAACAAATAAACAGAAGTGGCATCCCAAGAAGGGATGCCACTTCTGTTCATTTGTTCTGTTTATCCCAAGAGCCTTAGGAAGGGAATGGAAGGCATGACTATTATTTGTAGAAAATTCAAGCTTTCTGAGTTTGGCTCTTCCAAGTCAGATTTCAATATGTTGGGTTTTTGCATTTGCTGTGAATTTAGGAGAGAATGAAAATGAATTTGCTGCAAGTTACCTCCACTGTGCCTGCTCTCCCCCCCCCCACCAGATGTTTTAGCACACCTACTGTTAAAACCATACATCTGATAGTGAGCAGAAATTTTAAATGGAGTAAGGAATCAAGAACTCAACTCTATAGCAGAACAGTCAAGAATCAGTTTCTTTCATCAATTTAATTTACTGATTTGGTTGTTTGTGGAACCTTCTCATGAGTAACAGATGCTTCATTCCCAAGTCAGACAATTTGGTTTTAGCAACACAAACTGACAATGCCAACATCATATATCAATGAGCAGGTTATAAACTTATCCAAGTGAAGTGTCAATTATGAACAAACAAAGTTCAACATATTAATCAGAGCTCATCAGTTTTCAATATTATCCCCCATGCAGTTATACATTCCTGCATAAAAAATCAATTTAAAATATCCATTAGCCTTAGCCAATGATGCCAATAAACTAACTTTAAAGTGCCCACTGCTAAAACTCCCTTCCCCCAGTTAATATTCTATACAGAGAACTCTTTTCAATTCCTATTAAATAAGAGTATTACCATAACCAAAGCAGATGGGGGGAGGAAGGAAGTAGGCATATTATTCGCATGAGCACCTACTGCCTAATTAGCAGAGATCCTATAAACAACCAAATCAATCTATTAAACTGCCGGATAAACTAATTCTTGATATTGTTCAACTGTTAATTTTATCATTTACTTTATCTCTGTACAGAGAGATTTACTCCAAGTGTTTAGTATTTACACAAGGGTTCAATTCCGCTTGGTGTAATGACAACTTTTTCTTTTAGAATCCAGAAAATCACCGCCTCAAGACCAAATAAAAAATATATACATAATATACATTAAAATAAAATTAGATAAATAACGGCAAAATTAACTGGGTCCAAGGCCTTCTGAAATAAATCCACACTTTAAAGATTTTCTTATTCAAAAATATTAAAATCATTCCTTCTCTGACTCATTCTATTATTGGATTGTTTGAAATATACTCAATCATGCCTACTAGATTAAACACCTTGTTTTCACAAGAAAATGTTTAGAGTCAGTTTAATTGTTAGGCCCTTTCCAAAAATATAAAATTTTCTTCTTTTCCATGGGATCCTTTATCTCCCTTATGTAGTATACAATAATATTTCTCCTGTCTCGCTGAAGTATAAATATACTTAACTCTTGAGGTTCTATTTGATGCACAATTTACTAATTTTTGTACTAGAAAAAGAAGTTTCTTCTACTATTTCATAAACAACATATCTAAGTTGAGCTCTTCATGTTAAGCCACTTTACAGTTTCAAATCTCATCAATTGCCTTTTTCAATGTAATCTGGTGTCCTTAAGACAGAAAATGAAACTTTCCATTCAGCATTTCCTCAAACATTCAATTAGAACGTCCATTGTGATATCTTATTTTATTTACTAAACACCTGACAGTCTCAATTTCTCCAGTTTATGATTCCTTTTCAGAATCTATTAATATTCTCCAGACTCATGTAAAACTTAAAAACTTCCTAAGAACAAAATTCTCTGGTTGCTGTTCTCAAATTTCCATTAGCTCTCTACTTGTTTTTCTCATTACTCTAATACTGAATGCTCTCTCTGTCAGCTGTCAATCATCCATCAAACTCCTCTGTGAGCATGTGCACTCCATGTAAATTGCAAGCGAAAAGTGACGTATGATGGTTGAGGCATTGTCTCATTAGTGCAAATGGAATGTCTTCACAAAACAGAACAAATATCTCAACAGTTGTTGGAAGTTTTTCCATTTGGTTATACTATAAATTAAAGATGTTAAGCAATTATATTCTTGGTTTCATCCTTTATCCAAGTGTAAGCAAACAAAGTTTACAGCTGAAATATTTTCAGGACTAGGGCAATTCATATATAAAAGCTAATGACTTCACATCATTTGCCTTAGTATCCCATAATGCAAAGCACATATCCTTATGGACATGTATAATGCTATGCATTATGGGTTCTGCTTCTGATTTCTGCATTACTTCAACCTTGGTATCACCTCTGGGTCTGACTCCCACTGATGAGACCTCAATAAAGGTTCAAACCAGTCTGGGTAGTTGACCCTTCCCATCAGAACACCCTCAGAATTTGTAATTTTTCCATAACCTAATTTATATCATTTGTTGTAGCTCCAGACAAACATACTTGAGTATTATTCTTGTGATTGAACCATGAAATATTTTATACCTCTCTTACCATACAACTGCCATCAATTTTAATACCAGTATTTTTTTTCAGAACTTACAATCAAGCAAGGGATTCTGATTATTACATTCTTCCTTTCTATTAGATTTGTCTACCAAATGCAAACTATTTTCATCCAAATTATCATAATTACTATCCAACCCAGAGTATTTGCACTCATTACTTGAATATATTTATCGCCTACCAAATCACCTACTGAATTCGGCAATGCTCTAGATCAGTAGTTCTCAAACTTTTTCAGCCTGTGGCATATTTTGCAATGCAAATTTCTGTTGCTGTACACCTGTTCCATTGTGTTCCTGCACCACAACAACCATAACCAATCATGTTAACCCAAACAGCCTACAGTACTTGAAGTCAATCATTGTTGTATTACTGGTGGCATTTTGGTTTAGCATTTGCAGCAAAATAAACCAATGTTACATAAATATTAGGCTGGTAAAAATTTTTATACCAATACAATTGTATAAATAGGCAAAGTGCACAGTAATTTGGATGAAAAAATATATATTTTTAATCAAAATTTAGTGGCATTATTTAAATTAAGGGGATATTAAATCCCACATTGTTTTAAAACCGAATAAGAAACACAAAGATCGGAATCAAAGAGTTTCATGCCGAATATAGTAACTATAAACGTATTGGCGACTACTAGCATAAGCTAAAGCACGTAGTACATGAACTACGTGCTTTTAGTGGCATGCTTCTGGCTCTCTCATGGCACATTGGTGCCACAGCATACCACTTGAGAAACACTGCTCTACATGACTCAGTTTCTCTTACTGCATACAACTTTTTTTTCAGTTACAGAACTCCTCCATTGAAGTAATTCCATTAACTAATTGAGAGTTTGGATAACCTTCAGCTACTTTCCCACAAAGTTTACATTTATTACACTTTATTATTTTATTTACTGATTACTGTCTGCAGTGTTTTAATTTGACTGTTTCTGAGTGATTTTAGAAATCAGAATATTACCTTCATCGCTTTCTTCATGTGGTCAGCATATCTCTGCATGTGACAGTCAGAGTCAAACCTCAAATTTTCAATATGTATCCTCAGGGAGTGTACAGTATATTATTGATAGTACTATATGAAAAGCTTATACCTATCACCAATTTTCCTCAAGATTAGTCTGTTATCAGTTACCCCAATATTGTCAGATTGTTCAGTCTAAGTCACTTTTGCCTACATCAGTCCATTCTTGATACTTCATTTTTCTTAAGGTATTTTTCAATGCCATCCTTAGATTAATTTTGCTTATATGTTCCTGAATGATAACAATGTCAAATTCTTTCCTGATCCTCATATTTAATATGATTCTGATCTTGATGCCATCTATTCACTCTTCTAATTTTCTCAGAACTTGCATACTAGTGATCTCCAGTCTTTGGTCAAGACCTGTTCACTGGGTAAAGTATATGTATTTGAAGATAATGACACCAATACTATTCTAATGGAATAGCTTAGTCACTTCTTGATTTGCTATTATGCAAAGCTGAAGTCTTGTGATCAGACTCTAGCCAAAATAATGATTCACCTCATTACTGGTCATTCTGTTCACCTGCTTAGTGAACAGAATGTCCAGTAATACTCATTCCTAATAGTTCAAGTTCCACTGAGAGAGATTCATTCTCAAATACCTTTAACGCAAAAGATGAAGATTCTATGCAAGTCACCTCTTCTAATAGAATTGAGAGAAAAATGGTTGATAATAATCTGCATTATTTTGGAGTTGTCCAGTACAGCTCATATCTGTTCCCTGAACAGATATGAACTCATGTACGAAGGCATTTAACACTATATGACAGAGATGATGAGCAGAAGTGTGATGAATATAATTATCCGAGAAGGATAATTTGAAATAGACTGATGTTGATAACATCTAATTCTCTTTTTATAAGGAAGGATATAGCCCAATCTGATTAATTTCCTGCAGCAGCTCATATCACCTGTCCCTTGTCCAAACTACTTCAGAAGAAATTTTTGCAACCAAAGAAACTGTTATTTCCAATGGTTACAACTCCAAAACAATTGTTTTTCTCCAACATCCCTTAGAAGAGATCACTCATACAGAATCTGCATCCTTATATTAAAGGTATTTTCAGAATGCATGTCTCTTAACCTTAACGAAGTTCATAATATCTCTACCACATTCCAGTCTATTAATTCCATCATCTCTGTGATACCATCTCCAAAAGATAAAATTTGATCTCTACTACTACCTAATTCAATCCCATGAAATTGCAAGTTATTCTATTTCAGGTAAACAGGCCAATCTGTTTCTAAATGCATCTCTAAACATCATACATGCCATGCAATTATATTCTGTTTAATCCTTTAGCCAAGTGCATGGAAACAAATTTCACATGAAGTATCTTCATGACTGCTGAAAGTTTTTTTTTTTTTTTTTTCACTTGGTGATAATATAAATTAAAGATGCCAAGAAATTATATTATTGGTTTAATCCTTTATCCAAGTGTAAGCAAACAAAGTTTGCAAACTTTGTTGATAATGCAGAAATTATATTTGTATTTTGGCAACTTGTATATGGAAAATGACTTCTGCATTATTTCAACTTGGTATCACTTCTGGGTTTGGCTCCCACTGATGAGACCTTAATAAAAGTCAAAACCAGTCTGGGTAGTGACCCTTCCCATAATGCATAGCAGTATACATGTCCGTAAGGATATGTGCTTTGCATTATGGGATACTAAGCCAAGTGATGTGAAGTCATTAATCTTTATATACGAGTTGCCCAGTCGTGAAGTTACTCCATGTGCAAACTTTGTTTACACTTGGATAAAAGAGTAAACTAAGAATATAATTTCTTGGCATCTTTAATTTATATCTTCCTGACTACACTACTTATACATAGAAGCTGATGACTTCACATCAATTGCTAAAGCATGCAGCAATGCAAAGCACACTTCCCTTCAGCCATGTATCATGCTAAGCATTAGGTTAGATTCACTACCCATGTTTTTTTATATGTCTGCAGACAAGTAAAGATTCCATTCTCCATGCACTCATCACTGTTGCTTTGTTTAGTAATTTCCCACTGTAATATACTATGCAGAAGACAGTTCGCCATGTATGAGACCATGTATACCGTGTACCGAAATAATTGTACTATAATTAACCTTGGGCAATTAAATATTTAACTGTGCTTAACATGTAACTCTATTTAAATGACTACCACACAGTCATCACTTCAACAAATTTGGGGAAGTTATTTAAAGCAACATGTCTGAGAAATGACTAGAGGGGATGGTGTTAGATCCTGAATGAAGGAATCTTGCAAAGAAATCATTCATTCAGGGTCTAACATACTAAACTACACAGACAAAGGGAAATACCTGCACGAGCTGAAATTAAAGTGATACTTCTTCACATATGTGTAAAATTGCATTTTGTTTTATGTATCATTTACTTTAATCTATCGTAATAATCATACCAAGAATGAATTAAAGAATGTCTTAAAAGAGGAATTTGTTAATATTATTTAAGCCTCACTTTAGCTGTATAGAATGACTGTGAGTCACCAGGTAATATTAAGTAACAATTCATAGAAGGTATATAACTACACATGTCCAGCATAACGCCGGAAGCAGGAGCTTACGTGAAGGTATGTCAACGCGAATTCCGTGAATACAAGAGTACAACAGCAAAGGCGAGAGCAAGAGATGAAACCAAGGGGAGAAAAGATATAGGTGTGTGCAAAGGGGACTCCGAAAAAGGGGGCGCTCAAACGAAGAATATAAGGGAATGAAAGCTGCATCGGCTCTCTCGTCTTATCGTTTTCCTGGTTCTGGGTTCAGAAGTTAGCTGGTGGTTCGAGTAAGGGGGATGAAGTGTCAGTGCTACGATGTCAGACGGCGAGCTTTCTTGAGAATGGGATAGGATTCCACGTAGAGCTGAAGGTGAAATTTCCAGTCCTAGCAAAATCGAGCACTCGCTGAAAAGTCCCACTGAGAGGAATAGAGATGTTTCCTAGATAGACGCAAAGAATCGAGTCCGTGTTCAGCAGTAATTATGAAGATAGCGTCGCCCCTATGGTGGTGTAAGGACAGCCAATAGATAAGAGGTAACCAGACGTAGACGTGGTGTTGAAAGACGTCGGAAAAAGTTCGGTAAAGTAGAATTACTCTATTTTGTGTTTAGAATTCCTTAGAAGAGAGAAAATTATTTATGAATGTAAATTATAAACATTATTCTAAAGGACGTAGTTAGGCCTCCTTTTAAGAACAAGAAGAATTGTTTGGAAGAGATCTTTTGTATTGTATGTGATTGATTTAGCATAACGAGACTGGGATTGTACATTTATAGTAACTGAATAATAGTAGAATGTTTGTTATATAATCTTATGAATTGCCTTGCAGAAAGGACCTTTGGTTTAACACCATACCATTTGCTACCTATCCCAATTATCAGTTACTGTTTTTTACATGCTTATAACCTTTGATTTAAACTTCAAGTGTGTTGATCTTTTAACTTGAGCTTCCTTATTCAGTAATGAGATGAATTGAATGCATGAAATTCTTTAGTGTATTTTGCTTTGATATTCCAATAAACATGATTTATTTACCTAAACCTGAGTCATGCCTGATTAAGATTCCAAATTACCACTTATAAAAATAGAACCTCTTTTGGGGAAGGAATTAGAAAGTGTATATAATCATAGATTTAGGTCATGACTGCAGTCTAAATCTATACAGCCGTATTAAAGTTAAACATTGTGTAAGAGCGCTTCAGAATCTAGTATCGTCTCCCTTAATAAGGATCTTTTCTGCTATAGGATACTGGCTGGCACAGCATAATATAAATTTGCCAGTACCCGAAGAGGAAACAATCCTAGATGCAAGTATATTAGGGATATCTGAAGAAGTAGAATAGCGATTGAAAGATAGAAAGGAAAGATATAAATAAGAAAAACAACGACAGAACAATAGGATCTTGTGACAGTAATCATTTGACCTTGAAGTGGGAGTTAAGCTTGCAGAGGAAGGGGGGGGGACTAATTAGAAAGTAACAAGGGTTTAATTTCAAAAAAGCAAACTTTGCTGGAATTAAAAAGTATAACTGTAGACACTGCTTAATGGAAGAGACAATAATGCAAAATGGTAGTATTTTACCATATATATTACTAATAAGTATTTTACTGAGAGATATCTTGCCTAATTTAATACTTAAATTTCTCTCTAGGAGAGAATGTCATAATAAACCAGCGATAGTTGGATGAATAATCAAGTTTTTAAAGAAATACAGTATAAGAAAAAAACGTGGGAAAATGATAAAATAAGTATTAAGTATGATAAATATAAGCAACAATTAGCAATAAATAAATAAGCTGTTAAAGATTGCAAAGGAAAACTGAATTACAATTGGCTAGGAATGCTAAGATTAATCCAAAAAATCCTTTATATATAAAAAAGGAGTAATATATATGTGACATACAAAAAATTCTTAATTTTGAATGAAGTTTTGACTTCTTAATTCAAATTTAATAAGTATTTTACAAATGTATATGTGAATACTTATCAGTTAAAAAACAAATTACGGCTCAAAGTACAAAATTTACCATGTGGCCTAATATACAGAAGAAAGACATATTTAATATCTTAAATCACTCTCTCAAACCTGAGGTTCTCCATTTTGTTTTCAAATTTTCCTCAAATACTAGTGATTTTCAAAAAAATTGTTTTACCTATCATTAAATTAAATTTATTTCTAAATGAAGTGAAAAGGAAAGTTTGTTGAAAAGAACAGAGTTCTAATCAGAATCAGAGCTCTCTGATTCCTAACTGAGAATATAGCTAGCCATTTGGAAACTAATGATATCTTCCAAATCATGAAATTTAGTAACCCCCCCCCCCCACACACACACACCAATACTCCAGAACAAAATAGCTCAAATATGTACAAGTACAAATAAAAAAAATAAAAAAAAAATTGGTCATCAAGGCAACTTCATGAGCATAAATACCTGGGAAAGTACATGCAAGCACATTGGAAAGAAAGCTTTTTTTTTTTTTAGATGCAGAAAAAAATAATGCAAGTTCATAATTGCAAAAGCAGATTTCCTGAAATTGTTTTCATGAATGTAAAATCCAACGAAATATTAAACATGCATATATCTGCAGTATACAAAATATTAATGATATATTAAAAACATTAAGCCAAAAAATTAAAGCGTTTACTTACTTGGTAATGTGTCAAAACTAGCAAACAAAACAGTTTCAGATGATTGTTTGCAATGTCCTCTTGTCACATTAACATAAACACCTGTTGCAGCAGGAATATATATTTCTGGTAGGTATGTCATATTTGGAAACACAGTGACTACTATGCTTAAGACACTGTTCAATTCATGAACATCTATTCTGTCACCTTCTTGGAGGGCCAAATGAGACAAATCAAGTACAATAACTGCAAAGAAATAAGTTAACTGATAAAAATATTGATTTTTCAGAAGTTTCAAACAATTTCTTTATGATCAAAAAAAAAAAGCAATGAATTGATAAAAAAAATCTATATACCAAAACCTCAAATGCACAAGCACTTCCAATCGTACTGAAATGTATGTTCACAACCTTGATATCAGTTGGATTCACAAAAATTGTTTGACTGATGTAGCACATATAAAAATAAGTTAGAAATAATGTAAGTCAGGTGGTAAATTAACAGTGTCGACTATTCAAAGGAGTATAGTTCATTAAGGCTAATGAACCATATGATGGTTTAGTAATAAACATCTTCATTCTTCCCTCAATGTTGATACTGTTGAAGAGGACAAAGAAAACCTTTTACACACACACTAACATTTTACGCACACGTTCTAACTCACAAATAATTTTGATTTTTTTCATGAATGACATACATTCTTTTAGTCAACATATTTCCAAGAGAAAGATTCATTTTTAACTCATTTTACTGACAATGTTTGTGTATGAGGGGTGTTTGAAAAGTTTGGTAAATTTCTAGTAGACTGCGAAACAATTCGTTCATTCATACCAGTGTTGGCACGTATCATCTTTTTCATGACCCTTGGTAAAATTTTAGCCACGTGCGAGGCATAGTTCTCATTTAGCAAACATTTAAAATGACTGTTCACATTTTTCATAAAAATGGAGAAAAAAAGAGTTTCGTGCAGTGATAAAACTTTTGTTATGTCCCAGTTTTCTTATATTAAGCTTTATTTTCTTATACTTTACTTTATCATTAAGCCTTTTGGTATCTCTTACTCTCAGACCTCAGTTGCCGACAAATTTGTATAGATTTAAGACTGCGCCAGCCGGTAACTAAATTCTGATACACTATCTAAAATAGTTAAGGAAAATTGTAGGGATCAAGATATATGCAGTCGTGGTCCCTATTCACATATCACTATTGGTTTCCCCTTTAAATGCAATGGTACGAAATTTTCCAAACGGTAATTCAAATCTGCAGAAGATATGACAAACTCAATTGATTATTTAAAAGAAAACACATTTATTATTTCACAAAGACAAGTATACATGTTATTTGAATTCTTAAACCTCAAAAGAGTAAAGAGAGTCTGGGTTCCCGTTACTAAATTTAACACATTTAAACTTCTGCACTATGATCTCTTACTGGGCATAAATTCCTCACTTCTGTACATATATATATCCTCAGACTCTCACAATTAAGCTACCTGATAATATCATACATGAAACATTATATATAAACACTAGACAACTCAGTAAATCTGACATATAATTCTCTGGGACAATAGTACTTATTTCTACTTAATTCCCTCCCCCAAAATATCTGTTAACATTTAACTACTTCCTGAACATATAACATTACTTTTCTTAAAACACTTAAACAGTTCGGAGCTCGGCCTCCTATCCGGCTGGAGCCTAACGTGTTCCCTTCTTAACAATAGACACAAGTGTCAAAAATTGTAGACTGTTCTCATGGCACAACACGTAAATGGCGTGTGTTCTTAACTTCTGTTTCTTTGCTCTATGGATACTTTAATCCTACATTAATATAAGAAAATCTTCGCTTATCATTCTTGCCTTGACTGAGTATTCTGATCTTTCACTATACCTCCTCTGATGGCGGGCTTTGTTCCTTTGTTTTACACGAACCGAAAGCACTCATGCACTGATCTGTACGCTGACGTGAATTTTCATCAGCAGCTCTTTCTCAAAAAAAATGCGTTTGAACACATTGTAGTTGCAGCTTTGACCGATGTAACATGCATAGCAAGGGGAGATCCTTGCTACACGTGGCGGCAAGCACTACATAGCTCTCCTACGGGAAACTTGGTGCCAACGAACCTCGGAGGCGAGACACAAGTGACCAGGGGTAAGAGACGAGAGAAAAGACAAAAGAGGGCGATTCGAACTCCCGCCGAAGCTTTTATACTCTGAAGCAGCTCCCTCACTTGGCGGTGTCGTTACGCATATGGCGGCAGCCGACTGGACGCCATGGCTACGAACTGTCTTTACAAGCTTTAATACTTGTACTTAGCTTATACATATTTACTTGTTAATATTACATGACTTTCTACTTTAATTCATTCACAATTACTATCTTAATAAACTTAGCTATCTTAACAATGTTTGGAATTCACACATCTGGATGTTTACATTTTCTTAGGACAATATACGGTACACTTCCCATCCAGGGCACAAGCATGTCCTTATCCCTTGCTTTTGAGGTAACTTAATGTTGGGTGGGAAAAAGGATGACTCATCGCTTTTTCCAAAGCAACACTTTTATTTGAAGAAGTGGACGACCATGCAGATCAAAGCTGAGTTAGATGCAGTTCATGGGGATTCTGCACCAGCATTAAAGACTATTTATTTTTGGATAAATGAGTTTAAATGCGGTTGTAAGTCCACAAAAGATGAAGCATGCTCTGGATGCCTGACTGAGGTCACTACAAAGGAAATGATTGACAAAATCCATGGCATCGTTATGGAAGACCGCCAAGTGAAAGTACATGAGATCGCTGAGATTGTAGGCATCTCAACTGAATAGGTGAACATGCAGGTGTATAATATTCTACATGAAAAATTGCACATGAAAAAGCTGTGTGCATGATAGGTGCCACAATATGCATGCGAAAATGCATGCGAAAAGACATTTCAAGGAATGTTTGGCAATGTTTAATCTCAATTCGCAGAATTTTTTGCATCAATTCATGACTATAAACGAAACTTGGATCCGCCACTACACACCTGAGTCCAAGCAGCAGTTAAAAACAGAGGACAATGCCTGGTGAAAGAGCACCGAAAAAAGCAAAGACTGTTTTGTCATCTGGGAAGGTGATGGCCACTGTTTTTTGGGATTCCCAAGGAATTATCATGATAGACTATTTTGAAAAAGGTAAAACAATAACAGGAGTCTATTATGTGGCATTGTTGGACCATTTAAAAGAGGAATTGAAGAAAAAACGGCCGAGATTGGTACAAAAAAGTGCACTCTTTCATCAAGACCATGCACCTTCCCACACATCGGCCAGTGGAATGGCAAAATTGCACGAATTGAGGTTCAAATTGGTTCCACATCAACCATATTCACCGGACTTGGCCCAGTGTGACTTCTAGTTCCCAAACTTAAAAATTTCCTTACAATATCCTCCATTTTACTATCTTGCTTATGCCAAATTTAAGATTTTTAAATCTATATTTTAGTAAATCTGATTATGAACCTGCTGAGAGTACACATATCATGAATTTAACTTTCTGACAAAGGATGGCTATGATATTAAATTTTTGTGCTCTAGGTTTCATTCTGCTTCTATTACTCTCTCATGAGAATCAGAGAGCAGACAGAAACAGCTGTCAGACCAGTGAAACATAAGTTATGCACTAATAAACATGCATACACATGGATTTCTGGGCAGATCTTTGTGTCTTAAGTATTACAAACAAAGGCAATATCAATGATGAAAGTTATATCCTCATAAGATCTGATAAATTTTCAGAACTAAGTTTCTTTCTATATTTCGACACAATCCATAATATTGTGGAATATCTGATGACTTTCATTCAAATACACCACATTTTATATATTTCTATACATTAGGTAACTTTTATTAAGTAATCTTAAAGAAACATGGAAACAAATTGGGATAATTAAATGTATGTTTCTTGCTCCTTCCACTCTGTTTACCATAATGTAATAGATTTCAATACTGTCACAGGATTTAATTTAGCATTATAATATACTTGTCATTGCCTCAAGAAATAATACAAAAATTATGTAATTCATTTTACAAACTTAATAAAATTTCATAATGTTAGTCTGTGTTATAAGTATCGCTAACTATGGCGGCATTTGTAATAGTGACAAAGACAACTCATACAGTAGACAATTTTCAAGTTCAAGAACTGCACATTTTGGATGGTAGATATGAAGCAACTATTATTTTACTTTAATAAAGAGAAACTGAATAATAAAACTGTCTTTCTTACCTGGAAGTTTATTTTGCATGCTGTTTCCTCCTACCATATAAGGAGTGTGCATGCACTGACAACTGAAGCATTAGCACAGCTGTTATTCATGTTAGATAAATTTTTAATGGAGCTTGTAGCATAATAATGTTTATTAGATGCTCATATTCACATATAGTAATTTTATTATTGTAAATATTTCAACCAGAAACTAACTGGTCATCATCATCAGTGCATCTGCATAATCACAAGGTGAAGCTACAAAAAAAAATGTTAACTCTATTTATAGAGCTGAGTCAAGTGCTGGATGCCACATAATGAGTGGTTACAATAAAAATAAGATTACAATTAAGAATCAAATTTAAAATTAATTTGATGATGAAATAGCACAGTGTTACATTAAATTAAATTAAAAAAAATAAATAAATAAAAAAATTAAAATGAGGAGGGAGGGGCTTTTGCTTACTATTTATGATGAGATCGATTCAAATTTGGGCAGTGTACATGTGCTTCAGCAATCTCTTTAAATAACCGCTCAAACCTAAACCTGCACCACTGTAAAAAGCCAGTACTGGACAATAGGATATTGTGGTCAGTGTCCACTCCATGGTGAGCAAGGCCAGATTTTTCAGGTTTATTATTGTTAACATATGACTGGTGTTCTTGTAGTCATTTTTCAACAGAAAATCCTGTTTGGCCAAAGTATGAGAAGAAACCAAGAGGAGATTTTGTTTATAGGGAAACTCAGAGATGCCCATGATATATGGGATAGAGACTTGCCATACAGTTTCAGGGTTTTTTTGCCTTGGGCTTGTAAGAGTCCAAGATGTATTTAAACTTGCTTGAGGTGAAACCATTCTTTAGTAAAACGCATTGGATGATGCTCAGTTCTTGTTGGAGAGCTTGGGAATTGGAGCAGATAACATGTGCTTTGTTTAGCAAAAATTTGAAGATGCCTATTCCTCAGCTCTCCAACAAGAATTAAGCATCATCCAATGCATTTTACTACAGAATAGTTACACTTCAAGGAAATTTAAATGCATCTTGGACTCGTAAAAGCACATTGCCAAAACCCTGAACCTATATGGTGAGTGCCTATCCCATATATTGCAGGCATCAGAGAGGATTGCTAAGATTCTGAAAAGATATAATTTAGTTCCTACTTTTTTTTTTACCTATCACCAAAATCTCCCCTTAGTTACCATCCATGAAAGATTCCCCCACCCTAGTGTTTACCAAGTTCAGTGCCTCCTGTCTTACCTTCAATGAACAGGATGTTATGTTGAAAAACAACTATAAGAACACCAATCTTATATTAACAACAACAAACCTGAAAAATTTGGCCTTGGTCAGCATGGAGTGACACTGATCACAATATCTTATGGTCCAATACTCACCTTTTACAATGATGCAAATTTAGGTTTGAGTTGTTACTTAAAAAGATTGCTGAAGCACTTCTACACTACCAAAATTCAAATCAGAATGACTGTCATATATATGCATGCTCATTTAATTCTTTAGGTCTGCACTTGATGGTGATCTCTTGATTTTTAATGATTCTTAGCTTATTTTGCTTACATTTAACCCTAGCTAAGGACTGTGAGCAAAGAACAGTTTATTGGTGGCAGTGGTGATGTCAAAAGCAGGCACAAATCCATATCTACTTACACTGTGCCAATTATACTAAAGCATTAATATAGAACAGTTTACTGATGGTGGTGGTGGTGGTGATGATGTCAAGAGCAGGCAAAGTCCATATCCACTTACACTATCATTTATACTAAAGCATTTCACTTAATTCACAATTAATATTCAAGTTTCTAGCAGTGCATATTGTTTAGAGATATGGAAGAGGTATAATTAGCGGGTCAAAGGTGTACTGATGAATTATTACTATGTGACCTCTGTTGGTCTGGCAACACAGTTAATCTGATAGGACTCTGGAACCAATGGTAGAAAATTCTTCCAAATGGTAGTCTTTATTTTAAGTATACAGAAAACCTATTCACATGAGCAGATATATTTCACAAAATTCCCCAGTAATATAGTGTAATTAAAACTAATAGCCACCAATCATCGTTCCACCTATGAGAGATGTCTCAATATTACTAATAGGTGACCGTAGCCATATAACTACCATACCTTATCTAATGGACACAATTCCAACAGAATTAGCAAAATAGTTATTAATCTTTTCCTGCAATCCTTGACCTTTTCTATATACAGGTTAGACTAATGCAATCACAATTCCCCTTGGCTGGGTATGTAACAGCTAGAATTTTAAGAGAATGCAATTTACACTGCCTTCAAAAACCACACTTGAAACTGGCAATTCTCATCTGTTCACCTAAAGACTAACTCCATTTACAATTATGACTACTATAGATAATCAGGTCTGGCAGATCATACCAGACCTGATTATCCTATCCTGATATTATCCAGAACTGATTGAAATCACCTGCAGAATCCAAAGGGGGAACCACTAGACTCATACTTCATCACAGCAAAGTTTAAATGTGATTTTTTTTTTTAATCTGAAGCAGTCCTTAAAAGCCAAACCAATTTAAATATGATTGTATTAAACTTCTCAAAATATGGGAACAGTAATCCTTAGGCATTTCAAGTTACAATCCAAGCTGTCTACTACAATTCACGGAGGGCATCCTTTCTGGCTAAGCCTACAGTCCACTAAGTTTCACTCTGAGTCGTTTGCCTGTTTGTTACAATTAATATTGTACCCCTGGGGATGTCTCTGTGAAAGATGAAGTATTGGAAACAGACTATTTACTTCATTTATTGTGCTGCCCGTTGTCATTGCATTAAATGTCCAACATCAGTATCTAAAATGCTGGTCTTCATAACGATCATCAAGGCAAGGATAGCCTAGTCACTATCAGTGACATCAAAACAGTCTTGCCATCTTTCTCATAAAAAGATCTCAAATTCACTTTCTCTAACCTTAAATATACACAAATAACCAAACAGACCTTCCGTCTTTGATTGAAATTTACTTTTAGTCTTTTCAATAACTATCGAAGACTCAAAACTAGGCATCCTAGTTTTTGAGGATGCATCACAAAACCTTAAAAATTCTTGATACAGTCCAAAGGAAGGCCATTCAGCTAACAGATAATCCCCTTGTTCATTGACTAGCTTCAACTGCTGCCTCACAGATGAGCTGTTTCAGCTCTATACCTTTATCTGCAGTGCCCCAATGAACTAGCATCCATCATTCCTCTAGTTATCATTAGGTCTGTTAAATCACAAGCGGTAATGGCCCAATATTTTAGTTTAAATGCAAGGAACTTCCATTCCTCTTGTATTCAATTTGCCTCGGTTCTCTGGAAGAGTCTTCCAACACAAGTGTTCTCAGCAACTACAACCTTTGGCTTTTCAAAAAATATCAATAGATTTCTTCTTCCTCAATCCCACACAGGACACTAATATGTTACAGGTTATGTCACCTTGTGTGAGACAGAAAAAAAGTGTGGAAGTGTGAGACTGGCTAGATCACCCTTCAGTTGAAAAGCCATTATAAAAGTTCAGTTCCTAGATGGGATGCAAAATCAGGTCTATTCAGAACCAGATGACAAATATCTGCAATGCCCTCACATTGCACTATAAGGAGGTGAAACAAACCACACTGCTAGCATGCAAAAACAGTTTACGGTTAATCTGAGCTGTAAATATTTTGCAATAAATGCATGCTTACAAACCAAGCCTGAAAGCATAACATATCAGATAGTTCTGGGTTTTGAACCTGCTTCATGGTTTTTTCCATATATCAGATAATAAAACTAGAAAGAAAACTGAATAACTGGGTGTACAGATAAGTGTTCAAAAGTTTTATTTCAATTAACTTGCTATACATGAAAAGGTGTTTATGCAATCACTTTTTTAAAAAATTTACAAGAAATAATTATTTACCTTCATCAGGATCCACATTTTCAGGAGAGATAATCCATTTACAAGTACTATTGCAGTTGCCAGTAACCGAGTATGAATCACTTGATCTAGTACTCAGATGATAACATCCTATGTAATGCACAACAGAAAATGTATTCAGTCTGACGGTCAAAGCAATAAAAATAAAGATTTCATTATTAACAACTAAGTTAGCATTTTAAATACTGAATTTAGATTTTTAGAGAAACTTAAGACTTGAAATTAATATGTAAAATTAAATTCAATTTTTCAAAATGATGAATCCATTCTTCATTATAAATGCAAGAATGAGAATAATGTCTGATCTAGTTTCTGGCAAGGAACAATATTAGTAGCCATTACACCTAGAATTCTAACCAGAATTCTAGGTGAAATGGCTACTAGTTGGTGCTTCTGCCAGAGGTTTTTAGTCAAATCCCAAATGACTTCAATTAACATTTAATCATTTTGAAAAACAATATCATTTTTTGCTTTAAGTGTCTTAAGCACCTAATAATACATAATCGGCAAATTTATGAATGACTACCATCATCATAAATTTTCAATTTATTTTTTGCCCGTTCTAGCCTACCTGTCCTATTAGGATTTATTAGTGCTTTGCAAGTTGGCAAATATATTCTAGAATACGCTGACAAAAAAGACTAACATAGAACGGTAATGACACACTACATGAGCAGAGCCCAAAATATTACATATGGATACAAAGAAAGTATTAACCTCCCAACCGGCTAGGACGTCTATAGATGTCCAGCAAAATCTGGATACGATGCATGCTATCTGTTGAAAGAACATGGATAAGAAGTGCAATTTGGCCAGCATGTCCATTAGAAGGTGTGATAATCCCTCATGCTGAAGAGAGCACTTAATCAGATTATCTCAGGCTCATAGCTGTGACTCAGTTACCCATAACAAGAAATGCAGTTCCTCGATCTATGCTGGGTAACTGAATTTTAGTTATATTGGATAAACTAAAAATATAGAAATTATTTTTATTTTCTCTTTTTATTGTACAATACAATTTTAATGCCTGGACAAAATAAAGATCCTTGCCTAATTTCTTCACTTAAATATTGCGTTACCTTCCAGAACCAATTTAATTTTTAATTTTTTTGCTAATTTTTTCTAATCACTTACTCCACAAAACATTTTCTTTGTTCTCGAAGAAATGAATTCACGATAATTATTTGAAATATTATTTAAAAATCCGGCTGCCGACGTTCGAGATTATGTTATATTTTAGTTCAAAATCATGATCCGAAGAATACTTCACAGATTTCCTGAAGGACCTGCTTGAGCGACTTTGCTTTATAGAGAATAATGAAATTCTTAAGTATAAAGAGCTAATAAGTTTCATTTCGGCAATGAAAACATTACTTAAATTAAGGGGATATTAAATCCCACATAGTTTTAAAACCGAATAAGAAACTCAAAGATTGGAATCAGAGAGTTTCTTGCTGAATATAGTAAAATATAAAGTATCGGCGATCACTTAGCGTGAGCTAATGTAAGTGACCCTACTACGTAGTACAATACCGGACGACTCGTTGCAAAGGTGGGGAAAGTTCAGATCGCTACTCTCAGGTATTTTCCATAATGTAAAAACACATTTCCTAGGAAATGTATGCTGTTATTACATTATGGAGGGAGGTCACTACCCAGACCGTGGAATAGGACCTAAGAATAGCAATCTGAACTTTCCCCCACCTTCTCACCGAGTCGTCCGGTATTGTACTACGTACTAGGGTCACTTGCATTAGCTCACACTAAGTGATCGCCAATACTTTTTTACTATATTCAGCAAGAAACTCTCTGATTCCAATCTTTGAGTTTCTTATTCGGTTTTAAAACTATGTGGGATTTAATATCCCCTTAATTTAAGTAATGTTTTCATTGCCGAAATGAAGCTTATTAGCTCTTTATACTTAAGTAACTTAATGGTTGCACCTGTCTGGAAACTCGTATCGCAGAGTATATAAGTTCTTTTCACTATACACTTTGGTATTAGGTCTAGCTAATCACTGATGAAGCGTCAAAAAAGGCTGAAACTGGTCTGGGTAGTGACCTCCCTCCATAATGTAATAACAGCATACATTTCCTAGGAAATGTGTTTTTACATTATGGAAAATACCTAAGAGTAGCGATCTGAACTTTCCCCACCTTTGCAATGAGTCGTCCGGTATTGTACTACGTACTAGGGTCACTTGCATTAGCTCACGCTAAGTGATCGCCGATACTTTATAGTTTACTATATTCAGCAAGAAACTCTCTGATTCCAATCTTTGAGTTTCTTATTCGGTTTTAAAACTATGTGGGATTTAATATCCCCTTAATTTAAGTAATGAAATTCTTTAATCATATCACTAAATTTTTTTCTTTATATTGGAATCTACTGTTTTTGCACTTTCACCTTCTTGGTTTCCCTGTATAATTGGTCATTACAAAATTAAATTAACGGTTACGATTTAAATTGATATATATATATTTTCTGCAAGTTCAGATATTATGCTCCAATTTTATAATAAGCAATACTTTTGCTTATATATATATATATATATATATTACAAAGTTTTGTATTAAAAATTTCCACTACAAAAGTTAATATTATTGTCATATTTCTTTTTCTCGTGTGGAATGAAAACGGTAAAATGCCACTCTTGTAATTGTATCAGATGTTATAATGGCAAAAATAATAAGAAAAAAAAAAATCATTTGTACTTTCTTTTCAAAACACAAAGAGAGAACATTGCAAATTCACCCAATGAAAAAGAAAATACTCCATATTTTTGTGTTATCTGATTTTTTTCTTGTAGTACAAAGAAGAAATCACTGTGCATAAGATGGTAGAATACAAGAGGGCAAAAATCTGGAGATTGATTACATTATAGCTGATAGAGAATTCATGCCAGAAAAATTATTTATGTAAGAGTTCTAACATCAGCAGATATAACGACATTTTCTTCTAGTTTAGATACATGGCATTACTGAAGTAGCTAAACCTTTGCTACTATTTACACTAAAATGAATGGCCATGTTCCCCAAGTGATTTACGATCATAACAGTTGTCTTGGGAATGATTTATAAAATAAATTCTCTGAAATATCTGCAAATTGAATAAGTCTTCAATATAACCTTCCTTCCCTCCTCAAAAAATAAGATTATGTGAAGTATATGCTCCTTTTCTTTAAAAATAATTCAAGTCCTCTTTTTCAAGATAATTATATGAAATAATTTATATTTTTTCGATAATAAAAATGAAATTGATCATTATAAATTAAGAACTTATTTCAGCATAAATACTGTATCAACCTGTAAAAGAAATGTGTGTATCTTTTTTCTATGTTAAGATGTCTACTAATCAACAATTGAAAACGAAACACGGCATTCTTGATATATCTTGCACTATAGCTTGAGGCACTTTAGTGTCCCTTCTAGCTAAGCGTTCTCAATTTTCTTCCTCAATAGCACTGAGAGTAATCTAAGCGCTTACCTTTCCCTCCAGCTAAGAGGATTGCTACAAGTATTTCTAAGACGTAGATTACTTCAGAAATAGCAACCAGAAGCATAAGTAGAAGTAAAAATATTTAGATTATTTTAAGAAAAAGAAACTAAAATAATACTACTGAACTTTTTTTGTGTGTGGTATGCATATAAACAATTTTATGTGGTGAAAATATAGCATAGTATTTCTAAAATTCAGCAGACAGTAGAACAGCTGGTTTTAGATTGCAAAGAAATAGTACAGAATTAAAAGCTTCAGGGTACAACAATATTATTGTCTTATTTCTTTTGTCAAAACGGTAAAATGAAGTAATAGATTTTGAATACTGTCTGGAAACGTTTTCGAACCTGTAGAAATTTAGAGAGTGGGAGAGTGGTTATGTAACTGAATTCCAGGAGAGGATAAGGATGGGGAGGGGGGGGGATGTAAGCATTAGCAAATCTTCAAAATGAGCATGAATTTTGAATTATTCTGTATATGATAGCCTTCATATTATATTTTCAACATATCTACGGTGGTTACGCACTGGATATTATAGAAACGTGCATCCTACAAAAAAAAAAAAAAAAAAAGAAAGAAAATGCGAAGAATCCCTGCTAAAACATCATTGGATATAAATTTTCGATACTAAAAAGATTCACAATCGGAAACCGAGTTATGATATATAACATCGTTTGTTGCTCATAAAACAAAAAAAAAAAATTTGTTTCTAGAACTGAAATGTGATAATCCATATAACAGTATTTTGTTAGGAAAGAAAGCAAAAGGTCATATTTATTTCAATAAATATTATTTAAAAATATAAATATGTGACATAATATGTTCAATGCAAACATCTGAAAATTCGCGAAAAAAGTTGTTTCTATATTGGAACAACCAGTGCAACTGTTCCGTTGCAGTGATTTGAAGAATAAATTTATAATACAGCAAATTTGCTACTGCTAAATAGATTCATTGCAAAGGCTGACCGATGGTCATTTCAAGATTGATTATTTTTGCACATGTGAAATTCGTTTCAATTATTGGGAAGAAACGCAAATCATTTTTAGAGGCAAAAATGTCAAATATTTTAGGACAGTAAAGAAAATTCCAAGTAAATTAGTGTGTGTAAAGACAGGTGACAAACTGTTAGTCAGGCACTAACAGTTAATCCACGAATGGCTTTAAATAGCCGTAAAGGGATTAACAGCGGAGGGAGGTAATGGCATGATGAAAGGTACAATGCCGATGAAGTTTTGATCCATGCAGAATGCTATGGTGGGCTGGATATTTCATCCACCTCAGCCGGTAGGAAGGTTAACAACTAATGCACCTTCAAAATGATCACCTGTTCCTGTACAAAAAAATAAATAAATAAATAAATAAATAAAAATAAAAAATCTTAGAGATAATCAAATTCAAAAGCCCACAAAAATTTAGCACTTACTCAAAATTATGATTAAAAGTTAAAATCAAATATATTCAGTTATATAAATTCAGGACTTGGTATGTTCTGAAAAGGATTCTGCAACTAACAAAACAAAGGAAATCTGCCAAGAAAACATCACAGAAAAATTCCAAAAAACAAACAAACAATGACAAGGATATAAATAAACAATGACAAGGACAAAAGAAGGTTCATTTGTTTGCGGATGATGCGAAGTTGGGTAGGGCAATAGTGAATGCAGATGACGTCAAAATTTTGCAGGATGATTTGGATAGATTGGAGGTCTGGGCTAGGGAGAATGGATGTCAATTTAATGTGGCAAAATGTAAGGTTATGCATTTTGGGGTGAAAAGATGGGAGGCAGTTTACTGCATTGGTGGAACCGTGCTCCAGGAAATTGATGAGGCACGAGATTTAGGAGTGTTGGTGGATAAGGAATTGAAATTTAGGGGACACATTGCAAAAGTGGCCAAATCAGCTCATCAAATCACTTGGTTGCTGAAGAATACGTTGACAAGCAGAGACAAGCAGGTTATTGTTCCTCTGTATCGAGCCTTGATAAGACCTCATCTCGACTACTGTGCTCAGATTTGGTCACCTAGGTTTCTTCTTGATGGGGAGGAGGTGGAGAGGATCCAGAGGCGAGTGACCAAGATGATAGCAGGTCTGTGGAATGAACCGTATGAGAACAGGTTGAGGATTTGTGGGTTGCAAAAATTGGTTGATAGGCGGAGGAGGGGAGATATGATTAAGACATTCAAATTACTGAAGGGTTTCTATAAAATTAATTCAGAAGATATTTTTGAGAACAGGGCTGGTTGTGGGAGGACTAGGGGACATCCATGGAAACTGGGCAAAAGTGTGGTTAGTAAAGGTGTTAGAGCTGGGTTCTTTACTTTTAGAGTAGTGAATGAGTGGAATGCGCTCCCTGAGTCTGTGGTGGATGCTGTGACAGTGAATGAGTTTAAGGCGAGGTATGATAGATACTGTATGAATGTCGAATAGTTGTGATGAAAATGATTTGGGGCCTCCCTCGATGAGTCTAATGACTCCCTGGAGTTGCCCGTAATAATAATAATAATAATAATATAAGCAGCTGACCTACAAAGATTACCATTAGGAAAATCTGATTGACAGCGACACCAAAAGCAGACAACCACATTCTCAATAATAGGAGTTCCTGCTTAAAAGCAGACCAAATTATGCAATAGCTAAGGCATTTGATATATACTATCATACTGAAAAAGCTCAAGATCCTATCTAATAGAGCAAATAAAATACAATGAGAAGACTAGCAATCTCAACCAAAGAACAATTAACCACCATTAAATTAGTCAAAGCAAACCAAGGTATCTTAATCTTGGTCTCCTACTTTCAGCAACTTTTACCTAGAAAAGAAGGAATTTGCTATGGCTTACTATTATCCGCCCCCACTGCCAACTTTTATATGGAAAAATGCTCTTTTGAGCAACATGCTATAGTTTCTACTACTATAAAAGCAGATATTTGGCTGAAATACATTGAATGTGTGCTGTTTGGCTCCACAGGCATCATATAAGACATACACATTCAATGTCTCTTTCTTTTAAGGTTACACAGTGATCAGCATTCATATTTACGAATTTAGGGACACAAAACACACGTGTTGAAATGATTATTTTACTAATTATTAATAAAATAACACTTGAAGTTTTGATCCCTGTATTGAGGTCATCATCGAAAGGATACATGTGTATAGGGAACCAAGCTACATGCTCTTGCACTGTATACTGGTAAATTAAATCTACACTGTTAATTAATCTTTTTCTTAGCCTGACCTCTAGCGATAATTAAAATAAAATAAAATAAGAATTGAAAAAATAAATATCTAAATTAAAAATAAAAAATATATATAAAAAAAAATTTATAATTGATAAATAAAATAAATAAACTGCTAAAGTCTTCATGTACTAAGATTCTTCTGAATTTGTACAGTTCAGATTGTTATACTATGATTTTCTTCATGACTTGTACAGTTCAAGTTGCTATGGAATGTTAAGAGAAAAAAAAAAACAACACTTCACCAAGTCTTCTTGCAGTGGAATTTTTTCTTTGGCTTGTTCTGGTTGCTATGAAGGTTGCAGATGGGTCCTCCACATTCTTGGAATGGTTAGGCCATCATTTTTGTTCAGGTTTGGGTTATGTTTGAGCATTCACATGCTTCTTTGAATTTCCTCTCTCTCAAACCAGGTTTTGGTGCGGTGTAGGGACTTGGTATTTTTCCAATCAATTCTGTGGTATGTTTGGAGTGCATGGTCAGAAAGGCCAGTTTTTCCAAAATGGAGGTGTCGTTTGTGTTCATCCTTCCTAAACCACCTTTAAACCCCCTACTCAGTTCTTCCAAAGATCCTCTTACACACCTAGTCCACCCAGGAGTATACAAAACACAACGCACATGTAACCTACCATACATATGGGAAACAGGGTGAACCATCCCAATTAGGAAGGACGAACACAAAAGACACATTAAATACCTCTATTTTGGAAAAACCGGCCTTTCTGACCACGCACTCCAAACATATCACAGAATTGATTGGAAAAATACTAAGTCCCTATATCGCACCAAAACCTGGTTCGAGAGGAAATTCAAAGCACGTGAAATGCTCAAACATATCCCAAATCTGAACAAAAATGATGGCCTAACCATTCCAAGAATGTGGAGCATCTGCAACCTTCATAGCAACCAGAACAAGCCAAAGAAAAATCCCAGTACAAGAAGACTTGGTGAAGTGTTTTTTTTTCTTTTTCCTTAATGTTCCATAGCAACTTGAACTGTACAAGTCCTGAAGAAAATCATAGTAAAACAATATGAACTGTACAAATTCAGAAGAATCCTAGTACATGAGGACTTTAGCAGAGTTTATTGTAGTTTTTTATTTATTTTATTTATTTATTATAATTTTTTTATATATATTTTTTTTTAATTTTTATTTTATATATTAATTTTTTTCAATTCTTATTTTATTTTAATTAATTATCGCTAGAGATCAGACTAAGAAAAAGATTAATTAACAGCGGAGATTTAATTTACAAGTATAGAGTGCAAGAGCATGTAGCATGGTTCCCTATAAACATGTACTTTTCTGATGACGACCTCAATACAGGGGTTGAAATGTCAAGTGTTATTTTATTAATAATTAGTAAAATAATCATTTCAACACGTGTTTTGTGTCCCTAAATTTGTAAATATGAACACATTCAATGTGTATCTGTTGTGTGTGTTCATTAAACACACACAATGCAACACAATGAAAACTAGAATGTACGTGAATGTTTTAATGTCAGTCATGCTTCTGGCTAGCTGTTCTTCACATACAGGACCATATATATATATATATACATATACATATATATACATATATATACACACACACACTTAGATACCCACCACAACCAAATTAAAAATAAGTGACATAAGATCCCTTAAGAAAGAGCAATGACAATTTGCTTTGTAAACAAGCTAAAAATGAATTACAAATAATTAGCAAAACATTTATAGTCAGAAAAAAAAAATCAATAATAAAAAAAATCTTTTTCTTTCATTTTAAAGCATGGATTTGTTGAAATATAGTCTTAAATCCACATATCAAAAAATACTTTCATATTCACTTTACCAATATTTGTAGGATCAATTGCAACTTAAATGACAGGCATCATCATCTTCAGTCATCCAAACCTGATGTTCTGTTTCTGATTGAACCCTAAATTTCTATAAATCAACCACAGATCATCTTAACTGTCCAAATGTCCTGTTTGACTATGACAAGTATAAGGGAGGTACTTGTGCATTCTGATATTCTTTGCCAAAGGATTCCTAACCTATAATATCACCTTTTTTTTGACCACCTGGGTCTTAAAATTTCTTTGCCACATTTTGCTTCATTCATTTGCTGCCTCTACTCTTCTCCCAATTCTGAAAATCATTCTGCCCTTTTTGATTTCTTATCTTCAAAGCTTGATTTCATATAGTCAAAAGTTCCAAACAGTGAAGTCATCCTTCTTGGTGATTTCAATGTCTATAATTCTAATTGGCTCCCACTTTCAAATTTCACTAAGCTGGAAGGGAGGCAGAGATTTTTTTTTTTTTTTTTTAAGTAATGACTTAAAACAGATCACTCATCTCCCTACCCAAATCCCTGTGGTCTGAATTGCTCCTCTTGGAATTCAGACCACAATCTTATCTAAGTTTTATTTTTGGTGGAATGACCTTCCTTCAGTCATTCACAACCTCACGTGCTCTGGCATGCCAAACAAGGCCAAGTGGGAGGCCTTGACTTTTGCTACTCTTTTCTATGATTGGACTACTGTTTTTATGCTTCTAATCAGGATACCTGATATGATCTTGTTACAGAAATAATCCACGTTGGAATGGAAGCTTTCATTCCTCACTCTGTTCAAATTCCGCCTAATCCATATCTAAACCATGGTTCTCCAAAAGATGTGCCAAAGCAGTCCAAGAAAAGCATACAGCAGCCTCATTCACAGCCTACACAGATGCCTGCAATACTTATAAAACTACCATTAAAAGAGCAAAGTCTAAATTCAACAAGTATAAATATAGAAAACTCACTGCTCATGCCACCAGCAGTCACAGCTTCTGGTCCTTTCCCAAAGCCATTGAGCACAACTTTTGTCCATCTGTGGTTCTTCCTCTATCTCATCTAATGATACCATCACTTAAAGACAAGGCACCTTGTCTTTAGGTGTGTTCTTTGTTCTTCTCTTCCAACTCCTACACCTATGACAATGGCAAATTACCACCTTCCTTGCCTAGAACACTGCACCTCATGCCTCCTGTGATCTGCCAAAAAGACATCAGAAGAATTTTGAATAACTTGAATACCATAAAGGCAGTCAAGTCCTGATCAAATTTCACTCATTGTGCTCAAGTGATATGCTCCTGAACTAACACCTGTTCTCTATCATCTATTCACTAAACTGTACTCAGCTGGAATCCCAAACTTCAAGCATGGAAGAAACCTTATATACAACCAATTCCTAAAAAAAAGGAGATAAATGTTTACCACCTATTGCTCTCCTGCCAATTTTGCCTAAAGTAATGGAGAAGGTTATCAACAGTCAACTTCTTCAACACCGTGAGAATTGCTATCTAATTAGTGACCACCAGTATGGACTTTGCCACCCCAGATCCACAGGAGATCTCCTGGCCTACATCATTCACGTTTGGACCCATTCCATGGAAAGGTTTGGAGAAATCTATGCCCATTGAGAGCTTCTCAATGGCATAGATTACCATCTTCTGGGCACCCTTTGTCCTCGTGTAAATGGATTGCCAGTTTTCTCTCAGGTCAATCCCAATGTATAATAGTGGATGGTGTTCTCTCCTCTGACTTTCCTGTCAATGCTGGTGTCCCTCAGGCATGTCATTTCTCACCCACCCTCTTCCTGATTTATATAAATGACTGCTTTCATTGACTGCAAATCCTATTCATAGTTTTCCTGGTGATAGTATACTCCACTCATCCTATTCATATGACAGGCACTGCAGAGCTCAAACATCTCAACTTCAAGATCTATAATAAGCACTCTGAACACTGATCTCCACACTATCCTTAATTGAAAGCAATCTAGTCAACTTCAATGTCTCCAAAATATATTTTTATTCGTTTTCCCATAAAAAAAAATGATCTCAGAT
Source organism: Typopeltis vanoorti (assembly GCF_054136105.1). NCBI lineage: Eukaryota > Metazoa > Arthropoda > Arachnida > Uropygi > Thelyphonidae > Typopeltis > Typopeltis vanoorti. The sequence continues at coordinate 42,187,019 of NC_143556.1, read as the reverse complement.
CTTCTTTTACTTTTAATAATGCTCAACTCAACAGTCAAGACCAAATCTTGCTTCTCAGACTAACTCTTACTCCATGCCTTTTCATGCACAATCATATCACTTCCACAGCACCATCAGCTTCCAAAAAACTTGGCATCCTTTTCCAGTCAAGATGGTACTTCTCTGCGCAACAGTTACTTAATCTGTATAAATCCAGAATCCTACCAACATTGGAATACTGTTCTCATGTATGGGGTGGTGCACCTAAGACCTGACCTGCTTAAAAATTCTTGATGCTGTTCAGAAAAGGACAGTCCAGTTGATAAATGACATTTTTCTTACAGACTCTCTTCAGCCACTTTCCAATAGAAAAACAGTTTCTGCATTGTGTCTCTTAGATATCTGCATGGCTACTGTTCAGCAGAACTAGTATTCATCATGTCTCTCATTTCTGCCAGATCTACAGGAACTTGTGCTACAGCTGCTCAACATCCTTTTACAGTTGAAATGCACACTCACCAAACCTGCTACTCCCAGTCATCTTTCACTCATTCTACCTCAATTCTGTGGCAAAAGACTACAATCTCAACAGTTCAAGAAGACTATCAACAGATTACTCTAATCCTTCCCTCATATGGCATATTTGCTACAAGCTCTTCTGCCTTTTGCATATGGGAAGGTCTTAATGCAATTTAATGGAATAACTATGACACAAAGAGAAATAATTAAACAGCAGGTTAATTGTTTCAATATTTTATCTGTCACAGACATTTTCAGGAATACAATGTTAAAATTGTAGTAACATACACACACACAAGAAGCAATAAATGGAAGAAATTAAATTAGACCATATAAAGATTAAAGTATTATGAGTGGGCACCCTCTATGGTTGCTGTTGGCTAGCTGATGTCGGACAGGAGGCCAAAGAATTCAAGTTTCCCAAACCTTGGGAAGTTTAACACAACTATATTAAGATTAAGCTGGATTTTTTAAATCTCCTACTGATTCTAAACCAAGTCTTTCAAGTTTGTATTTACTGTGATGGAGCATAATAGTTTTCTTCCATCTGATTCTGTGCAAAAATCCAAGGCATGGTCAGCTAGACCTGACTGATGATAGCTGTGGCAGCAGATGTATTTTTTTGTATTCATCTAGGCAGATCTCCCAGTCTGACCATAATAGATAAGTTGCAAGAAAAATGAACTTTTTAAACAACTGGAACAAAGAGGGGATGATGTGGATCCTTAGGAGGGCAGAAAAGGGAGGCTAGCTTCAAATGAGGCTTGAAAGCAGTACAGAGATTATATTTATGGCTATTTTTAAGGTGCTATGAGTTGAGTTTTTTTGGAGCTGAAAGATAAGTTGTTTAAAATATTTAGCCATAAGTGATTCACTGCTGCCATGGTATGATAGAGGTGAGCTGAAAAACATAGCCATGATTATGAATGAGTCAGTGCACAGGTTATGTAAGAGAAATGGTATAGAATCAATCTGATAGAAAGATTTATTAAGGATTTATTGATCGAGAGAGCTTGGAAGTGTAGAGTCAGAGAACCTAGAATGTTTAAGGGGGAAGCAGGTGAGTGTGGGTATAAAAAGAAAAAGTGGGTATTGCATAAAAAGAAAAAAAAAAGTTGTGAAATGAATATATATAAAAGTGATCAACATCATCACCAGTACAAGGCAAAGGCAAGAAGGGTAACCTGTATAATAAGGAAAGTAGCCAAAAGCTAATCTATGAGAGGAAGTTAGCTGATGATGCCAAAAGAAATCCTAGAGTTCTTTGGTTATGGGGCAAGTCAAAGGAAGAATGACTTTAAAAAAGTGCTGATGACAGGGAGGTAACAGAATAAAATAAAAGAGTCGAGTTACTGAGTGATCCTTTTGCAAGTGTGTACCATTCAGGTGGTGATACTACACTTCTAGATGTAACATTAACTAATGGGAGAATAGAGATTGATGAAGTGGAAGTGTTTAGGGTATTGCAGAACCTAAATGAAATCACCACCATGTAATTAGATGGTATATCAGCCTAGGTGTCATGGGAATGTGCAATGGAATTAACACCTCCTCTGATCAAGCTATTTAAGCCTCATTTCTGGGAAGGTGCCAATGGAGTGGAAAGAGGGATAAAACAGTTCCACTGCACAAAAGGGGGTTCCAAGGCAGAAATATCAAATTACAGGCCAATCACTATCTCAGGAGTGGTTAAGGTATCAGAGAAGTTGGTAAAAGACAGAATTCCACTGGATGAACAAGAATATCATACTCTATAGGAGACGTGATTTTGTGAAGGTGTTTTGCCTTAGTAACATGCTTACTTTTTATAATAAAGTGACAAATGAGTTGGATAAAGAAAATTGCATGGCTACTTAGTGATAGTGCTGGACTTTGCAAAGGCATTAGACAGGATTCCACATGGAATTCTGTTGCATAAGTTGAGCAAACAGAGATGAACATGATGCTAATGATTTAGATCAAGTGGCTGATGATATCAAAGAGTTAAAGGTTTAAGGAGAAGTTGAGTACAAGAGGAGGCAGATAACTAGTGGTGAACCATAGAGCTTAGTAATTGGTCCTTTGCTGTTTAATTTGTATATCACTGATATAGGAAATGATTTGAGGAGAACCGTTTGGTCATTTGCTGATGATGCAAAGCAGGTTATGTGGCTGTTGAAGAACACACAAACAGTGATAGAGAGGCCACATCTGGACTACTGCACACAGATCTGGTTATCTGAGTTCATTGGGAATGGTGGATGATTCAGAGGTGAGTGACAAAGATTGAGGCAGGTCTATGGAATGCTCTGTATGAGAATAGATCGAAGGTCTGTGGATTTCAAAAAACTAGCTGATAGGTGAAAAAGAGGGGGCTTGATAGAGGCATACTTTATTAAGAGATTTTATAGGATTTTTTTAGTACATAGCAAGAAAGAAGAGAAGAGGGATCACTCCTAGAAACAGTGTGGTTAGCAAGTGTTAGGACTAGTTTTTTTTGCTTGGAGGCTAGTGAATGAATGAAATGGGTGGCCAGAGGTAGTTGTGAGTGCTTCATCAGTGAATGAGTTCAAGGAGAAGTATGATAAGTGTGTGAATAATGGGTCTCCAACAATGAGTGTTCTGACTCCATGGAGATACTTCCATAATAATAATATACTAATAATTATATCAGAAGCTAGGATGTATTACAAAGGACTATTTAATAAAAAGTGATCAGTTTTTAAATATAGAAATATAAATAAGGATCACTTTCTTACTTTCAATTATCATAGTCACAATGAAGAAGAGTCACAGCAATGACAAGTATACTGCAAACAATCACCATTACTCTCAATGAAAAAAATCTTTAGGGTCAAAATCCAACTAGCTGTAACCCAGTTTTAAGTAAAATATTACTAATCTATTACTTTTTTTTCAATAGTATACAGAACGCCAAATATGAAGAGTTAAATCAGACTAATAAAAAATTAGGCCAGTTTTTGTAAATAATGAAAAAGCTCCCCCTCCCCTCAAAAACGTTTTCTCTGTATTTGCAAACACTTCTATATGAGCCATTCACAAGCCAAATCAATTAACTCCACTTTTTGAATTTTTTAAAATTTTAGTCTTAAAGCACTTGGTTGACGTCCAACTTTTTATATTCATAATAAATTTCCCTAATAATAAAGATTAACACCACTAAATGACAAAATTTTTGTTGGCCATCGAATAATTTATTTCAGAAGCTAATCTAATTAACTCCATACTCTAATGTAAATCGTTGCAATAATGAAATTCAAATGCAGAAGCAAGTACTTGATGAAAACGGTAAATTGTTCAGTGCTGTCTCATCACAAAAAAAGTAAAATCAGTTTAACTGCCACAGAAATAAGTACTTGTGAATTTTAGTGTCAGCTGTTTTTAGAAAAAAGAAAAATTATACCGTTATAATATCAAGATGGATGAGACTAATAATAATTATTTGGATGTGGGAAACGATGAATCTGATGGTTCTTCAATACGATTTATTAGCAGAAAGCTCGGCTCAAGAAAAAGTTTATGTATTTCTTCGGATTCGTCATCTGATTGTAGCAGCGAAAACATTACAACAAATAATTCGATTGGCCGGAAAAGAAGTTGCAATTCTGATAAATGGGCTCGAAATTCCAAAAGCATAGAAGAATAAAAGGTTTGAAATACAGAAATAGAAGGGGAAATTTAATACCTACAAAGACATTTGTAGATGTAATATGTCGATGTCGTCAGAAGTGCAATGAAAAAAATTACTTTGGGTGAAAGAATTTCATAATTTCTTTTATGAAAAGAAATTATAATTTATAATTTTATAATTTAGACAGTCAACTTAAGCAAAATATATTTTTAAGAGTTTGTATTAAAGTTAACGAAATAAAAAGAAGGCGCCTGAAGGATAACAGTAAAATGCCAAGATCACATTCTTTCACATATTATTTTTGAAATAGCCGAAAAAATGATATTTATGTTTGCAAAAAATATTTTAAGGATACTTATCAGATAAGTGACAGATGAATATACGACTGTTGTTGTAAAGAACAAGTTTCATCTTTGATTGTCGCGGTCGCCATATTTCAGACAATAAAATCGATGACACACATGTTATAAAAATATAGACTCATTTCCCGCCTACACAAGAGCTCACAATCCAAGACGAAAATATTTAAATCCAGACCTAAATATTAAGAAAATGTATGAACTGTACATCACGCAATGTGAAGATGAAGATATAGTACCGGTGCAAGAAAAATATTACTACAAGGTATTCTCCACTAAATTTAATTTACATTTCACGCAATCGTCTAAAGATACATGCCAAACTTGCGAGTCTTTGCAAATAAAAATTCAGTCTTCGGATAGTGAGGGAATTCGGATGGCAAAACTTGAAAAGGATGCTCACTTACAAGAGGCTGAACAGGCTCGTAGTCATATGGCTGCAGATGGAATGGCAGCATCCGAAGAAATTTTTTTTATTTTCTTTAGACTTAGAAAAAGCTTGAGCCTTTCCTAAACTTACTACATTGGTAGTTTATTATAAGCGAAATTTATATGTTTATAATTTCTGTTGCCACAATTTTAATAAAAATATAAGCCACATGTTCGTTTGGCCAGAAACTGAAGGATCTCGCAGGTCTCAGGAAATTTCATCATGCCTAATAAAGTATATAAAGACTTATGATAAAAATTATGAAAAAATAATAACCTAATCAGATTCGTGTACCGGACTAAATAGAAATATCAAAACTGTCTTAAGTTTATTGAAATTGGTTCAAATTACAGAAATAAGAGCTGAGTCAATTGAAATGAAATTTTTGATAAGTGGAACAGTAATTTGCCTAATTATTCAAATTTTGCATTATTGAGTCACATGGAAAAAAATTCAAAACCTTTTTTCACCAGATGATTGGTACAATATAATCAAAACCAGTAAAAAGAAAGCACCATTTAATGTGCTTCAAATGAGTCATCAGGATTTTTTCTCGACAAATCCTTTAGAAAATTCTATCATTAACAGAAAAGTAACAGTTACAGGGTTACCAGTAAATTGGCTTAAAATGCACTGGATAAAATTAGAAAGGTTGAAACCCTACGTCATACAATTCAAATATGACTTTAACGAAGATTCAGAATTTCATGCCATTAATATAAGAAAATGTGTGGCAGGTAAACCACTAGGTCTGAAAAATGTAGACCAGCCTTTGTTATATCCTACAGGTTGAACTGTGACAAGAGAAAAGATATGATGGACCTGTTGAAATTCATTTCTCCTATTAAACATGATTATTATAAAAACTTAAGAACAAATCGACATGACGGGACCTCAAATACAGCTGACGAAGAAGACATCATTTATGTTGCTGATGAATCGATTTAAACAAACTAATAATTGCAACAGTAACAGAACAGTTATTATTCATTTTTGCGAAAAATCTTTAATAAAAAAATGTATGATAATGAAGTTTTTCTGTAATAAAAAAATAATTTGAAGACTGAATTTGATGTTATTACTTTTTTTCACTTGCCAAATCAATTAACTCCCTTATTCACGCAAAAATTGTAACAATAACGATTACTCCAAGGATATTCTATCTTATACGTTTTATGTCGTTAGATAAAAGCTACATCTGAATAATACATTCTACAATGTTTATTTGAATTTATATTTTAAAAAGAATTTTAAAAAAACAATGTATATTATTTTATCACTTTTCTCCACTTTTTGTTTTATGGAGTTAATCGATTTGGCAAGTGAGCAGCTCATATATTGGTCACACTGTTCAATGAATTGTGACTAGTTTTTGCCTTACAATGCTGAAGATTCTAAGATAATTAGCCTTAACAGACAAAAATGAGATAGAACATTATTATTATTATTATTGTTGTTGATAGGCTTTGTCATGGAGTCCAAAGACGCACTGCAGGAAACCCAGAAATATTGTTCACAATATACCTATCATACCTCCCATAATGTAACCAAATTCACCATGGGAATAAGAAACTAAGTATTAACCCAGTGCCTATCATGCCTCTCCTTAAATTGATTCAATGACAACTATTTTCTACAAAGATACCTGTGTAGGTCACACTGATTTAGTCAACTGGTTTTGATTAAATATGAAATAGTTATTTCTTAACTGTTTATGCATCCATGAAAATTTTAAGTCAAATCATAGAAAAATAAAGGCATTCGCAGACACCTGTACATTTGCTCAAACAATTTTGACAAATTTTGGAATACAGTTGTTTCAGACATTTAATTCTTCTAAAACGTGAACTCCATGGAGTGGTCTAGTAACAATGTCGCCTAGAAGAAATTTTACTGATATTCTTCTAGGTTGACATTGTCTCAAAAAAAGTCACATATTCACATGATATCTTTAATGGAAATGAAGGCATGAAGTTTGGAAATTTTTAATTAGATCCTGTGGCACCTCATACCTAAATTATTTTAACATGCATATTATCAGTGGAAGATAACCATTATGCATGGAATGAAGGATTGTTTCTTCCATATTCCATTCCTCAATGGGTTTCCAAACACTTCACCCACTTCATTTATTTTTTTCAGTTATTACACCTCATTACTTTGAAAAAAAAAAAAAACAACTACTAGCAAGAACAGGAAGTAATATGTGATTTGATTACAAATAACATTACAACCATAAAAGTCCTGCTTATCTTAATCACAATTAGTCCATGTTCTTTGCAGAAATAGTAAGTGTATTATTTTTGTAAAATAACAATAATATTTAATTATATCAGGAATCTCAAACATGCACCTTGCCATGAGATTTTAATGTTCACAGTGCAATGTGGCTGTCAAACTAATTTAACTACAATTTTTTTCCTTTTTATACTATACTGCAGACAACAAACAAAAGGAGGGAGTCACACAGTCAATTTTTTTATCAATGCTAAATGAAGTAAGCATTTGTTCCACTGGAATCTAAAATTTTATGTCACAGAATTGGGATGAAAAGTCATCAACAAGCAATCATAACTCAAATTTCTAGCAAGTTTTATGAGCAGTTTGTCAACTACTTTAATAGTTTCTTGTTATATAAGATTATGTCAAAATTTGTATTAAAAGATCTGAAACATGAAATTTTTTATTTCAGACAAATTATTACTCTACAACAGTGTTAGAAATAATTACTCTTTAATTTCCTCATGTTGGGAATTAAAGTAATTTTTTCTAACACAGTTGTAGACTCCATAATTTGTCTGAAATGAATGATCACCATGTAACACTAAAGGAAAGGATGAAACTTTTAAAAAACCTCTAATACTATATGGGTGCCATCTTCCTTGAAGACCTTTGTTTTAATTCTTGTATGCTTAGTTTTGCTAATGCCGATTTTGCATGCTTGGAAAGCTGTATTAGCAGCTGGGGTTTAAATGATGGCCAATCAGTAATTTGTGTACCTTGCCATTCTCTTAATTTATTAAGAAATTCCTCAACATAATGTATATAAGAAAATCTGCAGTTAAACTCTAGGTCTAGATTGCAGATACTTGCAAGGTACGCAAATGTCAACTGAAAGCTGATTTGAGTTTGAAATCTAAGTTAGATATGAGGGAAAGATTTCTTCACAGATTAACATAATAGAATCTAGTTATAGCATTTTTCTAAAGAAAGTTACTGCTTATTGACTGTCAACTTAAGCATAAATTTAGCACCTCCATAGTGCAAATGGAACAGGACATTGCATTCTTCAATTTGAAAAATTCTGAGTCAGAATTTTATTACAAGAGGAATTCATCTTTATTTGGGCTTTTTTCAACTGAAGGCAAACTAGCTGATCTCATACAGAGATAGTGAGGATTTTCTCCTTGAAACTCTGGTATTTCATCCCATGAGATCACGAAAATCAGCCATGAGAACACACATAATTCACAGACAAAAAATACTGTTGGTGATGGTGGTAGTAGGTGACAGATGGCATTGTGTGTTGATGGTAATAGTTGGATGATTAAGTAAGCGAGATGGTAAGTTGTGTATAGTGAAGAAGAATGCCCTCCTGTGATGAGTCCTTGGAGGTGTCATGTAATAATAATAACACAACAAATAACTCACATAATAAAAACAGTTACTTTATTATTATACTCATTTTTTTTACTTTGATAGTCAGTAAATACAAAGATGATGTCTCTGCAGTTAGAAAGATGACATGTCCTTTGGTTAAAGATGAAAAGTTTCAGTCTCATTATCATGCACGAGGAACATTGCTCTCCCCCACGCCTCAAATGCTGTTGAATTGCCATATGCAGGTAGTGGGATTTTTGTTCTTGCAAGGTAAGTATATAAAGGAAAATCCTGCCCATTTGTATTTGAGGTGAACAAGTTCAACATGAGCTTTACACATAGTCACACTAGATCCACATCGAATTATTTATAAACATGCAAGCCACAATATTTTGTTTTTCATTTTGCAAACATCTTCAGTGATTACTGAAGAGCCTGAAAGGCTTTATTCCAGCAATTATAAATTGATATAAATAGGAGATATAAATTCATCCTTATTTCATAATTGAATGTATAGAAACATAGAAACTCAAGCTCTCTGGTCTGTTCAGTAAACAGACCAGACAGCTTTATAACCCTTGGCATCAGAACTATATGGGCTTGCACTATTTAATAACTGGCACTGCCCAGGAGCCAACATATTTGCCTTTTATTAGTGCTTTTAGGTTTCAGTCTGACAACAATTTTAACAGCTTGTTTTCATCAGAGACCTCACAATGTTTGTTTAATGTAAGATAGCAAAAATCCCTGTTTAAAGCATAGAAATCAGTATTATTCAGAAATCAGCACAGAGGACATTATCATGTGACACCTCCAAGGAGTCCTTAGACTCATCGTGGGAAGGCATACCACTATTACACAACACAACTTGCCGTCTTCTCTACTTAATCCTCTTATTACGCACTCTGACTGAAAGGCTATATGGAGGAATCCTCCCTTTTAGCTTTTATCCTTAAGTGATCCCAGGATCTATATATTACATTTTGTAAATTTTGTAAATCTGCAAAGACTTATGATAAATTAGTGGCAAAACACTACAGTTATAAACTGTAAACTGAACATTATATAATGCAATATACAGTCTATATTTCAGGTGTAAATTAGCTATTAGAAGTGAAAGATGTACACTGCAGGATATTTGCTATTTAGAGATATCAGATTATCTCACTTTTTTTTTTTTTTTTTTTTCGTTTTTAGTGGTGGCCAATTTTGAATAAATAAAAAAGGATCATTGAATTTTATTATATATGTAAACATATCCCTAAATGAATAGCAAAATTGCATTATTTCTTGTAATTAGAAATTTCTTTATTAATGTTTATATATAAAGGAAATCTTTGTACAGTTACATCCTATTGCAAACTGTTTAATTGCGATATTTATTATTAAAAAAGGACTCACCTCTAACCTGTAACTTAAAAAACACTGAAAGAAGAAAATACTGAACTTTCCAACAATGCTTTCATGGCATTTAAGAACTGCAGTCTTGTTTACATTAACAGGTGTGCTTGGCAAAGTTCGTCCTTCTGAAGAGGAAGTTGATATAGCGAGAGAGAATAACCGAACGGCTGTTGGTGTGAATTAGAATGGAATAGGTTCTGAACGTTGGAAGTTTAGTGGAGAAACATAATTTAAAAGAATTCTTAAGCCAAAAAAGGTGGAAAGGAGCATTATGAAGAAAACAGTTATCCCAAAATTATCAGATGAATTTCTTTCAAAGGAAGCTAAGCTGGAGACTAGATAAGGTGATAAGATGAATTATATAGCTTCTCCCTTAGCAATCGACAGTTCCTTTTGATACATCAAGTCACAAACTTATTCTGGCTAAAACACTAAGCCCAAAAGTGATGAACTTTTTGTGTTCAAGGATAATGAAGTTTCCACAAGAAAAAGGGAACTTTAAAATTATCTTTATATTTCAAGGAAATAGCAAAGGAACTGATATATTGAAGAGAAGATATGAAAGAAGAAATACATTCTTTAAGAAAAGTTGCACACAAATTATCTTTTTGTTTTCAAAGAAAAACAGGTATGAGCTAATTAATTTCAACGGCTACTGTTAAGAGCACAAGAAACTGTCTTTATAAGTTTGAAGTTAGCTCTTTTTATCCTTATCAAATCTTGTGATCTTGAAGAGAAGAAACAAGAAGTTTTGTGTGATATTTACTTTATGTATGATGCTAAATTTGTGGGTCGTCTTCTCTTTAGGAGCTAAGCTTTATTTAGCTTGTAAATCATAACATTTTACACATGCTGTTACAGTCAAGCAATACCTAAATTTACACGAATATTATTTATTTCTAAATAAAGATATTAAAGAAAATTGAATTTTCTTTGCCTTTCAACTCAATCTCTTAACTTATTTTTATAATAAAATCCCAGATCCAAATCTGTGATATTAATTGAAAAGTTAATGAACCACTCAGGTATGCTCTGGTATATAACAACATGAACAAAGACAGATTGTTGCAAAATAAGGTATAAAACAAGGATGCATGCTATCTCCACAGTTATCATTGTCTAAATGGATCATAATATGTAGGAAAACCTCAGTTATACTCCTAAGGAGGGTGCAAGCAAGGGAATGAGAAATAGGTTTTTTTTGTATGGAGATTTATGAATGAGTGGAATGCATTGCCTGAGAGCGTGGTGTCTGCAGAGAATTTAAGGCATGGTGTGATGAACTGTGTGTATGACAAAGAGACCTGCAATGAGTCTGACTCCATGGGAATCATGGGATGATAATATTAATAAATTACATAGGCAGGAACCTGGAGAATGTTGAATTAAATATTTCAGCTATTTGGACACAATTTTTTATTTTTATTTGTTACTGAAGATGGCAAATTATATATGGAAACAGATAACAGAGCTGTTATGAGTGTAAGGAGCCAGTTAAATAAATTTATATGGAATTAAGAAACTAGCCAAAACACTAAACTAGCAGAAGAGTCAGTGTTCAATAATTTTAACTTATGAATCCGAGAGTTGTGGTAGAATAAAAACACTTGATTCAAAGACTAAAGATGACAGATAGGAGAGTGCTGAAAAAAATACTAAGAGAATGAACAGATAATAACATCAGTAGCATAATTACATTAAAAATTAAAATATTTGAACTGACTGACATCACTAGCATTTAACAACATGTAAGCAGAGATAATCTGAGATGGTATGGTTATCTAGTTACTTAAATACCATTAAGTGGTGTGGATGATCAAAACACGTAACCTTAATAGTGGAAATTTGACATAACAGGCTAATTGTAAGTTGAAGACTGTTGATAATATAAAGCTAGTAATAATGTCAACTTAATTATGAAATATTATCACATAGTATCTTGCACACATCTTAAAGGTAATACCTAACTATTCCAAAAGAAGGAAGAAACCATCCTCTCATGTATTAGGGGAGGGGAGGATGATGATGGGGGAGGGATTATATGCATACCATTAACTCTGGAATATGTTCTGCCTGACTGAATTCCCCCCCCCCCCCCCAAAAGGATAGCAATCAAAAACCGTTTTCACATCTTATTCTGGAGAAGGGAAGATAATGAATTTTTTTGAAAAATTTGAACTTCCATTAAAACAAAAAAAGTTCAAAAATTGTGTGATAAGCTGCTAAATAGTTTGAACTGAAAAGTGTTCAGTCATATAATGAGGGAATTCAAAAAATAAATCCTAATTCTATTCTTCAAGAACTAACAGGTTTAAAAAAAAAAGCCACTAAAACAAACCATGCAATGCTAGTAATAATTATATTGTCCATAGAATCCCCACCACTGCAGGGTAGTCCCATTCATGGCCTTTCTCTAATGCAGGACAGCTGGGTCTACTTCTCCCATGGTGAGCCAGTCCATACTGAGAGAGAGAGAGTATCAAATCACATGTATGAATTAATGAGACAAACATCCATGGCAGAATTTGAATCAGCAGCTTATTGGCTGGAGAGTGGATACACTAACCAGCTCAACCAACCAGGACAGCATTTGCTAGTTTTGCTAAAAAGATTTCTCTAAGGTCTATCAGATCTAGAGGATGTACAGATAAGCTTAAGTGTTTGGCAGTTGTTCATATGTAGTGCTGTGGCTTAATTAAAAGGAACAAAAGATATTTATCTGCTAATATTTCACTGGTTTTATACCCAGCATCTTCAAAGCACAAACACATCCAGAGGTATTAGCTAGTGAGAATATTGAGAGTTATGAAAGTTCTGTCATATAATAATGCTAACATATACCAAAACTAATGAATTTATGAAATGTATCTAAAAATTATATATCTGGTATAATAAATTTGCAAGTCCATTCATCCAATTCTAAGTACAGCTTTCTTATCATTTATAAGTTAGTGTACAAAATCAATGAGAAATAATTTTTCAAAATATATTTTGTTTTTAGAAATTAAAAAAAAAAATGATAAATATGGAATAAGTTACAGGAATGAATTTTCAGAACTGAACTTATTTTTGAAATAACTTTTCTATATTATTTTTAAATGATGCACTAACATTAATTTTTTTCATTTTAGAACATCATGTGGGAATAAATCAAGAGCAATAATGTGTGATTCTTATTTTACACTTTTGCAATAATTCTGAGCTATTCAGAAAAATCCATTCCTGAATGGGCATTTTCTAAAAGCATATAAAAATTTAATAAAACTGACTAGAATTTTCTACATGAAGTTTTAGTAAAATATCACAGAAAACAGTTTCATTTTAATGCGAATCCAATTTTCTTATTACCTTGGGGAACACTTTTGAAACTTGCAGAAAACCTGCTTTCGCCTTCAAAGTTGCGTGCAATTACCATCATTTTTGATGTGGTTGAAATAACAGGATAGAATGCTTTGTTACTGCGAAGAACTGCAAAAGGCTCACTATTTTTATTGTAGTCATTATAAATATACAAAGCTGAAGTAGCTGTCAGTGAGGTAGCATTTTGATTCATTGTTAATAACACATGGTTCTTGTCATCAGCTTCAAGTAAGTAAATCACATCATGATCTGAATTGTTTTTCAAGATAATTTCAGCTGAGCCATTGAAATATCCACCATTCTCTGAAAAACAGACAATATTTGTTAAAAATAACAAATCGCTTTCAAAAAAACTGACAAATTCAAAAAACATGACAAATATAATTTTTAAATTATATTTAAAAATTCTTAAATGCAGCAATAATTATTATTCAATGTGGGAGATCTCACTCGGCCAGCAGTATAGACACTCATTCATGCTCCCAGCATTAACAATATATTCTAGCAATGTCTTCACTTCACCTCATATGTATAAAAATAAAATAAAAATAAATAAAAAATAATTCTATGCAAAAGAAATCACAATAAGAAAAGGTTGAAAAACTTTAGCACACTAACACCTGATAAAGCCTGGTAAAAAGTTACTGATATTTTTTAACAACTTTGCCATCCTGAGAGACATCTGTTTTCTAACAAGCTAAAGTTTAATTCTAAAACCTACTATGATGTTTAAGGTGGTAGATGAATTTTTTGTCATATGCGAAAGCACATCCCACTGAATTGAGATGAAGTAGCTTGAAAAAAAGTTCCACATTTTTATCTCTGAAATCAGATTCTTGCCATTAGCCTATTTGCAATACTAAATGAGTTACAGGTCTCTCCTAAAAAGCTACCAGGCACAACTTCTGCTCTCTCTCACACACACACACACAAACTAGAGAGCACCACCCGAATATAAAGCTGACCTCCTGCCATTGCTCTTTTCAACTAACTCCTGCATAGATGAATGCAAATCACAACTGAGCAATGTATGCCTCCTGTGGTCTTTTGGCAAAAAGGAATAAGAAGGATATTAGATAACCAGGACGACACAAAGTCTTCTGGTCCCAATGACATCTCCAGAGCTAACAAGTCTTCTATACTCAGCTGACACCTATTCCATCACATGGAAACAAGCATATATCCAACCAATTCCAAAAAATGGGAGATAAAAGCCTACCATCCAACTACTGACAACTGCCATTACTTCAATCCACTCCAAAGTAATGGAGAAAGTTGGCAATAGTAACTTCATTATCTAGAACATGTAATTTTCAGACATTTCTAACATCAAGATCATCTCCAACCAGTGCCTTTAACATTGATCTCCATACCATCCATCAATGGGGGAAGGGATAACTTGGTCACCTTCAATGCTACCAAAACACGGTCCTGCCTTTTCTCTCATGAAAGGATCTCAGCTCATCTTCCCTTATCTTCAGTAATACACATATTACCAGACAGGATCAGATCTCTCTCTCTCTCCCTCTTTCCTTGGACTAACACTTACCTCAAGCCTCTCCTGGCACAAACACATCAATAGCTTCTGCAGCCCATAAACTAGTTCACAGTTACTGGTGCTCTATATAAATCTCAAATCTATCTATCCTTAGAATAATATTTACACATTTGGGACAATGCACTAAAACTGTCCAAAGGAGAGCAATTTGGCTCATCAGAGGCTCAATTGAACATCCATCTATAGATGCAATGTTTCAGCTCTTTGTCTCTTCTACAAGTGCATCGATGGTCACTGCTCCAGTACACTGTCAAACATCATTCCTCCACTTACTATTGAGCCTGTTAAAACAAGAATCAGCAGCTGCCTAACATCCCTTTCAAGTACAACTGAAAACACAAACCTGCTTCTCCTCTTCATTTATTCCATCTACCTCTGTTCTCCTGAACAGCCTTCTTCAAAATGTATTTCCCAACAACTTCAACCTCCAGCTCTTGAAGAAAAATGTCAATAGATTTCTTCTTTCTCAATCCTTATCTTTACCTCACACATGGAATTGATGTGCTATACATTATAGGCTGATATACCTCTCAAGCGAGGAATAAATATTTAAAAAAAGTCACACCTTTCATGAATGGGTGGACTGACAAACTCTGTAGCTTATAATTTTGGAAAATACCAACAGACAAAGATCATTTGATGAATCTGAAGGCGAAAGAATTTCTCATTGTAGAGCATGGATTTTATCTCAGTCACCAAATGACCTGCGTTCAAATCTACAATTTTATTTATTTAAATCAAAAGATATAAAACTCCATCTTCCTTATTTTACTGAAAATTTACCACAAACAAACAAAAGAAGTGTATTATTTAAAATAAAGAGCCAATAGGCTTCATTTCCGAGAAGTAAACATTACTTAAATTAAGGGGATATTAAATCCCACATTGTTTTAAAACTGAATAAGAAACTCAAAGATCGGAATCAAAGAGTTTCATGCCGAATATTGTAACTATAAAAGTATCGGCGACTACTAGCGTAAGCTAAAGCACATAGTTCAAGTACATAGTACAAACTAGGGCAACTCGTAGCAAAGGTGGGTAAAGCTCTGATAGCAATTTCTTAGTATTTCCCATAATGTAAAACACATCTCCTAGTAGATATACGATGTTATACATTATGGTGGGAGGTCACTACCCAGACCCGTTTCGATCTTTATTGAGATCTCATCAGTGAGTAGCTAGACCAAGTATAATACTAAGGGTATAGCGAAAAGAACTTATATACTCTGCTATACGAGTTGTCAAAAAGGTGCATCCATAAATTATTTAAAATAAAGAGCCAATATGCTTCATTTCGGTGATGTAAACATTATTTAAATTAAGGAGATATTAAATCCCACATTGTTTTAAAACCGAATAAGAAACTCAAAGATCGAAATCAAAGAGTTTCATGTCGAATATAGTAACTATAAAAGTATCGGCGACTACTAGCGTAAGCTACGAGTTGCCCTAGTTGGTACTACGTACTTGAACTACATGCTTTAGCTTACGCTAGTAGTCACCGATACTTTTATAGTTACTATATTCAGCATGAAACTCTTTGATTCCGATCTTTGAGTTTCTTATTCAGTTTTAAAACAATGTGGGATTTAATATCTCCTTAATTTAAATAAAAGACGTGTACTTTAATAAATCATTCAAATTTGAAAACATTCAAAATGTGAACAAATAAGCACACACTAATTGACTCATGTCTCATCACAGCTGAGTCAACATGAGAATACATGATTAGAGTTCAAAGGGAAACAACAATTAACTTTTTAAATTCAAATACAGGAAGGCCTCATTTTCCAAAGGGTTACACCACTTTTTCATAAAATGAACTGTTTGTAAATTGAGATAAAAGTATAATATATTTAAATGACATTGGTTCCTTCAATATGAAAACTGACATCTACAAGTTCATAATTTTGCAATTTTTATAAAGAATTATAATTATTTGACATGAATAATGTTTATATATAACATAAGACTTAAGTTATAAATTAAAGATACTCTAGAATGGCATAATTGAGAAGCCAACAAGAGGCCCATCTCATTGAGCCTGGTTGCAGGTTATTTAGATCAACAGCCTCCTTGTCCTTAGTTAAGAACAGCAATGGTACACCAACAGTGGTTTTAATTATTTGAATGTGCCTGATGCACTGCCCCCAGCAATGTAAGTCAGTCTTTTGCAGCCTTAAAACCAAGACTAGATTTATCTCCATAGGCTAAATATGTTCTAATAGACATATTTTTCCAGTACATATGCTTTTCAGAAAATTTTTCAGAAAAGACAGAAATTAAAGATTTGCCAGACAAATTTTTTTCAAAAACTTATCAGTAAATTGATCTGATACTACCTCTGCAGTATAATTAGAACATATACCCATTTTGATTAGAGAAACCATCCTAGGATGCAAAAATAAATAAATAAATAAAAATAAAGAATTTTTAGCTGGAGTTATGTTAATAAACCTCATACAAAGGTAACAGAATTTTCCCCCTTTCATGATGTAAACCAGACAAACAAGGCAGAGAACACACAAAAATGAACTAACATGCAACACAACTACAGAGATGAGTATATATATTTCCTATCACATCAAAAATCAATCATTTATGAATGGCATTAGTTGGCCACAACAGGTCCTTTTGGCTAGAGTAACTGCAAAGCACTAATGCCAATGAGGCCAGCATCAGTTTTGCTAGAGCAGGGTTTCTGGATGATGTAATATATATGTAAAAAAAAATATATATATTTTTTTTTTTACATATATATATATATATTACATCATCAAAAATCCCAGGAACTAAACCCATTCTATTTAAATGGCCACACCACCTTAGATCAGCTTTGCTTAGATATTGTTGAATGCTAATAATGTCAAGATCCTTTTCTAATATCTTCAATTTTAATATGATTCTGCCATTGATGCCACTGATTCACTCCCCTAATTTTTTTCTCACAGCCCTTATATCTGTGGTCTCTGATCTAGTGCTTTATTTCTAACCTTTCAAATCCAATACAGTAAAACCCCGAAGTTACGTGGTAGGTGGGACTAACAAAAAGTGCGCAAGTTGGGGTTTAATTTTGCATGTAATTTATATACACAAACATACAAAATATTAGTTAATTGGGACTAAAGATTTACAAAAACACCTATATTTTTTAAGAAACAATCATAATTGTAGTTTTTCGTATATAAAAAAAAAGTTATTTCAATGTCGATGGTTTCATAAAATCTAATCGATTCGTCTGACGGCATAATGTCTTTTTCTTGTCATGCAAAATTTCTTCATGATTTTTTTTATTCCTAGCCTTATGGCTACAATTCGTTCCTCGTTAGAATCTATGTCCTCCAAAATCTGTAAACCTTGCTTAATTAAGCTGAAACTTTGTTAATTTTGCAATTGTCATGTGCTTTTCTGGTAGAACTGGATCTGAGGTTTTGATCTGTTCAGTAGTGCTCTGCTCATGCATCTCTATGAGCTCGTCGATTGTAAGCTCCTTGTTATGCGAGTCTAACAGCTCGCTGACACCTTCACTGTCGACTTCTAAATCTAATTGCCTGGCTAGGTTGACAACTTCTTCTATTGCCTCAGCAACTTAATCAGTTTCTGGCAACATTTCTGTTGCGCATTTAAAAAAGGATGGACAAAGTTTTTTTCAGACACCATTCAAGGTTTTTTGGGAAATTTCACCCCAAGAATCTCCGACAATCCTTAAGGCATCTAAAACATTGTTTGAATTCAATGATTGGGCATTTTTCACATCAGCAAGAATTCTTTCTTTATATTTTATGATTGTTCTTACTGTGGATTCCTGTAGATCGAACTTCTTTGCTAGCTCACAAATTTTCATTCCGCCTTCAAAATCCTTAATAATGTTGAGTTTTGTTTCCAAAGTCAATGTTTTTCTTTTCTTGCTAGCTGTAGAAGAATCAGACTTTGCTTCTTTTGGACGACATTATTATTTGTTATGTGATAAAATTTTTATCAAGCACATAACATTAAACAATCGCAAGGTTTGTAGACTATAAAATCGTGAATGAATGGAGACCGAGTGAAACACGTCAGTGCTTGTTCACAGCATGTGCGACACTGGCGAATGCGGCCGGTGGTGGAAATATACGACTAGTGATGAGGCGTGAAGTGGAATGGGAATATGTACATATAAGAAACCGTGTAACTCTGGATTCACATGAGTCGGGGTATTACTGTACTTAAAACTGGTTTAAACACTGTCTTGTATACTACTACTAGTTTGGTGTTTTGGCTAATTTCTCTCTTATTCCATATAAATTTATTCAGATGGCTACCCAAAATACCAGCTTTGCTTATTCTGTTGTCTATTTCCAGATTTAACCTGCCATCTTCACTAAAAATTGTGCCTAAATAGCTGAAATATTTTACTTGTTCTGCAGGATCTCCATTCAGAATTCAGCTAAACTTTTCTATGCTCCTGCCTATTTTCATAGTTTTGGTCTTTTTATGGCTGATTTTCATGTCAAATTTGTTACAGCTGTTATTCACAATTTAGTTAGTGAATCCTGGAGACTTATACCAGATATGTTAAAGAGTGCAACATCATCTGCATAAAGCAAAGATCTAATATCAGGTTTGATGCCACTTTCTTTCATAATGTGATCCATATAGATTATTATTATTATTATTATTATACAGGCACCTCTATGGAATCCGAAGACTCATTGCAGGAGACCCAATCTATCATACCTCTCCCCGAACTCATTAATAGACAAAGCACTCACAACTGACTCTGGCAACGAATTCCAATCATTCACAACTCCCCAAGCAAAAAATCTAGTCCTCACATCCCCAACTAACAACACCTTTATTCAACTTCCAGGGATCGCCTTTGTCCTGATCCCTCTAGTCAAGTACTGAAACATTTCCTCTGCATCTGTCTTATAAAATTCTTTAAGTAACTTAAATGTTTCTATCATATCCCTATTTTTCTCCTATCAACCAACCCTCCAATCTGTCCTCATAGGGAACATTCCACAGGCTACTTGGTGACTTGCCTCTGAATACTCTCCACTGCATCCTCATCCCAAAGAAACACAAGGGACCAGACGAGCACAATAATCCAGATGTGGACATATCAAAGCATTATAAGGAGGAATAACTTCCTTATTTCTACTTGTTAATGTGTTCCTCAATAGCCGAGTAATCTTATGGCCTCTTCTTATGTCTACCATAGTGTTCTTATTTTTCTATCCTTACAATTTCACCACATACCTCCCTAGCTGAATCAATGTCTTCTTCAGCGTTTGTCACTGAAACTCCAAGGTTAGGTTATCGTTTTCAATTTTAATCTTCAATAATTTTTGTATAGTTGTCTACAATTTACTTGTAAAAGCTTCTCAACTTTAATTATTTTAAAAACTTTCTTACATACTGTTCTTTTCATGTGATATCTGTTTTTATCCTGCTTAGTACTAAGTAATGGTCACTTCAAATTTCAAATCCTCTGTACACTGAGAGCATTTCTTAACTCAATAAGGTTTTTCTTATTTCTTGTGTCTTCTCTCCATGTGAACTTCTGCACATCTTTATGTTGAAAGATCATGTTAGTAATGACTAGTCCTAGTATCCTGAGCAGACGTCCATTAAATACTTACCACTATTATCAGCATTGCCCTTTTCTCCAAATTGTTTCTATATGCTTGGTGGGATTCATTTCCTGCTTTGCTGTTCAGATCTCCAACAAGGACCACTGTTTTCCATTTTCTTTATGTCAACTGCTGTTCTAATGACTTCCAAGGAAGAAGTGAAGGAATAACCATCTATGGGACTATACACACTAATAAGTTTCATTGTCCACGACCACATTTTGAAGTTTGCTCACATAACTTGAAGCTGTCTTCCAATCAAAAAGTTTATCTTCATGTATGATAATGAATGCTATCACTACTCCTCCCTTTCCTTGATCATTATTAGCTGAAAATACTTATTTAGTAATAATAAGTTATTACTAAATACTTATTATTTAGTAAGATTTCACCTGTTCTAGTCTTTTTTGTCTCAGTAATGCAAATTATGTTCATATGGTACTTATCCAATTCTTCTGCAAGTTTGATTTCCTTTCCATTAATACTTCTTATATTGATGATTTCTATCTTCGGTTATTCTGATGGATTTATTCTTCTTCTTCTAGATGTTGAGTTGGAGTTCCAGTAGCTGACTTTTCACGGTTTCCCAAGTTCCATGATGAAATCAGCAGTGGCCTTCTTTAACCAGGAAACACCCCAGCCAGCATGAAATCCCATCACATTGCACTATTGCATCATTATATGCATTTGTGGTTTAAGCCAATAGAGAGTATAATTTGTTGGCTAAGTTCCAAATTGCCAGCCCATCCTCATTCGTTCAATACCCAGCAGATAGCTATTAACAGGGTGCACCACATGAAGGTGAGGATTGGACATTAGCTCAGAAGATCCAATCAGTTCTCCTTATTCCTGAAAGGCAATGTGGAGGCCTCCTCTCAGTTATTTGGCTTTGACCCTTAAGAAGTGACACTGATGAAATCCCACATATTTATTACTGTCAAAATCTGGGATGTTTGTCAATTAAGAAAAGTTTTCCAATTATGCAATACTAAAAAAAAATTGAATATGCATAACATACATAGTAAAGAGAATATATTAATATTATACAAGAAATAACTTCTTTATTAAATACTTTAACATTTAATCAAGCCCATTTTAATCACTTAAAAAAATGAGCATAATATAAGGCACAATACAGTTCAGATTACATCATCTTTTCCAAGTAGCTTAGTTAAACTTTCTTTCCTTAATAATAAAAAATGAACAAAAAATATCAATTTCTTCTACATGATTCTTTTTTATTCTACTTTAAAAAAGGATCAAGTTTCTTCCAAATGTCCAATACTAAAAAAAAATGAGCAAAGACACAGAAATCTACAATAGTAGTACTTCTGTACCTTTGTCTTTGCATTTCTTTTCATAGACACTAAGAAAGGTAAAGTAAAAACTGCAAGTTCTCCAACAGAATATCTCCTCATAAAAATTATATTTTTCATTATAACACATCTATTAAAACATTTAAAATTGGCTGCAAAGGTTCACGTTGTTAGCAAGATATGCAGAAAATCTCCATACCTTGTTAGCAAGGTATGGAGGTTTTCTAAAATAAAGAGCCAAAGGCTTCATATCAGCAATGCAAAATTATATAAATTAAGTGGATATTAAATCCAACATGATGTTGGATTTAATATCCACTGATATGAAGCCTTTGGCTCTTTATTTTAGTAAATACTTTACCCACCGACCGGGAGTTCATCATCATCATCAACAACCATGGGTCCAATGCCTGTAGGTGTCTCTGCCATCTTGATATGATTCTTCCATTGCATTCTATTTTGTGCAAGATGACTCAGTTTGTGTATAGAGTTTCTGCACCATTTGACAATGTCATTGCCCCATTCTGTTTGGTCTTCCTCTTTTGTTCTTTCCTTCAATTATTCCAAACAGCAACGTTTTTAGTTTTCTCTCATCATTCATTCTACATATATGGCCAAATAGATGTAGTTTCCTTTTGATTATTTTCTGGATCAGGTTTTCTTTTGGTTGTATTCATCTGTAGATTTCCTCATTGTTCACTTTCTGTATCCAGCTTATTCTCAAGATCTTTCTATAGCACTTCCTCTCAAATACCAATATCTTCCTTTCAGATTCTCTCAGGAGTACCCAGGCCTCACATCCATAGAGCATGCTTCTGAAGATACAAGTTTCTACAACGTGCAGTTTAGTTTGCATCTTTATAGCTCGGCTCTTGCATATTTTGTCCATGGCTTTTAAAATAGTTGTTGCTCTGGCTATTCTAATTTTTATCTCTTCTTTGGGGTCCAAGTCATGCATCATGTGGCATCCAAAATATGTGAAGTGTTCCACATTTTCCAGTTGAAATCTGTCTATCGTAACTCTGTTCAGCAACTCCTGTTGTCCAAATATCATTGTTCTAGTTTTTTCAAAGTTGACATTTAGTCCATATATTTTTCCTTCTGTATAGTGTTTGCAATGTCTGTTCCAGCCTTGCTGCATCTTCAATCAGGAAGATGTCATCTGCAAAGCAGAGGTAGTTTATTCTCATGCCATTTGTTGAAATGCCTCCACCTTCTTCTTTAATCTATCTAGTGTTCTTCCCAGATGTGTGTGATGGTCATCTTGTCTTGTGCCTTGACTAGTGGCAAACCAATCTCCAGTCTCACCTGCTATCCTGATTTTTGCTTGTGCTTGGCTGTTTATATCTTTCAGCAGGTAGATTAATTTATTGTCCACACCATAGTATTCCAAGACAGCCCATGTTATATTTTTGTCAATATTATGAAATGCTTTCTGGAAGTCCACAAAACAGCAATATATCGTTTTGTTCTTTCTTCGAGCTTTCTCTGCTATTAGTCTTAGTGCGAGTATTTGTTGCACTGTACTTCAATCTTGTCGAAATCCGGCTTGCTCATCCGGAAGATGTGCCTCCATATGCCCCTTCAGGCTTTCTATTAGTCTTCAGTACTTTGCCAAGATGACTCATTAATGCAATAGTTCAGTAATTGGTGCATATTAAAGCACTGCCTTTCTTATGAAGAATATATATAAATTATGTGGATATTAAATCCAACATCATGTTGGATTTAATATCCACCGATATGAAGCCTTTGGCTCTTTATTTTAGTAAATACTTTACCCACCGACCGGGAGTTCGCTTATGGAAAAATACACCTCTCCGACGCTTCAAGTTCCCTACTGCTGAGTTTTTGCTCTCTTAGGTTTCTGCTTATTCTCTGACAAAAACCAATGAGTTTGAAACAGCTGTCAGACTAGTAAAACCTATCAAAATGGACCAACAGAAGGCAATATACGGGCGCCTTTAGCGTTCGTGCTTTTCCTATTGGGTTCAGCTAGGGCAACTCGTAGTATGGTGACGGTGTATTCCCGCAAGCTCACTGGTCTATTTTTGCATGAAACTTTTATATTTTCTGCACGAAACGTTTGTAGTTTCTGTATTCGGCTTTGAAATGATGTTGGATTTGACATCCGCTTAATGATTTTCTTTAAGGAATTAAAGCATCAATCTGAATTTTTCAAATGATAACAGATATGAATTCTCATTTCTTTTACCTTAATAAATGAAACAAACAATTGTTTAATTCAATTATGGAAATACATTATTCTTTTCTTATAAAAAGAAAATAAATCAACTTATTCTATTTGAACTAACTTCCATCAATTCCAACAGTAAAATTCAGTCCACAATTTTCCAAAATAGCTTAAATTAAAATTAACTTTCAGCATTTTTCTTTCAATGTGAAAGCCTCTTAAAAAAAATTCCAGATTCTTTCTAAACATCTGATTTTTTTTTTTTTTTTTTTTTTATCACTCCCACACAAGATGCAGCAAAGCATATAACAAATAAATGAGGCAGATGGAATAAAACACAACAGAGACCATAATGAATACTAATTCTGAACAATGCCAATGGAAATATCTAAAAAAGAATGCAGAAACTGACCTTCTATTAGACAGTGACTGAAGAGAGTGAGAGAGGTCAATCAATAGAAATTACTCTTCTGAATGAATCAAGAATTTTTAGAGAGGTGCACTACCCCAAATGTCAGAGCAGTATTCAAAGGTTGGGGGGTTTGAGATTTGTACAGGTAAGCAAATGAACAGAAGAGAAGTAACATCGAGAGAGAGAGAAGGATGCAAGTGTCTTGGAAGCTGAAAATGCTATGCAAGTGATAAGAAAGGCTAAAAGTAAGAGTCAGTCTGAGAAGAGAGATTTGATCTTGATCTTCACTGTTAAGTCAAAATGTAAGTGGAAAAGGATGGTGTGGAGATCAGTGTTTGAACAACACTGCAACATTTGTCATATAAGCAAGATAACTGGAGTGTGATATTGCCAGCAAAACTGTGAATAGCATTTGAGGTAAGTGAGAGAAGGTCGTTTATATAAGGAAGGAGTGGGTGATATAAGGCCTGTGGAACACCTGCATTAACAGGAAAAAAGGGAAGACTATCCCCAAATGCCTTGGAAATATCACATACAACAGCACAGGTTTCTCTAAATCTTTTCATATCATGTGTCCAAAGCTGGGTGATGATTGGCAAAATCCACACTGGTGGTCACTGATTGACAATTCTCCAGATGTTGAAGTTGACTGTTGATAACCTCCATTACTTTGGACAACACTGAGGTGAGAGCAACAGGTGCTGGTAGACAGTTATCATCCTTTTTTGGGGAGAATTTTCTATATATAAGCTTACTTCCATGTTGTAGAGTGAATATCAAGTGAGTATGCAATGTATAGAATGATAAACAGATGTTAGTTTCATCTCTTGAGTACAATTGATGGGATTTCAAAACCAGAAGCCTTTTTAGTATCAGATTGTTCAAGATTCTTCAGATGTCTTTCTGGCAGAAGGTTGTAAGAGTATGTGATGCAATGTTCCAGGTAAAGGAGATGATTTCTTTCATCACCTATGCAAGAGTTGGATGATGAGAATGCTAGGAGGTCAGTCTTATCTTCAAGTGATGTTTCAATACCATCGTTTGGCTGAGAAAGGTTGGAAGCAGATGGATAAAAGTTATGCCCAACAGCTTTTGCAAGGAACCAGAAAGCATAGCTTTCATTGACAAAGATGGCAAGTTTTCTATAATTTACACTTTCAAGTTAATTTAGCCTTTTTAATTATGGTTTTGCAAATATTGAAGGTTTCGGCATATGCTATAAATTGAGTTTTTGTATCAAGCCGTCTACAAGAACCAGTTTTCTTTTCTTGGACTGCCCTGACATACTTTTTTTTTTTTTTTTTTGAAAAAACCATAGCTTGGATATAAGGTGGGAGTTTTAAACAATGAGAAGAGAGAAAATCTCCATTCCAACTGGGATAATTTTTGAAACAAAACCACAAAAGTATCTGACCAACAAAAGGAGGAGTAAAAGTCACAATCTTCCCACTTGGCATTTGCAGTACCAAGCTACACGAGGTTACGAACAGCTAAGAGGAGGAAAAGAAGGACATTCCACTAAGTAAAACTTGATGAAATTGTGATTAGAATTACCAAGAGGAGCAGTCACCTCAGAAAAGATCCAGTGTTGGGCAAGTGGAAAGCAGTGTCAGTGATTCTGGTCAGGAGATGATTTGTTTTAAACATTACTTAAAACATATACCTTGCTTCTCTTCCAGTTTGGTCAAAACTGGAAAAAGGAAGCCAGTTAGAATTATAGACAGAAAGGCCTGGCTGGCTGAGTGGTTAGTGTATCCACTCTCCAGCCAAAAGGCTGCAGGTTCGAATCCCACCATGGGCATGGGTGTTTGTGATTGTCTGTGAAAATACTAGTAGTGGTCATGTGCAGTGGATGGCGTTGGTGTAGTTGCTATTCGTTGTGGTTGTTGGAGACAGAGTTGTAGAGTAGGTGCCCTGTGTCTACGAGTCTTTGGACTCCCTGGAGGTGTCCAAGTAATAAAAATAATAATAAATCATCAAAGATGACTTTGCTGTTATGGAATTTGGATGTCATGAAATCAAACTTCATGCTATCCAAACTTTTGAAGATGGCCAAAAAAAGGAAGATTAAAGATTAGGCATTCTCTAGCCAGTAATACTGGATTGTGCACAACTACCACCTGTTGAAGCAGAAATCAAACAGGGTATAGTTGGGATAGTTAAGATGGACTATGGTTGTTGTGGCTGAGATTTGGGGTTTAATCAAAAACATGAGATCAGATTTGAGTCTGCAAGTGATGATGTACACGTTATTTAGGTTGGCATTCATTCCACAAATGTCAGTAAAGTAAATATGGAAAAAAATTTTTGTAAGATTTTGCGAGTTTTAATTTTTTGGGAGAAATTTTTGAAGGACTTTGGTACTTAATTTAAACCATTGTAACATACTTATTTAGGTTTACTCTCATGCCAGTATTATAATGAATGAATGAAGAAAAAAGGAACAGACTCTTAGATGTTTGCCATACAGAGAACATCCAAACTAATTCTCACATCAGTTTTTTTCCCCTTTTTTATTGATGGGTCCTATGAGAGCTCTACTCCAATCATCTGGAATTCGAACTTCTGACCAGGCCCTGTGAATTATGTAGTGTAGACACTGCAAAATTTTTATATTTCCATATTTGAGCATTTCTGGTCAAACATCATCTAATCTAATTTAGCTGCCTTTACACATAATGACAGCATTTCAAATTTTTGACAGCTTATTCTATCTCAAGTATTGGTATACTCCTTGCATGCATTTATAAGGGTCAAAGCTATAAAACTGAGAGGAAACCTCCACATAGCCTTTAAAGGAATGCAGAGAACCAATAAGGGCTTCTGACCTAATGTTCAATCCTCACCTTCTTGTGGTACACCCTGTTGGGTATCTACTTCGATAATGAATGAATGAAGATGAGCTGGCAATTTGGGATTTAACTGAGCAAATTGTATTCTTATTGGTTAAACCAAAATAAAAAATGATGGTACGACATGACAAAATTTCATGCCAGCTGGGGAATCACCCGGTTAAACAAGGCCCCGTTGTTTTCGCCAGGGAACCAGGGCAAACAGCGAAAAGTCAGCTACTGGAACAAATCTGAAAACACACCCCAACTCAACATCACCAGAGTTAAAGATCAGTACTATCAACATAAGAAGCCTGAATGGCAAAGAAATGGAGCTAGCTGAGAAATTAGATAAGTACCAGATCGACATAATAGGGATGACTGAAACAAAAAAGAAAAACTAGTGAGGTCTTTCTGAGCAATAAATACAAAACGTTATATTCAGGCAATGACTATCAAGGAAAAGAAGGAGAAGCCATGATATTCAACAGAAAATATGAGGCTAATCTTCTTGAATGGCAGACAGTCTCAAGTAGAGTGATGTGGGCAAATATCAGAATAGGAAACTGGACAATGAGACTTATTTGTGCCTATGATCCCACAGAAGGTTCTACTAAGGTAGAGAATTAGAGGAATTTCTTGATGCTTCAGAAAAAGCAACTGACACAATGAAAAAGGAAAGGTTGGTCCTTGTTGGAGATCTAAATAGCAGAGCAGGAAATGATTGTCAGACATACAAAAATATTTTGGGAAATTTGGAAAAAAAAGATCAAAGCAAATAATAATGGCAAATACCTGTTGGATTTCTGCTCAGGACAACTGGTAATTACTAACACCATGTTCCAACATAAATAATATCCTTAATTATTATAGAGGAATATAATAATATAGAAGAAGAAGAAAAGTCTCATTGACTATGTTATTGTTGATAATGATGTTTTCTCCTTGGTGCAGGACACCAGAGTGTACAGAGGATTTGAAATTGGAAGTGATCACTATTTAGTCTTGAGCAAGATAAAATTGAATTTCATATTGAAAAGAATAACATGTAAGAAAGTTTTAAAGAGAATAAAAGTTGAGTAGCTCTGAGATGTGAACTGTAGACTAAAATACACAAAGATTATTTGTGTATTTTAGAGGTTGTCTGAGAGGATAGAAAAATCAGAACTCCATGGTGGACACAGGAAGTTAGAGGCAGCGAAGGAAAAGAAGAAAGCATATCAAACGTTCCTGGCAAATAAGTCAGTTTGTGCTCTTAGAGAATATAGAGACAAATGTAAGAAAGCTAAACACTGTGAAAACTAGCTAAACAAAAGTCATGGAAGGACTTTGGCAAGAACATAGAAAATAAATATCAAGAAGTGGTAAGATATTCTGGAGGTTGCTGAAGAAGCTTAGAAATGGAGGAAAGAGTGCTGTAAAAGGAGTTAGAGATAACAAAGGTGACAAGAAAACAGGAGAAAAAGATACCCTTGAAGTATTGAATAATTACTTCAAAAAATTGCTAAATGAAACAAAAAGTGATAGCACAGTGGTAAAAAGCACTCGACAAGCATACAGTCAGGAATATATATCCATACTTGAAGTAGAAAAAACTATCAAAATCTTGAAATGTGGAAAGGTAGCAGGAGTAGATGATATGTGACTAGAAATGCTGAAGTATGGCGGTATAAAAGTCTTACAGTGGCTGCACTGCATAGTTCAGAAAGCCTGGACAGAGGGACGAATTCCCGATGATTGGAGTAGAGCTCTCATAGCACGCATATATAAAAAGGGAAATAAAACTGAATGTGAGAATTATAGAGGTATTTCCCTATTGAGTGTTCCTGGCAAGATCTATGCAAGTATACTTGAGAAACAGTTGAGAATTGTGGAAGAAAAGCTTGGTGAAGAACAAGCTGGATTCAGGCCAAATAGCGGATGTCAGGATCAGATTTTCACTTTACGGCAAATAGTTGAGAAATCATGGGAATATAACAAAGATTTATATTTAAGTTTTGTCGATCTGGAAAAGGCATATGACAAAGGTGCGAAGGGAGAAGCTATTCAATATGCTACAGTTATATTGTGTCAATGGAGCATTATATCAAGCAATACTTAGTCCTTATTTGAGTTGTAAGTCAGCAGTTAGAATTGAAGTAAAGGAAGATGGTTTAATGTTAAATCTGGTGGCAGATAAGGATGTACATTATCCCCTCTGTTATTATCTATATGGATCACATTATGAAGGAAAGTGGTATTAAACATGATATCTAAATTGGAGATGTTAATGTGAGTTCTTTGATGCATGCAGATGAATGTTATACTTCTAAATAAATCCGCTACAAGATTCCCTAACTAAAGTGAATAACTGTTGTAATAGATATGGTATGAAGGTCAGCACTAAAAAGACAAAGACAATGAAAACAGGCAGAAACATTGAAAATATCAACTGCATTGTGAATGGAGAACCCATAGAACAAGTAAAACATTTCAGCTACTTAGGCACGATTTTTAGTGAAGATGGTAAATTAAATATGGAAATAGATAATAGAGTGAACAAAGCTGGTATGATAGGAAGTCAATTCAATAAATTCATATGGAATAACAGAAAAATTAGTCAGAACATTAAATTAGCTGTATACAAGATGGTGTTCAATTTGAACAAATGAAGTTTATGGATCTGAGAGCTGGGTCAGTAGTAAATCACTTGATCAAAGACTAGAGACTGCAGATATGAGAGTGTGGTAGTACCTGAGATAGATTAGAGGCGTGAACAGATGGCATCAATGGCAATATCATATTAAAAATGAGGATATTAGAAAGGAACATGACATTGTCAGCATCCAGGAATTCATTAGCTGAGCTAATCTAAGGTTGTATGGTCACTTAAACAGAATGGGCGAGGAAAGATTAGCAAAAGTGTTCTCTGCAGGTTGGCAGGAAAACAACCCAGACGAAGACCAAGATATAGGTGGATTGATACTATATAAAGTTCCTTAGATGATAGAAATATAAGATCTGATAATGTTGGAGTCTTGACAAGTAACAGACTAATTTGGAAGAAAATTGTGGATAGGAAGTTAGTGATGATGTAAATTTTTCATGTAGTACTATCATATCCTATACACCCCTTGAGGGTACATGGCAGGAATTTGATGATGATGCATGCATGCATTTCTCTTGAAAATTTTCTACTAGAGTTCTGTCATGTCATATGTAAAGGTGATGCGATATACAATGCACAGTTTATTCTTTTAGAAATAAAAGTTATAATTACACAAATGCAATTATATAAAGTAATGTAGGGTATCAATAACAGATTCAGATAGCTTAACCCAGAATCTATGGATAACAAAATTTAAAAATACAGCTTCTTACCATATGCTGTAACAGTTGCATTAAATTTAAATATTTTATAGTTGGATGGATTAGATGATATCCACAAGAAGTTGCGAGATGATCTGACATACTGCTCTGAAAGAAAGTAAAATGCTATCATTATTATCAAACACCTTTTGTGGGTGATATGTACATTAAAAAAAAAAGTACTAATCATTACTCTGTTCAATTTCCTAATTTTAACTATTATGCAAATAGTTCCGGAAACAGAATTAAGCTTGATTGTATTGATTAAATCAAATAATCATATGTATTTACAAGACATTTGATTATAACATTTATGAAAATTCTATGTTCGATAGGCAATCAACACCACTGTAATTTAATTACAATCTGTAGAAGCTCCTCCACATCTCAGATGTAATAATTTTTTTTTTTCCCCATGTCAAAAGTGCAGTGGAATTGTAAACTATTATAAATAAGTGCATACTTAATCTTCATTAAAGAATTTTTTTATTTTCTTCTGTGTGAAAACACTAGGACTAGACCAGGTTTAATATAAGTACTAGATTTTTATTCCACTTGATAAGGTTGCATGTTTCAAAATACCTCCTTGAAATTCCAGATGTAACTGTTGTAAGCAATATAGACCCCTCTTAGTCTTCTGCCAATTTGTTGTGATGAATGCTAGATCCAATTTTTTTTTTTTCAGATATTACCACATGTGCAATAAATTTTGCAAACTTTTTTTTAAGAGAGAACATAACAGATGGGTATAAAAATATAGAGACCTCGTGTAGTGAAGGCTAACTTTACATATTCTTATAAAGCTTATTTGACATGCTGAATATATGGAAGAGCTGTAAATATGGTACATAAAAAATTAGAGCTGAATATATGGTGGATTTTA
The DNA here is from genome assembly GCF_054136105.1 of Typopeltis vanoorti. NCBI lineage: Eukaryota > Metazoa > Arthropoda > Arachnida > Uropygi > Thelyphonidae > Typopeltis > Typopeltis vanoorti. Next base: position 42,155,583 of record NC_143556.1, on the reverse strand, counting down.
CAGTCTAATTGTCTTGACTGTTTGAGACTTCCCTGGGAAGCTGCTGTGGAATGCATTTTTCTGTAAAAATAAACTTTCAACATCTTTCTCTAAATCCAGAGTAATTTAATAAAAAAAGGTGGCAAACCTTTTGGCAGCTTCTATAGGTAATGATGACCTTGCTACTGCTTCTGCCTGGTATCTCCAACTCTGGGCCTGACTCCCACTGAAGAGACCTCAATAAAGGTCGAAACTAGTCTGGGTAGTGGCCAATCCCTTAATGCATAACAGTATACATATCCATAAGGAGATGTGTTTTGCATTATGGGAGATACCGGGATAGGAGTGTTGGTAGCTTGCTCCACCTTTGCTATGAGTTGCCTGGTGTTGTACTACTTACCCAGGTAAGATAGTACAACACTATATTCAGTCCTGAAGATATTTTCAGGTGCAAACTTTGTTTGCTCTCACTGGGATAAAGGATTAAACTAAATTTATTATACTGTTTTAATAGGGTTATACTGAAGAACTCTTTGTTCGTTCTGCTTTTCACCACTGATTGAAATGAATCTCCTATGACACATGGTTATGCCTGCTTTCTGTGCTGGGATGTAGTATCTCCAGGTTACTAATTTCCCCATAGAGACAGCACATGTAAGTTTCTTCTTATCGGAGACTAGAAGGAGAACATCCATAAATGGGAAGGATAGAATTAGAAGACAACAGGTCTTCTAATTCTACAGCAAATGTAGATTGTTTAAGCAATCCAGAAATTATTTCAATTGTTCCTTAGATACTGGCTACAAAAAATAGCATCAACGCACCAGAGCCAAATACTCTGTCTTATCTGGAAATTCTTTAAAGCAGTGTTTTATTAAACTGTTCCACGGAGTCCTAAGTTTCCACAAAAATTTGTAGGGGTTCCCCAGAATATACAGACATTTATAAATTATATTAGATATAAATGATTCAACAATCGAGATGAAGTGGAAGACATAACACTAATTGATGGGAGTCACACAAAATTGTTTTTTTTTTTATATAAATTTTTGGTTGTTGGGTATTGCTTCACACCAAAGTGCGTAACTTTATACTATTTTCCCATACTTCTAGCCTATTTAAATGATCTTGGCATAACATTTAAATAATGTTATGCCTCCAGTGGATAAAGGAAATGGATACCCTATACTGTTGGACTTTGCTAAGGCATTTGATAGAATACCACATGAAAGGCTGTTGCATAAACTAGACAATATGGGATTGGAATATAAATTACTGGTTTGGATAAATGGATGGCTAACAGAGAAGTATCAGAAAGTGGTATATTGGGGTGGGATGAATCTGCCAGATTTAAGGGAGTAGTGGTGTATCCCAGAGATCAGTTCTATCAGCCCCTGGACCATTGTTTAATTTATACATTAATCAGTTGTTTGCTGATGATGTAAAGATAGGTATTGCTGTATCAATAATATCTGATTTCAGTGCATGCATGTCAAGGGACTAACACGTTTGGCTGAACATTCCTTTATCACATGTGCTAATATCCCATCTGTCCCAATTGCCTATTCTTATTCAGATTACTCAACAACTCTAAAACTCCTCCTTATGCACTCAATTTTGTAGCTGTCTCAGACAGTACTAGTACTAATTAGGAAGTAATGCATATTGCCTTATAGCTATAATTGTAAATATAAATATAAGACCAAACCATATACAATTTTTTTAATATTTCTAGTCTTATCTTATAATTATAGTTTGTTCTTAATGGCAGGAAAACAAACTAAGATGAGCTGTTTTTTTTTTTTTGTTGTTGTTGCTTTTTTACCATCATAAAAATGGAGGAGGGGACCACAGATGAGTATACCCAAAACTGTAATGAAACATTTGGAATGGTTCTATTAATAATAAATAATGCATGCAGAAAAATTAAACTGACACACAAAAAAAAAAAAAACTCCTGAACTATACTTTTATTTGGAAGGTGAAATATTAGCTTTGTAAAATTAATACTGAAAACTTAAAAACATGCATATAAAAGAAACTGTTTGCTCATATTTTAAGGAATTGAATAGTTATTCTTCTTTCATAAAGTTCTGTCAAATGCATCATTTAAGTTGCAAAATAGAGATAACTATCTTCTGCACCATGAGAAATCTTTCCACTTTGATATTAATATTTATGGCTATTTTGCCTATTTTCTTAAGGAGTGCCTCCTCCTCTTCTTCTTTTGACCCTTTTTATAGCAGCATTGGCTACGAGTGTCTCCCAATTCTCTCTATCTGTTTCTATCCTGAGCTTGTTAGGGTCAAAGAGTTCCAATTGTTTTTCTTATATCATCTGACCATCTTCTTTCAGGTCTTCTAGCTGATCTTTTATCTAAGTATGGCAGTTTCAATGGAGATTTTTTGAAAATCTCCAGTAAAACGTTTTGCCCATCTATTGTCCTTGAGTATTGTGATGTGTCCTGTCCATTTCTTTCGAAATATGTTTTCTCCAATATTAAAAATTTTGTTTCAACTCTTATTTCTTCATTTCAGATTTAATCTTTGAGTCTTATATTTAGCAGACATCTTTCTATTCTTTCTGTTTTTAACCTTTTATCTATTACTTCCTTTCTGATTGGCCAGGTTTCTGCTCTGTATGTCATAACAGGCAACACACATTGGTTGAACAGTTTTACTCTGTTCTCAGGTTTAATTTTTCTGTTTAAAAATCTATTCAATTTTCCAAAACGCTGCCCATCCCATTCCTATTCTTTTCACTTCTTCCATGACTCCTTGTTTCTTCATTATTAACAATTTTCCGAAGTATACATACTAATCTACTATTTCAATTTTTATATTGTTTACCTTAATAATATTGTGTCTCTCATTGTATACTTTTTGGTTTGTCATTATTTCGTTTTCTCAGAATTAATGTCTAATCCAATTTCTAGTGATTTAGTTGTTAGATCTTATGATTTCTTTTAAATCTTTCATGTTGTCTGCAATAATAAGAATATCATTAGCAAATCTTAGGTTATTTAATTTAATTCCATTAATATCGACTCCTTTATTGGACCATTCTAAATTGCACATATGTTCTAGTGTTAATGTAAAGATTTTGGAAGAAATGGTGTCTCCTTGCCTTATATAATTTATGTGAAATTTTTCACTTATTTCATTAAAAATGATATTTGATGTAGCATTTCCATGCCATAATCTCTAAGAGCTTCTATTATTGATGATGTTTTAATGCAATCAAAAGTCTTTTTAAAACCTATGAAGGCCATGCGAAGAGGAAGGTTATATTCATTGCATTTTTCAATAAGCAGGCTTACTGATTGAATATTATCAATTGTACTGAAGTTCTATATGAAACCAGCTTGTTCAGAGGATTATATTAACAAGACTTGATTATATCAAGCCGTGTTTCTAATCTATTGGTTATAAATCTAGTGAAAAGCTTATAAATGTGGGATAACCAACTAATAGGCCTGTAGTTTTCTAGTTTTAATTTACTTCCTTTTTTATTCAGTAAAATGTTTGCATTATTCCATAATTGGGGAGTGTGTATCTCCTTTTTTGATGTATCTAGTGAAGAGGATTTTAATTCTTTTAGAATATCCCCCTTCTTTAATCAGTCTTTATTTGAGTTGTAAGTCAGCAGTTAGAAATGAAGTACAGGAAGATGGTTTAAAGTTAAATCTGGTGGCAAACAAGGATGTACATTTATCCCCTGTGCTATTCATTATCTATATGGATCACATTATGAAGGAAAGTAGAATTAAACATGATATCAAAATTGGAGATGTTAATGTCAGCTCTTTGCTTTATGCAGACAACATTATACTTCTAAATAAATCTGCTACAAGACTGCAAGATTCCCTGACTAAATTGAATAACAGTTGTAATAGATAAGGTATGAACGTCACCAATAAAAAGACAAAGGCAATGAAAATAGGCAGAATCATCGAAAATGTCAACCGCATTGTGAATGGAGAACCTATAGAACAAGTAAAACATTTCAGCTACTTAGGTACGATTTTTAGCGAAGATGGTAAATGGAATATGGAAATAGACAACAGAATCAACAAAGCTGGTATGGTAGAAAGTTAATTGAATAAATTCATATGGAAGAAGAGAGAAATTAGTCAGAACACTAAATTAGCTGTATACAAGATAGTGTTCAAACCAGTTTTAACATATGGATCTGAGAGCTGGGTCAGAAGTAAGACACTTGACCAAAATTCTAGAGATCGCAGATATGAGTCTTCAGAAAGATTAGAGGCATGAACAGATGGCATCAATTGCAATATCATATTAAAAACGAGTATATTAGGAAAGAACTTGACATTGTCAGCATCCAGAAATGCATTAGAAGAGCTAATCTCAAGTGGTATGGTCACTTAAACAGAATGGGCGAGGAAAGATTAGCAATTAGATTGGCAGGAAAATGACCCAGAGGAAGACCAAGATATAGGTGGATTAGACGATAGAAATATAAGATCTGATAATGATAATATCGGAGTCTTGACAAGTAATAGGCTGATTTGGAAGAAAATTGTAGATAGGAAGTGAGTGATGTAAATTTTTCATGTAGTACTATCATATCCTGAACACCCCTTGTAGGCACATGGAAGGAATTTGATGATGATGATGATATTCTTTCTACCAAATGAAAGGTTATTTCTTAGAATTCTGGAGTTTCTATTTTCATCAATGTTTTTTAGGTCATATCATCCTCTCTTTTCTTAATATCTTCTTTTATATTTATCGTTATTGCTGTTATTTTAATAGTTTCTGTTTTCCATTCTGCAATCAATTGTTCTCTTTTCAATAAGGCTTATTTTTTCTGATAGTTTCTTGGCCCAGCTCCTTTTGTTTAATTTTTTTGTGGATTCAATAAGAATGTTTCTTTTTATTTATTTCTTCTTGGTCAATGCTTTTTCCTGTATTTGATATAATTTGTATATTTTCTGTAAATTTCTTTTCCAGTGATACCATGAAGGTATTCCTGTTTGTGTAAAGTGTTTCAGCTTTTATAATTCTTATTTTTAGAGGGACCTGTGGCATAGTATAATTATTAAAAACAACACGTAAGTCCACAGTAATAACTTTAATTAATAAATAAGTTAGATATTTCATACTAAAAATAATAGTACATCTTCTGTGTTACAAACAGATAGGAATAGAATACAAGTAACGAACATTCAGTGGGTCGCCTATTAAAATACAATGTTGTCGCAAGCTAGGAAATGAAAGAAATTAATAAAGAATTAATATTTAAGAAAATTTGTTTTTTTTTAATGATTACATAAAATAAAAGTCTCCCAGATCTTCGAGAGAGAGAGGCAATCATTTTGATTTAAATTCGGTCGGTGTAAAAAAGCTTCACGACTTTCTTTAAAGAGGCGTTCATATTTGAACCTGCATCTATGAAGTAGAATAGCTTTAGTCCACTGGATATCATGGGTAGTGGTAATAATGTGCTGTGCTAGACCAGACTTCTGAGGTTTGTTGTAATCAATATAATATTGATGTTCTTTAATTCTTTTTCCACAGAACGGCCAGTTTGTCCAAAATAAGAAACATCACATTCACAAGGAATTTTGTAAACGCCAGCCAAAGACAGAGATGACAGTTTATCTTTTGTAGAAGGCAATAAGGAAGAAATTTTGTTGATAGGAATATAAGTGGGAATCAATTGGTACTTTTTTAAAATTCTATCTATAGGTTCTGAAATTCCTGTAATGTAGGGGATTGGAACTCTGAACTGTTGAAGAAACCTTGGGTATTGGAAAATAAGATTCAATTATCTGTTGGATTTGATTAGGGTGGTAATTATTAGATACCATTAACTTTTTAATGATGGAAAGTTCTTGTTGTAAGATTTCTGGAGAAGAGCAAACTTTATGTGCCCTATTAATTAGAGATTTAAGAATGCCAAATTTTTGAGATGTATGATGAGCAGACTTTTTATGAATGTATCTGCCAGTAAATGTGGGATTTCGGAAGACACTTGTAGATAAGGTACCAGAAGAAGTTCGAGTAAGCACGATGTCCAAAAATGATAAAGTACCAAAATTTTCCTTTCTGTGGAAAAAAGAATTAAAGAACATCAATATTATATTGATTACAACAAACCTCAGAAGTCTGGTCTAGCACAACACAGCATTACCACTACTCATTATATTCAGTGGTATAAAGCTATTCTACTTCATAGATGCAGATTCAAATATTAACGCCTCTTTAAAGAAAGTCGTGAATCTTTTTTACACAGATTGAATTTAAATCTAAATGATTGCTTCTCTCTCGATTAGCTGGGAGACTTTTATTTTATGTAATCACATAAAAAAAACTAATTATCTTAAATATTAATTCATTATTAATTTCTTTCATTTCCTAGCTCGCGACAACATTGTATTTTAATAGGTGATCCACCGATTATTCGTTACTTGTATTCTATTCCGATCTGTTTGTAACACTGAAGATATACTATTATTTTTAGTATGAAATATCTACCTTATTTATTATTAAAGCTTTTATAATATTTTTCTGGGGTGCTTAAGGGTCAAAGCTGTATAACTGAGAGGAGACCTCCACATAGCCTTTAAAGGAATGCAGAGAACCGATAAGGGCTTCTGACCTAATGTCCAATCCTCACCTTTTCGTGGTGCACCCTGTTGGGTATCTACTTGGATACTGAACAAACGAGGTTGGGCTGGCAATTTGGGATTTAGCCGACCAAATTGTATTCTTATTGGTTAAACCAAAATAAAAAATGATGGTACAACATGACAAAATTTCATGCCGGCTGGGGCATTGCCCAGTTAAACAAGGCCCCCATTGTTTTCGCCAGGGAACCAGAGCGAACAGTGAAAAGTCAGCTACTGGAACAAATCTGAAAACAAACCCCAACTCAACATCACCAGAGTTAAAGATCAGTACTATCAACATAAGAAGCCTGAATGGCAAAGAAATGGAGCTAGCTGAGAAATTAGATAAGTACCAGATCGACATAATAGGGGTGAATGAAACAAAAAAGACAAAAACTGGTGAGATATTTCTGAGCAATAAATACAAAATGTTATATTCAGGCAAATGACAATCAAGGAAAAGAAGGAGTAGCCATAGTATTCAACACAAAATATGAGACTCATCTTCTTGAATGGCAGGCAGTGTCAAGTAGAGTGATTTGGGCAAATATGAAAATGGGGAATTGGACAATGAGACTTATTTGTGCTTATGGTCCCATAGAAGGTTCTACTAAGGTAAGAGTGTAGAAATTTTTTGAGGCTTTAGAAAAAACAACTGACACAATGAAAAAGGAAAAGTTGGTCCTTGTTGGGAATCTAAATAGCAGAGTAGGAAATGATTGTCAGACATACAAAAATATTTTGGGAAAATTTGGAGAATAGAGCAAAGCTAATAATAATGGCAAATATTTGTTGGATTCCTGCTCAGGACATGGACTGGTTATTACTAACACCATGTTCCAACATAAAAATGTGCACAAATTCACATGGAGAGAAGAGGCAAGGAAAAAGAAAAGTCTCATTGACTATGTTATTGTTGATAGTGATGTTTTCTCTCTGGTGCAGGACACCAGAGTGTACAGAGGATTTGAAATTGGAAGTGATCACTATTTGTCTTGAATTGGATAAAATTGAATTTCATATTGAAAAGAATAACAAGTAAGAAAGTTTTAAAGCAAATAAAAGTTTAGCAGCTCTCAGATTTCAACTGTAGACTAAAATACACAAAGATTATTGAAGAAAAAATGAAAGAGTTTGAAAACAGGAATCAAACCTTGGAGATTCAGTGGCAAACTTTGAAGAAAGCCGTAATTGATTCAGCTAGAGAGGCACGTGATAAAGTTGAATGCAAGGAATAGAAAAATTAGAACTCCGTGGTGGACACAGGAAGTTAAAAAGACAGTGAAGGAAAAGAAGAAAGCATACCAAAAGTTCCTGGCAAATAAGCCGGCTTGTGCGCTTAGAGAATACAGAGAAAATGTAAGAAAGCTAAACACTGTTTAAAACTAACTAAACAAAATTCATAGGAGAACTTTTGGCAAGAACATAGAAATTAAATATCAAGAAGGTGGTAAGATATTCTGGAGGTTGTTGAAGAAGCTTACAAATGGAGGAAAAAGTGCTGTAAAAAGAGTTAGAGGTGATAAAGGTGACATGAAAACGGGAGAAAAAGATATCCTTGAAGTATGCAGTAATTACTTTGAAAAACTGCTAAATGAAACATGCAGTGATGACAGCACAGTAGTAAAAAACACTAACCAGGTATGCAGTCAGGAATACATGTCCATGCTTGAAGTAGAAAAAGCCATCAAAGGCTTGAAATGTGAAAAGGCAGCAGGAGTAGATGATATTCGATCAGAAATGCAGAAGTATGGTGGTATAAAAGTCTTACAGTGGCTGCACTGCATAGTTCAGAAAGCCTGGACAGAGGGACGAATTCTTGATGATAGGAGTAGAGCTCTCATAGTACCCATATATAAAAAGGGGAATAAAACTGAATTTGAGAATTACAGAGGTATTTCCTTTCTGAGTGTTCCTGGCAAGATCTATGCAAGTATACTTGAGAAACGGTTGAGAAGAATTGTGGAAGAAAAGCTGGGTGAAGAACAAGCTGGATTCAGGCCAAATAGAGGCTATCACGATCAGATCTTCACTTTATGACAAATAGTCGAGAAAGCATGGGAATATAACAAAGATCTGTATTTAAGTTTTGTCGATTTGGAAAAGGCATATGATAAGGTGCCAAGAAAGAAGTTATTCAATATGTTACAGTTATATGGTGTCAATGTGGCATTATATCAAGCAATACTTAGTCTTTATTTGAGTTGTAAGTCAGCAGTTAGAATCGTAGTACAGGAAGATGGTTTAATGTTAAATCTGGTGTCAGACAAGGATGTATATTATCCCCTCTGTTATTCATTATCTGTATGAATCACATTATGAAGCAAAGTGGTATTAAACATGATATCAAAATTGGAGATGTTAATGTCAGCTCTTTGCTTTATGCAGATGATGTTATACTTCTAAATAAATCTGCTACAAGACTGCAAGATTCCCTAACTAAAGTGAATAACTGTTGTAGTTATTCACTTTAGTTAGAGAATTCAAAAATATTCACTTGCAATAAAAAGACAAAGACAATGGAAATAGGCAGAATCATTGAAAATGTCAACTGTGTTGTGAATGGAGAACCTATAGAACAAGTAAAACATTTCAGCTACTTTTCAATTTTTACTGAAGATGGTAAATTAAATATAGAAATAGACAACAGAATCAGCAAAACTGGTATGGTGGGAAGTCAATTGAATAAATTCATATGGAATAAGAGAGAAATTAGTTCGGAACACTAAATTAGCTGTATACAAGACAGTGTTCAAACCAGTTTTAACTTATGGATCTGAGTCAGAAGTAAAACACTTGGCCAAAGACTAGAGACTGCAGATATGAGAGTCCTGAGAAAGATTATAGGTGTGAACAGATGGCATCAATGGCAATATCATATTAAAAACAAGGATATTAGAAAAGAACTTTACATTGTCAGCATCCAGGAATGCGTTAGCAGAGCTAATCTCAGGTGGTATGGTCACTTAAACAGAATGAGCGAAGAAAGATTAGCAAAACAAGTTTTTTCTGCCAGGTTGGCAACAAAAAGACCCAGAGGAAGACAGAGATATAGGTAGATTGTTACAGTACAAAGTGCCTTAGACGACAGAAATATAAGATTTGATAATATTGGAGTCTTGACAAGTAACAGACTGATTTGGAGGAAAATTGTAGATAGGAAGTTAGTAATGATGTAATTTTTTTCATGTAGTACTATCATATCCTGTACACCCCTTGAGGGTACATGGCAGGAATTTGATGATGATGATAATATTTTTCCTTTTTTGCAATACAACTCTCTGAGCTTTCACTGGTATTTCTATTTTCCCTCTCACTACTCTGTAATCAGAGGTGATTGCCAATAGGGTTTAAAACACTATCATCCCTGAAAATATGGGTGCTTGAAGACAGTATGAAATTATTTCATTTTTTGTTGTCCCATTCGGGCTCAGCCAAGTCCATCTTCTGTTGGGTATCTTCCTGAAGGTATTCATAGCTTTGAAGTTAGACAGTTGCAAGAAGTTGATCAGTACGTCTCCCCTTTTATTCCAAAAGCCTGATTCCATATTTCCCTACATGTTTGATTATCATCCTTCTTAATTCCCAATTTCAAGTGAAAACCTCCCATGACTATTGTATACTGACAATTATCTTCATCTATTGCTTTTTTGATATCTTCAAAAAACATTTCCATTTCATTATCACTTTCACTTGTTGAGCTATAAACCTGTATTATTTTGATATATGTTTTGTCGTTAATAATGAAAGGAATAGTTTTTGACATACCTTTGTAGAATGCTCAAGGTTGTTTTCATTTGGAGCAGCATCAGAAGTATAACTATAGAAATTATGTAACAACTGAAATATAACTAAACTCCTCTCTGTCATATAAAATTATGACAGAGAGGAGTTAAGAAGGAGGGCCATAATCGCAAATGACATTATGCGCAGGTTATGCAGACGGTGTAGTGTGGAATTCGTGGGCGTGTGGAATGAGTTTGATGGGCGAAAGGACTTATACAAGATGGATGACCTGCATTTGAATGGACTTGGTGTGCGGAGACTGGAAAAAGTGTTGCTGAATGAAGTGAAAATTAATGTGTAGAACCAGGGAAACTAGAACTACCAAGGATGGGGGACATTAGTGAGAGACAGTTGAGTGTAAAAATGTATATAATGTACCTGAGCCAGCACTAAGGACAAAAAATGGGAATGGGACATTTAGAATAACGTATCAAGATAGGGGTGGGTCAAAGGGATCACTGCATTTCATGTATACTAATGCCAGGAGTATTAGGAACAAGAAGGAAGAATTTTTGGCCTTGATTGGCTCTTCCTGGCCACAGGTTATTGGCATTAGTAAAACATGGCTGATGAAAGATGATATAGTTAGTGGGATAGAATGTGTAGGTTATAGTGTGTTTAGGAGGAACAGAGAATAAAATGGGGGTGAGGGGTGTTATTCATGATATCTGATAAACTGCAGCCAAGGAGAATTGAAGTTGTATTGCAGGATAGTGAAAAGAGTTCATTTGAGGCTATTTGGTGTGAGATTGAGATTGGCAGAATAAAATATACAGTTGGGTGCTGCTATAGACCAGGTGATGGAATAGATGGTGGAGATAGTATGCATAAACAAACTGATGAAATGAGTGGAAGGAGGGTAATTATTATGGGGGATTTTAACTATGGTAACATTGATTGGAAGGAGGAGAGGACACTTGTGAGGAAGGAAATGGATTTTATTCAATTATTAAGGGATAACTATCAGAGACAGCATGTAATTGAAAATACTAGGGGTGTGAGAGTGCTTGACCTGGTAATAGCATCTCACAATTTGACTGTAATGAATATGACCATGTTGCCACCTATTGGTGAGAGTGATCATAAGGTCTTGGAGGTGGCTAAAGGTGTGGAATTTTTGATTAAGACAGGGTATATGTGGAATTACTGTGCTTGCAAGTATGACAAGCTTAGGAGATTGCTTGGATCAGTGCCATGGCATGTACAACTGCAAGGGCTGGACGTCGATAGAGCATGGGAAATGGTCAAGGAGCATTTACAGGAAGTTATGGCTGATTGTATACCTAGGGTCCGAATTGTAAAACAAGTAGGGGTTAAATGGATGAATAATACCATTAAGCTTGAGCTGCAAAAAAAGAAACAACTGTGGAGGAATTTAAAGAAAGGGGTGACCTGGAGGCACACGAACGGTATAAAGTACAGGCCAGAAGGGTAACGAGTGTGGTAAAAACAGCAAAAGCCGATTATGAAAGGAAACTAGCTATGCAAGCAAAAGAGAATCCCAAACAATATGCTGCAAGCAAGAAAAAAACTGTACATGGCAAAATGATTTTAAGGAATGATGATGGTAAGGACATCACTGAATCAGTCGATATAGCGTAGTTACTGAGCGCGCACTTTGCAAAAGTATATCATCCAGGTGGTGACATTGAAAAAATGAAGGAGCCATTAGTTTATACAGGAACTGTGATGAAGTGGAGGTGAATAGTCTATCACAGAACCTTAATGTGAATACATCTGTAGGATTGGATGGTATACTGGCACGGGTCTTGGAGGAAGCGGCTAAGGAATTATCAGTGCCCTTGACCATGTTGTTTAATCTGAGTCTTGGGTCTGGTTTAGTCCCAAAGGCGTGGAAAGAGGGGAAAATAGTTTCGCTGCATAAAGGAGGATCTAAGACTATGGTTGCAAATTACCGACCAATCAGCATATCAGGAGTTGTTGTTAAGGTCTTGGAGAAAGTAGTCAAGGGAAAAATACAGGAATGGATTGATGAAAATGAGATACTGTACAGGGGACAGCATGGCTTTGTAAAGGGTAGATCATGCCTGAGTAACTTGCTCAAGTTTTATAGCAAGGTAATGGCTGAACTGGATAAGGGAAATGGGTTTACAGTGATACTGCTGGACCTGGTTAAGGCATTTGAGAGGATACTGCATGGAATTATAATCCGTAAACTACAACATATGGGAATGGATACAGGGTTGGTGAGATGGATAGGTGGGTGGTTGATGGAGAGATATCAAAGAGTAGTTTATTCAGGAGTAGAGTCCAAAAGACGGCCTGTGACTAGTGGTGTGCCGCCAGGTTCTGTTCTTATACCACTGTTGTTTAATCTGTTCATTAACCAGGTCCAGCAGTATCACTGTAAACCCATTTCCCTTATCCAGTTCAGCCATTACCTTGCTATAAAACTTGAGCAATATAGGGAAGGATCTAGTGGAACAGTTCATTTGTTCACTGATGATGCAAAGTTGGGGAGGGCAATAGTGAATGCAGAAGATGTCAAAGTCTTGCAGGATGACTTAGATAGATTGGAGTTCTGGGCTAAGGAGAATGGATGTCAATTTAATGTGACAAAATGTAAGGTTATGCATTTTGGGGTGTACCACATGGGTGGAACTGTACTTCAAGAGATTGATGAGGCCAGGGACTTGGGAGTGTTGGTGGATAGGGAGATGAAGTTCAGGGGGCACATTGCGAAAGTAGCTAAATCAGCTTATCAACTCACTTGGTTGTTGAAAAATACCTTGACGAGCAGAGACAAGCAAGTTATTGGACCTCTGTACTGAGCCTTAATAAGACTTCATCTCGACTACTGTGCCCAGATTTGGTCACCTTGGTTCTCTCTTAATGGGGAGGAGGTGGAGAGGATCCAGAGGCGAGTGACTAAGATGATAGTAGGCCTATGGAATGAACCATATGAGAACAGGTTGAAGATTTGTGGGTTGCAGAAACTAGTTGATAGGCAGAAAAGGGGAGATATGATTGAGACATTCAAATTGCTAAAAGGATTCTATAAGATTAATTCAGAGGAATATTTTGAGATCAGGACTGGCGGTGGGAGAACTAGGGGACACCTATGGAAGCTGGGCAAGAGTGTGGATAGCACGGGTGTTAGAGCTCGGTTCTTTACTTTTAGAGTGGTAAATGAGTGGAATAAGCTACCAGAGTCTGTTGTGGGTGCTATGACAGTGAGCGAGTTCAAGGCAAGGTATGATAGATACTGTGAGAATGTCGTATAGTTGTGTGGACATGATGTTTAGGGCCTCCCTCGATGAGTGCAAGGACTCCCTGGAGTAGCCCGAAATAATAATAATAACTGAAAGGAAAGGGGGATGGAAAATGTGTAGAAGTACATGGGAACTAAAAATGCAGAAAATCAAAGATATACAATATTTACAATATAAAATAGATTGTTTTTAAAAAATGTTTGTGAGAGGATATAATTGGGTTATTATGTTTTCTAACTATTATTATCGTTTGGACTCCAAGGAACTGCATGCACTTTTGTTGTATTTGTATTGTGTAGGATGAATAATGTCTGTTAATTCAGGTTTTGTTCATATTAGATGAAATATAAGGTAAATCTTATAAGATAAAAAACATTTCTTTTTAATATATTTTTATAAACAAGAAAAGTTTTTAAATTTCCTCTGGAAAAGCATTTGGCCAGTCATCATATAAACACTGCTGACACATCTCACTCTGCTTAAATTGCAAATAATTAGCCATGATAAACATATTCATGTGCATCATGATAAATGCACATCCTAGTTTTCCTGGAGTTTGCTACAGTTATGAGCAGATGGTGTATACTTATTATAACAAAAAAATAAAAATGATAAAATGAATAATAAAACATGAAGTCATTAAACTGAGTGAAATCCAAACAACTTAAAAAGCAAAGTAAAAATGTCTGCATTTTAAATGAGTAAATTATCAATTAAAGAGCAAATAATTGTGATAACAATCATGGTTTATATTCATAATGATTTAAAGCTTTTGACTAAACAAATTGCATAAACAATGAAATAATTATTAAATAAGCAAATTATCTCATTTATCTGAGACTTTTCTATACCTGTGGCACCACGTTGAGTAAGACTGGTAATTTGGAGTAACGGGGTGGATAGTTGACTTTTGCCATCATTGATTATAAACTGCTGCTGAGCATATAACATGAGATCATGCAGTTCCACACCTAACACAGTATATGGTTCACTTTCTATCAACCAATGGCATTCATAATTTGAATCTTCAGTTCCAAGCACTTGAGGGGTAGGAGGAATTAATGTAAATGGTGAACCTCTCTTAATTTTACGATAACCACAGGCTTGAGAAGAAAGAAAATAAAAATTTAAAAAATTAACACACATTTTGAAATTGCATTAAATCTGATATATTATTATACCTTAGAAGCTTACAAAACTAAATCCTGTCTAAAACTAAATCAGAGAAATGGCTAAAGGTTAATAAAGAACTGCTTACCATCTAAAACATGACCATAGAAGAAAGTAACACTGTTATTTACAGAGCCTGAGAGATTGAACTTCAGAAAAAGATTATCTTTTTCACTAGATCCAAATATATCCATTGGCTTTTCTTGACCTAAACAAAAATAAACAATCAAATGGGCAAGTCGATGAGCGTAAATGTGTATATCAATTCTTCTAATTTGAGTTTTCTGAACAAGTCTTAAATTGCTATTTCATTTATAATTTAAATTTTGTCAAATTTCAGAATGTAGAACTTATTCTACTATATGAAATTAACAAAAAAAAAGTTGATTATGAAATCATTTGTCACATTAACCAGCTTAATATCCAATAAGTCATCAACACAACTTTAATTCATCAGAAACTACTGACTACTACATATATTTCCATTAGTAGCTTCCTATCAACAATTTTCTTCTAATCCCATTAATATTTTAAATTTGTGCCACTTACTAACTACACTAGAAACTGGTCTGGGTAGTGGCCCTTCCCTTAATGCACAGCAGTATACATGTCTGCAAGAAGATGTGCTTTGCATTATGGGAGATACTGAGACAAGGAGTAATGAGAGCTTGGTCTACCTTTGCTCGGAGTTTCCTGGTGTTGCACTACCTTACCCCAGTCCTGAAGATATTTTCAGGCGCAAACTTTGTTTGTTTACTTGGATAAAGGATTAAACTAAATTTATTATAACTACACTTCACTAATCCACCTAGATCTTGGTCTTCCTTTGGATCTTTTCCATTCAGGATAGCATGTTAAAAGGTTCATCTGATTTCTTTACCCTCTCATTTTAAGCAACAGGACTATCTCAAATTAGTCCTGTTGACAAATCCTTAAATGCTAGTAATGTCAAATTCTTTTTATATCGTCATTTCTAATATGATTCTACTATTAATGTCATCTGTTTCTAATGTTTCTCTGAAATGTCATATATGCAGTCTACAGTTTCTGATCAACAGTTTAATTTCCAAATCCATTAGTTAAAATTGATTTGAATAAAACATTCATACTGCTAGTTTGGGCTTTAATACAGCACATAAATTTATTCAATGATTCGCCCACCATACCAGCTTTCTTTAATCTATTATTTATTTCTATTTGTAATTTACCATCTTCACTAAAAATTATGTCTAAATAGCTCAAATATTTTACTCGTTCTGGACATTTTTCAGTGAGAATGCAGGTATGTTTCATATATTCTTGACAATTTTCCTTTTCAGGGCTGATTTTCATGCCAACTTCGTAACAGTTGTTATTCAATTTAGTTAACCCTACTAGATCTATTTAGGAGTAACATTACCTATACAGGTCACTAATGTGAAGTGTGACATGCAATATACAGCTCCCGGTCAGTTCAAGCTTCTTATGAGGGTTATTTTCACAAAAGGTCACATCCAACAAGCATTCCTGACAAAATGATATCTTCCTAGTTGAAGGAAATGCCACCTATATCCTGCATTAAGATGGGTAATGACTACCTGAAGCTTACTAGAGAACAGAATTAGCCAATACTATGTTTAGTCTTCAAATCAGGGATTCCAGTTTCTGTCCTCCCCAATCCATTCATGCAGTAGGAATGAAGCATTCCATTTTGAGGGTGCAGTTGTGAAACAGTGCTCCATGACACTGTCTGTGCTCCAGCAACACCATATATTAGTTAACGAAGTTACCAGTACACACCATACTGTTGCGTACGATCATAAAAGCACTGAATCTATACATTAATGATAACGGTAAGGGAATGACAGTAGCTTTTTGACTGTTTTCTGATGATGCAAGGATAAGAAGGGCAATCACAGATCCTATTGATATACAGCATTCAGAAGGTGATTTGAATAGGATGAAAGTGTGGATAAACAATAATGGCTATCAATTCATTGTTAGTAAGTGTAAAGTTGTGCACTTTGGCACAATGCAATATCCATCCAACAGCATATTATATTGGTGGAACTGGGCATGGAGTAACTCATGTGGCTAGAGATTTTGGAGTTATAATGAATACAAAGTTAAAGTTCAAAAGGTCACATAACAAAAACTGCAAATTCAACTCAGAGGATAATTGATATTTCAAAATGAACATTGACATGTAAGGGTATAGAAGTCATTTTGCATTTTTACAGGCACCTGGACTACTGTGTGCAGATATGGTCTTCTGGGTTCCAAAGGAATAAAGCAGTTATGGAAAAGCTGAAAAGAAGAGTTACAAAGGTAGCATCAGGATTATGGAATGTAGATTACAGACTAAAAACAGACTAGTTAACAGGAGAAAGAGGGAATGATATAGAAGTCTATAAACTTCTCAGAAAATATCAGTTGATAAAACTTTTCATTATATGGAGGGTAGGGAGAGTACAAGGGGGGGGGGGGTACCCATGCAAATTAAGTTTGTGTTCAGTTAAGAAAGGAGTAAGGGCTATATTTTTCTCTAGAACCATGAGTGAGCAGCTTGCCTGTTGAAGTTGTAAGTCCATCTAGTGTGGATAAGTTTAAGAGAAGGCATGAAATCTGTGGATGTGTGAATGATTTTTATCCATGGAGGCTTAATAATATAATTTAAGACACATAATTTACTTTAAAATAAATCATGTGACTGCATGAGGGAGAAAAGAATCTGTACAAGTTGTCTTTTTTTATACCAACCATGACTTCTTCACAAATGTTGGTTTTAAGATGTATCAACTCTTGCATCTCAAAGGAATCATAAAGGAGTGAGAAAGGGTTTTATACACATACCAGAAACCTTTTTTTTTTTTAAATAATGAAACCTGTGGTGCAAACATAATTAAAAAAACATGTATTAACCACAGTGAAAATTATTTAATTTAAATATTGTTGTTAATTGTCATTGTTTAAAACTAATATCAGTTCTGTACTGATGATGTTCTAACATACTTAGGATGAAATATTTACAATTAAATAATTTTTACTGTGGTTAATACGTGTTTCTTTTAATTAGTATATGCAAAATATTTCATCACATGCATCACCATGTGTTCTAGGCAACTATTTAAGAATGATGCTGATCAGTAATTGTTAATAGTGGTGATCACAATGGGAAAAATAAAGGATCTTTCAGAGTTCGATAAAGGGCTTATCATGGGTGCCCATCTGGTTGGAGTCGCAATTTGGAAAACAGCAGAGCTGACTGGTTCTCCAAAGGTGAGATATCCCAGGTGTTTAATCACTGGAAGATAACCCACATATCAAAGAGGTGTAACTGTCATCCTAAGACAGTCTGTCAAGAAAGACTGCCATTGTCTGAGAAGCCTGTACAGACAAACAGAACTTCCTGTGTGCAGCACTTGACCAAAGCATTTAATGAAGGCTGTTCTAGACCCATATCTTACCGAACTCTGTACAAAGATCTGAAGAGGATTAGTACTGGCAGTTGCATGCCTATATGGAAACCACTGATTTCTACAAAATTTTTAATTCAGTGAACGGTATGTGTGTGTTCTATAATACTTGTGTAACTCAAGGCTATAAATTTTTGCTCTCTTGAATTTCAAAATGAAACAGTATTTTCCATAAATACAACTGCCTGGTACTGCACCTGAATGTACATCTAACTGTGCATTCTGCAAGAGACAATTCAAAAGCATAATTTAAATCATAAGATTTTTTTTTTTCAGTGATATATAATTGAGTATGAGATGGCCTCTACTATTCATAAGTGTTAAATAATGGGAGGATACTGTTGTAATTTGAAGTAAGAAATCAGCAGTTTCTGGAAATGAGCTTAAATCATTTTTTCAAGATACCTTGCACTTGGAACTGATATTACAAAACACTTGAATAAAGTGAATATAACTTGAAAGTCAAGAAAATTCATTCACATTTCTTCTTCTTCTGCAGCTTGTCCCACTTAAGTAGGATCGCTGTTCTCATTGAGTCTCCTTCACATCCTCCTGTCTTGGGCTGTAACCACATCCAAGTTGTTCATCCCTCAAGTCTTCCTTCACCAGCTCCCTCCATTTCTTCTTTGGCCTCCTGCACTTCCTCCTCTCCTGTACCTCAATCTGCATGACCTTTCTTTCAACATACTCATCCTCATCACATGACCAAACCATCTCAACCTTTCCTCCTGTATCTTCACTCCTAAGTTTGTAACATTCCCCATTCCCCTAACAGTCATTTCTCAGGCGATCCTTTCTGGTCATACCGCATATTCACCGGAGCATTCTCATCTCTGCTGCCTCCATCCTGCTGATGTTATTTTTCCTCAGGGCAACAGTTTCCATAGTATACATCATAGCTGGTTTCACTACCATCCTGTAGATTTTGCCTTTTAGATTGATCAGCACCCTTTTATTGCATAGCTCAAGCCATCTCTCTCCAGTTCCTCCATCCTGCTTGTATCCTGCATCCTACTTCCTTTTCAGCCTCTCCATCCTCTTTCACTGTTGAACCAAAGTATCTAAAGTCCCTAACCTTCCTGATGACATTTCTTTCCAGCTCCAGATCTGTCTCCTGGCTGCCATCCACTTTGCAACACATATACTTTTGTGTTGCAAAGTGGATGGCAGCTTACTTTTGCTCAGTCTCATACCTCTCTCTTCCAGTACTTTCCTCCACCTTTCCAGTTTAGTTGCCACTTCTTGATTCTGTACATAGCACGATGTCATCTGCATACAACATTGTCCAAGGCATGTCTTCTCTCACCTCCTCCATCACAATATTAAACAGGAACGGACTCAATGCTGACCCTTGTGCCAAGTCAACTGTCACTTGAAAACTTTCTCTCTCTTCCAGGCAGGTCCGAACTCTTATCTTCACATTTCTGTACATCACCTACACCAATCTGACATATTTCTCTGGTACTTCTCCCTCAGACACCTCCAGACTTCTTTCCTCAGTACTCTATTGTACGCTTTCTCCAGATCAATAAAGACAGATGCAGCTCCAGTTGTTTCTCTCAAAACTTTTCCATCATCTGCCATAACCCAAATATAGCATCTTTCATCGATCGACCAGGCATGAAGTCAAATTGCTCTTTTGCAATCTCCACCTCCTTCCTCAGTCTTCCATCAAGAATCCTGTCTATGATTTTCATTGTTTGGGACATCAACTTTATTCCTCTGCAATTCCTAGTCTTGTGCATCCCCTTTACCTTTGTAGATGGGGACAAAAGTACTTTCCCTCCACTCCTTGGGTATATTTTCCTGTTGGCAAACCTTTATGAACAGGTCCCACAGCATGTCAATTCCCTCTTCCCCCAGTGCCTTCCATGCCTCCACTGGGATCCTGTCAGGGTCCACTGATTTTCCATTCTTCATCCTCTTTATAGCCTCCTTCACTTCCACTCTACTGATGTTCTGCACCATCCCCTCATAAGGCTTCCTATCTTCTCTGTGAGTCTTTGCATTTTCCTCATTCAAAAGCCCTTCAAAGTATATTCTCCATCTGTTTCTTATATCCACATCCCTCCTTAATAATCTTCCTCCAGAGTCTTTGATCTGCCTTACATGCATGATGTCCTTTGATGCCTTATTTCTATATTTTGCCAATCGATAAATTTTTCTCTGTCTTTCCTTTGTTTCTAATTGATCATAAAGATCTTGATATACCATGGCCTTCGCAACAACTCTCTTGGCTTCTCGCTTTCTCTCTCTGTCCTCTTCCACTCTTGATTCGTCCAAATAAAAAACACATTATATGGATAATATGTAACTAAATATATTTAACCTAGCTCAACTATTTTACCTAGCTCCCCAAGCAGGAAGGCAAACACAGACAGGGTGTAAAAAAGGATGAAATCCTACAGTCCTGGCACCCAACTGGGTACAGTGATGGGATTCAATTGAAGGTCTCTCAGATTTTTGGTAATGTGAGGCCACCAAATTTTTTCAGATATGAAGTACATTATATTCCTGTGACAGGTTCTAAAAATAGTTACTCAGATTTAAATCTGCTTCTGTTTAAATGGGAGACCTCCTACTCACTGAATCTAGTGATCTATATCCACAGCATGGTCTGCTGCCTTGGAATAGCTGTAGTGTTCATAATGGATAGCTTTGTATTCTTCCATATGAATATCAGTAGTTTTTCCACTTTGTCAGTTTGCAGGAGCAAGAGATAACATGGCACCAGGATGATCTAGCAGATGGATCTTTTGAAGACCAGATGTCTCACAGTACTAAAAATTTGAGAAACCATCATCTCAAGACACTCAGCAAGATCCTATCACCACATCATAGAAGGTACCAGTTAGGACTGTAGGATCCAGCCTTTTTGTACTGTCTGCATCTGCCTTTCTGTTAATGTGCCTGCATGTATATGCTAGGAGATATTTCTTTGTACCCATTAAGATGCCTGGGTGGCCAAGGCATAATATTTCCCTAATAATATAATAGCTAAATAAGTATAGTTAATTATTATCCACAGGCATGATGTTATGAAGAGAAAACACAAATGATAATCAACATTTGTGTTTAATATCCATAACTTAATATCCATACCATTCTGGTATGAATACTAAGATGTTGATTATCACAAAAAGGCATTCATAAGTGAACTTTGGAACTCCAAACAATGAGAGCATTTTGTTGTTTAATCTATACATTAATGATATTGGAAAAGGGCTGACAGATGATCAAACCCTTTCCTTTACAACTGTCCATAGGTATGTAGTTTATGATTATGTAGAAGTGTCGTAGAGGGTAAGAATACATAGCTGGATTGATGAAATTTTGAATTTTAAAGAGGAAAGCATGGATTAGATTAAAAAGGTAGTCATGTTTCAGTAATCTGGTTATATTTTATAACAGGCTAACAGCTACAATGGATAGAGGAAATATATACAGTAATCTACCATTTATTCCATCCCCCATTCATTATCACAACTACAGGATCAAACTTTATGATCAGAAAATCCAAGTGATAAGTTGAAAGTGATTTCAATACATAAAGGCCAGTGTTGCAGAATATCCAGAAATTAGCACACAAATCAGATAAGTAGAGTCAGATCAACAATGGATATAATGACAATATGGTAACTATTACTGGTGAGCAACAGAAAAACAATAAATACCTTTTATGCAACCAAATTACAGAAACTGAATCATGTTTCCACTATGTAGTTTCAAGACAGATCTAGTTCATACAAGAGAAACTGACACCTATGTCAGTTATCACATTTTAGTGATTATCAGCTAGTCTGCATGGTCCCTGATTTGACAATTTGAGCTTTTTGTGTGTGTGTGGGGGGGGTATTTTCAAGACAGGTTTTGCGTGTGTGTGTGTGTGTGTGTGTGGTGTGTGTGTGTGTGTGTTAATAGACACTAACTGATCTAAAGAATAACATCAGAAGAGTTTAAAGCATAAATATAAGCAGTTTTAATTGTAGCAATGGAATATTTTGTAAAGATTAGAGCAAGTGATAAATGGTGGAATGCACATCAAATTCCTGCCATGTATCCTCAAGGGGTATACAGGATATGATAGTACTATGTGAAAAATTTACATCATTACTAACATCCTATCTACAATTTTCCTCCAAATCAGCCTGTTACTTGTCAAGACTCCAACATTATCAGATCTTATATTTCTATCGTCTAAGGCACTTTGTACCATGGTAAAATTCAATGTAGCTTGGAAATACCAAAGTGCTTTACATAGATTTTTACAGAGGTCAAGTCTAATGAGATTGCTACAAAAATAACCTTGTATGTCTCTATATATTTTATGCTAAATATTAATGTAAATACCCCTATGGGAATTGACTGTACTTACTGCTTTAACAAAAATTTCTAGAATGTCAAAAACAAAGGCAATGCTTTGCCACTGGAACTTTGTATAATAGCTCTATACAAGGGCATAAGAAAGTTGTTTATGATTTAAGTGTATAAGAAAGTTGTTTGCAAGCTCTGCATATAAACACCTTCAAAGTCAGTGAAAAGGAGATCGGCACGGTTCAGACAAGTTTCCACTGCCCGACAAGATAAGATTAAAGGAGTGCACGGAGGAAAAGAAATAATGGGTCGGTCTTAACAGAAGATCAAGGAGTCGTGCCGAATTCTTCAGAGTTACACCCCTTCATGCAAGGTCCCAGAGAACGTGAAATAAAAAGGGACTGAGCCGAACATCAGGGACAGCAGTTAGAGGCAGAAATATTGGGAATAGGATCCAGAGGACCGGATGTTACGGCGAACCCATGCCAGAGGGAGAATAATGGGAATGACGAGAGAACAGCCAATGTAAATACCTGAGGCAGTGTTGGTCGGATATTTTTTGCTGCAGGAGGTCAACTGAAGCCAAAAGCCGCAGAGCGATCATCGCCCCCGTTTACAATAACGCATTACACTTCAATTGTTACACCGTATCAATCCACCTAGATCTTGGTCTTCCTCTGGGTTGTTTTCCTGCCAACCTGGAATAGAACACTGGTTTTGCTAATCTTAACTCGTCCATTCTGTTTAAGTAAACATACCACCTGAGATTAGATCTGCTAAAGCATTCCTGGATGCTGACAATGTCTGAAATGTTTTACTTGTTCCACAGGTTCTCCATTTACAACACAGTTGACATTTCAACGATTCTACCTATTTTCATTGTCTTTGTCTTTTTATTGCTGACCTTCATACCATATCTATTACAACAGTTATTCAATTTAGTCAGGGAATCTCGCAAACTTGTAGCAGATTTATTTAGAAGTATAATCGTCTGCATAAAGCAAAGAGCTGACATTAACATCTCCAATTCCGATATCATGTTTAATACCACTTTCCTTCATAATGTGATCCATATAGATAACGAATAACAGAGGGAATAATGTACATCCTTGTCTCACACCAGATTTAAAATTAAACCATCTTCCTGTATTTCCTTCAATTCTAACTTGTGACTTACAACTCAAATAAAGACTAAGTATTACTTGATATAATGCCCCATTGACACCATATGACTGTAGCGTATTGAATAGCTTCTCTCTTGGCACCTTGTCATATTCCTTTTCCAAATCGACAAAACTTAAATACACATCTTTGTTATATTCCCATGATTTCTCAACTATTTCTCGTAAAGTGAAGATCTAATTCTGACAGCCTCTATTTGGCCTGAATCCAGCTTGTTCTTCACCAAGCTTTTCTTCCACAATTCTTCTCAATCGTTTCTCAAGTATACTTGCATAGATCTTGCTAGGAACACTCAGTAGGGAAATGCCTCTGTAATTCTCACATTCAGTTTTATTTCCCTTTTTATATATGGGTACTATTAGAGCTCTGCTCCAATCATCAGTAATTTGTCCCTGTGTGTATGCTTTCTGAACTATGCAGTGCAGCCACTGTAAGACTTTTATACCACCATACTTCAGCATTTGTAGTTGAATATCATCTATTCGAGCTGCCTTTCCACATTTCAAGCCTTTGATGCCTTTTTCTACTTCAAGTATGGATATGTATTGTTGACTGTATGCCTGTTGAGTGTTTTTTTTATCACTATGCAATCACTGCTTGTTTCATTTAGCAATTTTTTGAAGTAATTACTCCATACTTCAAGGATATCTTTTTCTCTCATTTTCATGTCACCTTTATCATCTCTAACTCCTTTTACAGCACTCTTTCCTCCATTTCTAAGCTTCTTCAACAACCTCCAGAATATCTTACCACCTTCTTGATATTTATTTTCTATGTTCTTGCTTTTTCCAGATCGACAAAACTTAAATACAGATCTTTGTTATATTCCCATGATTTTTCAACTATTTGTCGTAAAGTGAAGATCTGATCCTGACACCCCTTATTTGGCCTGAATCCAGCCTTTTCTTTACCAAGCTTTTCTTCCACAATTCTTCTCAACCATTTCTCAAGTATACTTGCATATATCTTACCAGGAACACTCAGTAGGGAAATATCTCTACTGAGTGTTCTACAGAGTAATTCTTTCCTGTGTTCAGGACTTCTGAACTGTAAGACTTTTATACCACCATACTTCAGCATTTCTGGTTGAATATCACCTACTCCTGCTGCCTTTCCACATTTCATGCCTTTGATAGCTTTTTCTGGAATGCACATTTAAAATGAGATTTAGTATATAATGTCACAGAGTTCTATTAGAATGAAGTAAATTGTTTTATTTTTATTGTCTTGATTATGGCATCATTACTGCATTCAATAATCTCAAAACATATGTCCGCTCTCTATTTTTACTAGTTTTTCTTGAAATGAACCCGAATTTGGTGTAATAAATTTAAACCCAACTATAATGGATTTCTACCACTTGACAGCAATGTGTACTACTTGATAATAACATAAGCACAATTTACTTTTTTAATGTAATCCATGCATTTTTCAGTGACTTCATAATGTAATGAAAACAAACATGACAAATTAAGACAGTAAAATCAGAGAAATAAATTTTGAAAGACTCAGTGATTCTAAATAAAACATTTCAACATTCCACTAATGATAAATGATATTTAATTTCTATTTGAAAAAGGAAAAATATTACCTGAGTAAGTTTGATCCTGTCCATCACTGCCAGTAACAGTCAAGCTACTTTTTTTTTCTGGAAGATTAAAGACTTCAAATACAATATTTGGTATTACTCTGTGCTCAGAAACAAACTTAAATTGGCATTCAATGCTGGAAAATTTCAAATTATCAGGAAATATGGGCAATGAGATTATTCCACTAGTAGAGATTGGTTGATATGAACATTCTGTAGAAAAGAGATAAATGATTAGCATCCAAATCAGCAAACAATGTAGCAATGATATCTGATTAGAATATTTTTAAATTTAAGGGAAATAGCATGAAACTGTCGTCTCCCCCAACCTTTCTTATGGCATAATCTGACTTCAGCTTGAATAATATTTTTCATGATTAATATTAATTTCATTATATTTGAGTAAACAGAAAAAAACACCATTAAAGCAAATTCAATTACAATATGCTCAAACATTTCCTCCTCCAAAGCTTGAAGAATATGGGTTTAAATGAAACTTGCTGCAACACCCTTTCCAAATTATTCCTTTTGCTATACATGTCTGTTATAATGGACCAACTCTATTTAGTCATCACTTATGAGGAAAATTGCTTTAATATAAATTTGATACTAAATCATGTGCATTCTATGTGCTGTTTTGTTTAAATACAGTGAAGAATATGAAGTTATTTGGGCAGCAAGATAAAATTTAGCTTTTATTTATAAGGGAGAATAACAACAGAGAGAATAAGCCAAGTGAATATATATACACGCACACTAGCTTACAAGATGGTGAATTCTGTGGTATACATATTATTTTGGCCACAGTGGTGATTAGTATGATTCACCTGTTGTTTATGTCCTCCCTCAAGTTATGAGTCAGTTTCAAACTCTGGCCAAGGGATTGGTTTTCTGCTGAGTGCCCCCCCCCCCCCCCCACTCACTACCCAAAACTGACCTTGAACACATTTGATAATTACATTTTTATCTTAGTAAAAAGATGAATCTGGGATACTTAAGGATCAGCGCTGTATAACTCAATGCTATACAGCTCTGTATAGCATTCTTATATAATCTCCACGTAGCCTTTTAAGGAATGCAGAGAATGGATCAGGGCTTCTGACCTAATGTCTAATCCTCACATTCTTGTGGTGCATCCTGTTAGGCATTTGATAATTACAGCTCTGTATAGCATTCTTATATAATCTCCATGTAGCCTTTTAAGGAATGCAGATAATGGATCAGGGCTTCTGACTTAATGTCTAATCCTCACATTCTTGTGGTGCATCCTGTTAGGCATTTACCTGGATACTGAAAAAATGAGGATGAGCTGGCAATTTGGGATTGTTATTCTAATTGGGTTAAACCACAATGTAAAATTATGGTACAACGTGACAATTTCAATGCTGGGTGGGACATCACCAGGTTAAACAAGATCCCCATTGTTTTCATCAGGGCAAACAGCAAAAAGTCAACTGCTGAAACAAATCCTGGAATGTATCCGAACTCAAAATTAGCAGAGTTCATGATTGGTACTATCATTTTATACTGTGGTTTAAGCATTAATGGAAAAGAAATGGAACTAGCAGAAGAACAAGATGAATATCAGACTAACATAATAGGCATGACAAACCAAGAAGACAAAAACAGGCGAAATCCTTCTAAGCAATGTTATATTCAAGCAATGAAAATTAGGGGGGAAAAAAAAAGCGTAGCTATAGTTTCAATACTAAAAATAAAAGCAATCTTCTTGAATAGCAAGCAATATCAAATAAAGTGATGTGGGCAAAGATCAGAATGGAGAACTGGACAATGAGACTTATTTGTACCTATGGTTCCACAGAAGGTTCTAATAATGAAGAAATGGAGATATTTTTTCAAGGCATTACAGCAGGCAGCTGACACAATGAAAATAAGAAAGTTGATCCTTGTTGGAGATCTAAACAGCAGAGTAGGAAATGATTACCAGACATATAGAAATGATTTGGAGAAAGGAGTCAAGTTAATAATAGTGGAAAGTGCCTGCTGGATTTCTATTCAGGATATGGACTACCGTATATTTTTGCATATAATGCGAACTAGAACTTCTGTTTGAAAACTAGCCCTAAAATGCCATGTCCACGTATAATGCGATCTGTTAATCTTCTTCCATAACATTATAAATAATACAATACGAATTAACGAAAGAAATATTTATTTTAAAACAAAATGTCAAAATTCTTTAAATTCTTCATCTTTTGATGTTTCATCTTCATCAAACATTTCATTTATAAATTCATCTGTAGGCATTGCGTCATCGGTGTAGAAGTTGTCATCGTGCTCTCCATTTTGTTGTGCATCATCCTCGCTTTGGTATATGACGTCATCTTTGGATCCATCCATTGAATTACTTATTCCACATTTAAGAAATGAGCGTTGAATCATTTCAGATGGTATCGAATCCCAAGCTTCTTTAACCCAGCTGGTGACTAGGGTCATCTCAGGCTTCTGAAAATTCCCACCCTTTCATCTTCACCAAACCAGATGACATCCATTCTCTCCATTTTTCACATAAGTGATCTTTAAATGGCTTAATCAAGCTGACATCAAGCGGTTGCAAAACAGAAGTTAGACCACCCGGTACGACTGCTAGGTCTGTATGTAACTCACGTGCTTTCTCTTTGCTTGCCTCCATTAAATGCGCCTGGAACATATCCCAGACTAGCATGCTTCATTGTCGTAACAAGCTGCCTAAACGTATGTTCCATACTTGATCCATCCACAATTGTACACCTTCATCCATCCAACCTTTCTGATTGGCGTGAACAATGACACCCGGTGGAAATTTCATATGCTTCGGAATTTTCTTCCTTTTAAATATCACTGTTGGCTTCAATTTGGTTCCGTCTGCCATGCATGCTAGAACAACGGTAATATGCGTTTTTTCATGTCCCATTATTTTTATGAGGATACTCTTTTCACCAACTGAGTTTACTTCTCGATTCCCAGGCATATCAAAGTACATGGGCGTCTCATCCATATTGTCTATTTGGGAAAGTTCATATCCGTGACACTTCTGTAATTTTATGATAAATTTATGGAAGGGCTCCACTTTTTCTTCAAGCTGTTTGGTAACTTCTGCACAATTTGTGTCGTAATGTTAATGCTTTGCATTCCATAAATCAGTTGCACCACCCAGGCGAAAAAAGAAAAGATGAAATACCTGGTGTGTCTTGAATTTCCCATTCTTGAGTTGTAGAGCTCGAAAACGAATTGCATTTCTTGTTACTATAATGCCATCTTGTCGTTGCGTCAAAATCCATTCATTTAGCTCTTCCTTGCGTTCTGGAAAGGATGGTACATCTCCACGACGGGCACGTTTGGTTTTGGAGATTTTTTCAGGACTGTCTTTTTGCTTAAGCCAAAGTCTAATATTACTCTCTGCTACACCAAATTCTCTCATAGCAAAATTGTTATGTTCTTCTGCAAACTGCAGAACATGCAATTTAAATCCTGCTTCAAAAGATGAACGTGTACGTTTCTGTTGGCTCATTTTTAGGCTAGGTTGGTTTAACGAATAATATTTAAAATCAACTGTGGTTAAACCGATATAACTGCTAATATCCCACCAAGGGGTTCCATAGGCATTAGGTAGTATATATTGTGTGTGTGCAAATCTAATAAGATGTTACATTTTTTAAAATCCTCATATAATGCGAACCCCTAACTTTAAGTAGTATTTTTTACCATAAATTTTTCGCATTATACGCGGTAATATACGGTAGTTGTTACTAACACCATGTTCTAACATAAAAACGTGCACATATTCACATGGAGAGAAGATGCAAGAAATAAAAATCTCTGACTATGTTATAGTTGACAGTCATGTTTTCCCACTGGTTCAGAATACAAGAGTATACTGAGGATCTGAAATAGGAAGCAATCACTATTTAATTTGAGCAGGATAAAATTGAATTTCATACTGAAAAGAAGATTGTGTAAGAAAGTTTTAAAACGAATCAAGGTTGAGCAGCTTTCAGAGCTGAACTGTAGACTGAAATTCTAAACATCATTGAAGAAAAAATGAGAGTTTGAAAACAAGAACCAAACCTTGGAAATTCAGTGGCAAACTCTAAAAAAAAGTGATTGATTGATCCAGCCAGAATGGCATGTGGTGAGATAGTTTGTAAGGATAGAAAAAAATTCAGAACTTTATGGAGGACTCAGAAAGTTAAAGAGGCAGTCAATGAAAAGAAAGCATATCAAAAGTCCCTGACAAGTAAATCAGGTTGTGCTCTTCATGGGAAGACTTTGATAAGATCATAGAAAATAAATATCAGGAAGGCAGCAAAATATTCTGGAAGGTATTGAAAAAAGTTTAGAAATGAAGGAAAGAGTACTGTAAAAGGAATCAGAGATAATAAAGGTGGTATGAAAACTGAAGACAAAGATATTCTAGATGTCCTGGAGTAATTACTTTGAAAAATTGCTAAATGAAACAAGCAGTGTCAGCACAGTGGTAAAAAAACTCCCAACAAGAATGCAGTCCATACTTGAAATACAAAAACCCATTAAAAACCTGAAATGAGGAAAGGCAGCTGGAATAGATGAAATTCAACCAGAAATACTCAAATATGGAGGTATAGAAATTTTACAGTGGCCACATAGCATAATTCAGAAGGTCTGGTCAGATGAGCAAATTCCATATAAAGCAGAGATCTCATAGTTTGTTGTTATGTGCCATTCAGTCGTTTTCGACTCTTGGTGATCTTGTGAACAAAGGCTCTCCATCCCGCTCAGCCTTTTGTCCTTTCTTTCAGCAATTGTATGTTGGTAAGTTCTTTTATGTTGTCCATCCAACTCTTTTGTAGTCTTCCTCCTCTTCTCATTCCCTCATCAGTCTTCCCCCAAATAATTGCCTTTTCCAATGATTCATCAGCTTCCATAACATGTCCAAAGAACGTCAATTTCTGTTTAGTGATCACTAGCTCCAAGGACCAGTGTCTTTATAATATCTTTATATGCTCTCATAGTACCCATATATAAAAAGAGAAATAAAACTGAATGTGAAAATTTCAGACATATTTATTCAACAACCTGTAGGATTATGAATTATTACAGTATCCAAAAAGGGTAGCTGGTTATTGGATTCATGTTCAATAGTAAATTTGATATGGGAGTACAAGGAGTTTATTTTCTCTGGGAAGTGAAGTAATTCAATACCCTACCTTAAAGTAACCTTGAACAAATAGCAAGGATTCATTGTAAATTCAATCTATGCACTTCCTTCAAAGCAGCTCAGAAAACATCTTGCTTCCTAATATCAACAAATGATAAATTATAACCTCTTTCCTTACCAGGTGTCTATTCAAGTACGCTGGTCATGTTATCTTTCCTATTTTGGACAGACCAGCCTTTCTGTCAGATTAGAATTGAAGAACATCAAGACTATATTACATTTTTGGAATCTCACAAGTTTGGCCTTGCTTCTCATGCTATTGACACTAAACTCAGAGTACTTTGGAACAAAATAAAACTTCTTCACTCCAACAAGTTCAAATTCAATCATCTCTACTTGAAATGTGAAACATTAAGAAACCATCCAAACCTGAATGGATCAGACTGTATTTCAATATCCAAATTTGGGAAGTGATCACTATTAATTGTTCATAAGGTTTTTTTTTAATTAATAATTTTTTTATATTTTTTTAATCTATGCAACTTACACAATGATTATTCCTTTAAACTCTAATAGTGCAATATCATATACTTCAGCTACAACTGAGACATGAGCTAATATATGCATGATTTACATTATTTTGATTCATCTTTTGAATGTAGTTAAAAGTCTATCTCCCTGATGATGCCCATGTAACGTTGGATGAAATATATTGGAGTTTTTGAATAAATTCTATATAATTTTGTTTCATGTGTAACCCATGAAACTTACTTAATATATCTAGTGAACATGTTCCATCAACAGTATTGTATTCATTTATAGTCATAGGTAGAGAAGGTTTCAACATATGACTATAAATGAATACAATACCTTTCCAATGCTATCTATCTCTGATTCCTATTTTTTTGCTTGCCATTCTGTTTCTTAAGCACTGTCATTATCTGCTCATTCTTCAGCTCACTTTCTCTTTCCTGTCTTCTCTCTCTTTAAGAGAGAGAGAAGACAGGAAAGAGAAAGTGAATGTTCTGTCCTGAAGGAGAGGGAGGATAAGATTATGGAGATATTTCAAATTCTACTAAGTTTTTCCTAGTGAACTTACAGTGTGTGAGGGGAGGGGGGGGGAAATCACTCCATTTTTGGGGAATATATTAGGTCCCAAAAGTGGTTTCTGTCCACTCTCTGGACTAGACAGTTGGGTTATTATTTTTTATTTTTTTTTTTTTTTAAAGTAGTGATATAAAAAGGCACTGGAAAATATAAATTAAGAAAGATGTAAAATAAAATAAACATCAAAGGGGTGAATGACAATAGGCATGTAAAAATAAAAAAAAAAAGAATAAAAATAAAATAAAGGTAGGCTTAGGAAAATAAAAATAAAAAGCAAAAAATAAAAATTTATCAAGAAGAAATAAATAAATGAAAAATAAATAAAGTAAAACAATAATAATAATAAAATGCAAGAGAGATAAGAAACTAGAATAAGATTAAAAGGGAAAGGTATTAGTAGAATAGTCCAGTTCTGTTGAAGAGGAAAGAGATGGAACCATTTGGTCATTGATTCTGCTCTATCATGAAAGTTTTAGAATATATTACTTTGGAACTGGTAATATAATACAGGTGGTGAGCTCCATGGTTTCATAAAAACATGTATTCCTAATTCAGGCCCTTGAGCTTCTTTGAATGTCTTCTATTGTTTTCTTTTCCTTCATGCTTACACAGCGATCAGAAAACATCATGAAACTTAGAGAAACAACTACTGTGTTGGAGTAAAACTTTAGTTTAATATAAACCAAAATAAATACAGGATGATTTGACCTTCACATTAAGGTTATCATCTGGAGTATACACTTATATACAAAGAAACAAGCTGCACTACCATCTACATAGTATGCTAAAATTACTGACTAACTGTTACAACTATTGGCCTGACCTCTGGTGTAAAAAAAAAAAAAACCTTTACTACATCAAAGCTTGAGTCCTGTTATTATTAACAATTAGGTTATAAAATTAAATCAAAGTCAAAAAAAAAAATTAAATTAATAAATAAAATAAAAATCACCTATACAGCATAGTATACATATAAATATTACAACACATTGGTATGGATAGTGGCTAATAAAAATTGCTTAGAGTCCTAAATTAGTTTGCTGGAAAATTAGGTGGGCTGAATCATGATAAAACAAAAATAATGAAGAGAGAAGAAGAAAATATTTCTATAAATCTCAAAAATCATCTGCTGGAACAAGTTAATAAATATGTTTATCTTGGCAATCCTATATCTAGTAACCTCAAGAAAATGGAAACAGTAAAACACAGGCTAAACCTAGGTTGGACCAACATGAATAAACTAAACAAAATATGGAAAAGAAAAAAAAAATCCCAAACGAGTCTAAAATTATATGAAAAAATTATTATCCCAATGGCTACTTATGTTTCAGAAGCTTGGAGATTAACTCAACAACCAATCAAGAAACTTCAAGCATTTGAAATGAAATGCCTCAGAAAAATTAATAACACTGGATGGAACACAAGACTAATGATCAAGTCAGAACAGATTTAAACTTCCCAGATAATATAATAGACACAATCATTAAGCATCAACTGAGATGGTTTGGTCATATTCAGAGAATGGCCCCTCATAGACTCCCATATTTAGCTCTGAATGGATATATAAGAAGAAAAAGACCTAGAGGCAGACCAAGACGTACTTGGATAAAGTTGCTGAAAGAACATTCCTATCTACCCAGTTATAGAGTCATGAGTGAGATGGCTAAAGATCATGATAAGTGGAGAACCTCTCTTCTTAGTGGACTCAATCCATTATCAAGTGGATGAGATGAGAGAGAGAGAGAATGTGTGCCATCCAAATTCTTGGAATTTTTATGCCACCATTATTGTTAAGATCAGGGTGCTTAATCAAAATTTCACAGGCTTCTTTAAATTTCCATTCATACCAGGCTTTTGTATGATAAAGAACAAGTACTTTTCCAATCGATTTTATGTAGGGCCTCTCAGGTCACACTCTTAACATCCTACACAAAACTGATTGGAAAAGTACATCATACAAAAACCTGGTATGAACAGAAATTTAAAGAAACCTGTGAAATTTTGATTAACCACCCTAATCTTAACAATAAAAATCCCAAAAATTTGGATGGTATACATTCAAGCCCACTTTTCCAGCAAACCTTAACTTTAGGACTCTAAGCTTTTCAATTTTTATTAGCCACTATCCATACAAGTGTGTTGTAATTTATACGCATACTATATAGGTGATTTTTATTTAATTAATTTTTTTCTCTTTTTTGTAAAGATGTTGTTCTCCAGCTTAATTTAATTTTTATAACTTAATAGATAATAATAACAGAACTCTAGCTTTGATGTAATAAGGTTTTTTTTACACCAGAGGTCAGGCCAATAGTTGTAACAGTTGGTCAGTAACTTTAGCATACCATGTAGATTGTAGCCCAGATGATGACCTTAATGTCAAGGTCGAATAGTCAAGTGTTTATTTTGGTTTTTATTAAACTAAAGCTTTATTCTAATACAGTAGTTGTTTCCATAAGTTTCATGATGTATTCTAATCATGTAAGCATGAAGGAAAGGATTTATTTCCTATGTTCTTACCAAAGTCTACTCATGACTTTTTGTTTGGCTAGTTTTACACAGTGCTTTGCTGTCTTACATTTTTCTCTTATTCTCTAAGCAGAAGCTGACTTATTTGCCAGGAACTTTCAATCTGCTTTCTTCTTTTCCTTGACTGTCTTTAACTTCCTGAGTCTACCACGGAGTTCTCATTTTCCTATCCTAGCAAACAACCTGATGTAAAATTTCTACCAGATGCAAAATGGTCAGTCAAAGGAAATGATTGTCTTGGTTGGTACAAATGATTTGAGAAGAGAGAAGCATTCTATGAGGGAGGATGTAAAGGAGCTGTTAGAAGAGGCAAAACTGAAGAGCAAGAAGGTGAAGACTAAGTCTCCTACCACACTATGATAGAGGTGAACCGAGGAGACAGCATTGGTAGCTAAATAAGTCTATATATAGGTTGTGCAAAAGGAATAATATAGAATTTGTGGATCTGTAGTCCCTGTTTGATCCATCAAACAGACCACCACAGATTTCAAGGATTTGTACAATGCTGATGGACTGCATCTAAATGGTTTTGGTGGTAGGTGGCCGGAGAGAGCTTTGTTCACCGAGCATGCTGAAGTGCAAATTCAGAGAAACTTAAGCAATTACCGTGGAAACAAGCGAGTTTGTGTGAAGGTACCCATGAAGTGATTGAGTGTGAGAATGACCAAGCGAGGAATCTAGTCTCACAAGCAAAATTTTGAATAGGGTAGTCAATTCAGAAAGTAAAGGTGGGTTGGAGACTAAAGAGATGCTGCAGTTTCTATTGTTAAAGGTCGTTATTTTCTTAATTTACCTTTAAACCATACTTTATTTTGTGATACTTCCGTAATGACTCTTATATAACTTATATCAAGTTATCCTCTTTACTTATTACTTTATCTCTCTCTCTTATATATCATAAACACGCAGTCTTCAATCGTCTTTAGACCTACTCTTGAACCAAATAGACATTAAACTTATATGAGGATGGTAAGGAAGTAATCTATGAAAAGGGTTAACTTCTCTAATTCTCACATATTAATTCCTTTTCAATGCAGAGAAATTTATTTGTTCACTCTGCGCACACTCCACATCTAGATGGTTGCATGCATATCATCAGAGAAATAACAATCAGTAAGTATGTCACTTTTTGCATAATATAGGTTTTATAAATCAATAATTTATCTCAACTTTTCTAGTTGAGATTTTCTAGATCACTCGGTTTTCTGCCTCTCCCATCCCTCTCGCTCCTGCAATTTGTTCCAGTTCATCTCTCCACCTTCTTCTCGGTCTTCTTGGTTGTCTTGCTCCATCCATTTTCTCCACTCTGTTGTTTTTCTAGTCCATCTCTCGTCACTGCATCTGGCAATATGGCCAGCCCATCTCTACTTAGCCTGTTTAATGTATTTTACAATATCCATGACACCTGTTTGAGATCTTAACCAGATATTTGTCTTCCAATCTCTTAATGTTATTTTTAGCATACTTCTTTCCATGCAATGTTGTGTTGTTCTCAGCTTTTTGTTTAGGGCTTCTGTTAAAGTCCATGTTTCTCCTCCATATGTCATCATCATCAAATTCCTGCCATGTACCCTCAAGGGGGGGGGGGGGTATACAGGATATGATAGTACTACATGAAAAAAATTACATCATTACTAACTGCCTATCTACAATTTTCCTCCAAATCACTCTGTTACTTATCAAGACTCCAACATTATCAGATCTTATATTTCTATCATCTAAGGCACTTTGTAATGTATCAATCCACCTATATCTTGGTCTTCCTCTGGATCGTTTTGCTGCCAACCTAGCAGAGAAAACTTGTTTTGCTAATCTTTCCTCGCCCATTCTGTTTAAGTGACCATACCAAATGAGATTAGCTCTGCTAACACATTCCGGGATGCTGACAATGCAAGTTCTTTCCTAATATTCTTGTTTTTAATATGATATTGCCATTGATGCCATCTGTTTTCGCCTCTAATCTTTCTCAGGACTCTCATATCTGCGGTCTCTAGTCTTTGGTCAAGTGTTTTACTTCTGACCCAGCTCTCGCATCCATAAGTGAAAACTGGTTTGAACACTGTCTTGTATACAGCTTATTTAGTGTTCCGACTAATTTCTCTCTTATTCCATATGAATTTATTCCGTTGACTTCCCACCATACCAGCTTTGCTGATTCTGTTGTCTATTTCTATATTTAATTTACCATTTGCACTAAAAATCGTGCCTAAGTAGCTGAAATGTTTTACTTGTTCAACAGGTTCTCAATTCACAACACAGTTGACATTTTCAATGATTCTGCCTATTTTCATTGTCTTTGTCTATTTATTGCTGACCTTCATACCATATCTATTACAACAGCTATTCAATTTAATCAGAGAATCTAGCAGACGTAGTAGATTTATTTAGAAGTATAACATCATCTGCATAAAGTAAAGAGCTCAGATTAACATCTTCAATTTTGATATCAGGTTTAATGCCACTTTCCTTCATGATGTGATCCATATAGATAATGAATAACAGAGGGGATAATGTACATCCTTGTCTCACATCAGATTTAACATTAAACCATCTTCTTGTACTTCCTTCAATTCTAACTGCTGACTTACAACTCAAATAAAGACTAAGTATTGCTTGATATAATGCCCCATTGACACAATATAATTGCAGCATATTGAATAGCTTCTTTCTTGGCACCTTATCATATGCCTTTTCCAAATAGACAAAACTTAAATACAGATCTTTGTTATATTCCCATGCTTTCTCGACTATTTGTCGTAAAGTAAAGATCTGATCCTGACAGCCTGTTTGGCCTGAATCCAGCTTGTTCTTCACCAAGCTTTTCTTCCACAATTCTCTCAACCGTTTCTCAAGTATACTTGCATAGATCTTGGCAGGAACACTCAGTAGGGAAATACCTCTGTAATTCTCACATTTAGTTTTATTTCCCTTTTTATATATGGGTACTATGAGAGCTCTACTCCAATCATCGGGAATTCGTCCCACTGTCCAGGCTTTCTGAACTATGCAGTGCAGCCACTGTAAAGCTCTTATACCACCATACTTCAGCATTTCTGGTTGAATATCATCTACTCCAGCTGCCTTTCTTCATTTCAAGCCTTTGATGCCTTTGTCTACTTCAAGTATGGATATGTATTCCTGCCTGCATGCCTGGTCAGTGTTTTTTTACCACTGTGCTGTCGTCACTGCTTGTTTCATAAATTTAGCAGTTTTTTAAAGTAATTACTCCATACTTCAAGGATATCTTTTTCTCCCGTTTTCATGTCACCTTTATCATCTCTAACTCCTTTTACAGTACTCTTTCCTCCATTCCTAAGCTTCTTCAACAACCTCCAGAATATTTTGCCACCTTCTTGATATTTATTTTCTATATTCTTGCCAAAGTCCACCTATGACTTTTGTTTAGCTAGTTTTACACAGTATTTAGCATTCATGCATGTCTCTGTATTCTCTAAGAACGCAAGCTGACTTATTTGACAGGAACTTTTGATATGCTTTCTTCTTTTCCTTCACTGCCTCTTTAACTTCCTGTGTCCACCATGGAGTTCTGATTTTTTTTATCCTTGCAGACAACCTCACCACATGCCTCTCTGGCAGAATCAATCAATGTTTTCTTCAGAGTTTGCCACTGAATCTCCAAGGTTTGATTCCTGTTCTCAAACTCTTTCATTTTTTCTTCAATAATCTTTGTGTATTTTAGTCTACAGTTCACATCTGAAAGCTGCTAAACTTTCATTTGCTTTAAAATTTTCTTACAAGTTATTCTTTTCAATATGGAATTCAATTTTATCTTGCTCAAGACTAAATAGTGATCACTTCCAATTTCAAATCCTCTGTACACTCTGGTGTCCTGCACCAGGGAGAAAACATCACTAACAACAATAACACAGTCAATGAGATTTTTCTTATTCCTTGCCTCTTCTCTCCTTGTGAATTTGTGCACATTTTTATGTTGGAATATGGTGTTAGTAATAACCACTCCATGTGCTGAGCAGAAATCCAACAGGTATTTGCCATTATTATTAGCTTTGCTCTTTTCTCCAAATTTTCCCAAAATATTTTTGTATGTCTGATAATCATTTCCTACTCCGCTATTTCGATCCCCAACAAATACCAACTTTTTCATTTTGTCAGTTGCTTTTTCTAAAGCATCAAAAAATTTCTCCAATTCTACCTTAGTAGAACTTTCTGTGGGACCATAGGCACAAATAAATCTCATTGTCCAATTCCCCATTCTGATATTTACCCACATCACTCTACTTGAGACTGCCTGCCATTCAAGAAGATTAGCCTCATATTTTGTGTTGAATACTATGTCTACTCCTTCTTTCCCTTGATTGTCATTTCCTGAATAAAACATTTTGTATTTATTGCTCAGAAAGATCTCACCAGTTTTTGTGTTTTTTGTTTCAGTCACCCTTATTATGTCGATCTGGTACTTATCTAATTCTTCAGCTGGCTCCATTTCTTTGCAATTCAGGCTTCTTATATTGATAGTACCGATCTTTAACTCTGGTGATGTTGAGTTGGAGTATGCTTTCAGCTTTGGTCCAGTAGCTGACTTTTTGCTGTTCACCCTGGTTGCCTGGTGAAAACAACGGGGACCTTGTTTAACCGGGTGAAGCCCCAGCTGGCATGAAATTTTGTCATGTTGTACCATAATTTTGTATATTGGTTTAAGCCAATAAGAATACAATTTGGTCAGCTAAATCCCAAATTGCCAGCCCATCCTCGTTCGTTCAGTATCCAAGTAGATACCGAACAGGGTGCACCACGAGAAGGTGAGGATTGGACATTAGGTCAGAAGCCCTGGTCGGTTCTCCGCATTCCTTTAAAGGCTATGTGGAGGTCTCCTCTCAGTTATACAGCTTTGACCCTTAAGCACCCCTCCTCCTCCATATGTTAGGACAGGAATTATGCACTGGTCGAAAGCTTTCCCTTTTAGACTCATAGGGATGTCCCTTTTGAATATGTCTCATTTTCCCATAAGCCATCCATCCAAGGCGAATTCTTCATTCAATCTCTTTTCTTTGGCACTCCTCAAAGGATAACAATTGTACATATGAAGTAACTTGTTCTATTTCATGGTTTTCAACTTTAATAGTTCTATGGTTTATGTATTTATTCATCATTATTTTTGTTTTTTCTCTATTTTTAATCCAATTTCTCTGGAGGCTTCATTTAGCTGATTTAGCCTTTCTTTCAGATCTTCAAGATTATCTGCTATCAGGTCAATATAGTCTGCAAATTTCATATGATGCAGCCTCTCTCCATTTATGTTTATTCCTTTTGTTTCCCAATCAAGGCTTCTAAAGACTTCCTCTAGTGCAGGTGTAAATAATTTGGGAGATATGCTGTCACCTTGCCAGATGCCTTTTTGTATTGGGAACTTTTCACTTTTTTTATATAATTTAATTACAGAAGTTGCATTATTGTAAATACGTTTTAGTGTTTCATTATATGGTTTCTCAGTTCCCTGGGTTTCAAGTGCTTTTAGTGTTGCAGATGTTTTAACTGAATCAAATGCTTTTTCATAGTCTATATAGGCCAAAGATAAGGGTTTATTGTATTCAATTGAGTTTTCAATGAGCTGTCTTAATGTGTGAATATGGTCCAAAGTATTGCAATTCTTCCTAAACCCAGCTTGTTCACAGGATTGCATTGCCTCTAGTTTAGTTTTTATTCTATTATTTATAATTTTTGTGAAAACTATGTTTTTTTTTTTTTTGTTTTAAATAACTGGTGTGATCATAATTAAAAGAAACATGTATTAACCACAGTGAAAATTATTTAATTGTAAATATTTCATCCTAAGTATCTC
Source organism: Typopeltis vanoorti (assembly GCF_054136105.1). Classification (NCBI taxonomy): domain Eukaryota; kingdom Metazoa; phylum Arthropoda; class Arachnida; order Uropygi; family Thelyphonidae; genus Typopeltis; species Typopeltis vanoorti. Next base: position 42,115,645 of record NC_143556.1, on the reverse strand, counting down.
AGGACATGATCAGTACAGTAGTTTAAAACAATAATAAGAATAACATACAGTTAGGGCACATGATTACAATAGAATCTCATTAAACGTGCGTAACGTGTTACAGAAGTTTCAAAAAAAAATTAAAATTGAAAAATAAATAAAATAATTATTTAACACAATTATGTATGACAATTTCCCATACTTTAGGAATAGTAAGAACTTCGTTGTGGTTTAAGTTTGGTCTGTGTAGTAGAGCTTCAGAACTTTCTTTGTATAAACGTTCATGTTTATATATAAAGATCTATGTAAAAGTTTAGACTTTTCCCCAATGGATTTTATGGTTTTGATTTTCAATTTTGTGTTGAGAGAGGCTAGATTTCTGTGGTTTAAAAAGACGAATGTGGTCTTGATGTTTCGAGATGTGGTTTCTGAACAGACCTACCTGTCTGTCCAAAGTAGGACAATTTGCATGAACATGGAATCTCATAAATGCCAGACAACATCAAAGGTGAGAGTTTGTCCTTAGGAGAAGGTAACAAGTTGTAAATTTGGTTGATAGGTTTGTAAGTAGTGGCAAAATAATTCTTCATAATTTTAGAAAGATGTTCGGCGATGCCTTTGACATAAGGTATGGAAATCCTATGAACTTCTGTCTGGTTTGATGTGTGAGAAGTGACTGATGATTTTTTGAGTTGTTTTAGGATTATATCCATTTAGGATGGCTGTATTTTTGATTACTTCTAATTCCTGGTTTAAAGATTCTTCAGAGGAGCAGAATTTGTGTGCTCTGGAAACTAGTGATTTTATAATGCCAGATTTCTGAGATGGATGATGAGCGGAAGAATTGTAAATGTAGCAACCTGAGAACGTAGGCTTGTGAAAGACAGATGTGGCAATGGAACAGTCTTCTTTTCTTTGGATGTGTAAATCCAAAAAGGAGATACCCTGTGGAGATTCTTTTTCTATCACTAGTTTTAAATCACTAGTTTCCAGAGCACACAAATTCTGCTCCTCTGAAGAATCTTTAAACCAGGAATTAGAAGTAATCAAAAATACAGCCATCCTAAATGGATTTAATCCTAAAACAACTCAAAAAATCATCAGTCACTTCTCACACAACAAACCAGACAGGAAGAAGTCCATAGGATTCCCATACCTTGGGAATCCTATGGACTTCATTTTGTTTGGAGATGCCGTCAAAGGCATCTCCAAACGTCTTTCTAAAATTATGAAGAAATACAATTTTGCCACTACTTACAAACCTATCAACCAAATTCACAACTTGTTACCTTCTCCTAAGGACAAACTCTCACCTTTGATGTTGCCTGGCATTTATGAGATTCAATGCTCATGCAAATTGTTTTACTTTGGACAGACAGGTAGGTCTGTTCAGAAACGCATCTCGGAACATCAAGACCACATTCGTCTTTTTAAACTGCAGAAATCTGGCCTCTCTCAACACGGAATCGAAAATCCAAACCATAGAATCCATTGGGAAAAGTCTAAACTTTTACATAGATCTTTATATAAACATGAACGTTTATACAAAGAAAGTTCTGAAGCCCTACTACACAGACCAAACTTAAACCGCAATGACGTTCTTACTATTCCTTAAGTATGGGAAATTGTCATATAAAATTGTGTTAAATATTTTTTTTTAATTTTATTTTATTTATTTATTTTTTTTTTTTACTTCTGTAACACGTTACGCATGTTTAATGAGATTCTATTGTAATCATGCGCCCTAACTGTATGTTATTCCTATTATTATTTGCATCAGTACAAAAATCTACTGTACTGATGATGTCCTAAGATACTTAGGATGAAATATTTACAATTAAATAATTTTCACTGTGGTTAATACGAGTGTTTTTTAGTTTATATATGGTGGGGAGTAGGCATATAGGTCTGTAGTTTTTAATTTCTTCCTTATTGCCCTTTTTAAAAAGTAATATTAGAAGTGAATTGTTCCAATTTTTCTCTGTTTTAGGCATTTATTGAAGAGTTTACTCAACTGTTTGATGACAGGGCTTCCTCCCAGTTTCTAAGTTTTTTTTTTTTAAGTATTCTATCAAGGAGTATTTCTGGAACTACAAGGCAAGTGATTATGACATGCTTAGGAAGAAGCTTAAATCTGTACTATGGCATAAAACACTGCAGGATAAGGATATTAGTAGTGTATGGGATATAGTAAAGGGACATCTAAAGGAAGCAATATTAAATTGTATACCTATGATAAGAAGGGTTAATTAGGTAGGAGTTAGATGGATGAGCAATATCATTAAGCACAGCCTGCAGAAGAAGAAAATGCTGTAGCAGGTATATAAAGAGAAAGGCGGCCAGAAAACTCATGAACAGTACATGGCTCAGGCAAGAAAGGTGGCCAGCATAGCATGGAAGGCAAAATCAGCATATGAGAAAAATCTAGCTGAGCAGGCCAAAGGAAATCCCAAAGAGTTCTTTCGTTATGTGGTAAGAAAGAGGAAGAATGACTGTGGAAGATAACCTTAACGAGTGATGGTCATGAGGAGACAGAAGCAAATAAAATAACTGAGTTACTTGGTGACCACTTTGCAAATGTATATCATCCTGGTGAAATTATTGCTTTAATATGTGTGTCAGACACTAACGTGGGAACAGAGATGGATGAATAGGTTCTTAGGATATTGTAGAATCTCTATGAAAATACAGCTGTGAGATTAGATGGGGTTTTGCACGAATGTGCAAGGGAACTGACAATGCTTTTAACTAGATTCTTTAAGTCTCAGCACAGGTAGAGTTCCAAGGGAGTTGAAAGAGTGCAAAATAATTCCCTTGCATAGGGGAGGTTCTAAGACTGCAGTAGCAAATTATAGACAAATCAGGCGTGGTGTTAGAAGTACTAGAAAAATTTGATAAAAAAATAGAATTCAAGAATGGGTAGATAAAAATATGATACTGTATGAGGGTCAACATGACATTGTGAAGGGTCAGTCATGTCTTAGTAATTTACTAGCTTTTTATAATAGAGTAACAGCTGAGTTGGATAAAGGAAATGGCTAAACAATGATTTTGCAAAAGCATTTGACAAAATACAACATGAAACCCTGTTATGCATATCAGAGCAAATGAGGATGGATATAAAACTGGTTAAGTGAAAAAGCAGGTGGCTGCTGGACAGATATCAAAAAGTAGTATATTGAGGGGGCAGAATTGAGGCAAAAACAACTGAACAGTTCCTCTCAGATCCTTTCCTATATCGTTAATGTATGAATTAAATAGTGGGGGAGGGGGTTTCCTGATATCCTGTCAAAGTCTTTCGCAAAGCCCAGCAGTATCACTGTAAACCCTTATCCATCTCAGTTATCACTATTAATAACTAGTTATCAGTTATTATATACTGAGTCAGTTATTATATACTTACCCTTCACAAAACCATGTTGCCCCCCATACAATATCCTATTTCTGTCTATCCATTCCTGTATTTTGCTACTGAACAACTTCTCCACTAATTTGACAACTCCTTGCATGCTGATTGGTCGGTAATTTGCTAATCAATCTTGGAGCCTTGCAACCTGACCCTGCACTTTTAATACTGGCTTTCATAGCACTTTCCCACCACTATCACTTTCAAACCAACTTCCAATTGCCTGAGGTAATGTGCACATGTTTATAGTGCCAAGTGTCCCCTGGTGGCAAAATTTTGTACTATTTTTTATCTTCTATAAATCAAAACCACATGTTCCAGTGAACTTAAACCAAATTTGGTTTAATTTCATCCAATACATTCTTCACTATAGTGCTGTGAACACCTCCTACTAGGCAAATATGGTTTTTTATGTTCTTTTTTCTGATATCAACTGTGCATCCAGTTTTTCCAATGTATGGAATTCCAATGTATTTCTCATCATCATCAAATTCCTGCCATGCACCCTCAAGGGGTATACAGGATATGATAGTACTACACGAAAAAAAATTACATCATTACTAACTTCCTATTTACAATTTTCCTCCAAATCAGTCTGTTACTTGTCAAGACTCCAACATTATCAGATCTTATGTTGTATTTCTTTAAATTATAATTATTTCTTTTCACAGACATTTAATAAAACAGATAGATATAGCTCTGCTGAAATGGTTTTGTTTCAGTGTGTTATCTCTTGGTACAGCATGCTGTCAATTTTCTTTTTATTATATCAGTTTTAATCAAGGTGGTTCTAATCCATTGTAGTTGAGATAATTATCATTTATGCAAATTTAATCAATATCTTTTTGAGAGTATTTATTATTCCTAGCTTTTGTGTTGTGGTAAGAGCCTAGATGTACAAACCCATGTATATATGTGCAGGTTTGAGATCTAAATGAGTTACGAGCGTAACCATGAACAGCAAGGAATTGTTTTTTTTTGTTTCTATCATGAATTGTATGTGCTTGTGTTTGTTTAAATGGTTAAAGGTGGTTTGGTGGCTCTGTGGCCAAATTATGAATGCCATCAACAAACCTAAGCCAAACTTTGTTTTAAATTTGCAGTTGCAAAAGGTTTCGGTTTGAAAGTTTCCATAAAGTAGTTTGTAAAGATGTGGGATTCAGTGGTAAGTCCATGGTTGCCCCTTCTTTTTGATTAGAAGTAGGCAAAGAGGGCTCAATGATAAGCAGAAATTTGTTTTTTATAGAAAAAAAAGTGTGCCACTGAGGGACATTTGTATAGATTGAAAAAAATCAAAATGAAAAAATGACCATAATTAATAAAAATATATTTTATTTTTATTGATTATGGTCATTTTTTCATTTTGATTTTTTAACTGAAGAAATATAAAGAAATGTTCTGAGTTCTGTTTCTCATGAAGCAGCAGCAAGGGAAAACACAACACATTTAAGATTTCAGAATGAATATAAAGAAATTATATAATTTAGAGAAACAAAATCAACCATACAAGTTTTCATATCCACTATTATGGTTCAAATTCTGCATATTCCACCATCAAGTAAAAATTTTAAGTTACTATGTCATGATTAGCCCATTGACTGCTTCACAGTATGCTTGAGCTTTTTAAAGATAAAACGATGTGCAAATATCCTAGCCTTTTATTATTCATATTCCATTGCAAGAACACAAATGATACTAATTGACAAAACAGGCATTTGTAGTGATGATTTAGTATACCCAATAGTCAAAATAAGGTAAAAAAAAACATCATAGACTTAGCATTATGTAAATCAAACTGAAAATTAAACTCCCTCTGGAGATTTTTTTACTTGTCAATGAAAAATTATCAGTTGTCACAAATGAGCAGAGAACTTTTTTTTTAAATCCATGAATGGAGATATAATTCAATGCTGATAAGTGTAAAGATATTCACTTTGGCTAGAAAAGAGAGAAGTGTATTGTTGTTTGCTCAACATAATGAGGAAGTGACAGTCCCGTACATATGGTGTTAATCAGACTATGACCAGATTTCCATGCACAGATCTTGTTCAGGTGAACCAATTTCTGTTCTTAAAATCAACAAGCATCACAAAAACCTTATGATGCTCAATTTATTTATTCATATGGGGTTTCCCCCCCCTCCATTACTCAACCGTCCCTTAGGACATTGCATCCTCCTAGTGAGGGAATAAGTATGTATTTTATTATGTAGATCCATTATGCATGTATTTTATGTAGTTCCATGTGTGTGTTCATGGGCTCGTTTGTCTGTACTGAGGGACGAAAAACCCAGGTTTCTGGGTGGAAAACTCTCTACCTCCATATGAGACCAACTCACCTTTAGTTTTAGCAAACAATAATTCACGTCATGGACGAGATTGAACCCAGATCTTGCTGACAAAAGGGCTTCATGTATACTGACTGCGCTACAGAGACTTATGATGCTGACTGATGAATGACGAGACTGATTATAATGTTAATGGGGAAGAAAAACAGTTTGGAATGGATAGATAAGAATAAATATGGAAGAATAACTATTCAATGCATATAGCAGTCTAGTGTCAGAAGCTAATGAGATTGTTCAATTAATTAGTGCTCACTTTGCTAAGATATATCAACTGGTTGTATGTAACATGGTGCACAGTGCTACTGCTATATTGGATGAAGACTTAGAGGTGTATGAAAATGAGGTTGAAGAGTTGTTGCACAACCTGGATAAGAATTTGTCAACAGTGAAGTTGTATACAGTGAGTGTGAATCTCGGTTTAGTCCTTGGGCCATTGTTGTTCAATCTATATATTAATGACATTAATAAAGGACTGACAGAAGATTTGCAATTGTTTTATGGAACATCAGCAAGTTTGTTAAATGAATGTTCAGCAGAATTGGTTAGGCCTTTTTGTATTACTTGAGTCTCAGCTCAGGAATGATAGTTCCATTGTAGAAGGGGTACAAAAACTGATGTGCTAACTACTGACCTATCAAACTCTGGTGTGGTAGTGAAGATTTTTGTGATAGTGAAGTTGGGTAGACAAACAAGCTATACTCCGCAAAGAGCAGCATGGGTTTACTAAAGAAGGTCATATTTCATAACAATGTCACAGCCGAGTTAGATAAAATGAATGGATACACTATGATAATGTTGGATTTCACTAAGGCATTTGATAGGATACTACATGAAAAGCTGTTGAATAAACTGGAGAATATGGGATTAGAATACAAACTCTTGAACTGGATTGGTGGATGGTTGACAGACATCAGGAAGTTGTATGCAGTGAGTGTGAATCTGGGTTTAGTCCTTGGGCCATTGTTGTTCAATCTATACATTAATGACATTAGGAAGAGACTAACAGAAGATGTGCAATTGTTTTCCAATACTGAAAAGATATGCAGGGCAATCAGGGATGCTGCTGATATCCAGCAATTACAAAATGATCTGAACAGGCTGAAAATTTGTGCAAATGAAAATGGATGTCAGTTTAATGCTAGTAACTGTAAAGTTATGCATTTTGGTGTGATGAGATTTCCAGCAGTATATTATATTAGCTGGGTTATGCTATGAGAAACTGATGAGTCTAGGAATCTTGGTGAAATGCTGGATAGGAATTTGAAGTTCAAAGGTCACATAGCAAAAGTTGCAAATACAACTAAGAGAATAATTGAGATGTTGAATCAAACCTAGACATGTAAGGATAAGGGTCATTTTGCCTCTTTATAAGGCCTTGATAAGACCACACTTGGATTTACTGTGTGCAGATTTGATCTCCTGGGTTCTAAGGGGATAAGAAGCTGTGGAAAGGGTGCAAAGAAGAGTTACAATGATTATATTCAGATTATGGAATTCAGATTATTCAGATTTATGAGGACAGATTACGAGCATGTGGGTTGTAGACAATGATTAATGGGAGAAAAGGGTGATATGATATAGGTCTATAAACTTTTGAATGGATGTTTATACATGTTCATACTGTTGTCATGGGAAATTTCATTATATAGAAGGTGGGGAGAGAACACAGGATCATCCATGGAAGTTAAGTTTGTTTGCAATCAAGAAAGGGATAAGAGCTAGGTTTTTCTCTCACAGAGCAGTGAGTGAGTGGAATAATTTGCCTTTAGGAGTAGTGAGTACAACTATTGCGATTGAATTTATGGGAAAGTATGACAGCTGGTTTGGGTAATTTATAGCCTCCTCAATAAGTCCTTGACTTCCTGGAGGTCTCAGACAATAATAATAATGATAGAATGGGAGGTTCATGTCTATCATCATCCGCCTTTGGAGTATAAAGAATGTTAATAATGATGATAATAAAGGAACAGACAATAATAAGAGGAGGAACGAGAAGTGGTTCTATTTTTGGGAATCATGGAAAACAAACTAAACATTATGAGATCTTGTATTATACATTGCATGTTTTGTGCAATGAAAAAAAAAAAAGTTTCCTAAAAAACGATGCCATTCCCACGAGACCCACATTTGTACATCTAAAGGTGAATTTTGCCAAATTCACCTTTAGATGTACTTGCTTTCTGTATTTGCAGTAATCTGGATGTACATGAGTTTATGTCCAAGAGTATATAGTCTCTGAGGCATCCAAAGGGTCAGGAAAGAATACTATTGAGACAAGGCACGGTATGAATAGCCTTCCCAAGTTGGGACCTGCTTACCATAAGATATGTGATCTTGGAGATGTAAGGGTATTCAGTACTACAGGACAGATATACTGTTTGTTACTCTTGCATAAAGGGGAAACTTTTTTTTGTTTTGGACAGTGTCATGCTTTAAGTGAGGTATTTTGGAAGGTGCAGTCTTTTTCTCAGAAAGTGCTAGTTCAACAGTGATATTTCTTGATGGAAATCTTAGAGGTTCAGGTCTACATTTGTAGGTACAGGTAACCCTCGTATAATGCGGTCTACAATTTCTAGTAACCCTTTATTTTATTTTTTCATATTTTTCACCACGGGATTTAAAAATCAAATTATATCTTTGTTAAATTTGTGTCTGCCCATATCGCGCAAGTAGTTATAAGTATTGAATTTAGTTTTATTGTATCACTGAATAAGGTACTGTACAGAGGCTTTTGCAGTCTGTGTCATTCTCAACAAATAGTGCAATTAGAGATTGATGGAATAAAAACAGCACTAATTAATAAATCACATGTCCCCTCCTCACAGAAACTATGCTGTATAGACTTAAGCAAAACCATATGTTGCACCAAAACACAGTAACTAAAAACTATTGTCCAATTTTTCAATTATGAAATAAGTGTTTGTTTTATTGCATTTGAAATTCTCAATGTCATTATGACAGATCACAAAGGCTAACTTAAAATAAAATACTACCAAGAATTGAAACATGTCATATAATGAATGTAAGTTCGCCTGCCAAGAAGCCATACAAACTCACACAAATGTTTCAACCAAGGATTGAAACTTTTGTGAGAGTTGAGCCAGTCAGTAATGGGAAGTTCCATTGGAACGATAAATGACACCCTGTTGTGAATGTTGTTATGACAGTTTCAGATGTTATGGAATTCGATTGAAGAGAATTAGCATTTCAACTCAACACTTGTCGGTTGCTTTTGTCTTTGGGTCGCGATCTTTTGTTAATACCGCACCAATCATATGCACGTGTTTATAGCTGCTGTCTTGTGTAAAACAAAATTCAGCTTGTACTTATTGTAACAATTAAAAAAAAACTTAATTTATAAGCGTATAAAAGGATATCACCTGTAAATCATTTCTGCCAGGAAAGTGCATTTAAATAATTTAAAATCATAAGTGTGTTATTCTCAAGCTCAGCAGTTTATTTTTCTGGTAAGTTACATACATATGTAATGCTTTTTTTTTTATGTAAAAGTTTATTTTTATTGTAATGGCTACTAAAACTGCAATGAAAGGGAAAAAAACAACATTGAAGAGGAAATTCATGTCTCTCAAAGAAAAAATTAAAATCTTGGATCGGTTAAAAATTGGAGAAACACCAAGAGTTGTTGCAAGGACTCTGAATTTAAATGAATCAACAATTCGAACAATCAAACAAAATGAATATAAAATCCGAGAAAGTGTTTACTGCTGGGTCAATGATAAGTGCAAAGTGCTTTGCTCGTGTTTGCAATATTCTAAGAGAAAAAAAATGGAGAAATCTCTAATGATTTGGATAGAAGATTGCACTCAAAATAAAATTCCTTTGGATGGACACCTTATTAAGCAAAAAGTTTTCAAAGTTTATAAACATTTAAAAGAACTCAATCAAGATTCTTTAGAAGAAATCTCTCAGCGTGGATTTTGAGCCAGTATAGGTTGGTTCGAAAACTTTAAAAAGCGGTTTTCTTTGTATAATCTTAATCCAGGGAGAATCAGCATCAGTAGACGTTGAAGCTGCCCAGAAATACCCAGCAGAACTTTTAAAAATCATTAAAGAAGGTGGTTACAGTGCAGACCAGGTGTTCAATGTGGATGAATCTGGGTTATATTGGAAAAAAATGCCAAAACACACCTATTTTTCAAAAAATGAAAGAATCAGCTCCTGGATTCAAAGTTTCCAATGACAGAATTACTCTACTGTTTTGTAGTAATGCATCAGGTGATTACATGACGAAACCAATGTTTATTGACCAATCCGCAAATCCTCGTGCGATGAAAGGGCTCGACAAGTCCACCCTACCTGTTTATTGGCGGACCAAAAAAAAAAGGCATGGGTTACAGTGTTGTGATCCCAATATTTTATTTTTCTTCTTTAAATTTTGTTATCAGGTACACTAACTATTTTCCTAAGACCTTGCCTATGTGAGAGCACTTTGTTACCAATCTGTCTAACAATTCTAAGAATATTTATAATTTTTACAGACTGCACCACCTAGAACTTGTAGATTAATAAAAGTTAATCAAGGGATTGGTAAGGAGTACACAAAAACAACCCGAAATACTCAATTGTGACCCTATACTACTTTCTACTAATTTTCTTCCCGCCCAGATTCGTACTTAATTTTTACAAGTGGTGCATCGAATTCCATAAAGAAAAAAAAACAGCAGCTTAAACAAAATAAGTTTTAATTAACAATTATACAAGTTACTAATTACACAAATTTTAAGAGATTCATCTAAATATGATTATACAATACATCACTTCTGATGGCTCTAACGTTTTCCACAGAAAAAGCACAAAGGTTTTCTATTTTTATCTTACTATCATATACAAAGTCTCACTCTCACACTATAGTCTCAAATATGATTTTCCTCTTTTGAGTCTTAGTTAACATTTACTCCTTGGTTAAATTTTCTTTAAGCATACTTTCAGATATATTCAAACTCTGACTTAGTTAAAAGCTGTACCAATTCTGACAACTCCAATATTTTTACAGAAAACACTCTAAATTCTCATAAATCTCAATCACTATACACATAGCATCAATCTCTCACCGTAATCTTACAATTCTTAAAATCTCAATTATCAGTTATTCTTTAAATAAAATCCTCATAACTTATCTCAGAGATTTTTTTTATAATTAAACTCGTAATACACTTATTCTTCCCATATTGTTTTGCACAATAACTTTCTTTCTTAAAGTTCTTTCTAAGAAATGTCTCTGAGTCTCTCTTTTAAGTTAACACAATACTAACTCCATGGATTTACACACTAAAAATAAGTGACATAAATTCTACTTATCTATTCATGGAGGCTCCGTTCCTTTGTTGCACAGAATTTACAAGGCATACCTTGTAAACACAGCACTTGCTCCTTCCTCAGCATGGAGATGCTGTAATTGTGGCTGATATCAACCCTGATTTAGGTTGCCAATATACATTCATAAAAAAAAAAAAAGATGTTTTTGTGCTTCTTGTTAGGAGCAGAAGTCACAATTTACACTTGAAAGTGTTTTGGATTTTCAGATCTATTGGAAGGATATTGGGCAACATCCAGTTAAAATTATGTGTAGAGGGGTTAAGTGTACCTAAAATAGCAATTTTCCATTTTTCCTTATCTTGTGCGAGTATATATTGATTTCTATCCAAAGTCTTCTAATGGGGCATGAGATAAGCAAATGAGATAAGCAGTGGCAGAACAGTTAAAAAATATTAGAGAAATGAAATCAGGAATATACAAATCAATACCTGAGGTAGAGATATCAATCAGTTGGGAAATTTGAAAGTGCAGTTTAAATAGACCGACTACAAATGCTAAATTATGAAGGTAAAAGTTACAAAATGATGATTTTCAGTTGGTGTGCTGCATTATTTATAAGACCTGGTCAAAAGGTTGAATTTCTGATTACTTGGATAGCCTCTGTTCTCATAATTAAATAAAAATAAAAAACAAAGTGACAATTACACAGAAACAGACTATAACAAATTTGTTAGAGAAACTCAGGAAAGAATAAGCAGGTTAATACTAAACAGGACTTGTTCAGAATCAGGTTTACACCTTAAGGCAGTGATGACAATAGAAATATAGAAATAGTGTTTCAGCTATTTATGCACAATTTTTAGTTAAGATAAATTAAAAATTACAGATACAGAGCACAGGGAAATATTACGAGAGTGGACCAATGGCATCAATAGCAGAATCAATAAAAATGGAGATGTTAGAAAGGAAAGTGTGAGCAGTGCCAACTTGAAGTTACTGAAACAGAACAGAAGAGGAAACAAAAGAAGACAAGGTCTATAAATTAAAATACCAAGAAATTATATACTTGGTTTAATCCTTTATCCAAAGTTTGCACCTGAAATATAATCAGGACTAGGGCAACTTGTATATAAAAGCTAATGACTTCACATCATTTGCCTTAGTATACCATAATGCAAAGCACATATCATTACGGGTATGTATGTATGAGGGACGTCTAGAAAGTAAGTTCTGACAGGCTCAGAGAAACTAAAATATAGTTACAAAAAAACTTTATTGGAAATTAAAGTAGACATCTTTCACTACTTTTCTACATAATTTCTGCCACTGTTCAGGCACTTATCATAACGGGGCACCAAGAGTTGTAGACCTTTGTTGTAGAAAGTTGCCGCCTGTGATGCAAACCACTTATTGACTGCTTCTTTGACCTCGTTGTCCTGAAACCACCGGCCACTAAGGAAAGATTTCAGATGTTTGAACATGTGAAAGTCGCTTGCCACGAGGTCAGGACTATATGGGGGGGGGGGGGGGGATTGTTCCCAGCCTTCTTTAAAAAGTCATACCCATCTTCATACCATTGGAAATTCATTGCATGTTCTTCATAAACCTCAATAATTTGCCGATGAATTTCAGCTGCTTTAACATTCCTCACATTCAAGAAATGGATAACTGACCTAATTTCACATGCAGCAGGAGATTCGATTTTCTTAGACATTATAAATACACACCAAGAAGCATAAGCACTGCAAGAATGGCTGAAAATGGCACCAACGCCTTGCTAGCGAATCAACGAACTCAGCATGCATGCATGCTAATTGCAGTGGTGCAGTGAAAATATTTAAAAACGGAACTTACTTCCTGGATGTCCCTCATATAATGTTATACATTATGGGAAGGTTCACTACCCAGGCTGGTTTTGACCTTTATTGAGGTCTAGTCGGTGAGAGCCAGATCCAGAGGTGATACTAAGGTTGAAGTAATGCAAAAGTCATATTTTCATGAGTTGACAAAAGGTGTCACGCCTTATTATAATACTCTGGATTAGAGATAGTTGTCGGAAGTTTTTCCACTTGGTTATACTATAAATTAAAGATACCAAGAAATTATATACTTGGTTTAATCCTTTATCAAAGTGTGAGCAAACAAAGTTTGCACCTGAAATATAATCAGGACTAGGGCAACTTGAATATAGAAGCTAATGATTTCACATCATTTGTGTCTGGGTAGTGACCCTTCCCATAATGCTTAGCATTATACATACCCAAAAGGATATGTGCTTTGCATTATACTAAGGCAAATGATGTGAAGTCATTACTTCCAATATACGAGTTGTCCTAGTCCTGATTATATTTCAGGTGCAAACTTTGTTTGCTTATGCTTGGATAAAGGATTAAACAAGTATATAATTTCTTGGTATCTTTAATTTATAGTATAACCAAGTGGAAAAACTTCCAGCAAGATAAGGTCTAAGTGGATTGATGTAGTTAGTAGTACCTTAGATGATCAAAATGTAAGATTTGATGATACTGGAAATGATACTAACAAAAAACATTAACTTGAAAACTAATGATAAAAAGCTACTATATAAATATACATGATAGTATTACATAAATGTAAATTTATATAGTACTACCAGCCCGCATCTTGATGGTATATATTAGGAAATGATGAAGTTCAAAATTATCCTTGCTCACTCAATAATTACATGGTTGATTACTTATAGGGCACACTATGAAAAGGAATGAACATTGGTTGAAATTTTCAGCTCAATGCATTCCATATAGTCCATGCAGTTAACCAAGTGGCTATGCACTTTCAACCATATGCCTGGGAAAGGAGTGTCCTAGGTTCAATTCCCATCGCGATGTGAGGAGCTTAAGGATATTTCTCACAGCCAAGTTAGCCAGTCTTGTAAGTGGACAGTAGGGTTTTTCATCCTGCAAGCAGGCAAATCAGCCCCATAAACACCTATGCTTCCTGGTGTCTCCTATGACTGTAGCCTGTGTGTGCGACCACCTTATCCTCGGTACGGGTATGGCTTAGAAGAGTTAAGAATAGCTCTGTAACAGGCCACTAGGCCTAATACATGAAGGGAAGAAGAAGCATTCCATATAGACTGTGTATAAAATGCAGATATCAACCCAAATTATCTAGCTATGACTTTTAAGTGAGCTCCCATCCAGTATATACAGATACAATAATTCCTCCATTCAAACTACAGCAAGAAGCAATTTGCTGGTTGGATAACTGAAGGCACAGATGACTAAGGTACAACTGCATAATATTACAAATTAGCTGACACTAATTGATTCAAAGACTGAATGTCTTTTGAAGGGTGGAGATAATTGAAGAATCACTGTGCTTTAAAATAGTGAAAATGAAAACTGTTCATTTTAGAATTAGCTTAAAATTAGAGGATAAATTTAATAATATTTAAATTACACCATAATGTTAATTCTGTAACTGAAATGAATATTTATGGAAACCCTAAGACTGAAATGTAACATAGGTAATTAAATATTGCAAAATTAGCCAATTCAAATAGTTATCCACAAATTATATACTTACCACCTGTTCTGAAATATGCTTTAAATTTTCTGGTTAAGCTTGATTTTGTCTGTAACTGAAGGTCTAGGGTAATATTTGAGCCGTCAACAGGACCAGTCCAGAGAGTAAATGGGTCTGAAACAAAGTCGGATCAAAGATAATCATCCATTTGCATTTCTCTAATAAGGTTAGTGTAAGTGAATACACATATTTACTTAGATATTCTTACCAAACAGAGATAACATACTGTTAATTCTGTTTGGGCTTAAAAATATATATATATATAACTGGTGGTTGAAAAATGGCATGCATATAACTACAGGAATTATGAATTGGAGTATAAATCTAAAAAAAGGAATGATATAAATATCAGACTTCTAGTGCTGTCTGCTAATATACAACCATGCTATCAAGAACAAAAGGCAACATAATTTGACATTTGTGTAATCATATCAAGGGAAAAAAGTGTGTCCACATTATTCAACCTGAACAATGCAGAGGCAAATTGACACCTCACCCTTTCTTTCTGTGGCAAAATGGTAGAACATGAGCCTCACCTGAAATATCTTGGAGTGAGCCTGGACAGAAGCCTAACCTATAAAAGGCAAATCACCAACCTGCCCAACAAAATTAGAATGAGAAACAATATCATTTCAAAGCTCACTGAAACAATCTGGAATTGTGGTGCAGAAGTCCTAAGGTCATCTGCACTAGCCCTCACATTCTCTGCAGCAGAATACTGTGGGAAAAAGGCACCCACTAGCAATATAGACACCCAGCTAAACTACATGCGCACAATTAGTGGAAAACTGAGAAGAACCTCCCCCTCCCCCGGCTGCCTGTCCTATCTAACATTGCTCCACCAAACATACGGAGAAGACAATCCTCGATTAAAGAATTTAATAAAGTGATGAGCAACCCATTCCTCCCCCTGCACCAGAGTCATAAATCCACCTAGTCCTTGCCTAAATCAAGAAAGCCTTTCTGGTCCATGGACAAACTCTCTTCAGCTGCCTTACTATCAACACCTGACATGTGGAGAGAGAACATTGATCCAACAAATGGCTTCCTGGTTGAGGATCCCTATGCTCTGCGGCCTGGTTTTGTTCTTCCTAGGAAGATTTGGTCATCCATCAACGGGATCAGAACTAACCAGGGCAGATGTGGCTACCTACTACATAAACGGAGGCTGCTAGACCACCCATATTGTGATTGTTCCCCCTGTGGCCCAGACAATTACTCATATCGTGAACGACTGCCCACTGTGCCAATTTCACGATGGTGGCCTCCAGGACATCCATGAGGTGATGAATAAGCTCCTGGATTGGCTTTCTAGACTGGACATTGACCTGTAGCTGTATTGTGTTCCTTTTGCCATAAGAATAAATAATCAAGGAAAAAAGGCTACAAGCAATTCAGTAACAAGCTATTTCCAAACTATCATCGCCAATATCATCTATTGTTCCCAAGAATTGTATATTCTTAATTATGAGTAGTTGTGGCATCGTTACTATCCTACTAAATGTTATTAGTACTAAACTAGTAGTATCCTACACAATTTCTATAGTGAAGTTCACTATAGCACACATTTCTATAGCAAATTACCAAAAATCTCTAATCAAAGGCTTTAATAGCATTTCTGTTAATGAAGAGGTTCATTATTATAACGAAGGCATATAATTTATCCACATATGACATTTTAAGTATTCAAAAGCATGTGGACTAAAAGAAATGTAGCATCATTGATAAATTCATTAAATGGAACATGTTCCATTTAATGGATTTGTATCTGTTGAATTTGTACCTGTTGTTTGTATATTAAACACAGAATTAATTTATATTCAACCAGCCTTCTCCAAAGTTAACTATTTTTGGTAACTTGATTTTACTGTAAACCTTAAATTCTTCATAAAATTATAAATTCAAAACTTGTCACTATTGTTTATCATAATTATATTTTGTAGTAAACATTATTAACATCTGACCTCCATGGAGTCACTCATCACGGGAGGTATACACTATTGAACACAATGCTCATCTAACCAAACTTTAAATTCATTCAATGCGTCTACATTTGCAACACACTCATGCAATGCATTCCACTCACCAACCACTCTCCATCCAAAGAACCTGCTCCTCACTCGTTTATATAATACTTTTGTGTTATACAATCATCACACATATCTATATATGTTTTTGTAATGTTTCTGAGTATTTAAAATGATTTTGCTTGATAGCAACCCACCAAGCTCTTCCATTTCAAAATGTTTTAAAAAAGTGAATGCATTTTGTCCCTTTTAACTGTACCTTCTAACTTCTGTATTTTAATAACTGCATATGAAGAACTTAAAATATAAAATCACTAACTCTAAATATTTAGCGGTGGCATTCTATACAGGATGAAATTAGTCTTGTTAAAGGAAATCTGATGAATATGGGAAGGGGGTTATGATCATCATCATGCAATACATTATGGTATTGCATGATGATGATCATAACCCCCTTCCCATATTCATAAATGTATTGACCATAAATGACCCTAAATGTATTGCATGATGGTTGCTATGAAAACACGGCAACCATCATACAATACTGGGAATCTCCCAGTATTGTATGATGGAAATCTCCCAGTACCTGCTCTCCCAGTTACTGGGAGAGCAGGTACGCTAAATTGTATATGTTGCTGAATCAACTTAGTATTAAAAAAAAAACAGGGGAGATATATGATTATAATAATTACACTGTTTTTAATGAAACTCTGAATGGCTGATAACTATGAATGGTTGGATAAATAATACTTATAAATCTGAAGGGCTTCATATATGTATCTCAGCTTTACTCTAGTACAAATGCATTAAAGTAAATTAAAGTTTGCATTCAAGATGCAAATTAGTTCATAATTAAGCTTAATGGAATGAAAAGGCTACAAAGAAATAATTAAACATAGGTTTAACAGTCCCAGTATGCCACATTTGTCACAAAGAAATCTTCTGGATTTATGATAAAATACTGTAACAATACACAAACAATAAAGCATTTGACTAGAAGCATCAAGTCGTGGCCATTGGGTGGAGTTTAAGAATGAATATTTCCCAAATCTTGGATGTTTAACAAAACTATATTTATTTAGATTTGGTTGGTTGTTTTAAATCTATAATTGATTTTAAAAAGAAAGTCTTTGAAGTTTGTATTTGATGTGGTGAAGCCTAGTAGTTTTTCTCCATTTGATTCTGTGCAAAGCATGGCTAGCTAGATCTGACCAACAATAGTCGTGACAGTTTGTGCTCAAGGTGGATGTTGGCAGATATCAGTTTGTCCATAATATGACAAGTTGCAAGAACAAGGAACCTTGTACACACCTGTAACTGAAAGAGAAGGGGCTAAAAACATTTGAAAACAGTGCACTGATCACATTTCAATAAAGTTCCACTTATTTTTTCTAAGATGCCTCAGATAACGAAAAGTAACATTACTATAGTAAATATACTATATAAATATAGTATATTTATTTTTTGCCTTTTGGACAAAGAAGGTAAATAAAAGGAAGTTCAGTGTCCAGGTGAGGGAATCCTGGTCGGAACAGATTGGAGGCTGTTAACAAGGATTTTTATGATACCATATTGTGTATTTGCTCGTGTAGACAGGTTTTCTATAAACTGAAAAGGAAAGAGATCCATTGGGAAGAGGTGAGATTTAGTGAAAAGAGACTATTGCTACTTCCTTTTTCTATAGTGAAAAAAAAAAAAAAAAAAAGGTACTGGCTGTTAAGGTGGAAGAAGAAAGAATCTGTGTGGCCAAATGGAGAACATCCTATTCAATTTATCTTGCATAGATAGAAGGTTTGGAATGGCAATATCAAAAACATGTTTTTCAAAATGCTCAACACAGAAATTGGTTAGAGGAGAGTCCATGAGTGTATCCCTATCTGTTTTATATATATGATTTCCGTCCAAGTGAAGTAATCAGCAATGCTTCCTTTAAGCTGTGCACACAATTTTTGCTTTTAGAATTTCTAATTTACAATCAATTTTTGAACATACCATAAAAAACAAATTGTTTGATAAATCAAACTTGTTACTTATTTTATTTAGTAATTTTTCAATCTCTCCACTCCAATATTACTCTAAACCATTCTAACTTAATGCACTAATTAGTTGCCTATGCTTGTGGACAAATTGACACTGACATCAGCAAGTTGCAGAGGCATATTTGTTTAGTGTTTGCAATCTAGATAGTAGTCACCTGAACTCATGCATGCAAATACTGATGAATTTTTGTAGCTACACAAATTAATTTAGTGCTTGCAATGGCAATGATGCTGTCAAATTAAGAGTTTGTGGCTTATGACATACACAATGTGTGAGTGCAAGCTACCACACATTGTGTATGAGACTGGACTAACAAAAATTAGAGGGAATATTGACAACCAGTATTGATGGCAAAATTGAAGAGATCATTGAAGCCAGGGGAAATACTGGAACTATTAAACCTGCTTCTAATTATTTCTTTCTGCTATTTTCATTCCATTAAGACTTAATTATGAGTTTATAATTAAGTTAAATTAAGCTCAAGTTAAGCTCATAATTAGCTAAACCAGCACCTAAGCCTTAATACACATTTACAACTTAGTTCGGAAACCTAATAAGGCGTTTTATGTATGGACAAGCTTGCACCAGCCTATCAGGCTCAAGCTATTTGGTTCACTTTGATGGAATGCCAGTTTGAAAGCCCTTCAAAATCACCTGCCATATTTTATGTTGCTCCCACCCACAAAAGGGTGAGAGCAACACAAAAAGTAGGAAGATGGTAGTTTTAGTGAAAATGGTAAATTAAATATGGAAATAGACAACAGAATTAACAAAGCTAGTATGGTAGGAAGTCAACTGAATAAATTTATATGGAATAAGAGAGAAATTAGCTGTATACAAGACAGTGTTCAAACCAATTTGAACTTATGGATCTGAGAGCTGGGTTAGAAGTAAAACACTTGAACAAAGACAAAAGACTGCAGATATGAGTCTTGAGAAAGATTAGGGGCATGAACAGATGGTATCAATGGCATTATCATATTAAAAACAAGGATATTAGGAAAGAATTTGACATTGTCAGCATCCAGGAATGCATTAACAGAGCTAATCTCAGGTGGTATGGTCACCTGAGATTAGATACTAATTAGATTAGATAATAAGGTCTGATAATACTGGAGTCTTGACAGGTAACAGATTGATTTGGAGGAAAATATAGATAAGAAGTTAGTAATGATGTAAATTTTTCATGTAGTACTATCATATCCTGAACACCCCTTGAGGGTATATATCAGAAAGTTGATAATAATGGGTGGACTAAGGATTTTTGTCCTTTTCTTTTAATCAAATTTGTATATTTTTTAACTTATTTTTACACAGTCCTGAAATCCTGTTCCAGAAAAACACAGCCCTTTTTCAAGTTACTTCAGGCCAATAAGCATGGCAGTGGTCTCACATTGGTTGATGAACTTCATCTCCACCTAAAGGCAATCATAAACATCCATGCCCAAGGCAGGATTCGAACCCACAACTGGATGGGTGGAAAGTGGGTATGCTAACCACTCAGTCAACCAGGACAGCAAATATCCAAGAAGATTATGAAATCCAACAGTGTAGAGGTTGCAATATTTTTTTTTGTTCTGTTTATGATAAAAACACTTTGGAAAAGCTTTCTAGTTTATGCCATAAACATAGTGAAAAAGTATTACAACTTCTATCCTCTACTGCAGTGTTTCCAAACTTTCAGTACCTGCATATCATATCCCTTTTAATATTTTAGTAACATCCACCCCCCCCCCCCCTCAGGCAAAGGCAGTTTGGAAGAAGTTATATTTCATTCAAAACACAAATAATTGTGAAGGTATTTATTTTTTAATTTGTGTTATAATAAATTATAAATGTGAACTTTTTTTTTTAATTATTAAATGCATCTTTAGTTACAGGAATCCACTGGACAAAAATTAATTAGAAACAAAAATTATGTAATTTAAATTTTCAATAAAAAAGAAGTTTAATGAGATGAATGAAATTTAGCAGAGTTCTGATAACGTAGTTTGAACTGTTTGAGTATAAACTTTTAATATAGAGCTTGAACAATGTGGTTGGAACCTGTGCAATCAGGCCATCAATTTGTTTAAAACTTTAGATTTTTTTTCAATTATTGAAAAATTACAGAATAGACCTGCACTTACCCACAACCATGGTGATAGAAATATAAAGTAGGGAAAAAAATCAATTTTAAAATAAAAAAAGGAGGCTTTGTTATTACTAAAGACTTTGCACGTGTGCCCTGGGGATATGAGTGCTACGTTTTGGGAAAGACTACCCATTTGGATTTCAAAGCTGGTTGCATATCTGCTAGATGCTCTTAAAAAGCTCAATCTGGACTTTCCTTGTTCTCTGTGTAAAAAAAAAAAAAAGGCCTAACAACTCCACCAACAAGGTAGTGGGATAGCAATGTTTAAAACCTAACATAAGACCTGACTGAAACTCAGTTAAGAAATCTAAACCAAGTTATTTCCATCTTATACAATTGACTAGCTACAATAAACACCTATATCAAAATAATATTCCTGTGGTCCCCTATGAATTTACTGCATTGAGAGTAGACCGTACATAGAACTCTTGAGATAAAATAAAGTTGGAACATATGTAAAGATTTTCAAATCTGGAATAACACATTATGCTTTTATCTTCAGCAAAAGGTTTTGCCCTAAATGGAAAAATGAAAATAATTTAATTTTACAAAATTAAATTATGTAAAAGATATCATATATATTATCTGCTTGAAGGGTGGGTGTGGAAAAGTTGGTATTCGAGACTATATGACAAAGGCAAGTGATGAATTCCTTGGTTATATGCTCAGCAAACATGGGATAAATAAGAGCAAATCAACTGCTCTCCTACAAATAACCATGTAATATGCTAATCATAAAAATACTTCACATGTAAAATCTTGTTTATGCTATGATAAAATATGGATGCAATCTATGTAAAATGTTCCTGGATATATTCTGAATGGCAAGAGAATGGGTAATCCAATTTGATTTAGTTATTATTAATGAAAGTACCTAGTATAAAAAACACTTCAGAAACAAAATCAAAAACACAGCACTTGGCAAAGGTGATTTGTTAGTTTTGACATTTCTGCAATATTCAAAATATCCCAATGAATGACACAATTCTTCCCTTACAGAACAAATTTCTGCCTGATATTACAGTTAAGTTTTAAAAGAGCTAAACCGTGAGTAGACATAACTATACATAATAAATAACGGAAAAACTCACGTAGAAATATTATTTAATAGTATAATTTTCGCCTGTGTGTCACAGGCATCTTCAGTACAATTAGGTACAAAAATTAAACACTAACTGACAATTCCAAAAAGCGCCACCTAAGTAGCTGGTGTAAGATAACTAAAAAGGTCAATAACTTTCCTTAAAAAAAAAAAAAAAAAAAAAAAAAAAAAAAAAAAAAAAAAAAAAAAAAAAAATTAATACAATAAAAAGTTAGGAAAGATTAGCTGATTTGTAAAGTACTATCTCCCATAAAGGGGATAGACGTAAGCCGTCAGATCTGTTTAAGTTAGGAGAATGAAGTAGAGTTTCACATGCTTCTTTATAAAGGCGTTCCATGAGAAACTGACTTTTGTGAAGAACTCTTGTCTTTCTCCAATGAACTCTGTGTCTAGTGAAGATGGCATGTTCTGCAAGTCCAGACTTTTCAGGTTTAAAGTATTCAATATAAGATTGGTGTTCTTCTAGCCGAATGGAGGCAGATCTTCCCGTTTGTCCGAAATAACATAATCCACAAGAGCACAGAATCTGGTAGACACCTGGATGATTAAGATGTGGAAGCTTGTCCTTTGGAGAAGCGAGAAAGGTGGAGATTTTTCTAAACGGTCGAAAGGCAACAAAAATATTCAGTGGTTTTAAAATTTTTGCTATACGTTCACTGATGCCTTGTATATAAGGGATGGTAATGCGCGTTATTTCCTCTGTGTTTGAAGAGGGAGACATATTAAATCTACTCAAAGTTCTTTTAATGAAGCAATTCTTATAGCCATTAGATAGAAAGGAAGAAGTTATATATCGTATTTCTTTCTGTAAAAGATCGTCTGTAGAACAAAAGGAGTGGGCCCGATGAACCAGTGTTTTAATAGTTCCTGCCTTTTGACTGGGATGGTGATGAGATTCCGCATGGATATAATGGCCTGTATGAGTCTTCTTTCTATAAACTGAGAAATGTAGGTTACCATCTGGTTGGCGAAGAATTAGAAGATCTAAAAAGGCTAACTGCTTATTTGATTCTACTTTTAGGGTAAACTTGATCCTAGGATGAAATGCGTTTAACTTATTGAGAAATTGTTGAAGTTCATCAGAAGAGCCATTCCATACAGCAAAAATGTCATCGACATATCTGAACCAATGAGTAGGTCTGGGAGAAATATTGTCAAAGATACGTTGTTCAAAATGTTCCATAAAGAAATTGGAGATAGCAGGAGAGAGAGGATTGCCCATTGCTGTTCCTTCAATTTGTTGATACAACTTATTTTTAAAAGAAAAATAACCAGAATTTATTACAAAATCAAACAAGTTTACAATGTCTGAAGGAAATTCCTGTTGTAGTAATTCAATACTTTCCGAAAGAGGCACATTTGTAAATAAAGAAACAACATCTAAACTGATCATGATATCAGAAACGTTCAAATGAAGATCTGAAATTTTATTTTTAAAATCCAAAGTATTTTTTATATAAGTATCAGTTCTTCTAGTTGAAGAGGAGAGTAAATTAGATAAAAATTTTGAGATTTTGTAAGTTGGGCAACCTATACAATCTACGACTGGTCTTAACGGAATGCCTGGTTTATGAACTTTTGGAAGACCATACAATCTAGGTGGACGACCGAAGAAGGTTTTAAGTTTTTTCTTTTGATCTTCATTCCATGTAGATACATTATCTATAAGAGAATTAAGTCTCTTCAATTGACTCCGGGTAGGATCACAGGCGAAAATTATACTATTAAATAATATTTCTACGTGAGTTTTTCCGTTATTTATTATGTAGTGATATTACAGTTCTTTTGCCTGCATACTGCACTGAGGTTACTTTGTGTGGTAAAGGTAGGTAAATTTTTGTAGGTACCTACAAAAACAAGGTACAGGGACAAAAGACACCACTATCCTCTACTGCCAACTTTTATATGGAAGCTTTTGAGCCAAGTGCTATGGATTCCTCTACATCAAAACCTACTACAGTTTGACTTAGATAAACTAACAATATTTTTGTTATCTGATCACATAGTAACCAAACTTGAAGCATTTTCTTCATCCACCTGAACAAACTCAAACACATACAACTTACTACTAAAATTTAAAACCAAAACTCACATTTCTGGAAACACTAATCATGCATCTTCCCTCAGGCATCTATCCTTCACTGCCTACCACATGCCCACAAATACCAGTCAATACATACATGTTAAACTCACACCATCACTTTTCATAAAAACTTGGAGTTATTAACACCCTCAAAAATAGAGCAATAACAATTTGCTCTAATGAATATGAATTAAAAATTATTAGCAATATGTTCAGAAACAATAGCTACAGCAAAAATAATGTCAATAAAATCTTTCACAAAACTACATTAAAAATAGAAATAATACATATGGAATGGTCGTGGTTTTACAACTCAAAAGTTTAATGGAGTGAAACAGCACTAGGAAAATGAATAGCATGTAATGCTTCCATTTTCTCAGTTACAGAAACATCATCAGGGAGTACAAAATGGGACATAACACACACACACACACACACACACACACACAATTGAAACACGTGGGCAAAAGACAAGTCCTAATTAGGTGAGAGCCCTCTATAGACACCTGTCAGTAGCCTATGACGTAAACTGTGATCTCAAATTAGTGTTAGTGTTTCCTATTTTTTGGGAAACACTAACACTAATTTGGGAAGTTTTATGCAACCATATATATTTAATTAGGCTGATTTTTAAGAGCAGCAGCAAATTCTAAAAGCAGTCTTTCTCTTCTAAATTTACTGTGATGGACCAGGATGGCCTATTTTCCAATTGATTCTGTGAGCTGTATCTAAAGCATGGTTTGCAAGGCCAGATTGGCCATTGTCATGACTGCAGATGTATTTTTTATGTTCTTCCACTTGGATGGTAGCTGAACTTCCTATTTGTCCATAGTAGACCAACTTCAGGAACTCTACATGTATATACTCCTGAAATGAGAGGAGAGGGAATTTGTCTTTAGTGGAGCAGATAAGGGTAGCTAGTTTTAAGTGGGGGCTTGCTTGAAAGTAATGCAAAGATTTTATTTCTTTAAGATTCTGGATATTTTTCCTGATGTGCCTTGGACATAGGGAATGGTGATAACATTACTAAAATCTTTCTGAAGAGAAGGTTGTGAATTGGGGGAATGATATTTTTTTCATACTGCAGGAACTGCAACCATGTAGAAATGTATGGTGTATATCAGTGGTTCTTAACCTGGGGTGTGTGCACCTCTTGGGGGTGCAAGAAAGCATTTCCAGGGGTGTGAGAGAAGTTTCTAAATTTTGACCCATATTTGATGGATGACAGCTATTTAATAAAAGACGATCTTATTGAAATATGAGCCAATGCACGTACTCATATGGAATTTGAAAAACTGGACTTAGAACAATTCTGATGTACACAGTTAGAATCTTATCCACAGCTGGCAAAAGCAGCATTGCACACACTTTTACCATTTGCCACCACCTACCTGTGTGAAATGGGATTTTCATCACTTTTGCACGTATAAACAAAAGCCAGAAATCGCTTAAATGCAAGTGATGACTTACGCGTGGCTCTTTCAAAAAAGGAGCCTTGCTTCGAAAGTATTATTATGAATGAACAACAACAACATAGCCATTAAAAATTGAGATATTGTTTTGTATATATATGTGTAAATGTATGTGTTTATTTTCCAATAAATAAATTATCTTGCAATAGATGTAATTTCCTAAATAAAGAAATAGAAACACATTTTTCAAGGGGGTGCGAGAACTTATTTTTAGATGCAAGGGGGGTGCAGATCACTAAAAAGATTAAGACTCACTGGTGTATATGATTAGGTTCTGCTGGAAGGAAGGTCTCTGTGGAATAAAGGTTATTTTTATGTTCTTCCATTTGGATGGTAGCTGAACTTCCTGTTTGTCTATAGTAGACCAACTTGCAGGAACAAGGAACTTTACAAGTATATACTCCTGAAATGAGAGGGGAAGGAATTTGTCTTTAGTGGAGCAGATAAGGGTAGATAGTTTTAAGTGTGGCTTGAAAGTGATGCAAATATTGTATTTCTTTAAGATTCTGAATATTTTTCCTGATGTGCCTTGGACATAGGGAATGGTGATAGCATTACTAAAATCTTTCTGAAGAGAAGGTTGTGGATGGGGGAATGATTATTTTTTTGATATCGCAGGAACTGTAACCACGTAGAAATGTATGGTGTATATGACTGAGTTCTGCTGGAAGGAAGGTCTCTGTGGAACAAAGATTAAAAGCACTATGGGTAAGTGTTTTGTTCAGGTATTTCAGTTTTGTACTGACTGTGTGTGTGTTACAAGTCTCCTTTGTACTCCTTGATGATGTTTCTGTACATGATATGAAATATTTAATGGAAGCATTAAATACTTTTAATTGTTTTCTAGTGCTGTTTCATTCCATTAAACTTTTATCATGAACACCTTTACACATGGTGGTTTCACAACAGTAAAACCACAGCCATTCCATACATTATAGGGATGACAGGTAAAATGAATTGATTGCTACACAATTATAACCTTAATTCTATCTTTAAACTACAAAAATAAAAAACATTCAACTCCAAGGGTCATATTTCCCCAACCCTTGGCCCATCTTAAAATATATCAAATCCAGTATGCCTGTAATTTATCGTCTGTTGGTGAAGCAGGATGCTCTATTCAGCTCTTATTTCATATATTGGCTACCACCAATACTGCTTTTGTTTTAATTTATCTGTTAGTAATCCTTAGCCAAACAGATAACATGCTTTGATGGAATGGGGATTTTTTTTCCACCAAAGGTCTGGCAAGTATTGTTAACAACTGACCTAATTAGTGTTACTTTAGCATACTATGTACTGTAATATAGCTTGTCTGAGATGACACTGATATTAAGGTGAACACATCTAGATAATTATTTTGGTTTATATCAAGGTTGTTGTTGCCATAATTTATTATAATGAATAATCAAAGTACTTAGGATTTCATAGGATGAGAAATCATCCTGTGATTGTCCATATGAGTTTAAGCATCTGCTTAAAATTGCATGAGTCAAATTAAGAATGGATTCTTCAGGAAAAAGAGAACTATAAATTGATATACTGAGAGCAAGTAGAAGCAAATCTATTAGATCTTACAAAATATAAAAAACTGCTAATAACACAATCTCCATCTGTTTTTTTTTTTTTTTTTTTTGTTGTTTTAATTAACACAAAATTCTTTTCTTCATTTTTCCTGAAAATTTTATACACAGCAAGAACATGTTAATTTACAGAAAACCCAAAGTTAAAATATGCTTATTTCAAATAATTATTCATTTGATTAATGAACTTATTGAATTATGTACACTAATTTTCTGATGACTGCTTAATACAATGGTTAAAACATTATACATTTATCATTTTTATTTTTTTATTTTTTAATAACACCAATTTCTGTTGTGATGGCTTTTATAAGTCTTTTATAAGATATGCTGAACACCTCACAAAGAAAAACAATGGCACTGGTCATGTATGCCACTGCAATATTACAATACTGACTAAATCACATAGATTTCATTTTGTAAATCACACTTGAAAAAATGTGCAAATTTTTACCTCTCTGGCCTTTGAAAGCTTCTTTGAAGAGGGGCTCGGAAGAATTAACAGTATACAGAATAAAGGTATCATTATCTGTTAATAAAAATTCTGTTATAACCAAAAATAATGACAACTTTTTCTCTGATTCATTTTTAAGAATAGTCCAAACACACTGCGTCTCATTATTCCAGGAAAGCCATCCTGATGAACTGCTAACATTTCCACAATGATTTTCTGAAAGGAAAATATAGCAATTTAATAGCTATTAAGAGTTCTAGATGTATTTAAATTAAAATAATTTTAAGAAATGAAATATAGGATATGCAGTCAACCTTCACGTTAACATTATCTGCAAGGAACAAAGGAACAGTTTCTTGTAGTGAAAGATTATAACAAATTTGTTTTATAATAATAATAACACTATGACCAGGATCTGGCATGGATGCTTAGATGCTGAATATCATTAATATGTTTAATGGAGAAAACATCATCTAAAGATAGTAATTAACTAAATTTATTTAGCTAGTTATATTACTAAGCCAATATTTCACTTTGGTCATTAAGAAATATATTAAGCATTAAGCACGTGCACGCAAGCACACCAGCAGATTGACTGTATCCTACAGTCCTAACTGTAGGATACAGTCAATCTGCATCACCTTGCCCCACCCTCTGTGGGTGGGGCAAGGTGATGAAATCTTGAAGGTCTCAAAAAAATCTAGGAAGGCCACCAATATTGAGACCATTACCAAGATTACACAAAGACACCTATAGAGGGTACCAATCAGAACTATAGGAGCCCATTTTTTACAAATGGTATGTGTTTGCCTTCTTGCTGGTATGCCCACATGCTTAGCATATTTCTTTATGCCGATGAAAATGACTTGGTGATCAAGGCAAAATACGACTTAACCTATTTAGCTAAATAAATTTAGTTAACCATTATCTTTAGATGTGTGTTTGCTCACCTAAACATCAACATGAGCCATTGTCAGGATTTTTAGTAATCTGTTATGGAAGTAAGTGCACTATAATACCATACTGAATATGTCATGGTGCAAACAATGTATTTAATGACTTGTGAAGAATGTTAAAAAAATAATAATGAAGTTATGCTTCGTGTTAGGGGTGCTTAAGGGTCAAAGCTGTATAACTGAGAGGAGACCTCCACATAGCCTTTAAAGGAATGCGGAGAACCGACCAGGGCTTCTGACCTAATGTCCAATCCTCACCTTCTCGTGGTGCACCCTGTTGGGTATCTACTTTGATACTGAACGAACGAGGATGGGCTGGCAATTTGGGATTTAGCCGACCAAATTGTATTCTTATTGGTTAAACCAAAATAAAAAATGATGGTACAACATGACAAAATTTCATGCCGGCTGGGGCGTCGCCCGGTTATACAAGGCCCCCGTTGTTTTCGCCAGGGAACCAGGGCGAACAGCGAAAAGTCAGCTACTGGAACAAATCTGAAAACAAACCCCAACTCAACATCACCAGAGTTAAAGATCGGTACTATCAACGTAAGAAGCCTGAATGGCAAAGAAATGGAGCTAGCTGAGGAATTAGATAAGTACCAGATCGACATAATAGGGGTGACTGAAACAAAAAAGACCAAAACTGGTGAGATCTTTCTGAGCAATAAATACAAAATGTTATATTCAGGCAATGACAATCAAGGAAAAGAAGGAGTAGCCATAGTATTCAACACAAAATACGAGGCTAATCTTCTTGAATGGCAGTCAGTCTCAAGTAGAGTAATGTGGGCAAATATGAGAATGGGGAACTGGACAATGAGACTTATTTGTGCCTATGGTCCCACAGAAGGTTCTACTAAGGTAGAAGTGGAGGAATTTTTTGAGGCTTTAGAAAAAGCAACTGACACAATGAAAAAGGAAAAGTTGGTCCTTGTTGGGGATCTAAATAGTAGAGTAGGAAATGATTGTGAGACATACAAAAATATTTTGGGAAAATTTGGAGAAAAGAGCAAAGCTAATAATAATGGCAAATATCTGTTGGATTTCTGCTCAGGACATGGACTGGTTATTACTAACACCATGTTCCAACATAAAAATGTGCACAAATTCACATGGAGAGAAGAGGCTAGGAATAAGAAAAGTCTCATTGACTATGTTATTGTTGATAGTGATGTTTTCTCCCTGGTGCAGGACACCAGAGTGTACAGAGGATTTGAAATTGGAAGTGATCACTATTTAGTCTTGAGCAGGATAAAATTAAATTTCATATTGAAAAGAATAACATGTAAGAAAGTTTTAAAGCGAATAAAAGTTGAGCAGCTCTCAGATATGAACTGTAGACTAAAATACAGAAATATTATTGAAAAGAAAATGAAAGAGTTTGAGAACAGGAATCAAACCTTGGAGATTCAGTGGCAAACTCTGAAGGAAACATTGATTGATTCTGCCAGAGAGGCATGTGGTGAGGTTGTGTGCAAGGATAAAAAAATCAGAACTCCCTGGTGGACACAGGAAGTTAAAGAGGCAGTGAAGGAAAAGAAGAAAGCATATCAAAAGTTCCTGGCAAATAAGTCAGCTTTTACTCTTACAGAATACAGAGACAAATGTAAGAAAGCTAAACAGTGTGTAAAACTAGCTAAACAAAAGTCATGGGAGGACTTTGGCAAGAATATAGAAAATAAATATCAAGAAGGTGGCAAAATATTCTGGAGGTTGTTGAAGAAGCTTAGGAATGGAGGAAAGAGTGCTGTAAAAGGAATTAGAGATGATAAAGGTGAAATGAAAACAGGAGAAAAAGATATCCTTGAAGTATGGAGTAATTACTTTGAAAAACTGCTAAATGAAACAAGCAGTGATGACAGCACAGTGATAAAAAACACTGACCAGGCATGCAGTCAGGAATACATATCCATACTTGAAGTAGAAAAAGCAATCAAAGGCTTGAAATGTGGAAAGGCAGCAGGAGTAGATGATATTCGACCAGAAATGCTGAAGTATGGTGGTATAAGAGTCTTACAGTGGCTGCACTGCATAGTTCAGAAAGCCTGGACAGAGGGACGAATTCCCGATGATTGGAGTAAAGCTCTCATAGTACCCATATATAAAAAGGGAAATAAAACTGAATGTGAGAATTACAGAGGTATTTCCCTACTGAGTGTTCCTGGCAAGATCTATGCAAGTATACTTGAGAAACGGTTGAGAAGAATTGTGGAAGAAAAGCTTGGTGAAGAACAAGCTGGATTCAGGCCAAATAGAGGCTGTCAGGATCAGATCTTCACTTTACGACAAATAGTCGAGAAAGCATGGGAATATAACAAAGATCTGTATTTAAGTTTTGTTGATTTGGAAAAGGCATATGACAAGGTGCCAAGAGAGAAGCTATTCAATACGCTGCAGTTATATGGTGTCAATGGAGCACTATATCAGGCAATACTTAGTCTTTATTTGAGTTGTGAATCAGCAGTTAGAATTGAAGGAAGTACAGGAAGATGGTTTAATGTTAAATCTGGTGTGAGACAAGGATGTACATTATCCCCTCTGTTATTCATTATCTATATGGATCACATTATGAAGGAATGTGGTATTAAACCTGATATCAAAATTGGAGATGTTAATGTCAGCTCTTTGCTTTATGCGGATGATGTTATACTTCTAAATAAATCCGCTACAAGTCTGCAAGATTCTCTGACTAAATTGAATAACTGTTGTAATAGATATGGTATGAAGGTCAGCAATAAAAAGACAAAGACAATGAAAATAGGCAGAATCATTGAAAATGTCAATTGTGTTGTGAATGGAGAACCTGTGGAACAAGTAAAACATTTCAGCTACTTAGGCACAATTTTTACTGAAGATGGTAAACTAAATATAGAAATAGACAACAGAATCAGCAAAGCTGGTATCGTGGGAAGTCAATTGAATAAATTCATATGGAATAAGAAAGAAATTAGTCGGAACACTAAATTAGCTGTATACAAGACTGTGTTCAAACCAATTTTAACTTATGGATCTGAGAGCTGGGTCAGAAGTAAAACACTTGACCAAAGACTAGAGACCGCAGATATGAGAGTCCTGAGAAAGATTAGAGGCGTGAACAGATGGCATCAATGGCAATATCATATTAAAAATGAGGATATTAGGAAAGAACTTGACATTGTCTGCATCCAGGAATGTGTTAGCAGAGCTAATCTCAGATGGTATGGTCACTTAAATAGAATGGGAGAGGAAAGATTAGCAAAACAAGTGTTCTCTGCCAGGTTGGCAGGAAAACGACCCAGAGGAAGACCAAGATATAGGTGGATTGATACGGTACAAAGTGCCTTAGACGATAGAAATATAAGATCTGATAATGTTGGAGTCTTGACAAGTAACAGACTGATTTGGAGGAAAATTGTAGATAGGAAGTTAGTAATGATGTAATTTTTTCATGTAGTACTGTCATATCCTGTACACCCCTTGAGGGTACATGGCAGGAATTTGATGATGATGATGATGATGCTTCGTGTTATTACCAGGTCAGGAAAAGAGTGCTGCCTTATATCCAAATTAACATTTTACACTGAGTTGTGTATTGCATGAAATGTGCACTAAGGAACTCAATGTCATTTTTACATGTGATTTAGAGGTCCTCCCTCATAAGTCCTTGACTGTCTCAAGAGTCAAGGACTTGTGAGAGCATCTTCTGGATTATACAATGTTAAATACCTATTATATCTTTATTTGGACAGATCTGCTACTCACATGCCATGAGAAAAACTTGAACCTCACATGCTTTTAAACCACATCTTTACTCAATTTCCAGGGATGATTCCCAAACCTATCTCACCCCCCCCACTCCCCATGCCATTAACTGTAGAATTTCACTTATGTCTATATTATACGATTGCCCTCACCAACTTGTGTTTCTATGATATTTCTCTTTCATTTATTACTTAAACTTTAAAGACCACATTTCTACAATCTTGTTCACTGCCACAGACCAGATCTTGTACTCAATCTTTACAAAATGTTCATCTCCTCTGAACTGAGGCAACCATATCATAAAATAGTAATCAAAATGTGGTCATAATAAAGCCTGTAAAGTTTGCAAAACAATCCTTAATTCTACAAGTTAATATTTCTGAAACACTGCAGTAATCTGATATGACTAAATTACCTTAACAATGTGGCCCCTAAACTGAGGTAGCTATGATTACCTCAGGTCTCTAGCATCGTTGACCACTTGAAGCAAATTATTGTTAGACCTCTAGGGATCAGAGACTAGTTAAAGGAGTTACATTACCCCCACAACTGGTGAAATCTTTCATTGAATACATTCACACTTGTACTCATCACCTCAAAAGATAAGCCTTTCCAATCATGCACTGCTCTGAGAGAAATCTACCTCTCACTCCATTCTTGACATTCATTCTCAACTTCCAAGGATGTCCTCCTCCCACCTTTTATAAAATTAAAAATTCCCCGTATTGGTATGGTATATGACCCTTTGGGAAACATACAGGTGTATCAATATCACCTTTTTTTCTCCTTTCTACAGTCCACACATTCTTAATCTGTCCTCATAATCTACACTATTCCCCAATATCAATCCAATGCCCACTCTCCTCACTATATCTGTATCATTTTGGAAAAAAAAAAAAAAAGAGACAAATGCCTACTTAATAAATGAGCATTTGCTTCAGCACTGCTATTACCATGCACGTTTATAATCTTTGGTAACCCATGATCGCCAGCCTGATCACAATTTCTTTTAATATAACTCCACAAACATAATATGCCATTGGATCTAATTACATCCAGTGGCATATTATATTTGACATTTAACATGAATATCCATTTTCACTTGCCCACAATTCCAGCTTATTCAAATTGTTCTTCAAGTACTATGAGTCTGAAAAGTTATCAGCCTAACAATGAAAAAACGGATTTATAATTTCAAAATTATTTTTATTTTTCAACATAATCTCCCTTAAGACTAATACATTTATTCCAGCAATGCTCCAGCACCATTATCCCATCCCTGTAGTGATTCTCAAGATCTGCAAAATACCCCTCCACAGCTGCAACCACCTCTTGATTTGAAGACAAATGCTGACCAGCGAGGAAGGGTTTTAGTTTTGGGAAATGATAGAAGTCAGAGGAAGCCAAATATGGGGAATAGGGTGGATGTTCCAACAATTCATAGTGCAGATCCCTTAATTTTCCCATTGTCAAAACACCTTTGTGGGCAGGTGCATTGTCCTGATGAAAAATAATTTTTTTTCTTCTGCAAACCAGGTCTTTTCTCATGAATTTTTTCGTCTAGTCTGGTTAAAAGACCAGAATAATATTCCCTGGTTATCGTTTGACCCTTTTCAAGTTAATAAACAAAATGCCTTTAGTATCCCAAAACACTGATGCCATGACCTTGTCTTCTTTGGCACTGAACAACTGGCTTCTGTCCACTGTTTTGACTGCTGTTTGGATTCTGGTGTGTAATGGTGAATCCAAGTCTCATCCATGGTAATAAATCGACGCACAAAATCAGATCAGTTTTATTCTTGTTAAAACACTCCAAGCACTGTTCACAGATTTTCATGTGAGTGTGTTTTTGATCTGCTATGAGCAAGCGCGGCACCCATCTTGCGCAAAGCTTTTTCATTTGCAATTCTTCATACAAAACATATCCTACACATTCTTTTGAAATGCTTATAGTCTCAGCAATTTCACGCACTTTGACTCGCCGGTCATCCAATACCATATCCTGCACTTGATCGATGATTTCTGGTCTTGCATCCTTCACGTGAATCATCTTCAAGGCTGGTATGGCCACATTTAAACTTGGCAGCCCGTTTCTTAATTGTTGAAAATGTAAACCTTTTACAAAGAATTTTATAACCGCACGATACTCAATTTTATCCATTTCAAGGGATACAGACAACACTTTTGCTACAGACAGCTGTATAAAACAAACTACTTGATAGAATGATGTGCAATTTCATGGATGCTTATGACAGATGTACCAACTTAGAAAAAAAAAAATCGTGCCGATAGTGTTGCCATCTATGGTGGAGGCCAAGAACTTTTCAGACCACCCTCATACATTTCTGTCACAACCCTAATTACCCTGCTTAGCTTTGCATCATCAGTAAACAGTATACACGTTTCCTGTCAAATCCCTTAAAATGTCATTATATAAATCGAATAACAATGGAGCAAAAATTGTTCACCAGGGCCAATATCACCTAAATTCTTGCAGACTTACCCTTCTCCCAACATACACTATTTTTGGATAGTTGTTAAATCAGCCATCCTCTTATCCAGTATCAACCAACTTATGCAACAGCCTTCCATGCTGTATTCTATCAAAAGCCTCAGCAAAGTCCAGTAATATTATGGTGTAGTCATTTCCCATTGTCTAACTCAACCATGAGTTAGATTTTACCCCCTTAGTAAACCCATGTTGTTCACTGCATGGTGTAGATTATCTGTTAACTATTTCTGTGTGTGAACAAAAGATAAATTCAAGATAGGTACCATCAACATAAAAAGTATAAAAGGAAAAGAAGCAGAATTAGGCAGAAGAATTAGAAAAGTATGATGATATGACTGAGGTTACCAAAACAGGTGAGATTCTTAAACTACAAAATAAACTACAAGCAAGAAAGGTTAATTATAGTAATCCACTCTAAACATGAAGATGGTTTTTTTTGAATGGCAGGCAATTTCAAGTAGTGATATAGGCAAACATCAATATGATGAATTGGATGATGAGACGTTTGTTCCAGAGAAAAAATTCTACTAAAGAAGTGGAGAATTTTGAGTCATTAGAGAAGGTAACTGAAAAAGAAAAAATAAATAAATTCATCCTTGCACTATGGATTCCGTCACTGCTGATCAACAGGAGATCTGCTCACATGTCACCCATCTCTGGACAAATGCCATGGAGAAGTCTAGTGAATCTCAAGTGATTGGACTTGATATCTCCAAGGCGTTTGACCAGGTCTGGCAAAGCTTACTAAGCAAGCCACCATCGTTTGGTCTATCTCAAGACCTCTGTAGTTGGATTACCAGCTTTCTGTCTGGATGCACACTGTGTGGTGGCAGATGACTCCTTATCCTCTCACCATTCAACTAATACCAGGTTCCTTAAGGTTCTGTCCCCTCATTCTTGCCTCTTCCTACTATATATCAATGACCTACTTTAGCTTACTTCCAACCCAATAGTTTTGCAGATGACAGCACATTGCACTCCTCCCTTTCTTTTGATAAACCTTATTTCACACAACTCATCTCAACTCACAGAACAGCAACCACCACTGTCCTCAATTCAGACCTCCAAGCAATCCTCCAATGAGGTTCAGATAACCTAGTCAATTTCAATGCAAATAAAGCCTAGTACTGTCTCATTTCTCATAAAAAATAACCATTTTTTCCAGTATTATTTTTTGAAAACACCCAAATTTCCAGACAATATAAGACTTCTCTTCTTGGAATTACCCTGACATCAAGCCTCTCCTGGCATAAACACAATAACAACCACTGCATCTGCAGCTTCTAAAAAACTAGGATTTCTCTTTCGCTCAAGACGTTACTTCACCCCTGAACAGCTGTTAACCTTATACAAATCACAAATCAGCCCAATCAGCGAATACTGCTCCCACATATCGGGTGGGGGCCACCAAAAGCTCTCTCAAAATGCTCGACTCAATACAGAGGAAAGCAATCAGACTTATTAATGACCCATCTCTTACCAACTCCCCCCCCCCCGACTTCTGCACAAACAATCAGTCTCTCGCACTATGTGTTTTCTACAAATATTTCCATGGAAAATGTTCATCCAAAATAGCATCAATAATTCCCCCATTTAGTACTATGCTTGTTGGAATACGTACAGCTGCTGCTGATCTACCAACCTCTCGTTTATGGGCTCAACATAAAAAAACTTCCATTTCTTTTTCAGTAGAGAAGGAAATGAATACCATACATATAGAAAATGCTTCACGAAAATTTGGAGAAGAGAGCAAAGGTAATAATGTTAAGTATCAAATTTCTGTTCAGGTAGTTATTATGAATACCATGTTTCAATAGAGATAGGCAAAGATTTACTTGGAGAGAACACAAGAAATATAAAGTCTCACTGGCTATGTTAACAATGAAATGCCGAAAACAAAATGTTTTCAGCAGGACAAAAAGGGAAAAAGAAAAATTATCAACACAAGCTTCAAAAAGAACCAAAGTTCAGCAGCTTTCATAAATGAATTGTAGACTTGAATATGGAAATATTATTCAAGGAAAAATGAAAACATTTCAAAACAAGAACCAAATTCTAGAGACTCAGTAAGAGACTAAAATCATTCACTGATTTGGCTAAGGAAGCATGTGATGAAACTTTTTAATAGCAAAATCAGACCTTGTGGTGGACTCAATAAGTTAACGAGGCAGTCCTAGCAAGTAAATCAAGAGAATACAGAGAAAAATGTAAGGTGAAGAAATGCAAAGTAACTAAACAAGTCATGGAAAGACTGGTAAAATATATAGACGATAAATATCAGAAAGGTGGCAAATATTGGGGGCATGTGGAGAATCACTGAAGTTCAGTACTTTCATAGTTTCTACAAATATTCTGCTTTGAAAATAATATTGGATCTAGCACCGACTATGCCTATTAATTTGACTGCCAAAAATGAAGCCTTTCGGCTCCTCCTTTTAGCAATTACTTTTTTGCACTAACCGAGAATTCACTTACAAAAATACATTTCTCTGACATTTCAATTTCCTTAGTACTGAACAAGTTTTTGCTCTCTTAAGGTTTCTGCCTGGTCTCTGAAGAGAACCAACTAGTTCAAAACATCTGTCAGGGTACTGAAACTTTTATGAAGTGCACTAATAAAAGGCAAGTAGGACACTTAAACAACGGCATGTCTTTTATCTCAGGAATACCGAGAATTATATTCTTGTATGCTCTCGGGTCAACTTATGAAACTTTCATAGTTTCTACAAACATTGGCTTTGAAATAATATTGGGTCTATTATCCACTTTGCATTCACATGGAGAGAAGAGGCTAGGAATAAGAAAAGTCTCATTGACTATGTTATTGTTGATAGTGATGTTTTCTCCCTGGTGCAGGACACCAGAGTGTACAGAGGATTTGAAGTTGGAAGTGATCACTATTTAGTCTTGAGCAGGATAAAATTGAATTTCATATTGAAAAGAATAACATGTAAGAAAGTTTTAAAGCGAATAAAAGTTGAGCAGCTCTCAGATGTAAACTGTAGACTAAAATACAGAAATATTATTGAAAAGAAAATGAAAGAGTTTGAGAACAGGAATCAAACCTTGGAGATTCAGTGGCAAACTCTGAAGGAAACATTGATTGATTCTGCCAGAAAGGCATGTGGTGAGGTTGTGTGCAAAGATAAAAAAATCAGAACTCCCTGGTGGACACAGGAAGTTAAAGAGGCAGTGAAGGAAAAGAAGAAAGCATATCAACAGTTCCTGGCAAATAAGTCAGCTTTTACTCTTAGAGAATACAGAGACAAATGTAAGAAAGCTAAACAGTGTGTAAAACTAGCTAAACAAAAGTCATGGGAGGACTTTGGCAAGAATATAGAAAATAAATATCAAGAAGGTGGCAAAATATTCTGGAGGTTGTTGAAGAAGCTTAGGAATGGAGGAAAGAGTGGTGTAAAAGGAATTAGAGATGATAAAGGTGAAATGAAAACAGGAGAAAAAGATATCTTTGAAGTATGGAGTAATTACTTTGAAAAACTGCTAAATGAAACAAGCAGTGATGACAGCACAGTGATAAAAAACACTGACCAGGCATGCAGTCAGGAATACATATCCATACTTGAAGTAGAAAAAGCCATCAAAGGCTTGAAATGTGGAAAGGCAGCAGGAGTAGATGATATTCGACCAGAAATGCTGAAGTATGGTGGTATAAGAGTCTTACAGTGGCTGCACTGCATAGTTCAGAAAGCCTGGACAGAGGGACGAATTCCCGATGATTGGAGTAGAGCTCTCATAGTACCCATATATAAAAAGGGAAATAAAACTGAATGTGAGAATTACAGAGGTATTTCCCTACTGAGTGTTCCTGGCAAGATCTATGCAAGTATACTTGAGAAACGGTTGAGAAGAATTGTGGAAGAAAAGCTTGGTGAAGAACAAGCTGGATTCAGGCCAAATAGAGGCTGTCAGGATCAGATCTTCACTTTACGACAAATAGTCGAGAAAGCATGGGAATATAACAAAGATCTGTATTTAAGTTTTGTCGATTTGGAAAAGGCATATGACAAGGTGCCAAGAGAGAAGCTATTCAATACGCTGCAGTTATATGGTGTCAATGGGGCATTATATCAAGCAATACTTAGTCTTTATTTGAGTTGTGAGTCAGCAGTTAGAATTGAAGGAAGTACAGGAAGATGGTTTAATGTCAAATCTGGTGTGAGACAAGGATGTACATTATCCCCTCTGTTATTCATTATCTATATGGATCACATTATGAAGGAATGTGGTATTAAACCTGATATCAAAATTGGAGATGTTAATGTCAGCTCTTTGCTTTATGCGGATGATGTTATACTTCTAAATAAATCCGCTACAAGTCTGCAAGATTCTCTGACTAAATTGAATAGCTGTTGTAATAGATATGGTATGAAGGTCAGCAATAAAAAGACAAAGATAATGAAAATAGGCAGAATCATTGAAAATGTCAACTGTGTTGTGAATGGAGAACCTGTGGAACAAGTAAAACATTTCAGCTACTTAGGCACAATTTTTACTGAAGATGGTAAACTAAATATAGAAATAGACAACAGAATCAGCAAAGCTGGTATCGTGGGAAGTCAATTGAATAAATTCATATGGAATAAGAAAGAAATTAGTCGGAACACTAAATTAGCTGTATAAAAGACTGTGTTCAAACCAATTTTAACTTATGGATCTGAGAGCTGGGTCAGAAGTAAAACACTTGAACAAAGACTAGAGACCGCAGATATGAGAGTCCTGAGAAAGATTAGAGGCGTGAACAGATGGCATCAATGGCAATATCATATTAAAAATGAGGATATTAGGAAAGAACTTGACATTGTCAGCATCCAGGAATGCGTTAGCAGAGCTAATCTCAGATGGTATGGTCACTTAAATAGAATGGGAGAGGAAAGATTAGCAAAACAAGTGTTCTCTGCCAGGTTGGCAGGAAAACGACCCAGAGGAAGACCAAGATATAGGTGGATTGATACGGTACAAAGTGCCTTAGACGATAGAAATATAAGATCTGATAATGTTGGAGTCTTGACAAGTAACAGACTGATTTGGAGGAAAATTGTAGATAGGAAGTTAGTAATGATGTAATTTTTTCATGTAGTACTGTCATATCCTGTACACCCCTTGAGGGTACATGGCAGGAATTTGATGATGATGATGATGATGATGATTATCCACTTTGCCTATATATATAATTGCTAGTCTGATATCATTTTAAGTTTATCCATAATTCAATACTAACATACAGGACCAACTATTTATTACACTGGCACAGAAATTATCTCAATCAGATTAACCAGAAACTCAAATGGATGAAATTTACTGCTAGGTGTGAAACTACTGCCCCACTTACTAGGAGCCTGAAATGGCTTAAGTTCTATGTTTGGTCTCTAAGAACAAGGTTCTAGACCAGGTTAAAAAAAAAAAAAATTAATAGAAATGGGAAGTTAATCCCTAGCTCATCCACGGTGCTTATGTACTAGAGGTTTACAACCTTTCATGATCGAGAGTCGCATAAAAAACCCCATGCAACTCTTACAGCTAATGGGTACAGCCCCTGTAAACCGGAAATTGCCAGACTCAGTCCTTTAATATAAGTATGCCAAGCAGAATATTGGTTATCGATCCCATGACACAGATACATTTGTAGTACAGCTAATATTCTAAAATACACTTCTTCATCGTGAATGAAGTTTAGAGAAAGCCAACATACATAAGAAAAAGTATCAAGTCACAGCTCGACAATCTGTTACCCATAAAACACTAACACAAAAGGCCTACTATTTGTTCCATGACAGTGCAAAATTATTTTTGCTACATTTTTAACAAACAGCTACAAACTCCATAAAATACTACATATCCATCCCAAGAGAGAAGGCAAAATTATTCCCATTTCCTAACTCGCAGCATATATTTGAAAAGATACCCAAAATGCTAAATAAATAATTTTCACTCTACCATCTCTATTGGTAAGTTTGTTTGTTTTTCCCCAACAACTTTTACACATGGCTCTCTCATTTTTCTCTGTATTCTCTGAGGACATCTGCTGACTTAACTGTCAGAAACTTTTGAGATGATTTCTTCTTTTTCCTGAACTGTCTTGACCTTCCTGAATCCCCAAAATTTAATCAATATTTTCTTCATATTTTGCTACTGGATCACCTAAGGTCTAGGTATTGTTTTCAAATTCTCATCCCCCACCTCCAGTAATACATATACATTTGAATCCATTCAACTCCAAATGTTTTCTGACTGAATCTTTATATATATGTATGTATGTATGTATGTATATTTCTATTTAGTGTAATGCTCAATTTTACTCTATCCAAAACCAAATGGTGATTGCTTCTATTTCAAATCCTTGTATGCTCTTATATCATGAACTAATGTGATGATATCCCCATCAACAATAAGTTTAATTTTGTGTTCACTCCATGTAAATTTATGCATATCTTTATGTTGGAACATGTTAGTATTGACTTGCCCATGTTGTGAACTAATTTCCAGCAGGTACTTATTAGTTTTGTTCATTGTTTAATTACTTATTAGTTTTGCTCTTTTCCCTAAGCATTTCTCTTGGGTTTCATTTCCTATGCTGCTGTTCCTATACTCCACTTATTCCCAACTAGTAACCTTCTGTTCAATCACAAGTAAAAGTTTCAC
Organism: Typopeltis vanoorti; assembly: GCF_054136105.1. Lineage (NCBI taxonomy): Eukaryota > Metazoa > Arthropoda > Arachnida > Uropygi > Thelyphonidae > Typopeltis > Typopeltis vanoorti. The sequence goes on along the minus strand of NC_143556.1, from coordinate 42,074,302 downwards.
TGTCCATTTTCCCAAATTTGAAATTTACCCACATTACTTGAAAAAACTGCCTGCGAGTCAAGAAGTTTGTGTGTTATAACTACTCTTCTCTGAACATAAAGCATGCAAAACACAGTAACTGCATATTGGGATAGATAGCAAATGATATGAAGTTAAACTAAAATTCCTTTCTGTAATGCTATTCATAAGATAATATAAACAAACATTCTAATGTTACTCAGTTACTAAAATCCACAATTCTGATCTCATTAAGTTAATCCTTTCACATACAATCACAAAAGATCTCTTCCAAACAATTCTTCTTACTCTCTCAAAGGAGATTAACTTTCTAATTAGAGACTGTCCACAGAGTTCTTTAGAATACTGTTCTTAATTTCACATTCGCAAACAATCTTTGTGTTGAATACTATGGCTACTCCTTTTCCTTGATTGCCATTGCCTGAATATAACATTTTGTATTTATTGCTCAGAAAGATCTCACCAGTTTTTGTCTTTTTGTTTCAGTCACCCCTATTATGTCGATCTGGTACTTATCTAATTCCTCAGCTAGCTCCATTTCTTTGCCATTCAGGCTTCTTATGTTGATAATACCGATCTTTAACTCTGGTGATGTTGAGTTGGGGTTTGTTTTCAGATTTGTTCCAGTAGCTGTTCGCCCTGGTTCCCTGGCAAAAACAACAGGGGGGCCTTGTTTAACCAGGCGACACCCCAGCCGGCATGAAATTTTATCATGTTGTACCATCGCAAATAATCTTCTTTCTTCTAATGAATTTTATACACGAAATTAAAGTAATTTTACCTTACCAAAATTTTTCCGCATCTTTCAGCATCACGTGTACGTCTGGTTACTTCTTGTCTATTGGTTGTCCATATGCCAATGTAGGGGTTATGCTATCTTCATTATTTCTGCTGAAAATGGACTTAAATCTTTGCATTTCAGGAACAACTCGATGGGACTTCTCAGCGACGGCTTGATTCTGCTAGGACTGGAAATTTTTACCTTCAGCTCTGCGTAGAATCCTTCTCCATTTTCAAGAAAGCCTGCTATCCGACATCTTATCTTAGCACAGATGCTTCATCCCCCCCTCTTTATGCGAACTCCCGCTAACTTCTGAGCCACCAAACAGGAAAACGATATGACAAGAGACCTCTCCGATATGGCACTCGTCCACTTATATTCCTCCTTAGAGCGCCCTCTTTTTCCTCAGTCCCCTTTGCACACGACCCATATCTTTTCACCCCCTTGGGTTCATCCCTTGCTTTTTCCCAATGCTGTTATGCTCTTGTATTCCCAGAATTCACGTCGATATATGTTCCGCTTAAGCAACTGCCACCAGTGGATTACGCTGTACACTTGTAGTTTTATACCTTCCAAGAATTATTATTTAGTAACTATTTGATGACTCACAGTTAATTTTACACAGCTTAAGTGAGGCTTAAATTAAGTCAGATTATCCCTCTTATAAAACATACTCTAATAAAATCTTAATATGAACACAATAGATGAAATATATCGTACATGAAATAAGGAATGCAAATTTTATACATAAAGTGAAGAAGTTTCACTTTTAATTTTAGCTGATGTGCAGGTATTTCTCTTTTTTTGTAAGTTAATATGTTTCTGAATGAATGATTTCTTTGCAAGATTCCTTCATTCAGGATCTAGCAAAGCCAATACAGATTGCAATTTGGTCAGCAAAGTCTGCACACAACAAACCTCGTTTGTTCTGCATCCAGATGAGTACCTAATAACTGAACAGACCAGAAAACTGGACAAATGGGGCCAAGAGCCTTAGTTGTTTCTCTGCATTCCTCATGGGCTATATGAAGGTCTTCTTCCTGCTCTGATCCTCAAAGCAGCTCCACTTTAAATTATGAAATTTATTTTGTTCTTATGGTATTATGAGTTAATGCCATTAAATAATTAGGACCAAGATATGATGTCTAAGTTGCAATTTATCCTTAAAGCTGTGTCTGATATGACTAGATTGCAGAGTTCATGCCTTTGAAGTAGCCACTATTTCAAAGACATGAACTCTGCCTATTTGCCTTGAGCCATCTGATTAAGGATATCACTGTGAAACCAGTGACAGTAAAACTCTTGACAAGATCTCTGATGAGAATTAATGTCAGATTCTCATTAGAGAATAAACAGAAACCCAGCAACTAAATATTAAGTTAAAAGCTAAGTATTTTTCATACCAGCAAGGAAACTCAATAAGTCTGAATTTCACAAGCTCGTGATGGTCTTCAAAACTTCTGAAGTTTTAATATGAAAATAGTTTATCTACATAATATGAATACGAGTATCTCCCTTTGATATTGTTCACTGTCAAGTTTAACATGTTCGCTGCCACTCATTTATGACAGAATGCTCCCAGGTCATTCAGAATGACCTTGTTGTAGTGCCTACACATCCAGATGATTCAACTGCCCAGGTGAGACCAAGTTATGCAGCATAGAAACACACAAATTTCATGATGCTTAGAAGCGTCAGTAGCAAATGTGCAAATACCTGTTTGATGGCTTAAAGCATTACTAACACTGAATGTGTTAAGCCTTTTATGGGTTTTTTCCTTCAATGAATTTTTTTTTTTTTTGTGAGTGTTTACTTACAAAAATATACAGTCAACTCACTACAGCAAACGCCACTATAACCGTTTTGCTGTAACAAAGTGATGTTTATCCCAACAGATGTGCATTAGTTATATGCTGGAGGCATATATGTGCAGCTACAGAGCCACTGATGATTTCAGGAGATAGCTGGAGTAGTGACATAGTATAATAATCTTGAAAGTTTATTTTTCCTTTGCTTTACGGACATTATACATATCTGCAAGGAGATGTGTTTTGCATTATGGGAGATACTGAGTTAGGAGTGTTGGTAGCTTGCTCCACCTTTGCAAGGAGTTGCCCGGTGTTGTACCACTTTACCTCAGTCCTGAAGATACTTTCAGACACAAACTTTGTTTGCACACACTTGGATAAAGGATTAAACTAAATTTATTATAGTATAATAATCTATGAGTATAGGATATAGGCATTCTTGGGAAATGGCAAAAGAATTTCTGACAGAAGCACCATCAGATTGCATATTGCCTGATTTAATCTCCTGACCAAGAAACAAGAAGATAAATCAGGTTGGAGTTAAATGGATGAGAAGCATCAATAATTAAGCAGGAACAGCAAAATAGTATTACAAGATGTTATGGAGGGAATATGAAGTGAAATGCAATCAGCAAGTTCGTGAACAATATACAGCAAGAAGGGTAAGCAACACAGTAAGGAAGGCAAATTCGAATTACGAGAAAGGAAATTTTAAAGAGTTCTTTCACTATATGGAAACTAAAAGAAAGAATGTAGATGGGAGGGAGATAACAAGGGCAAAAAAAAGCAAATAAATTACTGAGTAATCATTTTGGAAAGGTGTACCATCCAGGTAGTGAAAATACATCACTGGTGTAAACATCTGGGATGCGACTTATTATATGAAGATGAAAAATATACAGACATTAAAATATCAAATTTTGTTAAAGTAAACAGCATAATACTTAAGCCATCTCTGGTACAAAAACACACCAGAATCAGACTATATAACATTCTGTCTAAACCAATGTAATTATATGGAAGTGAAACATGGACAATAAAAAAAGAAGAATGAAAATGGATTAAACATCAAAAATTAAATTTCTCAGAAAAACAGTTGGATATACCAAGCAGGACCATAAAACAAATGAAATTATATAATCCTTGAATACAAAAGCAATTAACTACTATATAGGTAAATATAAATTGCTCGAACAGCTAAATCAAATGGATAATAGCAGACTACCAAAAATACTATATGATCATAAAATAAATAGAAGACCACTGCTTTCTTGGAAGTTCAAGAAAGAAATGGTATGAAACTGGAGAACGAGCCACTTGGTCTAAAATCCATGATAGGAAGAAGTGTAACAGTGTTGAATAAGAATTGTGCAAGAGGACAGGCAGGACTCTGACCAGACTAAGTCTTGGTACTGACAAGGTACCAAGAATCTGAAAAGAATATTCTGACAAATATAAGAAGCTAACTCTATAACACAGAGTTAGCAAACTACAGCATCATCTCAGGAGTAGTGGTTAATCCCAAAAAAAAAGCTAATTATGAGCAGAATCCAAGAATGGGTGGATAGGAAGATGATATTCTATGGGAGAGAAACTGTGAGAAGCAGGTCTTGCCTTATTAATTTACTCATCATCAAATTCCTGATATGTATCCTCAAGGAGTGTATAAGATATTATGATAGTACTACATGAAAAAGTTTCACCATTACTAACTTCCAATCAACAATTTTCCTCCAAATTAATCTGTCAAGACTCCAATATTATCAAATTGTATATTTGTCTTCGAAGGCACTTTTTACTGTATCAATCTACCTACATCTTTGTCTTCCTCTGGGTCATTTTCCTGCAAAACTGTCAGAGAGCACTTGCTTTGCTAATCTTTCTTCTCCTATTCTATTTAAGTGAACGTACTATCTGAGATTAAATCTGCTAACACATTCAAATGCTAACAATAGCAAGTTCTTTCATAATATTCTCATTTTTAATATAGTATTGCCATTGATTCCATCTGTTCACTCCATTACTCTTTCTCAGAACTCTCATATCTGTGGTCTGCAGTCTTTCATCAAGAGTTATTTTTAATCTGGCTGTCAGGTAATAAATTAAAATAAGTTTGAATCCTATCTTGCATATAGCTGTTAGTGTTTTCACTAATTTCGTTCTTATTCCATATAAATTTATTTATCAGACTTGCTCCCATACTACTTTTACAAATTTTGTTATCCATTTCAATATTTAATGTGCAACCCTCACTAAAAATTGTACCTAAATAGCCGAAATGTTTTACTTATTCTATATACTCACCATTCAGGATATAATTGATTTTTTCAATGTTTTTGCCTATTGTCATTTTTTATTGCTGATTTTCATACCAAGTTTATTAAAATAGGTATTTGATTTAGTCAGGAAATATGGCAGACTTCTACCGGATTTATTTAGAATTATAACATCATCTGTATAAAGTAAACAGCTGAGATTAACATCTCCAATTTTGATATCAGGTTTAACACCACTTTCCTTCATAATGTGATCCATATAGATAATAAATAACAGTGAAGATAATGTGCATCTATGTTGAACATATAATTTAACATTAAACCACCTTCGTGTATCTCAATTCTAATGCTGATGTACAGCTTAAATAGAGACTATGTATTGCTCAATATAATGATGTCCCATTTACACCATATAATGGAAGAATTTTGAAGAGCTTTCCTCTTGGCACTTTTTCATGCCTTTTCTAGATCTACAAAACTTAAATATAAATCCTTCTTATATTCCCAAGATTTCTTAACTATTTAATTTATTTTTATTTAATTTAGATTTCTTAACTGTATTAAAGTGAAAATCTGATCCTGACAACTTTTATTTTGCCTGAATTCGGCTTGTTCTTCACCAAGCTTCCCTTCCACAATTTTTCTTAGCTGTTTCTCAAGTATAATTACATAAATCTTGCCAGGAACATTCTAAAATACAATGAGAGCTCTACTCCATCTGAAATTTGACCCTCTGAATTATGCAGTGCAGCCACTGCAAAACTTTTATATCTTCATATTTGAGCATGGTTGAATTTCATCTACTCCAACTGCCTTTCCATATTTCAGTATGGATATGTATATCTGACTGCATTCCCATTGGGTGTTTTCTTCCATGGTGCTGACACTGCTTGCTTCATTCAACAATCTCTCCAAGTATTATTCCAGACAACTAGAATATCTTTGTCTTCAGTTTTCATGTCACTTTTATCATCTAATTCCTTTTGCAATACTCTTTGCTCCATTTCTAAGTTTTTTAATCTCCAGAACATATTGCCACCTTCCTGATATTTTCTATGTTCTTACCAAAATCTTATCATGACTTTTATTTAGCTAAATTTACAGAGTGCTTTGCTTTCTAACATTTTTTTCTGTATTCTCTAAGAGCACAAGCTGATTTACTTGTCAGAAACTTTCGATTTACTTTCTTCTTTTCACTGACCGTATCCTCCATAAAGTTCTGAGTTTTTCTATCCTACAGCCTCATGCCACTGGTTAAATCAATGTGTTCTTCAAGAATTGCCATTGAATCTTCAAGGTTTTTTTCTTATTGTTAAATTTGGCACCTTATCATATGCCTTTGCCAGATCTACAAAACAAATACAAATCCTTGTTTTTTCCCAAGATTTCTCAACTATTTGTCTTAAAGTGAAAATCTAATTTCTTTCAAAAAATTCAAAATTCTTTCAGTTTTTTTCTTAAATGATGTTTGTATATTTGAGTCTTAGTTTGTCTCTGAAAGCTACTTTACTTTGATGTGTTTTAAATGTTTCTTACACCCCTTCTTTTAAATATGAAATTCAATTCCTGCTCGAAACTATATAGTGATCACTTCCTATTTCAAATTCTCTGTATACTCTTGTCTGAACCAGTTGGAAAACATTGCAATCAACCATAACATAGTCAATGAGACTGCTCTTATTTCTTGTATCTTCTCTCATGTGAATTTCTGCATACTTAAGTTGGAACATGGTGTTAGTAATAACTAGCCCATGTTCCAAACAGAAATCCAGCAAGAAGTTACCATTATTATTAAATCTGCTCAAAATTTTCTGAAAATATTTCTATGTCTGGTAATCATTTCTTACTCTGCTGTTTATCTCTAACAAGGATTAATGTTTCTTTATTATTATGTCAGCTATCTTCTCTAATACCTTGAAAAATTCCTCCATTTCTTCCCTAGTAGAACCTTCTGTTGGACCATAAGCACAAATAAGTCTTATTGTCCAATTTCCCATTCTGATGTTAGCCAACATCACTCTCCTTGATATCCTGCCATTCAAGAAAGTTATCCTCATATTTAGTACTGAATACTATAGCTACTCCTTTTCCCGGAATGCGATTACCTGAAGATAATATTCTGTGTCTGTTGCTTAGAAAGATCACCCATTTTTGTCTTCATTTTAGTGAAGCCTATTATGTCAATCTGGTACTTACTGAATTCTTCTGTTAGTTCCATTTCTTTCCAATTGATACATCTTATGTTGATTTGGGGTGTGCTCTGGTATTTGTTCCTGTAACCAACTTTGCATTGTTCATCATGGTTCTCTCATAAACAGGAATACAATTTGGTCTGCTAAATCTCAAAAAACCCATCCTAGTTTGTTCAGATCCTGGTAGATACCAACAGGCTCCTTCTAACCTAATGTTCAACAGATATTAGGTCAGAAGTCCCAGTCAGTTCTCTGCATTCCTTAAAAGGATACGTAGAGGTCTCCTTCCAGTTATATAGCTTTGATCCTTAAGCAGCCATCTGAAACCTGCTCAAATTTGATTCATTTGAAAACTTTCTTACACTCTTCTTTTCAATGAAATTCAATTTTATCCTGCTCAAAACTAAATCCTGATCACTTCTTCTTTCAAATCTTCTGTATACTCATGTCCTGAACCAGTGGGGAAACATTACTATTATTATTATTACTATTATTACGGGCAACTCCAGGGAGTCATTAGACTCATCGAGGGAGGCCCCAAATCATATTCATCACAACTATTTGACATTCATACAGTATCTATCATACCTCGCCTTAAACTCATTCACTGTCACAGCATCCACCACAGACTCAGGGAGCGCATTCCACTCATTCACTACTCTAAAAGTAAAGAACCCAGCTCTAACACCTTTACTAACCACACTTTTGCCCAGTTTCCATGGATGTCCCCTAGTCCTCCCACAACCAGCCCTGTTCTCAAAAATATCTTCTGAATTAATTTTATAGAAACCCTTCAGTAATTTGAATGTCTCAATCATATCTCCCCTCCTCCGCCTATCAACCAATTTTTGCAACCCACAAATCCTCAACCTGTTCTCATACGGTTCATTCCACAGACCTGCTATCATCTTGGTCACTCGCCTCTGGATCCTCTCCACCTCCTCCCCATCAAGAAGAAACCTAGGTGACCAAATCTGAGCACAGTAGTCTAGATGGGGTCTTATCAAGGCTCGATACAGAGGAACAATAACCTGCTTGTCTCTGCTTGTCAACGTATTCTTCAGCAACCAAGTGATTTGATGAGCTGTTTTGGTCACTTTTGCAATGTGTCCCCTAAATTTCAATTCCTTATCTACCAACACTCCTAAATCTCGTGCCTCATCAATTTCCTGGAGCACGGTTCCACCAATGCAGTAAACTGCCGCCAATCTTTTCACCCCAAAATGCATAACCTTACATTTTGCCACATTAAACTGACATCCATTCTCCTTAGCCCAGACCTCCAATCTATCCAAATCATCCTGCAAAATTTTGACGTCATCTGCATTCACTATTGCCCTACCCAACTTCGCATCATCCGCAAACAAATGAACTGTTCCTCTCAGATCATTTCCTATATCATTTATGAACAAAATAAACAGCAGTGGTCCAAGAACAGATCCTTGTGGCACACCACTAGTCACAGGCCGTCTTGTGGACTCTACTCCTGAGTAAACCACTCTCTGATATCTCTCCGTCAACCACCCTCCTATCCATCTCACCAACCCTATATCCATTCCCATATGCTGCAATTTACTGATTCTATATCACTATATCCCTCTCTATAACAAAGTGACAGCTGATTTGCATAAAGCAAAATAGTACAACGTAAGCGGAACTTTGCAAATGAATCTAACAGGATACAACAGAGAACCCTATTAGATAAACTGGAGAAAATCAGGATGGATGTGAAGCTAGTGATATGCTGATGAACATACACAAAATACTATGCAGTGAAGCAGAATCAAGAAGGAAATAGGTGACTTGTACGTTAATAATACTGAGAATGATTTGAGAGGAAAATACTAACTTGTTTGCTTATGATGTTAATTGGGAAAGGCAACTCCCAAAACATGCAGAGATGTGGCAAGATGATTTAAATGGAATGATAGTAAGTTCAGAAGATAATGGTTGCCAGCTTAATGTGGCAAAAGTGTAACATGATGCACTTTGGGATGAAAAAATTACAAGCTGTGTATTACACTCCTGATTATTCCACAGTTTTGGTAGTGATAATGGACAGAGTTAAAGTTCAAAAGACATATAGCAAGTAATCCTATAAAATAGTTCAGGGGATCATTTTGATATCAAAGAACACAATGAAAAAGTACACAAAATTATGTTTAATAAGACCACATCTGAACTACAGTGCACAGATTTGGTTGCAGGGTTTTTCCTGTGGATGAAATGATGAAAGGGATCCAGATATTTATCCTTACAACATGCTTTCATTCAATTAAAGCAGTCAACTCTTACTATTGCAAACTTATAGGGACCAGGGTACAGTTTGCTATAGCAGATTTGATATAATGACTTCCTTTTAGAAAATAATTGTTCCTGTGAGGCTTTGGTTAGGACTTTTCAGTAATTTGTTATAGTGGTTCCATTCACTGCATACAACTTATGGAAACACATGTTAGAGCAATTATTTTATTCACAATTAAGAAAAATAATGCTCATGTTTTGACCTCTATCAAAGTCATCAAGAATACATACATATGAACAAAACAAAAACACAACAATATATATATATATATATATATATATATATAAGTACACTATAGTGTACCTATATATATTTGTTATAAGTATTTGTTAACCATTTACACTAGCCTGATCTCTGGTGAGAGAGAGGGTTAAAAAAAAGTACAAGAAAATAATATACAAATTAAATAATAAAAAAATTATAAGAAAATAATAAATAAAAAAAAATATTAAAAGTGGAACTACATCAAATGCACCTCTACAGGCCAATTATTCTAAGGTTCTGTCCACTGATTACTGTATTTTCCAGCGTATAAGAAGTGCTCTCTTTCTTTGAAAATAGATATGAAAAACAGGGTGTGTCTTATACGGTGATACTCAATGTTTTATTACTTTCATTTCTGGAAATTTTCTCTGTTCCGAGTTATGCGATTTCTTTCTTTTTTCCTTGCAATGTGCGTGTGAGAGCATTCCAGTTACGTAGAGTTCAGTGGATGCGCATGAGCTGTCATCGACGATCACAGCTATGTTCCTTCGCTTAAACCAATTGTTGTCACGGTTGTTGTGAACGGTGATAAATTTCTGCCATTAAATTTTCTCTAAATTTCTTGGCAAATTATGGCTGAAAAATGTCAGCATTGCTACAATATTGGCATACAAGATACGTGTGATTGCGTATGCTAAAGGACATGGGAACAGGGAAACATAGTCCTACTTATTACTTTATATTTGAAATACTGTAAATTCATTATAATATTCAGTAATAGTTTTTTTCCTAAAAAATGTGTACAAAAAATGGGGTGCGTCTTATACGCCGGCAAATACGGTAAGTTTCATGTTTGGCTTCTGCTGTTATGTTTTGAATGCTATATGGATCTTCCAGACTCTCAAAAGTGCTAATCCATCATTCTTGTTGAGATTAGGATGATGATGAATCAGTATCTAATAAACTTCTTTCCATTTTCTTTCAAACAAAATTTTGATGCTGTGTAGGGATTTAGTGCCTTTCCACTTAATTCTATGACAAGTTTGAAGTACATAGTAGGAGAGGTCTGCTTTACCAAGGTTGAAGAATTTAATGTGGCATTTGATTGTGCATCCTGTTTTCCTATGCAAGGTAAATTGCAGGTGCAGTGAATTTTGTAAACCCCTTGGTGGTAAGATAAGGAAGAGGATCTCTGGATGAGTTAAATATGCTTCTTAATTTTGCAGGTGGTTTTAATGTTGCCTTAATATTGTATTTATATGGTGTTCTATTTTTTCTGATATTCTTCTAAATTAAAAATGCCAAGAAATTATATTCAAGTTTAATCCTTTATCCAAGTGTAAGCAAACAAAGTTTGTACATGAAGTATCTTCATGACTAGGCATGTTTGGCTTCTGCCTTAAGGATATGTGCTTTGCATTATGGAATACTAAGGCAAGTAATGCAAAGTCATTCAAGAATGCAAAGCACATATCCTTTTAGGTGTGTACAATTATATGCATTATGGGAAGGGCTGCTACCCAGATCATTTTCAATCTTTATAAAGGTACCGTTAAGGTGAGGGGGGGGGGGGATATATCTCTCTCAAAAAAAAAAAACTCTTGAGAAGTATTACACAATCACTAAATCTCACTAAGTGTTCCAAAGGGATCTCTCCTAAGGAACAATACAAGCTTATCCAGAGCAGGCTTTTACAAACACCCATACCTGCAGTGAGACTCGAACCCACAACCTACTGATTGGAGAGTGGGTGTACTATCCACTTGGCCAGCCAGGCTAGCAAATTATATTCTTGTTTAATATTTTTTTCACTTTATCCTTTATACACATGGATAAATGATTAAATAAAAATATATTTCTTGGCATTTTGAAATAACTTTCTACTACATTTATTTTAATAAGGAGTAAGGCCTTTTCATTACTTGTATATGAAAAATGCATGACTTTTGCATTACTCAAACTTTGGTATCACTTCTGGATCTGGCTCCCACAGATAATAAAGATTGAAACTTGTCTGGGTGGAGACTCTTCCATAATGCTTATACATTATACACTGCTTTGCATTATGGGATACTACTAAGGCAATTAATGCAAAGTCATTGGCCTGTATATATAAATAGCCTAGTTGTGAAGATACTCACACAAACATTTTGCTTATATTTGAATAAAGAATTAAACAAGAATACAATTTCCTGGCATTTTTAGCTGTTTTTGTCATAGCCATTCTCCATAAAGATTTGGCTAACAGGAGGGGAAGTGGTGGTAGTGGGTGGTAGATGATGTTGATGTAGATGATGATGGTAGTTACAGTTCATTCTAGTTGGTGGAGTGAGTGGCGGGGAGAGTTGTAGAGTAGGTGACATCCATTCGATAAGTCTTTGGAACTCTTGGAGGTGTCATGTAATAACTTTCATATTCATTTTTCAGCACCTGCTCATGAGAGCAAATTGTTGGGCTTGAGCAAACTGTTTGAGTGCTGATGCCTGGTTTTTGTATTGGGTGGTGGTATGAATCTGTATATGTATTGGCCTGTGTGTGTGTGTGGCTTTATGATACAGTGAAAGTAAAATATCCCGAGGGGAGGACGTGATAAGTACATCAATAAAAGGAAGAAAGTTAATCATTTTCAATCTCAACAGTGAATTGGATATGTTTCTGTTGTGTGTTCAGGTTGCTCATTAATGTATTCCATGTGTAACAGCTATGAGACCAAATGGCAAATATACTGTCAATTGATCTGAGCTAGACTTTGGGCTTCAGACTCACTGAATCTAAAATCTACTCAAATTTTTCCATTTAAAGGTATGATACTATGGGGTGGTCGTATATCTTCTTTTTGCAGGAAGAAGTTATTTTGCCAAGTGAAATATGTGAGAAAAGAGCAGTGATATCAGGCAGAAAATTATTCTGCCTGATATCATGAAGATATTAGAAGAATTATATCACTGATCAGGACATTCATGAAAAAGGCAATTATGTGAAAGCTGACTAATAAATATTCACTGTTGAGTATGATGTTTTTAATATTGTTTACGAAGTGTGTATTTTTATGTAGGAGGGGAAATGACCTGCAGATTCTTTGTGTTATTGCTAGTTTCTTGATGAAGTGATAATTAGGGTTGTCAAATGCTTCAACTATCAGTTACAGTGGTGTGTTTATTCTATGCATTTTTGCAAGCTGTAAATTATGGGAGTGAAGGCATAAGGCATAATGCAGTAACAGCTTTTTCCTGTGGCCAAGTGGTCACTGATTTAATTCTGTTTTCTTCTTGATGTGGTTTGTAGGGTTGTAATTAACCAATTATGTGATCAGATATCAATTGGGTATCTGACCAGTGGTACTAAATTTAGTTATTTAAATTATAATAAAGTAACTAAATTATAAATTATAATTTAGTATATTGGATGTTTCTATCTGTATTTTCAGAGCTATATTGATGGGGGGTGGGGATAATTACACCTTTATCAATGTGGCACATGAGCACGTGATGATTAGCAATTCCAAAAGTCAAGAAAGATCCATCTGCAATCCATATAGCATTCAGAAGAACATGATGGCAGAACCCCAAACATAAGAAAAGCATGATTGGTATGGACAGAATAACAGGGCTATAGAAGTGTTGTAATCCCACTTTTTTTTTTATTCTATCATTTGTATATCTCTTCTCATCTTCTTTTTACCCTCTTTTACCTTGCGGTGTCCAGAGTTTATTAATCTTCAGACCTCAAACCATTCACAGGATAAGGTGGTCGGGCCCTATGCCCCGGCATATCCTATGTTCTGTGGTGTTGATTTCTCAAGGCCGGTTTGCCTGCTTTGTGGGATGAAAAACCCCATGATAAACTGGGGGAAAAACCCTACTGTCCAAACCCAAGACCGGCTAACTTGGCTATGGCTGAGGAAGATCCTTCAGCTCCTCACGTCACCGACAGGAATCGAACCTAGGACAATCCTTCACCATGCATATGGTTGCGAAGTGCACAGCCACTAGGCTAACCGCGTGGACCTATTTGTATATTATTTTATTAAATGTTTTATATAGGGTGATTCAAAAAGATGGACACAAATTCATACGGCTATATTTTCTGAACTATACATCAGATGTGAATGATCTACATAACATTTGAAAGAGGAGGCCCTAAAGTTTGAAATACTACCACTAGAGCGCTTGCCTAGTGCACAGCAGCGTCAGTTGTGAGCAAAATGGCTACTGTGCAGCACAAAATTTTTTACATTCATGAGTTCATTAAAACCGAGTGCGTTTCGTCGTCGTTTCAACATTAAACCTCCGAGGAAGAGCATTTGTTGTTGGAATTATCAATTTGCACAAACAGGTTGTTTGTGTAAGGGGAAAAAGCTCGGGTAGACAGCATGTATCGGAGGAGAACGCGAGAAGAATAACCTGCAGAGCAAGCAGAGAACTTGCAATACCACAACTGTCTTTCAAACATTCACAACTGAGCAAATTGATTTAATGTGATAGAATTTATTGCAAAATTTGAACAAACTTATGCTATATACAAGTCTATGTTTATTATAAATTTAGATCTAAATATGACATTTATACCATCATTTATTAGAATACACATAACAGTGCTTACCTTCAATACTATACTGAGCACTCATTTGGGAAAAAGTAGCTGTAGCAGACACAGACAGAACTAGAACTATATCTGTTTAAAGGAGGAGAAATGTTAATGCAAGAAATTACACAGCTAACATCTCAAAATACTTACTTTGTCAAAGATGTAGGTAATTTCTAAGTAATCTTAAATTATTAACCCAATCTCATCTCAATGTACTGACATTTTTATAAACCTAATTTTGCTAATTCTTTCTTTTCATTCCATAGACATACCATAGAATTGACTGTAAAAGCACCAAGTCCCTACACCACACCAAAACCTGGTTTGAGAAAAAATTTAAAGAAACCTGTGAAATGCTAAAACACAATCCAAACCTGAACAAAAATGGACTAATCATTCCAAGAATGTGGAGAACCCATCTGCAACCCTTATAGCAACCAGAACAAGCACAGAAGGAAAGAAGTGTTTATTGTAGTTCTGTTTTTAATTCATTTTTATATTTTTTTTTTGACTTTATTTTATTTCATTTTATTTTATTTATTAACGTTATCTTTTTTTCCACAAGAGGTCAGGCTAGATTAATAAACAGCTTAGATTCATTTTACCTTCGTAAAGTGCAAGAGCACGTAGCTTGTTTTCTTATTAATTCTACACAATCACAATCAGAATCTACATAAAGAAAAGCAGGATATAAAACAGGAATGGATTAGACATTAGACCATCCTCTGTGACTATTTTAAACTTCAGAGAAGTTAAAATTACCACCAAAAGAAACACTAGAATCTACATAAAGAAAAAGCATGATGATATAAAACAGGAATGGATTAGGCAACACAAAAGAAAAGGTCAGAAGACCATACATCATCAGAAAAATACATATGTATTTTTCTCATGATGACCTCAATACAGAGGTCGAAACATCAGTTGTTACTTCCTTAATATTAAGTAAAGTAATTATTTTAATGTGTGTTTTGTCTCCCTAAATTCTTAACCATGAATAATTTTGCTAATGAGAAGACGGTTAATTCCATTCTTTAGTCTTATCTGCTAATGCATTCTGGCTAGTCTTTGCCTTAAAAAAAACTTGCCATCTTTCTATGAGATTTAGTGGTAATGTTGCCACTAAATATATTACAGAGATACTTAAATTACTACAATGCTATTAAAGATACCAAGTAATTTTAAACCTGGTTTTACTCCATTTTTTCCAAGTAAGCAAACAGACAAAATGTCAAGTTTGCGCCTGCAATATATGCAAGACTAGCTGATCCCACAGGTAGTGCAAGACCAAGGCAACTTGTGGTAGAGGTGGAGCAAGCTCTGATCACTAATCTTAATATTTACCCTTAATGGTCTTGCACTACCTGTGGGATCAGCTAGTCTTGCATATATTGCAGGCGCAAACTTGACATTTTGTCAGTTTGCTTACTTGAAAAAAAAATGGAGTAAAACCAGGTTTAAAATTACTTGGTATCTTTAACATAACTATACCCAAGTTAAAAATACTTTCTACATCTATATCTCCTCCTGAGATTTTTATTTAATAAGGTTATAACACCTTATGGTAACTCGTTTTGGTAAAATACTTACAAGCTCTGCATTACTAAATCTTGGCATTTCTAGCCTGGC
The DNA here is from genome assembly GCF_054136105.1 of Typopeltis vanoorti. Lineage (NCBI taxonomy): Eukaryota > Metazoa > Arthropoda > Arachnida > Uropygi > Thelyphonidae > Typopeltis > Typopeltis vanoorti. The sequence continues at coordinate 42,058,502 of NC_143556.1, read as the reverse complement.
TCCCACTGATGAGACCCCGAGAGAAAGCTCCATGTTCCAGCTCTGCAGTGAAAGTATCCCAGCCTTGGATTCCAGTTTCCAGACCCCGAGAGAGCGCTCCTATTACAGTCCTGCTGCCTTGGTAAGAACCCTTTGTCTTTTTTTTTTTTTTTTTTCTTCTTTGGTTCTTTGTGTTCCCCCTGTACCTAAGTTTAACAGGTTTTTCTTATCTGCAAACAGGGAAAACTTGGCATTTCTACAGGTCTGTCTTTTTGTAGACTTGGATCGTACAAGGGTCTACTCTTCCCTTTTTTTTTTTTTTTTTTTTTTGAAGTATATCTTCAGCTCTACCGAGAGTAAGAACCCTTGGGTTCGAAATCGACGCAAGTGTACACAAGAGGACGTTTGTGAAAGCGCTAATTGACTGCGTAGGGGCAGATAATATTTCTGGCTTTACCCCCTATGGGGGTGGCAGATATCAAGTAGTTTGTAAAAATACAACAACAAGAGAGAAACTACTCAAAGGGGTTGAGTGTGAAGGGAAACTTTGCCATCCTTTTGTCATTGGTAGCATCTCTAAAAAGATGAGAATAGAGCGATTCCCTCTGGAATACCTAAAGGAGGGAACGACATAATTAATCAAGTCTTTTCGAAATGGGGAACCATACGAGATGTACAAGTAGGCAAAGATGCTGACTACCCTGAATGGATGTCGGGGGAAGTCACGTTCTCGTTAACGATGAAAACAGAAGTTCCGAATTTTGTAATGATCGGATCGGCCAGGGTAATGGTGAGTTACCCGGGAGTAAAGAGGCAATGTTTTAAATGTGGAGCCCTGACTCATCTTGGGGCCCAGTGCCCGAAGTTAAAGTGTAAGAACTGCCTAACAGCGGGTCATACACTAGCACAGTGCCAATCAGTATGCCTAAAATGCGGCATTAACAGCCATAAAATAGACACCTGTCCGGACAGAAATCTGACCGAAAAATTGGGAGGCACTATTACGCCCAACAAGGAAACAACAGCCCAAAATGTTATTGGTGCAGAACTGAATGATTTCCCCACCCTGAAGGCCGCGCATGAGGGAACAACAAAGAATCATGCCACCACCTCCGAAACACTGCCAAGTACACCAGTGGAGAAGCCTGCAACCAGGAGAGATGAAGGGCAGGAGGAACTGGCCACCGATCAAACCGTCACTACAGACGTAGCAACCGAAAATAACCAGCAGCACCAACAAAACGGAACTATCACTGCAGTCACAATAGACGAGGACACGGAGGCAGTAGATATGGAAATCAACAATGCAGAAACCACACAAAAGAGGCCAGCCAGCCCTGAAGAAGTAAATATTAAAAAATCGAAACAAGGAAGTCCAGCACAAGTTGGAAATATAAAGTCAACTTCAGAACCCACAAAGTTCCCTCATGCAAAGGCCAATGCACCTATATTGCATCTCTTAAAAGATTTCCCCGAGGAGGCGGCGAGACTACGAAAAGCAACAGAAACATTCGGAGACATTCAACTGATACTCACAGGACAAAACGGGCCAAGAGTCGTCAGTGCAGAATGGAACGACGTGTTTGTCGATAATATAGATGAAATCACTCCTGAAAAGATCATTGGTCTTATCGATGCAGAGGACGACGTGGGACTAGCACTGCACAGAGGCCTCTACATGCTAAACCACGTCCGTGGAGACAAATTAGCAGATCTCATCATTAAAACCCACAACAATAGACAGCAGGAGGATTTAAACCTCGCCTAACAAGTCAGTCGACTCCTAGTATCGATCTGCCAGAGCGGAGGGAAAAAAAAAAAAAATTCTGGTTTGTTTTTTTCTTCTTTTTGTCCTCTTTCAGATTAGAATTTTCTAAAAAAGGTCTATGTCTATTCCACACAGGATGGGGTATCCTGAGAACCTGGGCTGCGAAGGCTTACACCGAGGCGGTGCAGCTCCTTGTGGGCTGCGTTACCCAGGCCAGGCTCTGCCCCCGCTCTTCTCAGTATTAAACTGGTCATTCAGGTTGAAATTTCAGAATTTACCTAGTTTCTTACAAATTGTTATATGTAATTTTTAATGTTATTTACTAGTTCCTCTTTTTCATGTGGTGCTTCTTTCATTTGTTTTTCCCCACTTTCCTCGGGCAGACACCTGAAGAGGTGACTGACCGAGGGGAAAGCTGAAAAGAACGGATGGAGGGAGATAATGTCGGAGATCTGCTTGGTGCTGACATTTAAGTCAGGCCAAGTAGATCGACTGAGGCCTCTTAACTATCTACTACTATCCACTCTATCTTTTCTCCTCCTCTCTCACTATCAAGCTGACTCTCAGTACAACTTTTTTTTTTTTTAAATCTAAAGAGGCCAGTGATGAAAGGCATGAACTCCCATTCGACCTCAATAAAAGTCGAAACCGGTCTGGGTAGTGGCCCCTTGCCTTTAATACAAAACATCATACATCCCCTTCTTGGAGATGTGTTTTGGCATTAAGGGTAAATATTAAGATTAGTGATCAGAGCATGCTCCACCTCTACCACGAGTTGCCTTGGTCTTGCACTACCTGTGGGATCAGCTAGTCTTGCATATATTGCAGGTGCAAACTTGACATTTTGTCTGTTTGCTTACTTGGAAAAAATGGAGTAAAACCAGGTTTAAAATTACTTAGTATCTTTAACATAACTATACCCAAGTTAAAAATACTTTCTACAATGCTATTAAGTTGCTCACCCCCCCCCCCCAAAAAAAAAACTTAGTTTAGTATCTCAACATCATGGAGGACAGGCAACACAAATATGCAATTACAGGATAAAGTATGGATCATGAAACTGATATAGTACTGTGAAGGTCCATATAAGAATTCCCCAAATGATCCCCCCTAAAAAAGCTATATCTAGAGTAGCAAAAACTACATAAGTGGAAGTCAAGTTCCTGAAAACAGCAAACCAGTATGGGTAGTATAACAAAGGGAGAGAATTTTCTCAGGACTATGAAACAAAAATATGTTACTCATATACCAGCAGCAACATTACTGGCCTGGTTGGCCGGTAATGTTGTCGGCAGTAGATGGCGTTGGTGTAGCTGTGGTCAATTGGTGATTGAATGGTAGAGACAGTTGCAGAGCAGGTGCCCTCCCTTGATGAGTCCTTGAACTCCCTGGAGGTGTCAAATAATAATAATATACATTCTCTGTGGAAGGACCAAGAACCCAATTACATATTATTCTAAAAGAAACACTAGAATCTACATAAAGAAAAGCATGATATAAAACAGGAATGGATTAGACATTAGACCATCCTCTGACTATTTTAACCTTCAGAGAAGTTAAAATTATCACCAGAAGTAGTAACTAACTCTTTACAAGAATGATGAGATAGATCAGATGTTAAGGGGGGCTAGAAGAATACTTTGGAGACTTCAACTTCCAATGTTATAGCTGTAGAAAATAAAGAAAACTACTACTGGTATTATACATTACACATGATGTTTCAGGAAATTGACAATGTAGACTAATAATAACTGAAAATTTACTTATTATTTTCAATATTTCACCATAAATTGGCATCTTCAGGGGATTAATACACTTCTATGAACACATGCATGCAGGCATACTTCATTGAATGATAATGAACATGAGAAATACAGGGAATCCTATCATCTTAAAAATAAATTTAAAAAAAAAAAAAAAAACTTATTGGCTTTAGTTGAGTGTTCTTGGCCAATGAACTGATTGTATGCAGATGAATTTCCCATATGAGAGGCAAGTTGATTCAACTATATTTGTTTGGGTTGGGATAATTCGTGAGGCTTTATGCGGATGATGTTATACTTCTAAATAAATCCGCTACAAGTCTGCAAGATTCTCTGACTAAATTGAATAGCTGTTGTAATAGATATGGTATGAAGGTCAGCAATAAAAAGACAAAGACAATGAAAATAGGCAGAATCATTGAAAATGTCAACTGTGTTGTGAATGGAGAACCTGTGGAACAAGTAAAACATTTCAGCTACTTAGGCACAATTTTTACTGAAGATGGTAAACTAAATATAGAAATAGACAACAGAATCAGCAAAACTGGTATCGTGAGAAGTCAATTGAATAAATTCATATGGAATAAGAAAGAAATTAGTCGGAACACTAAATTAGCTGTATACAAGACTGTGTTCAAACCAATTTTAACTTATGGATCTGAGAGCTGGGTCAGAAGTAAAACACTTGACCAAAGACTAGAGACCGCAGATATGAGAGTCCTGAGAAAGATTAGAGGCGTGAACAGATGGCATCAATGGCAATATCATATTAAAAATGAGGATATTAGGAAAGAACTTGACATTGTCAGCATCCAGGAATGTGTTAGCAGAGCTAATCTCAGATGGTATGGTCACTTAAATAGAATGGGAGAGGAAAGATTAGCAAAACAAGTGTTCTCTGCCAGGTTGGCAGGGAAACGACCCAGAGGAAGACCAAGATATAGGTGGATTGATACGGTACAAAGTGCCTTAGACGATAGAAATATAAGATCTGATAATGTTGGAGTCTTGACAAGTAACAGACTTATTTGGAGGAAAATTGTAGATAGGAAGTTAGTAATGATGTAATTTTTTCATGTAGTACTGTCATATCCTGTACACCCCTTGAGGGTACATGGCAGGAATTTGATGATGATGATGATGATGATTCGTGAGGCAAGATGCAGATTCAAGGAAAATCGTCTCAGATTTAAATTTGCTTCAGCAAAGTAAGGCGACTTTCCCCATCAGATCCTCTATGTGTAAACAAGGCATGGTCTTGTTTACACATTGAGTGGCCATAGTGGTAGAAACAGATGTAGTCTTGATGTCCTAACATTCTTACATTAGCTGTCCTGTCTGTTTTGCCATAGTAATGATGATGAATGGTTGCACAGTATCTGGTAGACCCCAGGCAAATCGAGAAATCGCATTGGTCTTCAGGAGAGCAAATAAGAGATACTAACTTTCCTATGTTTATAAGTAGTCACAAAACTGTGCTTTTAAGAAGAGAGTGCTAGTATTCTTTTCATCTGGTGCAGGTACAGCCATTGGCTAAAAAAGCATTTATGTCGTTGAGTTCTGTGGTAAATGCACTGTTATCGAAGCAATCGATTTTGTCCTTTGGATTAGGGTTTTCATAGTGTGATATTATTGGAGAAGGGTGGGGATTCTGTAGATGGCAAAAACCAAAGCTCCATCGGGACGTCTAGTAACTAGGAAAACTACAACATAAATTTAAGAGGCCTACTTCAAAAAGGCTAAACTACAAAATATTAAACAAGAAATGGAAGACACGAACATCGTGGAATGAGTAGAGTTGGCTGGATAGCTTCTGGGAAGAAGCACACAAGTAGTTATACTTTACTCAGCTGGAAGCAAGCATGCAAAACTGGACAGGAATATTAATAGACAGCTATATTAGAGCTTTTCATCCCATCTCAGAAAAAATCATAATTACATTCAGAGCTACATCAATTAATTTATGCATACTACAAATAAATTAATTTTATTACACAACATCCAAATGGAATTCACAGATTGCAGTAGTCCTATACTAACTATTCACATATGACACCTCAAATCTCTCTCTCTTTGAACTCAACAAAGTTAGTGTATTTGACAAAGCACTTGTCACATACACAATTTATTCCACTCATTCACCACTCTCCAAGCAAAAACAAAAATAAATTTAGTCCTGACTCCCCTGCTTACCCACCACACTTTTACTCAATTTCCAGGAATGACCCTTACTCTCCTTCCATTCTAGTCATGTACTGAATAATATCCTCAACTCTAAAATCCTTTAATAACTAATTCATATATCATATTCCCTCTCTTCTGCTTATCATCCAATTTTGCAACCAACAAACCCTCAAATATATCCTTATTAGGGAGCATTCAACAGACTACTCAATATCTTGGTCACATGCCTCTGGATCCTGTCCACTACTTCCTTATCTCTCATGAAACAGAGGTAAGATCAGTACAAAGTAATCCATATTGGCCATATCAAAGGAATGATAACTATCTCGGTTTGTCAGCATGTTCTTCAATAACCAACTAATCCTGAGAGCTACTTTGGCCACTTTTGCAATATGCACTCAACTTCGACTCCCTATCTACCATAATTCTCAAGTGTCTAGCCTCAATTTCCTGTAGTCCAGTTCATTTTATGTTGTACAGAAATTGCAATCAAGATCCACCAAGATTAAATAGGCACCTTTTATTCCTTGCCTCATTCTACAGAATGTCTACGCTGTCTTGATTTAATTATTACATTTTATTTAAATGTAATAATTAAATAAATGTCGATTTAATTATTCAATTTTGCATCAGCAGCAAGCAAGTGAATTATTCTCTTCAGATCATTTCCTATATCCTTAACACGTATGAACTAAACAGTAAAAGACTAGTGGTGACTATGACAGCACCAGTCATCTGCGCTTCTCCTGGATTCAATCCCCCCCCATACTACTCTTGGATGTCTGTCCAAGAGTAGTATCATCATTGTATCCATATCACCAATTTCATATTCATCCCTAGTTCCACATGGTATCCTGTTGAATGCCTTTACAAAGTTTAACAGTATCATCATGTACCCATTCTCTTTATGCAACTCAACTACATTATAAAAAGTGAAGAAATGAAGCCATAACTTTCAAAAACCATGCTGCCTTACCTAGAGTATCACATTCTTATTCGCTTGAATATTGCCTTTGGCCAACCTCTCCAGTATCATGACTACCACCACCAACTCCCTTGCTTGCCACATTGCTGAGATAATGAAATGGATTTCAACATGCCAATGATGAAACAGAGATCATATGAAATTATATAAGAAGGAAACATTAAAACAATTGAAATCAGATGAATTCCTTACAGCAATGGGGGACAAATACTAAAATAGGCAGAAAATGTTAAGATATGAAATTATAGTGGAAAATTTTGGATTGAGATAAAAAAAAATGTCTGAAACAGTTCTTTACATGAAATTGTGGTCAGAACTACCTAGAGGACAGACTATATTCAAAGTGTACTTGGATGGGTCACTAGTGAGAAAAAGGTCAAAGGTATTTGGAAAATGGCTGGAATTGTATTTGCATAAGGTTGTTGGCAACAGCCAATGACTTAGCCCATCCACCTGCTTGATCTGTGCAGTTGGAATAGGAGAGCTGGCTGATGTTGTGAACACTGAAGTCTTCAAAGAAAATGACCTCACTGTTGTTAGGAAGACTAGATCAAAGATTATAGACTTTTAAGGGAAAAAACTGAAAAGTCTAGAATGGCTGGTAGCATTAGGAGAGTGGTAGAGATAGCAAATGAATTTGAACAGAATGGAGGTACAAAGAATTTCAGCCAAAAGTTAAAGTCAAGAGTTACAGGTTGGGCATGCTTGACATGATATATGCAGAAACCCCACCTTTAGGGTAAAAGTCAAAGAGTGTGTAACTGGGAAAGATGAACAGTGCTTGAGAGAATAGAAATTTAGATTTCTTTCAGGAAAAGTGGAAAAGGTTTCGCAGACTGGAGATGGAAATTATTGAGAAGTGAGGCCATGTATATTGGTGTTGTGCATTAGGAAGGTTCTGTGAGATTTGCATAAGTCATACAAGTTTCCATACTGGTGGATCGTAGGAATAGATTTTTGCATTAGTACTCTTTTTTTAGTATTCCAGTGTTCCCACAAGGGGAGCACTGAAACCCCTAGAGGGCATGTCCCTGGGTGGCAAATATATAAGAATGCCTCTCAGATATGAGTGGTAGTAGAGAAATGAAATACCTCTCATGGTCCAACAGGAAACAGCAACATCTCTGATCCCAATGTTATGGACAACTGAATGAACCATTAAGGTTAGTCAGATGAGTGTCAATGCAGTCATTGTAAAAACAAAACATGATTGAAATCTGGTCAATATGGAAATGCAAAGGAAAAGTACAACATGTTGGCTCGGACATAGCCCAGATAAACAAGGTCTGTGTACTCAACTGGACGATCAAGGATGGGTCGACAAGTTAGCCACTGAAAGAAGTGCAATAAAATTAAAACCAGTAAGAGACAAGCTATCAGCAGGAACATGGAATGTCCATACTTCATGTGCACCAGGAAAACTGGATTTACTTTACAAGGAGATGGAACGATACCAGCATGACATCCTTGGATTAGTGGAGATGTACTAGAACAGAGTCAGGGGAGATGAGAAGTGGAGGAATCATCTGGTATGCAATAGTATAAAAGATGAGGCAGCAGTTGGATTTCTTTTAAGATAAAGAGAAGCATTATGAGGATACAAACCAGTAAAGGACAAAATAATAATGACAAGATTTTCTGCAAGACCAGTTAACATCATAGCAAAAAACACTGAAGAAGAAATACAGTTATTCTATAGCAACTTGGAAATAACCTTGAAATCAGTACCAAAGAGAGATATTAATTATTGGAGGAAACTGAATGCAAAGATTAGAAGGGACAATGAAGGATGGAAAAGAATAATGGGCAAATATCAATATGAAAAAAGCAATGGAAGAGGAAAAAGAATGCTTGAATTTGCCTTGAAGCATGACATGGTAATTTGTAACATACGTTTCCAACAAAAAGATCACAGGAAGTGGACATGGCAGTCACCAGATGGAAGAACTAAGAACATACAGACATGATCCTCTAACTAGAGAGGGGCGGCCTACATCAATTCAGCAGTGTTGAACATTTCAAGAAGCAAACATGGAATCAGATCATAGCTTAGTGATTGCTAATATCAATTTGAAACTCAAGCAACAAGTAAAGGAACAGTTTCAGAATCAGAGAGATAAGGAAACACTGAGTGAGGAAATTACAGGGAAAATGTAGAGGAAAATGCTCAAGGAAGAACTGAAATCCATTATGGAAAAGGAATTGGAGAAGAGAAGAGAAACAACAAAGTGGTGTCTATAATCAAGGAAGCAGTAGAACAAGGAAGCAGTAGAACAGTCCAAGAGACAGAAAAGCCAAAGAAGAAGTGGATCTCACAGGCAGGAGACATTAACGATAATTAAAGAAAAAAAGTGCTTTAAAGATTAGGAAATGGATCTCTTTGGAAATGGAATGAAGTGAAGAAGGAGGTTAGGAGAAACAAATTAAAATGGCTAGAGGAATGGTGCAAGGATATCAATAAATACTTGGGTGAATACAGGTATTCACCCAAGTATATATTTGGGAGAAGTACATAAGATGATCAAAAACATCAATAAGAAATGGAGTCCGAAACAGAGAGCCATAAATAATGAAATTGGTCAAAACACCAAAAGAATGGAAAAGATCAATCCTAATACTATTGCTAATATCACAAAAAAAAGGAGGCAAAATGGACTGCAAAACTTGAACAGATAAGAAATAGGAGAGAGAGAGATATACAGTTCAGATTTATATAAGACACAAGAAGTTGAGGTCCAAAAGAAGTTAACTGATTCACCGCCAAGTACACGTAGAGAAACAAATATGCTGAGTGAGGACTTTGTAAAGGTAGTAAAACATCTGAAAAACCATAAAAGCCCCGGAAAAGATGAGATCATTTCCAAGAGATGTTGAAACATGGTGGCAAGGTGATAATAGACGAACTGTACTGGTTATGTAACATGGCTGGAAGGCAAAACAACAAAAGAATGGAAAAGATCAATCCTAAACCTAATCACAAAAAAAAAAAAAAAAGGAAGCAAAATGGACTGCAAAAATTATGGAATAGCTCTAAAAAGTCATGTGGGAAAAGTAGTTATGGTATTAACAGAAACAATAAGTAAAATAATGGAAGAAATCTGGAAGATGAGCAAGCAAGATTTAGAAGAAACAAAAATACTGCACCAAAGACTAATGTTAAAAGCTGTATATAAAAATAAAAATGCTTATAACTGTTTTGTTGACTTTCAGAAAGCATTTGACAGTATATTATTATTATTACGGGAACTCCAAGGAGTCGACAGACTCATCGAGGGAGGCCCTAACATCGTGTCAAGAACAACTATTCGACATTTGCACAGTATCTATCATACCTCGCCTTGAACTCATTCACAGTCATGGCACCCACAACAGACTCTGGCAACTTATTCCACTCATTCACCACTCTCCAAGTAAAAAACTAGCCCTAACACCCTTGCCCAGCTTCCATGTATAGTCTTTATTCCTCCCACCACCACCAGTCCTATTCTCAAAAATATCTTCTGAATTAATCTTATAGAAACCCTTCAGTAATTTGAATGTCTCAATCATATCACCCCTTTTCAGCCGATCAACCAATTGCTACAACCCACAAATCTTCAACCTGTTCTCATAAGGTTCATTCCATAGACCTGCTATCATCTTGGTCACTCGTCTATGGATCCTCTCTATCTCTTCCCCATCAAGAACCCCTGGCACCCATATCTGGGCACAGTAGTCTAGATGGAGTCTTATCATGGCTCGATACAGAGGAACAATAACCTGTTTGTCTCTGCTTGTTAAAGTATTTTTCAGCAATCAAGTGATTTGATGAGCTGATTTAGCCACTTTTGCGATGTGCCCCCTAAACTTCAACTCCCTATCCATCAGCACTCCCAAATCCCTGGCCTCGTCAATCTCCTGGAGTAGGGTTCCGCCAATGTGATATACTGCTGCTAATCTTTTCACCCCAAAATGCATAACCTTACACTTTGCCCGATTAAATTGACATCCATTCTCCATATAGATAGATATAGATTAAATTGACATCCATATAGATCAAGAAGTAGCATGGACTATACTCAAATCTTATGGAATGAGCAAAGAATATGATATGTCTCTTGCAGAACATCAATAACAATGCAGAGGCTGCTGTGAGAAACTGTGGAGAAATAGGAAGATGGGTTTGGACAAGAAAAACAAAAGATAAGGAGATCCAATATCCTCAAGCATCTTCATCCTGCTTCTAGAGAGAACAATGAATGTCATAAAGGATAATATAATGGGAATTTCAACTTATGATTTGCAGGTGACAGTCAATATTGAAGAAGATGAAGTGGAACTAGAAAGAACAGTGCGGAAGTTAAGTGAAGGAAACGTATGGCTGATAATGAACGTCGATAAAACTAAAACAGTGATATTCAGAGAGAAGAGGGTGAAAAAGCAATTAAAGGTCAATGTAAAAGAGCTGAAAGAGGTTAGGCACTTCACATACCTAAGAAGCAACATGATGCATGATTTAGATTGTAAGAAAGAGATAAGATATGGATAACAAAAGCTAAAGTAAATCTACAGGCAATGGATGAGATATGGAAAAGTAAATCAGTAAGCCATTCCATAAAGCTGAGATTGCTGGAAACATGCATATTCACAAGTGCTCTCTATGATTGTGAGTCATGGGTAATGGTCAAAGACTCTGAGACGAATATTGGCTTCTGAAAGAACATATCATAGAAAGACTAGTTGAATTCTTCAAATTGGATGGGTACAAAAGGCAACAAATGAAGAACTGAATGGCAAAGTAAACTGCAAAGAAAATCTAATGCAGAAAATAATTCAAGAGAAGTTTTTTTTTGGACAGCTGCAGAATGAATAACAGTAGAAAGATCAAAGCCTTAATGCTTGGTACAATGGACAGCATACATAGAAGAGGACAACCAAGGCAAGAGTGGGTAGATGATGTGAAAGAGTGGTGTGGAAAGAGTGTGCAAGATTTGAATCACCTGGCAGTGGACAGACAGAAATGGCAAAGGATGGTGAAACAAGCATCAGATCCATGGGCAATGATGATGACTCCCTTTTACAATCTAACAAAAACTGTGTCCACAGCATTCTACCTAAACAATGCAGAGGCAAATTGACACCTCAGCCTCTCTTTCTGCAGCAAGATGGTAGAACTTGAGCCTCACCAGAAATATCTTGGAGTGAGCCTGGACAGAAGCCTAACCTATAAAAGGTGCATCACCAACCTGTCCAACAAAATTAAAACAAAAAATAATATCATTTCAAGGCTTGCTGGAACAACCTGGGGTTGTGGGGGAGAAGTCCTAAGGTCGACTCGTCTGCACTAGCCCTCATATTCTCTGCAGCAGAATACTATGCTTCCATCTGGGAAAGAAGTGCACACACTAATTATCATAGACACTCAGCTAAACTCTACCATATCAAGAAACCCTTTCTGGTCCATGGATGAACTCTCTTCAGCTGCCCTACCATCAACATCTGACATGAGGAGAGAACACTGGTCCAACAATCTCCCAATAAATGGCTTCGTGGTTTATGATCCCTATGCTCTGCAACTCTGGTTTTGCTCTTCCTAGGAAGATCTGGTCATCTGTCAACAAGATCAGAACCATGGCAGATGTCTACCTACTACACAAATGGAAACTGTCAGATCACTCTTATTGTGATTGTTCCCCCAATAGCCTAGACATAACTCATATTGGAAACTGCCCAAGGCACCAATTTCATGGTAACCTCCAAGACATCCACAAGGTAAAGGATGAGGTGTTGGATTAGCTTTCTGGACTGGACATTGACCTATAGCTGCTTTGTATTATTTTTTGCCATAGGAATAAATAAAATCAACTATGCACACGTCGTCTCCACTTTGTCATTTTTCTCCCAGTTATTGCTGTAATCTTCTACCTGCTGTAATTACTACATGTAAGTGAAATCTTGCTGGGTTCATACATATGACATGAACAAAAATCTGCTTCTTGGCATATTGCAAGTTACTTTGACTAAGTAAGGGAAATTCATTCCTATGGAACTCCATGTTCATGGATACTAAACAGTGCCATTGGATAATTTTCCTGGGTCAAATTTGCATTTTTCTGCAAGCTTGTAGATATCATTTTTAGTGTCATCATGTCTGCTTCTGAATATAAGTTCAGTAGAATGGCACTGAATTTTTATTACTTGCTTCCAGTGTCTTGGACTGACATGGAAATGAATTTGCAAAGCTCGCTAGTGTTTTTGGTGGTGGACAAATCAACATCAAATGTTGTTTGTAAATAGCATTGAGTTTTTTTTTCTAATGTGTCAGTTTTATGCTAGAAGGTATTATCAAGTGTAGTAAAGTTGTTCTATGCTGTTCATGCACTTTCCAAGATTTAAAAACTGTTTAATGGAGGGGAGGCACGGGACAAAATAGATGGCCGGTTGGTCAGGAATTTTATCACCAGATCATTAGTGTACATCAACTTGCAGTAAAAATCACAATGAAGCCCTTTTTCTTGTCCACAATCTCCAGCTTGCAGCTACTGCACTTCAGAGTTAGAGAGATTCATAACATTCTGTTGATGCTCTGCTTTGCTTTGTGCTGCAGACACATCTGTACATAGTGCACAATATTTGCTTTGGTCAATATTAAAGTAGAAAAAAAATCTTTTTGTTAGAAAGCTCCAAGTACTTACAGTTGGTCTTGAGTTCTTCAGTTCCTTTAGAGTTATTGCTATACTCATTTGAGATATAAAATTGGGTAAAAATCACTTTAAACAGCAATAAAATTAGAGAGCACAAAATCTAATCAACACAATCCTGAATACTAACATTATGCTGGACATCTAGAATATCTATCTCCAGTTTTCATGTCACCTTTATCAGCTTTCATTCCTTTTACAGTACTCTTTCCTCCATTTCTAAGCTTTTTCAACTGCCTCCAGAATATTCTGCCACCTTTCTGATATAGATTTTCTATGTTCTTACCTTTCCCATGACTTCGGTTTGGTTTTACATAGTGCTTTGATTTCTTAAATTTTCCTTTGTATTCTCTAATAGCACAAGCTGACTTACAAGGAACTTTCAATACGCTTTCTTTTACTACCACTTTAACTTCCTAAGTCCATCATGGAGTTCAGATTTTTGCATCCTTGCAGACAACAACTTTACCACATGCCTCTCTAAGTAGAATCAATGTTTTCTTCAGGATTTGCCACTGAATTTCAAAGGTTTGGTTGTTGTTTTCAAACTCATTTATTCATGAATAATGTTTGTGTATTTGAGTCTATAGTTCACTTCTGAAAGCTCCTCAACTTTGATTCATTTTAAGACTGCTCTTTTCAATAAGAAATCCAATTTCATCCTGCTCAAAACTAAATGTGATCATTTCCAATTTGAAATCTTCTGTATACTCTTAAGTCCTGAACCAGCAGGAAAACATCACTACTATCAATAAGTCAATGAGACCTCTTACTGTGTGGTAAATAACTCGATAAATATAAGCAAATAAATATGGTAAAATACCAGTTGAAGAATACAGTACAGAAAGAGAAAACCTCAGTACGATATACAAAGCACCAGCTTGAGTGCAAAAGCACTACCTCTTTTGAAAAGCATCTTACATTCCCCCCCACCTTATGACACTCATAAGCACTTAGAAAACATTGGAATGGACACAAAAAACATTAAAGATAATAAAAACAAATTAGAATCAATATTATGCAATAAAAATAAGCAACACTTTCAAAAACAGATATAAAAAAGAGTAGTCTGAATGAGGACACGTTTGTGATTTTATAAAGAAAGGGTTATGCAAGAAATGGAAATACAAAATGGATGTGATATATACATGGATTGTGCACATGGTATGATAATTACTGTGTATAGAGACCACAGTAACTGTCATACCTTGCCCTGAAGACATTCAGCACTGGAGTACTCACCAATCCACTATAGTAATGGAATCCATTCATTCACCACCTGTCATGCAAAAAAAAAAAAACCTTTTCACTTCCTTACTCACATGATTGTATAGTTTCCAGAGTCCCAAGACAGTCCTGGTTATCTGCTTCTGAACTCTCTCTCTATTATTTCCTTATCACCAATATAGTCAGATCTGAGCAGATCCATGTACAGAAATCAAATGAGGCCTGATTAGTGCATTACGCACTGGACCTGTCACCTGCTTATTTATATCTATAAAGGTTCTTTGCATTACAGCAGCATTCCAGGACTGTTGCAATGTGTCTCTTGAACTTCAGTTCCCAATCCACCAAGATCCAAAAATTTCTCAACTGCTTCATCTTGAAGCAAAGTTCCTCCAATATGATAAATCTCATTCTATCTTCTCTGGTCAAAGTACATAACTTTACATTTATAAACAACACAAGCAACATCGCCACTGCACAGTCCAAACTAACATCTCATTCAAATCCGTAAAAGAACATCACACACAACTTCCTGTAATTGCTCTTTCTAATTTAGCATGAACAGCAAACAAATGAATCTCTCTCCTGACACACACCCTGAACTATATCTGATTTATAAACAGTGGTTCTAGAAAAGAACTATGGTTCTACTTGTGACTTTCCTTTTTCAGGACAATGCACTACCAAACACGTATATAAATGTGTGTATAAACAAGAGCAAATAAAGACCAATTATACCACTGAAATACAGTAAAAATTCAGATGAATATATATGCATAAGAAATTACTAATGCAAATTTTTCAGCTTATTTGCATGTAAATAAATTAATCAAATTTTTGTATTAATGTAAGCTGGCTACATTTTTAAATTTTATTATAAAAAAAAAGAAATGCACTTTGTAACAAAGCTATGACAACTTTCACTGAAGAGATTAACTTGCAGAACTCGGCACTATGGCACTACTACCATACATAGTAACTGATAAAAAACTATCACTCACTGTGATCTTTTGACTTCAAAGTTAGCCATTTTCCCTTTTCATATTAGACTCAACAGCCTATCAAGGCTTAGCAACTGAGCTGCTTTGAAACCTAATTAATGTTTGAAACTCTGGCCACCTTAAATTTTGCTAGCTTACATCCCCCATACCACTTTGATATCTCAGTCAGCCACTCTGTTATCCAAGGCAATAGTTTATAATCCATGCCCACATCATCCAACTCATGTAACAATCGTCCATGCTGTACTCTGTCAAAAGCCTTAGCAAAGTCTCCTAAGTATCAAGGTCTTCCATTCTACTTGTCTAACCCAACCATAACATTATATAAAATGCATGCAAGTTACTTAAACATGATTTCAATCATCAGTTAAACATTACATCAATGGTTTACTAAGGGGAAACCTTAATAAACCATTGATGTTCATTGTAAAGTACAGAATCTCTGCCAATCCATTTCTGCAGGTGAGCTCTTACCAACTTTTCCAAAATCTTCACCACCACCATATCAGAGAAACTGAGCTGGTGGTGAAGATTGGATTATCATATCTTCTTTTCACTCCTATGGAATCTTCCATATGTTGAGACCTAAATTATATATCATAAATTAAGGGTACCAAGAAATTATATACTTGGTTTAATCCTTTATCCAAGTGAAGTAAAGTCAGCACCTGAAATATAATCAGAACTGGGGCAACTCGTATATAGAAGCTAATGACTTCGCATCACTTGCCTTAGTATCCCATAATGCAAAGCACATATCTTTACGGGAATGTATAATGCTATGGATTATGAGAAGGATCACTACTCAGACCGGTTTCGACCTTTATTGAGGTCTCTTCAGTGGGAGTCAGACCCAGAGATGATAATACTAAGGCTGAAGTAATGCCGAAGTCATATTTTCATATACAAGTAACCAAAAGGTGTCACACCTTGTTATTAAAATACTCTCGATTAGAGACAGTTGTTGGAAGTTTTTCTACCTGGTTCAAGGATTAAACAGTCTGGTCAAAGGCACTGCCAATTGACTTTCTTGTAACATTTTAGGGACTCCTTACCAACTCCAAGACACCATTCACATGGAGACTTCATATCTTAAGCACCATCATTTGGTCTACCTCTGGTCTCAGTCTATGTTATAAATGTTTGTATTATTTTCATCTAGATGATATACCTTTGCAAAGGTAATCGCTCAACTATTTATTCTGTTTCTGTCAACTCTCTACTAAGTGCATTAATTAGTTATCCTTGGATAATCATTCCTTCCTTCCTTTTACTTACTATGTAGCAAAAGTAAGATTTTCTCGGTTTGCTTAGCTAAATTCCCTCTCAATTTGATATTGCCTTATTATGCTGAGAGAAGACAAAGAATAAGAAACCTCTCAATGACAATGTACTGTAGATAGCAATATCTTCATGCCAGTTTGTATATATGGAAGATTCAAAACAGGAAGTGAATACTTTAGTTTTGACAAGAGAAAAATAAATTTCATACCAAAAAGAAAAATATTAAAGTTTTATAAAGAATCCAAGTTATCAGCTTTTAAAGGTGAACAATAAGACTGAATTATACAAGTATTATTCAGTATCTGTATAACTGAGAAAAAATTTGAGAACAAGAACTAAATCTTGGAAACTCAGTAGCACACCCTAAAGAAAACACTGATTAGTCAGAGAGAGAGAGAGAGATGTGGTGAAGTTGTCTACAAGAATAGACGAATCAGGATTATGGTTCAAGAAGTTAAAGAGGCAGTCCTAAGAAACAAAAAAGTGAATCGAAAATTGCCCAGAATAAAAATAAAAAAAAATAAAAGTAAGTAAATAAGCAACATATCCTAAGAGAATATGTCAAGATGTGTACAAGCAGCTAAACAAAAATTATAAGACTTTAGTGAGAATACACAAGACACATGAAGGTGGAAAAATGCTACTGAAAAACTTATAAATGGATAGAAGAGTGCCATAAAAGGCCATTATTTGGATTTATGGCTGAAGTAACTCAGGCTATGGGCCCATTGTATTATATCTGTTAATTGCATGTGTTTTTAATGGCCAGTTTGCCTGCTTTGTGGGATGAAAAACCCAAGTTCCCAAGAGGAAAAACCCTGACTGTAAAAGGAATCAGATATAAAGTTGATATGAAAAATGGATAAAGATATCCTAGATGTTTAGAATGACTTTGAAAGACTGCTAAACAAAACAATAACAGAACAGCAATAGAAAATCCTCCAGAGAAATGTAATCAGAAGTGCAATGTTACTTGAGTTAGTCATCAAAAACCCAAGATGAGGATAAGGTAGATGGATAGATAATATTTAAGCAGAAATACTCAAATAAAGGTATAAAAGTTTTACAGTGGCTGCACTGTATAATGCACAAAGCCTGGTCAGAAGACTGAATTCCAGATGATGAGATTAGAGCTCTCAAAGTATCTATTTATAAAAATGGAAATAAAACTCAATGTGACAGTTATTACACATGAATTTTCAGGTAAGATTTATACAAGCATACTTGAAATAGATTAAAATAAATTGTGAGATAAACTTGAAGGACAAGCTGAGTTCAGGCCATATAGCTTGTAAAGATCAGATTTTCACTTTCAGACATATAGTTGAGAAATAATTGGGGATATAACAATGATTTGTATTTAAGTTTAATAGATCTTGGAAAGGCATATGAAAAGACATATGACAAGATAAGAGAAAAGCCTTTCAAAACCATTGCAGTTATATGGTGTGAATGAGACATTATATTGATCAATACAGTCTGTGTATATAGTATGCCAGCAGTTAGAATTAAAAGAAGTACGGGAAGATGACTTCATGTAAAATCCAACAAAAGAGAAGGGTACACATTATCTCTATTGTTATTCATGATCTATATGGATCATATTAGAAAGGAAAGTATCATCTTCACTTTATGACAAATAGTTGAGAAAGCATGGGAATATAACAAAGATCTGTATTTAAGTTTTGTCGATTTGGAAAAGGCATATGACAAAGTGGCAAGAAGCTATTCAATACACTATAGTTTGATGTAAATGGGGCATTATATCAAGCAATTCTTAGTCTTTATTTGAGTTGTAAATCAGCAGTTAGAATTGAAGGTAGTACAGGAAGATGGTTTATTGTTAAATCTGGTGTGAGACAAGGATGTACATTATCCCTTCTGTTATTCATTATCTATATGGATCATATTATGAAAGAAAGTGGTATTAAACAGGATATCAAAATTAGAGAAGTTAATGTCAGCTCTTTGCTTTATGGAGATGATGTTATACTTCAAAATAAATCCACTACAACTTTGCAGGATTCCCTGACTAAATTGAATAACTGTTGTAATAGGAATGGTATGAAGGTCAGCAATAAAAAGACAAAGACAATGAAAATAGGTAGAATCGTTGAAAATGTCAACTGTGTTGTGAATGGAGAACCTGTGGAACAAGTAAAACATTTCAGCTACTTAGGCACGATTTTTACTGAAGATAGTAAATTAAATATGGAAATAGACAATAGAATCAGGGGTGCTTAAGGGTCAAAGCTGTATAACTGAGAGGAGGCCTCCACAAAGTCTTCAAAGGAATGCGGAGAACCGACCAGTGCTTCTGACCTAATGGCCAATCCTCACCTTCTCGTGGTGCACCCTGTTGGGTATCTACCTGGATACTGAACGAATGAGGATGGCCTGGCAATTTGGGATTTAGCTGACCAAATTGTATTCTTATTGGCTTAAACCAATATACAAAATTATGGTACAACATGACAAAATTTCATGCCAGCTGGGGCTTCACCCAGTTAAACAAGGTCCCCGTTGTTTTCACCAGGCAACCAGGGTGAACAGCAAAAAGTCAGCTACTGGACCAAAGCTGAAAGCATACTATAACTCAACATCACCAGAATTAAAGATCGGTACTATCAATATAAGAAGCCTGAATTGCAAAGAAATGGAGCTAGCTGAAGAATTAGATAAGTACCAGATCGACATAATAAGGGTGACTGAAACAAAAAAGACAAAAACTGGTGAGATCTTACTGAGCAATAAATACAAAATGTTTTATTCAGGAAATGACAATCAAGGAAAAGGAGGAGTAGACATAGTATTCAACACAAAATATGAGGCTAATCTTCTTGAATGGCAGGCAGTCTCAAGTAGAGTGATGTGGGTAAATATCAGAATGGGGAATTGGACAATGAGATTTATTTGTGCCTATGGTCCAACAGAAAGTTCTACTAAGATAGAAGTGGAGAAATTTTTTGATGCTTTAGAAAAAGCAACTGACACAATAAAAATGAAAAAGTTGGCATTTGTTGGGGATCGAAATAGCAGAGTAGGAAATGATTGTCAGACATACAAAAATATTTTGGGAAAATTTGGAGAAAAGAGCAAAGCTAATAATAATGGCAAATACCTGTTGGATTTCCGCTCAGCACATGGAGTGGTTATTACTAACACCATGTTTCAACATAAAAATGTGCACAAATTCACATGGAGAGAAGAGGCAAGGAATAAGAAAGTCTCATTGACTTTGTTATTGTGGATAGTGTTGTTTTCTCCCTGGTGCAGGACACCAGAGTGTACAGAGGATTTGAAATTGGAAGTGATCACTATTTGTCTTGAATTGGATAAAATTGAATTTCATATTGAAAAGAATAACATGCAAGGTTTTAAAGCCAATAAAAGTTGAGCAGCTCTCAGATGTGAACTGTGGACTAAAATACACAAACATTATTGAAGAAAAAATGAAAGAGTTTGAGAAAAGCAACCAAACTTTGGAGATTAAGTGGCAAGCATTGAAGAAAACACTGATTGATTCAGCCAGAGGCATGTGGTGAGGTTGTCTGCACAAGGATAGAAAAATCAAAACTCCATGGTGGACACAGGAAGTTAAAGAGGAAGTAAAGGAAAAGAAGAAAGCATATCAAAAGTTTCTGGCAAATAAGTCAGCTTGTGCTCTTAGAGAATACAGAGACAAATGTAAGAAACCTAAACACTGTGTAAAACTAGCTAAACAAAAGTCATGGGAGGACTTTGGCAAGAACATAGAAAATAAATATCAAGAAGGTGGTAAGATATTCTGGAGGTTGTTGAAGAAGCTTAGAAATGGAGAAAAGAGTGCTGTAAAAGGAGTTAGAGATGATAAAGGTGACATGAAAATGAGAGAAAAAGATATCCTTGAAGTATGGAGTAATTACTTCAAAAAATTGCTAAATGAAACAAGCAGTGATTGCATAGTGATAAAAAAACACTCAACAGGCATACAGTCAACAATACATATCCATACTTGAAGTAGAAAAAGGCATCAAAGGCTTGAAATGTGGAAAGGCAGCTCGAATAGATGATATTCAACTACAAATGCTAAAGTATGGTGGTATAAAAGTCTTACAGTGGCTGCACTGCATAGTTCAGAAAGCATACACACAGGGACAAATTACTGATGATTGGAGCAGAGCTCTAATAGTACCCATATATAAAAAGGGAAATAAAACTGAATGTGAGAATTACAGAGGCATTTCCCTACTGAGTGTTCCTAGCAAGATCTATGCAAGTATACTTGAGAAACGATTGAGAAGAATTGTGGAAGAAAAGCTTGGTGAAGAACAAGCTGGATTCAGGCCAAATAAAGGCTGTCAGAATTAGATCTTCACTTTACGAGAAATAGTTGAGAAATCATGGGAATATAACAAAGATGTGTATTTAAGTTTTGTCGATTTGGAAAAGGAATATGACAAGGTGCCAAGAGAGAAGCTATTCAATACGCTACAGTCATATGGTGTCAATGGGGCATTATATCAAGTAATACTTAGTCTTTATTTGAGTTGTAAGTCACAAGTTAGAATTGAAGGAAATACAGGAAGATGGTTTAATTTTAAATCTGGTGTGAGACAAGGATGTACATTATTCCCTCTGTTATTCGTTATCTATATGGATCACATTATGAAGGAAAGTGGTATTAAACATGATATCGGAATTGGAGATGTTAATGTCAGCTCTTTGCTTTATGCGGACGATTATACTTCTAAATAAATCTGCTACAAGTTTGCGAGATTCCCTGACTAAATTGAATAACTGTTGTAATAGATATGGTATGAAGGTCAGCAATAAAAAGACAAAGACAATGAAAATGTCAACTGTGTTGTGAATAGAGAACCTGTTGAACAAGTGAAACATTTCAGCTACTTAGGCATGATTTTTAGTGAAGATGGTAAATTAAATATAGAAATAGACAGCAGAATCAACAAAACTGGTATGGTAGGAAGTCAACTGAATAAATGCATATGGAATAAGAGAGAAATTAGTCGGAACACTAAATTAGCTGTATACAAGACAGTGTTCAAACCAGTTTTAACTTACGGATCTGAGAGCTGGGTCAGAAGTAAAACACTTGACCAAAGACTAGAGACTGCAGATATGAGAGTCCTGAGAAAGATTAGAGGGGTGAACAGATGGAATTAATGGCAATATCATATTAAAAAAAACGAGGATATTAGGAAAGAACTTGACATTGTCAGCATACAGGAATGCATTAGCAGAGCTAATCTCAGGTGGTATGGTCACTTAAACAGAATGGGCGAGGAAAGATTAGCAAAACAAGTGTTCTCTGCCCGGTTAGCAGGAAAACGACCCAGAGGAAGACCAAGATATAGGTGGATTGATACAGTACAAAGTGCCTTAGACGATAGAAATATAAGCTCTGATAATATTGGAGCTTGACAAGTAGCAGACTGATTTGGAGGAAAATTGTAGATAAGAAGTTATTAATGATGTAAATTTTTCATGTAGTACTATCATATCTTGTACACCCCTTGAGGGTACAAATCAGGAATTTGATGATGATTAAGTATCATTAGACCTGATTCAAAATTGGAGATATAAATCTCAGCTGTTTACTTATGCATGCTACTCTTAAATAAATTCTGTTAAAGTATTGGATTTGTTTACTAATCTGAAAATAACAATTTGGTTGATGTATCAAAATCTGCAATAAAAAGATTATGAAAATATGCAGGAGTATAGAAAACATTAGCCGCATTCTAAACATTAGAATGCGGCTAATGTAAAATATTTTAACCTTAATTTAGGCAGAATTTTTAGTGAGGATAGCAATTAAGTATGGAAATAGACAAGAGAATAAGAAAAACTAATACTGATAGGGAGACAAATGAATAAATTTATATGAAATAAGAGAAATCAATCAAAACATTAAACTACAAGCATATCTTGTATATCTGAGCTGGACTAGAAATAAAGCAATTAATCAACAACTGGAGATCACAGATATGAGAGTTTCAAGAAATATTAGGAGTGTGAACAGGTGGCGTCAATGGCAGGATAATTACAACTGAACATATCAAGATAGAACCTAACATTGTTTGCATTCAGGAATGTATGAGAGCAGCTAATCTCAAGAGAATGTGAAAGGAAAGGTTAGACAAACTGATGTTTTATGCTGAGATGCCAAGAAAAAGACCAAGGGTGGACTGATAGTTACAAGTGCCTTACAAGATCAAAATACAATATCTGGCAATACTGGAGTCCTGACATATTATAAGATTAATTAGGAAGAAAATTGTTGATAAGTCAGTAATCATGTAAACCTTTCATGTCCTATTCTCATAGTATTCTGTATGTCTTGTATATATCTGAAATTTGATAATACTCACACATGAAAGACTAAGATGGAATGAATTTTTTTTTTATGTTGCTCCCACCGACACAAGGTTATAGTACATTTTGTACCATGGACTGGCTAAGGATTTATTTTTATTTTATCAATTTTATATTTTTTTTTTGTATTTTTCATTTTTATTTATTATTATTTATTTTTTATTTTTTGCATAATCCAGAAACCCTGCTCTAGAGACCAAACATGGAACTTTTTCAAGTCACTTCAGGCCTGCAATAAGCAGGGCAGTTGTCTCACACCAGGCGATGACATTCATCTCCCACCTGAAGACAATCATAAACATCCATGCGCACGACAGGATTCAAACAAGCAGTCTATTGGTTGGAGAGCAGGTACACTAACCACTTGGCCAACCATACATATACGGAGAAATGAACAAATAAATGCATACATATGGTCAAAAATTATGAGGCATCTACCGAAAGGAACATTTGAGTAAATAAAAGTGTGGAAACAAGAGTCTTATAAACAACAATGCTGTTTCAATAAGAATATTTCAATTTTATCTTTAAAATGCAGCAGATAATTCTTAGTACTAAATTAAAAATAACAGTTCATGAATTAATCTGAAAATTTATCTTACTTACACCACATTTTTTAGCAGTCTTCTGAGTTCTTGTAAGCTGTAGAAGAAAAAAATCCTTAATATAAAATTAATGCTCAAGTCAAAAATTGTTTACATATAAAATTTGAATATGAGACAATTATGTCATATAAATAGAGGAGGATAAGGTTTATATGGAAGAAGTACTTTATGGTCCTTTCTTATAACCTGATGTGTCATTTTCAGCATTTATTTAATCACTGAAACACTAAAGAAATATCTTTCTTAATTTTATTTCTCCATTAGGTACTGGTAAACACAATTAAAACTAATACACCCCTCTACACAGGTTGTAATGTAACTTTTGAAGATTAGCAGGCAGATAGTGACCCTTAAACAATCACAAAATAACTGGTCCAAGACTACAATGATTTTAATTTGTATCTGGGGAGCAGTGGCAGAAAGTTTCCACCATCATGCTATTGCCTGAAATAGTGTAAGTTCTGCAGTCATGTTTGAGTTTGTGGGATGAAAAATCTAAGTTTCTGGGAGGGAAACCCTACATGTCCATGCAAGACACTAACTCAAGAACTGCTGAAGAAAGGCTTAGAAAAAGTGCCTCTAGTTGGTAACGAGAATAGAACTCAGATCTTTCTTGGGACAGCATAGTGCTAGAAATAGAAATGTCATTTTCAATATGGCTACACAGGCCTAACTCTTATGACACATGACAAAAATAGACAATGATTTCAAAACACTATTCCCAAATTTTGGTAAAAAATCAAGAGACATGGAAAAACTTAGGAGACAACTGGGAGCTATAGTAGCATGGAAAAAGAGTAGAGAAGGAAGGATATTGATGCAGCATGAACAATGATCAAGAATTATTTAACAGCAGTAATGTCCGAGTGTATTCCAAAGGTGAAAAGGCTAAACAAGGTAGGAGTAAAATGGATGAAATGAAGAGATTAAGCATGAAATCTGGAAGAAGGCACTGTGGAGGCAATACAAAATGAATGTTGGTCATAATCAGTTGCATGAAGAGTACAAAGAGCAAATCAAAAAGGTGACTTGGTTGGAAATTAGTCAATCAAGCTAAGAAAAATCCTAGTGAGTTCTTTCAATACATGGTGAGTAGAAGGGAAAATGACTAAGGGAGGATGATACTGGTTGATGATACTACAGATTGATTTCACTGCCTGGTGTGAAACCACTGCCATTCTTACTGGAGTCCTGAAGTTGGTAACGTTCCATCTTTAGTCTCTAGAACAGGGTTTCCAGACAATATAAAAAATATATTAAAAATATAAAAGTATATAAAATTGATAAAAACAGAAAAAAAATCTTTAGCCACTCATAGTACAAAATATACAGTACATTTTGTACTGTGGCAATAAATGCACAGTAGTGATTTGCAAATAGCCTTTTGTGGGTGGGAGCAACATAAAAAAAAATATATATTGGTAACCAACATGGAGGATATAGTTGAAGTATTCGATGATCAGTTTATCAGTGTATTTCATCCATATGAAGGCAAATTTAGGAGAAGCTGGGGTGTAGAAGGTATGGTGGAAGAGGGACTAATGGTGAATGAGCAGGAAGTAATACAACTTGAGAGTATATTTCCACCTGTCTAATGTCCACCTGTTTAATGGCACCTTTAAACACTGAAAAATTGTTTCACTTCAAAGTGAGGATAAGAATGAGGACACAAATTATAAGCTAATCTGTATGCCTCAGGTTGCTGTTAAGGTGTTATAGAAGTTGGCAGGGACTAAGATTCAGAAGTGGATTGATGATAACAGTATTCTTTATGATGATGAGCATGGGTTTGTTAGGGAGAGGCCATTTAGCGACAACAAATGCCCTTATTTGGCAGATTCAACTTACAGTCTTGACATAGCCCTACACTCATTCTGAAAAAGTTCCGATGATGGTCAGTCAACCAAAACGGTCCCCACCCCATTAACCCCCCTCCCCTGCCCCAGTTTTCACATATGTAAACCCTTCTCCTTCTCTCTCCCCCCACAAAATGTACCCCTAAACACAATATTATATATATATATATATATATATATATATATATTATTATTATTATTATTAATACATAACCCAGGTTTCCAAATTTATTTTGGAAACCTGGGTTATGTCAAAATACACCCCATGCTCCCTTCCTCCCCCTTTATAAACAACCTTAAGCAGGATCATGAAATTGGAAGACATCCTGGAATCAAAACAAGGTATGTACAAAATTTTTCCACCTCTTTTATTCTGCTATAATTGCCTTCTATACTCACCCATAATGCCCTAAAATATATATATATCCCTTTTTTGAGTAATAATAGCCAATGTATGCCAAAATAAGCGATGCAGAGGAAGACCCTTAAAAAGATGGAATTGAGTCCGGAACAGGCCACTTGGCCTATAAGCCTGGAAAGGAAGAAGATAGCCAATGTATTTAAAATAAGGGACACTCCTAAACAAAAACAGGCTATAATAGCCATTATTATAATAATCATTGTACAGTCCTGAAACCATCTTTGTTATCTGCCTTTGTACCCTTTCCACAGTTAATTTATCCCCTTCAAATCCTGGGGACCAAATCTGAGAACAATAGTTCAAGTGTGGTCTGATCAGGGTCTTATACAATGGAATGATACACTGGTATTAAGAACGACTAGTGTTTCCCAAATTTTTGGAAGCTTAATGCAACCGTATTTATTAAGATTTGGTTGTATTATTAAGCCGTTCTTAATACCAGTGAATACAATTGCAAAATGAAGATTATCCTCCGCAATCGCGCTACCTACATCCCGCTAGAACACGACCCCACAAAAACACAAGTTAAAAAATTAAAAATCTTACTTAAAAAAGTATCTTCCTGGCCTCCCGACATCACGAAAAAACTTAAACCTTTCCGCTCCCGTCCCCCCCGAATTTACGGCTTACCAAAAATGCACAAATCCAATTCCCCACTCAGACCTATAGTAGATGCCACCAATGCACCTTGCTACAGACTGTCTAAACAGCTGGCCAACTCTCTGACTCCCCTCACTGGAAGGTCCCCTTCCTATATAAAAAACTCGACCCACTTTAAAGCCCTCATAGAAAATTTAACCTTGAATAAAGCAGACATATTGCTAAGTTTTGATATCTCCTCTTTGTTTACTAATATTCCCTTAACTGACACCTTATCTCTCTTACAAAAAGTTTTCCCTTCTGACATCTTAGATCTCTTTTCCTTTGCCATTAACTCTGGGTATTTTTCTTGGAAGAACAAAATCTACAAGCAAATAGAGGGAACTGCCATGGTTTCGCCCCCTCTCCCCCCCCTTGCCAATTTCTATATGGAAGATTTTGAAAAACGAGCCATAGATTCAGCCCCACTCAAACCTTCTATCTGGCTAAGATATGTAGATGATGTGTTCTCTATTTGGCCTCATGTCCCAGACACATTAGACTCCTTCCTCAGTCATCTCAATAGCCTACATCCAAGAATCCAGTTTACTATGGAAAAGGAAAAGAACAATTGTTTACCCTTCCTAGACACCTTAGTCACACGCCTGCCTAATGATACACTTGCCTTCACTGTATACAGAAAACCCACACACACAGGCAGATACATTCACAAACTCTCCCACCACCACCCCTCTCAACAACATGGCATTATTAAAACTCTTACCAAGAGAGCCCACAATCTTTGTTCCAATGGAACCGCCCTCACTACTGAGCTTAACTACATACACAACACTTTCCTCTCCAATGGCTACAGCAGCGATCACAGTATCAAAAAAATAATTAGTTCCTCTTCCATTCCCGGTCCTTCTCGTCAACAAGAATTTTAAAATGCCATCACCATACCCTACATCCGTGGCGCATCCGAAAAAATAGCCAAGATTCTAAAAAAGTACAACCTACACACAGCATATAAACCCCACCGCAAACTTGCTAACCCTTATCCGTTCTACAAAAGATCAGCTCCCTCCTCTCTCTCTGCCTGGAGTTTACAAAGTACCCTGTTCCTGTAAGCTGGCGTACTTTGGGCAGACAGGCAGATCAGCATCCATCTGCTTAGAGGAACACAAGTCTTACATCTGTAAACACAACTATGGTCATTCAGGCTTGGCTGACCATGTCTTGGACACCACCCACAGAGTATCATGGAAGAAAACCACCAGGCTCCATCACAGCAAATTCAAGAAAGAGAGACTATTCTTTGAAGTAGCAACAGCTCTTAGAAATCAACCAAATCTTAATAAATACGGTTGCATTAAGCTTCCGAAAATTTGGGAAACACTCATCACCAGAGATCCTACTTTATATTCCAGGCCACCTACAACCGCCCTTAGAGGGCGCTCCACCTAGATAGGACTTTAGTGTTCACCCACGTGGTTGGGCTTAGTATTGTATGATATTTGTGTTATGTTACATTAGTTATTTTTGTAATCCCCGTAGATGTCCTAGTGACTAGGAGACGAAATATAGGAAGTATTAAATTCTTTTTAATCCTTTCTGAGTGTTGTAAAAAATCCATTAAACCTCCAACATTATGTCTTCACAGCACTTAAGCCTCTATACACGAGTAATATAATCCAAGTATAGCAAACTTGAAAAAAATATCTCAAGTATTTCATTTATGAATATCTTCCCATACGATAGGTAAAACTGTTTATATTCAAAAAAGTCTTCAGATTCATATATTATAATTTATGCGAGCAGTAAGGTTTCATTAGGATTTAAATGATAAAACCACATGCTTGCTCCACTGAATACATTTATTAAATAATTATATGCAAAATATATTCACGTTCTAATATATCAGTACAGGGGATCCTCACTGGAAGAAATTCAAGAAAAAGGTGAAGTCGGGAGCCTACGTCGTCTTTGACATGCGTCGTTTATGGTAATCCCATAAATAATTTTAAAAATATATTTCGACTTGAAGCAGCACGACGTAAAATTCAAACGTTGCGGGGGAACTTGTTTGTGAGCGAGGAAGAATGCACCACTACGCACCGTTTGTTTGGGAGAGGTGGTGTCACTTGGGTCCAGCACACATACTCTTTGGGTACCGCGTGCTTTGTTTACATCTTCTCTCTCACTTTTGTTTCGTGTTTTTTGTGACTTTTTACCCTTCAATATATGGCTCCCAAATGTAAGGCAGATTCTTCCGATGGCAGTGTGTTGAAGAAAAGGAAAGCCATTACATTAGAAGAGAAAATTAGACATTATTAAAAGGGCAAAAAGGGAGAAATGCCAACTAACATCGGCCGCGCATTGAACTTAAGTCGTACCACAGTCGGGACTATTATCAAGGATAAAGTTTGCATCCTTGAACACGTGAAAGGATTGGCGCCCATGAAATCGACTGTGATTATGAAAAAAAGTAGTAGGCTCATGATCGAGATAAAAAGGCTTCTTGTTCTTTGGTTGGAAGACCAGCATCAACCCCATATCCCAATTAGCCTCATGTTAATTCAAGAAAAGGCAAAAAGATTGTTTGAGGCATTGAAAAGTGAAAGGGGGTGAACGAGTGCAGGTGAAGATTTCATTTTCCTATGGCCTTGTTCTGTTTCTTGATATATACGTATGACTAGGGTGTTTTAGGTTAGGTAAGTAACTTAGGCTATGGTAATTCCGACTTGCATCGAAAATCGCCTTACGTCGGTCCGTTGGAATGGATCTTGATGTAACTCGATGACCCCCTCTATACTAATAGACATTAGAACATTGTACATGCATCTAATATAAAACCAATACATAGACAATCACTTGATGCTTTCTGTTACAAAATTGAAAGGTTCAGATTTTATATCTGAAGTATATACAGGGTAGCCCATAAGTCATGAAGAGATTTATTAAATTTCTTTTCTTTGTTCTTGTTGTAAAGAATTATGGAACCTAGATATCTTTTTTAATTAGTTACGAAAAACCACATCACGTAAATACCTCCCATTTTTGGCTTCACAAAGACTGACCCTTTCTACGGCATGTTCCATGACAGCTGTTAATGTTTCTGGCTGCAGCACCCTAATTTCTGCATTAACGTTCTCCTTCAGCTGCTGGACTGTACGAGGTTTGTTCACATATACCTTCAGGTAATCCCATAGGAAGAAGTCGGGAGCCATCAGATAGAACATGATGGCCATTTAATTGCAGATTTTTGCAAGATTATTTCACTTGCCAAAAACTTAGTGGCTCTGGTGGCTCCATTGTGACCCTAGCAGTGTGGACAGTGGCTCCATCTTGCTGAAACCACATCTTAGGTCTGTCCTCTACTACAGGGCTTACAAAAGTTTCAATAATTAACCAATATCATGTTGGAGGCTTAATGGAATACATACAGCACTTGGAAAGGATTAAAACTGATTTTAATACAGTGGTATCTCGCTAATCCGAACCTCTATAGTCCCAACCCTCCAGTAATCCGAACTGCGGTTTGAAAGAAAAAAGTTATGTATTATTATTTTGTGTACTATTATTTTATAAAATAATTATTATTTTAACTATTATTATTTATTTTATTATTATTACAGTATTTTTTTCATACTGTGGATTGTACAGTTATACTGGAGAATACAGTAAGTACTGTATTGTCGGCATGAATCACCGGTGTCGTTAAAAACTGTGGCCTTCTAGAATTTACCAAGATAACTACGATGATACACAAAAAGAGGAAATTCAAAACGTGCATAATTTGGTTAAAAATATAAATCCAGATGTTGAAATTTCACAAACAAATGTTACGGAATGGATTACAGGTAGAACCGAAAGTGAATTCGAAATCAAATCAAATCAGATGCTGAAATTATAAACATGATGCTACAGAATGAATTAGAAGACGATGATGACGATAAAGAACTCGAAGAAAAAAAAAAAAAGTAAAACATGAAGAGGCAAGTTGACAGTTTTAATGAGTGCAAGAATGGGCTAAGCAGAATGGTACGCCATTCCACAATATTTTATTGCTAATAAAAATACTTTTTTGTGTATGCTATTTGGTGAAACTTTTTTTGTGTGTGTGTTGTGTACAAGAAAGTGATATTTTTTTTTTTTTACGCAAATTAAGTTATGTACTGAACTACATAATTTTATTAAATCAGAATACTCAACAATACAGATATATACAAACTAAATTTTTTACTACAATAAACTTGTGTACTGTATTATTTTTTAAGTTTTACATTACAGTACAGTAGCTTTTTTTCTATCAGTTACTTCATTTATTTACAGAATTAAATTGATGTACCATTAGAATCTTATTTTTGTCTTAAACGATAGTTATTGCGGTCTCTTTGGGAGAAATTCGCTAATCCAAACGAGCACGGTTTTTATTAGTTTGGATTAGCAAGATACCACTGTACTTCCAATATTTCGTTTCATTCTAAGCCAACTATAATCGCCCACAGAGGGCACCACACCTAGGTAGGACTTTAGTCATCCATGTGTTTGGCTTAGTATTATGCTGTATTCGAGTGTGTGTTACATTAGTTTTTTGTAATCCCTGAAGAAGATGAAATACTGGAAGTATTAAAATTAGTTTTAATCCTTTCCGAGTGCTGTATATATTCCATTAAGCCTCCAATGATGTCCTCACAGCACTTAAGCCTCAACACATACACATAGCCCAATATTGCTTCCCAAGATTTTCAAGCGCATTACATTACCAACATCTTGAAAAAAAAAAGGCATGATGATTCCTTGTGACATTACACCACTCCAGACGGTGCATTTTGGGAGGTGCAATTTATGCTGGTGAACAATCGATTCTCCAAACCCAAAATCCTGCAGTTCTGCTTGTTTATGAAACCAACTGAGGAGAAAGTGACCCCTCATTGTACATAATCAGATGGTGGAAAAAGTCATTTTCTTATCTAGTCAAACTATTGAAAGTGGACTGCAATATTTACACGCTGATCAGTTTTATTTCCTGTACCAGTTAGATCTTCTATGGGAAGATGTGTATATGGTTTAAAATGTCCAGCAGTAATGTCTGAGCCACATCCAGTGGCTAGAGTCTTTAGGTCAACGTTCCTGGTTCTCCAATACTGTCCCACACGCACTGAATGTTTTCCTCTGTCCTGGCTGAACGGGGACTCTTGAATTGTGGCAAGTCACTTACAGAAACCTCTTGCTGGAAACATTCAATCAAGCAATGAATCATTGTTTCAGAGGAAGCAATTTCACCAATGTATTAGAATAATCGAATGCAGATTTTCAAAATAAAATTACATGATTTTGAACTTTTACATGATCAACGTTCCAAATGTTCATTAGAATACCTATAAAAAATAAAATAAAATAATTATCAAAAAAAAATTAACATTTTAAACCTCTTAATTACTTATGGGCTACCTTGTATAAGATGACCTCTGGTTTCAGAAGTTTTTTTTTTTTTTTTTTTTTTAACTTCATATATACATTAGCAGACTGATTTACTCGGTTTAAGTACATGTTTTTTAGGATTAAATGACCGGGAAACCGAGATAAGTAAAAACAAATTTTAATGTCACGACTAGTTTTGTCTTTAACAGACCTCTTCAGGTGCAAAAAATAAAAGAAATAACCAACAAGAACTGTAAAGGAATTAACTCTAAACAGCACAAAAAAGTTAGCATATACATTTCAACGTTAATGAGTTGACATTTGTGTATTTAAAAACATTCTCTCTCTGACTTCATTGTTGGGACTATGCGTGCGCTCACTTCTTCTGTTAGAACATTGGTAAGTAAGGAGACTGTCAAAACTGGCCATGATTTCTTCTTCCTTAATAGTGATATCTTTAAGGGTAGAGACAAAATCCACAGAGTTTTTAATAAAAGATGATGGCTTACTAGAGAAACATTTTAGAGATTTCGCAAGAAATTTGGTTGGAGAATCAATTCTTTTGACATTTGGTCATAGAGGAATGTTTTCTTTATGGATTTATTTCTAGCCTTCCGAGACATAACAACCTCAAGTATCCTGGCATCTACCAGATTTGGTGCAACTGTGATAAACCATACTTTGGCCAGACAGAGAAATCCATTGAATGACACATTGAAGAACATCAGAAGGAGAAAAGTTACAGGAGAACATGAGCCAGTGCTCTGTCGAGCCGTATTCTGTTTTCCGCAAATTCTAATGAAGAGAACCACACCCATTCAGTTCTATGGGACAGGTCTACTAATATTTTCCAGTGTTACGATGAACTAGAAAGAAAGATAGTAGAATGTAAACAAATTATTCTTAATCCTATACATCTCAACAGTAACCTAAGTTATAACCTGTCTAACTGTCATCGTGCTGCTATCCAATATTGGCATACACAAAATTGTGAGCACATGCATATGCTCAACAATGAAGTCAGAGAGAGAGAGAGAGAATGTTTTTAAATACACAAATGTCAACGTCGCATTAACGTTGAAATGTATATGCTAAGCCTGCCCCATATCTATTCTTGTCCAGAAATTGCTGAAGCTCTACAGAAAATTAACGATAACCCTAGAGAAAAGTTCTACTCCATCAAAGTTCAACAGTTTGCTAAAGCAGTTCTACAGATCCAGTCATATCTAGAAGCTCTTCAATGGACTCGACAACAACTGTCATTGTGCTGCTATCCAGTATTGGCGTACACACAAGATTGTGAGCACATGCATATGCACAACAATGAAGTCAGAGAGAGAGAGAGAGAATGTTTTTAAATACACAATTGTCAACGCATTAATGTTGAAATGTATACACTAACTTTTTTGTGCTGTTTAGAGTTAATTCCTTTACAGTTTTTGTTGGTTATTTCTTTTATTTTTCGCACCTGAAGAAGTCTGTTAAAGATGAAACTAGTCGTGTTTTTAAAATTTTATTTTTACTTCTTATCTCGGTTTCCCAGTCATTTAATCCTAAAACACACACACACACACACATATATGGAGATAGTGAATGAGGAAGTGACAGTCACATACATATGGTGTTAATCAGGCTATAACCAATTTCCATGCACAGATCTTGTTCAGGTGAACCAATTTCTGTTCATAAAATCAACCAGCATCACAGAAACCTTATGATGCTCACTTTATTTATTCATATGGGATTCCCCCCTGCACTGCTCAACCATCCCTTAGGACTGGTCGAGCTCTCCTAGTGAGAGATTATGTATTTTATGACTAGATACATGTGTTCATGGGCCGGTCTGCCTGTTCTGAGAGATGAAAAACCCGAGTTTCTGGGTGAAAACCCTCTATCTTCATATGAGACCAGCTTACTCACCTTTGGTCGATTCACGTCATAGATGGGAATTGAACCCAGGTCTTTCTAACCAAAGGACTTCGTATATATATATATACTAACTGTGCTACAGAGGCTCTTATAATGTTCACTGATGAAAGATGGGACTTTATAAGAAGTGGATTATGATGTTAATGGGGAAGAAAAAAGTTTGAAATGGATAGATAAGAATGAAAGTGGAAAAATAACTATTGAATGCAGATGGTAGTCTAGTGTCAGAAGCTAATGAGATTGTTCAATTAATGAGTGCTTACTTTGCTAAAATATATCAACCGGGTGTATGTAACATGGTGCACAGTGCTATTGTCACATTGGATGAAGAGTTAGAGGCGTACAAAAATGAGATTGAAGAGTTGTTGCATAATCTGGATAAGAATTCGTCAGTAGGGAAAGATGGAACATCAGGACGTTTGCTAAAGGAATGTTCAGCAGAATTAGTTAGGCCTTTAACACGTTTGCATAACTTGAGTCTCAGCTCAGGAATGATACAACAGGAATGGAAGGAATGTATGACAGTTCCACTGTACGAGGGTGGTGCAGAAACTGATATGTCTAACTACTGACCTATCAATATCTCTGGTGTGGTAGTGAAGATTTTAAAGAAGTTGGTAAGAACTCATACAGAAATGGGTAGACAAACAAGCTATGCTATGCAAGGAACAGCATGGGTTTACTAAAGGAAGGTCATGTTTTAGCAATCTGCTCATATTTTATAACAATGTTACAGCCGAGTTTGATAAAGGGAATGGATACACTATGATAATGTTGGATTTTGCTAAGGCATTTTATAGGTGTTGGAAGTTTTACACTTGGTTAGACTATAAATTATATATTTAGCTAAATCCTTTATCCAAATGTAAGCAAACAAAGTTTGCACCTGAAGTATCTTCAGGACTGGGGGCAACTCATGGCAAAGGTGGACTGACTTCACATCACTTGCCTTAGTATCCCATAATGCAAAGCACATCTCCTTGCAGACATGTATAATGGTATGCATTATGGCAAAGTGACCCAAACCGGTTTTCAAAGGCAAAGTCGAAACCAAAACCGGTTTCGACCTTTATTGATGTCTCCTCAGTAGGAGCCAGAACTGCCGATGATACCAAGGTTGAAGAAATGCAGAAGTTATATTTCCATATACAAGTTGCCAAAAGGTATCACACCTTATTATTAAATTACTCTGGATTAGAGAAGGATCTTGGAAGCTTTTTTTACTTAGTTAGACTATAAATTATATATTTAGTTTAATCCTTTATCCAGGTGTAAGCAAACAAAGCTTGCATCTGAAATGACTTCAGGATTTATAGTCTAACCCAGTGCTTCCCAAACTTCTGGAAGTCAGGGCCCCATTTGCAAAAATTAAAATATTTCACGGGCCCCCCCCTCGAAAACAAATCATAATAGAGATATCTTATTATAATATTCAATACAAAACATACACAGCGAATATTGCAAAATTCAAATGCATATATTACATTTTTTGCCTATTACCATTTGGTTCTGAGGACGATAAGGGCTGTTCTGGTAAAATATGAAATACTGTCTTTTTTTTTTTTTTTTAATCAGCCACTTATCCATCTCAGGGTTAAATTTTTTAACGTAGAATAGATCAAATAATATCACCACTTACCGATACTGGCACACCACAGACTGATAACATGAAATTAGTGAATATTACCTGAATAAGGGAATCCCCGGACCAGGAACATTTTTCTCTTTTTGACTTTTCTCCCTTTACGGTAATTAAGCCTAACGCGAAACAGACAGCAAAGGCAGGTTATTAAAACGTGCATATGATTGGTGCGGTATTAACAAACGATCGTGCAGCCGAAAGATAAAAGCATAGCTGACAATTGAGTTGAAATGCTAACTCTTTTCAATCGAATTCCATATGTGAAAGTGCCATAACATTCATTATATATATTACTTAGTTTAACACGTTCGGTTGAATTTTATTGCTGCCTTGGGAAATCGAACTCACACACATCTAATTAATAACAATAGTTTTTAGTTAGATACTGTGTTTGCCCATGCAACATATGGTTTTGTTTCAGTCCATACAGCATAGTTTCTGTATGAGGGGACATGTGATTCCTTAATTAGTGTTTCTATCCCAGTTGTCTCTAATTGCACTATTTGTTGAGAAATATATTACACAGACTCCTCATACCTTATTCACTGGCATAATAAAAGTACTTGTTTTTATTGCCTCTGCAGTATGCTGGTTGTTAGGGAGGGCGTGTTGTTTACCACTGCAAGGGAGTTACTATCTCCCCATATGAACTTGTTTAAGCTTTTTTTCATGTGTGAAGTATATGCGAAATTTTTATTGGTAACAGAAAACTAGCTCGGATGACAGTGATAATATAAAACGAGTTTTGATATGTATAAAGACAATATCAACAGTCCCTGATTACGAACGTGTGAAGAAAGAAACAGGAAAATTTGGAGCTTCCCTGGAGAGCATTTGAAGTAAATACAATTAGTCATTGCTTTGAAATGAAACATATGAATAAGCAATATTTACTAATATTCATTAAGCGCTGAAATATGCAGGAAGCAAAGTTTATGAACCAACACCAACGTGTGAATTTTTCCATTAAAATATAAAAAATAACAAAAAAGAAATAATAAATAATAAAAGAATCTACTTAGTCTTAAAACATTTTAAATTTGTTTTCATTATTTCACGGCCC
Organism: Typopeltis vanoorti; assembly: GCF_054136105.1. NCBI lineage: Eukaryota > Metazoa > Arthropoda > Arachnida > Uropygi > Thelyphonidae > Typopeltis > Typopeltis vanoorti. Next base: position 42,021,731 of record NC_143556.1, on the reverse strand, counting down.
CCCAAGGGGGCCACGGCCCACAGTTTTGGAAGCGCTGGTCTAACCAACCAAGTGAAAAAACTTCCAACATCTTTCTCTAATCCAGAGTAATTTAATAAGGTGTAACACCTTTTGGCAACTCGTATATGGGAAATATGACTTCTGCATTGCTTAAGTCATATGACATTTAGTCATCTAACAAGATGATGTGCAATTCTTTTCCAATGATGCAAAGATAAGCAGGACAATCAGGGATGCTGCTGATATCCAGCGCTTACAAAATGATTTGAATAGGCTGGAAATTTGTGCAAATGATCAGTTTAATACTAGTAACTGTAAAGTTATGCACGTTGGTGTGATGAGATTTCCAGCAGCATATTATATTAGCTTTCTTATGCTAAGAGAAACTGATGAATCTAGGGATCTTGGTATAATGGTGATAGGAATTTGCAGCTCAAAGGTCACATATCAAAAGTTACAAATACAACTCTGAGCATAATTGCGATGTTGAAGCAGACCTAGACATATAATGATAAGGTCATTTTGCCTGTTTATATGACCACACTTGGATTACTGTGTGCAGATTTGGTCTCCTGGGTTCCAAAGGGATAAAGAAGCTGTGGAAAGGGTGCAAAGAAGAGATACAATGATTATATATCTAGATTATGGAATTCAGATTATAAGTACAGATTATGAACATGTGGATTGCAGACAATGATTAGCGGGAGATCAAACAAGAGGAATATGATATGATAGAGGTGTATATAAACTTCTGAATGGATGTTTATATGTTTATACTGTGGTCATGGAAAATTTTCATTATACGGAAGGTGGGGAGAGAACACGAGATCATCCATGGAAGTTAAATTTGTTTGCAGTTGAGAAAGGGATAAGAGCTAGGTTTTTCTCTCACAGAGCAGTAAGTGAGTGAGTGGAATAGTTTGCCTTTAGGGGTAGTGAGTGCATCTAGTGTGATTGAATTTCAGGGAAGGTATGACAGTTGGTTTGGGTAATTTATAGCCTCCCTCAATGAGTCCTTGATTTCCTGGAGGTCTTGGATAATAATAATAATGAGAATAAAGGAATAGACAATGATTCTACTGTGTGGAATTATGAAAAAAAACCCAAAAAACTAAACATTGAGATCTTGCATTATACATTACACATTTTTGGGCAATGAAAAAAAAAAAACTTCCTAAAGTAAAACCATGCCATTCCCATGAGACCAGTTAAATTCACCTTTAGATGTACAAACCCCCCATAATAGTTCTGTGTCATAGACAGGATGTCAACTCAGGTCATTCCAACCAAAGGACACCATCAATATCAATAAACCTGCAGAGTCTTCGGGCTGAGGATGAGGAAATAAGAGCGTTTATATATTAAGAGATTAGGCTCAAATGAGGTGAGAGAGTTGGTAAGGATTAAATCCCTTCACTCGGCAGGTTCATCTAACCAGGGAACAGAAATAGATTGTGTCCCTTATAGTTTTGGTTACTAAGGAAAGAGTATGGTGGGAGGAGGAATTATACACCCACATAAATACATATGGGAGAAATGGGAAAGAGGTTTATTCTTGTGTTATTTCAAAAGATAGAAAACTCATTATTAGTGTTTTGCAAATGGAAAATAAAATATGAAGCCTGAATTTATTGAACTGCAATTTTTTTCCTTACTGCCAGGGGTTAGCAGAATAATCTGTAGGTTGCTTCTCAAGTATTTATAGGCATATTATGGTGGCCATTTCCAAGTTTAGTTTTGAAAACATGAGAAGAAAAATCTATGGTAATGCTTTTAGCCAAAGACTTTTCGCATTCTGCATTTGCAGTAATCTGGATGTACATGAGTTTATGTCCAAGAGTATATAGTCCCTGAGGCATCCAAAGGGTCAGAAAAGAATACTATTGAGCCAAGGCACGGTATGAATAGCCTTCCCAAGTTGGGACCTGCTTACCATAAGATATGTGCTCTTGGAGATGTAAGGGCATTCAGTACTACAGGAAGTGACAGATATACTGTTTGTTACTCTTGCATAAAGGGGAAACTTTTTTTGTTGTTGTTTTGGACAGTTTCATGCAGCTTTAATTGAGGTGTTTTGGAAGGTGTAGCCTTTTCCTCAGAAAGTGCTAACTGAGCAGTGATATTTCTTGATGGAAATCTTAGAGGTCAGTTCTACATTTGTAGGTACTGTGAAAGATTGTCTTTCACAATCTACAAACTCATACCTTCCACAAAAACAAACATGGAAGATATGGAAGCTGAGAGTTGGTTATGGCAAATGGAAAGATGGTAAGTTTAATTGAAAGATAATCTGGAAACCCTGTCCTGTTCTAGATTAATCAAAACATGGAACTTTTTAAGCCACTTAAAATCTCCAATACGATGGGTGATGGTGTGACAGTAGGCAATAAAATTCAGTTGCCATCTAAGCACATTTACAAATATCCATGTGTGCAGTGGAGTTTAAACTCAGAGCCTACTGGCCAGAAAGCAGTGCTATCCCACTCAGCCAACCAGGTTTGTTTCAAGGAGGACTACAGCTATTATATCAGAAACTCAAATTTCAGATTCAAGCAATATTATTTATCTGTTTTCGCAACCACTCTGACACTTCATCTTAATGAAGTGTCAGAGTGGTTGGGAAACTTCATCTTAAAGCTGGCATTTGTTCATATATTCACTCTGATATACTATATCAGAAATTTCCAACTTAGAATTTCCTCTTTGATCTCCAATGGCTAAAATTCAATCTGCTGCATTCTAACATTCATCTGTTATCACTATCACTCACTCTCCTAATACTAGCCAATATTCTGAATTTTTTCTTTAAGTATTGATTTCCTCAGGCCTACATTTCTAATAGTGAGGTCATTTTTCTTGGAGATTTTAATGTTCACCATTAAAACAGGGAGATATGGCATAGAGAGAGAGTGAATGTTGAAAGTGCAGTTAATGTGTGTATGAAGATGGAGTATATTGCAATGTGGGTGGAGAAGTGGAGACTGAGCAGGTACATGTGGTAAGCAGTGATAAAGGTGATTTGGCAGGTGTAGTGGAAAATCACAACCAACATATGGCTTGGATAGGACTGGCTATAGACTTAAAATTGAACTGTTGTGTTTGTTTACAAATGCCAGAAGTATCAGCAATAAAGAGGATAAAATGGTTTCAATGATTGAGTTTATTCACCCCCAAATCATTGGAATAAGTGAAATATGACTGAATGAAGATGATATTGTAACGGGAATAGAAATGGAAGGGTACAGTATTTTTCGTGAGGATAGAAAGGGCAGGAAGGGGAGGGGGGGGAGTGCTGCTGATGATAGCAGGGGAATTAAGTCCACATAAAGTAGACATGAAAGAGGGTAATAGTGTCAATGGTTATGAGGCAGTGTGGTGTAACGTGGAGGTTGAGAGGAAGACATTTAGTTGGATGTTGCTATAGGCCTGGGAATGTGGTGATGAAGTAAACAACTTGGATTAGTGAACAAAGGGTAATTATTATGGATGATTTTAATTATGGCGGTATAGACTTTAACGAAGAGATAGCATTTGGGAATAAGGAAAGTGAATTTCTCGAGTTCTTGAGAGATAACTATCTTAAGCAGCATGGAAAGGACGGCACACGAGGATCAAGTGTTCTAGATCTGATCATTTCATCAGAGGATGTAATTGTTAGAGGAGCTTCAGATTTTCCTCCAGTTGGTGAAAGTGATCATGAAGTAATCACCTGTGTTGTGGCTAGTCATATGCAAGAAAAAGATATATGCGGAATTATAAGGCTGGTGATTATGACAAGCTTAAGAGACAACTTTGAGCTGTAACATGGAACGAGGAGTTGAGCGGTAAAGAAATAAATGCTGCATAGGAATTTACAAAGAAATACATAACAGCATCAATGTATGAATGTATCCCAAAGGCCAAAAGGCTGAATGTGCAGCTTAAGCATGAAATCTGGAAAAAGAAAGTACTTCGGAGGAAGTACAAGATGAATAATGGTAATCAGTCACACGAAGAATATAAAGAACAAGCCAGGAGAGTAACTCAGTAAGGAAAACAAAACTAGAGTATAAGCAGAAATTGGCAAATCAGGCTAAGAAAAACCCTAGAGTTTTTTTGTTTTTTTTTTATATGTGGCAAGTAGAAAGAAGAATGATCATGGAAAGATTGCATTCAGTGATCAATTTATAAGCATTTCATCCTGATTAGGTTGGAATCATGAAGAACTTCAGTGTAGAGGGCATAAGAGAGAGAATAGCTTAATTGTGAGTGAGCAGGAGATATTTAAGGAAATAAATAACCTTGATGTTAATAAGGCAATAGGATTTAATGACATATCACCATGCATCTTAAGGAAATGTTCCAGGCAACAGACAGTAGCATTGGCATGCCTGTTTAATAAGAGTTTTGCAACAGCACAGGTTCCAAGAGAGTGGAAGGAGGGTAAAATTGTTCCACTGCATAAAGGCGGTGATAAGGCTGTAGCTTCGGCCTATAATTTGAAGCTACAGCCTTACAAACATCAACGCTAATAATTTAATTGCTAAATAAATCTAGTTAGTAATTAGATCTAGATGTGTTTTTTCTACTAAACATCGACATGAGGGATAATCAGCATCCTAGCACATTTTATACTGGGTATAATTTTTGGTGTGATAATCCAAACTTTGCTGACGAGAGTACACAGTAATCCTCTATTTCATTTGACAAGCCTTGTACTACATAAATCACTAAAACTTCCAGAATATCAATTACAATCTGAATTCTGATCTCTAAACTATTCTTCAATGGCATTCTGAAAACTTTGTTAATTTCAATGCTAGTAGCACTGAACCCTATTATCTCTAAGTATAAATCACAAATCAGTAGGGCCATTGAATACTCTGAATACGTTTTCATGCTGTATTTCTCTATAAGCTCCTTAAAAAAAAAGCAGATTCGGTACAGAAGTCCTCTAATCCAAATCCGGCTACCATTATAGATACTTTATAGATATTACCAGCTACCATACATATCCATTCCCATTCAATCCAGTTTATACAACAGAGTTCAATGTGGAATCCAGTCAACTGCCTTTGAAAAAAATCCAACACTATCACCAAGTAGGCATTTCCTTTATCCAACTTCATTGTTACTTTATTATTAAAAGTAAATTACTAAGGCAAAACCCACCCTTCACAAAACCACATTTCCCCTTATAAAATATCATATTCCTGTCCACCCATTCCAATTCTGTCTTTCACAAACTTCTTCAACATTATATGATGGCATACCAAAAGTCAGTTGACACACTAACCCAAAAGGTTGATTAACTGAAAGTTTATCAGCGCGCTAATTATTTCCTCGTCAAGTATTGAAAATCCCCAATATTAACAATACACTAAAATTGATGATGTCGCTATTTAAAGGTCAAATAATTGATATTTTGAAGACTTATAGTACATATGCTGTATTTCCTACAGAATACAAGCCACAGGTTTTCAAATCAAGTTTCTCCTACCATTTCTGCCCGTCCAGGATACCAACATACTGTAGGTTGAACAATCTCTTATAGATGGAATAGTTATAAAAAAACAAAAACGATCGTGACAATAAAGATCCTTAAATTAAAAAAATCTAAATATTCATACTATATACTCATTAAACATACACAAATTTTGTGCAATCAGGGATACTGTTGTGGCTAAAACATTATCTTGAGTTCATAAACAATATGAAATCTAAGAACTTTCAGCGTGTATTACTCCAAGGAGACCTAAGAATAATATGTAAAAATGTGTGAAAACTACTTCGACAAAACTTATCACAATGCATTTTTAAAACTAGAAGTACTAATAAATGGGCTATATAATACAACAACAAGCAGTCATAAGGGTACAAAAACGTGAACGCAGTAGAAGGTAAAACGGATAAGAACCACGATTTAGCTTGTTTATTCCTTACTGGATATTCGCTGGAATAGTAATTTTAGCAATTCTCTTTTGAACAACGGGATTAAAAAAAAAAAAAAAAACTGCGTTAGAAAAGTATATGATAATCATGATATGATATTAATAATTACAAGCTTGATATAATTTATTACATTCAGATTTCATTATTAATAACAAAAAGTTTATCAGTGCGCTAATTATTTCCTCGTCAAGTATTGAAAATCCCCAATATTAACAATACACTAAAATTGATGATGTGGCATTCCAGCTGCTAAGTTAAGCTAATGTATTTTTTTATTTTGTTTATTTCAGTAACTGCATGAAAGTTTAATTACCAAGTTTGAAAAGAAATTCCCTAATACGATCTTCGTGTTACAAGTTGATTTTTTTTTTTTTTTTTATCAGCTTACATTACATGTGTATATCGGCGATTCTAAGACTAGTAACAAATTATTAACTACACTAACAGTGTCCACGGTCTCACAGTATACAGATTAACTAAAACCGAAAGTATTTTCGGTTTTAGTTAATCTTATCTGAAACTGAAAATACTTAATGTAGAACAATATCGTCGCTTGATAGACTTACTTGTCTGATGCAGTGTATGTATACTATATATATTTAAGACTATTTAAGACTATAGTGATTTCAATCTATTTCTACGCAAGTTCTACAAAGAGCAAATATTAATTGGCATCACCTGACTTCAACTTCTAAACACAAAATCCTATGACTACGTCTGCAATACCAAGTGAAATCACATGCTTGTCACGCCCACTATTCTTTACACAGTTGGTGTCGCCGTAATCAAAGTATGATGATAGAAAAGAACAAAAGTTAAAAGTGCATTTAGGTGGAAGTATTCGCAAGGAGTACGGTAACTTGGGTGAGAAGAACTGGTTTCTCTCATAGCACACTAAAGTCGGAAGTACAACATATATAAAAATGCAGTTTAAAAATAAGCAAAAGTCTTTTTGTTGTGGTGGTTGTTATCCATTTAGAATGCTGGTGATGACAAGGACGAGAACGAACCTTAAGGTGGGAAAAACAGAGCCTCTCTGAATTCTGTAAAGTACGAGGCACAACCTATATAAAATACAGTAAGGAATGAATAAATACAACTGTTTCTCGTTATCCAGTTAGATGTTAGTGACAAGAATGGTAGAAGAAGAAAAAGCGTCATAGAAAAAAGCTCAAAGGGAAGTGATATGAATTAAGGTCCGGTTCTACCAAAAATTATATGTTAGGAAGCCCTTCACATGTGATTAAGAAACATTGATCTTTAAATTAATAACTAAACAAATCAATAGATAATTTTCTTTAGTTCTCGAAAGTATCCTATCCTACTCATCCATCCATCCTAGGACGGGTTGAGTCCCCCCCCCCTAATGAGGGTATTAAGCATTGGCGCACCCAGGGAGGGGGCTAAGTGGCCCTGGCCCGCTCCAGAAAAATTTCTAAAAATCTTTCCCTAATTAATTTTTTTTTTTTAATTTATGTTGTGTCGTGTCTTCTGTTTCTATGCTACTTATGAATTAGAGGTCACATAAAGTGGGAATACCCTATAGCGCTCTGGAATTCTGGCCGCTGTGAACGCGAGGTGAACGAATTAGTGCTCGGGCGCTACTTCGTTTGCCTGAGCTGGGTCAGAGGAGATCACGGGTATCATGTATTGGCGATCACTGCAGATGCTCAGTCGGATTTCCCCCCCCCCCGAAAAAAATTAAATCTTGAGTGCTCGGCCCCCTCCAAGATTAAATCTTGAGTGCGCCACTGGTATTAAGAATAATTAATTCAACTTAGTCGTTACTCCATGTTGCATCCCCCAAAGGGCAGTATTCCTGACTGTAATCCAGGATGGTGTTCCTGTTCTGAGGGACGAAAAAACCAGAGTTTCCAGGAGAAAAAACCCTACCTCTGTGTGAGACCGGCTGACTCACCTTTAGCCAAAAGAGACCAGATAAAGGTTCCTCACGTCTTAGACGGGAATCAAACCCGGGTCTTTCCGACCAAAAGGCTTCGTATATACTGACTGAGCTATGAAGGCTCTATCAAAAATATTACATAAAATAAATAAATATAAAATAAACCGCTAAATAAAGCACCTTCGTAGTTCAACTGGAAAAACACTCACAACATTGCGCTTTTGTTTGGAAAAGACCTGAGTTCGATTCTTGTCGTGACGAGAGGAATCTTTATAAGGGATTTTTTTTAATGAAGGTGAGCTAGCTGATTTCATATAGAGGTAGCAGGGTTCCCTCCGAATTGCAGTTTTCTATCCAGCATACAGGCCAATCGACCAAGAGAACACACACAATTTACAGACAAAAATACTATTAATGGTGGTGGTGGTAGATAATAGATGACGTAGTATGTTGTGGTGATAGTGTCATTGTGTATTGATGGAGGATTAAGTAGTGGAGATGGTAAGCTGCATAAAATCGAGCAGAGTCCTCCCATGATGAATCCTTGAAAACCTTGGAGGTGTAATGTAATAATAATTCTTATTCGTCTTTTAGTTCTACAACCGTTTACAGGTTTTAGCTTGTGTCACAATATTTATCCATTCTACTATGTTCGATCAGTGCAGTTCACGCACATTGACAGCACATCTCCTTTTCCAATTCTTAACTTTAAGAACTCCAAAATCTTTCTCAACGTCATCTAACCATTTTTTTAGCTCCACCTCTTCTTCTTTGTCCAATTATTTTCCATTTATATATTTTTTAACTCCTCTACTTTCTTCCATCCTTTCTAAATGACTTATCCAGGCTATTCTTTGTGCCTTAATGTATCTACCAATACCGCCTCCTTTTATTAATTTGTTCATTTCACTATTTGTTCTTATTCTCGAATTGTCATTCTTCTCTTTAATTGGTCCATAAATTCTTCTCATTATTTTCCTTTCAAAAATCCAGAACCTGTTCTCTTCTTTTTTTTTTTTGATTTGGGGGGGGGGGGGGTAGAGGCCATGATTCCCATCCATATGTTATTATAGTCTAATAATCGATTTATAAATTTTTAGTTTAGAATTCTTACCTACAGCTTTACTACCCAGTAATATTTTATGCGTATGATAGCATTTATTTCCAGCTATTGTTCTATTATTTATTTCTTCTGCTATATTGTTTGTTATTGTTATTATGGATCATAGATATTTAAAATGAGTTACTGATTCAAAATTATAGCCATCTATACTACATTTAGAAAATATTCTATTTCCATTTCTTCCATATTGCATATATTTAGTTTTTGTTTATTAATTTGTAAATTAATAAACCTTCTTTTGCATTGAAATCTAATTCTTTGAACTTATTTTCTAATTTTTTTGTATCACTAATTACTGCAATATCATCTACATATGCACAAATCTGTACAGATTTATTATTATTATTATTACTACGGGCTACTCCAGGAGTCCTCAGACTCATCGAGGGAGGCCCTGAACATCATGTTCACACAACTGTTCAACATTCTCACAGTATCTATCATACCTTGCCTTGAACTCGCTCACTGTCATAGCACCCACAACAGACTCTGGCAGCTTATTCCACTCATTTACCACTCTAAAAGTAAAGAACCCAGCTTTAACACCCCTGCTAACCACGCACTTTCCCAGCTTCCATGGGTGTCCCCTAGTTCTCCCACCACCAGTCCTGATCTCAAAAATATAATCTGAATTAATCCTATAGAATCCTTTTAGCAATTTGAATGTCTCAATCATATCTCCCCTTTTCCGCCTATCAACTAGTTTCTGCAACCCACAAATCTTCAACCTGTTCTCATATGGTTCCTTCCATAGACCTGCTATCATCTTAGTCACTCGCCTCTGGATCCTCTCAACCTCCTCCCCATCAAGAAGGAACCGAGGTGACCAAATCTGGGCACAGTAGTCAAGATGAGGTCTTATCAGGGCTCAGTACAGAGGTACAATAACTTGCTTTTCCCTGCTCGTCAAGGTATTTTTCAACAACCAAGTGAGTTGATGAGCTGATTTTGCTACTTTCGCAATGTGCCCCATAAACTTCATCTCCCTATCCACCAACACTCCCAAGTCCCTGGCCTCATCAATCTCTTGGAGTACAGTTCCACCAATGTGGTATACTGCTGCTAATCTTTTCACTCCGAAATGCATAACCTTACATTTTGTCACATTAAATTAACATCCATTCTCCTTAGTCCAGAACTCCAATTATCTAAGTCATCTTGCAAGACTTTGACATCTTCTGCATTCACTATCGCCCTACCCAACTTTGCATCATCAGCGAACAAATGAACTGTCCCACTTAGACCCTTTCCTATATCGTTAATGAACAGATTAAACAGCAGTGGTCCAAGAACAGAACCCTGTAGCATACCACTAGTCACAGGCCGTCTTTTGGACTCTACTCCTGAATAAACTACTCTTTGATATCTCTCCATCAACCACCCAGCTATCCATCTCACCAACCCTATATCCATTCCCATATGTTGTAGTTTACGGATTAGAATTCCATGTGGTATCCTGTCAAACGCCTTTGCCAGGTCCAGCATTATCACTGTAAACCCATTTCCCTTATCCAGTTCAGCCATCACCTTGTTATAAAACTTGAGCAAGTTACTCAGGCATGATCTACCCTTTACAAAGTCATGCTGTCCCCCTGTACAGTATCTCATTTTCATCAATCCATTCCTGTATTTTTCCCTTGACTACTTTCTCCAAGACCTTGACAACGACTCCTGATATGCTGATCGGTCGGTAATTTGCAACCATAGTCTTGGATCCTCCTTTATGCAGTGAAACTATTTTCCCCTCTTTCCACGCCTTAGGGACTAAGCCAGACCCGAGACTCAGATTAAACAACATGGTCAAGGGCACTGATAATTCATTAGCTGCTTCATGCAAGACCCGTGCCGGTATACCATCCAATCCCACAGATGTATTCACATTAATGTTCTGTAATAGACTATTCACCTCCACTTCATTCATCACAATTCCAGTATAAACTAATGGTTCCTTCATTTTTTCAACGTCACCACCTGGATGATATACTTTTGCAAAGTGCACCCTCAGTAACTCCACTGTATCGACTGGTTCAGTGAACTCTTTACCATCGTCATTCCTTAAAATCATTTTGCCATGTACAGTTTTTACTTGCTTGCAGCATATTGAAAGAACTGTTTGGGATTCTCTTTTGCTTGCATAGCTAGTTTCCTTTCATAATCGGCTTTTGCTGTTTTTACCACACTCGTTACCCTTCTGGCCTGTACTTTATACCGTTCGTGTGCCTGCAGGTCACCCCTTTCTTTAAATTCCCTCCATAGTTGTTTCTTTTTTTGCAGCTCAAGCTTAATGGTGTTATTCATCCATTTAACCCCTCCTTGTTTCACTATTCGGACCTTAGGTATACAATCAGCCATAACCTCCTGTAAATGCTCTTTGACCACTTCCCATGCTCTATCGACGTCCAGCTCTTGCAGTTGTACATGCTATGGCACTGATCCAAGCAATCTCCTATGCTTGTCATACTTGCCAGCACGGTAATTCCACATATACCGTGTCTTAATCACAAATTGCACACCTTTAGCCACCTTATGATCACTCTCACCAATAGGTGGCAACATGGTCATATTCATTATAGTCAAATTCTCAGATACTATTACCAGGTCAAGCACTCTCACACCCCTAGTATTTTCAATTACATGCTGTTTCAGATAGTTATCCCTTAATAATTGAATAAAATCCATTTCCTTCCTCACATGTGTCCTCTCCTCCTTCCAATCAATGTTACCATAGTTGAAATCCCCCATAATAATTACCCTCCTTCCACTCATTTCATCAATTTGTTTATGCATACCATCTCCACCATCTATTCCATCACCTGGTCTATAGCAGCACCCAACTGTATATTTTATTCTGCCAGTGTCAATCTCACACCAAATAGCCTCAAATGAGCTCCTTTCACTATCCTGCAATACTTCAATTCTCCTTGGCTGCAGTTCATCAGCTATCATCAATAACACCCCTCCCCCAATTTTATTCTCTCTGTCCCTCCTAAACATACTATAACCTACACATTCTATCCCACTAACTATATCATCTTCCATCAGCCATGTTTCACTAATGCCAATAACCTGTGGCCGGGAAGAGCAGAATAAAATATAAGTTGGGTGCTGCTATAGACCAGGTGATGGAATAGATGGTGGAGATGGTATGCATAAACAAATTTATTATTAATATAGCCTCTTATATTAAGTCTCCTTATTATATATTCAGGTGTCAAATTAAATAAATTAGCAGACAGCACATCTCCCTGTCTCACTCTGGCAATTTCACAATGTGATTCTTCTATAATTACTACAGTTTAGTTTATCTCCCTTTTTAGATATTGGTTGAATCACTGCTATTTTCTATTCCTCTGGTAATTTCTCTTCATTCCATATTTCTATTATTAATTGCCAAATTTTTTTCCATAATGATTTTCCAGCTTTCTTGATAAGCTCTCCTGTTATTCAATCTATACCCGGTGCGTTAAAATTTTTATCAGCTTTATAATTTTAACTACTTCTTCATAAATCAAAAAAAAAAATCAGCTAACACCTTTTTGTTCCCATATAGGGAGTATGTGAGGTTTTTTAGCCCTGTCTAACTTTTGGAGACTGAGTGGACAGTTCAATCTCCACTGATAGCCAATCAGAGATAGCCAGCCCAAGGCTATCACTAATTAATCGGCATGTAGTGAAGAAGGCAGCTAGTAAGTTCCGCCATCTGGTGGTCCCTAACCCTAACACAATATATTTAATGTCAGAAAATAGTGTGGGTTCAAAGGCCGATTTTCTTGAGTGTACAGGGCGAAAAACCCGAGTTTTCGGGAGGAAAAACCCGCTATCCCGTGCCAGAGATCGACTACCTCTGGAACCGGTTGAGAAAAGCTTAGAAAAAGTTCCTCTAGTTGGCGACTAAATTCGAACGCCTTTCATCGTGTGGTCAAACGCTGTAGAGTGCAAACGCCACTTCTAATGAGGCTCTTTTCTTCATAATTTGAATCTTTTATTATTTTTTTCTTCATTTACTCTAAATTCACTCAAATTCCTATCTTCATCATCATTAATTTCCTCTTCTGATAAAAATTCTTCAAAATACTCTTTCCATCTTTTCATGACCTCTTTTTCAGTTATTTCCCCTTCTTTATTCCTGCATTCCATTAATTGAGGATTAAAATTTTGTACTAGATTATTAATTTCTTTATAACATTTTGTTATTACTTTGTTTTGTTGTATTCACTTATTAGCTCTATTTTTTCTTTAACATCTCTTTTTTCTTTTGATGACATATTTCGATTGCTTTCCTGCATTCTTCATCAAACCATTCCTTTTTCATTCTTTTATATTTCCCTATTATGTCTTCTGTAGCATATATAATTGTTTTTTAATTATCTCCCATTTATCTTTCTTGTTATCTTGATTCTCAAATTCTTTAATATCTTCTTCTATTTTTTCTTTCTATAATTTAATAGTCTCTTTATTTATGAAAGCTTCCATTTCTCAATTCTTTCTCCTTTCCATCTATTTATCACTGATATTCTTTGTCTCATTTTTGCGCCAACTAACCTGTGATCACAGTCGCAGTTTGCACCTCTAAATCCTCTTACATCAATGATTCATGTTCCCCTTCTTTTAGAAATCAAAACATGATCTATCTGATTGCGATCATTAGTAGCCTTAATAATCCATGTTCCTAAATAGACCTTTTTATGTAGAAAATTTGTTCACATTACTCTTAATTTATTAGTTGTTGCAAACTGAGCAACTCTCTTACCATTCTCATTAGTTTCTTCATGTACTCTATATCTTCCAAACACTTCTTTACATATGTCTTCCTTTCCTATTTAGAAATAAAATCTCCTAATACAATCATAGCATCATTTTTGGTATGCCTTCACATGTTTTTTTTGTTGTTGTTGTTGCAAATCATCATAACATTGTTCGAGATCGTTTTCATCAGCATTCTCAAATACAACATAATAGTAGAAATCATTATTTCTACTATTATGTTGTATTTGAGAATGCTTATTGTGATCACTTTGGGACAGTCGCTTTTCGATAACAATAACTGACTGATAACACTACGCAATCAAAATATAAAAAAAATCAGCTAATGCCTTTTTATTCCCACACAGGGAGTAGGCGAAGCCGTTTAGCCCTATCTAACTTTTGGAGACTGAGTGGGCAGTTCAATCTCCACTGGCAGCCGAACACTAAGCAAAGGATATAAAAAATTGCATCATTTGTTTCAATTTATTGTTATGAACATTATTTAATTTATGTAATAAACAACTTTTTAATAAGCAACAACATAAAATTTATTTTAAAAACTTCTAGTGTTGATTAAGTATAGTTTCAGGGAAAATTCCCATGTTACTCCTCTTCTCATCTCATCTTCCTTATACCCTCTTCTACCTTGCGGTGTCAAGGGTCCATTGATCATTGGACCTCACTCCGTTTACAGGACAAGGTGGTCAGCCTCATGCCCCGGTGTATCCTATGGCCTGTAGTGTTGAGTTCTCAAGGCCAGTTTACCTGCTTTGCAGGATGAAAAAGCCCAGAATAAACTGGGGAAAAAAACCTGCTGTCCACACCCAAGACTGGCTAACGTGGCTATGGCTGAGGAAGATCCTTCAACTCCTCACGTCACCGATGGGAATCGAACCTAGGACACTCCTTCCCCAGGCATATGGTTGCAAAGCGCATAGCCACTAGGCTAACCGCGCAGTCACTCCTCTAAAACACTATTAATATAATTACGGCTATTATAGCCTATTTTTTCCATCTCTTTTATTCTGATTAAAAATGATATTGAAAATTCAAAAATTTTTTCCACCTCTTTTATTCTACCATAATTGCCTTCTATACTCACCCATAATGCCCTAAAAAAAAAAATATATATATATATATATACCCCAATGTATTAAAATAAGGGACACTGCTAAACAAAAACAGGCTATAATAGCCATAATTATATTAATACCTCTAGTGTTGTCTGTCGTGTCTTTGAATATAGTAGTTCATGAATAAATTGCTCGTACTCATAATACCTTTCAAAGCTTGTCGCTCTGTGTTGCCCACCACGAGGAAGTATTCGTAGGGCTTCTTGCATCTGAGTATTGGTTGGAGGAGCTTCTAAAATTTGTTCTTCTGTACTTGTATTGAGTTCGCTTCATTCTATTAGTTTAAAGTTCTGATCGGAAGCAGCTTGACACATTTCCGACACTGTCATTGTTGCCACCACTTCAATGTTGTTATCAATATCCAACCAATTTTCAAATTCTTCTTTTGAGATACCGTCTGGGGGTTTATTAAAAATTTCATTAGTAAGATATTCAAATTCTTCGGAAGAAGGAGTTTCAGAGTTTGTCTTAAAAAATCCACCTTTTGGAAAGAGGTTTTCGATAGTCTTCTCTGAGACTTGCTTCCATGACATTGCTACCAAATGCAATGCATCAAGAAGGGAAATATATTTTTGCAATTGCACTTACATCAGGTTGGTATTTTATGTAATCAAGTTCAGCTATAATTCTCGCACGAACTTCCCTGCGATAATAAGCTTGAAAAGCTCGTATGATGACTAACCAAATGTTGAAAATGTCACCAATCATTTGCACTAGAACAGTAGTCAACAGGCAAACTTTTGACATTTTTAAAACACCGAGGATTTTTACTTTTTCCAATCACTAGGAGTTCTCGTTTCTCACCTTTCATATTAGCATAACATAGAACTATCACTCGCTCTTTTGAAGATTTAAATCCTTTAAGTACTTTCATTTTTAAACAAATAAGTATGCTCAGGCATTGCACGAAAATAGTCCTGTTTCGTCTGCATTGTAAATATCCTCAGAATATTCACCAATAATTTTTGGCCACTTGGTCTTAATCATCGGATCAGCTGATAAAAAATTAGCACTTTTTCTTCACCATGAATACACTTGTACACTTTTAAATGTACAGACGTACTACGCCGACTCATTTTGGACAACTTACCATAGCACTCCAAAATTCTTTGCTTTTCTTGAAAAGATAAATCTTTAGGTTTTTTACTTGCTTTTGTCATAATGCTAATGGCTGTTTTGACGAGCATTTAAAGTCAAATTCACTTACTGAAAGAGAGTACGAAAATTAACTCGAAAAATCACAATTAGACTGTATTTATACCCCCCCCCCCTGCATTTGCCTTGAAGATTTACGGAAGAATGAGATTAAAGGAAGATTAACAAAAAAAGTCTGGTTTCGACTAATGTTCTTTGTCAAATTTTCTCCGAATTAAACCTTATTTCTTAGAATTTTGAGACGAAAAAGGCTAACCATTCGAAGGTTTTGATAACAATATCCGGATTTATATTGGGACCGATTAATTTTGATAACAATATCCTATTGATAAAATTATCCGCGATCACAATAAGCGGATTCTACTGTATTTATAAATGTAATGTTGCGAAATTTACATTTAATAGGTATTTTACATATTCCCTCATTTATTTGTGTAATTCCTAATATTGATTAATATTAGGAATAGATTATAGGTGGTATATTGGTCAATAATATTGACCCTGCTACCACCGTATGAGATCGGCTAACTCACCTTGGATTGAAAAAGTCCATATAACGATACCTCCCGTCATGACGAGAACCGAAATTAGGCCTTTTCTAATCGAAGCGCGAAACGTACCGTCGTTCTTCCAATTGCGCTACTGAGGCGCACTAGGTTTCAAGTGCGTCAGCCTTCAGGATGCCTGGTTACCACTGTTTAGGTTGACAAGAAGATAATGCATGAATAAATTTTCAAGGACAAAGCCTACCAGAATCTTTGAAAGAGATGAGGTTACTACTTTCGCCTAAGCAGAAAAGGTTAATTGCAACATGGAATGTTAGAATTATGTTTCGATTGGAAAGACCAAAAAACAAAAGTTATTAAGGAACTTGGAAAGTAAGGAATAGATATTTACGAAAGACATGAGCTGAGATAGACAGGTAGAAGAGTGGGAACAGTAAATGGATATCAAATAATATATTCAGGATTGGATGAAAATCATGAAAGGGGTGTGCACGTATATTTCTGCAGAGACAAGTAAAAGTGTGATAAATTGGAAACCCATGCGTAATCAGATAATAATGTCTAGATGCTCTTCAAAATGTATTAAATTAACCATAAGTTTATTCACCAATAAATATGAACTATCTTGACGAGAAAAAGAATTTTTCTGACAAGTTCCAGAGAGGTATAGAACAAGTACCAAAGCATAGCCTGATTATTCTTATGGGAGACATCAATGCTAAAATTGGCAAAATAAATGGTGGAGATGAGAGAGCAGTATGTAATGAAGCATGTGGTACAAAAATGAGAGTGGTGACCTACTGGTGATATTTTGTGAAATGAATGATCTTGTAATAGGAGGAAGTTTATTTAAACATAAAGACATACAATAAAATGACCCGTACATCTCCAACATCTCCAGATGGTAAAACCACAACTCAAATTGATTGTGCTAATTACATAATTGTTGTGTAATAATTGTGGTGGCGCTGTGAAGTGTGGCTGGTGGTTGATTTAGTTGTATAAAGTTGTTTACGCGTTTTAGTGGAATATTTTTGTTGAGGGATATTTCTTTTAAAATTATGATGTTTAGGTTGAGCACATTGCATATAGGTTTGTGTAAATTGTCTATTGGTTTTTAGTGAGTATATTTTATGAAACTGTAGTGGTAGAGAATGTGCGAGCAACTAAGCCTAATTTGAGTAGAAGTTTATTATAGTACTTTGTTGTATGCAACTGCTTAAGAATTTCGCTAGTACTATGCTGCTCAATTTAGTTAAGGAATCTTAATATAAGGGGAGGGTTAGCGAGGGGCCAACCACCCCCTCCTGTAAAAACCCTATTGGTTACGAAACCACAGCAGCCTCGGAATTTCGGACGCCTTTGCGACTATGATTATTAACCGTTTTGGGACCTAGAATATACGTAGTTTGGTGAAAGAAGGAGCTCTTTTTAAAGTGACAGTTGTCTTACGGCAGTATAAAATTGGACTTTGTGCTGTACAAGAAGTGCGTTGGCCGGGACAAGGCTCGACCCGCAATCAGGATTACACGCTATACTACAGTGGTGACGACAGAGGACGAAGAGTCTTCGGAACTGCATTTTTAGTTAGTGATAACTTTTTGTGTAATATTTTAAATTTTAAACCTGTGAACAAACGGCTGTGTACTATTAGAATTAAGGAACGTTTTCAAAGTGTGTCTATTGTGAACTGTTATGCGCCTACTGAAGAGAGCTCGGAGGAAGCTAAAGATTGTTTCTACGAAGTGCTTGAGCGTACTTGTAATAATCTTCCGTCCTATGACGTCAAGCTAGTGGTGGGAGATTTCAACGCGAAGCTGGGGAGAGAGCGTGTGTGGCACCCTTTCGTGGGTAGTGAGAGCCTACATGATGAGTGCAGTGATAACGGGATCCGACTTGCAAGTTTTGCCACCGCTACGGGATGCTTTGTAAAGAGCACTATGTTTGTGCATAAAGACGTCCACAGACGACCTGGAGATCGCCGGACGGTAGAACAGCTAACCAAATAGACCATGTAACTAGTGTATCGATCACTACAGCTCCATCTCGGATGTGAGAAGTTTCAGAGGAGCAGATGGAGATAGCGACCACTATGTGGTAGCCTACGATTTCAGGCATAGAATTGCAGTTCAGAAGCCCGCGTGTTCTATCATACGATCGATATAGGACCTGGACAAGTTGCAAACAGCGGAAGGCAAGCGGGCTTTCCAGTTAGAGTTGCAGAATCGCTTTGGGGAGTTACATGAGGTACAGGATGATCCGGGTGGGATGTGGGACACCATCAAAAATATGGTCGCGTTAGCCGACTCGATATCTGTGGGAAAGAGAAAGAGAAGGAGAAAAGCATGGTTTAATAAACAGTGTGAAGAAGCTGTAGCGAAATGAAGGGAAGTACTATTGAACTACCTAGCGGATAGCAAGAAGAAAGCTGCATATGAGAGGGTGAGAAGAGTGGCAAATACATGTCTATACAGGGAAAACGCGGAAGTATCTTAATGAGAAAGTGGCTAGTATAGAGAGAAATAGGGTGACGAATAATGGACAGGAGATGTACTGGACGATCAAAGCCATGCGAGGTGCCCAGACACAAGCGGCAACCATAAGAGATGAGAGTGGAAATCTATTAACAAACTCAAAAGATGCTCTCGCTCGGTGGCGTAGATGTTTTGTCAACTTGAATTGAATGTGAATGCTGGAACTTCACTATCGGAGGATTATACTACTTATCCTGAACCATTTATTGAAGAGCCGATATTTAGTGAGATTGTTCGGGCTATCCGCATGCTGAAAAATAATAAGGCTCCAGGAGTGGAGTGCATACCGACGGAACTCCTGAAGAATAGTGGGGACGTCCTGCTGGAGCACCTGCATCAGCTCATCTTGATGATCTGGTGAGAAGAACGGCTGCCGGACGAGTGGAAGGAGACGCTGATCAACCCAGTATATAAGAAAGGAGATAAGACCCAATGCGGCAACTATAGGGGCATCACACTGCTGTCGACTGGCTACATGGTGCTGTCTAACATCATGCTAATGCGCCTCACACCATATGGAGAAGAGTGCCTTGGTGACTACCAGATGGACTTCAGGAGGAACCGTTCTACAATAGACCAACTCTTCACGCTGCGCCAAGTTTTTGAAAAGTGCTGGGAATATAACCGGCAAGTTCATAATATTTTCATAAACTTTTCTAAAGCCCATGACTCAATGATACGCCCAAAAATATAGCAGGTGTTAAAAGAGCTGGGAATTCCTCGAAAACTCCGAAAAACGGTGCAGGTGTGCATAGCTGGTTCGAGAGCAACAGTGAAAGCAGAAGGTGACCTTTTGGACCCATTTCAAGTACAGACCGGTGTGAAACAGGGTAATGGACTTTCTCCGATTCTCTTCAATCTAGTGTTGGAAAAAAGTAATTAGAAACACACAGCAAGTGGCAGGTGGAGTCGACATGGGGGTGCAAGTTGGGATTCTTGGCTACGCTGACGACCTGAACATTAGGACGATGCGGTGTCATTGGTTACTGCTATTGAAGAAGTTGACCTCAAAATAAATGCCTAGTACACAAAATACCTTTTTATGTGTCACCATGCTGTCAAGATCCAGAGGGAGCTTCACAGTTTCAGAGGGTGAAGGTATTTAGGTGCTTGGGTTCTTTCGTGACTGAAGACAACAAAGTTGAGGCTGATGTCCAGAGTCGGGCAAATGCTGCGAATGTGGCCTATTACCAGGTGCGTCCCCTTTTCGCCTCGCGCTTGCTGTCTTGGACTACAAAGGTGGGACTATATAAGACTTTGATCAGGCCTGTTCTCCTCTACGGTGTTGAAGCGTGGACTCTCACGGCGAGACAAACCGATCACCTGAGAGTATTCGAGAATAAGATGCTACGACGTATCTATGGAGGGGTCATGGCAGACAGAGTCTGGAGGAGGCGGTCCAGTGCTGCCATACACGCCTTATACAACTCGGCAGACGTCTTGATGGAGCTGCGAGCCCAGCGTCTTCAGTGGCTGAGGTACCTGTATCGTATGGTCCCCGAAAGGACTGTGAGACAAGCGTTGGAGGCCGACCCCGATCAGGAAGACCGAGAAAAAGATGGGTGAATCAGGAGAAGGAAGCCCTGCAGGCTGTCGGGCTGAAGATAAGAACGGGGCGGACAGTCGCAGAGGACGGTGTCCAGTGTCGACATGTAGTGCTTAAGGCCAAAAGTTCTCCCAGGCTGACAGTGCCTGACTAATGTATGTAAATGTGCATAATTGTTAGAGTCCGCTCTCAGATGTTCAAGTAAGGTGCGGAGCTGATGTAGAATCTAATCATTAGTTAGTCATCATCATTATGCGTATTAAGGATTTAGGCCTAGCATGGCCTGTTCCGGGCTTAGAAGTCATCGTTTAAGAGGACGTCCTGGTTTACTTTTTCCTAATGGCTTGTACTTTAATGCTAGTTTTGGTAATCTTTCTGTTTTCATTTTGAACGTGTTCCATCCATTTATATTTTTAAATTTTTTCTATTACTGGTTCTTGGTTCTTTCATAATTTCTTCATTTCTTTTGTGATCAAATAGGGTATACTTTGCAGTTTTTCTCATAAACTTCATTTCTGCTGTTGTTAATCTTAGTTTGTCTTTTTGTTTTATTGTCCAGATTTCGCTTCCATACATTAAGACTGGTAGGGCTAATGTATTGTATACTTTTAGTCTGGTTTGTTTTTGAACTATGTTTGGTTTAAATATAGAGTTAATTACACCTGCTATTTTTAAATATTTTGCAATTTTTACGTTTATATCTTTTTCATTTTCATATGTGATCATGCATCCTAGCTAGTTAAATGAATTCACCTGTTCTAAGATCTTGTTATCTATTATTATTTTAGTTCTTGCTCGATCTTGTCCTTTAAAGGCCATAGTTTTTGATTTTTGCGTTGATATCATCATACCATAATCTTTGGCTATCTTATTTAGATCTAAAATAGCTTTCTGTAGGTTATATTCAGAATTTGTAATTATTATTTGGTCGTCGGCAAAAAGGGGAGTGTTTAAGTTCACTCTAGGAGAAACTTTAATTCCTTGATATAATTTTTATTCCATTTTATTATTATTTCATTTAAGTAGATATTAAAAAGAGTTGCTGAGAGGAGACATGCCTGTCGGACCCCATGGTTTATCTCTCTCGTATATGATAGCTCGTGATTTAATCTTATTCGTATTTGATTATTTTCATATACACTTGTGATTGCTTTTAGGATATTATTTGGTATTTGTCTTTCTTTCAGAAAAAAAAAATCAGATAACGCCTATTTCTTCCTGTATAGGGTGTAAGGTAAACGGTCCCGTATAAAGAGTAGGGTAAACGGCCCCGCCCTGTCTTTCTTTTAATATGTTCAATAATATGTTTCTTTTAACTTTGTGAAATGCTTTTTCAAAGTCAATAAATGCAATATGTGTTTCTAAATTGTATTTTCTTCTTTTCTCAATTATTAATTTTAGGCAAAAGGCCTGGTCTATACATGATCGTCCTTTTCTAAATCCATTCTGTACTTCTAAAATAAAGTTTTTGGAATATTTCATTAGTTTGCTATTTAAGATTTTGCTATATATTTTGTAACCGGAATTTAGTATACTGATACCTCTATAGTTTTTTGGGTCGTCTCTATTACTATTTTTAAAGATAGGAATCACAATTGCTTTTTTCCATTCTATTGGGGGATACCAGTTGAATAAATTTTATTTAAAAATAATAAGATTCTTCCTTCAAATCTTGTTCCTGTATTTATATAGTTCTGAACCTAGCTTATCTTCTCCAGGTGATTTTCCGTTTCTTGCTAAAATTGGCCAAAGAAATGGTGAAGATGAGAGAGCAGTAGGTAATGAAGCATGTGGTCCAAAAATGAGAGTGGTGACCTACTGGTGGAATTTTGTGAAATGAATGATCTTGTAATAGGAGGAAACTTATTTAAACTTCATTAGTAACAGCCAAAATTAAATTTAAACTGCATGGGATTTAAAAATTGAAATCAAAACTGAAGGATCAAATATATCTAATTAAAAACTATCAGATTTTTAAAACAATTCTAGTATGATAAAAAATTGCTTTCATCTTTTAAAAAAATGAGAAGCTAGAATGTGAGATAGTGGAAATCACTGAAGAAATGATTCAAAATCAACACAAAATTGAAATGGTATATACCGAAAGTTAAAGAGCTTTTGTGGATAGTAAGAAAGGGGTAAAAACAAAGAGTAGTTATTAGACCACACCAGGAAATTCATAGAGAAAGGCATAAAGTTAAACTGATGTTTTAAAATGCTAAATCTTCGACAGATAAACAAACTTCGTTTGAGCAGTGCAGAGAGATATATACAAGTTAGTTAAGAGATCTACACGAGAAGATGGAAAAAATACATGTTTAGCAGAAGAAACACAAACGGCTATTACATTAGGAAACGCTTGAAGACCATATGAGATAACAAGGACATTGTGATCTGAATAAAATAAATAAATAGATTATATAAGAGATAAAAATGGCTTGTAGCTAAAGGAAGATGATATGGTTGTAAATGGAAAAAACACTTCGATGAGATTCTAAATATATAAAAAAATATAAACTGACAATTAGAAGTTCATTAATGAAATGAAAATACTTCAGTTCATTAATGAAACTACACACACACACAATACACCACCTCTAATCAGTAACCGCACATACGGAGATATTTATTTTTCTTTTTTATCGCATTGGCGAAGATGTTTATTATTTCATTTTGAATATCTATTCCAAGATAATGCACATATGTATCTTTATCTTTTATTCTTCGAAGATGATCATTCATTATTGGATCAAACTTGGCTAGAAATCCGAAAATTTTCAAAAAATTTCCGTTTCCATGCGAAAACAATGTCTCATTTGTTCCTCGAAATGATAAATTTTGAATAGCTAACGTCTGAACTAAAGCAAAAATTCGTTCTAACATTTGCACCCAATGTTTCTCCTCATTTCTAATAACTAGCAAGTTCTCTTCATCCATGGTTTTCTTTTCTTTTATTCGAATTTCTGATTCTTTCACTTATGGTAATTTTCAACGTGCCTTTAACTTTTTTTTTTTTTTTCATGCGCAGCTAAAATAGAAGAAGCATTTTCCCAGTCCCTCAATCTAGAATCAGCAAGGTTAATCCACCATTGATCAAATAATAAACAGCAGAAGCAAAATGCAGAATCCGTTGATTTTGAGTACAATAACCACAGACGCTGCATTGTCTCGCCGTTAAATGGTCTTCGAGTATAATGAGTCATTGAAAATCTTCTATTATTGTTAACTTTAGGAAAATCAAAATTATGAATCTGTTCGGGTCGATGTTCAACTAATAGTTGACGTAATTGATTGATATTGGAAAATTTTACAGGACACCAAGTTGCTGGATCATTATAATTTAAATTTTTAAAATCAAATCCTTTTATGATCGGATCTGTAGAACAGTCAGCTTCAGAATCAACAATACTCATATGATTTGTAGATTTCTCCTTCGATGTTTTAATCCAATATTTGGTATCTGTAGAATTCTCCAACCAATAATCTTGAAGATTTTCTTCTAGTATGTGATTACGATGTTCTCGACAAAGATATTTTAAAAATGCACCTTCTTGTTTTTTCAATCTTTCTTCCTTTTCTGCTTTACGTTTGCTATTGAAAACCCAATTTCTTTTTATCCATTTTTAAAATCCAGTAACTGAAATATTTATAAATAAAAATAAACTTAATTATAAAAAACATGGACTTTAAACTATTCAGAAATTCACAAATAAATTTTTATACATTTACTTAGTGAATTATTTATCACTTATATATACATTATAACTCATAACTATATAACTTATCTATCATACATTTATAATCTAATAATTCAACAATATCGTTTTCTATGAACATAATTGACAAATTTCTCAAATGTATCTGACTTAATGAATTCTGTAAATAGTTTTAACGCGTTTAAGTACAGAAAATGAGCGTTCATCGCTAGCATTACAATCAGGCAGTGTCCAGGGCCGCATTTATACTTTTGGAGGCACGAGGCGGCAACATTATTATGAGGCCTAAAAAATAAGCACGTTTTTTTAGTTTTTATTGAAAATAAAAGTCAATATTTCCATAATAACTAATTTTAATAACACAATACAACATTGGTATACATATGTCTGCATTTTAAAAAACGTATAAAAATAAATCAGTTCAAATTTAAATAAAAAAAATCAATAACTAAAAGTTTTTTTTTTTTTTCTGGCTTTGGTTTTAGCAAATATATCAAAAATGATATCATAATTAATCGAGTCTATTACATCTGAATCAACATAATAACGACGTCACTTGTTTTATTTGGGTTCAAGTTGCTTCTTAAATAATTTTTAATTCGTTTCAACGCTGAAAATGAGCGTTCAGCACTTACATTTGAAATAGGCATCGTCAAAAATATTTTTAAAATTGTTTCTACGTTCGGAAAAGTAGACTTTAACCCATCGTTTATAAATTTGTACATATTTTTAATTGAGGAATTTTCTTCCTTCATCATTATTAAAAATTGCTTAACTTCATCAGTAAATTTTTTTGGATGAACATCAGTCCCATAAGTTTGTAAAATTTTATTAATAATAATCTTGTACTTGTCTTGATCTATATCTTTCTTTAAAAAAAAAAAAAAAAAAAGTCAAACATATCTAATCTGCCGAAATAGCTTTTTGTTCTTTCATTAATTTCCAAAATTAGCTTATCGCAATTGACATTAAAAGTTTTCACAGCGAAATTTTCTTTCCCATGTAACAGAATCTCATTGTTGGATTGTGAAACTTCGTCACTATTTTTTTTTTTTCCATTTTCTAACTCTTTCCTTTTCATCTTTAAATTTTGTCTCATCTGATAATAAATTCGCTTCTTCATTTAAAGCAGCAAAACTATTTCTTGCAATTAAAATAAAACCAACTAAAGACTGTAACAAATTATTAGCTAAAAACAAATCCATATCGGACCGCGTAGAGATTTACTGATGATGAACAGCCTATTTTGCTACCCACTGTAGGGTAAATGCCTCCCCCATTGCGGGAAGTTTGGGTCTGCTACTCCCATTGTGACCCAGTCCATATTAGGAGAGTATATCTATACTTGGGTGAAGGTATATATGAAGGTGGAAAACAATCACAAACATACATGCCTACGGGGGATTCGAACCCAGTAGTATGGGTGACGGTTTGAACCAAATGCTTCCGGTGGGCGTGGCTTCATGAGTCATCAATTTCCCTCCAGACATATGTGTCAATGGCTTCAGTTCTTGAGTTTTGGTTTGCGTATGGAATTATGGGTGATTTTTTTGGTTCGCGTATGGAATTATGGGTGATGGTAGAGATAAGGATTCGTGTTGTGATTGGTGGGACACTTTAAACCAAATGCTTCTGGTGGGCGTGGCTTCATGGGTGTGGAATGTTTGGAATTTCCCTGGAGCATATGTGGTCAATGGCTTCAGTTCTTGTGTTTTGGTTCGCGTATGGAATTATGGGTGATGGTAGAGATAAGGAATCATATTGTGGGTGTGTGTTGTTTTCAGATGTAGATAAGTGACGTCATTTGTTATTTGTAAATAAGTGACGTTGTTGTTTTGAATGGAAAGGATGATATTAGTGGATAAGAAATCGTGTCGTGATTGGTGGACATTTTAAACCAGATCAAGATCTAGATAAGATAAGGAAATGTGACGTGAATATTTCTTGTTAGTTGTAAATAAGTGACATTATTGTTTTGAATGGGAAGGATGATTTTAGTGGTTAAGTAATCGTGTCGTGATTGGTGGGACACTTCTGACAAGATCAAGATCAAGATAACATTAGGATTCGTGACGTGAATGTTTGTTGTTATTGAGTTTGGAATGATAATTTAATTTAACTATATTCTATGTCACACAAACATACAGTTTTTTTTTCTTCTATAGATGGTTGTACTAATTTTCCAATACATTTTGGGTATTTCTTTCCTGTTAAAGTGTGGGAATTCTTAGAGAAAGTCGTGATGGCTCTCATGTTTCGAGTTTTTCTGAATAATTAATTATATACTTAAAAAACCTGTCCTTAAACACACACATATACATATTAGATATAAAAATCGCTAATGTATCCATGTTGATACTCTAATATATACCCTATGATTATTCTTATGGGAAAACAAAAAACTATTCAGTATTAGAATTACGCTTACCAAAAACATATGAGCAGTTGTTATGTTTAAGTTAAAAAAGTACTTACAGTTTTCCAGATGACTCTTCTAAATACGAATATTCCAAAATAGTTGAATTTTATATCCACAACACAACACAAACACAAAAACCATAAAGAATGAAATTTCTGTAAATACTGTAACCTGAACTAGTTACTTCGTCCTTTAGATTATGGACCGTAGATGCTGAGGTTTCATCATTTGCAATATCCCCCAGTGAGCACTTTTCTTCAAAGGGGATGACATGAGTTACATCTGTAAATTGGGGTATTGTTCAAAAGGTAGCATTTCCTCAAGTTTGGATATTTCTCAAATACTTACATATGACTAAGGGATTAGTATCCACATGTTTGAATGAAAATTATTCATTCTTCGTTACTGTCGGCATTCATTGGTGTATTTGTTGTTTTAAGGATACTTGCGACATAAGACTGAATGATATAATCACGTAATCACAAGAAAGATATTTATTTAACCAAATATTTCGGTCTGGAAATAGCAGACCATCGTCGGTGGTATTACAAGAACAGTTTAAAAAATATACAAGCTAGAATACTAACAATAGATCGTTGAAATTAGAACATGCCGCTTGATGTTATATCACTAAGTATGAAACAAAATATTTTGAAGTAGAAACATGATTGAATTTGCTATTAAAAAAAAAAAAAAAAAAAAAAAAAAAAAAAAATTAATGAGTAATCTTGATTAGGCTTTCCCAGATTTTTGATATAGATTTGGCTCAACACGGGATTGAAACTGACCACAGCATCCTTTGGTCCAAGACGCGCCTCTTACATAGATCCCGTTACAGGTTCGAACGTTTGTTCAAGGAAAGCATGGAGGCCTTGCTCCATCATCCCAACCTGAATCGTAATGACTGCATATCTATATCAAAAATCTGGGAAAGCCTAATCAAGATCACTCATTAATTTTTTTTTTTTTTTTTTTTTTTTTTAATAGCAAATTCAATCATGTTTCTACTTCAAAATATTTCGTTTCATACTTAGTGATATAACATCACGCGGCATGTTCTAATTTCAACGATCTATTGTTAGTATTCTAGCTTGTATATTTTTTAAACTGTTCTTGTAATACCACCGACGATGGTCTGCTATTTCCAGACCGAAATATTTGGTTAAATAAATATCTTTCTTGTGATTACGTGATTATATCATTCATTCATTGGTGTAGTAAATTAATGCTTACATTTAATGTTAATTTAGATTACTATCTGATTGGTTCTCTGTATTAATTCTTTCCCACTGTTGCCCAAGCTCGGTGGGAAAGTCTATGCACCGTTTTGTTTAGGTTAAGTGTTATTTCCGGTTTCGAATTCCATTTGTTGTTAGAGTATGGAATTCTGACAAGTGAAATTATTATTTTTTTTTTCAAATTGATTGGTTATTTTCTGTATTTTACTTTTAAAGGTCATATTCTAACAGAATAACTGAGTAGAATTAATAAATATATAAAGTATATGTGAATTTATTTTCCAACACTGAATATTTCTCATTAAGTCTTTTCTTAAAGTTGCCCAAGCTTGGTGAGAAAGTCTATGCACCATTTTGTTTAGGGTAAGTGTTATTTCCGGTTTCGAATTCCGATTGCTGTTAGAGTATGGAATTAAGACAAGTGAAATTTTTATTTATTTTTTATTTTTTTCAAATTGATTCGTTATTTTCTGTATTTTACTTTTACAGGTCATATTCTAACAGAATAACTGATCAGAATTAATAAATATATAAAGTATATTAGAATTTATTTTCCAACGCTGTATATTTCTCATTAAGTCTTATCTTTAAGGTATCTATCTTATCCAGTCGCCTTTTGTTGTACGTAGGTGAGAAATCGTGTGTTTTGTTTCGAACTCTTGGTTTCCGGTTGGAAATTACCAATATAACTATTAATTTTACCTTCGATTCCTTGTGCTCTTAACCTATTTCTGTAAGGAGAATTTATTTGTGAATTATTTTCCCACACTGTTAATTTTCATTCATTAACCTTGTTTGTAGATAACGAACAAATAAGACTTTTAATTCAATGAATCAAAAAAAAAAAATTCTCTGGTTACTTTGTGGCAAGAAATTTCACAAGGAAAAAAAAATGTTATCTTCCTTCTTAAATTTGTATAACACATCTACGACACCCAATTTGTTCATTTAATTTACACATTTTATTGAACGAAATATTATTTACAAATTGTATTTACTGAATCTTACAATACAGAAAATAAATAAATTGAAAAATACATCAAAGGTTCTTCCCTGGTTGTGGAATTGCCACCGTATGGTTTTGACAATGTGACTCTCATCTGAAAGTTAATTTTCATTTGGTGTTTGTTTGTTGGGAATTTATTACTGTAGTAGTAAAATTAAGGGTTGCATATTTATATTTTCGAATCCAATACGTATACTTCAGAGAATTATTAAAAGCACAGAATCTTTCGTTATGTTTCCAAAAGCATTTAAAAGTACACGTTATGTTTTCACATTTTGGGCATCCAATTTCATTTAAATCAAGAACAGGCCTCCCTATTAACTTCGTTAATGTTTTTGATTTTTCTCTTCCTTTGGCAAGTAATATATGATATTTGCATGTTGATTCTATCATCCAATCTCTTAGTTTGTCCAAAGCTAGTGAACCAATTTCCCACTTCAGCTGATGGTTATATTTTATTAACCAAGAATTCTGTTTTTTAATTCTTTCAGGTAATTCTTTCCAACTACAAGGTGATTTTGTCACTGCATATCTTACACTAATTCCATCAGAAATACAAATTTCTTTAGGAAATAAATTTGAACTCTTATTCAACAAAAATTGTACATCAATTATCCCAATGATAACTGAAAGTTCGTATTTTTCACCCACTGTCGATTTTTCATAATCGTTTTCCTTCATTCTTCTTCTTCTTCTTCTTCTTCTTCTTCTTCTTAGATTACTTCATATGGCACCACAAATAGATAGTTATTTATTATTATTTCACTGATTATTAGCTCTGATCGTATACTTTATGGTAACATTCGTTTACAAAATTCTAAACAATTAGAACTTTTCACAAAGAAACTTTCAAAGAATTTGTGGCTCACCCATTATTTTTGCATTACCAAACACAAATCACAAAACAGCAGCTGCAGTGGATGAACGATTACCTTAAGTCCAAAGTCACTCGACTCTCTGATGTTTTCTTATAGTACTGTTTACACTTACCATCCCCTACCCTGACCGTTCCTTCAAAAATGAACCTTTCTCGTAGACGACTCAATGACATGTTTTCACATGCTGTTGGATATACTGTTGGTGTGTTTTTATCTTACTTTGTGTAGGGAAAGGTAAAATTTGTATATGTGTTATCTGTAGAGTACAAACATTTTCTCTATGCCAAACTTTAAAGAAGTGTTAAAGTCACATTTTGTTGGTTTAATTAGGTGCTTCTCTCTTTCTCTCTCTCTCTCTCTCTCTCTCTCTCTCTGTAAAATAACCAAATTCTAACAGTTCGGATTTTCGATTATGTGAACGATTTGTTTTCAGATAACTCAAATAATGTCAATAGGTAGCATTAGACAATTTCTAAAATAATCAATACATGGATATTCGTTTTCAACACTTTTTTTTTCCTGTCCTGGCATTAATTTCACAGTTGTGATTTTTTTTTAATAATTAAACAGAATTGCATTAAGATATAAAGTTGTGGATTTAAATATCAAGATGTAATCAGAATAACTGAGTAAAAATTCACTGTGGAAAAACACAACAACAAAAACACACATCTTTGTTCATTTAAGTTTACAAATGCATATCTTATTTTGCTGAAATACTATTTACAATTATATTCACTGAGAAAAATTCGAAACATGTAATTACCTAAAAATATTTCACAATATTTAGTTTAGACTCTTAACATTTTCCAAAGAGTTCAATAAATAAAATTTTTGTTACTCACTGTTTCTTGGTTACATTACATCAAAATAGCTGGTCATGCAAAAGAATTTTTAAATCAGATACCATGGTAACCACACTTCCATACATTTGATATTGTGTCAGTCTAGAAATGACACCATGCCTCACTAAACATTCTGTGTATTCTTTTGTCAGCAAATGTACACAAATAGTTTTTGTAAAATGTTCGTAAATGTCCCAAAATAAAGAATCTTTATCGAATTGGATAAAATCTTGAAAGTCTAATTTTACCATTGATGAATTTAAATGTTGAGTGATAATTTTTCCCATTATACGAACAGATGGTAATTCAGTTTCCAAAAATAGTAAATGATTATCAATGTCGTACATTTTTGGTGAAAATCTCTCAGCTTCTTCACAACTAATAGAAAAAATCTTACTTGCATCAGCTCCTGTATCATCAAGTATTAGTTCCCCATCTTGGCATTTCAGAATATAACACTCACCGAGGTCCATTTCATAGTCAACTCTTCTTTGCAAGTAGCCGAGGATATCAGACTACTTCCTGCATAATTTTTCCCAAGTGGTCCGGGATAAATACATCACAATGCATGTGTCTTCTGAAATAATAATCGGTTTCCATCCTTTTAGAGCTAGGTGAAGAGTTTTGTCTCGTGCTATTTTCCTGAAGAAAGGAAATTTTAATGACTTTTGTGGCTCACCAATTATTTTACTTTACTTTACTTTCCTGGATACCAATCACCACAACACAATACGATAACTTCACAGGATGAACGAATTGTCATAACTGCAAAGACACTTGACTCCTTCATTTTTCCTTATAGTACTGTTTACCTGACCCTTAAC
This sequence comes from Typopeltis vanoorti, assembly GCF_054136105.1. NCBI lineage: Eukaryota > Metazoa > Arthropoda > Arachnida > Uropygi > Thelyphonidae > Typopeltis > Typopeltis vanoorti. The sequence continues at coordinate 41,990,228 of NC_143556.1, read as the reverse complement.
CCTGACCGTTCCTTCCAAAATGAAACTTTTGTGCAGATGATTCACGGACATGTTTCTACATGGTGTTGGATAAACCATGACGACAATGACGGATGTGTGTCACCCTAGGAAAATTCCAAGATATCTTATCTCAAAAACATCACCCACAATTCCATAGCCAAACAAAACATGACAACAATGTCGTTATGTGTTTGGATATTTCTGGGGAACATATGTCTCTCATACTGTGATATCACAGAGGGTGACAGATGTCTTCCCTGCAATGCTCCCCCACCTAATCCCATCACCCTAGTCTCTCACCATCCCCTCTCCTCCAGAAGATGTCTGTTCAGCCTAGTGGAGATGAGTGAGCTCATCGTTTGCAGATATCTTTTAGTGATGTCACCTCCAATTGATACTGATAACTTTTTTGGAAAAAAAATTAAAAAACTGGTTTTTTACGATAACTTTTTAATTATTTATCATAACTTTTTTTATGATAAATTTTTTTAGGAAAAAAAATAAAAAAACGCGTTTTTTATTTTTTTTCAAACAACACACACCCACGACACGATTCCTTATCTCTACCATCACCCATAATTCCATACGCGAACCAAAATACAAGAACTGAAGCCATTGACCACATATGCTCCAGGGAAATTCCAAACATTCGACACCCATGAAGCCACGCCCACCGGAAGCATTTGGTTTAAAGTGTCCCACCAATCACAACACGAATCCTTATCTCTACCATCACCCATAATTCCATACGCGAACCAAAAAAATCACCCAGAATTCCATACGCGAACCAAAACTCAAGAACTGAAGCCATTGACACATATGTCTGGAGGGAAATTGATGGCTCATGAAGCCACGCCCACCAGAAGCATTTGGTTCAAGCTGTCACCCATACTACTGAACCCACACCATATTAGCTGGAAAGCGGATACGCCACCCACTCGGCCAACCAGGCCGGCAGAGATTTACTAGTAGCATTTATTTGTTGTAAACTTTTGTCCCACACAACTGTTAAAATTGCTGTTTCTGGTTTCTCAAAATGTTCAGCCAATGATGAGCTCTGTAATTTAGAAATAGGTTTTTCATGAGGAGAAATGGATAGTACAAGTAATACGTCTTTAATTTCTTTATATCTACGTTTATATCCAAATATATCCAAAATCTTTCTGCGAAAGATTTCAATTGCAGTGTTGATTGTTGATTTTGCGAACGTTGATTTTGTTTGACAAGCTTCGTTGACAAGCATCATAGTTGTTACCAAAATTCTGAATACCGAAAAAATATTAAAAGGTATGGTAATAATTTAGTATAAGGATAAATATTTAAAAAAAAATAGAAAAGAAAACAATTTAAATGCAATCCAATTAAGCTTGCTAATCAAGGTAAAAAGAGGAACTACATCAACTCTAAAGTTCAGATATTCTCACTAAAAATAAAAATTATACATATATAACTTGTATAATTATATTTTTATCATATATAATTGCATTATAATATATATATATATATATAACTCCAGATTTGATTCTTTTAAGTTGCAGTAATAAGCAATAATAATTCCAGCTTTAGTTAAAACGTAGAGACAATGAATAGTAACGATAGCTTGCTATGCTCTCTGACATCCACTTTTTACTTGACATTTTATCCTAAAATAACTAGAATCTTGATGCACAAAAAAATGAACTGAAAAATGATTTAATTTATAAATAATAATAAACTTGAAAATCAAATGCTCTGTTTATGTGATATAGAAACTGCTCTTACCCAACTAATTAATACAAATATCAGCAGCACACAAAAAAACCTCTGTTGTCTCAGGAACGTGTTTCAAAATGATCGCAAGTTCAACACTCAGCTATCTGTTCTTTCTTAACAGGATTCTGGGAAATCACAGGGTGAAATATTCTTAAGAATGTTATGGATTAAACTGACCATATATTTAATTTCTGGATTAAACTGCTGAGTCACTCAACGGTTAGTCAATACAAGTCAAACATTTACTAAAAGTAAATTTCCAGAGAAGGAGATTGGAATTTAGTAATATTGATAAGAACAATAGACCAGGTAGTTCAGAAGCGAAAACCATCTGTGACAAATGAAACTAGTTTATTTAATTAAAAACACAAAAATACAACCAATTTATTAAATATATATTTATAGAGTTCAAAATTAAAAGGACCTCTAATAATAATAACAACAACAACAACAACAACAACAACAATAATAATAATAATAATAATAATAATAATAATAATAATAATAATAATAATAATAATAGATTTTTTCAGATGTCTCATCTGGTTTTAGTATTATCAAAATTATCAAATTATTATGAAGCAGTATGAATTTTGCTATTTTATTATTATGGCACTAATATTTCTGCAAATGCGCCACTTTTTACAACAAAACTGGCGAAGTTATGTTCAATATATCTGTTCACAAATATACTCAAAATCCCTTTGACCTAATGCTGATGAAACTTCATCAGTATTCTATCTGTTAAAATGCAATACCCCCCCCTCCTTTAACGGATTATTGTCTTTATGTGCACTGTATTACTTCGAATTTCTTTACTGTATTACGATATTTGACCCTTTTTCCTGCACAATTTATTTATCGTGTCTCTTCTCAAATAAAAACGAATTTCACATTCAAAAAAAAAAAAAAACCAGCAGACGCCTTTTTATTCCCGTATACGGGGAGTAGGCGAGGCCATTTAGCCCTATCTAACTTTTGGAGACTGAGTGGGCAGTTCAATCTCTACTGGTACCAATCAGAGATAGATGGCCCAAGCCTATCACTTAAGCGGCACTCAGTGAAGAGAGACGGCTCAAATGTGCCGCCATCTCGTGGTCCCTAACCCTAACACAATATATTTAATGTCTGAAATAATGCGGGTTCTACGGTCGATTTTCTTGAGTTTACAGGACGAAAAACCCGAGTTTCCGGGAGGAAAAACCTGCTTGCCAGTGCTAGAGATCGACTAACTCGGGAACCGGTCGAAAAAAGGCTTCGAAAAATTTCCTCTAGTCGCCGACTAGACTCGAAACCAAGTCTTCCTTCGTGCGGCCAAGCGCTGTTGTTGGCAAACGCCACATCCACTGAGCTACACAGGCTCTCCAAATTTCACATTTGCGAAAATAAATAATCAAAACGTTTGTTTGTATTGGAAATATTATGTCAAATATTTATATTTTTTAAATAACATTTATTGAAATAAATATGACATTTTGCTTTCTTTCCTTGAAAATAAAATTATGTGGGTCGCACATTTCAATTTTAGGAATGTTTTTTTTTTTAATGAACAACAAATGATGTTAAACATTACTCAGGGGTTTCCGATTGTGAGTCTTTTTAATATCAAAAATTAATATCCAATGCTATTTTATCAGAGATTCTTCACCTTTCTCTTTTGCTCAAAACTGCAACAGTAGAATTACTTTGAAAAAATAACGAATTCAAACAAAAAGAAAGTGCACATATGTTATCAAGCAGTATTTTTGTGTGTGGGGGGGATAATTTTGGAAGGGAGTTAAAGGCGATTTAATGGCACTAAAGGCGAATTAATTCAGTTATGAAAATTTTGGAAATAAAATTTCATTTTGATGCATGCACCTACACATGTTTTGAAGGATCAAGTGTAGGGAAAATATCGCAACTTCAAAACTGCCGCATAATATCGAAAAAATGTACATAACAGTTGACTTCATAACTGCCGTTTATTTCGATTTGTAGGGAGTGATTGGGGGAAACCAGGAAAGTTGAAATGCAAAAACCTACAGATTACGTTTATAAAAATTATGCGTTACATGATATGATTCAAGATTTACATATAATTCTCTATAAAGAAAAATTTAAAGTGCGAATCCTCGCGCAATCTGTGAACTAGCAGAACGCGGCACGATACTGATTTGATGGGTGAAGCATAAATGCTTTTCATATTCCCCTCCATCTGAAAAGGAAAGTTCTTTTGGGTGGAGAATTATTGAGCACTAAGCTCGCCCTGAAAGGGCAGTGAGATTAACTGTGTTCAACTGAGCATAGAATTGATTTGGGTCTCTTGTATTTGCAGAAATCTGCTTCATTATAGCCTGAAGTTTGCTTGATTAGTGAGTTCGGATGATTAATTGTCTTGATGAAGAACTTTTCAGCTAGGTAGTGAAGGAGAGATGTGATGTAGGGAATGTTGACGTCTCTGTGAATTTGGGAATTTCTGATAAACCACGGAGCATCCAAACTCATTCTCAGACATTTGTTTTGTATTCTCTGCAGCTTTTGAATATTTGTTTTCGAAGTATGACTCCATGCAGGAGATGTGTAAGTGATGACTGGGCGTATTACCATCTTGTATATGAGCAGTTTGTTCTGAGTATCGAATTTACTTTTTCGTGTTGATCATGGGGTAGAGCTGCGCTATTACTTTGGATGTCTTTGAAAACGTATGTGTTCTATATGATTGGTGAATTGTTGTTTTTTATGGAGAATTACTCCGAGATATTTGACTGTATTCTGCCATGGGATTTTAACACCTAGTAAATGTATATCTTCCTTGATTTAAGGCTTTTTTCTAGTGAACAGTATGGCTGAACTCTTCTGTGGATTGGATTGGATTCTCCAGTCCATCAACCATTTCGCTAATGTGTGAATACTGTTTTGGAGTCTTTTGACAGCTAGTTTGGGGCTGAGAGATCTTGCTAATAATGCAATATCATCAGCATATAATGCAGTGATTGTTGAGCTTAGGTTTTGAGGGATATCAGCAATATAGACAGAAAACAGCAAGGGGGCCAAGAGTGAGCCCTGCAGCACTCCCGCCAGAACCTTGTGTCAGGTTGATACAGTTTCATTTATTTTGACTTGCATATATCTGTCTCTGAGGTAAGAGTGAATTATTTTAACTAGATTAGTAGGCATATTGAATGTGATGAGCTTGTAGAGAAGACCCTGATGCCACACCTTATCAAAAGCCTTTGCAGCATCTAAAAAGACTGCAGCTGTATGAAGGTTCGGGTCGAAGCTTTCGGAGATGTATTCGATCAGCCTGTGGATCTGCTGAAAGGTGGAGTGGTTTTTAAAAATCCAAATTGCTCATTTTGCATTATACGTAGTTGGTCCGTTTGTGATTGAAGCCTAGTAAGGACTACTTTTTCTGCGATCTTTCCAAGGTTAGAGAGAAGACTGATATGTCTGTAGCTTTCAGTGAGTTGGGCGTTTTTTTCAATCTTTTTGATTGGTGTGACATCTGCTGTTTTCCATGTTAAAATGAGTCTGAGGATGGCATTAATTATGTTGACTAGATGTACAATGGCTTTTCTGGGGAGTAGTTTAATTATTTTGTTTGTAATTCCATCTGAACCAGGAGGTTTATTGTTGTTCAGGTTGGTTATAATGTTTATAACTGCTGTTGGAGAAGTGGGTGTGAGAGGTTCTAGTTCATCTTTTTGTTGTGTTATGGCCTGCCTAACTCGGCAGTGAATCTTGTAGATGAGATTGATGTTCAAATTTTTATATGATGAGTTGCATTGAGTTTCCGAGCTGTCGGCCAGGGCCTCTGCCTTTTCCTTGTCAGTGTGAGCTATTCCTTTCGTGGTCTGAATTGGGGGTAAAAGTTGTCTTTTAGTACGGAAGGTTCTCAGAAACTTCTAAATAGAGTTGTCTTCTGGGTTTAATTTCGTTAGCTTAGATTCCCGTTCTTGGTTTCGATATTTTTGGAGGGCTTCACAGACTTGTTTGTTTAATTTATTCAAATTTGTTTTATCTTGAGGGGCTCTTGTGTTATGATACCTCTTTCTGGTTTTGTTTTTCAGTCTGGTTAAATCCATGATTTCCTCAGGGATCCGATCACTTGGGTGAAAGACTGTAGTTTGGGTGATTGACTTTATTGCATTTTTTATTTGACTGGTAAGGTTGTTTGCAGCCAATTCTATATCCTCTTTAGTGTGAATAGTAGGGACTGGGCCAATGTGATCATGTAGGATTCTGGACAGTTTGTCCCAAGATATGAAAGAATGGGGAGGGGAGAATTGTTCTTGTGTACCAAGTTGAAGCAGAATAGGATTGTGATCGGACGAAAGTTCATTTATTGTTTCCAGCTGATATTGGTATCTGATGCTTTTGAGGACGACTATGTTAAGAACATCTGAACTTCCAGTTGAGCTGTGATGAGTGGGCTCTGTGAGTCCTGTTACAACAATAGAATGTTGCGTTCAGTAATGGTTTAGAGTTCGACCTTTGTCGTTGACGGTGGAGCTATGCCAGGCAGTATGTTTGGCGTTAAAGTCACCAGCCATGATGAAGGAGTCTGTGAAGCCGAGAATAGAGTCCAAGTTAGATACCAGCAATGGAATGCTGGGTGAATCATATACAGCATAGTTTTGATATTGCCATCATTGTTGGTATGAAATTCAATGCCTGTTATCTCTTGATTCTTGGTTTGGGGATTGGTCAGAACATTGTGGGTTAGGTAGTTTTTAATGTATATAGCTGTTCCTCCTTTGCTGCTGGTGAGTCTATCTGTTTTGTACATAATATAGTTCCGTCATTTGGGATTATTAGCTGGCCTGAGATGTGTTTCATTTACCAGTATTATGTCAGGATTGTGTCTGTGAAAGAAATCTTGCAGCTCCAGAATTTTGTTATTGAGTCCATTGGGATTCCATGCAGTGATCATGAGAGAGTTGGGATGAAATTTTCTTTTATTCATTATTGAGGGCTGTCAGAATTGAGTGGGTACTTTGTAGGAATCTTTTCGTGGAGAATGGCGAAGGATTCGTCAAATTGAATTCTTGTTACATGGTAACTAGTGAGACAGTTAGTACTGATGTTAAATTTGAGCTTATGTGGTCATGAGATGGAGTAGCCTTTGTTCATGCTGCCTCTCCATAAGTTTTATGCATTTGTTTCCTTTCTTCAGTTGTCGAGCTGGAGATAATTTGGACTGGGGTGTGACTTGCACGGATGTCTTGAGCATCGCTGACCTTCGGTTATTTGGGGGTGTGTAATGCATCCGTTGCAGTTAGCGGGGTGAGATTCTCCACAATTGGCCCATTTAGCTTGAATGGATCTTGATTTTGTACACATGAGGGTCTGGTGGCCCTCGCCACATTTTAAACACCTGTAATTTGCCTTGCAAAGTTTTTGGGCATGGCCAAACCTTTGGCACTTATGGCACTGCCCAACTGTCGACTTCTTCCTTAGTGGTTCAGTAGAAAATCTGAGGCCACATATCGTTGCCAGATCATAAATCTCTTTCTGAGCCTTATTAATTTCTATGAGTACCAGTGGTATTGGCCATTTATCTGCCCTGAGCATCCTGATTACTTTCACTGGTGTTAGGCTCCGACTCATAAGATCAGCAGTGATTTCTTCACAGGTGAGACCCTCGGTCACTCTGCGAAGCACTACCTCGAGATTCTTCTCACTGGATAAAGCAAAAGTGTGATATGGAAGACTTTTGTTGTCCATTAATCGTGTCAGCTGTCTGTAGTCAGTGACTGAGGCTGACTGGATTTTAACTCCATCTTGATTTTTAGCCCAGGAATATGAGATTTTATGTTCCCTAAGGGCTGACAGTGGTCCATTTGTCCTTGTCCCTTACTATTACTGGTGAAACTTTTCGGTGTTCCTCGGGACATCTAATGTTGGTATGTCTTCATCCATCTTGTCTTCTATAGTTCTTCTTCTTTTGTTAGAGTGCTCCCCTTGAGATTTGACAGGAGGATTTTGGTGCAGAGCAGCTGAATTAATCTTGTGAGATCTCATTCTCCTCCTCCTCTCCATCCTGATCATTAGAGTGAATGTATTGTTTTATAAATCCTGGCCAGTCAGATTCTAACTTGCCTATTGTGAGTTTGAGTACCTCTAGGGACTACTCCTTATTAAGGATCTGGATCTGTTCTTTGATGTTTTCCATGTCAAATTGGCGATTTTCTGCTAGCAGAAATTGGTTAATAGCTGTATAAATAATCCCGCAGGGCCGGGGAGGGCTGCCAGCAAAGTATGCTGTTGACCTAGATGGACTACTAGCAGTGTACAATCCTGCAGGGCTCGAAGCCTGCCAGCAAGTGTCCTGTAGACTGAGTTGGTCTACTAGCAACGTCTTGTTGCAACCTACTAATTGTGGTCAAGGAGTATCAATATTTCACTTGGCCACAGTTTAGAAACCTACCTCCCTATAAAACCTTAATTCCACCACTGGTCCTCATTGCGGGTGGGGCTTGCCAGCTATTTGACCTCTTGCACATTTCGTGCAGAGGGGGGAGGGAGACAGTTGGAATCACACTGTTAGCACCAGTGCAATGTGAGATTACTGAGAAACCTCGTATGCAATGTAATCAGGCTCAGTCTAAAATAACACTTCCGTTCTCATCAAAGTCGCCATTCACCTCCAATCTGTGAATTAACCTTCGAATTAAGATTATGAATAAAAAACAAAACTTAATTAGGAACAGATGGAGGCTGTATTCATTTTTAGATTCGGATTTTTATGAATTTATAAAATAATTTTTTGACAAAAATAATTATCTTCGATCAAGTTCTGGGAGAATTTTAAAATATATTGGTGATTAAAATAATAAGACAAAAAATTGAGAGTGACATTGATCTTCCAAAGTGATATAATATGAAGTGAAGAAAGTATGAAAGGATTTCTTATTTTGCGCTGGCATTAGAAACTATAGCAGCAAAATGAATATAACTCATAGGTATTTAGTCTGATATAACTTAGATTCCGGTTACCGAGCAAACGGTAAGCAACTGCGTTTCTTGCTGTAGGCAACTGAACATAGCTGCTACAAGTAATCTAGTTATGTGTTCTTTACAGCGTGAAGTATTATTTCCACTTGTAATGGACATGCCTGTCATACTACACTTGTTATCCATGTTCTTTCAGTAGGTGGACAGAATATTATCCCTGTTTGCTGGAAGTGTATATAAATCCAGTAAAGAAATGGTATGCTTACATATATGAATTTTATGGAATACAGGAGTTCTTTTTAGTTTTATATAGCTTTATATGTAGCCAAATCTTGAGCTCCGAAGTCTTGACGCCCATAGACGATTAGCTAGGTTTGCCTAATGATAAAATCTGCCCTGCTCCGAAGTCTTGACGCCCATAGACGATTAGCTAGGTTTGCCTAATGATAAAATCTGCCCTGATTACATAACCCTGTCCCGTTTTTGCCATCCCAATGTCCCGTTTTTGTTTCAAGGAAATATGGCCAGCCTACCAAATATGCACATAATAGTACTTATGATTTCTAGCCAAAGCCTTACACAGCATTCTTATAATTAATGTACTCACTGTTCACTATATCACCAAATCATTTCACTATTTTCACTTTTGGAATATATTCCAAAAGTTAAACTACTGCCTCATATTACTGCCTAAAATAATGGTAGGAATGCGCCCGTTTTTCTTTAGTTGTGAGATTTAAAAACCAGACTTTGTAGAAGGGGAAATACGTTAAATCTCTTTGTATCAGATCGACTCACTTAGGAATAAACTAAAAAAGTCTCATAAAAATTTCTCTAGTCGGCAGCTAAATAGAACAAATATCAATGTTTTCCATGTATGTCTTGGGCCACTGACGCAAACGTTATATCCACAGAGCTACATACCCACTTTTTTAGCGAAATAATCTTATATTGTTCTAATAGACTTTCAAAAAAATCAGCTAACTTCTTTTTCTAGCCCCGTGTAGGAAGTAGACGAGGCCTTTTAACCCTATCTAGCTTTTGGAGCCTGAGTGGGCAGTTCATTCCCAACCGTTAGCCAGCCAGAGATAGCTAGCCCATGACTAATAGTAATTACAAACCGCCACCAATGAAGAGACTGGCAATAAAGTGCTTTCATATCTTGATACCTAACCCTAAGAGGATATATAACTGTTTTGAATTAATGTGGGTTCCACGGCTGATTTTCTTCAGTTACCAGAAGAAAAAAAAACATTGTCTGTGCCAGAGGTCAACTAAATGAAAAGAAAACAACTGAAGAGAAATTATGTTTTAACAGCAGAGTTGCTAAGAACTTTAACTAAAATCAGGAGTCCCCCCTCCCCAGTCTCTTGATAGAAACTTAGCAAACAAACGGGTATTTTCCTCACTCTCATTTTCTGTTCTCATTTACTTGTCTTTTCCCTTCATTTTTATTATATTTGACACTTTATCGTTGTTTTAGCTTATGGTTTTTAGGCACTATAAAACAGTTTATTTCCGTCGTTGTTATATTTTATTCAACATCTCTTCTTTTCTGCAATTATTACTTACTTAATTTCCACGGATAATGCGGATAGAGCTGCATAAAAGAGATGAGCTATATTTGAATGGATCTGAGAGAGTTTTTGATCGATTTGAATGTAATGAAGAAAGTGAAGTTGACTGAAGTGAATGCATGACATGAGATAGCTAGGGGTGATGTTGAAGAACAGGTGAGTAAGGTAGGAAAGTTTCTTAATGGCATGAGTGAAGAGAATGAGATTAGGAACACAGAGTTGACAGGGAAACTGGGGAGGAGGATGGTCAGCCCACCACACGAAGTGTTGATTAAGATTTCAGGAGTAGATGTATGAGAGCGCAAGAAAGGATTAAAATGGTCAAGGATATCAGGGACAGTTCAATCCAGGCAGGGATATAATCAGTGAACATCATCAGAAGACAGTATTTTCATCACATCACAGAACACAGGAATGAATAAGGGAGTGTGGAGGTGTGGGCTTGGTATAGAAACAGAAATGAGCTATGTGCATGTTTTCAAATGCTAGAAGTTTTCAAAAGGCGAATGACATTGTCGTGTTGATAAATTCATTTGTTCAAAAATTGTTGGTGTAAGTGTAACATGGTTCAACAAGGATGATTTGACAGAACTGGAGATGAAGGGATATATATAGTCTTTTGTGAAGAGAGACAAAGCAAAAAAAGGGAGGGGAAGTGTTGTTGTTGATGGCAGACGAGTATGGCCATCTAGGCCGGATACGCCAATAGCAAATACAGATAGAGGTTTTGAAACAGTAGGGTGTAAAGTGGAAGTGGACAGGATAAAATGTTCAGTAAGGTGTTGCTATAGACCTGATAATGTGAAAGGAGATGAAAAGGAAATGTTTAGACAGATTGATCTGGCTAATAAGAAAGCAGTTATCATGATGCGTGATTTTAATTATGGTACAGCATCAGAAACCCAAGATCACGAATTTCTTGAGTTTTTAAGAGATAATTAACTTAAGCGCAATGTAACAGAGGTCTCATGTGGATCGAGGGTCTGGGTGTTGGATTTGATTATGTCATCTTCTTGCTGTTGCTGGAAGTGACCATTAAGTGATCTTGGATGTTGGCCAGACATATCAAGACATTTGTGAGAAAGGGATATATATGAAACTATCACATATATCCCTTTATTATCCCTTTATCCCTTACTATATTCACTGCCCTTGAAAGATAAATATCTTTCAAGTGAATATAATAAGCTCAGCACATGGCTTTCAGAGATATCAAGGAGTAAAGAATTACAATAAGAAAAAAAATCAATGATGATTGGTATCTACTCAGAAAGAATCTGGCAGAGGCAATGACTGAGTGCATTCCAAAGGTCAGGAGATTAAATGAGGTATAAAATTAATGATTGAACAGGTGATCGAGAATCTGGAAAAAAGACATTGTGGAGGCAGCAAAAAATGAATAGAGATAACCAGTTACATGAGGAGTACAAAGAGAAAGAAAGCAGGGTGATTTAGTATGGATAGCAAAATTGCTCTGAGGACCAGTTAGGGAATGAAGCTAAAATAAATTCTAGGAAATTATGGGAGGATGATGTGGTCAGAGATAATGGTAGCATGATAAATACTAAATATATAGTAGAGGTTTATAATGAGCAGTTCATTAAAGTATATCATCCTTGTTATTGTAACAAAATAAAGAACTTCAGAACAGTGGGATTGGGGAGTAATCAATGATGATTAATCAGTAAGAAGTATATGTGGAATTGAGAAAACTTGATGTTAACGGTCATGAGACTTCACCAGGTGTCTTGTGGGAATGTTCCAGGCAGTTAATAAAAACTTTAACTTACATTTTTAGCACGAATCTTAGATTAGCCCTAGTTTCAAAGGAGCGGAAAGATGGCAAAACTGAACCACTTCATAAATGGGTGATAAGAATAAGGCTTCGAATTATAGGCCACTCTGCTCTCTGGCGCTGTGGTCAAGGTGTTGGAGAAGCTAGTGAAGAGAAGGAATGATCAGTTAATTGTCAGCAGTAGTAGAATTCTCTTTAATAAGGATCGTCTGAGAAATTATTATGTGAGGGGAACGGTCAAACCTACGAACTTAGGAGCGAAGATATAGGAGGTAAGGTCGAGATGGCTTGGTCATGTGATGAGGAGGCTATTTGGGAAGTATGAAGAAGAAAGGTCGTGTAGATGGACGTGCAGTGGAGAAGGAAGCACAGGAGGCCAAAAAAAGAGATGGAGGAAGCTGGTATATAGTTGCAGCCCAAGACAGTAGGATGTGGAGAAGACTCTCTGAGAACATCTACTTTACTTAAGTGAAACAAGCCTGCAGAAGAAGAAGTAGAATTCTCTTTAATGGATATCATGGGTTTACTAAAGGAAGATCGCTTTTTAGCAATTTGCCTACTTATTTTAACAAGGTGACGAATGTATTGGACAAGAGGGATCTATATGATGGCCATAATTAAAGATGTCGTGTTCAGAGCTCTGTAACGAAAAGTGATGGACTAAATGCACTCTGGAGCATGGAATTTATTTGCAGGAGATAAAAAATAGCAAAAATTCTACCACCGGGAGAAGATTAGTGGAGCTAAAAGCGCTTGATTTGGGATTAATTAAACAGTAATGGCTAGAATGGACACAACAAATCAATTTTTGTTTTCGTGTAACTTACAGATATGATTCAATATGTCCTCCTTTCAGATGTTCTAAGAACTGCATTCTGTGAATGACGTTTTCTACAACAGACCGCAACAGATCTGAATTGATTTGCCTCACATGTTGCGTTATTCTATCTTTCAAGGTTGCTAAATCAAGCATTTCAGATGGCTCCATTGCTGAGTCACAGGGGTTCAAATCAGGTGAATGAGGTGGCCATGCTGAGGAAAATACACGACTAATCACTCTGTGCACTGCGAAGTGTTTTCATAACACTCACTGTTTTGATAATACAATGTGAGGTGGTGCTCAATCCTACATGAATATGGTAGAAACAGGATATTTTTGCTGCTGCAGTCGTAGAACAACAAAGTTGTGCATCATTTCTCGATACCTAATAGCAGACACAATACAAGTCGCTGATCCTGTCGGGCGAAGTTCTTTGAAAAAATATGCACCGATAATAAAGGATGCAGCGAAACCACACCACACTGTGACTTTCGATGAGTATATTGGGATGTGATGGAGCACATGAGGGTTATTCTCAGTACAAATGCATCAATTGTGTGAGTTGACACTACCGTTTAGATAAAAATGTGCCTCGTCTCCACAAGATCTTCCATGGCCATACATCATCCGCCTCCATTCTAGCTGAGAACATCAGGGTAAACTCAGTCGAGTTTTTGCATCATGTTTGGGTACGGGAGACATTGTAAGAGACCCTTGGCATTTGACTCAGGATTTTCCACCATGTCTACTTGCCTTGATATGTCCACTTGCCACTATCCTAGTTGCCACTATCTTAGTTACCACTATCCCAGAATGGCATCAATTACACAGAATTATCCATTTGCGCCCTTGTCCTGGCCAAACTTCTCACTATTTCCACTGTTTTCAAATCATAAAATCATTTTTCTAAGATTGTTATTGCATCTAACCTTTTCTCTTATTCTTCAGACAACGGATTTCGCGAAACTCAACATTAGCGTTACTGCGTTGTTAATGGTAAAACTTTACTTGCAACGGACGTTCCGGTAAGCTGAGATCCATATCCGTTAACTCTTATCAAAATAATTCGAATGCATTTTGTTCTTCATTATATCCACCAACTCGCCAAGAGATGCATTGAGATTATTCAAATATCATATGATTCTCTCGCTAATTGTCCCTTGGTGGCAGAATTTTGATTTTTGTACTTTAAATCAAACCCCCATGTTTCAGATTATACGTGTACCAAGTTTGCTTGAATTCCTTCTAATGCATTTTTCGATACATGGCTCTGAATATCTCCTCTTTAATGATAGCCATCTTATATATACAATGGTATATTTTGATTTTGAAACGGCTTTCGATAGATTTCCATATGACAAACTAGAAATAAATTAGGATCAATTTAATTACTAGTTTGTAGGTATCAGCAGGTTGTGTATGGAGGAGTGATATTCCAGAAGAGGTAAGTCACTAGTGGTGTGCTCCAGGGATCTGTATTGGGGCAATTGTTATTTAATTTGTATGTAAATAATACTGGAAAGGGCTTAAATGGTGATATATATAGTAGTTTTCAGATGGTGCAACGTTGGAGAGAATTATGACAACCAGAGCAGATACTGTAGCTTTGCAAGAGGACCCAAATAGACCATCTGAATAGGCGAGTGTGTGGTATGTCAATTTAATGTTGCAAAGTGTACGGTTTTAAAATTTGGGAAGCAAAGGTGAGATGCGGAGTATAGGACTGGTGAGGATATTTCAGAGCAGATGGAGGAGATGAAAGCTCTACGAGTGATGGTGGATAGGGACTTGAAATTTCATGGAAATTTTGTTAAAATTGTGAGGAGAACACAGCGGATTATGGGCATGATGTGGAGAAGATCATAACTTCTACACTGACTTGTAGAAGTAAGAATGCCTTGATTCCATTATACAAGGCTTTGATCAGGCAGATCTGGATTACTGTGCATAGATTTGGTCACCAGGTTTTTGAAAGGATGATGCTATGTTGGAGAGGATGCAGAGACGATCGACTAAGTTGGTTACTCACTCTGGAATGTGGAATATGAGGACAGATTGAGAGAATACAAATTACAGAGCCTAGTGTAGAGAATGAAGAGGAGAGGCACGATCGAGATCTATAAGTTGGTAAGGGGAAATTAACTGATTAATGTGAATGAGATTTTTTATAGAATATCTGGAGATAGGTTGAGAACGAGAGGCAATTCCTCGAAACTGTATAAGGTGGGTGTGAGGAAGGAGGTGAGGAGTAGATTTTTTGAATGAAGAGTGTTAGGTGATATTGGTTTACATTGCCTGAGAGTGATGAGTGCAGGGACAATGAATCCGTGTACGTCAAGGTATGAGAGAGGTAAGCGTCGTGTAAGAGTGGGACCTCTCATGAGGAGCAGCTTTACTCCATGATGATCTGTTGATAATACTAATAATAATAATAATAATAATAATAATAATAATAATAATAATAATAATAATAATAATATTCTTCTTCTTTGGTGCATCAATCCGAAAATTGGTAATTAATTATAGCAGCACATCATAACATTCTGTCTTGTGACCTCCTTTTTATCTGTTCATAAATCTTAGCACTAGTTAGATTTATAGTGTCTAATTAGGCTTTTAATTGATGTATTTCATTAATGACCGCTCTTCATGAACTATATTTAGAATTTCTTCATTACTTTTCTTTCTGTCCAACTAATTTTCATCATCTTTCTCCAGTACGAAAGTTCAAATGCCTCCAACGTTTTGATGTCTTGTTTTGTAAGAGCATAGGCCTCACAAGTGTATAATGCAATGCTCCATATGTATGTTTTCACTAGCATTTTTTGAGCTGGATTCTAAGTCCTTTACTGGTAAAAATGTTTCTTCTGTTGTAGAATGCTTTTTGGGTTAAGATTATCAGTGCTTTAATATCTGATTGGTTACTTCCATCTTCTGTGACAAGACTTCTAAGATATTTAAAAGAGGACACCTGTTGTATTAGGTTATTATTTATTTCCAGGTTTATTTTCAATGGATTTGCTTTACTTGTATTTAATAGTTTTGTTTTCTTATAATTAATTTTAGGCTATACTGCATGAAAATGTCTTCCATCTTTGGCAGGGTTGCTTTCAGTTTGTCTTTGTCATCAGCTATAACTACTATATCATCCGCGAACCGTAACCAGTTAATATGAATTCCATTTATCTTAATTCCTGTTTCTATTAGTTGTTTCAATTTATTTTTTGCATCTTCAATGTAGAGATTAAACAGTATGGGTTGAAGAAAGTACCCCTGTCTTACATCTCTACATATATTTGCTGTTGCGGTTTTTATTGCTGGCTGTTTCTATTAGGGCTTCTTAGTGCTTGGTAAAGAATAAATATGAGCCTTCTATCTCTCAAATCTACCTTTACTGTTTTTAGGAGGTGAAAGATTTCGTTCCAGTCTCAATACTATCGAAGGCTTTCTCCACGTCAAGAGAGATTATTAGAGTATTTTGATTCTTCTCAAATCTTCTTTCGATAATAATTGTTCTTAGAGCTAGGATTGCTTCTTTTGTCCTCTGCCGTTTCCTGAATTCAAACTGGTAATTGCCAACATATCTTCAACCTTCTTTATTAGTTTTTTTTGCATAATTTTTAGTGGCATTTTCGAAGCGTGTGATATTAAGCTTATTGTTCGAAGATTTTCACACTTGTTTGCATCATTTACTTAGGAATGGGTATGATATAGAATTGTGTAAAATATTTGGGGATGATCCCCGTTTCATAAATATCCTTTATGATCTTGAAAAGGTGACTTAGTTATGTTTTTTGAGTATTTTATTAATTCTGAGGGGATATTTTTAATCCTGGTGCCTTGTTGGTTGACAATTCAGTGCCAATTCAAATTCATCTTTTAATATAGTTGGCCCAATTTCTTCCACATCAAGTCTTGTTTTATCTTCTATATCCTTGGTGTCTAGATCTCTTCCACTATAAAGATCTTCTAAGTACTCCTTCCATCTTTCTGAAATTTCTTTCTTATCTATAAGTATGTTCCTCTGTTTATTTTTGAGAATTGTACTTCTTGTCTTGTTTTGCTGACTTATTCCTTTTATAATGTTATAAGCTTTATCGATTCTCCCAGTGTTTGTTAGATCTTCTATTTCTTTACATTTCTCTGTATACCATAGTTCTTTTGCTTCTTTATTTCTATTTATCATATTTTTTATATGTTTATATTTTTCTTTGCTTTCTTCCTTTAGGAAGGTTTTGTGTTTCCTTCTTTCATCTATCAGATCTTGATTGTTATGATTGGTCCATAACTTTTTTATTTGCTCGTTCCTTAATCCTACGAAGTTATTGGAAGTTTTGATGATTGTATCTTTCAAATGAGTCCATTTTCCCTCTGTTTTTCTTTCCCTCTCTCCAGTTTTATTTCTTTCATCAGTTTGCTGTTTATAGTTTCTATGGTTTCCTCAGTTTTCAGGTTATTTATGTTCTATTTGCACTTTTTCCTTGGTTGTGACAGCTTTTTAAATTTCAGATTACATTTCAATAAAACAAAATTGTGGTCACTGTCAACATTAGCTCCTAGGTGATTTTTGCATGATTTTACTTGATTTTTAAATCTATTTCTTGTCACAATATAATATTTGGTACCCTCCTATATCACCTGGCGTTTTCCAAGTACACCTTCTTTTTGGTACCTCATACCAGGCATTAGTAATGATCAGATTGAATTAGTGGCAGAACTCCAAAAGTCTATCTCCTCTTTCATTTCGGCATCTAAGTCCATGCTTTCCACCTCTACACCATCTTTGCCTTCACCAATGACTGCATTTCATTCACCCATGACAATAACATTTTCCTTTTTGGCGAGTTTGATTAGATTCTCAATATCTACATATACTCTCTCAACTTCATCAGCAATTTGGTCGCTAGTAGGCATGTAAGCTTGTATTATTATAATATTTGTTGGTTTTGCTTCTAGTTTTACCATTATCAATCTGCTACTACATTTTACTGAGTTGATACTTTTCTTCACCATTCCTTATTGAGAATAATAATAATAATAATAATAATAATAATAATAATAATAATAATAATAATTATAATAATAATAATAATCAGCTAACGCCTTTTTATTCCCGTATACGGGGAGTAGGCGAGGCCATTTAGCCCTATCTAACTTTTAGAGACTGAGTGGGCAGTTCAATCTCCACTGGTACCAATCAGAGATAGATGGCCCAAGCCTATCACTAATTAAGCGGCACTCAGTGAAGAGAGACGGCTCAAATGTGCGGCCATCTCGTGGTCCCTAATCCTAACACAATATATTTAATGTCTGAAATAATGTGGGTTCTACGGTCGATTTTCTTGAGTTTACAGGACGAAAAACCCGAGTTTCCGGGAGGAAAAACCTGCTTGCCAGTGCTAGAGATCGACTAACTCGGGAACTGGTCGAGAAAAGGCTTAGAAAAATTTCCTCTAGTCGCCGACTAGACTCGAAACCAAGTCTTCCTTCGTGCGGCCAAGCGCTGTGGTTGGCAAACGCCACATCCACTGAGCTACACAGGCTCCTCTATTCCTACATTTTATTGCAACCCTGTTTATCTTTTGTGCTTAAATGTAAAATCTGTTATTGGCATCATGAAGCATTCATAACAAGCATTCATATTTAAGGCGTGGTATGATGAACTGTGTTTATAACAATGGATCCTCCCGGGATGTCTTTGACTCCACCGAGGTTTTTATAATAATAATAATAATAATAATAATAATAATAATAATAATAATAATAATAATAATAATAATAATAATAATAAACAATTGCCATTTACTATTAATTAATTTTAAAAAGTAATAAAAAATAAGAAAATTTTAATATAAATTTTCAGTGAATGTATACTATTTTTTAATCTGCTTTTCAGAGCGATATTTTTTTATTTTTATATGGTTTCATGTTAGTGGCGCGCTCTACACGATCTTCATATTTCCCACGTGTATTGATGTTTTGATAGTTTTGGTGCCGTGATTATACACTTTCCTTATGATGTGGATTTCGTTTTTTGGTGGCATTACTTATTGTACTTTTTTCTTCTTTTTTTTAAATATATATGTGTATATTATATGCTTGTAATTTAAATTTAGTGCTCAAATCTGTATTTGTTGAGCACTGAGCACATTTAATATATAATTTCATGTCATGCATATATAAACTATTTCATTCGTTCTGGACGGAGGTGGGGTCACCCCTCCCCAAAAAATTTGATATACTTATAATTAATTTTGTTTGTGGAATACTGTTTTGAGCCGCTAACAGATTTGCAGCGTTTTATATTGTTAAGATATTTTGTGTTTTGCTAATGGAATTTCGTGGCGTTTGCTCATTAAATTTCTGCCTCTTAATTAGGTAAATTAATATACTATGTAGTTTTGATAGCAAAATAATAATTATTCTTATTAAAACTAGTAAACGTAGGATTAATAATATTACATTCTTTTCAAGAATCCAAGGCACGTGGTATATTTGCCCCCCCCCCATCTCTTTACTCATCATTTTTTCAAATATTATTTCTGTATCTTTCATAGTTAGAATACATATTTTTTTCATAGTTAGCCAGTAGAAGAAAGAATGATTATGGTAGGATGGGATTGATTGGTGAAAACGGAGGAATGATAACCGCTGCAGAGGATATAGTTGAGATATTTAGTGAGCAATTTCTAAAGGTATTTCATTCTTGTGAATGTGGCATCATGCAGAACTTGAAAGGAGGAGGAACTGTTAGTAAGTGAACAGGAGGTATATGAGGAATTGAATAGACTTGATGTAAATAAGGCTGTGGGACTTGATGCCATTTCACCAAGTGTCTTGAGGGAATGTGCCAGAGAGGTGACAACAGCTTTTGTATATCTTTTCGACATGAGTCTCTCACTGGGTCAAGTTCCAGAAGAGTGGAAAGAGGGTAAAATTGTTCTAATTCATAAGGGAGGTGATAAAAGTAAGGCTTTGAATTATAGACCAGTCTGTGTGTCTGGAGTTGTGGTCAAGATATTAGAGAAGTTAGTTAGGAATAAAGTTCAGAATTGGGTTGACAACAGAAAAATACTCTTTGGGGGCCAGCATGGATTTACTAAAGGAAGATCGTGCTTTAGCAACCTGCTTACTTTTTTATAATAAAGTGACAAATGCATTGGATAAGAGTATTGCATATACAGTGGTATATTTAGATTTTGCAAAAGCAATTTGATAAATTGCCACATGACAAGCTGGCAATTAAATTGGAACGGATGGTGCTGAACAGTAGATTGGTTGTCTGATAGGTATCAGCGAGTTGTCTATGGAGGAGCGATATCCCAGAAGAGGAAAGTTACTAGTGGTGTACCTCAAGGGTCTGTTTTGGGTCTATTGCTGTTTAATTTGTACGTAAATGATATCTGGAGAGGTCTGAATGGTGATGTGCAGTTGTTTGCAGATGATGCAAAGTTGGACAGAGCTATCAGGAGTGGTGTGGATGCTGTAGCTTTGCAAGAGGACTTGAATACCCTGTCTGAATGGGTAAATAAGTGGGGATGTCAATTCAGTGTTTCAAAGTGTAAGGTTTTGAAATTTGGGAAGCACAGATGGGATGTAAAGTACACAATCAGTGCGAATATCTTGGAAGAGGTAGAGGAAATGAGAGATCTGGAAGTGATTGCAGACAAGGACCTAAAATTTCAGGGACATGTTACTAAAATAGTGAAGACACAGTGGATAATGGGAATGATGCAGAGGACATTGACTTGTAGAAGTAAGGATGTTATGGTTCCTTTGTATAAGGCTTTGATCAGGCCACATATGGATTACTGTACACAGATCTGGTCACCTGGTTTTTAAAAAGATGAAATTGCGTTGGAAAAAGTTCAGAGGCGATTGACTAAGGTGGTTTCTGGTCTCCAGAATGAAGTCAGATTGACAAAATGCAATTTGCAGAAATTGGTGGATAGAAGAAGGGGGGGGGGGGATATGATTGAGACATATAAACTGTTAAGTGGTTATTACCAGATTAATGTCGGGGATGCTTTGCACAGAATGGGTGAGGATAGCAGGAGAACAAGAGGTCATTCCTGGAAGCTGTATAAGGAGGGTGTGAGCAAGGGAGTGAGGAGCAGGTTTTTTGCATGGAGAGTGGTGAGTGATTGGAATGCTTTGCCCGAGAGTAGTGTGTGCAGAGACAGTGAATATATTTAAGGCACAGTATGATAAACTGTGTGTATAACAGTGGACCTCCCATGATGAGTCTTTGACAACATGGAAGTTTTTATAATAATAATAATAGTTTTTAATATCAGTGTATAACATATGGTATTTTCAGCATGGTTTCATCCGATTTTTATCCGTCTTTTGGTGCGCTAATATTGAGTATTCATTTCAACTGCAGTGATTCTTATTCCCTTCTCTTATATGACCATTCTTCAGTTAATGTTAGTTTAATAAAATATTATACATTTGCGATTTTCTTTTTTATTGTGTGACTATTGTTTGCCTTAATATTTTATTTATTCTCCCCTCTGCTTTAGAGAATTCATTTGTTTTTAGATGTATGTAAATGAATATTCATGTGTTATTATCATTATCCCTGAACTTCTAAGAAGTCAGACTCATCACGGAATGTTCTGTTGTCATACACACCTTACTGTGCTTTAAATATTAAAATTCTCAGCAGACACCACACTTAGGCAGTGTATTACAATCATTCACAACTTTCCATGCAAAAAACCTGCTTCTTACACTCTCCTTATGCAGCTTCCAGGAAGAACCTCTTGTTCCCCCCATCTCCCACCATTTTATGAAAAACTTCTTTGACATTGATCTTATAACAACCCCTTAATAACTTATATGTCTTTATCATATCACCCCTCTTCCTCCTATCCACTAGACTGCAATTTGCATCATCTCAACCTTTCTTCATGCTCAAGATTCCAGAGACTGGAAATTACCTTAGTCAGTTGGTTCTGGAAAACCAGGGACCAAATCTGTGCACCATAAGGGGCCTAATCAAGACCTTATACAATGGAACCAGAATTTCCTTGTGTAAGTCAGTGTCATTTACATCATTGCCAGAATTTGTGTTTTTCTCACAATTTTCTGTCCTTTAAATTTTAGATCCTTATCCACCATCACCCTAAGATCTCTGATGTCTTTTGAAAGTGTTTTCTCATGGTTATACTATAAATTAAAGATGCCAAGAAACTATATTCTTGGTTTCATCCTTTATCCAAGTGTAAGCAAACAAAGTTTGCACGTGAAGCAACTTTATGACTGGGCTACTTGTTATACGTTATACATGTCCATAAGGATATGTGCATTACATTATGGGATACCAAGGCCACTGTATGAAGTCAGCAGCCTCTGTATACAAGTAGCCTAGCTGTGAAGTTCCTTCACACACAAACTTTGTTTGTGTACACATGGATAAAGGATGAAACCAAGAATATAATTTCTTGGCATCTTTAATTTATAGATCTCCGATTTTCTCCAGCTTCAACAATATATCCCCTCCAAATTTTAAAACCTTACATATCGTAACATTGAACTGGCATCCTACTCTGTGCCCTTTCACTCAGTTTATTCAAGTTTTCTTAGAAGGCCACATCTGCTCTACTTATAGTTCTTCCTAACTTTGCATCATCTGCAAACAACTGAATATCTCCAGTTTCATTAACGTATAGGTTAAACGGCAACAGTCCTAAAACATACCCTTGCTCCCCATACACAACTTATTGAATCTGTTATGCCTCAAAAAATTCCTCAATATTTTCTTAGTAGAATTTTCTGTGGTCCACAGGCACAAATAAGTTCCATTATCCAGTTCCCAATTTGTATATTTGCCCTCATCAGTCTACTTGATATTGCCTGCTGTTCAAGAAGTTTATCCTTGTATTTATTGTTGCACACTATAGCTACTCATTTTCCCTGATTATTATTGCTGGAATGTAGTATTTTTTAAATAAAAAATGTAATATTTTTTCTTACTTACAACGATCTCTCTCTCGTGTTTTAGTCCTCTTTTTCAGTCATACCTGTTATGTCAATCTGGTACTTATCAGTTCTTCTGCCTATTCAATTTCTTTTCCATTGATGATACTTATATTGATCCGCTGATGTTGATTGGGATGTGTTTTGGGATTGGTTCCAGTAGCTCACGTTGTGCTGTTCACCCTGGTGCTACTATGCCAGAAATAACAGAAGCATTGTTAAACTGGGCAGTGCCCCAGCTGGCATGAAATTCTGTTATTATTATTTTGTGACACTTCCAAGGAGTCCAAAGACTCATCTAAGGGAGGGCACCTACTCAACAACTCTCTGTCTTCACCACTTAATCCACCAACTACTCCAAACCACCATTACTATCATCATCTACACTAGTGTACATGTGTAGAGGCTTAAGTGCTGTGAGGACATCATGTTGGAGACTTAATGGATTTTTTACAACACTCAAAAAGAATTAAAATAGAATTTAATACTTCCTATATTTCGTCCTAGTCACTAGGACATCTTCTGGGATTACAAAAACAATTAATGTAACATATACACAAATAACAAACAATACTAAGCCCAACCACATGGGTGACACTAAAGTCCTATCTAGGTAGAGCGCCCTCTAAGGGCAGTAGTAGGTGGCCTGGAATGTAAGGTGGGAACTCTGGTGATGAGTGTTTCCCAAATCTTCGGAAGCTTAATGCAACCATATTTATTGAGATTTGGTTGGTTTTTGAGAGCTGCTGCTGCTTCTAAGAAAAGTCTCTCTTTCTTGAATTTGCTGTGGTTGAGCATGGTGGTTTTCTTCCATGATACCATGTGGGTGGTGTCCAAAACATGGTCAGCCAAGCCTGAATGGCCATAGTTGTGTTTGAAGATGTAAGACTTGTGTTCCTGGAAACTTCCGCACAGAGAGAATTCCAAAAAATAAAAAATAAACACATCAAGAAATATAGCAACCTTGTGAAAAACAACCACAACCACAAATTCAACCGCTCCAGACAGTAATAAACCTCTCTTCCAAAAGGCTCAACGACGATGCCGTTGGCACCCTTTGCCTCGGCCGTAATTTTGCCGTCGCTCCGAAGGAAGTGCCGGTGCTTGGCGTAATGGTGAACATCGAACGTGGAATCAGTCGCTTGCCATCGGAGATAGCTAACAACATCAGACTTGATGTAGCCAACATCCTCGCGCATTCTTCGCCGCCAAAAAGTAATTTATCATATGCCCAACGCACGGCTCTCCTGAAACTACGTAAAGAAAAAAGTATCGTCATCACCAGAGAGGATAAGGGTAATGCCACAGTCGTTCTTAATACCAGTGAATATAATCGTAAAATGAACATTATCCTCCGCTATCGCGCTACCTACATCCCGCTAGAACACGACCCCACAAAAACACAAGTTAAGAAACTAAAAATTTTACTCAAAAAAGTATCTTCCTGGCCCCCTGATGTCACGAAAAAACTTGAACCTTTCCGCTCCCGTTCCCCCCCCCCCCCCCCGAATATACGGTTTACCAAAAATCCACAAACCCAATTCCCCACTCAGGCCTATAGTAGATGCTACCAATGCACCTTGCTATAGACTATCTAAACAGCTGGCCAACTCTCTGATCCCCTCACCGGAAGGTCCCCTTCCTACATAAAAAAGTCGACCCACTTTAAAGCCCTCACAGAAAATTTAACCTTGAAGACGACAGACATATTGGTAAGCTTTGATATCTCCTCTTTGTTTACCAATATTCCCTTAATTGACACCTTATCTCTCTTAGAAAACGTTTTTCCTTCTGACATCTTAGATCTCTTTTCCTTTGCCATTAACTCTGGGTATTTCTCTTGGAACAACAAAATCTACAAGCAGATAGAGGGAACTGCCATGGGTTCCCCCCCTCTCACCCCCCCCTTTCCAATTTCTATATGGAAGATTTCGAAAAACGAGCCATAGACTCAAACCTTCTATCTGGCTAAGATATGTAGATGATGTGTTCTCTATTTGGCCTCATGGCCCAGACACATTAGACTCCTTCCTCAGTCATCTCAATAGTCTACATCCAAGAATCCAGTTCACTATGGAAAAGGAAAAGAACCATTGTTTACCTTTCCTAGACACCTTAGTCACACGCCTGCCTAATGATACACTTACCTTCACCGTATACAGAAAACCCACACACACAGGCAGATACATTCACAAACTCTCCCACCACCACCCCTCTCAACAATATGGCATTATTAAAACTCTTACCAAGAGAGCCCACAATCTTTGTTCCAGTGGAACTGCCCTCACTACTGAGCTTAACCACATACACAGCACTTTCCTCTCCAATGGTTACAGCGATCACAGTATCAAAAAAATAATCAACTCCTCCCCCATTCCCCGTCCTTCTCGTCAACAAGAATTTAAAAATGCCATCACCATACCCTACATCCGTGGCACATCCGAAAAAATAGCCAAGATACTAAAACAGTACAATCTACACACAACATATAAGCCCCTCTGCAAACTGGCTACACTTATCCGTTCTACGAAAGATCAACTCCCTCCTCTCTCTCTGCCTGGAGTTTACAAAGTACCCTGTTCCTGTAAGCTGGCGTACTTTGGACAGACAGGCAGATCAGCATCCATCCGTCTAGAAGAACACAAGTCTTACATCTTCAAACACAACTATGGCCAATCAAGCTTTGCTGACCATGTTTTGGACATCACCCACAGGGTATCATGGAAGAAAACCACCATGCTCCACCACAGCAAATTCAAGAAAGAGAGACTTTTCTTAGAAGCAGCAGCAGCAGCTCTCAAAAACCAACCAAATCTCAATAAATATGGTTGCATTAAGCTTCCGAAGATTTGGGAAACACTCATCACCAGAGTTCCCACCTTACTTTCCAGGCCACCTACTACTGCCCTTAGAGGGCACTCTACCTAGATAGGACTTTAGTGTCACCCATGTGGTTGGGCTTAGTGTTGTTTGTTATTTGTGTATATGTTACATTAATTGTTTTTGTAATCCCCGTAGATGTCCTAGTGACTAGGACGAAATATAGGAAGTATTAAATTCTATTTTAATTCTTTTTGAGTGTTGTAAAAAATCCATTAAGCCTCCAACATGATCTACACTAGTGATGGCGAACCTATGACACCCGTGTCAGCACTGACACACTTGAGGGTTCAGGTGACACACCTTGGATGTTGTATTCTGATGAAAAAACTAATTTCAGTAATTTCAGTTTATTAAATTAATTGTATAATATGAATTCATAGATTGTATACCGATGTCCTATTAAATAAATAGCCTAATATGATATGTATAAGTCACCATCTATGATTAAGTAGTTAAATTTATAATGCATGTATGCCAGTGGCACATCAGCAACGTCAATATTTAAAAAAAAAAAAAAAAGATGTTTGACACACCTGGGTAAAAAGGTTCGCCATCACTGATCTACACTAATGTCATTTACTGCCAACAACTAGTATTTTTGTATGTAAATTGCATGTGTTCTGAAGGTCGATTTTACTGTGTTTGTGATGAAAAAACCAGAGTTTCCGGCAGGAAAAAAAAACAACAACCTTGCTATCTTCATATGAGATTGGCTAATGCACTTTCAATTGAAGAATTCCCATGTAAAGATTCCTCTCATCATGACAAGAACTGAACTTATGCCTTTTCCAATTAAAGGGTGTGACATACCCTTGTTCTTCCAATTGTGCTACAAAGGCACTTATGTTCTACTATTATTTTATATTGTGGTTGAAGCCAATAAGAATTCAATTTGGTCCACTAAATAAGTTGTAAGTCAGAATTGAATTGAAGGAAATACAGGAATATTGATGATCTAAAATCTGGAGTAAGACAAGGGTGTACATCCCTCTTATTCCTTATTCATTATCTATACGAATTGCATTATGAAAAAAAAGGAACATCAAACTTGATATTAGTATTTAAAATATCAAACTTAGCTTTTTTGATTGTTGAGGCTTAAGTGCTGTGAGGATATCATGTTGGAGGCTTAATGGATTGTATACAGCACTTGGAAAGGATTGAAACAGATTTTAATACTTCCTACATTTCATCTCAGTCACCAAGGCATCTTCAGGGATTTCAAAAACTAATGTTACATAAACACAAATACCACACAATACTAAGCTAAGCATGTGGGTGACTCTAAAGTCCTATCTAGTCCTGTATAAATAAATAAATATAGATAAATGAATAAGGTCCTATTTATTTATCAACCAAATCTAAATAAATAAGATTGTATTAAACTTCCAAAGATTTGAGAAACGTTAATCATCGGAGATCCCACCTTACATTCTAGACCACCTACAATCGCAATTAGAGGGCACACACTACCTAGATAGGACTTCAGAGTCACCCACATATTTAGCTTAGTATTATGTGGTATTTGTGTTTATGTTACATTAGTTTTTTTGTAATCCCT
This sequence comes from Typopeltis vanoorti, assembly GCF_054136105.1. Taxonomy (NCBI): domain Eukaryota; kingdom Metazoa; phylum Arthropoda; class Arachnida; order Uropygi; family Thelyphonidae; genus Typopeltis; species Typopeltis vanoorti. Next base: position 41,962,917 of record NC_143556.1, on the reverse strand, counting down.
GAAGATGTCTCAGTGAGTGAGATGAAATAAATTAAAATCTGTTTTAATCATTTCCGAGTGCTTTTTTGATTTATGCAGATGATGTTACTCCTAAACAAATACAGTGCAAGTCTCCAAAATTTGCTGACTACATTGAATAACAGCTGTAACAAATTTTACATGAAAATCAGCAGTAAAAAGGCCAAAACTATAAAAATGGGCTAGAACATAGAATACTTAAACTGCTATCTCTGTGGAGAACCTATAGAACAAGTAAAATATTTTAGCTATTTAGACAGTTTTTAGGGAAGATATCAATTTAAATGTGGAAATAGATAGTAGAATAAGCAAAGCTGGTTATGGTGGTGAGGTGGATGAATAAATTTGTATGGAATAAGAGAGAAATTGGTTCGTCAGAATATTAAATATTATCAGAATATTAAAAATGAAGATATTAGAAGGAACTCAACATTGTTAGCATTCAAGAATGTGTGAGCACAGCTAATCTAACATGGTTTGGTCACTTAAAAAGAATGGCAGAGGAAAGGTTAGCAAAAGAGGTTTTTGATGTTAAAAGGGCAGGAACAAGATCCAGAAGAACATGAAGATCTAGATCAATTGATCAGTCAGAGGAGCCCTAGATGACCAAAATATTAGATATGACAATATTTTATTGTTCAGATAGATTAATTTAGAGGAACACTGTTAGTAAGAGATTAGTAATGTAAATTTGATTACGTTGTGTTGTCTTAGTATCCTGTATATCCCTTGAGGATACATATTAGAATATTGATTATGATGATTTTTATATGAAGATGTGAAATATTTTCCTCTTCCTTAAGTTGAGATTTAAAGACATACTTTGACAAAAATCTGGAATTGAATTCTAAATGTATGCAGAATATAAATGACCTATTCTGACTTTAAAGTTTTTATATTATCCATTTTCATTATATAACAAAAGCTAAGCTTTGTGGAAATGGAGCATTCCCAGTGTAACCAACCCTCAAAAACAATGTATCAGATAAATAAAATTTATAGATTAATATTTACTCTGAAAAGAATATCCATTTAAAATACATATGTATATATATATTTTTTTCTCTTAAAATAAAAGGTGATTGCCAAACTTTTCAGAGCAATAAATTTAGTTGTCCAATTTTTTTTTTTAAATTTTATTACTGAACTTATAATGGATCCAAAAAAAACAGTATAAAGTAATATAATGAAAATAAAGATCAGGAGAAGTGGGTACAAACACAAAATTCACAGGAATATAATAGACTGTCACATTAAATTTTGAAATAAATATAAATGTTAAAAAAAAAAAAAAAAAAAGGCTATTCGACTTAAAAAAAAACACATTGATGACCATTTTGAGAAATTTATCATCAGAATTGTAGAGGAATAGAGAAAAGTTAGTAGATTGTTTTTAAGCTATGATGACTGGAATTAACTGGATTCTCCTTCCTCCCCACTTCCCCAAAACCTTAAAAGTTATCTTACCTCCTATAATCTAATGATGACTTACTCAAAATAGCCAGTGCACTGACATTAACTGCTTCTTATCATGTACAAGGGATGTCCAGAAAGTAAGTTCCTTTTTTAAATATTTTCACTGCAGTGCTGTGATCGCAATAGTGCACATGCATGCTGAGTTTGTTGATTCATTAGAAGGGCGTTGGTGCCATTTTCAGACATTCTCAAAGTGCATATGCTTCTTGGTGTGTGTTTATAATGTCTAAGAAAATCGAATCTCCCATCACATGTGAAATTAGATCAGTTATCCGTTTCTTGAATGCAGAGGAATGTTAAAACAGCTGAAATTCATCTGCAAATTATTGAGGTTTATGGAGTTCCAATTTTATGAGTGATTCAATGGTACAAAGATGGGTAAGACTTTTTAATGAAGGACAGGTGTGCACAATGATGAATGGAGTGGGTGACCATCTTTAGTGACTGATGATTTGGTGCGTTCAGTTTGAAGAGAAGATTCGACGGAATAGGGGATTCATTACGATGTCACTCTCGCTGTAATTTCCAGAAGTTGCACATTCATGTCTTCATGAAATTGTGTCGGAGAAACTTTGCCACCTTTGGCTGGGAATAATTCCATCATCCCCCATATAGTCCTGACATCATGCCAAGTGACTTTCACCTGTTCAAATATTCTGAAATCTTTCCTTTGTGGCCAGTGGTTTCAAGATGACCAAGGTCAAAGAAGCAGTCATTACGTGGTTTGCGTCACAGGCGGCAACCTTCTACGACGAAGCCATACAACTCTTGATGCCCCGTTATGATAGGTGCCTGAACAATGGCGGAAATTATGTAGAAAAGTAGTGAAAGATGTCTAGTTTTTCTTGTAAGTATATTTTTGTTTCTCTGACAGCCCATCGGAACTTATTTTCTGGATGTCCTATGTATATTACATGTTTTTTTAGTTCTTGTCTCTGTGTATTTGCCCTTCAACCTTGTAGTGGGTGGGGTAGTAATATGCTAAGGAGATGATTATGAAGCAAGGTGCTTTCCCATTGCTTTCCTTGCCGGACTGTAAGTATTTATGAGTATTCATAAATACTCATAAACCAGTGATGAATACTGTAAGTATTCACCACCAGTTTGCATGTTTTGAGCCCCCCCCCCCCCCAGTAACTTGGGTTTTTGATGAAAAACCCAAGTTACTGGGGGGGGGACCCTCCACCTCCTTATGAGAACAATTAACTCGCCTTTAGTTGAAAAAAAACCAAGTTTCCCCATAAAGGTTCCCCATATCATGGACAGGAATCAAACCAAAGGGCTAAGTCTATACCGACTGAGCTACAAGGACTCAATTTTCAATATTCTTATTTAGTTCAAAATTTAATGTTTTATGTTAATATTTCCATTTCATTTAATTTTTTATAAAAATAAGAAATCCTGAAAATAATGAAATATGCCACTTGAAAAACATTCGCCAGTTATGCTTCTTTTCAAGAACTCGGAAACTTTGTTTTTTATTCTACAGAATAGGCAAAACAGCTATTAGAACACATGCAATTAACAGACATAATACAGTGACTATGTAGCCTTGTTTGCTTTGGTCATAAATCCAATATAAAAAAATAACCTTTCAAGAATGTACTCCCCCCCCCCTCCCCTCTTCCTCTACCCCAAAAAATAATAATCTATACATTGAATTTATTTCATCCATTGATCTTTAGAAGTTGTTTAAACTGGGCTGCTCTATTTTTCCACTACACTTAGCTTTCATTACTTAGATCAACATTAATTTTTGAGTTACATGAAACTTAGTTTAAAAGTCCCAACTGTCATCCTCTGTGATTTTCCTATTTATTAGTTTCATTTACATGTTTATACCTAAATACTGATGATTATCTTATTAATTTTAATTAATAATTATCATCATCAATATCAATTTCCTGATATGTAACTCCAAGGGGTGTTCAGGTTACTATGACAGCACTAAATGATGAAGTTTACATTATCATTAATCTCCTATCAACAATTTTCTTCCAAAATCAGTCTAGTACTTGTCAGCACTCATATTGTCATATCTAACATTCCATGCTTCAAAGGCTCTTCTGACTGAATCAATCCACCTACACTTTGGTCTTCCTCTGGGTCTCTTTCCTGCCATCTTGGCATCAAACATCTGTTCTAACCTTTCTTCACCCATTCTATTTAATTGACCATACCACCTTAGATTAGCTCTGCTGATATGTTCTTGAATCCTCATAATATTAAGTTCCTTTCTAATATCTTCATTTTTAATATAATTCTGCCATTGGTTCATTTCCCTAATTTTTCTCAGAACCGTCATATTTCTGGTCTAGTCTTTGAACAGGTGCTTTATTTCTAACCCAACTCTCAGATCCAGAACTTAAAACTGGTTTCAACACTGTCTTGTAAACATGTTGCTCTCCAGCTTAATTTAATTTTGTAACTTAATAGATATAATAATAGGATTCTAGATTTTATGTAGTAAGTTTTTTTTTTCATCAGAGGTCAGGCCAATAGTTGTAACGGTTGGTAAGTAACTTTAGCATGCCATGTAGATTCTAGTGCAGTTTGTTTCTTTGTATATATATATGTATACTTCAGATGATGACCTTAATGTGAATGTTGAAACATTGAGTGTTTATTTTGGTTTATATTAAACTAAAGTTTTACTCTAACATGGTAGTTGTTTCCATAAATTTCATGATGTATTTTGATCACCGTGTAAGCATGAAGCAAAGGAAAAACATCCAGCTAGTAATTCCTTATAAATTTGATAGTTGTTGATATTTCAATAACTGTCAAATTTTGATATTTGTATTGATATTTCACTTGCAAGGAGCTTAAAACAATGCTTATTTTCACAGTAACTGGATGGTATTGAGAATTTCAACGAGGAAAAAAAAAACTGAGCAATGTTTTTACATGACTTTTAATGGGATTATATTGATCGAGTGCATGTAATAAACAACTATGTTATACCAACTAGTTTCACCAACTAAGGCTGTTGGCATCTTCAGGGTACATAACTGATGTAAGACACTAAAAAGTAAAAAACTGTTACAAACTATAATCAATCGATCCCAATTATATTAAACAAAGAACAGAGCGCGTACAATACATGCATAGAGCGTGCATGATCTCACTTGTTATTTAGGAACGTGCTATAGTTGGCACTATAATTCAGTTCTGGCGAGTTGAGAGATCTAATAAGGGCCTTCCAGATCATGGGTAAGATTAGTCCTTGGTTCCTGTTAAGGTTTTTGTATGCAGTGGGCAACTGTTGTGGCCTCTTTAAAAATTCGGGAGCGGAGGTCCTCTATATAAGGAATTGTGCTTCTATCCGATTCTATGATATGGCTCATTCTTGGGAAATGAAAAGTTAACCCCGATTTTTCTTCTCTGTTATTATTAACGTCACCTATGTGTTCTTTTTGCCTAATTTCAAGGCTCCTTGAAGTTTGGCCGATGTAATTCAAGCCGCATGAGCAGGGTATGTTATAAACTACAGCATATTTGGAGAAAGGATGGTTATCTTTTGGAGATCTTAAGAATTGTCTCTGTAGGTTTAAAGGCTACTCTTATTTTATGTGGTCTAAGGAGTCTTGCAATCTTATTGGAAACTGTCCCTAAGTAAGGAATGGCAATGGTAGAAATATAATGTATATCATCTCGTTGTCTTTGTCGGGGTTCAGAGAAAAGTATCTGGTGGACGAGTCTTCGAGGAAATCCATTCATGGTAAGGTTGGTAGATATCAGGGATAGTTCTTCCTGGAGGTCTTGTTCATCTGTTGTAAGAAGAGAGGCACAGTTCTTCAGCATGTGTACAATACTAAGTTTCTGAGAAATGTGGTGACAGGAAGTGAAATGTAAATAACATCCTGTATTGGTAGGTTTGCGGTAAACTGAGAGGTTGATACCACCATTCGGAAGCTTCTTAATTAAAGTGTCAGAAATGATAATTGGTTATCTTTTTCAAGTTCTAGAGTGAATTTGATTGTGTGGTGTAGAGAGTTGATTTTGTTAAGAAAGTCGATCAGGTCTTTTTTTGTGTTTCCAAACAATAAAGTGGGATAGAAGCACAATTCCTTACATAGAGGAGGACTTCCGCTCCCGAATTTTTAAAGATGCCACAACAGTTGCCCGCTACATACAAAACCTTAACAGGAACCAAGGACTAATCTTACCTGTGATCTAGAAGATCCTTATTAGATCTCTCAACTTGCCAGAACTGAATTACAGTGCCAACTATAGTACGTTCCTAAATAACAACAAGTGAGATCATGCACACTCTATGCATGTATTGTACGCGCTCTGTTCTTTGTTTAATATAATTGGAATCGGTTGATTATAGTTTGTATCAGTTTTTTACTTTTTGGTGCCTTACATCAGTAGGGAAGATGCCAACAGCCTTAGTTGGTATAACGTAGTTGTTTATTACATGCACTTGATCAATATAATTTCATTAAAAGTCATTCCAGAGCTTTTTGGTCAAGAAAATTAAATGTTTTTTAACATGAATAGAATCCATGGGGAAACCAAAAGAAAGGTATGCCGTTTTGAACTCCTTAAATGTAAAAAGGCCAAACTATTAAATCACCTCACTTTCAAGACAAGCGAAACATATTTATTTTAAAACAGCTTTGGCACTTCTATGTGAATGGATACAGCATACTAGATTTCTTTTAGGCGAAATAAATTTAGAATGTTATCAGATTTATGACAATATTTCTAGTACTTTAGACCAAGATATATGGTCGCATTTGGACAGAATGGTCACTATTAGCTATGTATAAAGCCTTTTTTTCTTGATAAAGCCTTTGCAACAAGCAAACAAAACCAGTTTATACAAAACGTTTAAGTCAAAACCTTCTCTACCAGACAGCAAAGTTATTTTTAATTTATCGGATCACGTGTTAACAAAACCAGAGATCAATATGCTTAAAAGGGGTTTCAATTTTGCGATAACACCTGATCCTATTCCTAAAGTGGATATCATTTGTAATATAGAAAGGGCAGTCTCGTTGTTACTGGAACCCATAGCTAATGATATTAGATTAAAAAGTAGTATTATCCTCTCATTCCAGAACTCCTAACAAAAATATCACTACTCTGGAAAAAAGAACATTGTATAGTTGGAAGAAAAAGAAAGACATTATCATACTGAAGACAGATAATGGAAATTCAACAGTGATTTTAAGCACCAGTGATTACGAAGATAAGATTAACAGCTTACTGTCTGATACATCAATCTACCGTGTCCTAGTCACAGATCCAACACTAAAAAATCACGACACCAATGATATAATACGTCACACTGTGAGTGATAATGATAGAATGCAAGATGGATAGAGAAATAGGGAGGAGTCAAGTGGACAGAGTATAAGGAGAGTGAATGTTGAAAGTAGCAGTTAATATGTGTATGAAATAAGAGGGATGAAATTTTTACCTATCTAGTCAATCCATATACACTCAGGCAGATGTTATTAGACTCAAATTGGATGATGCTTTTAACTTTCTACAAAGAATTAATTTGTACAAACACATTCGACTGTAATCTTTTTTATACGTAGATACTGCACTGTTAACTTAACTTTTGTACATGCATATTCTTTACTAGTTTATTTTTGACTATTTATGTACTGCTGAAGCTTTTGAGTTTGTGTATTGGTGTATCCTTGCTGTAATTTTGTTTATATTTAGGTACTGCATTGCTAAACCTAAACTTAATATTTGTGCATGCTTACTGATTAATAATATCTCTTTGACTATTTATGTACTGCTATAACCTTTGTTGTAATTTTATCTATATGTATATATTGCATTCCTTGGCTTGGTTTTTGTACATCCATTTTGCGTACTAATTTTTCTTTGCCTATTTATGTACTGATGTAGCTTTTGACCTTATGTATTACTGTAATAACCTTTGCAGTAATTTAATTTATATGTAGACACTGCATTGTGTTGAGGAAATAAATAACCTTGATGTCAATAAGGCTATAGGATTTGATGACATATCACCACTCGTCTTAAGAGAATTGGCAGTAGCATTGGTTTGCCTGTTTAATAAGAGGCTTACATTTGATAGGATACCACATGAAAGACTGTTTGTATAAACTGGAGAATAGGGAATTGGAATATAAACTATTGACTTGGATAAGTGGGTGGCTGACTGATAAATATCAGGAAATGGTATATGGTTGGTATGAATATACTAGACAAGGTAACCACTGAAGTACTCTAGGGATCAGTCCTTGGACCATTGCTGTTCAATCTATACATTAATGATATTGGGAAGGACCTGATGGGAGATGTTCAGTTGTTTGCTGATGATGCAAAAATAGGCAGAGCAATCAGAAATGTTACTAATATACAGCAGCACTTACAGAATGATTTGATTAAGATGGAACAGTGGACAAATGAAAATGGCTCTCATTTCAGTGTTAGTAAATGTATAAGTTATGCACTTTGATATGATGAGATTTCCAGTGGTATATTGTATTTGTGGGATTATGCTTCAAGAAACTGAGGTTAGGGTTCTTGGAGTTATGGTGGATGGTATATGGTGGAAACTGAAGATCCCCATTGCAAAGAACAGTAACAAAGACGATATTGGGATTGCGGAATGCTAATTATGAGGACAGATTGAGAGCAAGTCAATAACATTGGAAAGTTTACCAGTGACCGCAGACACTGGTAAACAGAAAAAAGAGGAGTGAAGTGATAGAGGGCTATAAAATTCTGAATGGGTGTTACAGAAAATTGTCTGACAGAGTTTTTCATTATATGGAGATGGGTGAGAACACAGGGGCATTTGTGGAAGTTGCCATATAAAGTGTCCAGTTAAGAAAGGAGTAAGAGCTAGATTTTCACTCTCTCAGAGTGAGTGTGTATCCAATCTGAATGAGTTTAGTAAATATGATATCTGGTGTGGATGATGTATCGTCACCCTTGATAAGTCCTTCATTTCCTGAAGGTCTCAGATAATAAAAATAATATTCTCGATGTCTGGAGTAATTATCATGAAGAGTTATTAAAGTAACAAAGTATAGAAAATTGCTAGAAAACATCCAAGAGTAATGGTGTTTTAGTTTGAGTATAATAAAGTTGAGCGCCTCCGTAGCGCAATTGGAAGAACAGCGGTATGTTGCGCCCTTCGATTGGAATAGGCCTAAGTTCGATTCTCGTCGTGATGGGAGGAATCTTTATCTGAACGATTTCAATCAAAGGTGAATTAGCCAATCTCATATGGAGGTAGCAAGGTTTTTTTCTCCCGGAAACTCGGATTTTTCATCCCACATACAGACAAATCGGCCCTTCAGAACACACGCAATTTACAGACAAAAAATACTAGTTGTGATAGTAGTGGGGGTGGGCGGTAGATGGTGTTGATGGAGATGATTCGTAGTAGAGGTTCGGTGTAGTGGTTTAGACAGTTGTAGGTGCCCTCCTGCGATGAGTCTTTGGACTCCTTGGAGGTGTCATGAATAATAATAATGTATTAAGGAGTACATAAAGCAATCACAAACCTAGAATGTGGAAACATGGCTGGAGCAGATGATAGTTTGAGATGAAATGTATTATAAAAGTTTACCACTGGCAGTTTAGCACGTACTCTCTTGCATTTTGTTTCATTGCTCCTTTTCATTGAATAATTTTTGCACTTGACTGCTTTACAATGGTTGAACTCATGTTTTAGTAAACTTTGGTGTAACAGGATTAATTTGTTATATCTGAGAGTTTACAACAGTGATTTTTCTTTAGAATTAATATTATGAGACTGGAAATTTTCTGGTAATTTATTGTTATAATGAGAAAGGTAATTATAATGATGTTATAACATTTAGGATGAAGCTTTAAAAAAAAAAGATATACAGTTAAAATCAGTGCCTAAAAATGAATAGCTTGCATATTTTAAATAATATGTAAGAATAACTGCAAACTGTAATCTGTATAATTTAAAAATATATGAATGAATATAATCATTTGGACTTGATTTTCCAGATAAACTTTCTTGTATACCTGTGATGTTATACAGAATTTGTAAATTTCATTTTCACGTTACTTTCAACCTCTTTTTTATTATTCATCCCATGATATGGAAGAAAAGGCTATTTTATAGGAATGAAGACAGCAGTCACCTCTTCTGTATATTATTTCTACACACGAGTGAATGTGTCCGAAAAGTTCTCTGACTAACAATGACAAAATGAATTTATAATTTCAAAATTATTTTTATTTTTCAACATAATCTCCCTTAAGATTAATACATTTATTCCAGTGATGCTCCAGCACCATTATCCTATCCAGCTGTAGAACTGCAAAATACCCCTCTACAGCTGCAATCAGCTCTTGATTCGAAGAAATATGCTGAACAGTGAGGAAGAGTTTTAGTTTTGGAAAGAGGTAGAAGTTAGAGGGAGCCAAATCTGGGGAATGGGGTGGATGTTCCAACAATTCATAGTACAGATCCCTTAATTTTTCCATTCCCAAAACACCTTTGTGGGCAGGTGCATTGTCCTGATGAAAGATGATTTTTTTTCTTCTGCAAACCGGGTCTTTTCTCATGAATTTTTTCGTCTAGTCTGGTTAAAAGATTGAAATAATATTCTCCGGGTATTGTTTTGCCCTTTTCAAGATAATTAATAAACAAAATGCATTTAGCGTCACAAAATACTGATGCCATGACCTTTCCTGCTGATGGAACCAACTTTGTCTTCTATGGCACTGAACAACTGGCTTCTGTCACTGTTTGGATTCTGGTGCATAATGGTGAATCCAAGTCTCATCCATAGTAATAAATTGACGCACAAAATCAGTTTCATTCTTGTTAAAATACTCCAAGTGCTGTTCAGAGATTTTCATGTGAGTGCATTTTTGATCTTCTGTGAGCACGGAACCCATCTTGCGCAAAGCTTTTTCATTTGAAATTCTTCATGCAAAATACAGGGTGGCAGTAAAATAACTTTCCCTCTTTGGAGGCATCTGTAGCTAAAACCAATAAATGGAATGAGACGAAATTTTATATTGAGACTTTTGAAGGCATGGGGAGATGATTTCTATGAAAAAAAGATTTAGTTCCAAACGCCGTCGATAGAGGAAATTTTGGCATTTGCAGAAACAAAAGCAATGAAATATTTGCAGTAAATGCAGGTAAAAAGGATTATGCAAATTTTACTGTGCGTACATGACAGCAGCACCACCACATCCACTTAAAAAGGGATTGGGAACGTTCAGGCAGTTATTTGAATGACTGATGAATTGTGCTCAATATGCATCCTACCTTGCCTCAGCGTGCTTGTTGTACACAAGAATGGTCAGCACATTGAAAATCGTGTATGTGGTCCAGGGAACCCTGATTCTGATGAATAAAACATTATTTCCTGTGAGTTCAATCACTACATTAATTTCTGTGTCTCTCGCAAGTTGTTGTTTTAGTTTAATTATTATTATTATCATTGTAATGCGGCACCTATCCAGCTGGAATGAGTGATTCGACTGTCGCTTAAACCGTCGAAATGTTATTATTCTATTTTATCTGTCTTTAATGTAATTATCCGCTTGTTTTCAGCTCTGCCAGCGCCAAAATTTCTCCTATCGGCGACTTTTTGGTACTAAATCTTTTTTTCGTGGAAATCATCTCCCCATGCCTTCAAAAGTCTCAATATAAACTTTGGTCTCATTTTGTTTATTGGTTTTAGTTACAGATGCCTCCAAAGAGGGAAAGTTATTTTATGGCCACCCTGTATATCCTGCACATTCTTTTGAAATGCCTATGGTCTCAGCAATTTCATGCACTTTGACTTGCCGGCTATACAATACCATATCCTGCACTTGATCAATGATTTCTGATGTTGTTACACTTTTTGGACATCCTTCACGTGGGTCATCTTCAAGGCTTGTACTGCCATGTTTAAACTCGGCAGCCCATTTCTTAATTGTTGAAAACGAAGGAGAAGAGTGCCCATAATCTTTTATGAACTTGAATGAATTTCTTTTGCATTAAACCTTTTACAAAGAATTTTATAACCGCGTGATACTCAGTTTTATCGATTTCAAGGGATACAGACAACACTTTTGCTTCATACAGCTGTATAAAACAAACTACTTGATAGAATGACTTGCAATTTCACATGGATGCTTATGACAGGTGTACCAACTTAGAAAAAAAAAATCTTGCTGATAGTGTTGCCATCTATGGTTGAGGCCAAGAACTTTTCATACCACCCTTGTAGATGAAAATGAAGTTGGTACATATATGCAAAATGCTATACAAGTCCATGCTTGGAAGGAAGCATTCCATTAAAATATACAAAGCTTTTTTAAATTTTTCAGTATTTTGTAATTGTGGAAAAATAAAAGTGTTTTTGTTTTCATTTTCTAAATTTTGAAGTAAAAAATGCAAAAGTCAATTAGGGTACTAAAATTTTTGCTTTGGGCAGCTAAAACATAAATCCATTTCTTACTATTAATGGCATATATATGACATTTAGAACACCAGATGTAATGGACACTTAATACACTTACGCATTTCTTCAAGGAAATGCGAAATGATGACCATTTTTAGGGTGGCAGATAACATGGCTTTTATAAATCTGACATAGTGTTACTTCTCTTTATTTAAAAATTAAAGTAGTTCAGTAAAAAAAAAAAAAAAAAAAAAAAAAATTTAATTAGGAATATTTTCTTTACCATTTTATGATTTTTTTTAATCATAGGACTGAATAATCTTTGAAATTGGTAGTAGAAAATGGAACAGTTGTACATTATGAACAGGTAAGAATAAGATTTTTTTTGCTTTGATATTGTGAGCATGTTTTTAAAAATAATAGTAAATCATTATATTAAATATTCACTTATATTTGCAGAGAATGGTTTTGCTGTGATCCTGGATATTGGAAGGATGGGGGGGGCATGCAATTTTTATCTATTTTTTGGGGGGCTGTAGCCATTGGCTAAAAAGGTCCCTCAGCTAACTTTCAAGGACTGTGTCATTTGAACAAATAGCCTTGGCTCAGTGAGTGCGTGTTTTTAGGATTCCATACTATTGGGATGGGTTGTAGTGTTCATTGTTTATGTAAATACTTTCCTGTATGAGTGAGCTTTCTGTAAATGAAGGATAAAGAGCCATTTATTAAGTTGTGTCACTAGTGTGACTAAAAAGGGAAGGCAGTTGTTGCTTTCATTTTCTGTGGTGAAGTTTATTTTAGGGTGTTTGCTATTAGGATGCATAAAAAATGTATGTAATGTGTCCGGACCATGGGGCCAAACAGCAGACACATCATCCCAACTATTGGTTTGGATGATGATGTAAAATCATTCTCTCTTATTTTATTCTTATTATTTTACTCTATATTTAGTCTATATTCTCTTATCCTTACCTCTTGATTATTCTTAATTATACTAAAACTTTATCTTCAATCTTAATTCTCTTAACTTCAATATGTCTCTTGGCCGATCTATACTTACAAGAATGATGCTAGTGGTTTGTGGGACAAAGGAATTACTAATGGTGGATACCTATTCCCTTGTCTCACACTGATTCTAATTCCTTTTTCGGATTCAGGGAAAATTTATTTTTCACTGCGCCGCCCCGAAACCTAGATTAACAGATAGTGTAGAATCGAGGAACCTGAACACAGTTTAGCATACAATCTTACGTTACTAAGAGTTATGTTTGCAGTCGTAGCCTCTCTATAATTTAATCTCCCGCTGTGGTCCGTAATTTATGAGCAAGTGCAACATAGAAAAAAATCAGGCAAGTCATCAGTTAAACAAAAGAAACAAAACATTTAATTCAATTGAAACATTATACATTCTATGAATTCACTCTTAATAAGTAATCCGCAATTGCTAATGACTGAGCATTAATTACTTAGATTCTCTATATCTATCTTAGCATGCATGACAAAGAACTTCAATTAAGGCTTACATATTACACTCGAAGAATCACACTCATTCATTAATACTAAGGACAATTATTAGCTGAATTACTCAACTAGCTTCATGTGCTCTTATACAATTTCTTCTCACAAAATTCTCATAACCTTTTCTACCATTAAAAGACAATTCTAAGGCACCACGTGCTCTCAATTAATTTACTTAACAAAATACTCAAAATTCTCATTATTACTTTATCATTCAAAGAAACATCCTCTAGAGTCCTTCCTAAAGTTTACAATAGGTAGATGTTGTTCTCTGGTGAACTCGTTCAACATCATAACGACATCTCCGTAAGCATTGGTGAATACCTTCTGCTGGGCTGGTCGCCGACCAGTAATTTGTTGAGAAATCTACGGCAAAGTTCCTTCGTCATTGTCTCGAATCTGTGGGGAACGAGGGGACGCCACGAGGAGGCTCCATACACATCAGCAAGACCGCCCGAAAACTTCGGAGCGTAACTCCACACCAGTAAGAGTAAAAACTCAGCCTAAAGAACAAGAGCACAATAGAGTTTCCTTGGCGCTGCACAACTTTTTTAAATTGCACGCCACACGTTCACTCCATGCCATCGATTACTTCTCCCATTTTCTCAGCGTCACCTCACATCATCCAGTACTGCGCGCCACACACGGAAATCTTAGCCTACTATTCTGCATGTATGAGTGGGGGTGGGGTGGGGTGGGGGAACTTATTTGCTTACTAAAAGGTGCATGTATTTCGATTCCGGCCATTTCTATTTAATCGGATTACCTCTTTCACCCAGCAATTTATAAGTACTTACACTTAAACAGTTTAGCAATTCACAGTACTCTATAATATCACATATTAAATGAAGAATTCTCAGCTTAGTAACATTTTAGTGAAATTTACAAGAGTAGTACATTCTGGTACATCAATAATTGATTCAAAATTGCAAGCCCATGTTAAGTCTGAAGGAAACGTAAATTAATTTAATTTTTGTTTAATTCAGAACTTAACAGTGTATTTGCTTGATGTGCAGGTAAACTATTGGTTTAAGTGTGGCTATGTTGAGTGCTTAATTTTCAAAACATTCCATATAGAAGTTAGCTGTGGTGGTGAAACCTATAGCAGTCACATTCAACTGTTTGTATATTTTTCCTTTCCTATGAAAAGAAAAAATATTTTCAAAGTGTTTGCTTGATGTTTATACATTATTATGAATCATTGACACCTAAGCCCTTCTATACATTTCTCTTTTTTAGTAGCACTATTTCTTTTATTCAGAATTTAGCCATATATTTCTCTGTTCCAGTAACTTATTCCTGAGATCTGTGTTGCTATTATAAAGATTTATTTCAGATTTTTCCATTCTTCCTCTGTATTGTTTGAATCTTATGTCTCTCTGTGTTTTTTTTTCATTAATTCATTTTGATGTTGCTACGTACAGGAATCTTGTAATGAAGAAATTTTATAACCTTGTTGATAGGTATTTTCCATTTTATTTGTTATTTTTAGCCTACTTGTTTAAATCAGAATTTTTTGCCATTAACGTATTGTGATCAGAATTTAATTCAAAACCTCTATATGATCTTGCATCTAAGATGAATTCAGATAGCTTAAAATTTCCAATTATATAATCAGTAACTGATTTTCATCCTTTGGTTTTTCATTTACATAATACGAACTCAATATTTGATTTACATCAAATACAGAGCTCATTGTTCTCATTCTTATAGTTTTACATTCCATCAGTGAAGCAAAAAGTTAAATTAATTTTAGATTTGATAGGAACTTTCCATCTATTTTGGTCTCTAATTTTAAATTAAATTTACTGAGTTTGATGATAATAATATGAAATTAACTACAGTAATACCCCGCCATCTTATTACATTTGGCTTTATGATGATCAGCTCATGCAATGCTTTTCATTTATGACCAATGCTCATTTATATGATGCTGCATTCATTCATACGATTCTAGCAACATGACAGCGTTGTGAATCCATCAGTGCACAGTTTTCGTGAAATGTTAGTTTACGATGCCATTGCTTGCTGCATCTCTATATTCTGGTGTTTCGCTGTGAATTATGAGCTGTTTATGACTATTATTTTATTGTTCTTTAAAATGGCAGATAAGATTCAAAGTAAGGGTGCTTTTGCCTCCAGTGAAAAGAAGCAACAGCACCCTTATCTTTAATGTAATAAACCTATTACATTAGATAGTAAGGATAAAATGATTAAATTTAGCGAGAATGATGTATTGAATACAGATAGTCATCAGTTAAAATTTACCTCTCGCTATTCTTGTTATACTTAGTAAAAACAACAATAAAGTGAAAAGTGCTACATAGAATTGAAAATCTTATTGCTGAAATGTTTCTGAAAAGCCTTGAATGGTTTAAATTGATGACCAAACTGGTTGGCATATTCCTTTAAACCAAATCATTCTGAATAACCTTTATGTTTGCAAAGATTATTCTAAATTTTTTTGCTTACAATAACTGACATAAATTAATCTTTTTTTTTTTGGCATCATTTATGCACATATATGGCTACTTAAAAATGTTATTGAACTATTACATACATCTACAAGTGGGGGGGGGGAGCATTGATGATTCCGTATATGACAATAGTCTTGAACCTAATGTGATATGACCAGGGTATGCCTGTATAGCCTATATAAATATAATCTATAATGAATACTATAGTATGTGGTAATATTATTTTTATTTTTTTAAATATTTATGTAATTAAGTTTATGCCATATTAAATATTTCTGTGTAATATTATATATTAATTGAATTGCAGATATTATGCAGATGAAGATTCCAACTTAGAAAAGATACCAACTGAAACTGAAGCAGTTAGATCATTAAATTTACTTCTTGAATCAGCTAAAGCACGCCAACTTGAATTTGAAAGATCAGAGAGAGAAACTTCACACAAATTAGAAGTTCAGGAATTACCATTAAGTAATGAAATTAAGGATGATATTAAACCACCCCTTGAAAAACTGAGGAAAAAGAAGAATAAAAAGCATCACAGTGATTTTGAAAATGATAAAAATACAACTAATGAAATAAAAAATGAGTCCATTGTGGGTGGATTTAATAAGAAACAGAATATTGAATCTTCTGGCTTTACAGTAATTGGAGAAATTCAGAAGCCAAAAAAGTCCACCTTCTCAAGAGTTCTTCCAGACTGGTTGGCAAATCCCACAGTCATTAATGTTGATCTTAATGTTGACAGTGACTGCATTGATAAGTCTTCACTTGATAACCACTTGATTAAATCATTACACAAGTGTGGTATTCAGAACTTTTTCCCAGTTCAACGAGAAGTGATACCTTGTTTATTACAGATGAATGCTAAAGCTTTATGTTGTCGGCCAAATGATATTTGTGTATCTGCACCAACAGGAAGTGGTAAAACCCTTGCGTTTGTTCTTCCTATTATTCAGTCACTGAAAGGTCGTGTTGTGTGTGCAGTCAGGGCTCTTGTTGTTTTACCTGTTCAGGATTTGGCCTTTCAAGTGTTTAAAGTTTTTGAAACATACTGTAATGGCACTCCACTAAAAGTTTCTTTAGTTACTGCTCAAAAACCCTTTTCTATCGAACAATCACTCCTTGTTAAACATGGGATTAGAGGATTTCAGTGTCTTTCTGATATAGTTGTAGCCACACCTGGAAGATTAGTGGACCATATTAATAGAACAGAAGGCTTTTCTCTACAGAATTTAAGGTTTTTGGTGATAGATGAAGCAGATCGCATGATGGAAGAAATTCAACGAGGTTGGCTTGTAGAGGTAGAAAAGGCTATATTTAAATCCTCTGCTACTACTGGAATAAATGGCTGTATGTGTTGCAGTGAGCAAATGCATGTTAAACATTCTTCAGGTCCAGTAACTGCGTGTACATTTTCCCATGTTGCAGAACCTCTTCAAAAACTTTTGTTCTCTGCAACACTATCCCAAGATCCAGAAAAGTTACAACGTCTTACACTCTTTCATCCTCAGTTGTTCACGTCTGTTGTTCAAACAAATAGATCTGGGATTTCTACTGGAGCCAAAGAATTGGAGATAGTGGACGAATTTGTAGGTAAATATACTACCCCAGTGGAACTTACAGAATACTATACAATTTGTGAATCTTCTGTAAAACCTTTAGTCATTTGGCACCTTATTAGAAGCAGGGGTTTTAGTAAGGTACTTTGTTTTACATCAACAGTAGAAAGTACACACAGGCTTTACCTCTTACTTAAAGAAATGGGAAAAATTACTGTGGGACAGATTTCATCCAGATCTAAAGGCCTTTCTAGGAAGATAGTTTTGAAAAAGTTTGCTGCTGGAAAAGTGGATGTTCTTGTCTGTTCAGATGCAATGGCTAGAGGAATGGATATAGATAATATCGACTGTGTTATTTCATATGATTCACCATTTTATATAGCCACGTATATTCATAGAATAGGACGTACTGCAAGGGCTGGAAGATGTGGAACCTCAATAACCCTAGTAGAAAAAGAAAAACTTGGAAGATTTCAGAAAATGCTGAAATCAGCAGGAAAAACTATTACACGTTTAGAAGTATCAAATTCAGAACTTGTATCATTCCAGGAAGAATATAAAAATGCCTTAGAAAGAGTATCTAGAACTGTAAATGAAGAAAAAAAACATATACAGATTCGTAAGAACCCTGTTCAGAAATTTAAACAGTTCTCAAAGAAGAAGCATAAAAACTCTATAAAAAGCCAGTCAAAATGGTAACTTTTATGCATTATATCATGTTTGCTGACATGTGGTATTCTACGACTGAAATGCTACACATTTCCACGCACCCACATGTAAGGTATAAAATCTTGTGTGGGTGGATTTGAGTGGTGGAGATGAAAAGTTGTAGATTAGGTACCTTCCTTAACGAGTCTTTGCACTTCTTGGTGTCACGTAATATTAATAAAAATATTGTGTAAAAATTGACAAGTATATATGGTAATATTTGTATATGAAGATTTCTCCTCCCCCCACCCGTCCCTCTTAATTAAATCATTGGCCATCAGTACTAGTGTTTTTGCTTTTCAAGTCTCATTTGTGGATTATACAACACTGACTAAGATCATAGTGTGATATTCTGAATCTCTCATAAAATTACGAGCAAGCTTTTGTTTACTACACTGGTGGCCAAAAGGTAAGGAGGAATTACATTTTTACCTGTATATGAAAAATTTTCACGACTACAGCTAAATGTGGACATAAATTTATTGCCAGCATACCAATAAATTATATTACAAAAAAAAAAAAAGTAAATTCCATACAAATTAAATTGAAATACGTTTTTGGCAAAAGTTACAAAGTTACAAATTTAGAATTAATGTTCAGGGCTTGCAGAAAACCAATCAAATAGACATTTCAGTATGGAATATATTGACCCCAAACTGCAATGCAGTTCTCACAACGTTGTACCATGCTTAGCACCAAGTGATTCAGGAGTTCTTGAGGCAAGCTGGTCCATTCCTCCTTCAGAGAAAGGATAAGGCCTTGTTTGTTTTCTGGAGAGGAATTTTGAGCAGCAGAGCATATTCCTATTGCATCCCGAACATGTTCGGTGTGGTTGGGATCTGGAGAGTGTGTTATCCGTTTGATTCAATTAATATCTTCTGTTCTCCAGAAATATTTCCACTGTTCGTGTATAATGTGATGTTAGATTGTCATCCATAAAAATAAATTCTTTTCCTACAACACCACGGAACAATCGAATATAATGTTGAAGAACTTCATTGCAATGTTGTTCGCCAGTCATATTCCCTTTTTCCAGCACTTGTAGCTTGGTGTGTCCATTAAGTATAATGCCTCCCCACACCATGACTCTAGCACCACCATATCTATCCTTTTCAAGAACATTCCTGCAATGGTAAGCAGTACTGCTTTCATGTTATATCAGGTGTCACCTAGAATCGGAGGAAAGACTAAAATAATTCTCATCTGTAAAGAGTACATTAACCCATTTGTATCTTGTCCAATTTTTATGGGATCAACGCCACTGAAATCATGCTCTACAATGAGCTGTGGATAAAGGGATGCAGACTACAGTCTTTTGGGGACATAGGTCTACTTGTCTTCGACAAGTAGGCCTATGTCCCAAGTCCCGAATATCTCAACAAACTTACCACAGTTTGTCGAGATATTCTCTTACTAGTGCTTGAATGGAGCTGACTTGCAAGCTGACCTTCCATGATGCATCAATTACATTTTGCTGTTATAACCAAAAATATGTCTTCATGCTTTTTAATGTTGGGCCTGTACACGAGAGGTTGGCTGATCAACCTATAATATGTTAGTACTGTATATGGGTAAGTGATAGAATGAGGGCAACTGCTTAGCAAATATCTAGAATATATTCCATTGGTTTGAAATGCTGCCCAGAGACTGGATACAACACTGTGAGATTATATACTCTCTGGTAGTATCAGTAATTCTGCAGCTTTCCAATAATTCTTCTGCACATGAAATCATCTAGATGATATCATTGAGACATCCAAGTTTGCAAGTATTCCTTCATGAAAAGAGATTCCTTCACACACAATTCACTTAGTGCAGCCATTTACCCTGTTAAGTGCTAAACAGACTCCTTTGTGCTCGATTTTCGAATCGCGCACAAAGGGGTCTGTGTTAGCACTTAACAGGGTAAATGGCTGCACTAAGTGAATTGTGTGTGTGAAGGAAGCTCTTTTCATGAAGAATACTTGCAAATTTGGATGTCTTGTAATGTCTCAATGACATCATCTAGATTATTTCACGTGCAGAAGACTTTCTACTTGAAATTGCCAGTTATACAAATTACCACAAGTTGATTTGTCTGAATTTGTGGTTGTGAGAAAAAAATACTAGCTGTGGTGGTGGTGGTGTTGGTTGTGGCAGTAGATGGCATTGATGTAGGTGATTGGTAGTAGAGGTTCTGTGTAGTAGTGGAGATGGAGAGTTGTACAGTAGGTGTCCTCCTGCAATGAGTCTTCTGAGTTCTTGAAGGTGTCAAGAATAATGATGATCTTCAGAAATAGTATTTGTCTTTAGATTTAGGACACCAGCTTATAAAGTCCCCTGCAGTGATGAACTTTTTATTATTATTTATTTTATTTTATTTTTGATTTTTGCTACAGTTGCAGGAGACTTAAATGCAAGAATTGGAAACACGAAAATTAATAATAATATAGGAATACATGGAGAACATACTCTAAACAGGAATGATAAAAAATTGATTGATTTTGTAGTTTATAATAACCTAAAAATGATGAATTCCTTCTATAAACATAAAGACATACATAAATACTTGGGCAGCAAGAGGATGGAAATCAATATTAGATTACTTTATATTAAATGAAAAGACATCAAAATTTTTACTAGATGTTTGAATTCACAGAGGATATGAAATAAGCAGTGACCACTTCCTTGTTAAAATAAAATTAAGATTACCACCTAAATTGGCTACAAGTAACAAGAACAGAAAGAAAAATTGAAACATTTCTTTATAAAACTAGACTATTGAATGATACAAATGTACAATGGCTATATGAACAAAGAATTAACCAATATCTAGATAAAATAAAACAAAATGAAGAAATAGAAATAGAATGGCTTAATATAAAAACGATACTAAATGCAGCAGCAAATGAAAGCTTAGGAAAGACCAAAAAATTCAATAAAAAGAAAAAACTGAAGATCTGGGATGATACAATCTAAGAAATAATCAAAAAGAAAAAAGAAGCCTATCAAAAATGGTTAAGCAGTAAAAGATTAGAAGATGAAATAGAATATAAAAGAATAAGAGCCATAGCTAAAAGAGAAGTCAGAAAAAGACATAGAGAATCATGGAACGAATTTGTTTCTAATTTAGAACATGATTTATATAAAATAATACCCAATGTATATAAGATTTTGAAACACTTAAATGCTGATACCAAAGAAAACATAAAATTAAACACCGAATGGAAATTAGAAGAATTTCTAAATTACTACACAAAATTGTGGACAGACAAATGTTTTTAAAAAGACAACTGGCAAACAATTAACGAAAATGAAAAGGAAATAACTAAAGAAGAATTAGAAATCAGCCTGAAAGAAACAAGAAATAGAAAATCACCTGGAGAAGATAAGCTAGGTTCAGAACTATATAAATATGCATGAACAAGATTCAAAGAAAGACATTATTTTTAAATAAAATTTATTCAAATGGTATTCCCCAATAGAATGAAAAAAAGCAATTGTGATTCCTATCTTTAAAAAAGGTAATAGAGATGACCCTAAAAACTAAAGAGGTATCGGTGTACTAAATTCTTGTTACAAAATATATAGCAGAATATTAACTAGCAAACTGATGAAATATTCCGAAAACTTTATTTTAGAAGTACAGAATGGATTTAGAAAAGGATGATCATGTATAGACCCAGCCTTTTGCCTAAAATTAATAATAGAAAAAAGAAGAGAATACAATTTAGAAACACATTGTATATATTGACTTTGAAAAAGCATTTGACAAAGTTAAAAGAAACATGTTATTTAACATATTAAAAGAAAGACAAGGCGGGGCCGTTTACCCTACTCCCTATGCATATAGGCGTTACCTGATTTTTTTTTTTTTTCTTCTGAAAGAAAGACATACCAAATATCCTGAACGCTATCACAAGTATATATGAAAATAATCAAATACAAATAAGATTAAATCACGAACTATCATATACGAGAGAGATAAACCAAGCGGTCCGACAGGGATGTCCCCTCTCAGCAACTCTTTAATATCTACTTAAATGAAGTAATAATAAAATGGAATAAAAATTTACATCAAGGAATTAAACTTTCTCCCACAGTAAACTTAAACACACTCCTCTTTGCCGACGACCAAATAATAATTACAAATTCTGAAGATAGCTTACAGAAAGCTATTTTAGATCTAAATGAGATAGCCAAAGATTATGGTATGATGATATCAACAGAAAAATCAAAAACTATGGCCTTTAAACGACAAGATCCAGCAAGAATTAAAATAGTAATAGATAACAAGATCTTAGAGCAGGTGAATTCATTTAACTACTTAGGATGCATGATCATATATGAAAAAGATATAAAGGTAAAAATTGCAAAATATTTAAAAATAACAGGTGTAATTAATATTTAAACCAAACTTAGTTCAAAAACAAACCAGACTAAAAGTATACAATACGTTATCCCTACCAGTCTTAATGTATGGAAGCGAAATCGGGACAATAAAACAAGAAGACAAAGATTAATAACAGCAGAAATGAGGTTTATGAGAAAAACTGCAAAGTAGACCCTATTTGATCACAAAAGAAACTAAGAAATTATGAATGAATTAAACCAAGAACCAGTAATAGAAAAAATTAAAAAATATAAACATAAATGGATGGAACATGTTCAAAGAATGAAAACAGAAAGATTACCAAAACAAACCTTAAAGTACAAGCCATTAGGAAAAAGAAAACCAGGAAGTCTTAAACGATTCAACGATGACTTCTAAGGCCAGAACAGGCTAGGCCTAAATCCTTGGTACGCATGATGATGATGCTACAGTTGCCGGAAGGCATTTAATAAAAATAATGGTATAATGACATCACCAGCCTACTTTTGTAGAATTAACTCTTCTTAAACAGTGGAATTATTAGAAATTAAATTGCAATGGTTTACTTTTTGGATTGAGATGTATTTGGAGAGAGTTCAGGTATGAATTTTAATCAATTTCCTGATGTGTACCCTGAAGGGGTGGGGTGGGGGGTTCAGGTTACAATGACAGCATTACATGATTAAGTTTACATTATTATTAATCTATCAACACGTTCCCTCCAAATCAATCTGATACTTGTGAGCACTCTAATATTGTCATATCTAAGATTCCATGCTTCTAAGGCACTTCTGACTGAATCAGTCCACGTACCTTGGTCCTTTCCTGTTTTGGCGTCAAACACCCGTTTTGCTAACCTTTCTTCACCCGCCCCCCCTCCTTTCGGGGTACACATAATTCTAACTGCTGACTGAAACATTAGTTGTCAGATCCACCTTACATTAGCTCTGCCTTTTTCAGATCTGCAAAACTCAACTATATATCCTTGTCATGTTCCCACGATTTCTTATCTATTTGTCTTAAAAGTGAAAATCTGAACTTCTCAACCTCTATTGGGCTGAATGCTTGCATAAATCTTATCTGGAAAACTTAGTAAAGAAATTCCTCTGTAATTCTCGCATTCAGCTTTATTCCCTTTTTTTTATAGATGGGTACTATGAAAGCGATCCTCCGTAGCTCAGTTGGTATAGACCAGGGGTGTTCAACTCGTTGATCGCGGAGCGATTTTTGGTCGATCAATTGTGTATTCCTCCTTACTTACAAATTAAATTAAAACTGAAAACATAATATTTTATTTATCATTATTTTGTATTATTTTTAATTCGCTTTAAGTGTATTGGTATTGTTTATTTATTTTTCGTTAAAATTGTCAAATCAGTAATTTTCTTATAAGTTCGGATAAATGAATTAATTTGGATCAGTGGAAGTCAAACAGCGAGCCGAGTGAATACGATTATAAGCAAAGTGTAAAAACTCGATTGTAGCTTAAATATTAAATATTTCAAAGCACATTACATCGATTTTTTACTCAGGTTAAGTCCCATGTGAATATTGATATATATATATATATACTGCTTTAATAAGAATATGTTAGAATGTTAAAACAATGGCAATGTTTTTGTCGCCGAAGCTATACATGGCGGCATTAGAAGATTATTATTGTAACTTTTATGTATGAGAAAGGCTTGCAGGCTCTAAGTGTAAACATCTCTGAAGTCAGTCAGAAAGAGTTCAAACAACTTTCCGATGGCCGGCAACTTACAATTAAAAGAAAGCGGAGGAGAACAAAAGGCGTGCCGAACTTGAAACTTAAGATGAAAGACTCATACCGATTTTTTGGGGGTTGCCAAACTTCATGCGAGGTCTCAGAGGAGGCATAATAAAAAGGGACTGAAGCAAGCAGAAGGGGTCCCGGTTCCAGAATTGCTGTCAGAGAGGAGGCCACCCGGTCCAGAGGCGCCGTCAGAGAGACTGCCCAGATCCACGTTGCTCGAGAGAGGAGTTTCCAGCTTCCAGAATGCAGCAGCTCGGTTCGAGACGTCGCTAGAAAGAGAGATTACTTCTAGGCCGCAGACAAGGTTTCAAATTGCCGAAAGGAAGAGTTCCAATTGCCGGAGAAAAGGTTCCAGGCCAGGTTAATGTCAGACATTCATCAGTGTGTTGCGTTTTCATTACAATTTGATTAATCAAACGACTTCACTGATATTGCTCAGTTAATGGTATTTCAAGATTTTTCAAGTAAAGAACTTTCGAAAATTATACCATTATTGGGAAGGACTAGGGGAGAAGACGTTTTTTCGGCATTTGATGAATTTGTGAAACAACACAAACTTTCGCTTTTAAAACTTGTGTCTATTACTACTGATGGTGCTCCTACAATGATAGATAATAAATCAGGCTTCATTTCATTATGTAAAAATGATGACAAATATCCAGATTTTTTAACGTACCACTCTATTATTCACAAACAAGTACCGCGTAGTAAAAGTAAAAGATTAAACACAAAAGATGTTTTAGATATTACATTTAAAATTGTAATTCTATTTGAGGAAAAACCCTGCAACGGCGGTTATTTAAATTACAGGCAGATGATGATAGAGAACTTCTGTTGTATAATAATGTTCGCTGGCACAGCAGAAGTCAATTTTTTGAAAGATTTCTTGTATTAATTAACGATATAACATTTATCTTGATGAAAAATTAGATATTTATTCACAATTTAGTGAGAAAAGATGGTTGTTACACTTATCGTTTTTTAGTAGATTTCTGTACGAAATTAAGCAATTTAAATTTAGAGTTACAAGGTAGAGATAAAAATTTAATTGGCATGTTAAGTTCAATAAAAACTCTCCAACAATACTTACTTTTATTAAAGAAAAATATAAATGACTGCGAATTTAGACATCTCCCATATTTATTAAAATTTTTTGAACAAAATCAAGAAATGCTTCGCTATGATTTAAAAGAATTTATTCGTGAAATAGAATTAGTTGAGGAAGAAATAAATTCAAGATTTAAAGATTTTAATAAAACTGAAATGATTGTATCTTTTATCAATAATCCATTTCAAGAAAACTTGAACATTACAGAAATTTCAAATAAAATTAGTGGGCTGTTTGATATAAACCAAGCTGAAGTAGAACTTAGAGATAATAAACATTCAGAATAGTTTACATTTAAAATCAATAAACAATGAAGTCATTTGGAAGTATGCACATGAAAAATTCCCAATATTAACTGATATTGCGCAAAAAAGTCTGTCGTGTTTCGGATCGACATACTTGTCAGAATCTGGTTTTTCAAATATGACCGTCATAAAAAATCAATTAAGAAAGCAAATTACAAATGATCATTTGGATGATTGGCGAATCTGCGATTGGCCACTTCTACATATCAACTTGACTATGAAAATATTGCGAGGTCCAAACAGTCAACCATCATTTCTTGTAACTTCTGAGTTTGTAATCAATCTGTTGTTTTTTCTAACTTCGGTTTTCCAAAATAGAGAAATAAATATTTTATTCCAATATATTTGTTGTTGTTTTCTTTGTTGTATTAAAATAAGTAAACGTGATAAATAAATTTTTAAATACACAAAGTTTTTAGTTGTGTATTTTTTTTTAGTTGTTTATTTATGCATAATCAAATATCAGGTTGGGGGAACGTGATCTATATAAGAGAGTAGATCGCCGAATAACTTTTTATAGAAAAGTAGCTCTCGTAGTAAAAAAAAGGTTGAACACCACTGGTATAGACAAATACCAGTGGTGTTCGGAAAGACCTGGGTTTGATTCCCGTCAGTGATGTGAGGAACCTTTATCTGGTCTTTCTGCTAAAGGTGAGTTAGCCGGTCTTATACAGAGGTAGAGGATTTTTCCACCCGGAAACAGGTTTTTCGTCCCTCAGAACAGGCAAACCGGCCCAGTGAACACACACTTCTACAGACATAAGACACTCCTGGAATAAAGAATAACCAATCTCTTCCATAGGGATTTCGGTTTCGAATGCCTACACGGTAAAGTGTGGCATAAATGACATCGTAAATCAGGACTATGAGAGCTCTATTCCAATGATTGTTGCGAGTACTATCTTCTGACTTATTACAGGCACATTGTACTTATGCAGTGTACCTTACATTACATTAGCCAGGCGCTATTAGCCCAGGGGGACTTTTGGCCTCAAGCACCACGCATCGCCACTGGGCACGGTCCTCTGCGACTGTTCGCCACGTTCTGGTCTCCAGCCCGACAGCCTGCAGCTCTTCCTTCTCCTAATCCGCCCATCTCTTTCTCGGTCTCCCTGATCGGTGTCGGGCCTCCCACGTTTGTCTCACAGTCCTTTCGGGGTCCATACGGTACAGGTGCCCCAGCCAGTGAAGACGCCGGGCTCGCAGCTCCATCAAGACATCTGCCGAGTTGTATAAAACGTGTATGGCAACATTGGACCGCCTCCTCCAGACTCCGTCTGCCATGACTCCTCAATAGATACGTCGTAGCATCTTGTTCTCGAATACTCTCAGGTGATCGGCTTGTCTTGCCGTGAGAAGCCACGCTTCAGCACCGTAGATGAGAACAGGCCTGATCAAAGCCTTGTATAGTCCCACCTTTGTAGTCCAAGACAGCAAGCACGAGGCAAAAAGCGGACGCACCTGATAATAGGCCACATTCGCAGCATTTACCGGACTCTGGACATCAGCCTCAACTTTGTTGTCTTCAGGCACGAAAGAACCCAAGTACCTAAATACCTTCACCCTCTCAAACTGTGCAGCTTCCTCTGGATCTTGAACAGCATGGCGACTCATAAAAAGGTATTTTGTCTTCTCGGCATTTATTTCCAGGGGCCAACTTCTTCTGTAGCTTCTTCAATAGCCGTAACCAAAGTCACCGCGTTGTCCCGTTGATGCGCCATAATGTTCAGGTCCTCAGCGTAGCCAAGAATCCTAACTTGCACCCCCAATGTCGACTCTGCCTGCCACTTGCTGTGTGTTTCTAATTACTTTTTACAACACGAGATTGAAGAGAATCAGAGAAAGCCCATCACTCTGCTTCACACCGGTCTGTACTTGAAACAGGTCCGAAAGGTCACCTTCTGCTTTCACGCTTGCTCTCGAACCAAGTATGCACACCTGCGCCATTTTTCGGAGTTTTCGAGAAATTCCCAACTCTTCTAACACCTGCCATATTTTTGGGCGTATCATTGAGTTATAGGCTTTAGAAAGTCTATGAAAATATTATGAACTTCCCAGTTATATTCCCAGCACTTTTCAAAAACTTGATGCAGCGTGAAGAGTTGGTCTATTGTAGAACGGTTCCTCCTGAAGCCTGTCTGGTAGTCACCAAGGCACTCTTCTGCATATGGTGTGAGGTTCATTAGCATGATGATAGACAGCACCTTGTAGTGCTGTCTAACATCATGCTAATGAACGCAGTCGACAGCAGTGAGATGCCCCTAAAGTTGCCGCATTGAGCCTTCTCTCCTTTCTTATATATTGGGGTGATCAACGACTCCTTCCACTCGTCCGGCAGCCATTTTTCTCGACGGATCATCAAGATGAGCTGATGCAGCTGCTCCAGCAGGACGTCCCCACCATTCTTCAGGAGCTCCGCCGGTATGCTGTCCACTCCTGGAGCCTTATTATTTTTCAGTTATGCAGTGTATCCACTGCAAAACGTTTATACCTCCATACTT
This sequence comes from Typopeltis vanoorti, assembly GCF_054136105.1. Classification (NCBI taxonomy): domain Eukaryota; kingdom Metazoa; phylum Arthropoda; class Arachnida; order Uropygi; family Thelyphonidae; genus Typopeltis; species Typopeltis vanoorti. The sequence continues at coordinate 41,934,728 of NC_143556.1, read as the reverse complement.
AAGCATTTCTGGGGAAATATAATCTACTCCTGCTCCCTTTCCACATTTCAAGTTTTTCATGGCTTTTTTCTACCTCAAGTATTGATTTGTAATCTTCTTTGCATTCTTCCTGAAAATTTTCTATTAATCCCTGTCACTGCTTGGTTTTTTTTAACAGTGTTTCAAAATAATTACTCCAGACATCTAGGATATCCTTTTCTTTGGTTTCCATGTCACCTTTATCATCTGTGATACCTATTACATTACTCTTTCTCCATTTCAAATCTTCTTTAATAGACTCCAGAACAATTTGCCATCTTCTTTATATTTATTTTCCATATTCGTACCAAAGTCTTCCCATAACTTTTGTTTAGCTGCTTTCACAAAGAGCTTAGCTCTCTTACATTTTACACTGTATTCTTTTAGGGCATCTGTCAACTTATTTACTAGTAACTTTTGGTATGCTTTCTTATTTTCCTGGACTGCTTCTTTAATTTCTTGTGTCTGGCACGGTGTTCTTATTTTTGTATCCTTGCAGACAACTGCACTACATACTTCCCCAGCTGAATCAATCAAACATGTTCTTCAGAGTTTGTCAATGAGATTCCAAACTTTGGTTCTTGTTTTCAATTTGTTACATGTTTTCTTGAATAATGTTTGTATTGTGAAGTCTACAATTTACTCATAAAAGCTGCTAAGTTGTAATTATTTAAAAAACTTTTTTACATACTGTTCTTTTCAATGTGATATCTATTTTTATCCTGTTTAGTACTAAGTAATGGTCACTTCCAATTTCAAAACCTCTGTACACTCTTGTATCCCGAATGAGTATGAAGATATAATTATCACCAATGGCATAGCCAGTGAGGCTTTTCTTATTTCTTGTGTCTTTTCTCGATGTGAACTTATACACATCTTTATGTTGAACCACGGTGTTGGTAATGACTAGTCCAAGTGTCCTGAGCAGAAGTCCAGTAAATACTTACCATTATTATTAGCTTTGCCCTTTTCTCCTGTGTAGCTCAGTGGATGTGGCGTTTGCACACCACAGCGCTTGGCCGCACGAAGGAAGACTTGGTTTCGAGTCTAGTCGGCGACTAGAGGAAAATTTTCTAAGCCTGTTTTCGACCGGTTCCCAAGTTAGTCGATCTCTGGCATGGGCAAGCGGTTTTTTCTCCCCGAAAATCGGGTTTTTCGTCCCGTAAACTCAAGAAAATCGACCGTAGAATCCACATTATTTCAGACATTAAATACGACTGTTAGGGTTAGGGACCACGAGATGGCGGCATTTATTGAGCCGTCACTCTTCACTGCGTGCCTCTTAATTAGTGATAGCCTTCGGCCAGCTACCTCTGATTGGGTACCAGTGGAGATTGAACTGCCCGCTCAGTCTCCAAAAGTTAGATAGGGCTAAAAACGTCCTCGCCTACTCCCTAATATATACGGGAATAATAAAAAAAAAGGCATTAGCTTATTTTTTAAAAAACTTTTTGCCATTTTCTCCAGATTTTCCCTAACTGTTCTAATATGCTTGGTGGGATTCATTGCCTACTCTGCTCAGATTGCCAACAAGGACCACTTTTTCCATTTTCTTTATGTCAGGTGTCTGTTGTAATAACTTAAAAAATTCCTCCACTTCTTTCTTGGACGAACCTTCTATGGGACTATAGGCACAAATAAGTTTCATTGTCCATGTCCTCATTTTGAAGTCTGCCCACATAAGTCTACTTGAAACTGTTTTCCAATCAAGGTTTTTATCTTCATGTTTGGTGTTGAATGCTATTGCTACTTTTTCCTTTCTTTGATCATTGTTGTCTGAAAATAATATCCTATACTTATTATTTAGTAAGATCTCACCTGTTTTTGTCAATTCTTTGTCAGTAATGCCAATTATGTTCATGTGGTATTTTTCCAATTCTTCTGCAACTTTGATTTCTATACGCCTTATATTGATGGTTCCCGTCTTCAGTTTTTCTGGTGTTTGGCTTATTCTTCATCTAGATGTTGAGTTGGAGCTTGTTCCAGTAGCTGACTTTTTACTGTTCAGCCTGGTTCCCTGACGAAAACAGCAGGGGCCTTGTTTAACTAGGTGATGTCTCAGCCAGCACGAAATCTCATGTTGTACCATCATATGCTTTTGTGGTATATGAGAGTACAGATAGAGAGTACAGTTCGGTTGGCTAAGTCCCAAATTTCCAGCACATCCTTGTTCATTCAGTACTCAGTAGATACATACTAATGGGTGCACTGTGTGAAGGAGAGGATTGGACATTAGGTCAGAAGCCCTAGTCGGTTTTCCGCATTCCTTAAAGACAATGTGGAAGCCTTCTCCCAGTTACTTGGCTTCGACCCTTAAGCTACCCTGTATGAATTTTAAATTGATGTAAAACTATGGAATAAAAAATTGAAGTACAATTCGAAGTCAAAATGTACTAAAAGCAGTGGAATAAAATGTTGAAAAAATTCAGAATATAGAAATAGTAAGTAAAGAAATAAATAAAACTATTGTGACAATGTCATATGACATATAACAAGAATTATAAGTTAATTAAAATAAGAATATAAAAACTACGAACCAAATTTAAAATGTAAATTGGAGTAAAAATTAAATTTTTAAAAGGTTATGAGAAACCTAAAATCATAGTAAAAAAACAGTGTGTACAATTTAAAAATACTGTTAAAAAGATTCAATATAAAAGAAAGGATAGAATAATAAAGTCACTGGGTGAAAGACCATTTTGGTGTGGCCATCCTCAGAAATATAGTTTAGTGGTATGCCTTATATAGTCTGCAGTGTTTAATTGGTTGAGAGTTTTCTGTGCATATGTGTATATGGGAGCTGCGAAACCTCAGAGTTGATATACGAGGGTGAACTGAAACGTTCTCGGCCTCTACCCTAGATGGCAACACTATCGGCAAGATTTTTTTTTTCTAAGTTGGTGCATCTCTCATAAGCATCCATGTAAATTGCAAGTCAATCTATCAAGTAGTTTGTTTTATACAGTTGTCAGCATCCCTTGAAATGGATAAAATTGAGTATAGTGCAGTTATAAAATTCTTTGTAAAAGAAGGTCTAACGCCAAAAGACATCCATTCAAATTTCATAAAAGTTTATGGGCACTCTTCTCCTTCATTTTCAACAATTAAGGAGAAGAGTGCCCATGGGCTGCCGAGTTTAAACATGGCCGTACCAGCCTTGAAGATGATCCGCGTGAAGGATGTCCAAAGGGTGTAATAACACCAGAAATCATTGATCAAGTGCAGGATATGGTATTGGATGACCGCGAGTCAAAGTGCATGAAATTGCTGAGACTATAGGCATTTCAAAAGAACGTGTAGGATATATTTTGCATGAAAAATTGCATATGAAAAAGCTTTGTGCAAGATGGGTGACGTGCTTGCACACACCAGATCAAACATGCACTTGAATGAAAATATCTGAACAGTGCTTGGAGCTTGTTAACAAGAATAAAACTGATTTCGTGCATCGATTTATTACTATGGATGAGACTTGGATTCACCATTACACACCAGTCAAAAACAGTGGACAGAAGCCAGTTGTTCAGCGCCAAAGAAGATAGAAAGTCAAAAATTCAGAGGCATTTTGTTTATTAATTATCTTGAAAAGGATGAAATAATAACAGAGGAATATTATTATGATATTTTAAACAGACTAGACGAAAAAATTCGTGAGAAAAAATCCAGTGTTCGCAGAAGAAAAAAAGCATGTTTCATCAGGACAATGCACCTGTCCACAAAGGTGTTTTGGCAATGGGAAAATTAAGGGATCTGCACTATGAATTGTTGGAACATCCACCCTATTTCCCAGATTTGGCTCCCTCTGACTTCAATCTCTTCCAAAAACTAAAACTCTTCCTCGCTAGTCAGCGTTTTCCTTCGAATCAAGAGGTGATTGCAGCTGTAGAGGGTATTTTTCACATCTTACTGAGAACCACTGTAAGGACGGGATAATGGCGCTGGAATAAATGTATTAGTCTTAAGGGAGATTATGTTGAAAAATAAAGTTAATTTTGGAATTATAAATTCGTTTATACTTTTCAGACCACACATAGAATGATGGATGTTAACAGTTTTACAATGTGTTTGTATGCTTACAGCTTCGGATATTGCTAGTTTAATTTCATTATTTTGAAAATCGAGAATACTCACTTTCTCTGTATTTGGGATGTGGTTATATTCGATAGCATGGACAGCTGTTTCTGGGGATTTTGATAGTTTGTTTTTTATTTGCGTTTTTTTTTTTATGGAGATAATCAGGAATGGATATACAGCAGTCGCTGTAGTGTTCACACAGGCATTGTACTAACCATCTGACCTGACCTAATATAAATAGCATCGGTTTTGTTCACAGGGGAAGCAATAAATCACATTGCCATGCTGAAGAATTTCTTGATCCGTTTGTTTTTCTCTGATTTCAGGTAACTAGTGAAGACAACTTTGTAACCTGAATATTTGAGTGTAAAATGGCTTTATGTCACTAAGTTGCGAGAAGAGCGACACAACTAAAAAAAAAAAAATGTTTTTGAGTTATCTGCACGAATTGAAAGGGAAGAATTCTATTTACTGGAAGAATGACATACCTTTACTCAGATACAATTGTTATATTTTAAAAAGAGAGAGAGCGAGAGAGAGAGAGAGAGAGAGAGGGAGAGAGTACGGGATTCCTCCTTCTATGTTGTACCCCACATGTATCCAACCTATATATTTACAATCCGTCGTGGAGTAAGAAAACACTTATAATTTTATTTTAGTTTATTAGAATGTTTCAGATTCATATACGTAATTTTGCATTGAAAAAGAATAAAGCTCTGATCAAAAAATCAGCTAACGCTTATTTGTTCCCGTATAGGGAGTAGGCGGAACCGTTTATCCTATCTAACGTTTGGAGACTGAGTGGGCAGTTCAATCTCCACTGGTAGCCAATCAGAGAGATAGCTGGCCCAAGGCTATCACTGATTCATTGGTACGCAGCGAAGAAGGCGGCAAGCCATCTCGTGGTCCCTAACCCTAACAATATTTTAAATGTCTGAAAATAGTGTTGGTTCGACTGTCGATTTTCTTGAGTTTACGGGACGAAAAATCCGAGTTTCCGGGAGAAAAAACCCGCTAGCCCGTGCCAGAGATCGACTAACTCGGGAACCGGTCTTAAAAAGGCTTAGAAAAATTTCCTCTAGTCGGCGACTAGATTTGAACCACCAAATCCTTTCTTCGTGCGGTCAAGCGCCATAGAGTGCAAACGCCACCTCTACTGAGCTACACAGGCTCTTTAAAGCGCTGATATATTAAAAAAAAAATTAAAATATTTAATGTAAACGCATACACACACATAAACAGATACAAGTTTTTAGTACTTCACTATATCTTTCTAAGGAGATCTGACATTCTTTATAAAATTAAAAGTACTAAATTAATTTCTAACTTCTTAAGACAAACAAATAATTACATAACCATTCTAAGATTTACTTAATATGAGCTCAGTAATAATTTCTCAGACTCAGTTAAATTCAATACTGAGAGATAACATTAAACACATTACAAAACAAACTGAACACAACATTCAGCTGAAAGTTCTGTAGTTTTACTTGAGCACATGAAAGTTTCCTTTGCAGCATCTATTTTATCACTGTTCTCTTATTTATTTATTTTTTCTCATTCAGTCTATCTTATCTCTTAAATACAATAGCTAATGATCTCACTTGACCAAAATACTTGAATATTGTCTTCTAGTTTCCTAAGGCAAGTTTCTCTTTAATGCATCTATCTTTCATTTTCTGAAATGCAAAATAATCTCTCAGACAAAAGGAACACATTCAGTTGAGCAGTTCCAATTACATTTCCGATAAAAGAACTTCTCTGCAGGATTCTCTCTTGCTCCTTATAATATATATAGATATATATTTTCAAAATTCATTTTTACTCGGTTGGAATATTATAAAAAAACTTTAATGACTGTTACCGAGAGATAAAAAGATGACAAGATATATTTAAAAAAGATACTACTAGTTTACTAGTTTCGTTACATGAACATCCTCAGGTATCACACTCAAAGAAGTATATAAAAAATTACAGAGACTTAAAATTGTAATAACAGAACAAGTATAAAAAGACAGTAGCGTGTTTGAAAAACAAATGCGAGTATGAGTTCCAAACAAACGTATACTACGCGCTGTCGCGAGTGCGCCAGTACTGAACAGAAGCAACTTGTGCGTCAGAGAGATTGTAACTCAGGCTGTTGTTGATATGAGAGGAATCTAGAGAAATTTCCCTAGATTCAACAATCTTTCTTTCGAGTTCATCGTAGCACACATGGATGTTAGAAGTTTCAGTCCAGTTTACAATGGGCTGGCGGCCTTCGTCTGAGTTAGCTGAAAAGAGAACGTGGCTAGAGAGAGCGCTAGCTCTAGTCCTGTTATAGGAGATATCTCTACGGTGTTCATCCAAACGTAGAAGGTTGGATTTAGCAGTCTGTCCATAGTATGGCTTTCCACAATCACACAAAATCTTGTACACTCCTGGAAACTGAGTAGGAAGATGTTTCTGTTTATGTTTGCTAAGTAATGAACGAAGTTTTGGAAGCGTAGTGAAGCACGTTTTGAAGTTAAATTTCTTGAGAATCTTGGCCAGTTTCGGTGAAAGAGAGCTGATGTAAGGCAAGGAGATGAAGGCGCTTGGGGAAGAGGGATCTTCAGAAGCAGTTGAGTGCCTGGGGGAAAGAAATTTGTCAATTTTCTTTGGAGAGAAACCATTGTTAATAAACGTTTTTTTAAGAAAACGGAGTTCATTTTCAATTTCTGTTTCTTCTGTATTTGATGACTCCTAGTGTTTGTGTTGGATGGTGGTATGAATTTTTATGTATGTATTGGCCTGTATGTGTAGGTTTGTGGTAGACAGTGAAGGAGAGGTAACTTGAAGGAAGACGTGTGATGAGTGTGTCTAGAAAAGGAAGAAAGCTGTTGTTTTCGATCTCAACGGTGAATTGAATACATTTGTGTTGTTTGTTCAGGTGGCTTAGGAATGCATTTATTGTTTTGTGGCTGTGGGGCCAAATGGCGAAAATAACAACATATGGTGATATTATCTGAGCCAGACTTGGGCTTCAGGCTAGCCGAATCTAGAGCTCATTGCTCGAATTCTTCCATGTGAAAGATAGCAATTGGGGGAAGGGGAGTGGTGAACTCATGCCCGTGCCTTTTTCTTGTAGGTAAAAATTATTTTGCCACACAAAATACCCGAAACGGAGTATGTGGGCAAAGTGGATCATGATATCAGACAGAAATATGTTTTGTAAGAGAAGAATAATATTAATCAGGACATTCGTGAAAGGGGCAGTTATGTCAAAGCTGACTAATAAATCTTCTTCATTGAGTGTGATGTTTCTGATCTTGTTTATGAAATGTGAATTTATTTATTTAGAAGGGGGAATGGCCTACCAACTCCTTGAGTGTGGCCGCTAATTTCTTGGCTAAGTGATAATTAGGGCTGTCAATTCCTTCAACTATTGGTTGTAGTGGTATGTTTGTTTTGTACATTTTTGGCAGTCCATAAATTCTGGGAGTGCAGGCATAATGCGGTATAACTTTCTTGGTTGTTTCTTCTGGCCATGTGTTTTCTTTTATGGCGTGGTTTGTAGGGTTGTAATTCACTATTTGGTACATCTTGTGCTTGGATACCAATTGATCCATTTTTTCCAGGTATTCTGTTCAATCAAGTACAACAGTAGCATTACCTTTTATCTGCTTTTGTAATCACAAATATGGGTTATTTTTTAAGGATTTAAGGGTCAATTTTTCTGTTCTGGTTAGGTTGCAACTTGGTTGTTTATTACAGTTTAATATGTGTGATGTTTCCATTCATATTTTGTTGGCTAAATTGGAGGGGAGGGATTTTAGATCTCTTTCAATGTGATAAATAAAATCTAATTTGTTAACTGACCTTGGCGTAGTTCAGGCAGAGACATAGCTAGAGGGGGTGGTCTGCCCCAGGCTGCACTTTGAACCTTTTTGAACTTTTGCAGTTAATTCTAAAATACAGTCACACCCCGAAGTTACGTAGGTGGGACCAACAAAAAGCACGTAAGTCGAATTCGCGTAACTTTGGGTATAATTTTGCATGTAATTTATATATACAAACATACAAAATATCAGTTAATTGGGACCAAAGGTTTAGAAAAACACCTATGTTTTTTTAAGAAATATAATCATAATTGTAGTTTTTCGTACATAAAAAAAGAAAGTTATTTCGATGCCGATGGCTTCATAAAATCTAATAGATTCGTCTGACGGCATAATGTCGTTTTCTTGTCATGCAAAATTCCTTCATAGCAAGCTAATGATTTTTTTATTCCTTGCTTTGTGGCTACAATTCGTTCCTCGTTAGAATCTATGTCCTGCAAAATCTCTAAACCTTTCTTTTACGATTGTACTTACTGTGGATTCCTGTAGATCGCACTTCTTTGATAGCTCACAAATTTTCATTCCCCCTCAAAATCCTTTAATAATGTTGACTTTTGTTTCCAAAGTCAAAGTTTTTATTTTCTTGCTAGCTGTAGAAGAATCGGACTTTCTTCTTTTGAACGACATTATTATTTTTTATGTGATAAAATTTTTATCAAGAACATAACATTAAACAATCGCAAGTTTTACAGACTATAAAAGTCGTGTATGAATGGAGACCGCGCGAAACACGTCAGTGCTTGTTCACAGCATGTGCAACACTGGCGAATGCGACCAGCCCCGTAAAGACACGACTAGTGGTGAGGCGCGAAGCGGGACGGGAATACGTACATATAAGAAACCGCGTAACTCCGGATTCGCGTAAGTCGGGGTATGACTGTACAGTCTTGAGAACTCAGTTCCAACTATTGTAATACTACAGCGAATTTTCCTCACAATTGCTGTAAGTGTTGCTAGTTGTAAGAGGAGGTTTTCTAAATAAAATTGATTAAGAATTAACTACATTACTATGAAATAGACTTCGACAATGTCATTGACTATTTTGTTAACAGAAAAGCAAAAAAAAAATAACATTTTAGAATGTTGAATTAAAGTTTTACTTCAAAAATAAACCGTATTTTAATTTATTTCCCTATACGTTATTTTAACTTTTTGTTGTATTTTTAGTGTGTATTGAGAAGGACGGCAAAAGCTCTAGCTACATCACTGAACTCTGGCCTTTCTCTAGAAGCGAGAGTTCCCTGATGTTAAGGTTGTAGCTGGATTTGTTGGTAACTTGGCCATGGTTTGTTGGTGGTTGGCTAAAAGAAATAATTTGTCATTAATCATGACAGTGTTTCCCTTATCAGCCATCATAGTGATTATTATATCTCAATTGCTTTTTTAGTATTTTATTGCGTTTAATAGATGGAAAGATTAATGATTAATTTGCTGTTAATGATGTTATTAATCTTTCTAAAATGTCTTTATTTGGATCATCGTTTAATTTCGATTGTGTTTCTATAATAAATTCTTCACTGGGAATTTTTTTAGGTGGCTCAGTAAAATTTAGACCTTTCTCTTTAATTTGGTAAAGATGGTAATTTGAAATGTTCACTATTGAGTTGAATGCATGATCTGTGGTGGAGGTGTTGATGAATGGAATATGAGACAGGAAGCTAGTCAGTTTTGGATTTTTTATGATAAGCATTCCATTTTTTAGCATACTTTATTTCAGGTCAAGAAGTAATGTTAATGATTTTTTATGTTAGCACTTATTAATGATTTAAACTTGTTCTTTGTTTTGCGTATACTGGTAAGCTTGTTTTTTCATGTGAAATCATAAAAAAAAAAAAAAAATTTTATGAGGGATTCAGTTTTTATGTGGTTCCCACCCATGAAAAGTTATAAGTAAACCTGTAGTACTGTGGATGGGCAAAGGACTTTTTTCCCCATTTTTATCAATTTTATATATATATTTTTTTTAAATTTTTATTTATTTTTGGATAGTCTGGAAACCCTAGAAATCAACCATTGAACTTTTTCAGTGAAGTTTATTGAAGAGCCATTTCAGACCTTCAATAAGCAGGATGATGTCTCACACTGGGCACTGAAATTCATCTTCCATCTAAATACATGGAAACATATTTTCTTATCACCTTGAATGATATCGAACTTTGATATAACATTATAAGTAAGACGTTTATTTATAAAAATTATATGTAATTTTTGAGTCAAGTATTTTAATGGTATCAATTTTTTAGTAAAATTGATACCATCTATTAGTGTTGTGAAATCATAATTATGGAAATAGGAAAGGAGAGACGATAAATATTAAAACTTAGGATTAAGATAATTAGTAATGAGCAATAAAAAATAGTAAGAGATTAATGAATAATAGTATAGAAAAAAACCTCCATTGCCCCATATTATCTCTGAGGTTTGGTACCCCAAGCTTACTGATGCAGACTATATAAGGCATACCACTAAACTCTATACTTCTGAAGGTGGCTGTACCAAAATGTTCTTTCAATGATTTGAAAGTTTATAAACATAAACTTTCAAATCATTTAAAAAGCTTTTGTTGTTACTTCAGTTTACATTTTAAATTTGGTTTTACCATAGTTTTTTATATTTCTATTTTAACTCTTATCTTATAAGTTTTGTTATTGTCATGTAGCACTATCATAATAGTTTTATTTTATTTATTTACTCTTTCCATATTCTGAATTCTTTCAAACTTTTATTCCATTGTTTTTAGTACATTTTTACTTTGAGTTTGACTTTAATTTTTTTTTATTCCATAATTTTACATCATTTTAAAATTTATAACCAAATGCCTCTCTTTCCCCCAATGTATCTCAATCCCAAACTAAGAATTCCACTCTTACATTAATACCAAGATAGGCCAATGATATCATTATTTTCATTAAATGCCTTCCTTCCATTAATTTAATTTAAAGCAACTATAGCGTAAAAAACCTTTCATTGTTGTTATTACAAAAACAGATTTCATTCATGAATTATTCACTTTACAGAAATAATTTTCATGCATTGTTTAATAAGCATCCATACAAAGGCCATGTCTGTTTATTAATTATATTCTTTATGTAAGTAATCTCTTTTTGGAATTTTTATGTTTTCTTATGTATCATTAAGAAAACCAAGTAATGATGACTGCTGTCTGACTTAGAAATGGACATATTTACTCTTTGGTATTATATTTTTTGTGTTTCATATCCTTTAGAATAGTTTTACAATTAGACTAAACATTGGAGTACTTGCAGTATGCTAAAATACTTTTTTTTCCAAATTATTTTAGCATTAATACATTAATAATTTTTTTAATAAAATTACTTTAGCATGTTGCAAAGTAATATTAAAAAAAGATATGAGTTCATATACAAGTTTTAGAAGTAATAGTTCTTTTGGAAATATCACCGCCCACTATTCTTCAAAAATTAATTAGGGCTAAAGGAGCTGTGCATAGTCCCTATGGAAAATGAAAGATATTATAGGGTTTATTTATTTTTACATCACATCTCTATTTAGAATTGTTACTTAAAAAAGAAACCTTGAAAAAGTTTTGCTTAAACTCTTAAACTGAAAGATTTAAAGTAAAACTTTGTGAAATTTACAGATTTTCCTGTTCAAAAGGCTGTTCAGGAAAAGGTTCAGGTAATATAAACCTTTTCCTGAACCATAGGAAAATGGTACAGGAAAAGGACCATTCCTGAACCATTTTCCATTCCCAATATGGAGCGACATTTTTTTTAGTCTCTGTCAAGAATATGACTATTAAAAAAAAGTATAGCAGGACTAATAAAAATAAGAAAATGTATTACAAATTATTAATGCATAAATATTATAACATAGTGGAACATATAAGATTTAAAAGAAAGAAAAAGAAATTAAATAATTTTATTTTTCCTGATGTTTTTATTTATGACAATTATTCTAGTATAAAAAGAAATCTTAAAATTAAGCAGTACACATAAGAATTTAAAAAATTTATAATTTCTTGCAAAATTAGTGCTATATCATACTATGATGGAACTTTTTGTAGTACCATATTTATCAGTCTGATTAACCATGCAACCGGCCACATGGCTCAAATATATCAAAAATATATGCTTCATGTCCATATCATTTTTTCCATAATATCCAATTGTCATATCAATTTCGACAGACACTTTGCATCCATAAAATTATGGACATATATACACATCCAAGCCAGTACTGTGGTTAATAATAATAATAAAAAAAAGATTACTTTTGGTTGTCTTCAGAGCATTTCACTTAGTACAGCATTGCATACTTTACAAAATAGTAAAATATCTTTTCCTTTATGTAGAACTAAAAACACAACATTCTCTTATTTGATGAAGAATGGTTGGTGGTCCCTCAATCCTTGAGACATTAATCATTAATTACATGACATGTCCAATTTACATCTCTTTGTAAGTCTTGTGCTATTAATTCTGAACTAGTATCTCTTGAAATATTGTGTCTAGATAAATTAAAATTAATGTTGTTTACCTTTAAAATTACCAGATAACACCATCTACATTCAGCATTCGAAAGAAAATACTCCTGACCAGCGCCTAGTATTCCATGGAACATCATATCAATGTGATAATTTTCATGTCTACTCCTACTTTTGCTGTATTCTAATAGGGAGTTGTTTTTTTTCCAACTCTCCAATATCTCACTATTTCATTATCCTGATGTACAATACCCAGTATAGTTTTCACTTAGCTGGAATATAAGAAATTTAGTGATATATCCATTTAAATCAGATGGTGATGGTATACAGGGGAAACTGGTGAGTCCACACACCAGATTGGAGACTGAATCCCAACTATATTCCTTGGTATACATCATCCATACAAGTCATCATAAAAACATTTGATATCATTGTGGATAAAATTTCTCAAAAAAAAAAAATAATAAAAGAACAGATTCTTATCAGCTTCCACCATTTGGCAGATCTGCCATCAAAGTGGCACAGCTTACCATCGGGAGAATGTTATTGAAAAGGAGAGATACGACAGTGCTGGGATCGTGTTGTGGGGAGGCATTATTCTTAATGGATGCACTAAGCTACAAGTGCTGGGAAAAGGGACCATGACTGGCAAACAATATTGCAACTAGGTTCTTCAGTGTCATGTTTGATTGTTCCATGGTGCTGAAGGCGAAGAATTCACTTTTATGGATGACAATGTCATACATTGAGCAGTGGAAGTTGGTCAACTGGTAGAGCCTCTGCTACTAATGGGGCTCACACAAAAAGTTAAGCAAGTCTGAGCAGGGTTAGTAGTTGGAAGGGATTAATTCGTTCAATGCTGTTGGCACATTCTCCCTCGATGAGTCTTTGGACTCCCTGGAGGTGTCACATAATAATAATAATATTCTGGAAACACGATACTAATTGAATTGAGTGGCTATCACACTCCCCAGATCTCAACCCCCTAGAATACATTTGGGATGCAATGGGGAGATCCATTGCTGCTCGAAATTTCCCTCCAGAAAACAATGCCTTAATGCTTTGCTCAGGAGGAGCAGTGGGATGGTTTGCCTCATAAACTCCTGAATCACTTGGTGCTAAGCATGGCACAACATGACACTGCATCACAGTTTTGGGGTTGACATATTCCATACTGAAATGTCTGCACATAGTTTCTGTAAACACTGTACATTAATTCCTTAACTACATCCTTAGGAAATGTGTAACTTTTGTCAAAATCGCATTGCAATTTAATTTGTACAATATCTATAAAACATTTTTGTGTAACATAATTTATTAGTAATCTTGCAATAAATTTATATCCACATATGGTTGTAGTCATGAAAATTTTTTTATACATGTAGTGTAAAAATGTAGTTTGACCTGAGCATTTTGGACACCAGCATATTTCATTCTTCTAAATCTGATGTCATGCAAAAATTTAATGCTGTGGGAAAGGAGTACAAGCAACTTCATGTGCAGCAGGTATATAAGGAACTGAATAAACTAGATGTTAATAAGGCTGTAGGATTCGATGCCATTTCACTGCATGTTTGGAGCTAACAGATTTTACATAACTTTAATATGAGTCTTGTGCTCGGCCAAGTTCCAAAGGAGTGGAAAGAAGGCAAACCTGTTTCAATTCATAAGGGATTGAGTGATAAGACAGGCCCTTTGAATTATAGGTGACAAATGCATTGGACAAGGGAAATGCGCGCGCACGCACGCACACACACACACACACACACGTGTGTGTGTGTGTGGTGTGTATCCCATGGATCTGTTTTGAGCCCATTGCTGTTTAATTCGTATGTACATGATATTGGGAGAGATCTGAATGGTGATATTCAGTTATTTGCAGATGATGCAAAGTTGGGGAGAGAGGAGTAGAGTGGGTTGATGCTGTGGTTTTGCAAGAAGACTTGACTACACTGGCTGAATGGGTAAATGAGTGGGAAGTTAATTCAATGTTGCGAAGTGTAGGATTTTTAACTTTGAATGCAAGGATGGGATGTAGAGTTAACAGTCAGTGGAAATATCTTGGAAGAGGTAGAGGAGATGAGTGATCGTCGACAAGGACGTAAAATTTCGGGAGCATTGATAAAATTGCGAGGACAACGCAGCTGATGATGGGAATGATGCTGTGGGCCCTGACTTATGGATGTCATGGTTCCCTTGTATAAGGCTTATCAGGTCACATGGATTTCTGTGCATAGATTTGGCCACCTGGTTTTTAAAAATATGCAGATGTTTTGGAATAGGTTCAGAGACGATTGACTAAGGTGGTTTCTGGTCTCTGAAATGTTGAGTATCAAGACTGACAAAATGCAATTTGCAGAAATTGGTAGATAGGGAGGAGAGGATATAATCGAAACATAAGCTTTAAGGAGTTATTAATAGATTAATGTGGAGGTGGGAGATTTTACATAGAATTGGTGAAGATGGAGAGAACATCCCTGGAAGCTATATAAGGAGAGTGAGCAATGGGGTAAGGAGTTTTTTGTGTGGTGAGTGATTGGAATGCATTGCACGAGAGCGGGGAGACACTGAAAATCTTTAAAGCGCAGTATGATAAACTGTACAGGGCGAGTGTTTTGATTCTATGGAGGTTTAATAATAATAATTGCACGTTTTTTTTTTTTTTTTTTACAATGCACTTCATATAATTTTGATACGTGAGTTTTCCTTTTGTCTATTTTGAGGAAGACGTTTTGAGATGTAACCCTCCTTGGCTACTGAAGTTTTTATTAGTTATAAAATAAATTTCTTTAGATTTGAAATATTTCTAATATAAATATATTTGACTAGACAGACGATGCAGGAAGTAGAAAAATTCGACAATCACAGGAAGGATAAAAAAAGTGAAGAGCAAATGGAGAGTTAAAAATGAATTCTGAAGCAGGTAAAAATTGAGTAGTGATAATCAGTAAGCAAAGTAAAATATTAAAAAAAGAGGGGATTTTATATAGATATATGTTGATGCACTTATAAAAATGTCACTAGTGACTTACTACGGATCTTTCTGAATCAATACTCAAAAATATAACGAAAAAATACAATAAAAAAACATGGTAGTTCTCGTAGGTAAAGATGATTTAATTAGTGATAAATACAGTATGAGAAGGATATTACCAGATAATAGTGCTGAATTAAGAATAAGATAATAGTGCTGAATTAAGAATAAGTATTATAGGTGACAAATGCATTGGATAAGGGCAATGCATACACAGTGCTATATAGAGGTCTGAATGGTGATATTCAGTTGTTTGCAGATGATGCATCAAATCGTTGTAATGACAAACGATTTGATGCGCTGGCTATGTAGAAGTGAATGCCTCCCAGTTTGAGTTGATAATGGATTTATATGAGACTGTTTTCACTCGAATGCGTTTGGTATTAGGAGTCTGGAGAAATTGGTGTGAGACCAAGAGTAACTAGATCATAATGGTAGGTGTGAGAATCTACATAAGACTGACAGTTGTGCAAGTGTTAATGACATTAATGTGCATAATCATAAAGCGATTATTGTGTGCATGTCAGGTTCGTATTTTTTTGTAAGGATGTCTTCGTAAGTGAGGTATTAGATGCTACTAGATATCTACAACTTTCAGATATCTATTCCAGGAAAATCTGGTAATGTCTTGATTGAATTACGTTATGGTTTAAGATTGCTTACATTAGTGAAACTTAAACATCCTTACATAAAAGTATGAACCTGACAAGAACACAATCATCCTTTCATCGTAATCGCTTTATGATTATGCACATTAATGTCATTAACACTTGCACAACTGTCAGTCTTATGATTCTAACCTCTCCCATTATGATATAGTTACTCTTGGAGTGAAAACCCCAATACACGGTACTAATGTACTATAGGTTGATCAACCAACCTGTCGTGTATGGAACTCAACATAAAAAAAAAAAAAAAAAAAATCCTGGCCCTTCGAGTTAGTGTGCCCATTAAATAGCTCGACATTTTTTACGGACATATTGGAAACAGAATTGGAAAAAATAATATATCGTTTTAACCACCTCTAGTCTGCTCTTTCCAATCAGCCGGTATGCTTCGTGATAACTGTATTAGTTCGTTCTTGCGTAGATGCTGTTCTGACGAAACGGTGAAAATCGTGGTGTTTCCAGTACGACCCGGAAACAAAATGGCAAAGCTTGTGTTGACGATTGCCACCACTCGAAGACAGGAAAAGATTCGCCTGCCTTGTAAACATGTAAAGATTGTATTGAGTTAAGGGGAGATTATCTTGAAAATAAATCTGTAATTACTCTTTATTTTATATGAATTTTGTTTCCTTAATGGGTATGATGTGTATCGAGTGTAATGGATACAGTACTTTTAAGAAAGAGGAGTTGTGGTGCTATTGATATGTCCATTAGGTGTAGAAGTTATGATTAGAGTATTAGTAACAATTTTCTATATATCAGCCAGCTCGAAACTAGTATCAGGTGGACTCTACTGAGATCAAATACATGGTGGATGTGTTATTACAGACCTAGTGGATCAGTTGCTGGAGACTGAAATGCATCGCCAAATAAACTTGACGGGTACTAAATGTGTATTCAAGTATGTATGATTTTTTTTTAATTATCAGAAGATTGGGTAGCGGAGAAATTTTATGATAATGAATTCAGATTTATTAAACTGTTAGGCTACTTCAAACTGCATCCGACGGGCGAAACTGGAGTGTTAGGTCAAAGACTGTTAGATCTGTTAAGCAAAGCTAAGTTCGAATATGAAAAGCTGACTGCGTAATCCAAGCAATCGACAAAAATTCAAGCAAAATAAACAATCAGTGCAAAAAAAACTAAATTTGGATAGTAGATGCAGAAAACATTGGTCGGTAAATGAGAACCCATTTTCTTGAGCTATCAACTTGTATGCGACAAAAAAGATCAGTGCTATCTCTTTATTGGATGAACAAATACAGATGTATGACGAGAAGGTACTAATAACTTGCGTAAATTAGGAATTCAGCAATAGACACCGATGGGATATAAGCATGTATGCTAAAAGAGTGTTCTGAGCAGGTTAGGCACTTGACCTGTGTGTTATTTGAGGACTTGGAAAGAATGTATGATAATCTCATCGCATGGGGATGGTGAAAAGACGCAATTAATCGGCCGTTCATATCTGAAGTGGTGGTGAAGAGTTGGTAAAAGTTTGCGTACAGAAACGCGTCGGAAGACAATCTATACTTTGCAATGAATGAACAGCATGTGTATAACGAGTCATGTTTGAGTAACTTCGAATTTTGTACTATTATGCTTGCGATAGATAAATGGAATGGATATTCATACTTTTGGATTTTGCTTAGTCTTTTGATATAATACAGCATCGAAGGCAGTTGTATAAGTTGGATTAAAAATCCTATCCATCCATTATCATCATTATTCATTTGAAAAAGATGATGGCTGAGGTGAAAAAAAAAAAGTAGTATATAAGGATGTGAGTCTGCAAGATTTAAGATGCTTGTTGGAGCAACCGAGGGATCAGTGTTTGGTGCATTCAGTGTTTACATTTATGCCATTAGGAAGAATTTAACAGGAGACATAGCTGTTTGCTAATGATGAACAGATAAGTAGAGTAGAAACAGAAATGCGGTTGATATGCAGCATTTGTGAATTGGAATTGTGGGTATGTAGTAATGGTAATCTGTTCGGTGTGATGAGATATCCAATAACGTATTGGGTAGAAACTGATCAGGATTGCTGTTTTAGTAGATGAGAAGTTAAAGTCTGGGAAACTCTGTAGCAAAGACTTCAATACTGAAACAAACAGTGACATGTAAGTGCGAAGCCTCGATGGACTTCACCTATACTAATGTGTGCATATCTGGTCAACTTTTCCAGTTGACCAGATATTCAAGGAAGGACTGCAGACGATGGAAAAATAAGATACTGACAGATAATATTATGAACTTGCAGCTGGGTTATTATGTAGAATGCCAATAGATGGAAATTTTATTTTATGGAGGATAGAGAGAGAGGGGGCATCCAGAGAATTTAATGATAAATACAGTTCAGAAAGGGACGAGGAGTACATTTTCCACTCAAAAAGCAATGCATGATTGGAATAGCTTGCCTTTAGATATCTTTTTTTTTTAAATTGATCCATACATGAGAGGTCGAGGGACCTATAAGCACATCAGTGCCTAGTGTGAGCTGTAGATAAGGACCAAAATAGAAGTTTATTTATTTATTTTATTTTATTTTTTGAAGAGTTGCAAATCGTAGGTGTTTGGGAACACTTCATGAGGACAGAGAGAAGTGGACGGAATAAAAGATGATGAATAGAAACAGGTTCGGTATATTTGCGACAAAAGCGAATCTCCTTTATGAGCTAATCCCATCAGAAAGTTTATGAATCCCAGAAAACCTTTGACCGCTGGTAGAAGTGAAACATTACCTCCTTCGATAAGTCCATGACTGCCTATAGGTCTCTGGTAATAATAAATTAGTACTTGACTTTAAGAAGCCAAAAGGCTATTTTACCGGCGACATAAATTAAGTTTAAGGTAGATGGAAAATCCCGTATTATTCTACAGCCGCGTACGAAACAAGTTTCGTACCCGACTCATGTTATCATTCAAGGAGTGGGAGGTGTGATTGAAGTCTGATTACCGGAATAATGAATAACTGACCATTTAGAACTGTATATTTAGACATTTATGTACATTTAATCATACAGATACAACATTTATTTTACAAATGATATTCTATCTTTTTCAATTTAGCAACTTGAATACAAATTCTACCCCACAGTTCTTCTTTATGAACTGGTCAATAACATCGTCATAAAAAGCTGGTTGTAACTTAATTTTCCCAAGCAACACGCACACTTGTAAAGGCTGGCTGAAGCTCACTGACTAGAGCTACTTTGACAGCGTATGGCCTGTGTTTAAACAACAGAGGGAGACGACGTGAAATGGCTATGTGCACATGAAATCACAGTGCTGCTGCGATGACCTGGAAGCTCCTACAACCGAGCAAGCCAAGGTGTAGCTTGCTCGGTTGTAGGAGCAATCGGCTTTCGATACACAACGCAAAGCTCAATTATTGCCGTGCAAGCTTAAGATCTTCTGTCTACAAAAATAAAAGCCTAAATAGAATGCTTATAAATGCATGCATTTATTAACAAATAAATATTACTTCTTTCTCAATTAATGAACTTGCGCAGCAAGCATAGAGAATTCGCCACTGTTAGTGGCGTTGTGCCTTCAATCTTCAATCCAATCTTCCATCAAACTGTGCGTTAGATTGAAGATTGGCTGTCTGTTAGGTATCAGCAGGTTGTGTATGGGGTGAGCGATATCCCAGAAGAGGAAAGTCACTAGTGGCGTGCCCCAAGGATCTGTTTTGGAGCTATTGTTGTTTAATTTGTATGTAAATGACACTGGAATGGGCTTAAATGGCGATATAGAGTGGTTTCCAAATGATGCAAAGTTGGGGTGAGTTATGAGAAGTAGAGCATTTAGTTGAATGTTGCAAAGCGTAAAGTTTTAAAATAAATTTGGAAAGCGAAGGAGGGATGCAGAGTATAGGATTTATGGAGATAATTTATAGGAGATGGAGAAGATGAAAGATCTGGGGATGATGGTGGATAGCAATTTGAAATTTCGTGGACATTTTTATAAAATTGTGAGGACAACACAACGGATTATGGAGTAGAGAACACTGACATGTAGAAGTATGTTTTGATTCCATTGTACCAGACTTTGATCAGACCGCATATGGATTATTGTACACATATTTGATTGCCTGGTTTTCAAAAGGATGATAAGATGTTGGAGAGGGTCCAGGGACGAATGACTAAGTTGGTATCTGGTGTCTGGAATGTGTAATATGGGGAAGATTGAGAAAATGCAAGTTACAGAGGCTAGTGGATATAAGGAAGAGGGGAGACATGACCAAGACATATAGGTTGGTAAGGGTCAATTAGCAGTTAACGTGGATGAGCTGTTTCATAAAATGTCTGGAGACAGGGGGAGAGTGAAAGGCCATCACTGGTAGTTGTATAAGGTAGGTGTGAGCAAGAAGGTGAGGAGTAAATCTTTTTTGCATGGAGAGTGGTGGGTGATTAGAATGCATTGCCTGAGAGTGTGGCGAGGACAGGGACAGTGAATGCATATCAGTCGAGGTATGATGTATGAGAGTGGGATAATCCCATGATGAGTCACTTGACTGCATGGAGGTTTGTTAACTACACACTTTTTCTCTACACACTTATTTATTTATTTACACTATATACATTACAAATTACATTACAAATCTCCCAACCATGCAATCCTGCATGGTTGAGAGATTTGTAATTTATAGGTTCTCAGATTTCATAAGTCCCCCACCAAGTGATTCTTAAATCTTTGATTCAGTGC
The DNA here is from genome assembly GCF_054136105.1 of Typopeltis vanoorti. Lineage (NCBI taxonomy): Eukaryota > Metazoa > Arthropoda > Arachnida > Uropygi > Thelyphonidae > Typopeltis > Typopeltis vanoorti. Next base: position 41,913,900 of record NC_143556.1, on the reverse strand, counting down.
AAACAGTGCAATTAAGCTTCTTAATTAACTTTCTCTAATCAATTTACTGCCTTCCACACAGATATTATGTTTTCTACTACTTTCTGTATCTGTAGAGAGCATATTAAGTATATTGTGGAGTTTATGTCAATGCAACCCTAAAATCGACATAATTTTCCTGGTGGAAGACCGATAATATTGATAATAAATTTAGAAGGCGCTGACCTTTAGAACTGACAAGTTGTATAAGATAGGTTTTTTTTTCACTCTACTGTGATTCTATTAGGACACATGCAGCAACTAATCACAATCCATTTCCCCCCCTTGTTTTCTTTTACTGTTGTCCATTGGAACAGCCTCAGTTATTACAATATATTTCTGTTAAGGAGTTGTCTCCCAGTCTTGAGTTCAAATGCTGATCTTCTCTTTTCTCTTTCTCTCTCTCTCTGCTCTTCTTCTGCTTCCTCCTCCTCCTCATAATTCTATACATCCAGGACAATCATTTAAAAATTGATTACAAGCAACATTTGTCCTGGGTAGTTTTGTCACAATTTTTTTTTACGATTTTTGTTTTGCCTCCACTCGAACATATACAGTTTACTGACAATATATACTAGTGATGGTGGTGGTGGGCAGTAGATGGAGCGTAGCTGGAGGATTAAGTAAAGGGGGAAGTGAGATGTAGTGGAGTACTGTGCCCTCCCACGATGAGTCCTTGAGGTGTCCTTGGAGTCCTTGGAGGTGTCCGTAATAATAATAATAATAATGTTTGGTTTCCATTTCTCTTGGAGGCTACCGCATAAAGTATTTTGCAGACTTTTCCATGAATATTGCTGACAAGATTCCTCGTCTCACGCTAAAACTAAGTATTTTTTCGAATTAGAAACTGATTTTTGTAATTAGAAACGCAACACCTTAAAAATGGTTAACTATTTAAAATTATTTTGAAATTTGAAAATTGTCGGCACAAAAATAATTCATATAGTGATATTTCAGTTATAAAAACAAATATAACTCCAGCTGGAGTCATTTGAAACACCTAACCCATTTCAACCTCTCCATATGAGTGTATTATTTAGATCTGCTAGCAGATGGAATTACCACCACGCAATAATAATTGTTTTACAATGAACAAAGAGTGTAGCAGTCAATCTTTGATAACAGTATCTCCTACTGATAGCTGATACGAGCCACGCCATTAATCACTTGTTACACAGTTCGTGCTCACACAAATAAATGCAAACCGAAGGTTATTTCCGGCTAAAGATAGTACTGTAATTAACATTCTTCTATGTGTCTCATATACTAAAGGTGAGCAACGCTATCGTATTATAAAGATGAATTATTTATGGACAGTGTCCATATTCTTGTTTGTAATATTGATTGCATTGCTATATCTGTTCAGTTTGAGTGCAACTAATGTCTGTTAAATCTAATGTACTGTAGCAAAAGTATACTGAAAGCGGAAGCATTCTACGATTAGATTAGTGAATTCAGTTATGATGTTATCATGTAAGTCGCATTAATACAAGATGGATAACAACTGAAGGATATCTTGCTTAATTATTCTAAAAATACACCAAATGAAAGATACAGGTATGAAAAATCATTTATTAAATAAGATAGGTATATAAGTGGCAGGTAGCATTAATTGTTAAATAAATATTGTGAAAGCTTTTACAGACACCTAAAAAAAGATGATGGTAATAGAAACGAATTAAGCATAGCTAGCTCATCGGGTATAATTTGCAATAATCAAGCTATGGCTGCGGGAAAAAACAAGTATTTTGCGAGTGTATATTATGTATTTATTAATTTACGGCATCGCTATGGAGTCCGTAGACTAATCCGGATGTGTGACACCTCCGAGGGCTCATCGCGGGCGGATACTCTACTCCACTCCGCTACACACACTCTCACCGTCTATCCTACTGCTTAATACTACCACTACACACAACTGCCATCAACGCCATCTACTGCCCATCACTACCACCAACAGCTTTTTTTTTTTGTCTGTAAATTGCGTGTGTTTGATGGCCGATTTACCTGTACCACGATATAAAATACGAGTTTCCAGGAGGAAAAAACCTGCTACCACCGTATGAAATCGGCTAATTCCCTTCAATTGAAAAAGCCCATATAAAGATTCCTCTTGTCACGATGAGAATCGAATTCGGGCCTTTTCCAATCGAAGGACACAACGTACCGCACATTGAGATCTTCACAATTTACGCGTACATTGTAAATCCAGATATGTCTGAGTTCAACTCAGACATACCTGAAAGGCTGCTGTACACAATCCAAATATCACCTCAAACGACTCAGGTGCGATTTGAATACTGTAGAGCTCCCACTGTTCGAAAAAAAAATTCATTGGATGATTGCGATATTGAAGGGTGATGAGTCAACAGATGGGACTACATCTGAAATCTGTTGAGTATGGACAATGCTTCTCCTATTTCATTAGCAGCCTTTTCCCTAATTCCCGGGAAATGAACACCTAACATTGACGTTCCGTACACACTGTGAACGTTTAATGAAAAATCATTGCAGAGGGCGCCTCTGCTCAGTTGATATCGAAGTTGCCCTTTGATTGCAAAGACTTGAGTTCAAATCCATATAGATTGCGAAGAATCTTTATATGGTCTCAGGCAGATGGGGAAGGATTTTCCCAAAAATAGAGTGTTTTCAACATGCACTTAACAAACATAAACCGCTTGCCTCATTTGCGTTAGGGTCCATAAATCCTAACAGTCCATCTCTTTTAAGCAAATCATTCAGCACATTGGGAGTGTGGAAACAGATAGATTATTAGGAATTATAGCGAAGCAAATAATGTCAGTTGAGTGAGAAATTAACATGATCGAACTCACTACGAGATTTTTTTTTTGATAAAAGAAGACGGGTCAAAATAGCTGTCTTCTTATCACCATTTAGGAATATCTATGCTGGGTAGTTGCCTACAATTACGGCCAAAGGAGGAGCAATTATGTATTGAGGTAAAACAATACAGTATCCGTATGATTTTTGCACCGTATTATATATTTTCGAAGTAGTAGTATCAAGTACGTTGTTGAAATAATATAACCAGTCCACTTTTGATTATTTTCAGTGCCCTTCTAAGTTTTGGAATATTCCATTCAGTTTAGAAGATTACTTCAATTCATTAGGGAGGGTTAACGTACAACTTTATGGATCAGGATTAGTCTTATAAGTGTTGTAGACAAGATAGTGAGGAAAATAAAATAGGAATTATATTTCTCGAGGTCCCAAGGCCGTCGGAAGGGGGTGGGTGAAGTCAGTACTAATTAATTTACCTTCAATTGAATTATTACCAAAAAGGGCATTGTCATTACCAGCTAAGCTATAGAAGTACAGTATTATATTTCCTACTTAAATTTATGTATGATTAAACATAATTCGTTTTATTTTATTTTATTATATGTATAAATTGTTTTCCTGTATTCAGTTATTAAACGCCCTGAGAAGTTATTATTTTGTATAAGTGCACTATTGAAATTTTATTGTAGGGTATAATCTAATTAAATGCTGGATATCTTATTCCGCGTGATGTGTTTATTTATATCGTAACTCCACGAAGTGAACTGCAAATAAACATGTACTGTGATACTCTTGCAATAACAAGCTGCGTAGAACTGAAAAACAGTAATAGGGAAATGAACAAAGAGCGTTCGTTGGCGCATCAACAAGACTGATTTCTTTCTCCACCTCTCCCTGGAGAATATAAGATAGAGTATTTCATTTTAATTTAAATTTTTTTATATAGTGTTATATGTTTCCGATAGGCTGAAATATACGTTTTATGGCACCATTAGAAAGTGGACCATTGCATCGCGTTCTGCTACAAAGAAAGAAATAAGATTATTTGAAAGAATAGGTTAGTGTTTGATCAGATTTAATATGTTTTCATTATCGTTGAGATGTCTGACGATCCATTTCATGATGTTTGGACATTCCTTGATATCCTTTGGTGGTGGTTATGAGATAGATTAGTGTAGTATGTAAACTGGCATCCTTTGACGATTCCTGGGTCTTCATAGAAGTGCCATGTAATGATAATAATGATTTATTTATTTATTATATATTTATTATTTATAAGATTTTAATACATTAATAACATTTATTTATTATTTATTTAGGTTTATTTATTATTTATAATATTTTAATATATTTATAATATTTATTAATTATTAATATTATTATTAACGAGTATCACCATTATGTCCAAAGATTCATTGCTGAAGTCCCACAAATAAAAATAATATTATTTTCTTCTTTTCTTCCTTCTTCAAGACGGGATGAGTTCTACAGGGATAAGAGCCTTCCACTGTTCTCAGTTCAAAGCAAACTCTTTCTAATATCAACAGCTTTGAATGCTTTTTAAATGTGTTAAGAATGGTTGAGTTAGGAATATTCACTTTTTGCAGCACTTTTGCATTAGCCTTATGTTCTATCCAATGAGTTCTGTTGATTTTTCTTTAGTAATTTGTTTCAAAAGCCAACAGTTTCCTCTCTGTTTCTTTTATTTTAAACGTCCAACTTTCTACCCCGTAGAGAGCTGTTGGTAGTAGTATATTTTGTAGGAATTTTGTTTTTCCAAATTTTATTCAGCTTATTCATCATAGACTATGCTATGGAGAGTCTGTGATTTATTGTTGCTATATAATTTAAATTTGAAGTCCAATATGCGCCTAGGTAATTAAAACCATTAATTTGTTCTATGGTTTCCTGATTAAGTGTTACGATATCTTTTTTTCTTAATTTTCATCATTTTTGTTTTACATGAATTCATAATCATATTATAATTTCTGCAGGTTTCTTGTAATTTTGCAAACTGGTATTAGAGATTTGATTTGTTATCTGTTATAATTATTACATCATCTGCGGATATGATTGTGTTATTGGTCTTCCATAGCTTTTACTCCTTTTGTTGAGAACAATGCCTCTTTAATGAGTCTTGGATGAATATGTTAAAAAGATATAGGGAGAGGAGACACATCTTTGCTTGACCCCTCGTTTGATGTCAAGTTTTTTAGTTGCCATATTTTTATATTGAACTACTGCGCTTATATTCTGATACAGTTTGAAACAAATCTTACTGTTTCAAAGTCTGTTTTCTTTCTTAATATTTAAAAGTTTTCCTCAATTGACAAAATGAAATGCTTGTTTAAAATCCACAAAACATCAATAAAGGTCTTCCTCCCCTTGTCTCATGCGATTGAACATCATCTTTTATGTATAGGCAAGATTTTGCCTATTTTCTAATCATTTGGAACTGTCCCAATGAAAAGAATATTATTGAAAAGTTTGGTTAATTGTTTAATCAGGTCCACCATTGTTGTGGAGCTCTGTAGGTTCATCAATTCCATGCGCTTTTGATGATTTCATTTGATTAAGTGAACGAATTTCTTCTTCTTCTTCTTCCTCCTCTAGGATTATGAGTGCTGTATCTTTCTCATAGGTCGGTATAAGTGGCTGAAAGTCTGTATCTTTAAAGATACGAATATTAAAGAAGTAGTACCAGATCTCTTCCATTTCTCTAATATTACCAGTTACATTATCTTGTGAATCTTTCATGGTGAGAGGTGAAGGAAGGTCGTTGGTAATCTCTTTAACTGTCAAATAGAGATTTGGATCCATGACATAGAAGGCTTCAGTACATTTGTCTGCTTTGTCATTCAGCCAGTTGCATTTTGGCACATCCTGTCTGGTTTTTTAGGTTTCTGTAATATATTCTGATTTGGTCTTATATAATTTATTCAGATGTTTATTAGCCTGTCTTGACTGCTCCCATAATCTCATTACATGTTATCCAGTGATTATTTGGTTTATTGTTTTTCTAAAAATCTTTCAGCTGAATTGGTTATAATAATTTTCAGAAAGTTTCATTCATTTGGAACGTTAATTTCTTTCTCGTTTTGTCTTTCCTTTATTCATCGACTGAACTCATTTTGATATACTGTTTTAACAGTATCCAAGTGGAATTTTTCTGATTCCGTTTGAAGTGCTTTACGTTGTTTCTTATTTTGTAAAATTTTAGTCATAAAAAAAAATCAGCTAACGCCTTTTTATTCCCGTATACGGGGAGTAGGTGAGGCCATTTAGCCCTATCTAACTTTTTGGAGACTGAGTGGGAAGTTCAATCTCCACTGGTACCAATCAGAGATAGATGGCCCAAGGCTATCACTAATTAAGCGGTACTCAGTGAAGAGAGACAACTCAAATATGCCGCCATCTCGTGGTCCCTAACCCTAACACAATATATTTAATGTCTGAAATAATGTGGGTTCTACGGTCGATTTTCTTGAGTTTACAGGACGAAAAACCCGAGTTTCCAGGAGGAAAAACCTGCTTGCCCGTGCCAGAGATCGACTAACTCGGGAACCGGTCGAAAAAAGGCTTAGAAAAATTTCCTCTAGTCGCCGACTAGACTCGAAACCAAGTCTTCCTTCATGCACCCAAGCACGGTGGTTGGCAAACGCCACATCCACTGATTGTTATCTTCTCAGCTCAACATTTATTTCACAGTAGGGATATTTATATATACATATTAACACAATTATTATATTAGATATTCTTTCCAATACAAATAAATAATTATTTATTCTTATTTCAAATGAAAATTAGATCAGAAAGAAAGAAAGAAAGAAAAATGTTTATGCTCAAATATTTATGATCACAGCAAACAAGAAATTCATCAGCATTTTCAGTTTTGAAATTCATCGTTTGGTATCATTTAAATGAAGAATGGGTCTGGCTATTAAGTTCGTTAATGTTTTTTTTTTCTCTTCCAATAATGAGTATTATTTAATATATGCATGTTGATTCACTTGATTTTATCTGCACACTAAGATACCTTTTTTCTACAGCAATCTTTTAAGAATTTTAGTAACGTGTTTGTTTTTAATATCTAATGTCTCTCTGTAAAATAACCAAATTTTTTAGTCTGTTGGCAGTATCTACAGATATAAACACAAATTGTGACTTTTCAGGTGAACTCTACTCCACTAAAATTCTGGCTATTAATTTAATACCTGATTCCTTTTGCTTCCAAGAGTTGACAGTTTCTTGAAATATTTGAGGGCTTGCATGAACAAATAAGACTCTTAATTCACTGAGTGGATTTTAAAAAAAAGTCTCTGGTTAGTTTGTGGCATGAAATTTCACAAAAAAATCTTACATAAATTTGTATAACACATCAACAACACCCAATTTGTTCATTCTAATTTACACATGTAATTTGAGTAAAAATTTTATTTACAATTGTATTTACTGAATCTAAAATACAGAAAATAATTAAAGTGAAAAATACAGTCTTTTTTTGTCCTTAATCTGCTTATTGTTAATTTATGCTGTTATTCAAAGGTTCTTCCCATGGTTGCAAAATTGCCATCATGTGTGGTTTTCAGCAATGTGACTCTCATCTGAAAGTTTCTTTGTTTCTGATCATTGGAAATTTGTTATTGTAGTAAAATTAAAGGTCACATTTTTATTATTTTGAAACCAATACATATATTTTTGAGCATTATTAAAAGCACAGAAACATTCGTCATGTTTCCAAAAGCATTTATTTTGTTTTCACGTTTTGGGCATCCAATTTCATTTAAATCAAGAACAGGTCTATCTGACAACCTTGTTAAGGTTTTTGATTTTTCTCTACCTTTGGTGAGCAATGTTTGATATTTGCATGTTGATTCTATCCAATTTCTTAGTTTGTCCAGAGATAGTGAACCAATTTCCCAGTTCAGCTGATGGCTATATTTTATTAACCAAAAATTCGTTTATTAACTCTTTCAGGTAATTCATTCCAACTACAAGGTGATTTTGTCAATGCATATCTTACAATAATTCCATCAGAAATACAAATTTCTTTAGGAAATAAATTTGAAGTCTTATTTAAAGGAAATTGAACATCAATTATGCCAATGATAACTGAAAATTCGTATTTTTTAACCACTGTCGATTTTTCATATTCGTTTTCCTTCATTCTTCTTCTTCTTAGATTACTTCATATGGCACCACAAATAAATAGTTATTTAATTATTATTATTATTATTTCACTGATTATTAGCTCTGATCTTATATTTTATGTTAACTTTCTGTTACAAAATTCTAAACAATTTGAACTTTTCACAAAGAAACTTTCAAAGAATTTTGTGGCTCACCCATTATTTTTACATTACTGAACACAAAACACCACAACACAATACAGCAGCTGCAGTGGATGAATGATTACCTAAAGTCCAAAGTCACTTGACTCTGGTTTTTTTCTCATAGTACTGTTTACCCTCACTATGCCCTATGCTGACCGTTCCTTCAAAAATGAACCTTTTGCACAGATGACTCAATGACATGTTTTTGTATGCTGTTGGATATACTGTTAGTGTGTTTTTATATTACTTTGTGTGGGAAAAGGTAAACTTTGTATTTATGTTATCTGGAAAGTGCAAACATTTTCTATAACAAACTTTAAGTGTATAAGACATGTTTTTAGGTTAAATTTGCTGTCTCTCTGTAAAACCACCAAATTCTAACAGTTCGGATTTTTGAATATATGAACGAAATGTTTTCAGATAACTCGAACAATGTCAATAGGTAGCATTAGACCATTTCTAAAATAATCAATTACATGGATATTAGTTTTCACCAATTTTTTCCCCATTCCTGGCATTAATTTCACAGTAGTGATTTTTTACAATAATTAAACAGAATTACATTAAGGTATAAAGTTTTGGATTTAAATATCAATTTCTAATCAGAATAACTGAGTAAAAATTCACTGTGGAAAAACACAAAACAAAAGTACACATCTTTGTTCATTTAAGTTTACAAATGCATATTTTATTTTGCTGAAATACTATTTACAAGTATATTCACTGATAAAAATTTGAAACATGTAATTACCTAAAAATATTTCACAATATTTAGTTTACACTTGTAACATTTTCCAAAAAGTTCAATGAATAAAATTTTCATTACTCACTGTTTCTTGGTTACATTACATCAAAATAGCTGGCATACAAAAGAGGTTTTAATTCAGATGCCATGGTAAGCACAGCTCCATACATTTGATATTGTGTCAGTCTGGAAATGACACCATGCCTCCCTAAACTTTCTGTGTATTCTTTTGTCATCAAATATACACAAACAGTTTTTGTAAAATGTTCGTAAATGTCCCAAAATAAAGAATCTTTATCGAATTGGATAAAATCTTGAAAGTCTAATTTTACCATTGATGAATTTAAATGATTAGTGATAATTTTCCCCATGATACAAATAGCTGGTAATTCAGTTTCCAAAAATAGTAAATGATTATCAATGTCATATATTTTTGGTGAAAATCTCTCAGCTTTTTACAACTAATAGAAAAAACTATTTCCATCAGCTCCTGTATCATCAAGTATCAGTTCCCCATCTTGGCATTTCAGAATATAACACTCACCGAGGTCCATTTCGTAGTCAACTCTTCTTTGCAAGGATATTAGACCACTTCCTGCATAACTTTTCCCAAGTGGTCCTGGATAAATACATCCCACTGACATGTCTTCTAAAATAATAATCGATTTCCATCCTTTTAGAGCTATGTGAAGAGTTTTGTCTCGTGTTATTTTCCTGAAAGAAGAAAATTTCAATGACTTGTGGCTCACCTATAATTTTACTTTACTTTACTTTCCTGGATACAAAACAACACAATACAATATGATCGCTGCACAGGATGAACAAATTGGCATAACTGCAAAGACACTTGACTCATTTGTTTTTTCTTATAGTACTGTTTACCTGACCCTTAACCCTGACCGTTCCTTCCAAAATGAAACTTTAGTGCAGATGATTCATGGACATGTTTCTACATGCTGTTGGATATGATGGTGATGTGAGATTATCTTACTTTCTGATATCATTGGGCAAATCTTATCTCTGTGGCTCAAAATCAATATGCATTTGTAAACTTAAATGAAAAGAGATGTGTGCTTTTGCTGTGTTTTTCCACAGTGCATTTTTTCTCAGTTATTCTGATTAGAAATTGATAAATAAATCCACAACTTTATACCTTAATGCAATTCTGTTTATTTATTGTAAAAAATGACTACTGTGAAATTAATGCCAGGAAGGGGGGGAAATGGTGAAAACTGATATCCACGTAATTGATTATTTTTGGAATTGTCTAATGCTACCTATTGACATTGTTCGAGTTATCTGAAAACATTTCGTTCACATAACTGAAAATCTGAACTGTTAGAATTTAGTGGTTTTACAGCGAAGCAGCAGATAATCGAACCCAAAAACGTGACTTAAACACTTAAAGTTTGGTATAGAAAAATGTTTGTACTCTCCAGATAACACAAATACAAATTTTACTTTTCCGCATACAAAGTAAGATAAAAACACACCAACAGTATATCGAACAGCATACAAAAACATGTTGTTGAGTCATCTGTGCAAAAGGTTCATTTTTGAAGGAATGGTCTGGATAGGGCATAGTATGTGTACACAGTACTATAAGAAAAAACCATAGAGTCGAGTGACTTTGGACTTAAGGTAATCGTTCATCCACTGCAGCTGCTGTATTGTGTTGTGGTGTTTTGTGTCTGGTAATGTGAAAATAATGGGTGAGCCACAAAATTCTTTGAAAGTTTCTTTGTGAAAAGTTCTAATTGTTTAAATTTTGTAACAGAAATTTAACATAAAATATAAGATCAGAGCTAATAATTAGTGAAATAATAATGATAATAATAATTAAATAACTATTTATTTGTGGTGCCATATGAAGTAATCTAAGAAGAAGAATGAAGGAAAACGAATAAGAAATATCGCGAGTGGGTGAAAAATATGAATTTTCAGTTATCATTGGTATAATTGATGTTCAGTTTCTTTTGAATAAGATTTCAAATTTATTTCCTAAAGAAATTTGTATTTCTGATGGAATTATTTTAAGATATGCATTGACAAAATCACCTTGTAGTTGGAATGAATTACCTGAAAGGGTTAAAAAACGAATATTTGGTTAATAAAATATAACCATCAGTTGAAGTGGGAAATTGGTTCACTATCTCTGGACAAACTAAGAAAATTGGATGAGAGAATCAAAATGCAAATATCAAATATAGCTCACCAAAGGTAGAGAAAAATCAAAAAACATTAACAAGGTTGTTAGATAGATGTGTTCTTGATTTAAATGAAATTGGATGCCCAGTATGAGAAAACATAACGTGTACTTTTAAATGCTTTTGAAAACATAGCGAACATTTCTGTGCTTTTAATAATGCTCAAAAATATATGTATTGGTTTCAAAATAATAAAAATGTGACCCTTAATTTTATTGCAGTAAAAAATTCCCAAAAATTACAAAGGAAAAAAATTTCAGTTGAGAGTCACATTGTCAAAAACCACATGATAGCAATTACACAACCATGGGAAGAACCTTTGAACAACAGCACAAAATTAACAATAAGCAGATAAAGGACCAAAAATAAGATTGTATTTTTCACATTAATTATTTTCTGTATGTTAGATTCAGTAAATACATTGTAAGTAAAATTTTCACTCAAATAAAATGTGTAAATTAGAATGAACAAATTGGGTGTTGTTGATAGGTTATACAAATTTATGTAAGACTCTTTTTGTAAAATTTCATGCCACAAACTAACCAGAGATTTTTTTTTTTGAAAAGCAACTCAGTGAATTAACAGTCTTATTTGTTCATACAAGTATTTCAAGAAACTGTCAACTCTTGGAAGCAAAAGGAATCAGGTATTAAATTTTAGCCAGAATTTTAATGGAGAAGATTTGACCTGAAGTCACAATTTTGTTATTAACCAGTCGTACTGAAAGTATGACTTAGAATTTGGTTATTTTACAGAGAGACATTACTTAAATATAAAGAGCTAATAAGCTTCATTTCAGCAATGAAAACATTACTTAAATTAAGGGGATATTAAATCCCACATAGTTTTAAAACCGAATAAGAAACTCAAAGATTGGAATCAGAGAGTTTCTTGCCGAATATAGTAAACTATAAAGTATCGGCGACACTAGCGTTAGCCAATGCAAGTGATCCATAGTATTGTACTACGTACTAGAATCACTTGCATTGGCTAACGCTAGTGTCGCCGATACTTTATAGTTTACTATATTCGGCAAGAAACTCTCTGATTCCAATCTTTGAGTTTCTTATTCGGTTTTAAAACTGTGGGATTTAATATCCCCTTAATTTAAGTAATGTTTTCATTGCCGAAATGAATCTTATTAGCTCTTTATACTTAAGTAACTTAATGGTTGCACCTGTTTGGAAAATGAAAACTCGTTTGTAGAGTACATAAGTTCTTTTCGCTATACACTTTGGTATTAGGTCTGGCTACTCACTGATGAAGCCTCAAAAAAGGCTGAAACCGGTCTGGGTAGTGACCTCCCTCCATAATGTAATAACAGCATACATTTCCTAGGAAATGTGTTTTTACATTATGGAAAATACCTAAGAATAGCGATCTGAACTTCCCCCACCTTTGCAACGAGTTGCCTGGTATTGTACTACGTACTAGGATCACTTGCATTGGCTAACGCTAGTGTCGCCAATACTTTATAATTTATTATATTCGGCAAGAAACTCTCTGATTCCAATCTTTGAGTTTCTTATTCGGTTTTAAAACTATGTGGGATTTCATATCCCCTTAATTTAAGAGAGACATTAGATATTAAAAACAAACACGTTACTAAAACTCTTAAAAGATTGCTGTAGAAAAAAGGTATCTTAGTGTGCAGATAAAATCAAGTGAATCAACATGCATATATTAAATAATACTCATTATTGGAAAAGAAAAAAAAATATTAACGAACTTAATAGCCAGACCGATTCTTCATTTAAATGATACCAAATGATGAATTTCAAAACTGAAAAAGCTGATGAATTTCTTGTTTGCTGTGATCATAAATGTTTATTTGAGGTGTAAACATTTTCTTTCTTTCTTTCTTTCTTTCTTTGTGATCTAATTTTCATTTGCAATAAGAATAAATAATTATTTATTTGTACTGGAAAGAATATCTAATATAATAATTGTGTTAATATGTATAAATAAATATCCCTATTGTGAAATAAATGTCGAACTGAGAAGATAACAGTCAATTGGGACTAACGGAAACGAGTATATATATATATATATATATATATACTAGGGGGGCTATGCCCCCTGTCACCTACAGAGCCTAACCCCCGAGTTCTGGACTAATAGGCCGATTCTCCTTGAATTCTGATGACTCAAATTTGGAAGACTCGACACTCCCCTGAGATTCAAAACGTTTCAAAAAAAGTGACATAAAAAGGCTTATCATTTTATATATATAGTGTATGTATATATATACAGTATATATGTATATATCTACACTGCATATATATATATATATATATATATATCGACTATAATTTAATTTAATATAATTGAACATCGACTATAGCACTGCTATATGATAGCCGATATCATACTGCATTGTCACATTGCAGATGATGTTGTCGCTGTGATTATTGTTATGCAGTCAGTGCCCAAAATGTCAGATCTCAGTGATTTCCAAAAAGCAATGAACAATGGAGTGCTGCTTGCAGGAACTGACCTAACCAAAACGGCAGAAATCGTAAGTGTATTACGCGCCACAGTATCGAAGATTATGAGAAGGTTTGGAAACGAGCAAGACGTTGTCTCCAATCAGTTCTCCAAGGTTTGATCACATTTTCCACGTGCAACATCACTGGCACAGTTGGGACATATTTTGCAGGAAGAATGGTCCCAAATTCCATTATCTTATGTACATGACTGTACTGACTTCTATCAGTCTATTCGACCTCGAATTCATTGTGTTTTAACAGACCGAGTCGAGCGTATAATTAATAAACTATTAATAAAAAAATTCTCCAAAAAATTGCAGATGTTTCCATTATTTTGATACCCCCCCTCTATGTGAAGAGTTTGTGATATACAATGCGCATCATAATTTGGTTGATCATCGAAAATATAGGTTTCAGTTTGTAGCTACTAATGTTTCTTTTTTTATTTGTATTTATGTATAGGAGTGACTAATGCAATTTTTGATAGATTAGGTATACTCTTATTCGAAGATATTGTTTAACAGTTTAGAATAACTTAACTAAGGCTAGTTGACTGTCTCTTGATATACTTGAGTCTGATTCTGTGTATACTTGGCCATTTGTTGTGGTTTCACGGATTCCAAGTGATGGTTCTTCCTTTATTAGGGTCTGGAACCATATTGTCGATAATAACGTTTTATATGGTCTGCGAAATATGTATTGTATATTTTTGTCTAACAGTTAGCAAAGGATTCCACTGAGATTCCAAATAATAAATTTCAGAATAATAATAATAAAAAAACATTGTTTTAAAACCGAATAAGAAACTCAAAGATTGGAATCAGAGAGTTTCGTGCCGAATATAATATAATAAACTATAAAAGTATCGGCGATTACTAGCGTGAGCTAATGTAAGTAATCCTAGTACAAACTCGGGCAACTCGCAGCAAAGGTGGTAAAGTTCTGATCGCTATTCTTGGTATTTTCCATAATGTAAAAACACATTTCCTAGGAAATGTATGCTGTTATTACATTATGGAGGGAGGTCACTACCCAGACCGGTTTCAGCCATATGTGTAAGTAAATCCGGCTCTAAAAATTCGGACGATCCCTAGACCACTCAATAGTGGGCGAAAGACCGTACATCTCAGCGTTGGCTCCACTCAGTGATGACCTTCCACCCACCACCACCACCGAGCAGAACCGCTCATATTCCGAAGAAAAGCATTCACCGACAAACCCCCTCACCGGTGTGTGCCTGAAAACACTTTCCCCGGAGACTCAAATTGCTCTCTTAAGACAAAAACTTTAAGAGAGCCAACTCATAATAGCCCCCCCAACGATTTCAGCCTTTTTTGAGGCTTCATCAGTGAGCAGCTAAACCAAATTAATACCAAAGGGTTATTAATTAAAGCTTGATATCTGTAGAGTACAGTGTAGGGATAAGGTGTTATTGAGTTATTAAAGCTCTGATCATGGCAGGAGCGTGACAGCAATAGCCGAGCCTCAGTTAGAACTTCATTGGCTACAGCATTGACACGCATTACCCTCCTCATCTCACGGTCGATTAATCACCTCCTCTCTTCCCCTCACCAAAGGGTATAACGAAAAGAATTTATATACTCTGCTATACGAGTTCTCAAAAAGGTGTCCCATTAAGTTACTTAAATATAAAGAGCCAATAGGCTTCATTTCGGCGATATAAACATTATTTAAATTAAGAGTATTAAATCCCACATTGTTTTAAAACCGAATAAGAAACTCAAAGATTGGAATCAGAGAGTTTCATGCCGAATATAGTATAATAAACTATAAAAGTATCGGCGATTACTAGCGTGAGCTAATGCAAGTAGTCCTAGTACAAACTCGGGCAACTTGCAGCAAAGGTGGTTAAGTTCTGATCGCTATTCTTGGTATTTTCCATAATGTAAAAACACATTTCCTAGGGAATGTGTTTTTAATTACATTATTATATTTTCGATAATGTGAAATGTGTAATATAAAAACACATTTCCTAGGAAATGTGTTTTTACATTACACATATAATTTGCAGACGAATTATATTTGCAGTGAGGACAGGTTTTTCTTCCGCTTCACTATCGTTTTCTGGATCTTCGACGATATCTAAAGTTAATCAATATCCAATAATATCATCGTCACTTAAGGCATTATCCACAAGCAATTCCTCTACATCATTCTGACCTTCTCCACCAACCTTCTCCACCAATTTCATGTGCCAAGATAATGATTTCAGCTGATAATGTAGATGTTTGAATGGTTACACTGTTTGCAACACATGCGGGCTAAACTGTTTTCCAGCAGGCATTGGTGCATTGTCATCAATTAATAAAACTTTAAAATCGAGAGCCTTTTGCTTCATATATGTTTTTACTTCTGGTACAAAGTAATTATTGAACTATTCAGTAAATACAGCAGTTGTTACCCTGGCTTGTATTAGCCATCCAATGTACCGGCAGCTGTTTTAGATCTTTGCCTTTTAGAGCATGTGATCTTAGAGATCAATTTACTAGGAGGGGTTTCAACATTCGATCCCCTGATACATTGCTACAAAGTAACAATGTTACTTGACTTTACTTGCTTTGAACCCACTTGCTTTTTTCTCAGACTTTGCGATGTATGTTCGACTAGGCATTTTCTTCCGAAACAATCCTGTTTCGTCAGCATTAAACACTTGATCGGGACAATATCACCATCTTCAATAATTTTGGCTACTTCTTCATTTGCTGTTACAACCTCGCCTGTAATCTTCACGTTATGAAGTGCATTCCTTTTTAAAAACACGGTTAGCCATCCTTTGCTAGCCAAAAGTTCTTTATCAGTCTGAGAAGTGGAAGTAGATGGCTCCAATTGTGTCATCTGTTCATTAAACTGAAGAGCTTTTTGTTTAATTAAATAACCACTTATACGAATTCTTCTTTGAGTTAATCTTGAATCCAAATTATTTTCCGCTTTTTCTAATAAAGCTCTTGAGGACGATGAAATTTGGCACTTAGTTTTGTGCCAGAAATGACAGATTTTCTTATTGCGACTTCATTCTTTTTAATTGTTCTTATAGTAGATTCGCCTAAATTAAAAATGTGTGTGTGTGTGTGTGTGTGTGTGTGTGTGTGTGTGTGTGTGTGTGTGTGTGTGTGTGTGTGTGTGTGTGTGTGTAATTAATAAGGAGTCCTAAAATATATTAATTGTTTAAGGCACTGATTTAATAGAGTTATTTCGATAATTATTTGAAAAAAAAATGATTCAGTGGAAACCAAGGGGGATGCCATGAAAGTATTTCTAAGATGAGATAAGAAGGTTCAATTACATGAAGTTTGAAACTGCCTTAGAACAAACAAAAATATGTCGTGTTTAATAGAATTACAAGAAAATGAAATAATTATGGCTGAACATTTAAACATCTTTGCGAACAGATCATTTAATTTTTTTAGTTTCACGAGATTTTATTATTATTATTACTACTATACATTTATTAAGTTATTTTTAATTGATATTACAGCTCCAGCAGAATGTCACTTCTCCGTTATGAACAGCGTTTGTCCAGGAGCTCAACATGCATGAAGAAAGTACGATTCGACTTGTCTTTTCTGTAATTGAATAGTGATTTAACTTTAAGAAATTACGAAACTAAAAAAAACTTAAATTAAAAATAATATCAAATTCTCGAAAAAAAAAACACAAACTTCTATCGATAAATCTGAATATACAAGGAATAAAATCTTTAAAAAGGAATCTTTTATTTATTATATATTATTATTTATTTATTTACATTGTTATTTGACATATTGTACTGTTTCGAGCATTTCAGAATAGGAGTGTCAAATTTGGAGAAATAGCGAAGTATGTATTATTATTATTATAAGAAGTATTCATCAGATCAGATGAATATGTTGTTCATGCCAGTGTATTGTCCCATTCAGTTACGGATCTAACAGTTAATTCTCACCTGCCAATCAAAAGCTTGGGTAGTGATGACATCATCCTTTGTTTTTTGGTTTTGATATGTCATCTGGGTCAACCGTTTCTTCTGTGGTTGCTGGGGATGTCAGTCCAGATTTCTTGACATCTCTATCATCTTGTGTGTCAGTGGTATCACCTCTAAAATCTGATTGCAAGGTGGAAGTGAAAAATTGTGCAGTCCATTTCACATCTTCTGGTGTATCAACTGTTTTGCCTGTATTAATTGACTCGTATGGACACCGAAGTTTTAGTGTAATATATGATGCTACATCTGGTTTGTCTACCGTCCCAAGTTTGCGTGATCACCAAGACTTCACAGTTGGGTGCCATCAGTCTCATAGGAGACATTCCTTTTTTATACAGCTGTATCCCAGTGTAGCTGATGAAGGCATGTGGAGTGGGTTTTGTTGTGCAGGTTCTTCTGTGACAAAGGAACTGACATTTTTAAACGACTGTAATATATTTTATAATTTTGATCTGACCAAATTGTATAGTTATCTTTCAGCATTCCAATATGTTCTAATGTTTTTTATGGAATAGAAAGTATGGGGGGGGGATTAAGAATGACAAGGAATGAGAATGACCGATTATTTAGTAAAGGATTAAGTGAGTGTGTGCATAGAATAAATAGTGCAGAAATACATACACAGAGATTGCTGAGTGATATACAAAAATGTGAGAGAAGATGAGGGACAAAAACAAGCATCAGTGGGGGTAAAGGATGTCAAGTTAAGAAGGAGCAGAAAAGATATTGTGCTGTATGGGGATTCTATTATTAAGGGTGCGAAGGATGGTAAAATAATTAAAGCGTGTTATCCAAGGTCAAAGATTAAGGATATAACTGAGACTGTGAAATTGCAGAAAGATAAAGTGAGTGAGATTATTGCAGTTACAGGGACGAATGATCTAGGTAGCGAAAGATTTTCTGTGAGACAGAATTTGCAGGATTTAATGATAGCAATGAATGCAAAGAGCGAGAGTGAAAAGATCATGAGTGTGCTACCAAGATTTGACAGTGATGAATTAAACAGAAGAGCAATTATAGTAAATGGAATGATGTCAAGATTGTGTAAAAGCTTTTGCAAAGAAATGAAGCTGAATATTAATTTTATGAATGTCTGGGATGAGTTTGATAAAAGGAAGGAGTATTTTAAGAGAGATGGTTTGCACTTAAATGGATTGAGTGCTTGGCATTTAGAACAGTTATTGATAAAGGATAGAGTAAATGGTCAAAAACAGGGAAACGGGATTTGCTAGGGAGGCAGGTGATAGAGTCAGCTGTGAATAGTACTAAGGTCATTAATCGCTGTGAAATTGGGATTAATCGTTTGCAGAAAATTAACAGTATACAGAGTGGGCTAATTCACACACAGGGAGATTATGGGAGGAAGGGAGTATTGCAGTTTATTGTATACTAATGTCTAAGTATTCAGAATAAGTGCGAAGAATTTTTGTCATTACTTACTACAACTTGGCCAAAAATTATAGGAATTAGCGAAACTTGGCTAACTAAGAATGATATAGTTATAGCGATTGAATGTAAGCAGTGCAGTATTTTCAGGCAGGACAGAGGTGTCAGAATGGGAAGAGCGGTTTTACTAATGTTAGATGAAGCGTTAAAGCCAAAAAGATGGAAGTGCCCAAAAACAGAAGTGCTGTTTGGTGTGAGATAGAGATCAACAAGGTGAAATATATAATCGGTTGTTGCTATAATCCAAGGGGCATAAGGGAGAATGTAGATAGTATGTATTGGCAAATTAGCACGATAAAAAAGGTCTAGTAATTATTATGGGGGATTTTAACTTTGAGGACATAGATTGGGAGAAGGAATGGTCTCAACGAACAAAGGAAATGGAGTTTATACAGTTGTTAAGAGATAACCTGAGAGCATGTAATGGACGGAACAAGAGATTCTAGTGTGTTAGATCTGGTCATAACATCGGAGAACATATCAATAAATAATTTGGTAACACTGTCTCCACTTGGGGAAAGCGATCGCGTGGTCTTGACCTGGGAGATTGTAAGATGTGCTGAATATTCTGTTAAGAAGGGGAATATGTGGAATTACAAAGCTGGTGATTATGACAAGCTGAGAAGTCAGCTTTCAGCAATGCTATGGCATAAGAATTTGAAAGGGAGAGATGTTGATGATGTGTGGGAGATTCTCAAGGAATATTTAAAGAAAGCTGTATCAAAGTGTATTCCCAGAGTTAGAAGGAGAAATCAAATAGGAGTAAGATGGATGAATAATATTATTAAGCAAGAGTTGCAGATAAAGAAAAGGTTGTGAAGGAGGAAGTATAAAGAAAAAGGTGATGAGCATTCCCATGAACAGTACAAGGTTCATGCAAAGAGAGTCACCTGTATGGTAAGGAAAGCCAAAGCTAATTATGAGAGGAAGCTAGCTGATGAATCCAAAAGAAACCCTAAGGAGTTCTTTCGCTATGTGGCAAGTAAAAGGAAGAATAACCATGGAAAGATTACTTTAAAAAGTGTTGATGGTAGAGAAATAACAGAAACAAATCAAATAGTTGAGTTGCTTAGTGATCATTTTGCAAAAGTGTACCATCTTGGTTGTGATAATATAGTGTCAAATATAGTGTCAGATGTGTCATTGACTGATGAGAGTCTAGAGATAGACGAAATAGAGTGCTTAATATATTACAGAACCTTAATGCTAACAGTGCAATTGGGTTAGATGGTATAACGGCTCATGTGTTATGAGAATGTGCAAGAGAATTAGCGCATCCTCTAACCAGGCTGCTGTTTAATTTAAGCCTCAGTTCTGGTAAAGTACCAATAGAGCAGAAAGAGAGGAAAATAATCCCACTGCACAAGGGAGGCTGCAAGACTGAGGTTGCAGATTATAGACCAATCAATATGTCTGGAGTTTTGGAGAAATTGGTAAAAATTAGAATTCAGGACTGAGTGGATAGCAATATGATACTTTATAAGGGACAACATCGTTTTGTGAAAGGCAGGTCTTGCCTCAGTAACTTGCTTACTTTCTATAATAAAGTAACAATGGAGTTGGATAAAGGAAATCCTTACTCAGTGATACTGCTGGACTTTGCAAAGGCATTCGACAAGATTCCACACGGAACTATGTTGCATAAATTAGAGCAAATGGGTATGGATCCGAAGCTGGATATTTGGATTAGAGGATGACTGGTGGATAGATATCAAAGAGTGGTTTAGGGAGGAGCTGAGTCCAGGAGAAGGCAAGTGACTACTGGTGTACCTCAAGGCTCAGTGCTTGGTCCTCTATTGTTTAATTTGTACATCAATGATATTGGGAATACTTTGAAGGGAAATGTCCACTTGTTTGCTGATGATGCAAAATTAGGAAGAGCGATAGTCAATTCAGATGATGTTGATATCTTGCAGGATGACTTGAATAGACTGGCGGTGTGGACTAAAGTAAATGGCTGGCAGTTTAATGTGGCTACGTGTAAGGTGATGCACTTCGGGAGGATGAGATCACATGCTGTTTACTATATTAACTATATTAACGGAACTGAACTGCAAGAAGTTGACGAGTCAAGGGACTTGGGAGTCATTGTGGACAGAGAACTTAAGTTTAAAGGGCATATTGCAAAGATTGCCAAAACATCACATCAAATTACATGGCTGTTGAAGAACACACTAACAAACAGGGATAAGGAAGTCACTTTATAAGGCATCAATAAGACAGCATTTGGACTATTGTGCACAGATCTGGTCACCTGGATTTCTTGGTGATGAAGAAATGATAGAGAGGATTCAGAGGCGAGTTACAAAGATTGTTGTAGGTCTGTGAGATGTTCCCTACCAGGATACATTGAAGATCTGTGGGCTCAAAAAACTAGCTGATAGACGTAGGAGAGTAGATATGATAGAAGCATATAAATTATTAAAGGGATTTTTCAGGATTGATGCTGATGACATTTTTAAGACCAGTGCGGGAAGGGAGAGAACAAGGGACCATTCCTGGAGATTATTTAAGAGTGTAGTTAACAAGGATGTTAGTACTAGATTTTTTACTTGGAGGGTTGTGAAGGAGTGGAATGCATTGCCAGAGGTGGTTGTGAATGCTTCATCTGTGAATGCATTTAAGGAGAAGTATGATAGGTATTGTGTAAATAATGATTAGTGTGTCAATATGGGGTCTTCCGCGATGAATCTTTTGACTCCATGGAGACACCGTTATAATAATAATAATAATAATAATAATAATAATAATAATAATAATAATAATAATAATAATAATAATAATAATAATGTAGTTTTTGGTCTCAAACCAACTGACATTTATTGATAAACGAATGATCTTTTTTCAATATGTCGTGTTTGGATCTTAATTGATGTGTGATGTTGACATACTTTCGGTATACAAATGCATTGTTTTAACACACTTCAATGTGTCACTGGTCCTGCAACATTGCAGGATAGCGATATTTAAAAATAAATAAATAAATAAACATTCTTGAGTTTATCATACACACGTTTTCCTTAAAGACCGCAATCTACAGTTCAAAATACGTATATAACAGGTTCATTATTCTTTCTTGACTACAGAGCAATGATGGGCTGTAACTTCGGCAATTCTCATGTGTTAAGCTGCAAAACAGCAATCGCAGCTTCTCATATACTCTAAACACAGCTTGGAAAGAAGTCAACGGAAACCATAGTGTGAGGAACCAACAGTCATGGCGCATACCTTAATAAGATGTAGGACCTCCTTTCGCTGCGATGACTGCAGGAATCCAATACAAGCGTAAGATGGCGATCAATGGGAATTTTGAGGCATTCTTCCTGTAGGCATGTTATGAGGTCCTGGACTGGAGTGGGGCCGACGTCCCTTGACCTCGCACGAACGATCCAGTTCATCCCACAGATGTTCAATAGAGTTGAGATCAGAAATCTATGTAGGCCACTCAAGTGTGGTGACGTTCATGTCCAAAAACCACGCAATTACAGCAGCAGCAGCCTTATGACACGGTGCATTGTTTTTCTGAAGAGATAGCGGCTGTGGTAAGAGACGTTAACCAGACACCACACCCACATCTATCCATGTGCTCGGTAGAGGGTGTAACGTGATTCGATACACGCTTTGTGCACCACTGAAAGCGACGCTACGTGTTGAATCGGGTAATGTGGGACTAGCACATTGTGGTCCTATCATGGAAACCCATGTTTTGAACTTCGATTCTGAAAGGTTTTGTACAGATCAGCGTTCAAGTCGATGCCGGGTACTTTGCATTCCACGTATGGGTCGACGAATAGCAGTTTTTATATATTATCTTTCACGTGCAATGAGTATGGTCCACAACTTACAGTTGACTCCCTGCGCTCGCACCTCAGTATGGTATCACTAATTATTGACATGGAATGCCCCAGTTTGTCAACAATTTGCTAAACAGATAGGCGTCCAACATGGTACCCTATTACAACTTCGTCTTTCCTTCTCGCAGCCATTTCCCCCCGGACACAGTTGCACTGACTTGGGAGCATCACATTCCTTCAATTTATACTGGCTACAAACACGTCACTCGTTACATGCCATGATGCACCTTGCCCATTGGAGTATCTTTTGATTCTCCAAGCATTGTGTACGAAAACCTTTCTTTCTTTTTATTATTTATTTGTACATCGGTCTTTTGATGAACAATCATTGCCGTTGAGTATAAATAAGAACCTCAAGAACTATGTTCACTAGTAAACCTTTAAAGTACTTTTCATTTAAAGGTTCTCTTATTAGTGAGTCTCCAGTTATTACGTTATTACTAGCTTATCCCTCTCCTGTTTATTATTAGATTTACTTAATGCAGATGTGTGGTCAACAAATGAATGTTTTTTTTCGTGTATACTTTTTTTTCGTGAAGACTTGTTTTTAACTATTTGATACATGTATAAACAACTTCCTTGACTTCTGCGTTATATTGTTTTTCCTGATTTAGTTTACTATTCCTTACCATGTACTCTGTTGTGAATGTATAAATGTCAAGTCCAAGTATAATCTTCTGTCCAACTTATAATCGTTTGGCATATTGCCAGCATGTTTTTTTTTTATTAAATTTTTATTATCAAATTTAGTTGTCAGTTTCAAACTTCTATAGTTTCACGTATACTGAGTTTATATATATATCAAGCCATATCCTGTTTTTAGTAAACACAAATGATGAAGGCCGCCAACATGAGATAAAATGGCCAACAACTTCAAACCTTCATATATGCCACGACGAGGTAGAACGCCGCATAGTCGAGTCTAAGGAAATTGTTATGGACCCTCATCATATAAACAATAACCTTAGTTACAATTTACCGGACTCATTCAAATCTGCTATTAGATATTGGCGCACTCATGAAGTCACACGCGCACAGATGCCTAACAATGGAACTTTAACTCGGACTGTAGCTACAGTTGAAAATAACTGTAGTTTATAATAGTCGAATTTCCGTGACACAATGTTTCTTTATAGTGTATTTTATTTGCTTTCTGTGTTTCTTAACGCCTGAAGAAGTCTACCTTCCGTCGAAAACATGTTGCGTTGTGAATAAATTTAATTGTTTGTTCTAACTCTCGGATCTAAGTCAGTATATAATATATATATATATATATATATATATATATATACACACACACACAGTGGTACCTTGAGATACGAGTGCCGCAACATACGAGTTTTTTGAAATATGAGCCGTCACTAGGTCGATTTTTTGCCTTGAGCCAGAATTTGAGATACGAGCCTGCTTCGGTGAAGTCACAACCACCACTCTGTTCAGATTCCCGAGTCTTCCGCGTCGTTCAGTTCACTCATTCGTTCATTCTGTCGTGTTGAGTTTTAATTTTGTGTTTTTTTTTTTGTATGTACAGTTATTTAGCTAATTTTTTTCGTATAACCATTAGTTTAAAGAAGGTGAATGTAAAGAACAGTTGTAAGAAAAGGAAAAAAGGTGATATCCATGGAATTAAAGCGTGAGATAATAGACAAACATGAGCAAGGTGTAAGAGTAATAAACTTGGCAACGCAGTACGATCGCACTACTTCTACGATATGCACTATTCTGAAGCAGAAGGACTCGATAAAGGCTATAACTCCAGCTAAGGGCGTTAAAATTATTTCAAAGCTACACAACTCTGTCCATGAAAAGATGGAGAACCTACTGATTTTTTGGTTGACAGGGAAGCAACTCGCAGGAGACACTGTGACAGATACAATAATTTGCGAGAAGGCATAAGCCATTTATGCAGATTTGCGGCAGCAGACCCCAGATACTTCAGCACTGGAGGCTTCACAAGAGCAGTTCAAAGCCAGTCGTGGGTGGGTCGAAAATTTCTGAAAAAGGACCGGCATTCACTCCGTTTTCAGGCATGGTGAGGCAGCGAGCTCTGATTCTAAGGCAGCTGAGGAATTTTTAAAAACCTTTGCTGAATTGATCGAAGCCAAAGGATACATCGCCCAAACAAGTTTTCAACTGTGACGAGACAGGGCTCCTCTGGAAGAGGATGCCAAGCAAAACTTACATAACGACAGAAGAAAAGAAGATGCCAGGTCACAAGCCCATGAAGGATAGGTTGACCCTCGCACTGTGTGCAAATGCGAGTGGCGACTGCAAGATCAAGCCGCTGCTCGTATACCACTCAGAAAACCCCAGAGCCTTCAAAACACATAAAGTTTTAAAAGAAAAACTGAAGGTTATGTGGAGGGCAAACCCAAAGGCGTGGGTCACTAGGCAGTTTTTTGTGCAGTGGGTCAACTTGGTCTTTGGTCCTGCCATTAAGGAATACCTCGAGGTCAATGACTTACTCCTGCAAGCCCTGCTCATCCTTGACAATGCTCCTGCCCACCCACAAAACCTTGAGGACGACATCCTTGAGGAGTTCAGCTTTATAAAGGTTCTCTACTTTCCATCCAACACCACCCCTATCCTACAGCCCATGGACCAACAGGTGATCTTCAATTTCAAGAAACCTTTTACCAAACACATGTTCCGATGATGCTTTGAGGTTACGAAGAGCACAAACCTCACCCTTCGAGAGTTCTGGAAGGACCATTACAACATTGTCATATGCCTCAAAATTATTGATATGGCCTCGCAGGGTGTTTCAAAAAGGACCTTGACCTCTGCATGGAAAAAGCTGCGGCCTGGGGCTGTGGCTGAAAGGGACTTTGTAGGATTTAGACCTGAACAGGAAGTGCTGGAGGAAATTGTGTCCCTCGGATAGTCCATGGGCCTGGGCCTGAAGATGGATGAGGGAGACATCGAAGACCTTGTCGCCCACATTCCGAGGAACTGACGACGGAGGAGTTGACGGAACTACACACGCAGCAACATACGGAGGTTCTGCAGGAGAGTGGTATAACCACAGAGGCAGAGGAAGTTATCTCTTCAAGTGAGATAAAGAAAGTGTTGGCAATGTGGGAAAACGTTTCGGGCTTTATTGAAAAGAAACACTCTGAAAAAGTTGCAACTGTTCGTGCAGCGTCGCTATTTAATGACACTTGCCTAACTTATTTCAGAAACATTCCAAAAGGGAGGAAGAAACAAAGCTCCTTGGACAGGTTTCTATTGAAACACCCTGCGGATGAAAGTGACGAAAGCGTGGCCAAAAAGAAAAACACTAGCGAAGAAGAAAATTAAGTTTAGCAAAAGTGAAGTGAAAGAAAAAATTAATACCATACGCTAATCAGCTCTGCCAACATCTGTTTATTTCTTTAGATTCTCTTTTACATGTATGTATGTAATTGGTTTTATTTTGTTTGTATACAATATTTGTTCATTATAAATACATTATTATAAAAAATTGGAGTGGTTTTTGGGGAGCTGGTACGAATTAATCTCATTTTCATTAATTTCAAAGGGGAAAATTAATTTCAGATACAAGCATTTTGACTTACGAGCTCGGTCATGGAATGAATTAAACTCGTATCTCAAGGTACCACTGTATAAAGTTAATTTTAAGTTAACACAAAATATAAAGTTACATCTCTGGCACGGGCACGCAGGTTTTACTCCAGTAAACTCGGGTTGGTTTTTCGACCCGTAAACTCAACAAAAACGACCGTAGAACCCACACTAGTTTCAGACATTAAATATATTGTGTTAAGACCACGAGATGGCTGCACTTGTTGAGCCGTCTCTCTTCACTGCGTGCCGCTTAATTAGTGATAGCCTTGGGCCAGCTATCTCTGATTGGGTACCAGTGGAGATTGAACTGCCCACTCATTCTCCAAAAGTCAGATAGGGCTAAAAAAGCCTCGCCCACTCCCTATAGGCGAACAAAAAGACGTTAACTTATTTAATTTTTTTTTGAAATATTTATATTTTTATTTGTTTAACTATGGTACTCGCCAAACTCCTTGCCACTTAGATCAGTTTATTTCATTGAAGAATAACCTTGCTGGCTAATATTTCACAAGATGTGATGAGGTAAATTCAGTTGCCCACCAGTGACCTGCTGGGAAACTATCACATTTTAAGACAAAAGTATTAAAAAACGTTGAAGGATGTCACAAACATGTCAACAAGTTTGAGAGACTTCGAAGAATCGGTTATGAATTGTCGAAGAATAGGTTATGAATTCTTCTTTCATTTGTATATTCTGGTAATGTTCATAACGATATAATATGCCAAATAAAAGTTTTAGTCAAAACGATTCGCTTTAACTTTATATAACAAAATTTTGTCATATAATTTTTTTGCACATTAGAATTTTTCCCTTCCCAAATCCTCGTTGATTAAAATAAAGTATCGTGGAAGTTTGTAAATTTATAATATCGGATGATATGCTTTTATAAGCGACATCATGTATTATGTCAAGTCTTGTTTTCTTTAGTTGTTCCTGTTCCAAAAAAGGTATTCCTTATATTGTCAATAATGCTCAAAATATGATAAATAAATGAATGGAAAAAATAATATTACATTTTTTATGATAGAAACGATTATTATTGAACTTTGTTATTATATCAAATTATAAACATTATGAAATAGGTGTAATTCTTAATGTGATCATAAATTATTAATACTTTTATTAAATATTTGAAGTACACTGCTTGGGAAGAAGTCGTCGGACATCATATTGTGAGGAACAAACAGCTATGGCGCACACCTTAATAAGATGCAGGACCTCCTTTCACTGCGACGAGTGCGGCAATCCTATAGGTATACTTTCCATAAGCGTACGATAGCGATCAGTGGGAATTTTCGACCATTCTTCCTCTAGGCATGTAATGAGATCTTGGACTGTTGTAGGGCGGACGTCCATTTACCTCACCTGACATTCCACTACAACGCACAGATGTTTATAAGGCTGAGATGGTCAATGGTCCGTTTCGTAGAAACGTCACAAAGTAGAAGACATTGCATTGTCCAGAATGTTCAGATACCTCTCGGAGTGCAATGTTCGTGGCACAACAAATAGATGTCCGAGGCGAAACCAGAAAAACCGAACCATACCATAACATCGCCACCTTCAAATTTCACTGTTGGAGTTAAGCACTCTGGTAAGACACATTTACCGTGCATCTGCCACACCTACACCCGTCCATCTGCTCGGTAGAGGGTGCAGCGTGATTCGTCGCTCTGTTACACAGCTTTTCAAGCTTCCATGTCCTGCTGTACAAGCTCTTTGCATCTTTGCACTACTAAAGACGACATTACATGTTGGTTCGGGTAATGTGGGACTTGCATATTGTGGTCCTACCGTGGGAAACCCATGTTTTCAGTCTCGGTTTGACACAGATTTGTGTTTCAATCGGCGCCTGGAATTCTGCGTGGGACGCCAAACTGAGGTTGAGTGTGGTGGGTCGTCCACTGCGGGTAGCCCTTGGGTTTGACTTCCTGCGATTTCATCACAATATGGTATCACTGATTGTTGAGCTGGAATGGCCCAGTTTGACAACAATTTGACGAACAGATAGGCCTGCAACGTGGCATCTGATGACAACGCTTCTTTCAAACTTCGTCAGTGCCCTTCTCGCAGCCATTTCATTAGGATACAGTTGCACTGACTTCAGAGCGTCATTTCTCCAATTTTTAGCGGCTGCAAGCAAGTGACTCATTACATGGCAAGAGCACCTTGCCAACGGGGGTGTTCATTGACTTCTTTCCAAGCAGTGTATGAATTTGCAATTCTCTTTCAACTGCTGTTATATTTCGATCGTTAATATGTCTTTTGATTTTTCAGCCTTGCCAACCAAGAACGTTTTTTATTTTATCAATAGCAGCTATCGCTTTAGTGGGTTGCTCATTATGGATGTATGATCCCACCTTTGAAAATATTCTCAGAAGGGACGATACTATTGATTTCTCAACTGCAGATAATATTACTGGATTCAGTTATTACATCGTCCCAAATGTAGTCCACTTTCTTCATTTTGATAATCCTACGCTTACCTTCATAGAAGTTGTAACCATCAAAGCTGCACTTAGACACCAGAATCCAGAGAAAATAATTATCCATTCTAATCATCGTGAGCTCAGTGGAAAATATTGGGACATGGTAAAAGATATATTAATTTTAGAAGTGCGTTATGTTGACAAACCAACTCACGTTTTTGGTAAGCCTCTTAGTCACGTATGGCATGCATCAGACGTTGCACGTATCCAACTGTTAATGAAATACGGAGGAATATTTCTTGACAGCGACTCTTATATTGTGAAATCCTTAGATCCTTTCAGAAAATACGAATTTGCAATTGGTTGGCCACCTAATGAAAATCTTGGAACACAAATTTTAGTAGCTCATAAGGATGCACGATTTCTTCGTTTGTGGTATGATACTTATCGTTTCTACGAAGGTGACAAATGGTATTATAACGCTGGTCAACTTCCGACAAAGTCAATACTTCATCCTCATCCAGAGCTTGTTCATCGAGTCCCTTTTGACTTTGGGGTACATTACTTGATTCACTTGTTATATAACACCCACAGCGATGAATGGAGGAATTACTACGCAATTCATCTGTTGATTCGGCATAGATCGAAAGAGAATGGTCCGAAAGATTTTGATGAAGAAAATATAAAAACTTATGATAAAACATTTGGTGACATGGCAAGACTTGCAATTTACGGAACCACAGATATTATAAAGTAAGTGTTGAACTCAAACGGCGTCATTTTATTCCTGTTTTTGACATTATAAAATAATGTGAAAATAAAAATAAAGTCAATGATGTCAGTCCTCCTGATAGATAGTTTCTATAAACTGTGTACAGAATGTAACGAGAATCTGTGTTATTTATTTCTGTGTTTTACATTGATGTATAGATTACTTCGCCTATTACTGTGTTTCAGAAAAGCTAATTTGTATATTTTTCGTTTTATTTTGATTATT
Organism: Typopeltis vanoorti; assembly: GCF_054136105.1. Classification (NCBI taxonomy): domain Eukaryota; kingdom Metazoa; phylum Arthropoda; class Arachnida; order Uropygi; family Thelyphonidae; genus Typopeltis; species Typopeltis vanoorti. The sequence continues at coordinate 41,884,030 of NC_143556.1, read as the reverse complement.
TGTAGTAGTTTTGTCGATTTAGAAATTACGAAATTCTAAATTCGATTACAGAATCAATTTCAGCAATATCATGTTCTTTACGACTCAAGTAATAGCAAATAATTTTTATATCGCTTTACTCGAATGTTTTCAAGCCTTTCTGTTTTAAAACATGTTACATAAATTATACGAGATAATGATTAAAAAAACGGTGAATCTATCATAAAAAAATAAATCAGCTAACGCCTTTTATTCCATTATAGGGAGTAGGTGAGGCCTTTATATCCTATTTAGCTCTTGGAGACTGAGTGGACAAATCAATCTCCACCGGTAGCCAATCAGAGATAGCTAGTCCATGTCTATCACTAATTGTAGCAGCCACCGATGAAGAGACAGGCAAACAAGTGCTGCTATCTCTTGGTACCTAACCCTGACAAGACATGTTACTGTCGGAAATAATGTGGGTACTACGTTCGATTTTCTTGAGTTTAAGGGAAAAACCCGAGTTTCTGGGATGAAAAACCCGTTTGCCCATGCCAGAGATCGACTAACTCGGGAACCAGTCGAAGAAAGGCTTAGAAAAAGATAATCCAGTGGGCGACTAGACTTTGAACTTAAGTCTAACTTCGAGCGACCAAGCGCGGGGGGGACACAAGCGCCACTTCCACTGAGCTACACAGGCCTTGGTGAATCTATCATCTTTTTAATAATCGGTAACCATGAACTTCGCTATCGGTGATGACTAAAAGGAACGGAGACAGGTTTTTAAAAGTTATTTAGGAATAAAAGAGTTTATCGTACTCCTTTGGGAAATCAAAATGATTACAACATTTCCTCTTCAAAGACACACACACATGAAAATGTCGATCTAGTTAGACGAATTTTAACGAAATTTATCAATGAAATCCTTATTGCCCTAAAAAATGTTTTAGTTCGGTTAAAACCAAGTATGCTTCATTGTATCAAAATTATGCTAAGATATTTTGATGAAACATAGAAAATTACTACGCCAAATTCAGGTTTAAATAAATCTGTGTCTATCTACAAGAGTTACTTTAACAGAATTTATTAAATTTTCATTATTAAAAAAATAATATTTTGTTCAATAACTGATCGATATCTTTAAGAAACAGAATTATTGCATAAACAGACACTTGTTTACACTATATAGCAATTAAAATATTTTAATATAAACAAAATGTAAATATTAACAAATTAAAAATTCATTTTTAGAAGCATGTTTATAACACCTAAATATGAAATATGCCACCGCACTACTCTCTCACTGGAAAGTGTATAATTCCAAAGCCAATCCAACACACCACTTGATGCCAGGTTTTGGCTAAAACCAATTATTATTATTAAATTATTATTATTATTATTATTATTATTATTATTATTATTATTATTATTATTATTATTATTATTATTATTATTATTATTATTATTATGAAAGGTGCCTCCATGGAGTGAAAAGACTCATCGCGGGAGACCCGACATTGACATACTAACCGTTATTCACACAATACCTGTCATACTTCTCCTTAAACTCATTCACAGATGAAGCATTCACAACCACCTCTGGCAACGCATTCCACCCATCTACAACCCTTCAAGCAAAAAATCTAGTCCTAACACCCTTCTTAACCACACTCTTAGAATCTCCAGGGATGACCCCTTGCTCTCTCCCTTCCTTCACGTCTTAAAAAGGTTATCAGGATCAATCCTATAAAACCCTTTTCATAATTTACATATCACCTCTCATTAACTAGTTTTTGAAGCCCACAGACCTTCAATCTATCCCTTGTAGGAGACATTCCACAGTCCTGCAACAATTTTCGTAACCCGCCTCTGAATCCTCTCCACCATTTCACATCACCAAGAAATCCAGGTGGCCAGATCTGTGCACAATAGTCCAAATGAGATCTTATTAATGCTTTATAAAGTGGGATAATCACTTCCTTATCCCTGTTTGTCAGTGTGTTCCTCAATAACAATGTAATCTGATGTGAAGTTCTGGCAACTTTGCAATATGCTCTCGAAACTTAAGTTCTCTGTCCCCAGTAACTCCGAAGTCCCTAACCTCACAACCTCCTGCAGTTCAATTCCATCTATATAGTAAACAGCATTTGATCCCATCCTTCCTTTAGCTTACTTAAAAAGGAGGGATGTGTATTATAAGTGTATAACTTCTCTCCTGGGAATTCCCAGGACGAAATTCTTTAGAAAATTTCCTTTCTTGTCTCAAATCCTGGGAAAAAAAGAGCTCGAAATCTTTCATAAATTTAAAAATCCGAGAGAGAAAAATGTGGCGTTTACTATATATTTTTTAATTTGAATAAAGTGAATATTATATCATAGACGGTTATTAAACATTTAATACGAATTAGTGAAACTATTTGTCGATCAACTATAACGAAACAGATATATGTAATAAACATTTTTATTAAACTTTAGCAGCTCCGAGTAGTTCAACTCGCAGAATTGCCCTTCTTATCTTATCTTCTTATCTCCCTGTTTTCGTTTACTTAGCGGTTCGTTAAGTAAACGAAAACAGGACACTACCTGTACCCAACTGATACTGATGCTGTAATGTATGATGAAATTATTATTTTTCATCTTTATTTTAAAATTTGGATCAAATATGTCAGTATTTGGTGTTCATCTAGATGACGCTAAGAATTTATAATTTAGACTTAGTTTGTATACCCGGAAAATGTTATCAATTGATATTCAAAATATAGTGGACATCAAAGAATCTGGAATAATTTTGCGGGAAAAAATGTGGCTATAGCAACAAATAAAGAGAGGATGATGCAGAAATTTGAACTTGAAAGCTCATTCGTAAATTTACTCTACCTTAATCATCTCATTCATTTATCAGTTGTTGACGCATTTTAAAAAAAACTATAGTAAATGATAAATATATTTTTAAAAAAGTAATTTTCACCAGTGACATTATATAGTCCCAAGAATTCCCAAGACTTGAAAAAATAAAACAAAAGTCTCCATTTCTGGGAACAGAAAAATTGCCAAGACTTAGAAACCTTATGTGTGGTCTATTCCAGTAATCGCTGAAGACATGAGTCTCAAGTAGCTCTTTGACCATATCACTTTTCTACTTCTTCTTCTTCTTCAACTTTTGGTTCTGTCCACTGCTAGACGAAGGTCTTCCCCATGATTTTCCAGACCATTCGTTTTCTGCCTCTCCAATCCATCTCACTCCTGCAATTTGTTCCAGTTCATCCCTCCACATACTTCTCGGTCTTCCTCTTTGTCTTGCTCCATCCATTGGTCTTCACTCTGTTGTTTTTCTAGTCCATCTCCCGTCACTGCATCTGGCAATATGGCCAGCCCATCTCCACTTAGCCTGTTTAATGTATTTTATAATATCCATGACCGCTGTTTGGGATCTGATTTAGGTATTTTTCTTCCTATCTCTTATTTTTTTCTAACATACTTCTTTCCATGCGATGTTGTGTTGTTCTCAGCATTTTTGTTTAGGGCTTCTGTTAAAGTACATGTTTCTCCTCCATATGTTAGGACAGGAAGTATGCACTGGTCGAAAACTTTCCTTTTTAGACTCATAGGGATGTCAATTCTAAACATGTCTCTCATTTTCCCATAAGCCATCCGGCCATCAAAAGTGAATGCTATTAGAGTATTGACTTTTCTACTAAATTGTATTAAATATTGAGCCCAAGTATTATCAATTATTAATCGTTTGCCTTAGTGGTTGGTATCTAGATGTATAGAATTTATGAATGAACGTATTATTTTAATTTGAATACAGTGACCTTAAGAAAGCAATGTTATTCCGCTTCAGAAACGTTAGCCGTTATGAAATATGGTGGAGTTTATGCAATTTGACATCAACATTTCGTTAGCCTCAACGCCACAAACATCCGACTGCAGGAACAGAGAGATTTCTGATGTTGCCTCTGAACAACGAGTTAGATATGTGGTCGGCCCCAGGTTTTCCTGGACTGGAAGAAAAGTTGATGGAATGTTGCAGATAGAAGGGACTAGGACATCACGCAAAGCATCAGTTAGCTAAGCTAGCAGATGAATTCAAGCAAGTGATATAAGGAATATTGCCGACATATTAATCATTGAATGAAATGAGCTACTGCAGATTTCTTCGAAAGATTTAACTTTCATAATATACTGCTTAAAAGAATTAGGGGATATTTTGGTTTTCTTGTAAATTATAAAGTTTTAAAAATAATTTACAAATATAACACATTTATTTTAAAATATTCTTAATATAGAACAGTGTAGAACACGGAAATACGTACAAAATCATGCTAAGTTGTTGAAACGTGTCTTAGCCGTATTAGCATGCGGGGGGGGGTATAAAAGCGTGACTTGTTGCGGTCACTTCTACAGGGCATAATTATCACTTCAATTGTAAACTTGTGTCACCTACCACCCATTATTTTGTTAAAAATGGGAGAACAACACGATATCCCGGAATCTATGGCTTGGAGAGCCATTGGTCGATTAGAAGCTGGACAAACGCGCATGTTATCGCTCAAGCGTGTCCTGTATCTCAAAGCGTAATTTCTAGACTTTGGAATCGCTTTCTGGAGATGGGAAATGTTCGAAATCGTCTTCATACCGTAGGTTTATATGCTCGAAGACCAATGGTTGGCATTCCACTTACTGCAAATCACAAAAGAGCCCGAAGAATTTGGTCACAGGAACACGGCAATTGGACAAATAAGAACTGGACTCGTGTACATTTTGGTGGCGAGTCCAGATAGTCTGCAACCAGATAACCGACGCATTTTGATATGGCGCGAAAATGGAAGAAGAAGAAATAATTCACAGTTTGTTGGTGAAAGACCCCAACATCAAGGTGAGAGTTTGATGGTATGGGCTGAAATAAGTATATGTGGCCATACTGATCTCTATTTTATCAGAAACGGTTCCTTAGCAGCCCAATGGTTTCGCGATGAGATTTTGGAATCTATAGTTTGTTCATATGCTGTTGCAATTGCCCAAGAATTCATTTTTATGGATGAAAATGCACGTCCACACCGTGCAATTTTGATACTAGAGTGGTGTGACGAAGAAGGTATTGAACGAATGGACTGGTCTGCCTGTTCACCGAACCATAATCCAATCGAATATGCCTGGAATGGTTTAGGCGCGTTTATGCTCGACTGGTGCCACCACGATTGCTTCAAAAGCTCGAAATTGCTCTCAAGAAGAGTGGGGAAATATTCCACAAGAACTGTTTGATCATCTCATCCAGTCCATGCAATCAAGTATTACCGATGTTTTGGCTGTTAATGGAGACCATACGCCCCATTTGAAAATTAACAAAATAATTTTAGGCTATTCTTGTTGTTATTCTTGTTAAAACTATTTTACGCTAAAAGGTATAATTTGTTAAATTATAATAAATATCGATTACACCAATCCCTCGATTATTGAGCCTCCGATTAATGCGATTAGTGAACCATTTTTTTTTCTATACCAAAATTCGATTAGTGCACCTTATATTATTATAAATATAAATAAAATATATTAAAAATAAATTTGACACATTTAACATTTTTTCTATCTATACATTTAGGACTAACTATGTAAAACAAATCATTCAGCAGGATGAAATAATTACACATTTTAAAGTTACCCGTTTAAAACATTTTACAAAATTATTTTTAATGACATACTACATTATTTCCATGTACACTATGTTCCAAATTTACCTCCAAAATTTATGTCGTCTGCTAATTACGTAGTAATTTGCTGATCATATCTCGTACCTCCTTTGCAAATGTTTTCCTTACTTTTTTTTTTGTATTTTAAAGTATTTTCTCAACCTTTCATCATGAGTAAAAGAATTAGTGAGAAAAAAAAAGTGGAAGTGTGAAAATGATTCGAAAAATAATCGCATTGGAAGAAAAGCGTGAATAATAAAGAAAAATAAACAAGGCGAGTGCAGAACAAAGACAGAACAAGAACACAAAATTGATGAATCAACACTATAAGAGCAATTTTAAGCAAAGCTGATTAATACAAAGAGAAAGGTAAGGTTGCTTCAAGTTCATCATGTATGCACTCGAAATCAAAGTATTATAACGATTGAGTTAGAGAAGCTTTTTTCTACATGGATCGAAGATTGGAACCAAAAACGGATCTCGCTAAGCACTGACCTTAATAAATCAAAAGTCATTGCAACCTTGAAAGAAAGGGCTATCAATGATGAAAAAAGAAGAAGAATTCCACGCTAGTGCTGGGTGGTTTAAGCTTTTCAAAAAGAGAAATAGCCTACATAATGTTCTAATCACATGCGAAGCTGCATGTGCAGATAAGCAGGTGGCCGCAAATTATCCAGAGATTTTCAAAAAAATTGTGAAAGAAAGGGACTTCCGTGACCATCAAATATTTAATGTCGATGAAACTGGTCTTTTTTTTTTTTTTTTTTTTTGTAAGCGAATGCTTTCCAAGACTTTTCTGGCCAAATCAGAGGAATGTCAGTCTGGTTATAAAGTCACAAAATCGAATGGAATTACTGCCAGCACTGTGCGAGCCGTTTGGAAGCACATTCTTCCACATTGTGCAAATGATTTTAAAGGTTTTTCAAATGAATCTAAGTTAATTAAATCTCATTCTGGGAAATTTAGTGATTCCGACCTGCTAATTTTAGATGCACAGCGGGAAGATCCTGAAGAATATGAAGAAAAGTTAATCACTGTCAACCCCAAAGAGATTTCACAGAAACAATTTGAAAATGTTTTTCGTACAATCGAAGTTTTAAAGCGGCAATGCTTAGAAGGTGATCCTGATGAAGAGAGTAGCAGTAAAATTTGTAGTAGTAGAAGAGGCAATAGGGTCATACCGTTAGGTGTATGAAAAAAAAGGAACTGAATGCCGGCCAAACTACGCTAGCTCAATTCTTTGTTAAGAAGTAGAATAATAAATTTATATTCTGAAGATGTTTTATTGTCTTTCAGCTTCATGGTTTCCTTTAACTAGGCCCTGAGATATACCCTAAAGCAGTGTTTCTCAAACTTCAGATATCCGCGGATCCCTTCTTAAATTTTCATTATTACGAAGTACCCCCTAATTAATTAATAAAAAACAATTTAATTAAAAATTAATTACTTAAACGAATAAATTACTTAAACGAATAAATTAATTAAAACGAATAAATTAATTAAAATTAATAAATTAATTTAAAATATTAAAAAATTAAATATCTATTTTATTTGAATTTATTTGTTCATGTAAACAAGAAATATGATTTATTTTTAATAGAACAAACTTTATAAAGATACTATAAAGTTTTTCTTACTTGAAATAATTTATCGTCAATGAGAGGAGTGAAATTGCTTATGGTGAGATAAAATTTCAGCAAAATTTGGCTCTATAGTTGTTAATTTCAATGTCAGATGCGGTTCGACATCTAGAATGCGATTCCTCTTCTTCGTCTTAATATCTACAAGGGCCGAAAATCCAACTTCGCACAGATATGAACTTGGAAATAGAAAAATGAACTTTAGAGCTTTATCTGTTAATTCAGGAAATTCATTCTGTATTTGTAGCCAAAATGATGATAACGTATTCTCACTGTATTTATATTTTAGGAAACTATCAGAAGCTAGTTCTAAAATTTTTCTTCTTCTATTGACGATAGACCCTTTGGCATAAATTTATTTTTATTGAAAGGGTATCTTATCCAATCAATATTAATGTCCAATTCAGGGAAATACTTTACTAGATTCATTTGTAAGCTTTTTAAATGCTGCGTGATAGTAATTTTCACATCATCATCAATTTGTTCATTTGAACTTGCGAACAATTCATGAAGCGATGGAAACGGGTCAAATTCTCCATTACCAATTCTCCATCTCCATTACTTTTGACATAACTTCATTTTTGACAACCTGGTGTTCACTTTATCTTGGACATGAAATATAGAAATTTCCTTGCCTTGTAAAGATAAATTAAGAATATTTAATACAGTAAATATATCTGCCAGGTATGCTACTTGAATGAGCCATTTCCAATTATGTAAATGCCCTTTTTAATTCAAACTTTTCATCAAGAAACACTTGTAGTTCATTCCGAAGTTCAAATAAACGAGTAAGGACTTTTCCACGAGAAAGTCAACGAACATTGGTATGTAAAAGAAGAATCCTTGAAACAAGCCCTTCTTTTAGATCCAACCACGGATTTCGCTCCGTCCGTGCTTAGTCCAACAGAACTTTTCCAATCAAGCTTGTTTTGATGCATAAAGGTATTCATACTGTTGAATATTTCTTCTCCTGTTGTATGTTTTGGCAAAGGTTGGCAATATAAAGGTCGTCATGAATTTTTTGATTTTTTTCGTACTTAACAAACACTAGAAGATTTGCAAAATTTGTAATGTCGGTGCAATCATCTACCTGCAACGCATAATAACAACTTACGTATATCGGATAACAATGTCTGTTTAATATTTTCAGCCATTTCAGTGATTCTTCGATGAACGGTACTATTTGAAAGGCAAATCCGATCAAAAGATCTTTTTGCATTATCTCCGATCCTAATTTCCGCTATTATTTTTGCTGCAGGCTTGACCAAAGTTTCACCGATTGTTTCCGCTGCACCACTTTTTGCTATTAATAGCGACACACGATATGAAGCTTCTAAAGCCTTCATGTTTTCACCACATGACACGATCGACATCACTTTTTGAGATTCTTTTAAATTTTTTAGTTTATTTTGAAAACATTCGACAGGTTTGTCCTTGCTTTCATTATGTTTCGATTCAAAATGGCGATTTAAATTACATGGTTTCATGCCTTCATTTTTTAAAGTTTCACCGCAAATTACACATAATGGAATATGTTCCTCTTCATTTCCCGTCGATGAAGATCCACATTTCAAGTAATTTATATCGTACTTACGAAGTTTTCTCATCTTCTTCCTAGTTGGTTCTTTAGAGATGTCAGACGACACACACTTATCAATTTCACTTGATCCAGATACAATATCAACATTTTCTTGTTGCTGACAGCTACTTGTATTTACTATGTTCCTCTCTTTTGCGCATTTTAAAAATCCGGTCTTTAACCAGTGATTTATACTTAAGAATTTGAAAGCCTAAAAAAAATTACCGTATTTAACGAACAGTCCTTCAACAAATGGCTAGTGAAAGCAGAACTCGAAACAGACAGCAATGGTAGGCCAGTAGAAATAAAGCAGCTATGAAGACGTCCATATGATTGGTGCGATATTAACAAAAGATCGCGCTACTAATTGACAAAAGCAAGCCGACAGTTCAGTTGAAATGCTAATTCTCTTCAACCGAATTCCTTATATAATATCTGAAACACATTCACCATATATTTCTTAGTTTTAACACGTTCACTCAAACAAAACCATATGTTGCCGGTGCACCATATGGTTTTGATTGTCTACTATACATCATTTTATGTGTGTGTGTGTGGGGGGGGTCATGCGATTCATTAGTTCCGTTTTTATCCAGTTGTGTCTAATTGCACTATTTATTGAGAAACATATTACAGAGCCTTCAGATGTCTCTGTACCTTATTCAGTGATACAATAGGAACGTTTTACCATCTCAAACTTAAATATTATTCCATGCGTTAATGATTCATAGCCGAAAATTGCCACGGACCCCCGGGGGTTCGCGTACCACACTTTGAGAAACACTGCCCTAAAGGGTCAAAAAAAGAGATTTGAGGAATGAATTATACATTTTCCCAGAGGTTATTATATTCGATTAGTGCGTTCGTTTTCGATTAATGCGCCTGTTTTAAAGAACGCATAAGTCGCAGTAATCGAGGAATTGTTGTAGTTAAACAATATCTCATCAATTATACCTTATCCATAAGTAAGAAATATTTATTCCTGTATAAAGTATCCAATAGTTATAATTATTTGCAGAAATCTATAATTATCCGACAGAAACTAAAATATCCCCTAATTGTTTTGAGCAGTGTAATTCATGAAAGCAAAACACAAAATGGGTATTAGTGGTCGCTAGATGGCAGTAAATAGCTATTAGTGGAAACTGACGTTGTGGATGGAGGATCAAGTAGTACAGACGTGGATTAATGGAGTAGAGTACCCTCCCGCGATCAGTTCAAGGACTTCTTGGGGATGTCGTGTAATAATAATAATAATAATAATAATAATAATAATAATAATAATAATAATAATAATAATAATAATAATAATAATAATATATTATAAGAAAAGTGAACTGTCGACATATCTTGACCTTCATATGAAATAAAAATTCCGCACGTGGGATTGCGAAGAAACATCGTTATCACGTACAGATAGTTTATCAGACACTCAATGCTACTTTTACGAGAGACATCGCAAAAACATAATGCGAACGAACTAAAACAAGGGACGTATCAAGTGGTTGATGGCAGAATGAAGAGATAAGAAATGTTAGCTCTTGCAACTGCAGCTGGAGATAAGGACGTAGAAATCCGTTACTTGCTGTAAAAAAACACAGTTTTTGATGGAGAGAGAAAATGCACTTTTCTTCTTCTTTTTTTTTTTTTTTTAATAAGATAAAGGCAATCGCTTCGATTTATTTTTCTTCATGTGTTTAAGTTCCGTCGATAACTGCTCGGCCATCCAGTCTGTCAGACGCAGATAGTCCAGTGAACGATGTGTCTGCTCTGCAATAATCGTAGTAGGAGTTCGAGACCGGGTTGGCATGGATACCCTTTGGAGAACGTCTTTAAGCGATAGATGATTATTGCCTGATGTAATTATTGCACCTGGTGACAGAGGATATGAAGTGGCTTAAAAAATGGTATGTTTGGTCTCTACAATTTTTATTCCATGCAAAGGTGCTCAAGTGCTGACGGTTTCAATCTTTCATCAAGGAGATTATATGAAAAAAAAAATTAAAGAATAGTGCGTTGTCTTTAACGTGTAAAGCAGTGATGTGATTCATGATAGACTGCAATTAGGCACTTGTGAGCTACATGTTCAAGTTGCCAATTATAAAAAAAAGTTAAATGCATTAATTAATGTATATGTAGAAGGGATGAATTCATTCAAATTCGTGAATATCGGGGTACGCACATACATTTTTCGTTGGTTTTTCTACGGTCGATTTTTTTGAGTTTACGGGTAGAAAAACCCGAGTTTCTGAGATGAAAAAACCCACTTGAACGTGCCAGAGATCGACTAACTCGGGAACCTGTCGTTAAAAAAAAAGGCTTAATAAAAGTTCATCTAGTCCGCAATCATAATTGAACTTACGACGATCTTTCTTCGGGCTGTCTAGTACCGTGGACAGTACACGCTATTTCCCCTGAGCGACACAGATTCATTTTAGAAGAGGTAAATCACTACCGATTATCGTATCGTATGATTTGGTCATTGGATTTGTCTGTATATCAACTGTTCATTCTCTGTGGGCCATGTCATACGATTAATTCCAGTTGTGAGACAGCAAACATCACAATAAAAATTAATCCTCGCTGAGGATTAATGATACCGACAGAATATGATAAAGTAATAAACAGAACAGCGAAGAACTATATCATTGATGTGAATTAATATACTTTTGAGTTAACTCATCCACATAAGGAAATGAAATGCAAATATTGCTTCAGCACATTTGATGTAATCAATGTAGCGATCGATTTTTTGATACTATTACTGAAACCGAACATCAACATTCGGATCATAAGCTTACTTGAGAAGTTTATAATCTGATAGACGACAATTTTGCACTGTTAGCATTACAACGCTGTTATTATTTAGGTGCAAGTAATAGGAATTAAAGTGATGCAATTTCTCTGACTAACCAACTACCACTTTTACGATCTCATTGATCCACCAGCAATCAGCAGTGTCTGCTATTGTTTGGCTTTTGCAAATTTTTGATAAAAGGTTGCATATATCAATATGAATTATCAAAAATGTATAAAGAATTAACCATTTGACGCGTTGATAAACTTATCGTCAATTATATACACGATAATATATTTTATATCAAAATGAGTGAAATATATCAAAATATATTTTAGAACTATGGCAAGAAAAAAGCTAGTACCTCTAAAATCATACACCTTTTCCATTGTAGTATTACACTAGGACGTAGGACATATATGGCACAGAAGGTGAAGCTTGACGCTTTTTATATTCCCTGTTGTCTATTTCGGGAGCAGTGATGGGAGAGATTTGTGAGCTATTTTAGCTCGCCTTGAGTGGGCGTCGTTGAGTGTTAGGATGGCTTTGGTCTTTTATGTTTCCAGTGGCCATTACCGTCATAGTTTCCGGCTTCGTGTATTAGTTGGTTTGGATGCGTAGATGTTTTCATAAAGAATTTTTCTGCTAGGGAGCGTAGTAGTGGAGAGATGTAGGGGATATTTATGTCCCGGTTAATCTGGGCGTTCCTGATGGACCACGGGGCATCCGGGATCATTCGCAGGCACTTGTTCTGTAGTCTTTGCAGCTTGAAGATGTTTGTCTTGGAGGTATGGCTTCAGGCTGAGGAGGCGTATATAATGGTGGAACGGATCACTGTCTTGTAGAGTTGAATTTTGTTTCTTGAACTTAGTTTGCTGTGTCCGTTGATCGCCGGGGTTGATAGCTGGGCGATAACTTTTGACGTTTGGTGCATGTGTTCTTGATGTGGCTGTTGAAGCATAATCGTTTGTCAAGAAGTATCCCGAGGTATTTAGTTTCAGTTTTCAAGAGAATTTTTGAGTTCAACAGGGTGATGTCTCTTTTGTGGGATGCTCGTCTTCTTGTGAAGAGTATCCATGTGCTTTTCTGGGGATTTAATTGTAGTCGCCAGTCTGTAAACCATTGTTCTAGATTTAGGATGGTGTCTTGGTTTTTTTGGTTACGAGATGAGGTTGGCGGGACCTGGTTAGTATAGCCGTGTCATCTGCGTAAAGGGCGATGGTAGATGTGAGAGGATTTTGAGGGATGTCTGCCATGTAGATGTTGAACAGGATCGGGGATAGCAAATGATCCTTGAGGAACTCCAGCCAGGATTTTCCGTTGGGTTGAGACTGTTTCATTAATTTTCACTTCCATCTTCCTGTTTGTGAGGTATGATTTAATCAGATGTATCATGCTTAGTGGAAGGTTTGCGATGATAAGTTAGTAGAGGAGACCTTGATGCCAGATCTTATCGAAGGCCTTTGAGATGTCTAGGAAGACAGCTCCGATATGCTGATTCCAATTGAATCCTGTGGTGATGTATTCTACTAGTCTATGGATCTGTTGGGTGGGGCTGTGATTTTGAAGGAAGCCAAATTGTTCTTGTAGAATGATATTTATTTGGTTGACATGATCTTGGAGTCTGCTGAGGATGATTGTCTCAGCTATTTTTCCCAAGTTGGATAGCAAGCTGATGGGATGGTAATTTTCTGGTAGGTGTGGGTCTTTGCCTGGTTTTGAATTGGGACGATGTCGGCTATTTTCCATGACTGCAGGATGTGCTGCCATTGAGGATGGAGTTTATGATGTTTGCCAGATGTGCTATGACTTTGCATGGTAGTGCCTTGATGACTTTGTTAGTGATGCTGTCGGGACCTGGGGGTTTTTTGTTCTTCAGGTGGTTAATGATGCCGATTATTTCGGTAGGTGGGGTAGGCATTATAGGGCTTGGATTGTCATCGGGACGATTTACTGTGAGTCATACTTTACGATGGATCTTGTATATGTGGCTGATGTTTAGGTTCTCATAAGCAGGACTGCATTGTTTCTCTAGGTTTCTTACTATGGCTTCAGCTTTGTCAGTATCTGTGTATGCTAGGTGCTGTTCTGCTTGGAGAGGGGGGGGGGGGATTTTCCCTTGTTCCTGAGGTTGTTTAGGAATTTCCATATGGAATGATCTTCTGTGGAGATGGAGGTGAGCTAGTTTTCCTATTGTTGATGCCTGTGGTTCTGGAGAGCTTCTCGGACATATTTGTTTAGTCCGTTGAGGGCTATTTTATCCTGGGGAGCGCGTGTGTTGTGGTATCTTTTCCTTTGTCTGTTTTTTCCCTTATTAAGTCCATGATTTCTTCCGGGAGACGGTTTTGTTTGTGGCTAATGATGGATGCTGTGGCTGATGTTATGGCTTTATTGATTTGATTGGTGAGGTTTTTTATTGCCATGCCTATTTCTTCCCTGGCTTTTCTATGGGGAACCGGACCAATGTGTTCTGGTAGCGTTTTCCTAAGTTTCTCCCAGACAATGGAGGTTTGAGGGGGGGAGGTGACTGGTCTTTGATCCCTAAATGAAGTAGGATTGGGTTGTGATCTGAAGATAATTCGTTCAGTGCTTGAAGGCTGTAGTGGAATTTGATATTGTGCAGATAGCAATGTCTAGGATGTCGGCTGTGCCAATTGGGCTGTGGTGGGTTGGTTCCGTGGGTTCTGTTACGACGGCGTTGTTTAATCCTATGTAGCTGAAGAGGATACGCCCATTTTTATTTGTGGTTCTGCTGTTCCAGGAGGGATGTTTGGAGTTTAAGTCCCCAGCAACGATGATGGATTCATTTACGCCCAGGACAGCATCCAAGTCCGAAAATAGCAGGGTTTTAGCAGAGAAGAGATTTTAAGTCTTCCAGTTGAGTTTGTGTGGACTTCGACACCGCTGAGTACTAGAGTGGAGGTTGGGGGGTTGGCTATTCCATTGTGCCTGATGCAGTTCCTGATGAATATGGCCGTTCCACCACCTCTGTAGTCCATTCGGTCATTTTTATATAGTGAGTAGCCTCTCAGTTTAGGATTGTCTGCAGGTCTTAGGTGAGTTTCGTTGATTAGGATGATGTCGGATGATATCTATGAGAGAATTCTCGAAGTCCCAATGTTTTGTTTTTTAGGCCATTGGCGTTCCAAGCGACGATCTGTAGTGAGTTTGGAAGTAATCTAGTTTTGTTCATTAGCAAGCATTGATAGTATGGTCTGAGTTTCTTTTACGACTCTTTTTGTGCAGTCTGGTGAAGGGTTTGACTTACTGAAGTCTTGAAGCATGTTTGCCAATGAGGCTGTGATGACTGTTGTTATGTTTGGAAGAAGTTGGTCCTGCTGGATATCTTTGGATGGACGGGCTACTTCGGCGTTGGCTTTCCAGATTGTTGGCGCTTTCCATTTGTGACAGCTGGTTTTGTTGTCCTTTGCTGGGTGTAAAACAACTGGGGAGCCGTCAACTCTGGGGCCTGTGGGCAGGGTTGAGAGGAGATCTGTTCCCTTTTGTTGTTTGATTTATTCTTAGGATAATGACTGCAGCCTCTGTAGTTTGGCGGTTGGGGCCCTCGCTGTTCGCACATTTCGCTGGTGAGGTCCTTGGCTTTGAACAGGTTGTTGTGGGGTGGTTTTGTCCACATTTGAGGCATTTGTAGTCTGCTCTACAGAGTTTCTGTGCGTGCCCGTATTTCTGACATCTGTGGCATGGCCTGACAAGGCTCTTTTTCTTAAAGGTTCAGTTGTGATTTTTAGACGCAGATCGTTGTTATGTTGTATGTATTCTTGTAGATGTTTTGTATCTCTACGAGTACTAGGGACATTGGACTCTTGTCGGCCGAAACATTCTGCTGACCTTGACAGGTGGGAAATCGTGGAGGCGGAGGTCTTCAGCTATTTCGTCTGTGGTGATGTCCTCTGTTACTCCCCTTAGTATAACTTTTAGGTTTTTCTCAGACTTCAGCAAAAGAGTATGATATCTAATGCCTGACTCGTCCATGGTTTTTGTGAGGTCTCTGTAGTCACCCACTGTAGCAGGCTAAATTTTGATTCAGTCGTCCACATTTTTTGTCCATGAGTAGGCAATTTGTTGGTTTTGTGTTTTACGCTATTTTCGAGCCTGGCTTACGTGTGGGAGCAGAGATTATCAGGTTCAACTTCCCTTCTTCATCAGGTGATGAATCGTCCTCTTCTGTAGAGTCCTCTGTTGCTGAATATAGGTTTAAGCACTCTGGCCACTCTACCTCAAATTTCTTCAACAGTTTTTTGAGGAGGTCGAGCGCTAGTTTCCTATCCAGGGACTGGATAAATTCGTCCGGACTTAAGCTGTTCCTGCTTAAAATATGCTTACCTGAGATATAACCTCCAACGTATTTATTCTTATCAAAACACAATCAAAAACGCGAGACCCATTAGATCCTTAATGCAAAGTTTTATGTCCCACTGTTCTCTTCTCTAGAAAGGTGTAAGAATCTTTAAGTTACTTAGTCAATAAAAATTTACAAATGATATATATATATATATATATATATATATATATATATATATATATATATATATATATATATATATATATATATATATATATATATATATATATATATATATATATATATATATATATATATATATATATATATATATAGGGTGTTCGGGATAAATTTGACAGTTTCATAAGGAAAAAGAAAATCTTCTTTGTATCTATTAAATTTAATGAATTGACAAAAAAACATTACAGGCAGAGTTAATTACAATACTATCAACAAGATTTACTCAAAATAACCACCATTAGCATCGATCACAGCTTCAATTCTGCTTCGGAACCTCGAACAAGCTGATGCTACAGTCTCCCTGGGAAGGGCCGCAAAAA